>NC_044398.1:96727372-97927372 GCF_006542625.1 Nomascus leucogenys | reverse complement strand
TTATAAATCCGTCAGACCTTGTGAGACTTATTCACTATCATGAGAACAGCATGGGAAAGACCCGCCCCATGATCCAGTTACCTCCTGCTGAGTCCTTCCCATGACACATGGGAATTGTGGGAGCTACAAATTGAGATTCTGGCAGGGACACAGCCAACCCATATCACCCTAATATGCATACAAACCCATAGCAGTTGGGAGCTCTAGGTCTCTACTTCCACTTTCAAATTACACTTTCAAGCACAAATTTACAAGTATACCCAGTTTGATGTTCCCTGAATATATCATTGAAAGTTCTTTGAACATAGAGAATACAAAAATACCTGCATATTTGAAGCAAAAGGGACTTTATTGGAAGGCTGTTGGGGAACTTGTAGAAATAAGGTTCTCCTGGAGAACGAGGCTTGCAGCAGACAGGAGTCAGGCAGTTTCAGAGGACCTTGACAGAAGTGCAGTGTAGAGGTTAGGAGCAGGAGTCGGCCTGGGTTCATGTCTTTGACTCTACTACATAGGGCAGGCTATTTAACAGCTTTCTGCCTCAGTTTTCTGATCTGTAAAATGGCGATGATATTACTCATCTCAGTATTACTGTGAAGTTTAAATGAGTTGATATGTAAAAAGTACTTGGGGCTGGGTGTGGTGGCTCACATATGTAATTTCAGCACTTTGGGAGGCCGAGGCAGGTGGATTTCTTGAGGCCAGGAGTTCGAGACCAGCCTGGCCAACATGGTAAAACCCTGTCTGTACTAAAAATACAAAAAAAATTAGCCAGGCATGGTGGCGTATGCCTGTAATCCCAGCTACTGGGGAGGCTGAGGCAGGAGAATCCCTTGAACCTAGGAGGCAGAGGTTGCAGTGAACCGAGATCGCGCCACTGGACTCCAGCCTGGGCGACAGAGCGAGACTTTGTCTCAAATAAATAAATAAATAAATAAAAATTAAGAAAAAAGTGCTTAGTAGGGCTTGGTAAACTTCAGCCATTAGCTCAGGTACCACTTTAGAAGGACAGACCTTCAGTCACTTCACCCTTGAATCCCTTTGCTCAAGACCAAAGTTCTGAGAGGGAGTCTACTTGGCTGAGTTGTGTCCATGTGGGCAATGCAGGAAAGGATGCAGCGGGAGGCGGCTCCAGGGACGTCTTTGGCTTCCATCATGGGGGAGCAGGCGCCTGGATTATCCGCCCTAACAAATCTGGACAAAGGAAAATGAGGTTCTCTGAGGAGGGAGACATAGAGCCCTAGGAGCTAACCAAGAGACAAACAGTCATCCTGTCTTGGCATTTTCTTTTACACATGTGTGTACATTATCTTACACTTACCACTTTGTTTTCTTTCTCTCCTTTAATTGCACCCTGCTGCCAAAGTTAAAATAAAATGAAAGTATTGAGATAGCTCAGTAACTGACTTTTGGTCAATTGCCTTTTCATATAGTGAACAGCTGCCCAAACAATTGTCTCTGTCACTGTGCAAGTTTGCAAAAGTTTGCATGATCACTCCCAATCCCCCAACACAGGGCTGTGTTGCAGCACAATTTAGTTCAGTGTTTTGCTCTTTGCAGCAGGGAGGTTCTCATCCATTACAGGTTGCAGTAAAAACAGGGGTACCATAAGCAACCACTGCTTTCCTCAGTGATGTGATGAAAGCAAAAGCCAAGTAGCTCGATGTATCCAACTTAAAAATATAAAAAGTTACGCCCGTGGGCTGCAGTTGGAGCGATGGCGGCGGCAGCTGCTGCTGGGCCTAGCCCAGGTTCTGGACCTGGGGACTCCCCAGAAGGGCACGAGGGGGAGGCTCCTTGAGCGCCGGCGGAAGGCACACAGGATGCTTTACTACGGCCTCTCGGAAGGGGAGGCGGCGGGACGCCCCGCGGGGCCCGACCCCTTGGACCCGACTGATCTGAACGGGGTGCACTTCGACACGGAAGTTTACCCAGACAAGCTGCGTAGAGAGTGCCCTCTGGCCCAGCTGATGGACAGTGAGACAGACATGGTGTGGCAGATCCGGGCTCTAGACGGCGACATGCAGACCCTGGTCTATGAGAACTACAAGAAGTTCATCTCAGCCACAGGAATTGACAAACAGCATCAAATTGTATGAGGAATTACAGGAGACCCAGAATTTCCCAAATAACCTTGTAAAAGAAGAACAAACTTGGAAGATGGAAGAGTCACACACACACACACACACACACACACACACACACACACACACTATATATGTATGTAAAGTTTTGTTTTCATTCTGTTGTAAATATTTAGTAATTTCTATTGTGATTTTTCCCTTAACTCATGAAAGGATATTTTTAATTTTCCAAATATATGCTTGTGTTTACCTATCTTCTTGCTGTTGACTTCTAATTTTGTTGCATTATGGTCAGGAAAATGTGGTCTGGACAATGTCAATTGTATAGTGGATTTTGTTGAGACTTCCTTCTGGCCTAATATGTGGCTGTAGCCAGTTGTCGTTGTTGTTGTTTTTTTTTTGCAAATGTGCCACGTGTGGTTAAAAGGAATGTGGATTATTTGTTTTTTTTTTTAGGAGAGTTTTTATTTTTAAATAGATTCTCAGTGTAATTGAAATCTAGCTTCAATTAACAATATGCTAGATCTCTCAAACCTTAGGATGTTAGTCAGTGTAACACTGGACATTGCTGCTGAGACAAATAAACCCTAAACTCTCAGTGAGCTGGCACCCATAGCATAGTCTGGTGCAGGGCAGGGGTTCTCCTTGGGGGCCCTTGTTCAACAGTGATTCAGAGATTCTGGAGGTTTCCATCTTTTAATTCTGCCATCTCAGAGTTTTTCACTTGTAGCCATGTGGATGGGAAGAGAGGAAACATAGCTGATACTTGCCTTTGATAACCTTGGCCCAGAAGTGATTTCTTACATTCCTGTTGGTGGAACTGCAGTCACATGGTTCTAAACTAAATGTAAGGGAGGCTGGGAAATGTAGTCTTTCTCCATGTCCAGGAAGAGTAATGGTGTGAACAAAGCAGTGTCTTTGACACGCTAAGCATGTGCTAAAGAGTTCTTACTCTTATAGGAGGCTTGTCTGTCCTGTGTAACTTTCTGAGTTTTTCCTTAGTTTCAGGCAATGTTGTCTGGTGCATTCCGCTTGATGCTTATTATGTCCTCTTGGCAAAGTAGTCAAGATTCCCATCAGTTTGAATGAAAGTGTTTTACCCATAGGTCAGGAAATGTTAATATTTTAAAAGGCCCTTCTATTCCTCCACTCTACAGATAAGAACAACAGAGTCCTAGAGAGAGGAGGTCATGGGTCTCACTCATTAGTGGCAGAATTGAAACCAACATGGCAGTAACTTTGCCTTTCTGCCATCATGTTGTTCTCCCTCTATTTTCACTCTGCTGATTTCTTCACTTGCTCCATACAGACCCCCCAGTGCCAAGTATATAAGGAGTGATTAATCTGAGCTTCTCCAGAAAGTCCATTCCTGGTAGGCACTGGGAATAAGAAATCTCAGAGTATAAAATAGCATCAAGTGGTAGCACTTTTGTGAATGGCTCCCAAATTAGTTCCTTTACCTTTTTTTTTTTTTTCATGAAGTGCAGTTGCACAAAACACGCCTAGCCTGAGATGAAGCACATATTAGAGAAAGGTTCTCTCTATAGCGTTATCTATTACTCTAATGAGCATGAAAAAGAGGAGAGGGGACATGCTCTCTCTAGCTATTATTACCTCCACTATAGAGTTGACATACACAAACTCATTATTGCATTATGTTTTATTCAACAAAATAACTTTAATGTTGTAGTTTAAATTGAATTTGCTAAAACATCTTTATCTCCAGCATAATGTGCCTCAAGTGTCTTCTTGGTGCCTGCATTTTCTCCAGAATTATAGTGCTGAAGCTATGGAAATAGTGAAATTATATGCAATCTGCAAAACAATGTGGCTATAACGTGGTAATTGGCCTTCCACATAATTAAAGGAACATTTCCTCATCGGAGCTGTTCCATCAGAGACCCAAAGGCTGTCGTACAAATCACCCACTTAGGAAAACCTTTATTCCCAGTAGCCTGTAATAATCTGGTTATACAAACAGATTTGCTTATTCAGTGACATTAATGGCTCCTCATAGTTAAAAAGTCATCAAGGTGATTGACCTATAATCTGTTTCCTCTGTGACTGAGTGTCATTTTTATTTTGACAGTTGGGAGCCTTTTGACTCTTTCACAGCTGGCAAGAAGGCATAGGAAAGGAAATCTCAAAAACCAACAACCTGTGTATTCCCAGCCTATTAATCAGTAGAAAATCACTTCAACTGGATTAGGGTCTTGTACCTGGCAGAAAGGCTCTTATGGACATCGGAATTGGATTTTTACACTTGATATGACACCTCCTTGAGTCAGATCAGATTCGTGTTTGATAGACTCTTGCCAAAAAATTGCTCCAGGGTCTGTGCAGTAGCTAAAGCGTTTTTGTTGTTGTTGTTGCTGTTTTAAAAGCAGCATTAAATGTTTTCATTAAGACCTTCCCAGCAGTTATTTTATTGTGACTATGGTCTTTAGCTCTGGTCCTGAATAACTTACACTGAGGAAACCTCTAACAAGTGTTTTATTGGAAGATGTCTGATGGATGGTTGGTTTTAATAACAAATCTCTTCCCTTTTTCTGTCCCCTGTGTTCTATTCTCCTTTCTCTACACATTATTCAGGGAGGGTTCACCTATTCCCAAAGTTCTTTCCTCTTTATTTCCATTCCAGAGCTCTCTGTATAACTCCAGGCTGATGAATCCAGCTGCCCATTGGTTATCTCCACTTGGCTGTCTGTCTTGCATTGACCTCACCTTACCTTTCCTCTCCTGATTTCCTCTTCTGCCTGGGCTCACCACGTCAGATTCACACTACCGTCCACCCAGCTTCCAAAACACCTGGGCCTCATCCTGCATTCCTCCCTCTTTCTCAGTCAAGTTAGTCTACCATCTCCTCTCCATCTGCACTGCCACAGCCTTGATCCAGCCAACCATCTTGTCTCACTTGGTGTATTGCAGCCTCCTACCTGGTCTACTCACCTCCCACTCTCCTCCAGCCAGACTGCTCTTTTTATAGCACAAAGTGGATCATTACTCCCCTGCCTAAAAACATCTACTGTCTCCCTTTGTCTACAGGATAAACATGACAAAGAGCCTTTAAGATTTGGCTCCAACTTACCTCTACATTAGTCACTTTTTACAATTATATGAACATCTCTCAGCTCCTCACCCTCTCACTTCTCGATTTTTGCACATGCTCTTCCCTCTGCTGGGAATGATCTTCCACACCTCTCCTACCAACCTGCCTAATTCCTACCATTTTCTAGTCTTCAACTTAGGAGACTTCTGATGGAGAAGTATTTCTGACCACCTGATACGGACTGGATGCCCACACACTGGCTGGCCATTTTTTTTTTTTTTTTTTTGACGGAGCCTTGCTCTGACCACCCAGGCCGGAGTGCAGTGGCACGATCTTGGCTCACTGCAATCTCTGCCTCCCTGGTTCAAGCAATTCTCCCACCTCAGCCTTCTGAGTATCTGGAATTACAGGCGCCCACCACCACACCCGGCTAATTTTTTTTGTATTTTCAGTAAAGACAGGATTTCACCATGTTGGCGAGGCTGTTTTCGAACTCCTGGCCTCAAGTGATCCACCCCCCTCGGCCTCCCAAAGTGGTGGGATTACAGGCATGAACAACTGCACCTGGCCGATTGGGTCTCCCTTCTATGTGCTCCCATTGCCCCAGGCATACTGTCACCACAACTTTTACCATTCTGAATTGAAAATGATTTTTTTTTTTGCTTTTTATTTCTCTCATTAAATGCAAAGCTCATTGAAAAGAGGATGGTGGTTGTTCACTGTTGTACTACTAACCTTTGCCTCAGTGTCCTGAGGTTGGCTCTAGAGCTGTGCACACACGTTCAGACATTGGAGCACATCTTGTCTAGCACCTCTTTTGAGATGGCTTGGAGAAAAGTCAGTAGGTATTCCCCAGGGATGAAACAGAAGCTTCACCTAAATCAGGAGTTCTTCAACTTCAGCCTGCACTGGAATCCTCTGAGAGCTTGTTAAAAATACAGTCTCCTAGAGCCCACTCTTCAAAAGTCAGTGAGTTGCTTCATTGTCAAAATATATACAGAATCCAGCCGGTCTTCAGTGCCAGCCTGGTCTGAGCCACTGTGGACTCCCACCTGCAGAATCTCCCTGCTGGTCTCCTTGCTTCTGCTCTTACCTTCTTATCATCCATTCAAGTAGCCAGGGTGATCCTTTTTAAAAAATTTTGTAAATTTTTTTGAGATGAAGTCTCACTCTGTCACCCAGGCTGGAGCGCAGTGGTGCTATCTCGGCTCACTGCAGCCTCTACCTCCTGGGCTCAAGCCATCCTCCCACCTCAGCCTCCTGGGTAGCTGGGACCACAGGCATACACCATGACACCTGGCTAATTTTTGTATTTTTTGTAAAGACAGGGTCTTGCTATGTTGCCCAGGCTGGTCTTGAACTTCTGTGTGCGCCCATCTCAGCCTCCTGCATTTTTAGGAGGCCCCTCTTGTAGGGATTTTGATGCGGAGGCCTGGGTGCCTCATGTCTCCTCCCATCTCTCTCTGTCTCTCTGTCTGTCTGTCTCTCTCTCTCTCTCTCTCTCTCTCTGTCTGTCTTTCTCTTTGCCTTATAGCTACCTGGGGACTAGACTCTGCCTTAGGCATCCCTCTGACTCCTGTTTGCTTTTACACTGAGGCTGCTTTAAGTTGCACCTTGATCTGAGGCCTTGGGCTTCTGTTCCTATTCCTTGCTTTTGTTGGAAGGGCCATGCAGCTTCTTCACAAATTGCAAAGGTGCCCATGGGTTTCCAAGTCCCCAACAACCAAACCAGATGACAACCCCCAGCCCACAGCTGGGGAGACAGATTTCCTGTCCACACAGAGACTCCAAGATGCTGAACTCAAATCCACCCCGAAACCTGTTTTCTCTCTCATTTAAGTTCAATGTCACCTGGGGGCTTGCAGGGCAGGGCTGGTGACCATTCACAGGGCAAAGATGCTTTGAAATGTCAACTGAGAATGGTGTGGTGGTTGACAGATGGCACATCAGAGCATAGATTAACATGGAAAGAGAAACTCACCCCTTGGGGGGAATGTGTGAGGCTGGCAGCCACACAGAGGGCTTTTCCTGCGAGCTCTCACATAGATGCAAACAGCCAGGAGGTTTTGCTTTCTGAGCCTGAGTGGAACCATGTTCCTACCTGCACATTGCCGCTTTGCAGCAAATGTTTATTCCTGTTGCATTGATCAAAAGTGCTTACCGAAGGGGTTTGAGAGGAGTGGTGACAGTGTGAGTTATGGCTCTGCTGGCTGCCAGTGGAACCAGCCACTCTGCACAGCTGTGCAAGGGTGTTTTGAAAAGTGGCTCAGCCGGCCAGGAGTGACTGGGTGTAAATGTTGCTGCCACAACATCTTGTAGCCTGATTGGGGCCGTATTTGCAGAGCCCCTAAACCACTACACTTGTTCAGGCTTAAAAATAAGCTTACTTTGTTTGTTTGTTTGTTTTGTTTTGTTTTATGAGACGGAGTCTTGTTCTGTCGCCGGGTTGGAATGCAGTGGCATGATCTCGGCCCACTGCAACCTCTGCCTCCTGGGTTCAAGTGATTGTCCTGCCTCAGGCTCCCGAGTAGCTGGAACTACAGGCGTGCACCATCATGCCCAGCTAATTTTTGAATTTTTAGTAGAGACAGGGCTTCACCATTTTGGCCAGGATGGTCCGACCTCTTGACCTCGTGATCTGCCCACCTCCGCCTCCCAAAGTGCTGGTATTTTAGGCGTGAGCCACCATGCCTGGCCAAACATAAACTTACTTTCTTACCTCTTCTGCTGAACTTTATTTGCTTCTTTTCCCAAACGTCTCTATGCAGAACAGCTTTTAGCAACAAAGTTACCCAATGCCCTTCCCTAGTCTGTCCTTGCAACTGGCTTTCAGCAGGGGGTAGGAGGAAATCCTTGACAGAACCAATTTCCATGACTGTTTGGAGGACTCTGGCTAGCCCCAGGAGGTGTTTGCATTTTTAAATTGGTTACTAGTTATCTGAAATGAGTTTCTAATTAGTAGAGCTGCAGGCATTGTAAGGAAATGAAGTGAAAATATGTAAATATTGTGGGGGAAGACTCCCCCACCATGCCTGCTCCACCAGTGGCATTTACTTTTCCTACATTCTTTTCTTTGAGTCCAGTGATCTTTTTTTCTTTTTTTCTTTTTTTTTTTGAGAATGAATCTCACTCTGTCGCCCAGGCTGGAGTGCAGTGGCGCAGTCTCCACTCACTGCAACTTCCCCCTCCTGGGTTCAAGCGATTCTCCTATCTCAGCCTCTCGAGTAGCTGAGACTACAGGTGTGTGTCACCATACCCGGCTAATTTTTTGTATTTTTAATAGAGGCAGGTTTTCACTGTGTTAGCCAGGATGGTCTCAATCTCCTGACCTCGTGAGTCCAGTGATTTTTCTAAACTTGCAATGGGGTTCCCAGGGGTGGTAATTTTTAAGTGGGGTTTGTAAGTTAGGACAGCCTGGTGAAGTCATACAGTATGCTGTTTGCTGAGGCAGATTTTGTGTTCTCTGAAGATGGCCAAAATATCATCTCCCTTCCTGTGGGCTGTTAGGTAACAGGGGTACCTTAATGGCGCCGGTTCCGGGTTCTTCTCCCCTCCTTGACCGGGCACTGTCTGAACCCACCAAAGGAGGGCCAATCAGAAAAAAGCATCTCCCGCCTCCCCTTGGGCCCGCCCCACGTAGGCCCAAGGGATATAAAACCCAGCACACCAGCAGCTCTCTCTCTCTCTCTCTTCTCCTCTCTTCTCTTCCTTCTCTGCTCGATACCTCCAATAAAGATCTCTTGACCGCGACTGGTGTAGTCTGATCCTTGCTCGGCCTCTTTCATGGGCCCTTCTAGAAGCTTGTCTCACCCCCATCAAGAGGCAAAGTACAAATCTCCTCGTCTTGAATCTGAGCAGGATTGAGACTGTTTCCACAAAGAGGATGTCGTGGCAGTGAGGGAAGAGAGAGACCCTCTCATATTGTTTTATATTGTTTTATACTCAGTACCTGTTTTAAGAAAAAACAAGGAAGTAAAACCAAAGACAGGCAGCCCGGCGCCAGGCCTGAAACCAGGCCTGGGCCTGCCTGGCCTAAACCCAGTAGTTAGAAATCAACTCATAACTTAGAAACCGAGGCTATTCACAGATTCCAGACATTTTTTAGAAGAACACTGTGAAACTCCCTGGCCTGTTCTGTTTCTCTCTGCATGCAGCCCCTGTCACGTACCACCTGCTTGCTCAAATCAATCACGACCCTTTCATGTGGAATCTTTAGTGTTGTGAGCCCTTAAAAAGGACAGAAATTGTGCACTTGGGGAGCTCGGATTTTAAGGCAGTAGCTTGCCGATGCTCCCAGCTGAATAAAGCCCTTCCTTCTACAACTCGGTGTCTGAGAGGTTTTGTCTGCGGCTCGTCATGCTACAGCAGTGGCTCTATGAGACTTCAAAGGCCAGGTTAGAAGAGGCTGTGCAACTTTCTCCTGGTTCTCTCATTCTTGGCACATAGCCACCATGCTGTGAGGAAGCCCAAGCAGCCCAAGGCAAAACCCCTGTGGAGAGGAACCAAGGCTCTCTGGTGCACAGCCCTGGCTAAGCTTTCAGCTGACACCAGCATCAACTCTTCAGCCATAGGAAAGATTCACCTTGGCTGGGCATGGTGGCTTACACCCTTAATCCCAGTACTTTGGGAGGCCAAGGTTGGTGGATCACTTGAGGTCAGGAGTTCAAGACCAGCCTGGCCAATATGGTGAAACCCTATCTCTACAAAAATACAAAAATTAGCCAAGCATGGTGGCAGGCGCCTGTAATCCCACCTAACCAGGAGGCTGAGGCACAGGAGTATCTAGTATTGCTTGAACCTGGCAGGTGGAGGCTGCAATGAGCCAAGATCTCTCCACTGCACTCCAGCCTGAGTGACAGAGCAAGACTCTATCTAAAAAAAAAAAAAAAAGATTCACCTAGAGAGTGGTTCCTCCAGGCCTTGGGGAAGACTCCCCATTTGTTGCTGGGAAGAACAGAAATGAACCCTTTCCTTTGAACACTGCCCAAAGTACAGATTTATTAGCAGAACAAATGATGCATTTTTTTAAACCACTAAATTTTGGTCTATTATGCAATAGTAGATGATCAGAATCTCTACTTTGCATAAAGCCCCTCCTCCATGGAGCAACTACGAGGGCTCTGGAGTCAGTACGCTCAGGTTCAAATCCCCTCCTCACTCTGCATCATTTGGGTGACTTATGGCAAATTCCTTAAACTCCTTGTTTCTCAGATTCCCACCTGTAAAACAGGGATGATAATAATAGCGTCCATGTCATGGGTGCCATGAAGAGATCCACTGGATGGGTGATTGCATCCCATGAATTGTGAATTCCTTTACAAATATTTATGGAATGCCAATTATCCGCCAGGCTATGCCAGGCACAAGTGAGCAAGTGAGTGACAAGTGAGCAAAACAGCCCTGTTCCCTCCCTCCTGGTGCTTACAGTCTAATGGGGGTATAAGAACCTTAAACAAATAGACAAGTCAACATATCATGACCAATTGTGATAGCTGTTCAGAGGAAGTGACATTTAGGCTGAGACTTGGATGATGGGTGGGCTTTAGCCCAATGAAAAGACCAGGGAAAAATATATGCAAAGGCCCTGAGATATGAAACACAGGACTTAGATCCCAAATCTGGGCTTCAGGCAATACTTTGCTATCTTGCATCTTTCCTCAAGCATCTGGAAGTGCTTCTTCCTGACACACATCTAAATGGTTTCTGGTTTCTTTTTATAGAATTGCACCAATGCCCACTGTTTGAAGTATCCTTGGGGCTGCTGGCTCTGAAAACAAAACACAAAGAACAAAAGGAAGTGTATATCAGTCAGGATTCTTGGCTGCAAGCCACAGCAGCTAATCCTATTTATGAAGGGAGGAGGGAGTTTCCTAGAAGGTATTTGGGGGCTCACAGATGATCAGCTGCAAGATCAGGCTTGAGGAATGGGCAGGAGGAATGTGGGAGGGTTGGAACCAGTTGGTGGGAGCTATCTAGGAAGCGATAGAGCTGACTCCATCTTTGCAACTCTCTTTTGAGAGTCAAAACCCTGGTAGCAAACATCTGACTGGCTGAGCCCAGGTCTTTTGTGCCCTCCTGCGGTACCAGGAAAGATCTGGTCCCTTTGGTTTCATGAATATCTGGGGAGTGGAGCTGGCAGTGGAGAATGGGCTCCGGATTTGTACCCTGCCAAAGACTTCTCCAAGACCGATCAGGATGCTAATGGGGATGTCAGCCACAGACCAACACATGCCAACCTGGGTTCCTCATGTTCCCCAGCCACCCTGATTTCCTTGGGAGAAGCAGTGACTCCAGAGTTCATTATTGCTTTGTTCTCCATCTTATTTTCCCAGTGGGAGGCTGCATCAGGGTCTGAGATCTCTGGCTGTCTAGGACACAAGTGCCAGCCCCATTCCCAGGCAGCGACACTATGTGAAGATATTCTCACATGACATCACCATTTTGGACTCCATCCTAATTCACTTGTGGCTTTTATAGCCTTGGCTTCCTGACATGAGTGTATAGCATTTGTCATTTATGGGACCTGCTGCAGCCTCAGGGCTGGCGCTCCTCATTTCTCCTCGGCTCAGTATTTACATTTTGTTGGAAGCAAGCCAAAGTGTGCTCCCCTTGGTGCCCAGTACTGAGACCTTGGCTGTGAACTCAAGATGGGCAACTCTGACCCTCTGTCAATATGTGGGTGGGTTTGGCCATGAGGCGTTTTTGGCCTCCTTGGGATGGGCTGAAGGGGAAAAGTGGGGAGACTAAGCAGAGTGGGGTTGGGGAAACTGAGTCATCAGCTTTAATGAGATGGCAGTTAATCCCGGCATTCTGAATTACTGTGCAACAGCACATGGAGGATGAGAGCAAGCTTGGGGCTGGGGTCATCTCCATGGTGGTCCAATCTGGTGGGTGGGACCAGCAGCCACAATTTCAGACAGTGCTCATCTCTGATCTTTGGTAGTCTGAGAATTGGGGAAATGTTTTCATCAGGGCCTGAAGACGTGGGTATGGATGATAGAGTCCAGTCTCTTGGGGGAAGCCGAGAGAGTCTGCGCAGAGGAACATCCTGGCTTTGGAGTCAGAAAGAACTCATTTGGATTCTGGCTGTGCCGCTGACTTGATAAAAGTGACTTAATTTCTCTGAATCTTAGTTGTATCTGTAATAAGGAGATAAAAATAGAATCCATACTTCACAGGGTTATTGCAAGAATTAGATGCTGTGATGCCTGCTGAGCTCTCAGCACAGTTCCTGGCACCCAGAAAGAACTCCAAGCATGATAGCTACGTTAATAGAGACTGGGGAGGCTGTGGCTTGGTGGCTATGCAGGTGGGTCCCCGGGCTTATCCCACGACCACTACAAATCATTCTATAGCAGTGAGGTGGGGTCTGGGAACCACGTCTGGTACACCGGGATTGCTTGTCCCCAAAGGTTCGATATCTTCAATGCCTAGCCTGAGGCTGCACGTTCCTTCAATAATGGCTGCAGTGACATCTCATCTTCACAGCCAGCACCCTCAGACTCTCCCCATTCTTCTTCGAAATTTCCCTTCTCTGGGATCTTCAGATTCTTTCCTTCTGCCTAGAGTCTTTGGACAACAGCCAGCTTGTTTTCCTGCCTCTCAGGAGGCTGCTTCTCTTTAGGTAGCCCATTGGCTAATGGCACCCACCATTAGTGTCAAGCCCATGTTTCCAGACACCTAACCCCAGGCAGACAAAGAGTGGTGATCAAGTGCTCCTGATGGCCTGGTTTCCTGGGCTGGGGTTGGCTTAGAGGTGGGAGGAATGGGGACAGAGGCTTCTGCAGTGCCTGCAACTGGGGAGGATGGGTGGTCGCAGGGCCCAACAGCCTTTTTTCTTGGCTGGTGAGATTCCTGGTTGTTTAGATTGTAGCATGTTCTTTGGAAAGTCTGTTTCTTATAGAGGAAAACTCTAGGAGAGAAGGGAGGTCTGTCAGCTAGGTAGGGTGTAGAGAATCAGTTAAATCAGTTAAAACATTTGAACGTTGACTTCAGTAAAGACCAGAGTGATGAGTGTCTTTTCTTCATCTGTTCTTCCAGGGTCCTGTGTCTAACTCATTGCATCAGAAAAGGGGAATGTGTGGGTTGACATAACTAGACTATGGGGTGGCTTTGTTTTGCCCATTTTCTCTCTCCCTCTCATCTCTATAACCTGGCTTCTTTCCTCCTACTGTAGATGGAATTTTTGTACATGGTGAGAATCTTGGCAGAAATCTCCTGGCTATTTATCCCTATGGCTTTGTTGCCAGAAAGAAAATGGACTTCCCTGTCCTAGCTCTTGTTTGAAAACACCCAGGAAAGAGTTGTAATTGGCTCTCTTGGGTTACTTCTCTACCCTTAGACTGGGGGTTTGAGATACTACGATGGACTCAACTTGAGTCCTTCTACAGCTAAGAGTGGGGTTGGATGCATCTATTACCTGAAGAAGTGAGGGAGATGGTGGCACAGACACGGCCACCAGAAGAAATCACCGTGAATTGAATCCACAAAATGGGTAATTCTGACAAAGCCATTTCCAATGCACTATTTTCTTAGCCACTTCAAGTCCTCTTTGGAATAAGCCAGGGTACAAAAACATTTATCAATAAAATATATGCTTTTGTTATGGCAGAAATGAGTGTGAAGTTAAAATAAAGAAACGCACCAAGAGTTACCAGCAACCCAGGAGATGACAAATAAATCAGTTTTGCCTTATTGGTCTTGATTGTTTGTAGTTTTGAAGGCATGAGTGAAGATAAGATCAGGGTGAGGGTGAGTTCACAGGCTCTCAGCCTAGATAAAATTTGAAAATGGAAACACAGTACTTCAAATCACCATGGGAGCCTCTCCACAAACCTTAAATATGCAGAGGATACAGGCAGCATGGTCGATGAGGAAGTGATTCCAAGACCTGGGAAGATCTATGTACCAAATGAGGCATGTATTGGTCAGGGTTCTTCAGAGAGGCAGAACCCATCATGTATAAATACACACACAAGAAGGGACTTACTGGGGAAATTGGCTCATGTGATTATGAAGGCTGAGAAGTCCCAAGACAAACTGTCTACAAGCTGGAGACCTTGGGATATTGGTAGCCTGGCTTGCGTCTAAAGGCCTCGGAACCTTGGAAGACCAGTGTAACTCTCAGTCCAAGGCCAAAAGCCTGAGAACCCAGGGGGCTGCTGGTGTTAATCCCCAGAGTCCAGAAATCAGGAAGCCTGATGTTCTGATGTCCAAAGGCAGGTGAAGGAGACTGTGTCCCAGCTCCAGGAGATAGAGACACATTTGCTTTTTTTCTGTTTTTGTTCTATCAGGGTCCTCAACTGATTGGATGGTACCCACTCACGCTGAGAGTGGATCTTCCCTCCTTAGCCCACGCAGACTCACACACAAATCTCTGGAAACACCTCCAGATTGCTCACAGGCACACCCCTAAATAATGCTTTCTCTAGGTATTCCTTAATCCAGTCAAATTGACACCTAAAAGGAGTCGTTACAAGGTGGCTTCTTTGGGATGCCCCAAGTTATAAGTATAGTCAAAACATTACATTTGAGGTCCTTGCATAGAAATATTTTGGAAATATGTTTATTTTCTTGTCTGGACAATTCTATGTTGCTTTAGAGGATGGCCAGCTTTTAGCTTAGTGATATACAAGATGGGTCATGCTTGCATAGGGGTGAGGTAGTGCCACATTTTTAATTAACTATTGATTAGTGGGATTTGTATATTGAGGTTAATCAGGTATAACAAGAATAGATAACTTTACTTAGATTCTTTTAAGCTCAATTACATAAATCGAATGCAGGGTGACTGTATATTAGAAATAACTTTTTTTTTTGTCTAGAAGTAAGCAATGCAGTCTCAAAGCTGACAATAACAAGCACAATTCAACCTTCTTCTATCTCTGCGAATCTGGTTTTTATTTTCTTCTTAGGTTATGGAGCAAAGGGGACATATTTCTCTTTCTTGGAAAAATCTCATATATATGATGAGCAACAGCCCTTTACCGTGGAAGGGACAAATGCAGTATTTTCCCAACAAGGAGTCACCTTGCATTCCCAGAGACAGTTGGAGCTGAAGTACAAGGATTTGTCAGGGAAGGAATATTGCTGAGCTTCCTACTAACTCAGGAGTGTCTTCAGGTGAAATTGGAAGGTCTTGTGACAAGGCTGAGAAAAATACACCAGGTGAGAGTTTTTGCTGAAACATTACTGTTTCTTGCTGCTAGATGTATGAAGCCATGATGGCATTTATCATGAGTATGGGACCCAAGAGTGAATTTTAACCACATGGTTGCTTACCTGGCAGTCTCTCAGAGATCCTGGAGTTCACATCTTTCTGAAATCAAAACAAAGAAATACACAAACAAATAACTCCCCAACCTGTCCTTTTAGAACTTGGAAATGGTTATAGTTCTTCAAGCCTGGACAGTGAGGAGAGGTCACCCGAGTGATCCAGGTATTTTTTCTCTTGACACTCCTATAGAAGCTTTGGGGCCTGGTAACACCAGTCTTTGTGACCTCTTAGAATCCTTTGTGATTTCCTGGATTCTCCAGATTCTGCTTGTTGACCACGGGGCACACAAGGCAGGCCAGCACCTCGTCTTTTCTGCAAACCACTTTCTCCTATTTTCAGAACAGTGTTATTCAGTTTATGTGGTTCAGGGAGGTCACGACTCAGCCTTGTCCATTCAGAGGACTCAATCCTGCTGGCCACATTGATTGGTCCAGGAATGGATACATTCTAAGAAAGGGCCAATCACGACTTTCGGTCAGTCTTTTCTCAGAGGATGTGGGAAAGATGCTTTTTCCTAAGCTGGTATTGAGGGCTGTGTGTAGTACACAGGCTTGAGACCGTGAACTGCTGTCTTGTGTCCACCTGGATAAAGCTTGTCTGATAATAAAGCAAAGTGGAGCTGAGGGATAAAGAGAGAGACATTCAGAGGACCCTGATGACATTATTTGAACCTAGATGCAGCTAAGTCTGAAGCTAGTGTGTCCGGAATTGGTGGGTTCTTGGTCTCACTGACTTCAAGAATGAAGCCGTGGACCCTTTCAGTGAGTGTCACAGTTCTTAAAGGCGGCGTGTCTGGAGTTTGTTCCTTCTGATGTTTGGATGTGTTCGGAATTTCTTCCTCCTGGTGGGTTCGTGGTCTCGCTGGCTTCAGGAGTGAAGGTGCAGACCTTCGTGGTGAGTGTTACAGCTCTTAAGGCAGTGCGTCTGGAGTTGTTCCTTCCTCCCGGTGGGTTGGTGGTCTTGCTGGCTTCAGGAGTGAAGCTGCAGACCTTTGCGGTGAGTGTTACAGCTCATAAAGGCAGTGTGGACCCAAAGAGTGAGCAGCAGCAAGATTTATTGCAAAGAGCGAAAGAACAAAGATTCCACAGTGTGGAACGGGGCCCCAGCCTGTTGCCGCTGCTGGCTGGGGCAGCCTGCTTTTATTCCCTTATCTGGCCCCTCCCACGTGCTGCTGATTGGTCCATTTTACAGAGAGCTGATTGGTTTGTTTTACAGAGAGCTGATTGGTCCGTTTTGACAGGGTGCTGACTGGTGCGTTTACAATCCCTGAGCTAGACACAAAAGTTCTCCAAGTCCCCACTAGATTAGCTAGTTACAGAGTGTGGACACAAAAGTTCTCCACCTCCCCACTAGATTAGCTAGATACAGAGTGCCCATTGGTGTATTTACAATCCCTTAGCTAGACATAAAGGTTCTCCAAGTCCCCACCAGACTCAGGAGCCCAGCTGGCTTCACCCAGGGGATCCCGCACTGGGGCTGCAGGTGGAGCTGCCTGCCAGTCCCGCGCCGTACTCCCGCACTCCTCAGCCCTTGGGTGGCCGACGAGACTGGGCACCATGGAGCAGGGGGTGGCGCTCGTCGGGGAGGCTCGGGCCGCGCAGGAGCACACGGCGGGGAGGCTCAGGCATGGCGGGCTGCAGGTCCCGAGCCCTGCCCCGTCGGGAGGCAGCTAAGGCCCGGCGAGAAATCCAGCACACTAGGACCATCCCCTCAAACTTGCGGGGTACGTAAGTTGCCAGCATTTTAATGTAAGCTGGTTTGAATTGTGTTTCTGCTGTTTGCAAGTGAACTTATTGGTTAAATCTGGAAAGCTTCGATGCATTACTCAATCCAGATAAAGAGGGTGGTTTCGACACATAAGGCAGAAACATGGCATTGAATCGTTTTAATTAAAACAGAAATACCCAATGGCTCCAGTTAGAACATTTCTCAGCAAAACGAAGAGGGTGGTGGAAGGAGTTTGGTGGAAGCCTTAAAAAGCCCTCATCTTATTGAGGAGAGGCAGGCAGAAAAAGAAGGAATGATAACATTTGGCGAAGGCAGGGGTTGGCATCTTGTTTCCATAGAATGATAGAGAAACATATTTATGAATGCTTGGAAAGGGAAAGTCAATTCCTAAAGACAAGAGGGAGCAAACAAAAGCTTGTTCCAACCAGGGAAAAATGAAAATAGGAAATAAAGGAAAATAAATAACAAGTATGAAGCAGTATCAAAGGATCAAAATCAAGCACATCACTTACGCTAAGTAGATTGTACTTTTTTTTTTTTAATTAAAAGACAGTGACTGTCAGTTGGGGTTAAAAAAACAAAATCCAAAATCTGGATGTCAACGTCATCTATAAAATGTAGATATAATGACTGTGGTGTGTATCTGTGTGTGCATGTGTACATATGTGTATGAGTTTATGTATGAGTACACATATATTTAGAAGCACAAATGAGTCATGCTCTATACAACATTGTGCAGCTTCTGTTTTTCAGAAGCCACATGTCCTAAGGATCTCTCTACGCTGGCGCATAAAAGCTTGCTCCATTTTTTAGTAGCTGCACATATCCTGCTTTATGGCTATACCATAAATGTAGCCGAACTCCCATCATGGACACGTCGGTTGTTTTGGTTGTTTGCTTTTCTAAACGATGCTTCAATAAAATTTCCTCGTGTACCATTTGGGCTCACTCATGTGGATGTATCTCGAGGATCAGTCCTCAGAAGTGAGATTGCTGGGCAGAGGGTCTGTGCACTTAACATGTTGAAAGATATTACCAAATTAGACAGTTTAATTTGTAAATGTGTCTTATTAGGAGAAAATCTGTTAGATTAAGTCCACCCTGTAAATGTTATATTTGAGTAGTCCATTTATTAAATTGATTTGTGTTCTGCTTCTTCCCCAAAAGGGCTCAAGGACGCTTATAGCAAGAGGCAAATCAAATAAGGCTGAAAATAATAAACATGCCGACAAAAGCAAGTATGGCAACAGTAACAGCTAGCACATATTTTGAGCACTTACTACATGCCAGACACTGTTGCAAGTGATTTATATACATAAACTCAACTAAACCGCACAATTTCATTAGGAAGGGATTCCATTTTGCAGGTGGGGAAACCAAGGCACAGAAGGGATAGATAACTTGTTCAATGTCACACAGTGAGTGGTGAAGCTGGGAATTGAACTCGGGCAGGCTGGATTCAGTCTTCCCTGTTAGCCATTATGATATACTACTTCTCCAAAATCAGGATTCTGATGAGGAGGAAGGATGAAGCTGGACACAGATAGGTGTTTTTTTTGTTTTGTTTGTTTGTTTTTTTGAGACAGAGTCTCCCTCTGTCATTCAGGCTGGAGTGCAGTGGTGTGATCTCAGCTCACTGCAATCTCTGCCTCCCAGGCTTGAGTGATTCTCGTGTCTCAGCCTCCCAAGTATCTGGTATTATAGGCGCGTGCCACCATGCCCAGCTAATTTTTGTGTTTTTAGTAGAGACGGGGTTTTGCCATGTTGCCCAAGCTGGTCTCAAACTCCTGGGCTCAAGCGATCTGCCTGCCTTGGCCTCAACAGATAGGTTTTTATTATTGCTGTGATCCAAGTATTCAACCCTTGATTCATTCAACCACCAGTGTATTCATTCAGTCATTCAACAGATGGCTATCAAGGGCAGCCCTTTGCCAAGAACACTGGGATAATAGTGAACAAAAGTCTGTGTGGTCCCCACCTCTACTTGCCTATGGGGGTCAAGTTGCTTCCTGAGTGCACTCATCTGGATGCAAGTCTGTCCTTCCTTGGTGAATGGTGGGTCGCTCTGATCAATATGTTCATTCTTGCTGTAGGGAGAGAGGACTCTTTGAGCCCTTGGTCCTCAGCCTCAGCATCAGTGACTTGGTGGCCCTCGCCTCTTGCATTGTCAGCCAGAACTTTTGGTTTGCTCATTGCAACCCATTAAGATCCCCTGGGATGGGCGGGTGGGGCAAGTTTGCAGACAGCCCTATAAGCCTCATTCCCCAGACACCGGGCTGAGCTGTAACCTCCTCATTGCTGAGGTGTGGTGGCCTCAGCCAAGCTGGGAGGGACCTCAGCTGAGTCCCAGTGGTCCCTGAGGGCGAAGGGTCAGTTTGAGGTTTCTACTTCTTGTCCTCTGGTGGGAAAAACACTGCATATGGGCTTTTGCCTTGCTTGGACACTCGATCAGCCAGGCTTGCATACATTGAGGTTTCCAGACCCAGTTTTTTTCGTCTGTAAAATGATAAAAATCAATGCCATTTCCACTTTGTCTCTTTGAAACGCGTATGAAGCAAACTTAACAAAACAAAGGAAATTTCCATTAATTCCGCATACATTTTTTTTTAGTACCTATGTGGGCCAGGCACTGAATTCGGCCCTGGGGCTGTCTTGATGAACAGGAGGACCAGGCTGTCAGCTCATGATGTGCACAGGCTGGTGGGGAGTAGAGGTAAATCGAACAGTCACAGCAGAAATAATAACAAACATTTACTGAGGACTTTCTACATGCCGGGCACATTTCTGAACCCTTGACAGGGTGTCGACTCAGTTAATCCTCACTGCAGCCCCAAGAGGTGGGTGCTTTTATTTATTTTTTACTTTTATTTATTTATTTATTTATTTTGTGTTTTGAGACGGAGTCTCCACTTTGTTGCCCAGGCTCGAGTGCAGTGGCGTGATCTCGGCTCACTGCAAGCTGAGATGAGTGGTTTTTGTTTGTTTGTTTTTTTTTTTTGTTGTTGTTTTTTGAGACGGAGTCTCGCTCTGTTGCCCAGGCTGGAGTGCAGTGGCGCGATCTCGGCTCACTGCAAGCTCCGCCTCCCGGGTTCACGCCCTTCTCCTGCCTCAGCCTCTCCCAGTAGCTGGGGCTACAGGCGCCCGCCACCACGCCCGGCTAATTTTTTTGTGTTTTTAGTAGAGACGGGGTTTCACCGTGGTCTCGATCTCCTGACCTCGTGATCTGCCCGCCTCGGCCTCCCAAAGTGCTGGGATTACAAGCGTGAGCCACCGTGCCCGGCCGAGATGAGTGTTTTATAATCCTCATTTTACAGGTGAGTAAACTAAGGCACAGAATGATTAAGTATGTGTCCGAGGTCCTCAGCTAATAAGAGGAGGAGCAGGGGCACCACAGGCCTCTGGCTCCCAAACCTGTGTCTCTGAATAAGACACCATCTTGCCTCTATGCTGTAAAGTGATGTAGGAGCAAAAGAAGAGGATAGTTTGAGAGAAGAATAGTGAGAACCTCATTTATATTGGAGTGTTTGGGAAACGCCCTTAGGAGGAAGTGGAATTGGAAGAGATAGGAAGGAGGAGAAGGAGCCAGGCTTACAGACTTGGGTGTATGTGTAGGAGTTGGAGAGAGGCAGAGGGAACAGGACTCGCAAAGGCCCTGGGGTGGACAAAACGTTGAGGGCATTTGCCGAATGGAAAGAAAACCCTTGTGTTCGGGATCGTTGAATTGGAGGTGCCCTTGAGACTTGGCACAGTGCTTGAAGCGTCGGAAAAGCTCAGTAGAATTTAGCTGTTCCTGTGTCTTGAGAGAGGAAGAAGCAGGGAAATAGAAGTTTTCAGGGACGATGCGCTTCCCTAAGCCTGCAGCTGAGCATAGCAAGTATCGGTATTAGCATTAGGTACAGATAAATCCCATTTGGTCACCTCTGGCCTCCTTCTGCAGGTGTGGGTCCTGCAAGTGTGGGTTCCCTTTGCTGGGGAATCCTTGGGTGGGGGGCTTTGGCTCCCTCCCACCCCTTCGAGGAATTCTCCTTTGTGAAATTCACTGAGTGTTGCCTCCTTTTTCTCCATCAGTCTTGCAGTGGGAAGAAGGCAGCTCCAACCTGCTTTCAAAGCTGAGCAAATAAAGCTCTTTTACAATTGCTTCCATTGTAGAGACCGCATTAGACTGATTTATTCAAATCAATTCTGGGTAAAAGCCATAAAAGAGAGCTTAAGAATGAGCTCTGTTTCCCCAGGAAACCCAGCTGATGGATGGGCACCTGAAGCGGGGCGGTGCGTGGCTGGCTTCCGAAGGGAATGGGCGACCGCTTGCACTCTGGGCAGGCTCAGACAGCGTTTTCCTGGGGGACTGAGGTTAGACGCAGCCTCCAACGTTCCTTAAGCTCCTGGTGGAGATGAAATGGTCCAGTGTGCCTTTTTGTTTTGGCTCCTGAAGGGCACGAGGCCTCATTGTACAGCAGCTTTTGGGAACATAAGCTGATGTCATAGCTGGAAGGATCAGCAGATAACCTGATCGGAGCCCCTCCTTTTTGGCAGTAGAAGGGTGGGTGGCTAGAACCCAAGAAACTGGAGCAGCTTGCCCAAGGTCACCCTCAAATTAGTGGGAGAGTCAGAATTCAAATTTAAGTCTCCCAACTTCCTTCTCCCATGCTGTTTGCGTCACAGGAGCCACATCCCAGCTTATAAACAAAATGAACCAACCAACTAACCCCAAATGACCCCGATGGTAAGACCTGCCATTTATCCAACTAAAACCAAGTAGGCTTTTTTTTTTTTTTTTCTTGAGACAGAGTCTCACTCTGTCACCCAGGCTGGAATGCAATGGCGTGATCTCGGCTCACTTCAACCTCTGCCTCCAGGGTTCAATCAGTTCTCCTGCTTCAGCCTCCCCAGTAGCTGGGGTTACAGATGCATGCCACCACACCTGGCTAATTTTTATATTTTTAGTAAAGATGGGGTTTTGCCATGTTGGCCAGGATTCTCTCGAACTCCTGACCTCAGGTGATCTGCCCACCTCGGCCTCCCAGAGTGCTGGGATTACAGGTGTGAGCCACCACGCCTGGCCCATGTATGGTTTAATCGAAGTCACTTTCCTTTACTTTGGTACTTTGCACACATAGAGAAGAAATAATCAGCACTGTCTTCATAAAAATTATTTGTTGAGATCAGAAGAGAGGGGAAAATTAATCTCTAAATTTGCTGCACTTGAATTCGTGTAACTTCTCAAACAGGATGAGTTTCTTTTCTTTATGTTGCATTTGCCTTCTGTACCCTCATGCATGTCTGCCACTTACTAGCTGTGTGATCCTGATCCCTGATCACTTCACTCAGTCACTCTGAGCCTCAGCATTCTCATGTGTGTAATGACAACAGTGCCAGCCTCATCAAGGTGTCATGACTGGATAGCATGAGGCGTATAAAGCAATCAACAGTGCCTGGCCATATCGGTTGCTCATAAATGTTAGTTCTTTTTTGATTATTTGCACAGAAGAAACGAATGAGCCTCTTCCCCGTTGGATAAATGTCTGCTGTTCTGTATTCTGCTTTCAGACTGACCTTGCCTGCCTCTCATTTTACTACTAGGATTGTTCATGGACACCTCTCTCTGTCTAACCCCCACCCCTCACCTTCAGCATATATGCACACACAGCCCCTGTATGCACATTTGGGTGTAGAAAACACAGACTCTCCTTTTCAAGTTGCAAGTAGGAGTAGGAGAGAGTAGTAAAATGTGGGCAGTAAGACAGAATGTGAGTCCTTCCTTTTTTTTTCTTTTTTTTTGGTGAGACAGGGTCCCCATCTGTCACTCAGGCTGGAGTGTAGTGGTGCAGTCATGGCTCACTGCAGCCTTGACCTCCATCGCTCAAGTGATCCCCCCAACTCAGCCTCTGGAGTAGTTGGGACTATAGGCACATGCCATCACATCTGGTTAATTTTTGTATTTTTTGTAGAGATGGGTTTTCGCCATGTTGCCCAGTTTATCTTGAAATCCTGGGGTCCTATGATCTTCCCACTTTGGCCGCCCCCCTCAAAGTTCTGGGATTACAGGCATGAGCCACTGCACCCAGCTATGTCCTTATTTCCTAGCCCTTTTATTCTCCAGTGTTTTCCCTGCCCTGGACTGGGGTAGGAAATGTCATGTTTTGAGTTAGTGCAGCTTGGGACCAATGTGTATAGTGTGGACTTCAGTATTGAACTCTTGATTCTTTGTCTCTTTTCCAGGGGCTCGATGCCCAAATCAATCAGATATCACAACCCAGACAAGGTGTTCCCAGGTGGTACTTGTGACTGGGACCCACATAAGCTGTGTTTTCTTGGCCAGCTGGATGGTGTCCTGGTATCTGTCATAGAAGCTTCCCTCCTTGGGCACAACTTTGTCGTCACTACAGGTATGTTCAACAGCACTATAAAGAGAGAGGAGGAAAAGAGAGGAAGGAAGAAGGGGTAGAGAGGAGAGAGCAAGTGGGAGTGAGAGGGATGGAGGGGGAAGAGGGGAAGTCTCAGAAATCTGCAATCATCCACTGCCTGGGAGGGAAAGGGGAAATCTACTCTGGCCGTGGTGCTGAAGTACAAGTGTCCTGCAAAGGACTTCGAGGCAGCAACCAGGCCAGCAAGAAATGAGAGGGAGAGGGAGAGGGGGAGGGGGAGGGGGAGGGGGAGGGAAAAAGGGATGGAGAGAGGAAGAGAGAAAGGAATGGAGGGAGGGAGAGAGATAGAGCGAGGGAGGGAGGAAAGGAGAAAGAAAAAGGGAGGGAGTAAGAGAGAGGGAGGGAGGGAAACAGGGAGGGAGTAAGAGAGAGGGAGGGAGGGAAACAGTGAGGGAGGAAGAGAGATAAACAGAGGGAGAGTGAGAGACAGAAAGAGAAAGAGACGGAGAGAGAAACAGAGATGCAGAGGCAGGGAGAGAGAGAAAGAGATGAGGGAGGGAGGAAGAGAGTGAGAGCGAGAGAGAGAGAGAGAGAGAGAGAGAGAGAAAGAGAAAGGAGAGAAGGAGAGAGACAGAGAGGGGCTGATATAATGCTAACTCCTGCCTAGATTAGGGGTCAAATGCCAATGCCACAGGTTCATGCTGGGGAGACACACATTTTTTTTTTTTGGTAGCATTTTTGTTCACTTCCCAAGGAGGCTTAAATTATGTGTGCATGTGTGTGTGTATGTGTGTGCATAAGAACAGGGATTATTACTATATGGATTTTACTCCATGTTGGAGGCATTGCTTGGGACATCATCTTACTCGTGCCTATAAAACAGCGGGGTGGCATAGCTGGGGGTGGACATAGGCACCTTGCTCATGGGGACACCGTAGCTTTGCTTACAGTGCAGGAGGCTAGCAGCTCTGTGGGAGGGACAATGAAAGATGCTTCTGTTCTGTCTTCTGAGGCCTTGGCTTCTAGGTCAGCCCAAGGGGATGGGGGACTTTTTACTCTGTTTTGATGATCGAGGGTGTCTCCCAATCCCCGTGGTTGCCTATTTGATTTGCTCTAGCTTAATCTTCTGGGGGTAACCAGGGGTTTGCTCTCTGCCTTCTGTGCCTCACAGGGACTTCTGGGATCTTGCTGGCTTCCACAAACCTCAGGGATTTCCATGCAGGAGTAGAAGATGATGGGCATATGGCTGCATGGTGCCTCAGAGCTCAGGTTCAGGAGCCAGATATGCCTGCATTGAAGTCATTTCTGACCCTCACTGTGGTCTCGGATGAGGTCTCTTCTTGTTTTGTTACCGATGCAGATGTGGAGGCCTCTGGGTGGTAACTGGTATCTGAAGATGAGAGAATGAAGGGGGTAAGGCTTTTTGTTAATGTCAACCCTGAAATTATTACACAATGCACCATGGTTCTTGCTGGTCCTAAGCAGTCAGCTTGATCTTATAGTGATTCCCCAGAAAGTTCTGGAAGGTAAATGTCTTTGAGAGGTTACCAGCATGGGCTTGAGGCAGATCATTGAGATGCGAGTCCCAGCTCCATCCTTTACTAGCTAGGTGACCTTGGACAAGTTGTTGAACGTCTCAGAGCTTCATCTTCCTCATAGGTTAAATGAGAATAATAATAATATCCACCTCAACGATTGTAAAAAAGATTATTTATTTGTATTTCTTATTGAGAGAGGGTCTCACTGTCATCAAGGCTGGAGTGTAGTGATGCAATCAGCAGTCACTGCAACCTCTACCTCCAGGGCTCAAGTGATCCTCCTACCTCAGCCTCCCTAGTAGCTGGGACCACAGGTGTGTGCCACCACACCTGTGCAATTTTTGTATTTTTTTTTTTTTTGTAGAGATGGGGGTCTCACTATATTGCCTAGGCTGGTCTCAAACTCAAATTCCTGGGCTCATGTCATCACTTGCCTTGGCTTCCCAAAGTGCTGGGATTACAGGCATGAGCCACTGTGCCTGGCCCTATAAAGAACATTAAATGAACTAATATACACAGAATGTTTAGAACAGTGCTTGACACAGAGTAAGCTTTAAAAAGTATCAGCTATTATTTTTTTCTTCAACTTTTAAGTTCAGAGGTACATGTGCAAGATATGCAGGTTTGTTACATAGGTAAATGTGTGCAATGGTGGTTCGTTGCACAGATCATTCCATTACCTATATATTAAGCCCAACACCCATTAGCTATTCTTCCTGATGCTCTCCCTCCTCCACCAACAGGCCCCAGTGTGTGTTGTTCCCCCCATGTGTTCATGTGTTCTCATCATTCAGCTCCTACTCATAAGTGAGAACATGTGGTGTTTGGTTTTCTCTTCCTGCGTTAGTTTGCTGAGGATAACAGCTTCCAGCTCCAACCATGTCCCTGCAAAGGACATAATCTCATTCCTTTTTATGGCTACACAGTATTCCATGGTGTATATGTACCACATTTTCTTTATCTAGTCTATCATTGATGGGCATTTAGGTTGATTCCACTTTTTTGCTATTGCAAATAGTGAATATCAGCTATTATTATTTTACTAATATTATTACTGTTGTGGCTCAGAAAATGATAACTGAAAATTTGACACTTTGACACACTGAATGCTTTGAACTGAAATAGGAAGGCCTCAGAAATAAGTCTCAGAACCAAGGTCTCTCTGACCTTCCCCTGCTCCCCATCTCTCTGATCCTCTTTCTTTTCTCAAGCACAAGGCGGGACTCTCTCTGAAATTTTCTTGTTTGACTAAAGAAACTTCTTTCCAAAAGAAATACAATCGTCTTAAGACCCCCTCCCTAGGAATTTCATCGAATAACCACCAGAGAAGAGACTAAAAGTCGTCACTATGCTGAGACAGACTTTTCATCTATTCTTCGAGGGCAGCTGTAAGAGATTACCTGGGAGACCTTATCTGCATAATAAGACAACCTTTGCTCACAGTAAGTTCTGCCCCTTACCTTCCCACCACCTCTACCAGAGCTCTGAGGGATGTTGTCCCAGGCCATTGTTCTTTCAGCTCATTTATTTCCCTTAGAAATTATATACTACCCCTAAAATTACCTACAGGCCCTTTATTTCCCTTCCCGCTAAGAAAATAATATTTAAGCCTCAGTGACCTTGTCTCTTTTTGAGCCTCATATTTGCAGGACTCCCATGTCCATATACACACCAAGAAATCTGTGTGCCTTTTTTTCTCCTGTGTATTGTTTATTTATCAGTCATTTCAGTGAAGCTTCTGTGGGCAGAGAGGACACTTTTCCTCTGTCTCTACATTACCATGGCTCTTGTCAACTAGAAAGCATTGGGAACTAATGTGTACCTCCTGTCCTCAGTTTCCTTATCTGAAAAATGGGGCTGCGGATAATAGTCACTTCGGTCGCTCAAGAAAGAAATAAGAGAGATTACACAAAGTGCCCCCACACAGTGTAGGCACCCAAAATATGACGTTTTCCCCTTCCTCCTTTCTTTGGTCATATTCAAGATTGAGGCATATCAAATATTGGCATAAATGCACAGTTTGGTGGTTCTTGCCTTTTTGAGGGGTCATGGGTCCAGAATCACATCTCCCTCTCAGGGTTCAATAATTCAATGAACTATAATGGGTTTTTAATCTCATTGCCCAGAAAAACCCATCTTAATTGCTTCTTCACACAATACATTAAATATAATTTTCTAGGAAAGAAAATGTGACCGACAAAAGTGGGTTATTAAGTCAAGCTCTCAGCCAGGCACAGTGACTCACGTCAGTAATTCTAGCACTTTGGGAGGCCAAGGTGGGAGGATCGCTTGAGCCCAGGAGTCCAAGGCTTCAGTAAGCTACATTTGCACCACTGCACTCCAGCCTGGGTGACAGAGTGAGAACCTGACTCTTATAAATAAAAAAAAAAAAATTGAACTCTGGTGATGGTGAGATGTGGAGAGTCTGAGGGTCCCAGAGTGCTTGGCTGTTGATCTGTGCAGAAGCTTCTGAGCCCAGAATCTCTGCCGTTCTGGGACTCACTGTTCTCATCCTATGGCTGTCCTTGGCCCCATTTGAGGCCGTCTGATGGCTGAAGACAGGATGGTGTTGGGTTGAAGGGGCCTTCCTCCTTCCCCAGTGCTGACACAGGCTGTGTGGGTGTTGCCTTTAATGCTCTCTTCTCCAAACTCCACAATTTGCGGTGCAGCCGCACCAGGGAGAAGGCAGGGATTCGTCTTTGTTGGAAGAGCTGTTGCATGTATTAAAAGGCTCCTGCAGCAATCAGGACCCCATGGCAGGAAACAATAAGACACAGCCCACGCCCATTTCCTCCTCCTCCTCCTCCTCCTCCTCCTCCTCCTCCTCCTCCTTCCTCCTCCTCCTCCTTCTTTCTTCTTCTTCCTCTTCCTCTTCCTCTTCTTCTTCTTCTCTTCCTTCTTCTCTTCTTCTTCTTCTTCTTCTTCTTCTTCTTCTTCTTCTTCTCTTCTTCTTCCTCTTCTTCTTCTTCTTTTTTTTTTTTTTTTAACACAGAGTTTTGCTCTAGTTGCTCAGGCTGGAGTGCAATGGCGGGATCTTGGCTCACTGCAACATCTGCCTCCAGGATTCAAGCAATTCTCCTGCCTCAGCCTCCTGAATAGCTGAGACTACAGGCATGTGCCACCATGCCCAGCCAATTTTTGTATTTTTAGTAGAGACAGGGTTTCACCGGATTGGCCAGGCTGGTCTCAAACTCCTGACCTCACGTGATATGCCCACCTTGGCCTCCCAAAGTGCTGGGATTACAGGCGTGAGCCACCATGACTGGCCTGCCCATGCCCATTTCAGCAGAACAACATGAGGGGAGATTCAGATAATCAAGACAAATAGCCATGTGCCCAAATACCCAAGATGCCTCTCAGAAGGGCTAGCAGCCATGGTTTAGATAAATGCTGATGTCTGATGTTTGTTCTCTTGTCCCTGCAGGTATCTGCTCACTAAGTTGGTTCCAAGCTGAGGAGGAAAAAAATTAGGTGCTAGGATGCTGGAGAGGTCCTCAGAAACCCCTCTACATGAATCATTTAAGTAGATGAAGAGCTAGATTGCAATAACGATTGGGAGGAGAAGAAGAATAAAACATGAGATTCCAGTCACATCTCAGAATTAAAGGTAAAATGGGTAAAAAGTGACATTTGCAAACCTGGAATCACACTCGAATGTTATTTGCATCTTGATAGTTAACAATAAAATTTAACATTAACAATAGGGCCAGGCATGGTGGCTCATCCCCGTAATCCCAGCACTTTGGGAGGCTGAGGCAGGAGGATTGCTCAAGCCCAGAAGTTTCAGACTAGCCTGGGCAACACAGGGAGGGACCCTGTCTTTACAAAAAATAAAAAAATTAGTCAGGCATCCTGGCATGCCTCTGTGGTCCCAGGTACTTGGGAGACTGCGACAGGAGGCTCACTTGAATTTTAGGAAGTAGAGACTGCAGGGCTGCAGTGAGCTGAGATTACACGACTGCACTCTAGCCTGGGCACAGGGCGACAGAGAGAGTGAGACCCTGTCTCTAAAAAAAAATCAATCAATTTCCAGCAGCACCATGGTTGGGCTGACAGAAAGCTTGTTGATGACCCTGGGGAAGCTATAATCCCTGTGTAATTTACAGATGCTGGCCACATAGAGACATACATTTTCCAAATGAGGTGGAAGTTGAGAAGCTATAAGCAGAGATAGGCAGGCATCTGGGAGCACGGGCTGGTAAGAGTGAGGCATCCTGGCCCCAGTAAGGTGGAAAGTAAGATAGGACTCACGGAATTCTCAGCAGCAGTGCAGGCCTGCAGAAACCCTGATTTGTCAGTTTTTTGGGGGTACGGTTGGCTTTGGGGTCATGGCCAGCTGCTAATGGCCACTCAGGAGGTGGTTTGCAGATGGTGTCAGGAGACAATTGGCTTGTGGGGCAGTTGCCTGAAGAAATTATGAGGCTGTGTGTATGTGGGGGGTAAATTATTACCCCCGCTGGGATTTCTCATTGGAGAGGAAGCAGCGACACCTTGAGCTCAGGGGTCTGCCCTTATGGGGGCACCTGTGTAGGGTGGACAGACGATGAGCAACTGTCTCATCCAGATAGAGTCTTGGGGACTCAGGTGAGAATCTAAGGAAGGCGTTTGTGGGAAGAGGGTGCTTCTAACTGCTGGGCTCCTTCCCTCACCTCCTAAATGGCTAAAAGTTTTCAAGAGGGATTTCAGCAGGGAAGCCAAGCCTTGGGGTTTATTTTCCTCATGCCCTAATTCACCACCAGCTTCAGATGTGGGTCTCGAAGCTTCTAATGGCTGATCTGGCTGCACAGTGAGCTGCGGCTGTTCCCCGGCCCTTGCCTCCAATGTCCCAACCTTGGCCCACAGTCTCATCAGCATTCAGTCTCCCTCCTCTTCTTCACCAGGACCTCATCCAACTTCAGGGCTAGACTCACCTGTGTAAGCAAAGTATGTGGGCTGGCTGGGCGCGGTGGCTCATGCCTGTAATCCCAGCACTGTGGGAGGCTGAGGCGGGCAGATCATGAGGTGAGGAATTCAAGACCAGCCTGGCCAACATGGTGAAACCCCATCTCTACTAAAGATACAAAAATCGGCCAGGCATGGTGGCGCAAACCTGTAATCCCAGCTGCTTGGGAGGCTGAGGCAGGAGAATCTCTTGAACCCAGGAGGCGGAGGTTACAGTGAGCTGAGATTGCACCATTGCACTCCAGCCTGGGCAGCAGGGTGAGACTGTGTCTTAAAAAAAAAAAAAAAAGCCGTAGGCTAATGATATTTAAAAACAAACACTTTTTGAACCCTTATTAGGTGTCAGGATTAGAGCTTTATATGCAGAATTTTGTTAAATTCTCAAAACAATTCCACCAGGTACTGTTGTGATACCCATTTTAAAGATGAAGAAACTGAGGTTTCCAGAGGTCCAGTCCCTGCCTGAGCTAATGCAGTTATGAAGGCTGAAGCCCGGACTCAATTTGAGTTCAGCCTACAGAGCCCTGGCTGAGCTACCTGCCTTCTAGCCCCACGGTGGAAAGGGAGAATCCAGACGTCCTCGAGACCTACCCAAGGAGTTTCCCCGTCACTGCTCTGCCATCCTTCTGATGCCACCCTGCTCCGTATCTGGCTGGAGCTGGCGTGGTTGTGTCTGGGTTTGGCTCCATAGCACGTGTTCTCGGTGGCCTTCCTATTCCCGTGCACGCCGGCCACTTTTGCCTGAAGCTGTCTGTGGCCGCCAATGCCCACTTTGTTGAAAGTACTTGGAAATTAAGACCCTCTAGGGAGTATCTCTGAGTTGTGCCTGGTGAGATTTCAGGAAGGAATGGCCCAGCTCCTGCAGACCTAGGCAGGGTGTCTGAGGTGCACCTTCTACACGCTCTCGCAGTTGGATTAAGTCCTAGGATGCCCACAAGATTCACCGAGAAGTTGACAAACTTTTTTTTTTTTTGAGATGGAGTCTCGCTCTGTTGCCCAGGCTGGAGTGCAGTGGCCTTATCTCGGCTCACTGCAAGCTCCACCTCCCGTGTTCACCCCATTCTCCTGCCTCAGCCTCCCGAGTAGCTGGGATTACAGGCGCCCACCACCATGCCCGGCTAATTTTTTGTATTTTCAGTAGAGACGGGGTTTCACTGTGTTAGCGAGGATGGTCTCAATCTCTTAACCTCATGATCCGCCTGCCTCGGGCTCCCAAAGTGTTGGAATTACAGGCTTGAGCCACCTCGTCCAGCTGACATTTCCACTTTTGTCTGTCGGCCCAGATGTTGACATTTTCTGGGCTCCCAAAGAATTTACAGACATTTTTCCTAGATCAGAGTAAAAGGGATCCCCTTTGTTCTGGACCTTCTGCTGCTTTGATCATCAGATCAAGTTGAGGAAATGGTCCCTTGGGGAGCTAATCCCAGTGGCTTGGTAAACTCACACCCTTTCTTTTGATGTCAGGCCTTTTAAAACATCAGGGCCACTTTCCTTTACTTGTCCGGGATGGAAACATTTGGCAGCACTTTTTGCAATATCCATCTGTTCAACAGCCACATGCCCCAGCTGAGGGCTTGGCACTGTGGAAAAGCAATGGAGATTCAAGAATGAACCAGCTTAGCACAAGGGATTTTTAGGGCAGTGAGACTATTCTGTGTGACACTGTAATGGTGGATGGTCACCTCCATCCAAAGAATGTGCAACACACCAGGAGAGAAACCCAAACTATGGACTTAAGAATAATGTGTCAATATTGACTCATCAATTGCAACAAATGCACTACATTAAAGCCACATGTTAATAACAGGGATACGGGATGGAAGGATTTGAGGGCATATATGGGAACACTATACTTTCTGCTCATTTTTCTGTAAAGCTTAAGCTATTCTAAAAAATAAAGTCTATTCATTAAACAACAACAAAAATGAATGAGCCTTTCCCCTTACAGAATTCACCATCAAGAGGAAGAGGAGGCTGGGTACAGTGGCTCACGCTTGTAATCCCAGCACTTTGAGAGGCCAAGATGGGCAGATCACTTGAGTCCAAGAGTTCAAGACCAGCCTGGACAACATAGAGAAACCCTACCTCTACCAAAAATACAAAAATTAGCCGGGCGTGGTGGTGCATGCCTGTAGTCCCAGCTACTCAAGAAGTTGAGGTGGAAGGATTGATGGAGCCCAGGAGGTTGAGGCTGCAATGAACCATGATTGTGCCACTGTGCTCCAGCCTGGGCAAGAGAGTGAGACCCTGTCTGGAAAAAAAAAGAGGAAGGGGAGACGAATAGATAAGCCGATCATGTCAAGATATGCTGCAGACTGGGACAGAGTGTGTCCAAATTAAACCTCAGGAAGGAAAATATTTATTATACACACCAGAGAGTCTATGAGTAGCTGGTGGCCCATGTCCTTTTAATTGTCCCTAATTTTCCTGCCTAGTTTAAATGCTGCAAAAGATGGGGTTGACACTCTGACCTTGGGCACTGGAATTGGGTCAGGCTGTGTGGGTGGGGACCGGAACCCTGAATTATGGTTTTCTTTACAGAGATGTCAGAATGTTTCATGAGTAAGCGCACAGCCTCTATGTTGGATGCCCTGAATTTGAATCTCAGCATTGCCACTTTGTATATAACCAGAGGATGGATTTGGGGACCCAATGGATCTACCATGACGTGAACTTGCACCAGCGTTCACCTGACCTCCAAAATGCCTATTCTGACTGGTAGATCCTAGTCTCGCCCTAGTGCCAGTTCAGAGCCTGTGTCCAGCGATCCTGCACAGGTCTCATTGGTTCCTTTTCCCCTGTTCAGTCATCCTGGTAAAAGGCTGTGTATTCCTTTGGGGGCAGGCTGGGAGAAAGATTGACAGTATAAATTTGTGGCAGTGGAGCAGAGCCCTTTATGGAGGGGACCTGGCTTCCCATTCAGCCAAGGGCCTCCGGGCCTGTGAACTGGCTTATGTCCGGGAATTGACTGGGGACTATGACTCTGTTTTTATGATTCAGGTTAGACTTCTGCTCACCTGACCTAGACCTCTTCTGCAAACACAGATCAAGTAAAAATGTGGCAGGCTTCTTATCTATTTCACTTCTAGGAATGCCACGATCAGCTGGCACCATAGGTCTCTGCGAGTCAGGCTATTCTGGTTGCAGCTTTGACTCTGCTGTCCTTTATGGTAACTGCATCCACCTTGCCTTTGGGGATTGAGTGCTGTGGTCACTTGGCCCCGGCCCCTGTAGTGTGCCTGTGTCATTTACCCTCTTTATACCTCAGTCTCCTCCTCTGTAAAATGGGCATCCTAATAGCACCCACTCCCAGGGCTGCTGTGAGGTATAGATGGATTAGCATATGGAAAGTAAGAGAAGAGGGTCTCAAAGCCCATGTGTCATTATCAGAATTATTTCATGACGGGGAGAGCTGGAGGAGAGAGGAAGGTGCTGAGCAGACCCATGTGCTCTCCCACCAGTGTTTTGAGTACCTACTATGTGCTGCCCACTGTGAGAGCTGTTAGGGTTGAAATAGGGAGCACAGCAGGGTAGGGGCTGCCATCAGGAGCTTAGTGGAGAGACGATTGTGCAACATGGTTCCAGTGCTTGGGGTGGGGAAGCTCAGGGACTACAGGGGCCTAGGATCCTGGGCAGAATCATGGAAAGGACACAGCCTCCCCAGCCTCTCCTGCCTCCACTGCCTCCCTGGCCTCCTCTGCTTCCCTGGCCTCTCCTGCCTTCCTGGCTTTCCCTTCCTCCCCGGCCTCCCCAGTCTCCCCTGTCTCTCCCGCTTTTGAGGTAGGCCAGGAGCTGCTGGTGCTCACTTAGCCTGCCCTGGTCTCTGGGTGTAGCACCTCGATGTCCAGAAAATACCCCGGGTTCAGCTCATCACACAGCCAAGGAAGGAGCTCCACACTGACGCTGAGGCTGCATCCTGGGCTCGTTCATCAGGACGTGCCTCTAAAATATTTCTCCATGTCTCCTCCCTTTGCCCACCTGCATTGTCTCTGTGCCTGAGCCCCGGCTGGGGGCCTGCAAGGATCCCCTATCTCCTCTGTCCCTGCACGGCTGGGTCCCAGGCAATCTGTCTGCCCACCACGCTCCAGCCCCACAGTCCTCTTGCTGCTTCTTTCCCAGCCTCTGGGCTTTTGCACACGCTGTTCCCTCTGCCTGAACATGCTCCACTGGGCTGAGAACAACTCTGTGAGACCTCTCTCAGCTGTTGCTTCCTTTGGAACAGCCGCTGCTGCTGTCACTCTCTCAGTTCCAAGACCTGCTGAGCCTCCTGTCTTTTTCAGTTCCCATGCACCCAGCACTTCTTCTTGGCCTCCTTTTGCCCAATTGACAGTGTCCATTCTCAGTGCCTTCTCACCTAGCGCTGAGCCCCACTGGATGAAGGCAATGCCTGTCATGTTCACCACAATATCTCCTCCCCCATCACCACACCTGGTCCACAGTGATGCTCAAAAAATATCTGTTGGTAGGCAATGCGAAGATGCATTGATGTCATCCTGCAGGCGGAATTCTCCACGAGTTTTGAGCAGCCTTGGTTTTCCCACTACCTCCAAATCATGCAAGACACAGGGTAAGAGCAAAGACAAGGTGGCTGTGGCCGATATCCCCCCTCTCGGGACGTCCCTTCTCCTCTCTCATCCTTGGGCAGGGACACCATCGGGGTGCAACCTGGCTGGGGCGGGGAGGAGGTGCAGGGGCCTGGCCAGAGCGGGCCTGGCCACGGGCAGGGCACAGCGACAGCCTAGGCCGGGGCAGGTGAGCGCGGCGCAGGCCCAGGCCCAGGCCCGGCGTGTCCGCGGTGCGCGCGAGCGGCCAGCAGAGGGCGCCGGAGAGCCAGGAGCGGCCCGCGGAGGAGCCCGCGCCGGCCCCGAAGCCCAGCTCCGCGCCGCGCGGACCCACCGAGCCCGCGCTCAGACGCCCCAGCTCCGCCGAGAGGCCGCTCGCGCCGGGTCCTTCCTCTTCCCCAAGTGCAAGCAGAGCCCCCGGAGCCATGGCCAGCCCTTCCGGCAGCTCCGAAGCCACTGGCAAGCCCCGAGGCAGGGATGGCCGGCCCAGGAGGGAGGAGGACGACGTCCCTCCCGAGGAGAAGAGGCTGCGGCTGGGGCTGGAGGGGGGAAGCGCACAGCCCGAGGACTGCGAGGACGGGGAGGACGCGCCGCGGCCGGGCAGGGAGGAGACCGGCACCCAGACAGGTGGCGACGGCAGAGGAGTAAGTGACGCCGGCGCGGGGGTCTGGGGGTGCCGGGGGCGCGGGGGTGCAGGGGGCGCGGGGTAGGGGCGGCGGGAGGCTCCGTGGCCGGCCCCGGTTTGAAGTTGGTAACTGGGCGGCAACTCCGGCGGGCGCGGAGTGACAGCTCGTGACGGCCTCCGAGACGCCAGCTGCCCCTTCCCGGCTATGTGGCTTCGACTTCCTGATTCTCTCACGACGTCCCTGGCCGGGAGACCCGCTGGCTTCTGCTGCTGGCCAAAAGGGGAGGGGGAGCCCCGCTTCCTGGGGGCCCCCAGCAGGGGAAGGGGCGGGGGTCGTGCTGGGCATCCTGTCGGGGGCATCTGTCTGGGACCCTATCTGTGCCTCTCACCTGGCCAGGGGCTTGTGGTGGGGGTAGGGGGGAAGTCCCTGGCGCCGGGCTTGGCCAAGCCCTGCTCTGCTGGGCTGCGGGCTCCTCACCTGTACCGCATCTTCCTGTTTTTCTTCCCTTTCTGGTTGGGCAGCGAGAGTTGAGAGGAGGCAGATGACTTCCATCCCAGAAATCGCTCTCCTCTTTCCATCCCTACAGAGAGGGACAGAGAGGCAAAGTTCCTTGCATCCCCCGGGGCGCTGTCCCTGTGAGCTCCCGGTGTCCTGCACACGTGGGCCCCTGAGTCACCGGGCCTGTGTGTGTGGGTTGGGGCTCCGTGACCAGCCTGGCCTCCTGGGGTTCACTTTCTGCTTTCCCACCCCAACTCTTCCTGTGTGGCTTTGCTGGCCTTCCACTGGGGAGGCACATGGGTTTGGAGGGCAGATGAGGGCCCGCTGGAGAGCTGTACCCCTCAGTGAGGGCCTCCACCTTGATGGTTTTTGATGGATAATAGGGTTGACCTCTTTGTTCTTTCCAAATGTTTTTATGTTTGACCGTTTGCTCAGCTGAGCTTGTCTTAATAATTTGATTCGTGGTTAATGAGCCCCACACGGGAGAGAGGGCGGCCTTCATTCTGAACCCATTTAGGCAGCACGGGCAGCCCTCCTCGCCGTGGGCTGCATCAGAGCCCCCCGCCGCCCAGTCTTGGGGTTGCTCCTGGATGCTGTCTGGGAGGCTTGCCCATGGTGACATCCTCATCTCCCCATGCACGTTACTGCATTCAGAGCTTGGGTCACCTGGACACTGAACTTGGGTGAATTTTCTCTGAGATCCCAGGAGAAGGAGGACAGTTCTCTGGAAGGTTTTCCAGGGCCAGTCATGGAAAGGATTAGAAGGGAGAGGTCCTGGTGGGGGACACAATTACGGTGGCAGTGTAACGCCAGGAAACTTTATTGCATGAAGTCCCTCTCACTCCCTCTACCTTCCTCTTTTACGTGGGCTCTGCCAAAGACCAGGATGCCAGAATGCAGCGAAGTGACCAAGTGTAATGGGACCTTGGGAATGTGAATCTGGAGCCAGGTAGCTGGGATTTGCATCCTGGTTCTGCCCCTCCTTAGCTGGCTGACATGGCACAAGCCACTTACCCTCTCTGAGCCTTACTGTCTTCAGTGGCAAATGGATCTGTCAACAGGCCCCATTGCCTGGGGCTGTTACTGCTGAGATTAAGGGAAGCTCGTCCATAGAAGCACTTAGCGTTGTGCCTGGCGTATAGTGTATGGTGGATAAATGGGATTTAGGACTGAAACTCATGCCTTGGTGTGCTTTTGCAGTGATGTTTTGTTCTGGGGTGCATCACAAGAGACAAGGTTCTTGGCCGGGCCTGGTGGCTCAAGCCAATAATCCCAGCACTTTGAGAGGCCGAAGGGGGGGGATCACTTGAGCCCAGGAGTTTGAGACCAGCCTGGGCAACCTGGTGAAGCCTCATATTGAGGTTTGGTGGTGTGTGCCTGTAGTCCCAAGTACCTGGGAGGCTGAGGTGGGAGGATTGCTAGAGCCTGGAAGGTCGGGTTGCAGTGAGCTGTCATCATGCCACTGCACTCCAGCCTGGGTGACAGAGTGAGACCCTGTCTCAAGGAAAAGAGAGAGAGAGAGAGAGAGAGAGAGACAGACCCACAAAAGTCTTAAGCCAGAATCTCCAATAAAATGCTTTCTGGAGGCTGAAAGGATGATATATTGATAATGAAATATTTAAAAGGCAGAACCCCACTGAATTTTCTGGTCCACAGAGGGAAATGGGAGTCCCATGATCTGAAGGATGATGGAGGATGTGAACAGAAACCATCCTTGTTTCCTGAATCTGAATGTGGCACCCTCTGTTCACGGTGCCTGTATCTGCTCAGTCCGGCGGCCCCTCGAAAAGAGGGAATCTTGATTTTCAAACTTAAAATTTGGCCCAGAGCCCACTGCTGCCCACAATGCCTGCCAGACACATTCCCCTTCCTTTTTAGTTTCTATGGGAATACTCTCTTTGAAGAACCCATGAAGAGTGTCAGGCTGGTGTGAGGATCAGCAGTGATTTCTTTGAGGAGGAGAGCCCGTTTCGTTACTCACAGGCCATGTCTGAGTGGATCAAGAAGAACAGAGTGCCCTTTTATGAGATTTTGTCTGCATAGACCATTAGCTTGGTAAAAATGTCAAAACCATCCTTGTTCTTTAATAGATTATTTTGGACTTTTCTCTGCAAGAAGCAGCATGGGCATTCAGATGCTTTTAAGGATAAAATGTTCTTTCTCATCACGAGGCCTGGTGCTCTGCATGGCTGAGGTTTTAATGTGACTGGGTGTCCCTTGGAGTGGCTCCCAGGCTGTGTTGTGGTTGGGTGGCAAGGGGTTGCTTTATTCAGTGGTGGCTAGAGGATGTTTTAGCAGGCAAATCGGGACCCCAGGAGCCCCTGAGTGCCAAGTCCTGCTGCAGGGCATGTGTTTATGGTGGGGAGGCGGCGGGGTGGAGGGTGGAGGGTGGGGGACATTGATTTCCTGCCAATGTCAGAAGTTTCACAGGCTTCTTGTGTATCCACAAACACCTACCCCATTGAGAAGGCCTAGAAAACCTGGCCCTCCCCGAGTCTTTATTGACTGCCTGTGAATGATCCGAGGGTGTGTCTGACCCACAGCTCTTCCTGGAGGGAGAGAAAAGTCTCTCCTAGGTATTTGGTTATCAACCTCAACTATTTGCTGAGCCTTCCCCAAGACCAGGCACCTCTGCAGAGATTTCTGGGTTGTCAGGCGGAACTGGGCATTCAAGGGTAATAACTCATTGAAGTTCCTGAAATCCCTGATGATGCACCAGGTAAAAGCATCCAGGGTTGAAACCAGATCAGGAAGGTTATTGTCAGCCTGGGGCTCCTGCAGAGGTGCATCCACGTTGCAGGTATTTTCCCTTCTTGCTGAGGAGAAACCTGGGTTTCTCAGCTTTGGCACAGTCACGAAATTTGGGGTCAGACCATTCGTGGTGGTGGTGGTGGGGCCGTCCTGTGCTTTGTAGGATGGTTAGCAGCATGTCTGGTCTCCATCCTGTAGGTGCCATTCTCCCCTCCCAGTTATGGCTACCCTCAATGTCTCCAGACGGTTTCAAATGCTGTGGGGCAAGGGAGTGGTATGTGAGCAAAACCACCCCAGTTGAGAGCCATTGGTCTACACTTGTGGAAATGTTTGTGGGTGACAATGTCGAGCTTGGGTCCCTCCTGTACCCTTTATGAGCAATGCGGTCTTGGAAATTTAATACTACTCCAGGGGCCTCAGTTTTCTCATCTATGAAATGGAGATAAATGAGATACACTTTCATAGGACAGTTATATGGGATTACTGAGATAATAAGACAGTACATGGAAAATGCTGGGCATAGCGTTTATTTATTTTTAATTTTTTTAAGATGGAGTCTTGCTCTGTTGCCCAGGCTGGAGTGCAGTGGCATGATCTCCACTCACTGCAAACTGCACCTCCTGGGCTCAAGTGATTCTCCTGCCTCAGCCTCCCGAGTAGCTGGGATTACAGGTGCCCACGACCACACCCGGCTAATTTTTGTATTTTTAGTACAGATGGGGTTTCACCACGTCGGCCAGGCTGGTCTCAAAGTCCTGAGCTAAGGTGATCCGCCCGCCTCAGCCTCCCAAGGTGCTGAGATCACAGGTGCGAGCCACCACGCTGGGGCTGGGCATAGCATGGTAACACAGACAAAGCACACAATACTTGAGCAATATCTTTTTACATTTGGGTTGTCTAGACTCCATCCTCCATCCCCTCGTGCACTGGCGCGGTGCAGAGCAGAATATCACCCACCTAGACTGCAGAGAGGATTTGGGTGGCATCTTGGCTTTCTGCACAAGACTTGCCTGTTCCCCACGACATCGCCCTGGTTCTCAGGGTCCAGGATTCCGGGAAGCAGGGATGTGGGCAGGCAGGGCACGTGGCCCACCCAGTTGGGGACCTGCAGAGCCGACTCCCCGAGACGGGGTGTTTGGACCAACATCTGGGTTTTTGGATTTTCACTTGAGCACAGCTGGACTACACATGCTGAAGCTCTCTCTGCCGAGATATAGATATTTCCCTGGCAACGACCTTTCAAGCTGACATGAAGACGTGGCCACCTGCTGGAACGTGGTGTGTGTGCTGTGGCGCTCTTGTAATTTGTGAGGCAGGCTCCTTAGGAATGCAGTGCATAAGTGGGAAATGGTGGGAAGTTCTCGCATCCTCCCCTGGCCGAAAGTGCTGTCTGCGCAGGTTGGTGGACGGTCCTTTGAGCAGGAAGAAGATATGAAGCACGTTCCTGTTAGCTACGACAGAGAGGGGCAGGGTACACACTGGACATTTCAAGCCCCTCCAGAGAAGCAAGTCTTACTGTGCTGGGAGTACTTGTGGAGTGTGGCTGTGTTGCCCTGGGCTTTAATTATTTCAGGAACATCTCACCGCAGGGCCAGCAGGCTGGATCTTGATGTGTGTTTCTCAGTTGGAAAGACTTTGGACCATAGGGAGATGTCTTCTCAATTCTTTTAATTTCATTAAGGGGGTCATTTTTCTTCTTGTGGCCTCAGGAATGTGACACAGAACTCAAGGGACAGGATGAGTTGGAGGCTGGGACAGGGGTCCTGCCAGGGATGCTGGTGACTCACCTGACGGTGTTGATGTGTGGAATCCGGTGCCTGGTTTGGGGAATGTTCGTGGGATTTGTTCCAAAGGACTGACGGACCTATCAGGTACTGGAGGTGAATGGTCAAGTCTGATCTCAGGGCTGACAGTGTCAGGCAAGGACAGGAAGTTGACGTTGGACTCATTGGCTGAGGTTGGCCTGGGACCCTGGGGGCAATGTGTGCCAGGACAGATGGGTCTGGGGCTAGGAAGGCAGGTTTGGGCTGGAGACTCGGGCTTGGGACCCATCCCAGGTAGATAGTGGTTGAGGCTATGGAAATGACTGCAATTGCCTGGGATGAGAGTGGAGACAGGCAGGATGGGGGTTTTGCTCTAAGCCTGGGGAACCCACCTCCCAGGTTCAAGGGATTCTCCTGCCTCAGCCTCCCAAGTACCTGGGAATGCAGATGCACGCCACCACACCTGACTAACTTTTGTATTTTTAGTAGAGATGAGGTTTGGCCAGGCTGGTCTCAAACTCCTGACCTCAAGTGATCGGCCCACCTTGGCCTCCCAAAGTGCTGGGATTATAGGCATGAGCCACCATGCCTGACCATTTTTAAATATTAATTTTTATGAAATATTTTCAAACACATTTTACTGTACATTGGAAAAGTCAATCATGATTTGAAAACTTTATCAAAATCCAATCAAATGTCAATTAACCATTTAATTGTGGATAGGTAAGGAGACTGTTTTGACCAAAACATATTAGAACAATTATCACTTATAGAAATAATCTATGTTTTAATGTTTTAGTTGGATTAAACAATCTTTTATATTCTGGCCGGGCGCAGTGGCTCACACCTGTAATACCAGCACTTTGGGAGGCCAAGGCCAGCGGATCACCGAAGGTCAGGAGTTCGAGACCAGCCTGGCCAATATGGTGAAACTGTCTCTACTAAAAATACAGAAATTAACCAGGTGTGATGGCACACACCTGTAATCCCAGCTACTTGGGAGGCTGAGGCAGGAGAATGGTTTGAACCTGGGAGACAGAGGTTGCAGTCAGCCGAGATCGCACCCCCGCACTTCAGCCAGCCTGGGTGACAGAGCGAGACTGTGTTTCCAAATAAATAAATAAATAAAATTCTGAATTTTATTTTTAATAATTATTTTTGTAAAGAGAGTCTTGTTTTTTGGAGTTGTTGAATTTATTGAATTGACAAAAATGTACAAGAGGGTATCCAACATGATGTGATTGAAATACGTATATATTACAAAATGGCTAAATCAAGCTAAAAAACATGTCACCTCCCAGACTTTTTTTTTGTGGTGAGAACACTTAAAAAATATACTCTCTTAGTGATTTCCAAGTGTACGATATGTTATTATTAACTATAGGTACCATGTTGTCCCATGGATCCCCTGAACTTATTCTTCCCTCTAAAAATGACCTGCTGTGTCCTTTGGCATCTGCCCACTTCCCCACCCTGGCAACCATCATTCTACTCCACTTCTATTAATTCAACTTTCTTCTTTTCTTTTTGTTTCTTTTTTTTTTTTGAGACAATCTCATTCTGTTGCCCAGGCTGTAGTGCAGGGGTGTGATCTTGGCTCACTGCAGCCTTGACCTCCCAAGCTCAATCAGTCCTCCCACCTGAGCCTCCTGAGTATCTGGGAGTACAGGCACGCACCACCACGCTCCACTAATTTTTGTATTTTTTGTAGAGATGGGGCCTTGCTGTGTTATGCAGGCTGGCCTGGAACTCCTGGGCTCAAGCAATCTGCTGGCCTCAGCCTCCCAAAGTGCTGGGATTATAGGCATGAGCCACCATGCCTGGCCGAGTTCAACTTTTTTAGATTCCACATACAAGTGAGATCATGTGGTATTCGTCGTTCTGTTCCTGGCTTATTTCATGTAACATAATATCCTCCAGGCTCATCCATGTTGTCTCAAATGGCAGGATTTCCTTCTTTTTGAAGGCTGAATAGTATTCCATTGTGTACATACACCACATTGTTGCTGGAAGTTTACTGGAGGCCAGTTGGGGGAGGAGGGGGAAAAGATTCACTCTAAGTCTAGATGCTCCAGCACCCACCCAGGATGTGTGCAAGGAAGCGCAGGATGCTCCTGGTCTTGCAAACTGTGGTTTGTGGGACTCCAAAGCCCCTATCCTTCCACGATGCTTTCTGTTCTGTTACCACATTTCCTTGGAGGAGAACCCAGCCTTGGTGGAGAGCCCTGCTCTGGCTGTGTCCCTCGGCATGAGATGGCAAAGGATGGTGCTGCTCGGAGACCCTCACCTCTGCACTCTGGGGGCCGTTTGCCTTCTCCATTCCTTCTTCAAGTATCTGAGCAGCTCCTGTGTGCCAGGTGCTGGTCTACAAGATGGACGGTCCTTGGAGATGACGCTGTAGCGAGGAGGCACGCTACAGTCCACAGGCCAGAACCAGCCCTCTGCCTGTTCATACAAATAAAGTTTTATTGGAACACAGCCACACCCATTTCAGTGCATATTGTCTGTGGCTGCTTTCCTGCTACAATGGAGAGTTGAATAGTTGGGACAGAGACTCTATGGCCTGCAAAGCTGAACTGTTTACCAACTGGCCCTCGAGAGAAACGAAAAAAGTGGTGATCCTTGTACCCTGACAGTCTTAGGTTAAGAGGACTTTGTACCACCCTGACGTCCCAGGGGGCCGTGAGTCCAGCCACCCGTGACATGTACGCAAGTCTGGGCTAGGGTTGCAGCAGGTGAGTCCCAGTTTTGTAGTTCTTTGGTATCAGGGGCACAAGCCAGGATTTTGAGTGGGGTTTCCTCACCACTGTGGCTGGGCACTGGGCTAGTGTCCTTTCTGATTTTTGTACGGGGAAGAGAAAGGAGGGAGGAAATGGCAACTTGTTGCCCTGTTCTAACATTTTCCTAAGATGGGTCTCCAGGCAAGGGCTTGGGATCTCACCTTGCACAGCTTACAGAACCCAGTGAGGCCAGCTGTCTTGGCGCTGCCACTCTGAGGGATGGAGCCTCCAAATTACTAGGAAGGGAGATAAAAGAATGGTTTCTGCGAGCACAAGAACTGGCATTATTGAAATTAACATTTCCCCCAAGTTTTATAATGTCTAGGCATGCATATTTAAGTGTCTGTCTCAAAAGCTCTTGCTAATAACCAGATGGTGCATTTAATTTCCTTTTTTTGTTCTCTGAGCAACATGCAGCTTCCTGCACAGCCCTCCTTGCAGGCAACTGCGCTGAGGTGACAGTCCTCCTGACGGCCAGCACAGATCCCCAGGGCCTCTGAGGGCCCTGTATTCTGGGGGCAGCCTTTCCCCTTCTATTTGGCTCCAGCTGGAAGGGGGCAGGTTACCCACAGCCTAGCACAGTGCTGCCTTGGCTTCTCTAAGGAGTCTGGCTCCCTCTGGCCCTCTAGACCTCACCAGCTGAGGATCAGAGCCCCAGGGCAGGGGCCAGGGCCGGTGGGTGTGGGGCGGGGGTGGTCTGAGAGTGCAGCTCTGAAAGAGGGCAAGGTGTGCCCAGGAAAAGCTGCTTGGGGGAGACTGCAAAGAGGTGGCAGAGGTAGGACAAGAGGGCCGGGCACGGTGGCTCACACCTGTAATCCCAGCACTTTGGGAGGCTGAGGTGGGCGGATCACCTGAGGTCAGGAGTTTAAGACCAGCCTGGCCAACATGGTGAAAGCCTGTCTCTGCTAAAAATACAATAATTAGCTGGGTGAGGTGTGGACATCTATAATCCCAGCTACTCGGGAAGCTGAGCCAGGAGAATTGCTTGAACCCGGGAGGTGGAGGTTGCAGTGAGCTGAGATTGTGCCACTGCACTCCAGCCTGGACAACAGAGCAAGACTCCGTCTCAAAAAGAAAAAAAAAAAAAAGTTAGGACAACAGGAGGAGGGAAGAGAAGGGAGCTGTGGGGCAGCAGCCAGGACCTTAAAGGCACAGAAGAGGAAGCTTGGATTTCCAATTCCAAAGGACATGAAGACAAAGTCACACACCATTATTTAGCCTGCTCCAGGGGAGGCTGGGCTTTGTGTATTTTCCTTGTTTCCCTTTTCCTTGTGTTCAGGCTGTTGTAGAAACAGGTACACAGGGGCTCTGTGTAGTGCCCTGTTCTCGTGGCCTTCAGGAAGCATGCGGTGCCCTGGTTTCCTTGGCTTCATGTCCCCCTTTCCTCCTGCCACCCCTGACTGTGCACCCCACCTTGTCCCTCAGACCATCCTCCTGGAGGGGCCTGGCCAGGGCTTGTGTCCTTGCTAGTCTCTGGGGAGGAAGACTCTGGCTTGAAAGCCTGTCGGCTTAAGTTGCAAGGTGTAGGTGCCTGGGAGGGGACGTGCACGGCCCTCTTGACTGATCCATTCATGTTTTTCTTTTTTGACTCTGTTCTATGTTGTCCTGATGGAGGGGTAGGCCCCTGTGTTCTGCCTTTCCTGCCTTGGACTCTTGCAGTTGGGCCAGATGAGAGGGTCTGTGTGGTCTGAGTATAACTTCTTAGTTTTTGTTCTGCTTATTAAAAATACAAATTATTATTTGTTTATTTGTAAAGAATTCAAGCAATGCAGGCCAGGTGCGGTGGCTCACACCTGTAATTCCAGCACTTTTGGAGGCCAAGGCGGGCGGGCCAGGAGTTCGAGACCAGCTTGGCCAACATAGTGAAACCCTGTTTCTACAAAAAGTACAAAAGTTAGCTGGGCTTGGTGGTGTGCACCTGTAATCCTAGTTATTTGGGAGGCTGAGGGAAGAGAATCACTTGAACCCAGTAGCAGCAGGTTGCAGTGAGGAGGAGGTTGCAGTGAGGAGGAGGTTGCAGTGAGCTGAGATTGTGTCCCTGGACTCCAGCCTGGGTAACAGAGTGAGACTGTGTCTCAACCAAAAAAAAAAAAAAAAAAAAAAAGAATTTATGTAGAAAACAAAAAACAAAACTTCCCTTTGATTTGCTTTTCTTTTCTTTTCTTTTTTTTTTTTTTTGAGACGGGGTCTCGCTCTGTCACCCAGGCTGGAGTGCAGTGGCACAATCTCGGCTCACTGCAAGCTCCGCCCCCCGGGGTTCACGCCATTCTCCTGCCTCAGCCTCTCCGAGTAGCTGGGACTACAGGCGCCCGCCACCACGCCCGGTTAATTTTTTGTATTTTTAGTAGAGACGGGGTTTCACCGTGGTCTCGATCTCCTGACCTCGTGATCCGCCCGCCTCGGCCTCCCGAAGTGCTGGGATTACAAGCGTGAGCCGCTGCGCCCGGCCGTGATTTGCTTTTCTTGATCTTGCTTCTCAGGGTTAACACTGGGAAGGGTTGGGGTATACCTCTCCACACCTTTTTCTTTGATTTCTTTTTATTTTTTATTCTAAGTTCTGAGATATGTGTGTAGAATGTGCAGGTTTGTTACATAGGTGTACATGTGCCATGGTGGTTTACTGCACCTATTAACCCATCATCTAGGTTTTAAGCCCCGCATGCATTAGGTATTTGTCGTAACGCTCTCCCTCCCCATACCCCCTCCCCGCAACAGGCCCCGGTGTGTGATGTTCCCCTCCTGTGTCCATGTGTTCTCATTGTTCAACTCCCACTTATGAGTGAGAACAAGCAGAGTTTTTTTTTCTGTTCCTGTCCACACCTTTTTCCTGTGTGCACGCAGGCACATGTATTTGTACATAAGTGTTTATTGTAACCTTTTTAAAAAAATAAAAATGGAATAATGCTATATTTATTCTTTGGAAAGCCTGCTTTTCAGGCAGCATGTCTTTGACATTGTCTCACGTTGGAACCTGGGTACTACCTTCTTCTCCCAGCAGTTATTGTGACGTGTGGATGCACCATGCTTCATTTAACCAGCCCTGCACCGAGACGTCTTTGCATGGTTTCTGCCTTTTCCCAATCACAGACGGTGTTCTGATGAATTTCCTCGCACACATCACTTGGTGCTCTGTGCCTGCATTTCTGTGAGATGCTCCTGGAGGTGGGCTGTCTAGGTCGGAGGGGAATCTGTGCTTAATTTACATCCTGTGCAAAATTCCATCCAGTCATCTGGCTCCCCAAGGGCTCACATGGTGCTGTCCTCTGTAGACGTCATCTTCTGCAGATGATGGCATGACCGCCGCTCTTTCTTTTACTCAGACTAATCTGCACCCTGGTGTCCTGGGGAGGGGGTCCGGCCCCTACCCGCTTGTCTGCCCCCACCCCACAGTCCCCCCAGACCCTGCTAACAGGGACTCTGGCTTCTGAGCTTTGGCAGACTGCCTCACTCTGGAGAAGTTTGCTTTCTCAAACATTCCTGGCAATGTTACTGCAAATCTCGAGGCCTGCATTTGCCTTCTTCAGGCCTCAGTTTCTTCAAAAGTAAAGTGGGGATAATGTGATGCTAGTGTCTGCATGCTAGAGCTGCCATGAGGATTCAGCGAGATCACTGTTGAGAGCAAATTCACAGCGCCGGCCTTGTGCGCAGTCAGCACCTGTGGGGCAGTTCTGTTGCTGATACGTTGTTGACTGTCATTGCTAGACTGTGGCTTTGCCAGGGGCAATGTCTTTAGTGCCGAGCCCAGAGCCACCCCTAGTACCTGCTGTGTTTATAGAGTGATTGAGTTGCAGGGTCAGAGACTGGGGCAACGGCAACAGAAACAGAGGAAAGAAGTGGGGCTTCTAATAGGTCCTGAACCAGTGGCCTTTGAGATGAAGCCTTCTTGCCAAGGTCTGGGGCTGTGCTGTGTGTTCTCGGCCCGAGACTGGAAGCTAAACCTGGCTGCAGCCCCGGCTGAGCTGGGGAAGTGCAGGTCAGCATCCTGCTTCATTAGGGCACCTCCAAGCCCAGCTTCGACCTGGATGCCAGGTGACCCCGTTTACTCTGAGCCCAGAGAGAGGACAGGGAAGTGTGCAAGGGTGGGGACCCTCATCACAGCCCTTGACTCTGTAAGGCATATGGGTTTCTGCACGTCTGTGAGCACGGCCTTGGCTTCTCTGTGAGTTTCAAGCTTGAGCTTGTGTTTATGCAGGGTGAGGCTTGCTGGGACGTCCAATTAAACCTCAATTTCTCATTAACCATTTTTTGTTTTTTTGGTGCAAATATATGCCATGCAATATTTGGGACCAACTTACCCTAAAAAATGATTTGTTGTTTTTCTGAAATTCAAGTTAAACTGGCATCCTGTCTTTTCACTTGCTACATATGAGAGTTCCGTGTGGGGGTTATCAATGTGCATTTGTGAGTTCCCATGTGAAGGAGTCTCTCCAAGTGTCTGTAGGTGCCAGGATGGAGATGGACAGAGAAGGTCCTCTTGGGCTGCTTTAGTGGCACCTAGAGGCTGTGGGCTTGGACACTTCAGCCCCAGGGGCCTGGGCAGCACTGTCCAGCACCTGCCTGCTCCTGTCTTCTCCATGGGGGCTGACTTCCCTGCCATCTCTCTCCAAATACGGTGGCAAGAGCTATCCCACCCGCCCCCATCGGGAGCTCGGCTGCCCAGCCAGACAAGATGGCAAACAGTGTGCAGATGGCTGCAAAGCTTTCCCCAGCTCCTTCTGCAAGGGGCCTGCAGATGAAACGGAAGCCCTCATCCTCACCGCCTCCCCCTTCCAGAAAACCCAGGCAACAGCCACGTCTGAATGCTGCTTTAGAAGCTTCTCCCTCCTGGTGATTAAACCACCCCAAACAAATAAAGCACTGCATTTCCACGATAGGCTGGTTCACATGCACGCAGCCAATTGTCTTGGATCTGCCCATGTGCCTGATTCATCACGGTGAGGGGTTCTCCTCTGAGGTGCTTGCAAAGAGCTGCTTAATTTTCATCCAAAAGACTCTCTGTAGAAACCAGGCCCAGCTTTGGAAGAAAGCCCTTTCTCCCCCTTTAGCAAATTCTGTGTCATTCTTTTTTTTTTTCTTTCTTTTTTGAGATGGAGTTTCCCTTTTGTTGCCCAGGCCGGAGTGCAATGGTGCAATCTCTGTTCACTGCAGTCTCCGCCTCCCGGGTTCAAGTGATTCTCCTGCCTCAGCCTCCTGAGTAGCTGGGACTACAGGCACCCACCACCACACCTGGCTAATTTTTTTGTATTTTTAGTAGAGAGGGAGTTTCACCGTGTTGGCCAGGCGGGTCTGGAACTCCTGACCTCAGGTGATCCACCTTGGCCTCCCAAAGTGCTGGGATTACAGGTGTGAGCCACCATGCCTGGTTGGAATTCTGTGTCATTCTGGATACTTATCATGACTTGAAGCATCCAGGACTCTGTCCTGCGTATCCTGAGCCTGAGGGTATATGTGTGTCCAGCTGGCTTGGAGGTTGTCTACAGGTAGGTTGAAGTTGGCCTCTGAGTCCGTGGCAGCCTCACGTGGGAAATACCAGCAAGGAGCCTCATCCTGTGCTTTTAGGAGATAGTTTCTGTTTAGTCACTGCTGAATCTGTTACAGACAGGGTCTCAGTTTCTTGCAAGTCCTGTATGAGGTGGGTGCTGTGATTATCCACATGTTCACTTGCTCTCTCTGGCCTCTTTCAGGCTCTTGCACTTCCTTTGCTCTTTCCCTGCCACAGGGCCTTTGTACATCCTGCTCTTTCTGCCTGGAAAGGTTTTCCCTCTCCCTGCCTGTTCACCTGGTCATGGTCTCATCTGACAGTGGAGTCACCACATCCTCAGGGACGCCTCGCCACACTGACTCAGTCACAGCAACCCCCTGTTATCTGCTTTCATGGCACCAGGTTCCTCTCTGTGGTAGACACTAGCTCAGCTACGGCTTCCTGTTTCTGTGCATGTCATCCTTCCCCTTCAAGACTGTGGTCCCCATGAGGGCCAGGGCCGTGCCTGTTCCTGATTCTCATTTGTGTCTCTGGTGTTTAGTATATGCTCACCTAGAATTTGATAAATGAGTGACGGCATACCCATTTTACAGATGAGAAAGTTGAGGCTCGGGAACATTATGTCACTTGCTCGGTATTAGATAGTGATGGTTTGAAGCCACCTGGCTGGTCGCTGGGTGCACACTCTTAACCACTTCACTGTGGTTCTTCTCTCACGGTAGTTCTCCAACAGCAGGAGTGAGAGACATCTTTAGGACAGGTGTAACCAGAATCCCAGGGGTTATCCTAGAAGATGGTGTCAGGAACATACTTGCCTATGTCTTACTGTATTGCATAAAATACCCAGTCTTTCTGACTCGCTTTTAGTAAAGACCTTAGTTGTCAGTAGGAAAGGGTGGATGTTTACACGTTTTTAAGAAGGAGTCTGTATCATATTTATCTTGTGGTCTGCCATGCCTCCCTGATCTTCTTCAGCTTCAGTTATGCAAAATTAACACTTCTTCTCTTGACTGCCTCTCTCTTACCTGTTCAGTTTCTTTTCTGTGTCAGAGATTGCTTAGAAATATTCCCCATTACTACAGCCTGCTTCCCACCTGCATCCCCCACCCAGCTTGTTCTGGATTTTGTCAACAAAAGTTCCAGCGTTTAGTGAGGGCTGGATTGAAGGAAAGTGTTGGAAAGGCTGTGTGATGAAAGGTGAAGATACCTAATGGGCAGGCAGTCATCAGGGTTAATTCAAAGGCTGGAAGAAGGGCTGACCTGGAGGACTGGAAATGTCTTTGAGCTGAAGGTCGTGTGCAGGTGGAGCGAGGAGGATGAGCCTTTTGGGGTGAACTGCAAGTATTTGATAAGATCCCTGTCCCCATGGTTGGGGAAGTCTTGATACGCATCCTCAATGTGATGGAGGGATTAAGGAACCCCTGGCTGTACTTGCCCAGCATGGGAGTAACATGACACAGCCAAGTTATTGATTATTGGTTGCCCAGCTGTCATCAGCTCAACATCTTCTGTTAGTTGTAGATGCAATTTGCATTAGTTATCAATGCCAGTTTTGACTTTCCTAGTCAATAAAGTGGTGAGAGTGGTGACTAAGGCTGAGTACTACCCATGGTCATGAGTATTACAGAGGCAAGCCCCCTTGCCCACCTACCTGCAGGTGATGAGACACCCTAGGGAAATCACTCAATTCTTTGGAGGACCCCGAATAAATGCCGAAGTCCATCTGTTCATCTGTCCGTCCGTCCACCCTTCCATCCATCCATCCAGACATGCATACATCCATCCACCCACCTACCCATCTATCCACCCACCCACCCATCTATCCATCCAGCCCACTCTCTTATGCACCCAGCTATCATCCACCTGCCCACCTACCAACGCAACTATCCATCCACTTACCCATGCATCTATCCACCCATTCAGTCAGCTACCCATCTATCCACCCACTCATCCATCCATTTATTTATCCCTCCACCCATTCACCCACTCATCCATTTCTCCGCCCACTCAGCCATCCCTTCACCGACTCAACCATCCATTCATTCATCCACCTGCCCGCCCACCCATCTATCCATCCACCCATCTATCTATCCATCCACCTACATATTCGTCCGTCTGCTTGTACTTCTGTTCATTTATTCCACAAAGACTCGTTAACCACCTGCTATATTCTGGGGAGGTACCTGCTCTAGTAATTGAGAACACGGTCTCTGGTATATGATTCCCTGGGCTCAAACTGAGCTCCCTCCTAGCTAGCTGCTTGGGTAAGTTATAGAAACTGTGCTTTGATTTTCTTATCTGAAAATTGGCTATTAATAGCTTCTACTCTTGCAGATATAGTGAGGATTAAATAAGATGTCACATTAAAAGTGCATCATCGACACTCAATAGAGGTTAGGTTTTACCATTCATTATTATTCTTGGCAGATGCTGCAGATAACGTGGAGAGCATACGAAAGACACATGTTTGAACCAATAGTGACAGACACGTGCTAAGTTCTACAGTAGGGGAAGGGCAGAGAGCCATGGAGAGGGCCTGGCCCAATCCTGGAGCCTCAGAAAAAAGTTCCCCATTGAATTGCTGTTTTAGCTGAGACTTGTGGGATGGGTAGTAGTTGGAGATCCCAGACAGGATGTGACTGAGTTAGCCAGGGAAAAATTGGGTCCTGGCACCCATGGCAGAGTTGAGTGATCCAGTCCTTCTGTCTCTGGCTGGAAGTCCACCAGATCTGGGAATGTCAAGTTGGGGGAGGGGGCTGTCAATGACCATGACCTTCACCTGTCCTCACATGTCCTCTGTGTGTCTGCAAAGCCTCTGCCTCCGTCTCCTCTTCTGGAAAGTGGGATTGGAAACCACACCTGCTTCTCTCCCAGGACTGCTAGGAAGACAAGATTAGATGGCAGGTGAGAGCTCTTTGAAAATGAAAACATTCTACTATTTGAATGCAAAGTGTTCTTCTTTGCCTGTGATGTTTCATAATCTGTGAAATCATACTGGATCTCGAAGCTGTCTATTAAAAAAAATAGCAAAGTGGCTGGGCATGGTGGCTCATGCCTATAGTAGTCCTAGCACTTTGAGAGGCTGAGGGGGTTGGATCACTTGAGGGCAGGAGTTCGATACCAGCCTGGCCAATATGCGAAACCCCATCTCTATTAAAAATACAAAAATTAGCCGGGTGTGGTGGCATCTGCCTGTAGTCCCAGCTACTTGGGAGGCTGAGGCACAAGAATCATTTGAGCTCAGGAGGCAGAGGTTGCAGTGAGCCGAGATTGCACCACTGCACTCCAGCCTGGACAACAGAGTGAGGCTCTGTCTTGAAAAAGAAAAAAAAAAAAAAAAAAAAAAAAAGCAAAGTTAACACTTCCTGCATCTCTCCCCTGGGGGAGGCAATTTGTCAAAGATTGTTGTTGGATTTTACACACAGAGAAATCTAAGGAAGGTGTGGAAACCAGACCAGGACCCCAGACTCTGGTCTCCCTGTTTGCAGGGTCTTAAATGGGGGAACCACTTTGGGTTCTTTCTACAAGATTGCTTTGTAAAAAAAAAAAAAAAGAAACAAACAAAAAACTCAAAAACAACAGCCCTGACCTAAATATTCACAAGGGACCTTAGGCAATATCTGCAAACAAAGGTGAGTGATGAGTGGAATCTGTCATCTTTGCAACTAAGACAGCTCCAGAGTTGAAGCAAGTGGTAACATCTCTAGAGACAGAGGTTTGGGCAGGTTTTGCCAGTTACAAACTATGGGAACTTGGGCAGGTTCACCTCTCTGAGCTTCCGTGACCTTGTGAAATAGGACTCATTGCGCTAAACGTGCAGGAGGAATCCCAGCGTCTTCCTGTGCACAAGGCTGGTTTCTTCCCGTCCTTTTCCTTGTTCTGCCTCTCTCCTACTCTCGAAGAGATGAATACATTTGGACCCAGTAGGGGCCTATGTTTGCAAAAGCTCGCAGGTGATTCTCATGCAGCCAGCCTGGCTCTGGCACTGAGTTCTTGGACACTTCTGGAGGCACATTTACTAGTGAGGAAGGTCACTGCGTGTTAAAGGCATGATTCATCTTCCATTCCTTTCTTCCATGAAGCAAGGTGCATGGGTCGACTGAGCTGGCAGAGCCCACAGTGTCAGCCTCCCCCACGCTTCCCTCCCTCCCCATTCCTTGTGTGCTGTACTTTGTCTCGACTTCCTCTACTCTGTACCAAACCAGGAGATGGTAAGATCTCAAAAAATCTTTTTTTTTTTTTTTTTTTTTTTTTTTTTTTTTTTTTTTTTTGGAAATGAGATCAAGAGGGTTTTTATTTGCTTGTTTGAGACAGGGTCTAACTCTGTCACCCAGGCTGGAGTGCAGTGGTGTGACCTTGGCTCACTGCAGGCTTGACCTTCTGCCTCAGGTGATCCTCCCACCTCAGCCTCCTGAGTAGCTGGGACTGCAGGTGCACATCACCATGCCCGACTAATTTTTCTATTTTTTTGTAGAGATGAGAATTCACCATGTTGCCTAGGCTCATCTCAGACTCCTGGGCTCAAGCAGTCCTCCATCCACCTCGGCCTCCCTAAGTGCTGAGATTACAGGCATGAGCTGCTGTGCCTGGACAAGGTTTTTTTTTTTTTTATTATTATGAAAAATTTTCAATAAACATAAAAGTAGAGAGACTAGTTTAATGAGCTATCATATACCCATCACATAGGTTTGAAAACTATTAACGTTTGCAATATTTACTCCATTTGTTTTTCTGAAGTATTTAAAAAATAGTTTACAGTAGTTATGTAATGGCATCATGATATTCACCCTAGGTAATTTCCTTTCCCTCTAAAAACATGAGGGCATTTTTTATATGATCATTGTCATACCTAATCAAATTACCAGTAATTCCTTAATATCCTCTAAGATCAAGTTTACATTCAGATGTCCTAAAAATGTCAATTGTGATTATTTTTTTCTTTGAGCAAAGATAATAAGATCTCAAGATTTAATGACAGAGATTCCATGTTAGCCCTGATGTCTAAGCTCTGTGGTCCATTGTGGCTTTACTTGAAAGTCTCAGGCTAGGCGTGGTGGCTCACACCTGTAATCCCAGCACATTGGGAGGCCAAGGTAGGCGGATCACGAGGTCAAGAGTTCAAGACCATCCTGACCAACATGGTGAAACCTTGTCTCTATTAAAAATACGGAAATTAGCCGGGCATGGTGGCGGGCGCCTGTAGTCCCAGCTACTTGGGAGGCTGAGGCAGGAGAATTGCTTGAACCCGGGAGGCCGAAGTTGCAGTGAACTGAGATTGCACCACTGCACGCCAGCCTGGGTGGCAGGAATGAGACTCTGAAAAAAAAAAGTCTCTCACTGTGGTCTCATAATAAAAGGACACTCCATTTCCCATCTGGCCCCTGCTCCTTAATGTTAGCCCCCTCCTATGGGGAGGAGGGGGTGACCTTCAGCGCAGGTTCAAGCATTCCCAGGGCTGGCTGTGATCCCGATAAAGCCCATTGTCATGAGTGAATCCTTGCAGGTTATTCTAAGTATTGGAAATAGTGCACGTGGAGTGTCCTTATGATGCCTGGGACAGTAGTGAATATTTATAGGTTTCTTTTAGTGCCTTTTTTTTTAGTGTTTTCCATAGTTCCATGTTTCTACAACCCTTAGGAACATCAGAATTATGTGTGTGTGTGGGTGGTTATTAAATAAACCAGTTCCTGGAGCTCACTCCCAGACAGTTTGATGATTAGGGGCTCAGCTAGGACTTATGTTTGCAAAAGCTCCCAGCTGATCTCCTGCAGCCAGCCTGGCTCTGGCTCTGGCTCTGGGAGCTGGGTTGGGAACTAGTCTTTGTTGCTATTCTGCTGAAACTTCAAGTTGGGCTCTTTGACTCCGTCTTGTATTGTCATCACTTGTGTTCAGGTCTGTTCTTCCCCTGGATTGTAAACTCCTTGATGTCCAGGTCATTTCAGCTTGTGAACTGAGCTTTCAGTGGGTGCTCAGTGGAACAGGTGCTGAATGGAGTCAGGCTCTAGGGCGGCCAGCATGTGTTGGTAAGTGAGAGACAAAAATCTTTTTAAAAAGAATCTTCTTGCCCTTCAGTTGTGTTTGCCATGAGTTAATGTGACTTACTACAGTGGAAGCCAGTGCAGCTTAAGTGGAGGTCTTGCCCTGAAATGGAGCGAGGTTATGGATCAGCAGAGCTGCCAAAAGCGTTTTGGGGGAAATGTTTCTGTGTCACCCTCAGTTGATTGAACTCAAGTTTTCACTCTCATTTAACACCACATGGGGGCCATTCTGATTTCGGCAGAGTGGGTATGATCAGATCTTCTGTAAAAGTGTAAGTGAGGAGGCTGGGCACGGTGCTTCACACCTGTAATCTTGGCACTTGGGAGGCTGAGGTGGGCGGATCACTTGAGGCTGAGAGTTTGAGACCAGCCTGGATGACATGATGAAACCTCATCTCTACTAAAAATACAAAAATTAGCCAGGCATGATGGTGCATGCCTATAATCTCAGCTACAGGGGAAACTGAGGCAGGAGAATTGCTTAAGCCTGGGAGGCAGAGGTTTGGTGAGATGAGATCATACCACTGCACTCCAATATGGGTGACGATTGTTTAACCACCACCAAAATGGGTTCTGAGTCCAAATATTGATATGAAGGACATTAGTGACAATGTCTTAAAAAAATTAATGAATACAGAAAAGCACAAAAAGGGAGAGAAATCATCCCAAATCTCACGACCCCAAGAAATAAACCTTAATATTAAGTGAACAGCATTCCTTGCTATGCACAAAGTTGGCTAGAGACATGAACAGACACTTCTGATCACACAAAATGAGATTTTAAAAACAAGCAGTAACAAATTGAATGCTATGTAGATTTATCTGAAGAAAAAGAAATGGAAGTGAAACTGAAGGAACTTGTCAACTCAGATAAATGTAGGTTTTTTCTTACCAGAAATCAGTTTCTAGAACATCTAAGAAATCAAAGGTGATGAAAAATATTAAGATGTTTTATATATACATGTAAAATTCTTTACAGTTGATTGAGCATCTCATGAAAAATTTGTACAGTCACTGCTAATAAAGTCATTGCAAAATCTTTACTCTTTTTGCTTTTTGCCAGCACCGACATTGGCCTTTGCAGTCTCTTGACTTCATTCTGCCCTTGCATTCCTTTTGCTGTTTTCCCGAGGACTTCTTCTTCTCATGCCAGCCATATCTTGCAAGTCTATGTTTGAGTTCATTTTTCTTTGCATAATTCAAAGAACCAGATAGCATGCCAAAGCCCATTGTTTAACCACCACCAAAATGGGTTCTGAGTCCAAATATTAATATGAAAATCACATCCATTGTGGTCTTGTACATTTTGTTGCCTTCCCAGGGTGAAGGACTTTGGTGACCATTTGTTTCCTCTGGAGCAGTCGATTGGTCATGAACTTCCTGGTCCAGATAGTTACTGTGTCATTCATCATGGTGGTTGATCCTCAGGTAGTTAGGGAGGAAAATAAACAAGAAGTTATATATTTAAAACCACGTTTCAATTTTTGACCTGATTAATTGACTTAATAAAGGGCATTAGCACTTCTACTTCCTATAGTCCCTCCCTTTACCCCTGAAAACTAGTTATTTCTAGGTTCTTTTATGTTGTTAAGGTGACCACCTTTTCTTTCTGTTCTGCAATCATAGTCCTATTTTTAAATGGATTTACCTCTCATCACTAGCCTTTTGTCATGGCCATTCAATTCACAAATTGCTTATTTTTTAATTTTTTGGCTGACTAAATTTTATTATGAAGACTTTTTTTTAAAGAGCTCAGAAATACTGTATTCTCTAAGTTCTTGAACATGTGATAGTGTCTTTTGCCTATTTTGATTGGGCAATAATTTAGCTGGCTATAAAACTCTTGGATTATACTCTATTTCCCTTAGAAATTATAGGCACCGATCCACTGACTTATTTCATTGTGCTTTCTTTTTTTTTTTCTGAGATGGAGGCTCGCTCTGTCTCCCAGGCTTGAGCGCAGTAGGTGATCTTGGCTCACTGCAAGCTCTGCCTCCTGGGTTCATGCCATTCTCCTGCCTCAGCCTCCTGAGTAGCTGGGACTACAGGTGCCCGCCACCATGCCTGGCTAACTTTTTTGTATTTTTAGTAGGGATGGGGTTTCACCGTGTTAGCCAGGATGGTCTCGATCTCCTGACCTGGTGATCTGCCTGCCTTGGCCTCCCAAAGTGCTGGGATTACAGGTGTGAGCCACTGTATGAGCCCAGCCTCATTGTGCTTTCTACTAACCCCCTTTCCCTGGCCTCTTCCATCTTGTCTTCTTCTCTCCCAGTAGTTTCTTCATGAAGAGGCCATGTGCTATATTCCATGAGATATTTCACACTCAAAGAAGACTTCTTTTATACTCTTTTGATAATTTGTCTGGGAATCATTGTGTTGACTTATAAGGGAGTTTGTAATAAATACAGTAAAAGAGAAACACACAAGTTATTTTGAGACAACAGAGAAGGGAGAAACCAATTCTATTAATATTTGGGGTTAGCAGGGAAGGCTTAGTTAAGAGGTAACATTTGAACTAAGCCTTGAAATAAGGGAAGGATTTGGCCATGCAGCAATGGCGAGAGAGTAGAAGCAAGACATGATGGTTAATGTTATGTATCAGTTTGACTGGGTTGTGGGGTGCCCAGATATTGGGCTATACATTATTCTGGGTGTGTCTCTGAGGTATTCTGGATGAGGATAACATTTAATTGGCAGACTGAATAAAGCAGATTGTCCTCCCCAGTGTGGGTGAGCCTCATCCAATCCACTGAAGGCCTGAACAAAACAAAAACGTAGAGTCACAGAGAATTTGCTCTCTTTACCTGATTAGATTTTAGCTGGGACATCAATCTTCTCCTGACTTTAGATGTGGACTCGAGTTGGAACTATATCATTGGCTGTCCTGGGTCTCCAGCTTCTTGGCTGCAGACTCCAGGACTCCTTAGCCTCCATAACCATGTGAGCCATCCCTTACAACAAATCAATCTGTCTCTCTCTATGTGTATAGCTCTACCTCTATCTCTCTGCTCTTTGGAGAACCTGGAGTAATACACAAGGTTATATTAGAGTAGAGGGTGACCCAAGGAAAAGCATGGAGGCAGAAAAGTGCAAAGAGGGTTTGGGGAGACTGGGGTCCTGATGGGGAGTTTGGATTTCACTGTGTGTAGCATGGAGAATCCTTGAAAATATTCAAGAGGTGAAAATTGTATTTGTGGAAGAACACCAGGAGTATGTGAAAAGAAAAACACTCACTCCATTTTAACTCTACTGAAGGGGGCATCAAAGGGATGCACTGGGGACATGGGTTGGAGGGTAGTTGAGGCCATATCTGGAGGATCTTTACTTCTAGGCTGAGTCTGAAGTTCTCTTTCTGGGGAGTGGGAGATTACAAATCTTTGAGCTCCACTCAAGAGATGGTTTTGCTAACAATGGCAGGGTGACGGTGGTGGTGGTGGTGGTGGTGGTCGGAAACTGGTAGGATGAATTCTAATTGGGCTTCTGTTATTCTAGCTGAGAAAGGTGCGGAATGGACTTCCAGTAGAATAATACAGATCTGGCAATCAACTGCATGGAGGAGGTAGTTATAGGTGATGAGATGGCTCAGGGACAAAGTTTGGTAGAAGGAGAAAAGATACTAGGCTGGTACAAAAATAATTGCTATTTTTGCCATTACTTTTAATGGCAAAATCCACAATTACTTTTGCACCAACCTAATAGGATGGAAACTTCAGAGCCGTCTGCGACAGAGGGTTTGATGAAGATCAACAAAGTTTGGGAACACAGGAAAGGAGCGGGGAGGGTAATGACTTGAGGGCATAGCAGGGATAATCAAGGTTTTTCTTGTTAGCAGGTGGAGACTTTAGCATGATTATATGTTAAACGCCGGGCACATACATGGTGCAAAATATGAGTGAAATGATAAGTGAAGGTGGTGAGTCATGGGAGTTCCAAGGGAATGGGTGATAAAGGGACGTCTCAAATGAGGCGCAAGTGGAGAAGGTACCTTGGGAAAGGAGAAGGATGCTTCTCCTTATAAGATGGGAAAGGCAGCCAAGAGGGTCAAGATACAGTGATCTAGGGGTGAGATGGAAGTGAGTTGAGAGAACTCAACTCTGAGTGGGCTCCGAAACCCCTAGGGATGGGTTTGGGGGGCTTTGAGATATGGAAGAGGTTCAAAGTCTATTGTTACAGCAAATATGGTTTGGAATTTATTTGTGATGCTTAAAAATATTGCTGAACAGAAGTGAAGTCTACCCTAGAGTTGGATGGTGAGATTATTTAGTGGAACTACCAGATCCATGTTGTGATTCTTTCCAGTGTCATTCAGCAGCCCTTGTGCAGTTGCAAGGCAAGTCATCAATGGGGTATGGAAATTTTCCAGGTGGGTGTGGTTGAAGGCAGGGAAGAACGAGTTTAGGAGCACATTACAAGAAGAAGGTGACTGTAAGGTCCAGGCTGAGCAGGAAGGTAAAGCAAGAAGGAAACATGAGGTTGTGAAGAGAAGTTTAGAGGGATGAGGAGGCAGGAGAGGTGAACAGTTGCAGGATGTAGCTAGAGTGGCGCTGTTAGATCTTGGGGCCAGAGAGCTTTACAGTGATTATGAAGATCAAGGGACATTAGAATCAAGGTATAAAGAGCCACCGTTTGATGTTGGGATGTGAGGATGCTGCAGGTGGATGTCTGTGCATTGATGGTGAGAACGTGGTTACCCTGGCCCTGCTGGGTCTTTGCTAAGGAGACTGTGCTCTGTTCTTGGGGCCGTTTTCGTCACCTGATTAGAGCAGTGGTCCCCAAATGGTGTTCTTTGGACCATCTGTATAAAATGTTCATGGGTCAAGGATAAAATGGAAAAACAGAGACAATGTCACAGAAATGTGCCCATTGGTGAAAGACCACCAGCCGTCCTTTTTGGAGGATTGTTCTTTATTCTAAAAATGTATATATTCTATTCTATTAAAATTTTTTGTATTTGCATTTTTTCTCCTTTATGAAATGCCATGGGGTAGAAAATTGTAATGTATCCAATTCTCCTGTCTTCATGCATTGCAGTGTGGTGGGGGAGGGGATGTGGCTAGTGTTGGCCAGTAGGCTGGGGGCAGAGGTGCAGTGTGAGACTTCTAGCCTGGAGCATTTAATTCTTAGTACAGGGCTCTCAAGCATTCTTCTCCCTCTGTTCCCTGCTTGGTGATACTCGAGGTAATGCAACCCCCATTAGCCTTAGTCTTAGGGCAAGTTTGATGGGAAACAGAGCACCCCACACCTCCCTGCAGTTGTAGCATGAGTGAGAAAAACAACTGATGTTTGAAGTTACCAAGATTTAGGAGTTGTTTGTTATTGAAGCAAAATCTAACCTATTCTGACCAATCATGGTGGAATTTCTGTGTGTCTGTGTGTCTGTGTCTCTGTGTGTGTGTGTGTGTGTGTGTAAAACTGATAGTTTAAATAAGTTCCTTCTTACCAAAAAGAAAAAAAAATAGCAACCTTATGTTGGTTCTCAAATTAAAAAAATATTTTTACTGGTTTATAAAATAGAAAAATCTGAGAATCTGTAGCTTAGAGAACTACAGTGTGGGATGTCTGTAAAGACCAGGTTATTTTATCAGCTCCTAACACCGCTTTATAGAAGCTTAGCCAAGACTTGGACTATTTCAGTCTTTCCCATTCCACGTTCCATGGACTCTTGAAGAGACATTGATGAAACGGTGCAGCCATGGACCACCCTCATGCAATCCTAGTGGCAGAACCCCCCTTTTACTGCAGAATGAGCTTCTTGCTACAGTGATTCTTGAACCCCTTAGATATATTCTGTACTAATTATATTAAAACATGACCAATGCTTTTGCTTTGTTGTCCCCCAAATTAAATACCTTAATCATGAGAACCCAGAGAAATGGATTTAGTGTGACTCATTCCCAACTGTCAGTAAGAACATAATTAGATTATATTTTTCTCCAGTTCAAATAAAAGAAAATTGACAATAAAATGCTGATCAATATGTGTAGCTCAGGAGGAAGAGCCTGCTTTGAGATGCAGAAGTGTTTGTTTTTCTTCGATCTATATTCTTGAGTAAAGAAAAAATCCATCTCTCTTTCCTAGAGGGGAAGACTTTCAGAGCTGGGCTTGGCAACAGCCTGACTATCAGAGGCTGAATTAAACAAACAGGTACCTCTCTGGAGTGAATGGTGCATTTCCTCTGTTCGGGGGACCGTGCTTTTATGGTGGAGTTTGCTTTCTGTCTTGGTCTCCGGATGTGTGTATCTGTGGGTGGATGTCTGCATGTAAATGGCAGTGTCTACCTGTGTGGGTGTGTACAAAATTCCCATGTGAATCTCAGCTTTGTGGGGATCTTCGGGTCTTAAGCCCAGCAGATGCCATTTGAAGAAAAATCCCTTGAAAATGAGACAGAAAGAATGGAAACCAAATCCTAGCTCTAAAGGCACCAGGCTAAATAAAAAAAAAAAACTCTGGACTTTCTTTGTTTTGGGCGCTACCTGCCTCCAAATGACATTTCTGTTTCCTATGAAATGATCAGAGTGAAAGAGATCCTCAGCACGAAACAGCAGATACTGTGTGATTCCGTGTATGTCAGGGTTTCAGCTGTGACACTGCTGACATTTCGGCTCAGCAATTTCTCTGTTGTATGTGTGGGGGTTCCCTGTGCATTTTAGGATGTTGAGCGGCATCCCTGGATCCCTGGACTCACTGGATGCAGTAACACAACTCCCCCAAAGTAGAGACAACCCCCAGTGTCTCCAGATACCGCCTAATGTCCCCAGGGGGCAAAATAGCCCCCATCTGAGAACTGCTGGTTTCATAAAGTACAATGTCAGGTGAAATAGGTGGAGGCTGTTGTTAGTAGAGATGGAAGAGACCCCAGGAATATCCTGGAAGGGGCTGTAATGTTCTGTTTCTTGAAGTGGGTGTTGGTAATATGGAGATGTTCAGTTTTTTTTTTTTTTTTGAGGCAGGATCTTGCTCTGTCACCCAGGCTGGAGCACAGTGGCACCATCATGGCTCACTGCAGCCTCTGCCTCCTGGGCTCAAGGAGTCCTCCCACGTCAGCCCTCCTGAGTAGCTGGGACTACAGGCATGTGCCACCACTCTTGCCTAATTTTTGTATTTATGTATTTTTTGTAGAGAGGGGGGTCTCACTATGTTGCCCAGGCTGGTCTCGAGCTCCTGGGCTCAAGCAATCTGCTCACCTCGGCCTCCCAAAGTGCCGGGATGACAGGCATGAGCCACTGCGCCTGGCCAGTATGTTCAGTTTGTAAGGAAAGTACTGTGTTGACCTCTTGTATGTGCACATTTCTTTAAGTAATAATTCAATAAAGCATTTAGAAAAATTGGTCATAATAGGAGCGATTTGTAGAGTGATTGGCATGAAAGCTGATCACCTTAATTTGAACTACTCTGAAATGAGCACCAGGGGCCACCAAGAGGAGACTTTCAAGGTGTCATAGCCAAGGAGAGGAGTGTGTTGTGTACATCTCTGCATAAAGGATTTGCTGGTTACATGGAAGGTTGAAGCCTCCTTCTGAGGACAGAGGCAGCAAAGCAAGTGGAAGCCCAAAGCATTGAGCTTTCTAAATGGACTTTGCTAAAATCTTGTGGATGACTCATGCTCTTAACATATACCCATGTACGTATTGTCCATATAAACATTAATTCTGTAACAAGGCCCACACATAAGGGTTTTTTTTTTTTTTTGAGACAGTCTTGCTTTATTGCCCAGGCTAGAGTACAGTGGCATAATCTTGACTCACTGCAACCGCCACCTCCTGGGTTCAAGCAACGCTTGTGCCTCAGCCCCCCCGAGTAGCTGGGACTACAGGTGCACACCACCATGCCTGGCTAATTTTCATATTTTTAGTAGAGACAGAGTTTCACCACGTTGGCCAGGCTGGTCTCAAACTCCTGGCCTCAAGTGATCTGCCCACCTCAGCCTCCTAAAGTGTTGGGATTACAGGTGTGAGCCACTGCTTCTGGGCCCGCACATAAGGTTTGAGTTGAGATAGGGAAACTCTGGCAAGATTGAGGAATTGGGCCACAGTCTCTGGGAAATATGCACAATTTCTGGAATCTTCTCTACTTCCAGAGTCCCCACTTTCTGTCTCCTGTTTATTCAACAAACTTGTATGGAACCACAGTGTGTCTAGAACTTGCCAGTTGTGGAGGATAAAAAGATGATTGAGGTCGGGCACGGTGGCTCATGCCTGTCATCCCAGCACTTTGGGAGGCCAAGGCAGGCGGATCACTGGAGGTCAGGAGTTTGAGCACGGCCTGGCCAACATGATGAAACGTCTCTACTAAAAATACAAAAATTAGCCAGGCATGGTGGCATGCACATGTAGTCCCAGCTACTTGGGAAGCTGAGGCAGGAGAATCGCTTGAATCCAGGAGGCAGATGTTGCCGTGGGCTGAGATCACACCGCTGCATTCCAGCCTGGGAGACAGAGCGAGATTCCATGTCAAAAACAAAGATGACTGAGATACAGACTCCATTAGAGTTGACTCTAACACAAATTAGGTAAGAGCCCAAGGTTTGGCTGGGCAAGTACCTTGATCGGCCTCATCCTGCAGCCTCTACTAGAATGAAGAACACTTTTTTCTTTACCCATGAAAATGTTTTGTGCTTCGTACCTACAAGTGCAATTTGTGTTAATTCTGCAAAATTTGCCGTATAACTATGCCTGTATTCTTAGCATTTTTCTTTTGAGAGATTTTTCAGCACGTCGTCTTTGGACTATGTGGAATTGGAAATTTACTTAGAGTCAACAACAAGTACATGAAAGTCAGTTCTTAGTCAAGAGTTAGGTTTTCAAAGATAGTGGATAAAATAAAAAATCTTGTACAGTCAAGATTATACATGCAAATCCCCTCATCGTTCATAAGGTTTAGCAGTCAGTCTTACCATGGCTCACCAGGTCCAATCCACACTTCTTCCGCCACGATTGGAGCAGAGGGTGATTTTTTTATGAGCAACTCATGAAGTCATTTAGAGGCCATTTGCAGTAGGAGCCATGTGTACTAGAGACCAATCAATGTGCCCTTATGGCACCATTTCTGCCTCTGTCTCTCTTTGTTCTTGCTAAGTACGCATAGTTCATTTTCCATAGATGAAAAGAGCCCAAGTTGGGCCTATACCTAGGAGTAAAATCCTGGGTCGTTTGGTAACTCTATGTAGAATTGTTTGGGAAGTTGTCAAACTGTTTCTCACAGTGGCTACACCATTTTAAAGCCCACCAGCAGTGTATGAAGGTTCTAGTTTCTCTGCATCGTCACCAACACTTGTTATTTTCTGTATTTTTTTTTTTTGAGACAAAGTCTTGCACTGTCGCCCAGGCTGGAGTGCAGTGGCACAATCTCTGCTTACTGCAACCTCTGCCTCCCACATTCAAGTTACTCTCCTGCCTCAGCCTCCCGAGTAGCTGGGATTATAGGCACCCACCACCATGCCTGGCTAATTTTTGTATTTTTTTAGTAGAGACAGGGTTTCACCATGTTGGCCAGGCTGGTCTCAAACTCTTGGCCTCGGGTGATCCACCCGCCTTGGTCTCCCAAAGTGCTGGGATTAGAGGCATGAGCCACTGCACCAGGCCAATTTTCTGTATCTTCGATTCTAGCCATCTGTATGGGTATGACGTGGTATCTCATTGTGGTTTTGATTTCTGTTTCCCTGATGATGAATTTCATTGAGCATCTTTTCATGTGCTTATTGCCACTGATATGTCTTCCTTGGAGATGTGCCATATTTTCATATTCAAAAATGAAAGCACAGGTCCACACAAAAACTTCTACATGAATAATTACAGTAGCATGACTCCTAATAACCCAAAGAGGGAATTAATCCAAATGCCCATCACCAGATGAAGAGACACACTAAATGTTGTCTACCCACATGGTGGAATATTATTTCATCACAAAAAGGAGCAAAGTACATATGCTACAGCGTGGATGAACCTTCAAAATAGATGAAAGATCACATTCTACATGATTTCATTCAGATGGAAATCTATAGAAATAGGAAGTTGATTAGTGGTTGCTTAGGGCTGATAGGGGCATGGGAGGATAGGGGGTGTTAGCTAAAGGGTATGAGGCTTCTTTTTGAGGTCATGAAATGTTCTAAAATTGACTGGTAATGTTTGCGTATATCTCTGAATATATTAAAAACCACTGAAATGTAAAAAATGCAAAGAAAAACAGCCCAAGTTGCAATTTTATTCAACACTTAATTGGCTTTAAAAATAGATTCCAGGCTTGGCATGGTGGCTCACACCTGAAATCCCAGTACTTTGGGAGGCTGCAGTGGGAGGATTGCTTGAGGCCAGGAGTTCCAGGCCAGCCTTGGCAACATGGCAAGACCCTGTCTTTACAAAAAAAGAAAAAATAAATAGCAACTGGGTGCAGTGGCTCACACCTGTAATCCCAGCACTTTGGGAGGCTGAGGCGGGCAGATCACCTGATGTCAGGAGTACAAGACCAGCCTGGCCAACATGGTGAAACCCCGTCTCTACCACAAATATAAAATTTAGCCTTTTGGTACTCTGAGCAGCACCATGGCATTTGTTAAGGACAAGTGCCTTATGAAAGGTGGCAAAAAGGGAGTTAAGAAAGTAGTTAGTCCATTTTCTAAGAAAGATCAGTATGATGTAAAAGCGCCTTCTATGTTCAATATAAGAAATATTGGAAAGATTTGGTCACCAGGACCCAAGGAACGCAAATTGCATCTGATTGTCTCAAGGGTCTTGTGTTTGAAATGAGTCTTGCTGATTTGCACAATGATGAAGTTGCATTTAGAATATTCAAGCTAATTACTGAAGATGTTCAGGGCAAAAACTGCCTGACTAACTTCTATGGCATGGGTCTTCCCCGTGACAAAATATGTTCCATGGTTGAAAATTGTTCAACAATGACTGAAGCTCATGTTGATGTCAAGACCACTGATGGTTACTTCTTTCATCTGTTTTGTGTTGGTTTTACTAAAAAACGCAACAATCAGATACGGAAGACCTCTTATGCTCAGCACCAACAGTCTGCCAAATGCAGAAGATGATGGAAATCATGACCTGAGAGGTGCAGACAAACGACTTGAAGGAAGTGGTCAATAAATTGATTCCAGACAACATTGGAAAAGATGTAGAAAAGGCTTGCCAATTTATCTTCTCCATGATGTCTTCATTAGAAAAGTAAAAATGCTGGAGAACCCTGGCTTTGAAAGGCATGGAGCTTCGTGGTGAAGGTAGTAGTTCTGGAAAACCCACTAGGGACGAGACACATGCTAAAGTTGAATGAGCTGATGGATATGAACCACCGGTCCAAGAATGTGTTTAAATTTCAGACTTATAATAGTGGCAAATAAAAAGTCCTATTTGTGAAAAACAAACAATAAGCAACAATGAAAAAAGCAAAATTAGCCTGGTGTTGTGGTGCATGCCCGTAATCCTAGCTACTCAGGAGACAGGCACGAGAATCACTTGAACCCGGGAGACAGAGGTTGCAGTGGGCCAAGATTGCACCATTGCACTCCAGCCTGGGCAACAGAGTGAGGCTCTCTCCAAAAAGAAAAAAGAAAAAAAAACGTATCCAGGCTTGGTGGCATGCACCTGTATTCTTAGCTACTCTGAAGGCTGAGGTGGGAGGATGGCTTGAGACCAGGAGTAATTTGAGGCTGCAGTGAACTATGATTGTGACACTGCACTCCAGCCTGGACTGCAGAGCAAGACCCTGTCTCTTATACATACATACATACATACATACATACATACATACATACACACACACACACATACATACATACACACACACACACACATACATACATACCTAGGCTCTACCTCCGGTGATTCTGACTCAGTAGGGCTGGGTACCCCCTAGAGATCATGCTGTTCATCTTGTTTCTGGGATGCACTTTTCATTGGGAACTGAGACACTGGCTGTGAGCCTTTCTGTCCTGAGATGTAGAGGTCATGGCGATGCAGGTTCAAGCTTAAGGAGACCTGACTGTGTTAGGTATTGTGCTGAACACCATCTCTTACTCTCACAGCAACATCCCTAGAAGGTTAATGATGTGTCCCTGCTCTACAGATGAGGAACTGAGCTTTCAGAGGAGTTTAGCTTGTTCAAAACTTATTCTTCCTACTGGAAACTTTGTACCCTCTGACTAGTGTCTCCTATCCCCTACCTTTCCTCTACCCCAGCCCCTGAAAACCACTGTCCTACTCTCTATTTCTGTGAGTTCAACTTCTTTAGATTCCACATATAAGTAAAATCTTGCAGTATTTGTCTTTCTTTGCCTGGCTTATTTCACTTAACACAATGTCTTTCAAGTTCATCGATGTTGTTGAAAATGACAGGATTTCTTTCTTTTTTAAGGGTTAATAGTATTCCGTTGTGTGTATATAGTACATTTTCTTTATCCTTTCATCCACTGATGGACATTTAGGTTGATTCTATATCTTGGGTATTATGAATAGTGCTTCAGTGAACATAGGAATGTAGCGATCCCTTCGACATAATGACTTCAGTTTTTTTTTGGTCTATACCCAGAAGTTGTGTTGCTGGATTATATGCTTTGAAATCTATAGCACAGCAGGTTGACTATAGTCAATAATAATGTATCTTGTAAAATAACTAAGAGGGTACATTTCAAATGTCTCATCATAAAAATTGTCAGTAAATTAGGGGATGGACATGTTAATTAGTTTGATCTAATCATTCTACATTGTATGCATATATCAAAACATCACATAAATGTGTACAATTATGATTTGTCAATTAAAATAACGTTAGTTAAAAAAATAAGTAACTTGTTCAAAGCCCCAGTTGGGTTTGATGGAGCTGGGACATGCACCAAGGCTGTTGCTTGCAGGCCCACAGAGTCCTTGGTCCACGAATGTTGAAGCCCTACCTAAGATTTCTACTGAGATCAGTGTAGGGATTCAGTGTCTCAGAATCATCCCATCCTCCAGGGCCCACAAGTCCATGACTGCCGCCTCTATCCCTGACCCTACTGACCTGAAATGTGGCCCCTGCTTTCATTTCCGGGAGCATACAACACTTACACCAAGGATTGATGGGTTTTGTTGACTTCATTTGAGATGTGGGGCTGTGGAGAGGGTCCCATGATCCTTGCTTGGTGTTGGCCAACTCATTGACTTCTCTCCTTTGACTTCGCCCTTCCCTTTTCTACTCACTTCCTCTGTCATGGATTGCTCTGGGAATTCTGAGCCCTGGTTCCTTTATTTTGCGGATAACCTTCACTCTTCTCTGCGATGAATCCCAAAAGTATGTAGTTGAGCTGACTGCAAGGTGCTTGACACGCAAGAGACTCCACAAATGGGATTCGGCCTCTGGAAAGTGGTGGTAGTTCCAGATTTATGTGGATGTTACTTTGTTTTTCCCTATAAAATATATTATTTAAACTATCAAACTGTTGGCTCCTGGATGCAGTCCTTTGCTGGTAGCAGTGGGCTGGGTACTGCCACTGGGGAGAAATGCTGCCCATTTAGAGAAAGAGAAACTGGTTCTCTTTAAGAGACAGAGGGGGGTTTCCAGTGCCAGCTTGTTTGGAGGCAAAATGGCTGTTGTATTAAAATTGTCCAAACTTGGGCTTGTACCTTGTGTGTTTAGAGCTCAAAACCACGATTGCTTTCATTTTTTTTATTTTTTTGGTGGTCGGTTTTCCATCCTTTTGCTTGGCAGGTTTCTGCTAATAGCTTCAACCTCAAGAGTTCCATTATACAGACGCTAATAGCACCTACTATGTGTCAGTCTGTAGTGCCTAGTATGTGCCAGGCATTGGAGACAATATAATGATGAACAAGATAAACATGGCACTTGGAAAAGAAAGTCTAGTTCCCACTCTCAGCCCACCCCAAAGAGAGGCCAGAGTTGGGCTTCCAAAGATCTCAGATGCACTTGCATCATCTTCCCGAAGAGGGAAGGTGAAGCTTTGGTGTCTGAAGAGAATTTGGCTGGACAATCCCCAAGGTTTGGAACAATGGGAAGGAGCTGCCATCTGTGTTTAAGGTGAGAAGTGGGGGAGTGGCTGGATATCAGAGGAAGCCAAGATTAAGAGAAGGTTTTTGTGAGTTTCTATGCATAGTGGAGACCTATTATAGTGAGGGTCCCTGGGGCTGAGCCTGTGGGTCAGTGGAATGATGCTGTGAGGAGGGTCTTGTTATAGCAGATGGCCCATAAAAGACTGATGGATCGTGAGCAGCTGGAAGAATAGAGAGTTTGGGGGACGTAGTTCCTACCTGGCTTTCCAACAGTGTGTAAGCCCAGAATTCTTACATAAGCCCACGGAGAAGGGAAAGGAATGCTGGTAACGACAAGATTGAATTCTCCACCTGCCAGGCATCCAGGGGCTCAGAGCAGATTTAACTGAAGTTACAGAAATAGGAATGTGACATTTCCTACATCCGGGTGTGCTGGAGCAAAATGTATTCCCTCTCAGGTTTGTGGGGAAGGAGAATGCTAACAGACAAGACTCCAGGTTTTCGCTCTTAAACCTGGTGCCTAGAAATGCATTTTCTACTGGATGCAGACAGAAGCTCCATATAGACATACCCATCGCTGCATCTCTCATGCCTTGTGTTCTTCCTAATTTTCCCTTTTTAACCCACAGAGGAAGAAAGTTCCAGCATCACTTCTGGCCTCTCAAGAGTGAGTTAGGTGGCCAGGTGGGGTTGCTCATGCCTGTAATCTAAGCCCTTTGGGAGGCTGAGGTGGGCAGATCACTTGAGGCCAGGAATTCGAGACCAGCTTGGCCAACATGGTGAAACTGTGTCTCTACTAAAAATACAAAAATTAGCCAGGTGTGGTCATGGGCACCTGTAGTCCCAGCTACGCTGGAGTCCAAGACATGAGATTCCTTTGAACCCAGAGTGCGGAGGCTGCAGTGAGCCAAGATTGCACCACTGCACTCTAGCCTGGGTGATAGAGCAAGACTTGGTCTCAAAACAAAATGAAACAAAAAGAAGAGTGAGTTAGGATGAAAGCTTCCAAGTCTCTCTGCCCTTTTCATACGTCTCCTCCCTGGTGAGCAGGGGAGTTGACTTTATTGGCAAGACTGAGGAAATGCTGACTGTATTTCTGCCATGTTCACTTATTGGTGGATGGGTTATTTTGCCTATACTATGGCCACAGGAGCCACCTCTCAGTCCCTTGCATAGTCACCAGGCTTTTTTAGGGCAAGCAGGACAGGTAAGATCTGCCTCTGGCAGAGCCAGCCAGGTCTCCTTGCCCTCTGCTTCCCTTTCTGCCTGTGACTGAATGGGCATGTCAGGGTCTAGCAGGGGATCCAGGAGGAGGAAGCCTCATTAACTTTTATTCTCCATGTGAGATTTTGGTACATGCTTGCAAGGTGTAATGATCAAATCAGGGTCTTTAGGATATTAATCACCTCAAACATTGATCATTTCTTCGTGTTGGGAATATTTCAAATCTTATTGCTATTTAGAAATATACAATAAATTCATTTATCAGGATATAAAATCTATGTATGCAAATCAGTAGCAGTGCTATACACCAACAGCAACCAGGCTGAGAATCAAATCAAACCCTTTTATAATAACTGTAAAAATAAAATACTTAGGAATATACCTAACCAAGGAGGTGAAAGACCCCTACAAGGAAAACTACAAAGCACTGCTGAAAGAAATCATAGATGACACAAACAAATGGAAACACATTCCATGCTCATGGATGGGTAGACTCACTATTGTGAAGATGACTGTACTGCCAAAAGCAGTCTAGAAATTCAGTGCAATTCCTATCAAAATACCATCATCATTTTTTATAGAGCTAAAAAAAAATGCCAAAATTCATTTGGAACTATGAAAGAGTCTGCATAGCCAAAGCAAAACTAAGCAAAAAGAACCAGTCTAGAGGCATCACATTACCCAACTTCAAACTATATTACAAGGCTATAGTTACCAAAACAGCATGGTGGTGGTATAGAAATAGGCACATGACCCATGGAACAGAGTAGAGAACCCAGAAATAAAGCCAAATACTTAACAGCCAACTGATCTTCGACAAAGTAAACAAAAACAAAATAGGGAAAGTACACCCTATACAACAAATAGTGCTGGGATAATTGGCAAGCCACATGTAAAAGAATAAAACTGGATCCTCATCTCTCACCTTATACAAAAATCAACACGGGATGGATCAAAGACTTAAATCTAAGGTCTGAAACCATAAAAATTCTAGCAGACATCATTGAAAAATGCTTCTACACATTGGCTTAGGCAAACAGTTCGTAACCAAGAACCCAAAAGCAAATGCAACAAAAACAAAGATAAATAGATGGGACTTAATTAAACTAAAAGCCTCCTGCACAGCAAAGGAAATAATCAGCAGAGTAAACAGATCACCCAGAGAGTGGGAGCAAATTTTCACAAACTGCATCTGACAAAGGACTAACGTCCAGAATCTACAGGGAACTCTAACCAGCAAGAAAAAAATAATCCCATCCAAAAGTGTGCCAAGGACATGAATAGACAATTCTCAAAAGAAGATACACAAATGGCCAACAAACATATGAAAAAATGCTCAACGTCACAAATAATTGGGGAAATGCATATCAAAACCACAATGCAATACCACGTGTAAAATAAACAAAAATAGGGTTGGGCACGGTGGCTCATGCGTGTAATCCTAGCACTTTGGGAGGCCGGGGCGGGTGGATTGCTTGAGGTTAGGAGTCCGAGACCAGCCTGACCAACATGGTGAAACCCCGTCTCTACTGAAAATACAAAAATTAGCCGGGCGTGGTGGCGGTTGCCTGTAATGCCAGCTACTCAGGAGGCTGAGGCAGGAGAATCGCTTGAACCTGGGAGGCAGAGGTTGCAGTGAGCTGATATCGTGCCACTGTACTCCAGCCTGGGCGACAGGTGGAGCGAGACTCCATCTCAAAACAACAACAACAACAACAACAGCAAAAAACAAAAAACAAAAATGGATGTCGGCATGGATGTGAAAGAGAATGCTTTTACACTGATGGTGAGAATGTAAGCTAGTACCACCACTATGGAAAGCAGTATGGAGATTCCTTGAAGAACTAAAAGTAGATCTACTATTTGATCCAGCAATCCCACTACTAGGTATCTACCCAGAGGAAAGCAAGTTATTATATGAAAAAGACACGTTTGCACACACGTTTACAGCAGCAAAATTCAGTTGCAAAACTATAGGACCAGCCCAAATGCCCATCAATCAATTAGTGGATAAAGAAAATGTGTTATATATGTATATACCATAGGATACTACTTAGCCTCAAAAAGGAATGAAATAATGGCATTCATAGCAACCTGGATGGAGTTGGAGACCATTATTCTAAATGAAGTAACTCAGGAATGGAAAACCAAACATCGCATGTTCTCACTCATAAGTGGGAGCTAAGCCATGATGATGTATAGGCACAAGAATGAAACAGTGGACTTTGGGGGCTCAGGGGGAAGGCAGAGGGGGTAAGAGATAAAAGACTATACATTGGGTAAACTGCTCTGGTGATGGGAGTGCCAAAATTTCAGAGATCACCAGTGAAGAACTTATCTATGTAACCAACTACCACCTGTTCCCTAAAAACTATTGAAATAGAAAAAAGAAATATACAATAAATTGTTATAGTCACTTTCTATGATATTAAACACTAGATCTTATTCCTTCTGTTATATATTTTTATACCCAATAATCAATCTCTTTTCAAACCCCTCCTCATCCCAGCTTCTGGTAACTATCATTATACTCTTTATCTCCATGATACCAATTTTTTATAGCTCCAGGGCACACAAGTCCATAACTGAGGTCCGTATCCCTGACCCTACTGACCTGAAACATGGCCCCCGCTTTGATTTCCAGGAGCGTAAACCACTCGTATAAGTGAGAACATGCAATAGTTTTCTTTCTGTGCATGGCCTAGTTCACCTAACATTATGACCTTTAGTTCCATCCATTTAGCTGAAAATGACAGGATTTCATTCTTTTTTATGGCTGAATACTATTCTGTTCTGCGTATATTCCTATTTGCTTTATCCATTCATCCATTAATTGACACTTAGATTGATTCCATATCTTGTCTATTGCAATTAGTGCTGCAGTAAATATAGGGGTACAGGTATCCCATTGATACACTGATATCCTTTTTTTTGGATATATACCCAGGAGTGGGAGTGCTGGATCATATGGTAGATCTGTCCTTAGTTTTTTGAGAAATCTCTGTTCTTTTTAAAATAATGGCTGTACTAATTTACATTCCCACCAACAATATACAATAATTTTCTTATCTTCAGATACTTGCCAGCATTTGTTGTGCTTTGTCTTTTTAGTAATAGCCATTCTAACAAGTGTGAGATGATATGATGTTTTCATAAACTTGGTGATTTGTATATCTTCTTCTGAGAAATGTCTGTTTGTTTTTTGATAGTTTCTTCTGCTGTGCAGAAGCTCTTTCATTTAATTAGGTCCCATTTGTCAATTTTTGCTTTTGTTGCAATTGCTTTTGGCATCTTCACCATGAACTCTTAGCCCATCACTATGTACCGGATGGTATTGCCTAGATTGTCTTCCAGTGTTTTTATAGTTACGGGCTTTACATGTAAGTCTTTAAGCCATCTTGAGTTAATTTTTGTATATGGTGTAAGGGAGGGGTGTTGTCTTTTCACTCTGTTGATTGTTTTCTTTGATATGCAGAAGGTAGTTAGTTTAATATAATCCCATTTGTCTGTTTTTGTTGCTTGTACTTTTTAAGTGTTAGCCCTACAGTCTTTGTTCTCAAGCAGTTCTCCTGTGTTTACTTCTAGTAGTTTTATAGTTGCGGCTGTTATGTTTAAGTCTTTAATCGATTTTGAGTTTATTTTTGTAAGTGATGAGAGATAAGTGTCTAGTTTTATTCTTCTGTGTTTGGATATCTAGTTTTCCTGGCACCATTTAATGAAGAGGGTGTCCTTTATTCAATGTATGTTCTTGACACCTTTCTTGAAAATCAGTTAGCTGTAAATATATGGATTCATTTCTGGGTTCTTTAGTCTGTTTCCTTTGTTTTTCTGTCTGTTTTAATATGAGTGCACGCTGTTTTGGTTACTATAGCTTTGCAGTATATTTTTAAGTCAGGTAGTGTAAGGCTTCTAGCTTTGTTCTTTTTGCTCAGTATTGCTTTGGGTATTTGGGGTCTTCTGTGGTTCCATATGAATTTGAGCGTTTTTTTTTTTCCTGTTTCTGTGAAGAATATAATTGATAGGGATTATATTGAATCTCTAGATTGCTTCAGGTAGTATGGTCATTTTAACAATATTAGTTATGCCAATCCACGAGCATGAGATGCCTTTCCATTTGTTTGTGTCCTTCTCAGTTTATTTTTTCAGTGTTTTGTGGTTTTCATTGTAGAGGTTTTTGTTTTTTTTTTTTCCCCATCCTTGGTTAAATTTATTCCTAGGTATTTTATTTTTGTAGCTATTGTAAATAGAATTTCTTCCTTAATTTCTTTTTTAGCTAGTTTGTTACTGGTATATAGAGACATTACTGATTTTTGTATGTTGATTTTGTGTCCTGAAGCTTTACTGAATTATACATCTGTTTTTTTAAACTTTTTTTATTTTTTATTTTTTGAGATAGAGTCTTGCTCTGTTGCCCAGGCTGGAGTGCAGTGGTGCAATCTTGGCTCACTGCAACCTCCACCTCTTGGGTTCAAGCGATTCTCCTGCTTCAGCCTCCCAAGTAGCTGGGATTGCAGGCACCTACCACCATGCCTGGCTAATTGTTGTATTTTTAGTAGAGACAGGGTTTCACCATGTTGGCCAGGCTGGTCTCACACTCCCGACCTCAGGTGATCCACCCACCTTGGCCTCCCAAAGTGCTGGGATTAGAGGCATGAGCCACCATGCCCAGCCTAATTTATCCGTTTTAAGAGTTTTTTTGGTGGAGTCTTTAGGTTTTTCTGTTTACAAGTATAAGATTATGTGATCTGCAAAGTGAGACAATTTGACTTTCTCTTGTCCAGTTTGGATGCCTTTTATTTCTTTATCTTGTCTGATCACTCTGGCTTGGATGTCCCATACTGTGTTGAATAAGAGTGGTGAAAGTGGGCATCCTTGTCTTGTTCCAGTTCTTAGAGGAAAGGCTTTTCAGTTTTTCCCAGTGAGTATGATGTTATCTGTAGATTTGTCATATATGCCTTTTCTTATGTTGAAATGTTCCTTCTATGCTTAATATGTTGAGAGTTTTCATGATGAAGGAACGGTAAGTTTTACCAAGTGATTTTTCTGCATCTGCTGAGATGATCAGATAGTTTTTGCCTTTCATCTTGTTGATGTGATGTATCACATGTATTGATTTGTGTACGTTGAGCCATTTTTGCATTCCTGGTATAAATCCCACTTGATCATGGTATATTATCTTTTTCATTCATCATTAGATTCGGCTTGGTGGTATTATGCTGAGAATTTTTCCATCTGTGTTCATTAGGAATATTGGCCTGTAGTTTTCTCTTTTTGTTGTGTCCTTGTCTTGATTGGATATCAGGGTAGTCCTGGCCTTATACAGTGAGTTAGGAAGAGTTCCCTTCTCTTCGATTTTTGGGAATAGTTTGAGAAGAATTGGTGTTTGTTTTTCTTTATAAATTCAGTAGAAATCAGCAAAAAAGTTTAGTCTAGGGCTTTTCTCTTTTGGGAGACTTTTTGTTACTGATTCAAACGTGCTATTCATTTTGGGTCCGTTCAGGTTTTCTGTTTCTTCCTAGTTCAGTCTTGGTAGGCTGTGTATGTCTGGGAATTTATCCCTTTCCTCTAGGTTTTGCAATTTGTTAGCATATGGTTTTTCATAATAGCCTCTAATGATCCTTTTTCTTTGGTAACGGTTGTAATGTCTCATTTTTCATTTCTGATTGTATTTATTTGGGTCTCCTTTCTTTGTTTTTTTGGTTAGCCTCACTAGTGGTTTATCAGTTTTGTTTAACTTTTCAAAAAACCAACTTTTATCTTGTTGATTCTTTGCATTTCTTTTTTGTCTCTGTTGCATTTGGTTCTGCTGTGTTATTTATTATTTTTTCTTTCTACTAATTGTGTGTTTGGTCTGTTCTTGCTTTTTGAGTTCCTTGAGGTGTATCATTAGGTTGTTTATTTGAAATCTTTCTACTTTTTTGGTGTAGGCATTTATTGCTATAAACTTTCCTTCTGGTACTGCTTTTGCTGTATCCCGTAGGTTTTGCATGATGTGTTTCCATTTTCTGTTTAAGAAAAACTTTTGATTTCCATCTTAATTTCTTCACTGACCCAATGATCATTCAATATCATGTTTAACGTCCATGTATTTGTACAGTTTCTGAATTTCTTCTTGTTATTGATTTCAAGTTTTATTCCATTGTGGTCTGAGAAGATACTTGATAAGATTTTAATTTTTAGAATTTTGTTGAGCCTTGTTTTGTGTCCTACCATATGGTCTATTCTGGAGAATGTTCCATGTGTTGATGAGATGATTGTGTATTCTGCTGCTGCTGGATGAAATATTCTGAAAATATCTGTTAGGTCCATTTGGTCTAAAATGCAGCTTAAATCTAATGTTTCTTTGTTGATTTCATGTCTAGATGAACTGTACAGTGCTGAGAGTAGGCTATTGATGTTCTCAACTATCATTGTATTGGACTCTATCTCTCCCTCTAGATTTAATAATATTTGTTATATGTGTCTGGATGCTCTTGTGTTGGTTGCATGCATATTTAGAATTGTTATATTTTGTTGCTGAATTGATCCCTTTATTACCATATAATGACCTTCTTTGTCCTTTTTACAGTTTTTGACTTAGTCTGTTTTATCTGATGTAAGTTTAGCTACTCTTCATTACTTTTGATTTCTGTTTGTGTGGTAAATCTTTTTCAGTCCCTTCACTTTTAGTCTGTGTGTGTCTTTACAAGTGAAGTGAGTTTCTTGTAGATGTTGGGTCATTTTTAATCCGTTAAGCCTGTCTCTATCTTTTAGGTAGGTAATTTAACCCATATTCGAAGTTATTATTGATAGGTGAGGACTTATTCCTGTCATTTTGTTCATTGTTTTCTGGTTATTTTGTATATCCTTTTGATACAGTTTGGCTGTATCCCCAGTCAGATCTCATCTTGAATTCCCATGTGTTGTGGGAGGGACCTGGTGGGAGGTAGTTGAATCATGGGGGCAGGTATTTCCCGTGTTGTTCTTTTGATAGTGAATAAGTCTCATGAGATCTGGTGGTTTTAAAAGGAGGAGTTTCCCTGTTCAAGCTCTCTCTTTGCCTGCTGCCATCCCTGTAAGATTTGACTTGCCTCTCCTTGACTTCCGCAATGATTTTGAAGCCTCCCCAGCAATGTACAACTGTAAGTCCATTAAACTTCTTTCTTTTGTAAATTTCCCAGTCTTGAATGTGTCTTTATCAGCTGTGTGAAAATGGACTAATACAGTAAATTGGTACCAGAAGTGGGGTGTTGCTAAAAGATACCTGAATATGTGGAAGTGACTTTGGAACTGGGAAACAGGCAGAGGTTGGAACAGTTTGGAGGGCTCAGAAGGAGACAGGAAAATGTGGGAAAATTTGGAAGAGATTTCCTAGAGACTTCCCCAAAATGCTGATAGTTATATGGACAATAAAGTCTAGGCTGAGGTTGTCTCAGATGGAAATGAGGAACTTGTTGGGAACTGGCACAAAGGTGACTCCTGTTGTCTTTTAGCAAAGAGACTGGTGGCATTTTGCCCCTGCTGTAGAGATTTGTGGAATTTTGAACTTGAGAGAGATGATTTAGGGTGTCTGGTAGAAGACATTTCTAAGCAGCAAAGCATTCAAGAGATGACTTGGGTGCTGTTAAAGGCACTCAGTTTTATAAGGGAAGCAGAGCATAAAAGTTTGGAAAATTTGCAGCCTGACAATGCAATAGAAAATAAAATCCCATTTTCTCAAGAAAAATTCGATCTGGCTGCAGAAGTTTGTTTAAGTAACAAGGAGCCAAATGTGAATCCCCAAGAGAATGGGGAAAATGTCTCCAGGGCATGTCACAGGTCTTCATGGGAGCCCCTCCCATCAAAGGCCCAGAGGCCTAGGAAGAAAAGATGGTTTTGTGGGCTGGACCCAGGGCCCCCCTGCTGTAAGCAGCCCAGGGTGCCTGAGTCCTAGCCACTCCAGCTGCAGCTAAAAGGAGCCAAGGTGCAACTTGGGCTGTGGCTTCAGGGGGTGCAAGCCCCAAGCCTTAGCAGCTTCCACATGGTGTTGAGCCTATGGGTGCACAGAAGTCAAAAACTGAGGTTTGGGAACTGCTATCTAGATTTCAGATGTATGGAAATGCCTAGATGTCCAGGCAGGAGTTTGCTGCAGAGGCAGGGCACTCATGGAGAACCTCTACTAGGGCAGTGCGGAAGGGAAATGTGGGGTTGGAGCCCCTACATAGAGTCCCTACTGTGGCACCACCTAGTGGAGCTGTGAGAAGAGGGCCACCATCCGCCAGACCCCAGAATGGTGGATTCACTGGCAGCTTGCACTGTGTGCCTGGAAAAGCTGCAGACACTCAATGCCAACCCATGAAAGGAGCCAGGAGGGGGTTTATACCCTATAAAGCCACAGGAGTGGAGCTGTGGCATTTTTTCTCCCAAGTCAAAGGAGATCATTTTGGAGCTTTGAGAATTGATTGCCCCACTGGATTTTGGGCTTGCATGGGGCCTGTAGCCCCTTTGTTTTGGCAATTTTCTCCCATTTGGAATGACTGTGTTTACCCAATGCCTATACCCCCATTGTATCTAGGAAGTAACTAACTTGTTTTTGATTTTACATGCTCATAGGCGGAAGGGATTTGCCTTGTCTCACATGAGACTTTGGACTGTGGACTTTTGAGTTAATGCTGAACTTAGTTAAGACTTTGGGGGACTGTTGGGAAAGCATGATTGGTTTTGAAATGTGAGGATATGAGATTTGGGAAGGGCCAGGGGCAGAATGACATGGTTTGGTTGTGTCCCCACCCATATCTCATCTTGAATTCCCACATGTTGTGGGAGGGACCTGGTGGGAAGTAATTGAGTCATGGGGGCAGGTCTTTCCCATGATGTTCTCATGATAATGGGTAGGTCTCACAAGATCTGATGGTTTTAAAAAGGGTAGTTTCCCTGCAAAAGCTCTCTCTCAGGCTGCTGCCATCCAAGTGAGACATGACTTGCTTCTTCTTGCCTTCCAACATGATTGTGAGGCTTCCCCAGCTACGTGGAAATGTAAGCCCATTAAACGTCTTTCTTTTGTAAATTGCCCAGTCTCAGTCAGGTATGTCTTTATCAGCAGTGTGAAAACAGACTAATAAACCTTTGTTCCTTTTTTCTCTCGTTATTTATTGTTGCAGTTTGGTAGTTTTGTTTAGTGGTGACGTTTGAATCCTTTCTCCTTTGTGTGTCTGCTCTACCAGTGAGTTTTATACCTTCAGGTATTTTCATGATGGTAGATAGTGTTCTTTTGCTTCCCAGTGTAGGACTCCCTTAAGCATTTCTTGTAGGACCACAACAGACAAGACACAAACAAACAGTCTTTTGCTTATCTGGGAAATATTTTTTTCTCTTTTAATTTTTTTTTTTTAAGCAATGGAGTCGCACTCTGTCACCCAGGCTGGAGTACAGTGGCATGATCATAGCTCACTGCAGCCTTGAGCTCCTGGGCTCAAATGATCCTCCTGCCTCAGCCTTCTGAGTCTGTGGAATTGCAGATGTGAGCTGCTGTGCCAAGTTCCTTCATTTGTGAAGGATAGCTTTGCTGGGTATAGTATTTTTGGCTTACTTTTTTTTTTTTTTTTTTTTTTTACTTGTAGTATACATCCCCTTTTCTCCTAGCCTATAAGGTTTCTGCTGAGAAATCCCCTGTTAGCCTGATGGAGATTCTCTTACAAGTGACTTGATGCTTTTCTCTTGTTGTTTTAAGCATTTTCTCTTTGTCTTTTGATGATTTTACCATAATGTGCCTTGGAGAAGACCTTTTTGAGTTGTATTTATTTGGTAATCTTTGAGCTTCCTGTGTTTGGATCTATATCATTTGCAAGACTTAGGAAGTTTTCAGTTATTATTTTATTAAATAGGTTTTCTATGCCTTTACCCATCTCGTCTCCATCCAGAACTCCCAGAATTTCAGTTTTTGGTTACATATATGTCCCATATGTCATATAGCCTTGCTTCATTCTTTTTTCTTTCTTTTTGTCTGACTGGATTATTTTAAAAGACTAGTCTTCAGAAATTCTTTGTTTTGCTTGATCTAGTCTATTGTTAAAGCTGTCAATTATCTTCTGCATTTGTTTCAATGATTTCTTCTTTTCCAGGATTTGTGTTTGGTTCTTTGTTATGCTGTCTATCTCTCTTGAATTTCTCATTCAGATCATGAATTGTTTTCCTGATGTTTCTGTATTCATTATCTGTGTTCTCTTGTATCTCCCTGAGTTTGTTTAATATCATTATTCTGAATTTTTTTCAGGCATTTCATAGATTTTCTTTTCATTGGAATCTGTTGCTGGAGAATTATTGTGCTTCTTTGCAGGTGTTATGTATCCTTTTTCATATTTCTTGTGTCCTTATGTGACTATCTGTGCCACTGACATAGCAGTCACTTCTTCCAGTTTTATGGATTGGCTTTTATATGGGAAAGACCTTTTCTTATAGCTGTATCTACAGTGTTCACTGGATATCACACTTTGGCTTTGATTCTGGGTGGGTACAGTGGTATAGTCTGCGTATGATTTCTTCAGCTGTAGTTGGCATGAGTGGTGTCTGTGAGTTATTCAGTGGCTTAGACTGCAGGTTTTTTTTTGTTTTTTGTGGTTGTTGAGATGGAGTCTAGTTCTGTCACCAGGCTGGAGTGCAGCGATGCAATCTCAGCTCACTGCAACCTCTGCCTCCCGGGTTCAAGCGATTCTTCTGCCTCAGCCTACTGAGTAGCTAGGACTACAGGCATGTGCCACCATGCCCAGCTAATTTTTGTATTTTTAGTAGAGATGGGGTTTCACCATGTTGGCCAGGCTGGTCTCGAACTCCTGACCTCGTGATCTACCCGCCTTGGCCTCCCAAAGTGCTGGGATCACAGGCGTGAGCCACTGTGCCCGACCAGACTGCATTTGTTATTGGAGGCTGTGGTGAGGCTTTGCTGAGGATGGGGATGCCAGGAAGTCTTGTTCTTCAGCATCAATGGTAGTGGTGGTAGACCAGGTGTGTGGATACCAGGGACCCTGTGCAGTGTATGTGGGCACTGATGATAGCCTGTCTGCGTGGGCCAATCTCTGGGCCTCCAGGTGGCTTCTTTGGTTGCTGGCAGTGGCAGCACTGGGTCAGGTGGGCAGGTGCGTCATTGGGCTCCTGGGTGGTGTGTGTGGCAGGCTGATCTCTAGTTCTCCAGGTGACGTGTGCAGGTTCTGGTGGTGGGTAGGCAGGCATTTCCTTAGGCCTCTCAGTAGTAAGTGTGAGCACTAGCTCTGGAGGTAGGGTGAGTCAATCTCCAGGCCCCCAGATGGTACATTCAGGCACCAGCATATTCCTATGCATTCCTAGATAAAATCATTTTTCGGAAAACCTGAGCATATGTCCTATTAATACAAGTTACCTTCATCAGCTCTGCTTGAGAAGAAGGGGGAATTCCCTCAGTAGAACAGTCAGAATGGAATCACTGCCTTGTTTTGAACCAGTCACTGGTAAGGGGGGATAGGCTAAGATGATAAGCTCAGAATCTAAACCTTAGACTAGGGAATGGCAAACTTTTTCCATAAAGATGCAAACGGTAATATTTTAGGCTTTTGGTCTAGATAGCCTCTGTTGCAGTGACCCAGTGGTGCCATTGTAGCCTAAAAGCATATGTAGACAATGCTTAAATGAATGGACCTGGTTTTAGTCCAATAAAACTTAATTTATACAAACAGTCAGAGGGCCAGATTTGGCCCTTGGTCTATAGTTTGCCAACCCTGTTTAGACCAGTCACAATTTATTCTCTGGGGCTGGGCCAACTTTTTCTAAAAAAAAAAAAGCAACCCGCTGTCAGAATAAAATAGGGTTTCTATTTAAAAAGAAGAAGAAGGCTGGGTGTGGTGGCTCATGCCTATAATCCTAGCACTTTGGGAGGGTGAGGCAGGAAGACTGCTTGAGGCCAGGAGTTTGAAACCAGCTTGGGCAATATAGTGAGACCCTGTCTCTGCAAACAATAAAAAAATTAGCTAAGCATGGTGGCACATGTCTGTAGTCCTAGCTATGTAGGAGGCTGAAGGGGAAGATCACTTGAGCCCAGGATTTTGAGGTTACAGCGAGCTCTGACTGTGCCACTTATACTCTAGCCTAGGCAAAGAGTGAGACCCTGTTTCAAAAAAAAAAAAAAAAAAAGGTTGGTTGGGGCAGGTTGGAGAAGAAAGTATTTCTGAATTTTTGGGTAGGTAACTGGTAGTGTCAGGCCAAACTAGCTCTCCAGTCTTATTCATTATAAATAAAGGCAACTAGAAGATCTCCATCTAGCTATTAAAAATTGGTTAAAATCTACAGAGATAAAGGACGGTGACCCTTGTATCAGTTAGTTATTGTCACAAAATGCTGCATAACAAGTCACTGCAAATCTCAGTGGCTTAATACAACAATCGTTTATTTTCATGCATCTATGGGTCAGCTGAGGATTGGTTAATCTAGCATGAGCATGTCTGGGAAGCTCGACTTTGCTCTTGGTGTCTCTTATCTTCTGCTGGAAGCAGCAGGATGGCCTGGGCTAGTTCTCATGGTGATAGCAGGAGTGAGCGAGCACAAATGAATGCACACTTTCCAAGTTTTTGGTCATGCAGATGAATATTCCTGTGGCCAAAGCTAGAGACACGACTAAACCCAACATTAGGGGCCAGAGAAAAATACTCCGATTCTTCAGTGGGAGGAACTGCAGAGTCAAATGGCAGAGTCTTGGATACAGGGAGGACGTGGATCCATTGATGTACCTTAATCAACCACAACCCTCTAACCACCAATACAATTAAATAGGTATTTGTTGAATGCACTTGTGCCTGAATGCTTCTGGCTGCAGCCCAGGCATTGGGGTCCTGACTGGGGAGGGACCATAGCAGGGACTCGATGTCCTGCAGGTCTGCATGTAATTGTGTACGGCCGACTCCACATTGGTCATGGCTGACTTGCTTTGTCCTGCGTCCCCAAGGGGCAATGATTGGCTGATTTTATTTCTGAACAATTTTGACAAAGGTGTTTTTCAGGAGCCCAGGAAGCAAATCAATTGTAGATTTGAATTTTGCAGGATGTCAGAATTGTTGAATATATACATAGTCTTTTACATGCTGATAATTATTTCCATACCACAAAGAAGGCCAGCTATTAGGAGGCTGCTGTTCAAGTCCTTTGCCCTGTGAGCTCATGAGCTGTGTCTGTGTGGGGGAGCACTCACTTGTTAGAGCTGTTTCCCTTCAGAATAACATTGGCCAACATTCTAAATAAATGCAGGAAATTAAATAGTCTTCCCCAGACAGGTACTTTGCCCTTCTAAAGTGAATTACACATTGTAAAATAAAACACAGTCACATTAAAAAAAACAAAAGGTCTTTGTGTTAGGTTGGTCTGGCTTCAGCAAAGATAATATTTGCCTCCAGAGTAGAGGATCCTTGTAATGGACGGTATTGCATATGGCAGCCCCACATCTTGTTTCCTTTTTCTTTCTTTCTTTTTTTTTTTTTAAACTAAAAGAGTTGACAATTTTATTTTAACATTTCCCAATACAAATGAAAACTGCATCTTTTTTGCTCCCACTTGTCCCCTCCAAAACTATTCTCTTTGCTAGGGCAAGGGGGCAAGTCTTCCTTATGCTGTTAAGAAAACCTAGCATCACAGCAGCATGATCTCCTGCTGAAGGGAACAGGTAAATATAAAACTCATATAGGCCGGGCACGGTGGCTCACACTTATAATCCCAGCACTTTGGGAGGCCAGGACGAGCGGGTCATGAGGTCAGGAGATTGAGACCATCCTGGCCAAAATGGTGAAACCCTGTCTCTACTAAAATAAAAAAAAATAGCCGGGCGTGGTGGCACATGCCTGTAGTCCTAGCTACTCAGGAGGCTGAGGCAGCGGAATCGCTTGAACCTGGGAGGCGGAGGTTTCAGTGAGTTGAGATCGTGCCACTGCCCTCCAGCCTGGGCGACAGAGGAAGACTGTGTCTCAAAAACAAAACAAAACAAACAAAACACACAATAATAACAACAAAAAAACAACACTGATGTAATGAGGCCTCCCCTCTATCCTTATCTGTCTGGTCGAGTCATTCTGGGCTGACTGGGCACCATCATGACACAGGCAGGAGGTCTCATCATTGGGCACCCAGGCATCATGGGCACATGGCCTCCCATGGACGGCCTCATTCCAGCAGCAGGTCCCACTGGCATCATCCCAGGAGGAGGAGGGCCCATCACTGGCATCATGGAAATATGGGGTGCTGCCATCATACTGAGATGTGCAAGAAGTGCCAAATACACATTAGATTGTGAAGCCTTAATATAAAAAGAAAGCAAAGTATTTTGTTAATGTTAAAATATTTTATACATGTAGACCTGGTATTTTGGATAGATTTGTTTAAATCTGTGATATTATTCCAATTGCCTTCACTTCTTTTGTTTTACTTTTTAAAATGTGGTTGCTACAAAATGCAAAAGTAAATATGTGGCTTGCATCATATTTCATCACATTTAGTGTGGACCCTGAGGATCTAGGGGAGTTACGAGCATTAAATTGAGGGTTACGCAGGTCAACATGAATTGCTCTGAAAGAGAAGCAAAGGGAATAAAGAGAACATATAAATGGAGAGAGGGAGCGCAGTCTCGCAGGGTGAGGAAAAGCTTTCTTTCTTACATAGTTTGGTACTTCTTCAAAAAAGGTTAAACACAGAGTTCTATGACCTAGCACTTCTACTCCAGTTTAGGAAAGAAATGAAAATATATGTCCGTGCAGAAACTTGTACACAAATGCTCATAGCAGCATTATTCATAATAGTGCCAAAGTGAAAACAACACGAATGCTTGTCTACTGATGAGTGGAGAAATAGAACATGGTTTGACCAAGCAATGGAATATTATTCAGTCATCAAAAGGAACGAAGTACTAACACATGCTACAACATGGATGAACCATGAGAATATTGTGCTAAGTGGAAGAAACCAGTCACAAAAGGTCACATATTATAAGATTTCATTTATATGAAATGTCCAGAACACACAAATCTATGAAGACAGAAACCCTGTCTCTACTAAAAATACAAAAATTAGCTGGGTGTGGTGGCACACGCCTGTAATCCCAGCTACTCGGGAGGCTGAGGCAGGAGAATTGCTTGAACCCGGGAGGCGGAGGTTGCAGTGAGCCGAGATTGTGCCACTGCACTCCAGCCTGTGACAGAGACTCTATCTCAAAAAAAGCAGATTGTCAGGGCTTAGTGGGAGGAGGAAATGGCAGGTACCTGCTATTGGATACAGGGTTTCTTTTTGGGGTGATGAAAATGCTTTAAAATTGATCATGATGGTGGTTGCTGAGCTCTGTGAATGCACTGAAACCATTGATTTGTTCACTTTAAATGGGCAAATCATACGGTACCTGAATTATATTTTAATAGTTATATTAAAAAATTAAAATCTTCCTTGAAGAGATGACATGAAGGATAGGCCTAGGGGGTGTGATGAGTTCACTAGGTGGAGAAATGAGGAACAGCATTTCCGGGTGAGGAACAGCGTAGTGAAGTCCCTGAGGTTGATAAGCATAGAGCAGATTTAAGGGCTTTTTTTTTTTTTTTTTTTTTTGAGATAGAGTTTCGCTCTTGATGCCTAGGCTGGAGTGGAGTGGTGGGATCTTGGCTCATTGCAACCTCTGCCTCCCGAGTTCAAGCGATTTTCCTGCCTCAGTCTCCCGAGTAGCTGGGATTACAGGCGCCGTCCACCACACCTGGCTAATTTTTGGATACTTAGTAGAGATGGGGTTCCACCATGTTGACCAGGCTGGTCTTGAACTCCTGATCTCTGGTGATCCATCCACCTCAGCTTCCCAAAGTGCTGGGATTAGAGGCATGAGCCACTGCGCTCAGCCAGATTTAAGGGACTTTCAAGAAGTTTGTGTGGCTGAAGCCTGCAGGGCAACAAGAGAATCAGGAAATGAGGCTGGAGAAAGAGAGGGGCTAGGTCATGGAGGCTCTCACATTAGGGTGTGGAAACTTCACCCAAGTGGTCCCACCTTGGGCATCCCATGTAACTACTCTGTGTCCCAGCTTCCCCACTGGTGAAATAAAGGGCTGATGTAGGGATGGACTGAGATAGTGTGTGCTCAGTAAAGGTGAACTTTTATCATTTTTTTTTTTTTTTTTGAGACGGAGTCTCACTCTGTCACCCAGGCTGGAGTGCAGTGGCGTGATCTCGGCTCACTGCAACCTCCACCTCCCGGGTTCACGCCATTGTCCTGCCTCAGCCTGCCGAGTAGCTGGGACTACAGGCGCCCACCAGAACGCCCGGCTAATTTTTTTGTATTTTAATAGAGACGGGGTTTCACTGTATTAGTGAGAGTGGTCTCGATCTCCTAACGTCGTGATCCACCCGCCTCGGTCTCCCAAAGTGCTGCGATTACAGGTGTGAGCCACCGCGCCCGGTCAAGCTTTTATCATTGTTAACCCACAGAGCAGTGGGAGCCATTGAAAGTGAGTGATCTGTTTGGATACACCTTCTGAAGTGATTGCTTTGGTCCCTGTGAGGAGTGCAGATTGTCATAGGGCTGGGGGAAAGCAGAGGCCAGTCGGGAGGCATTTGCAGTCAAACAGCTGGAGGTGATGGTGGCTTGGTTTATGGTGGTGTCAGGAGAGTGGCTGAGCAGTGAATGGATTTGAGAAAGATTTAGGAGGTAAAACCCACGTGACTTGGTCACTGAATGTGGGTTGGGTGGGCTGGAGGGAAGGTAAGAAAGAATGAGAAGAAAAACATACTCAAGTGGGCACTCCAGCCTAAGGTTACTTGAGGTCCCTTTGTGAAGAGGAATGTTTGTGTTTATGATGAAGATGTCTAGACTTTGAAAGGCCATTTGCAGTACTTATTTTTTTTTTTTTAACAGCCAACAACTCCTTCCCTATGCCCTAAACGTATGAATTTGTTTTGCCCTAATTTATCACAGAGGGATGGACGTTCATTTGCTTTAATGAGAAATGTGGAATGCCATTAAGAAAGCATATTAAATTAATCTGGATTGCTGTGAGGGAGTTAAATCTGTTTAGATGTGCACCAGTGTTACTATAATAGTTTGGTCTAAACCCATTTCTGGCCTGCGGCTGCAGGAGGTTGACTCCCAGCTTGCTTTCATTTGAAAGATCCCAGCAACAAGCACATTTGGCACTTCCAGCCAAACCCACTTTGTGCAGCGAAGGAGAAGTTGAGGAGTGCCTCTGCTGTTTTCCCCCAAATCATTTGGCAGAAATGTGGCTGGGAGCTTCATTGCTGATTTTTTCAGTTTTAATATTGCTGTGGAAAGCCTGTACCAACAGTCAGCCATGTTATTAATCCACAGCTCTAGTCTGGGCTGTGATTTGTTTTTTCTTTGAGTGACACAACCTTATTTTCCATTAAGACTCAATGCAAACAGACACTCATGCACCATCACCAGCACTCCCCCTGCTTGGTGGAGGGAAGTGAATGGAATGATTCTAGTTTGGTGTTCATATTGGAGGGATTTATTTATTTATTTAATCTCTCTCTGTTGCCAGGCTGGAGTGCAGTGGCGTGATCTCGGCTCACTGCAACCTCTGACTCCCTGGTTCAGGCGATTCTCCTGCCTCAGCCTCCCGAGTAGCTGGGCTTACAGGCATGTGCCACCACACCCAGCTAATTTTTGTATTTTTAGTAGAAACGGGGTTTCACCATATTGGCCAGGATCGTCTTGATCTTCTCACCTCGTGATCTGTCCACCTTGGCCTCCCAAAGTGCTAGGATTACAGGTGTGAGCCGCTGTGCTTGGCCTGGAGTTGTTTTTAAAAGCACATTTCTCTCAAATTAACTCCGGGGGGTCCCACTGTGACTTGGGCAAAGGTTTGGATTTTTCTGGAGGTGGAAAGTGAAACTTCAAATAGAATTTGGAGGCTGGGCACTGTGGCTCACACCTGTAATCCCAGTACTTTGGGAGGCTGAGGTGGGTGGATCATTTGAGGCCAGGAGTTCAAGACCAACCTGGGCAACATGACAAGACCCTGTTTCTACTAAAAATACAAAAATTAGCCAGGCATGGTGGTGCACGCCTGTAATCCCAGCTACTTGGGAGGCTGAGGCAGGAGTTATCGTTTGAAACTGGGAGGCAGAGGTGTCCTGTGTCCAAGCCCCATGAGGCGTATCAGCTGGCTGAAGATAAAATCGGTCACGCTGTGTTGAGATTGGGGTTGCTGTTATCACACCTCATCCCCACCCCTGCTAGGCATCCACAAATAGTCATCTTCAATGAGACGTCCCTCCTGCCCCTGGCTGCCTTATTTCATCTGCACCCAACAATATCCATTGCTTGTCAGTGGGTGTCAACCTTGGCTGCACCTTGGAATCTCCTGGGGAGATGAGACAACACCAAGGCTCTCTCTCACTTAGCATGATGTTTCCAAGGTCCATCCACATGTAGTGGGCACCAATACTTCCATTGTATGGATACAGCACATTTTGTTTATTCATTCATCAACCAAATGGCCATTTTGGTTGTTGCTACCTTTTGGTTATTATATATATTAGATGATTCCATTTATGTGAAAGGTCCAGAAGAGGCAAATCTATAGAGGCAGCAAGCAGGTGAGTGGTTGTCAGGAGCTGGGGGAAAGGGGAGGGGATGGAGAGTGCTTGATGGATACAGGGTTATTTTTTGGGGGGCAGAGGGTGTTAATGAAAATGTTTTGGAACTAGACAGGGATGACGATTGCTTAACATTGTAAATGTATTTAATGACAGTGAAGTGTATGCTTTCACACGGGGACTTGTATGTTACGTGAATTTTGCCTCATTAAAAAAATACTGCCAGGAGCAATGGCTCACGCCTGTAATCACAGCACTTTGGGAGACCAAGGCGGGCGGATCACCTGAGGCCAGGAGTTCGAGACCTGCCTGGCCAACATGGTGAAACCTTATCTCTATTAAAAATTTAAAAATTAGGCAGACTTGGCGGTGCACGCCTGTAATCCCAGCTACTCGGGAGGCTGAGGCAGGAACATGGGTTGAAACTTGGAGACAGAGGTTGCAGTGAGCTGAGATCGCACCACTGCACTCCAGCCTGTGTGACAGAACAAGATTCCATCTCAAAAAAAACAAAACAAAACAAAACACACAAAAACAAAAAATACTGATGCGCGTGTTTCATCCCCAAGAGATTCTGTAATAATTGATCTGAGTTACAGAGCCTGGGCACTGGGGTTTCAAAATGTCCCCAGCTGATTCTGACATGCAGCTGTGGTTGAGAATCTCCTTCTGGAATTAACTTGTTCATGTTTTACTTGTCTTCTTTTCTAGCCTGCCTATGCCTTTCTGTTTCCCTTCACATCTTTGGGGATAATTTTTACAATGCAGTTTAACAAACAGCTGCCTCAAAATGCACTGGGATCCCTGTTAACCAGGTAGCTCCCCATCTCCAACTCTGACCTGCCAAGTCAGAATCTTGTGGATGGGGCCGAGGACTGTACATATTGAAACAGGCAGTGACCTGGGAACTATTTCTGAACACCCCTGGGTTTCCCCCGTGTTTGCCCTTTCCTTTCACATTTGGACCGCTTTGTGTGCTGACCACTGGGCTGTTGTACCTGGACATAGAATAAAAAAGACAGGTCAGGTGCAGTGGCTCATGCCTGCAATCCCAGCACTTTGGGAGGCTGAGGTAGGGAGATCACTTGAGGCCAGGAGTTCAAGATCTGCCTGGCCAACATGACAAAACCCCGTCTCTACCAAAAATATGAAATTAGCTGGTTGTGGTGATCCTTGCCTTTGATCCCAGCTACTCAGGAGGCTGAGGCTGGAGAATCCCTTGAGCTCAGGAGGCAGAGACTGCAGTGAGCCGAGGTTGCACCATTGCACTCCATCCTGGGCGACAAATTGAGACTCTTAAAAAAAAAAGACAGAGATGGTCTTTCCTTTATGGAGCTCTCAGTAAAACAAGAAAGGTCACGATGTCCTGGCATTTGTCAGAAATATATTTGGTATATGTAGCTGGGGTCACATGCTTGACATGCCTATTGAAAGCTTCTGGGTAGGAAGAGAACAATCATCACAGCATCACAGCCTGGCACAACTGTCTCCCAGGACAGGTCTCCCTGGGGAGACTGAGACCACAACTGTGAAATCAGAGCTCAAATCCAAGCTCTATATTTCCCCCAGTAATGTACATGATGTAAGACAGTTTTTATATTAGTTATCTATTGCTGTGCAACAATATTACTGCAAACTTTGTGGCTTGAGACAGCACACAGTTATCACTACACGGTTTCTGTGGGTCAGGAATCCAGGCATGACTCAGCTGGGTTCAGTGCAAGGCTGCAGCCATAGTGTCAGCCAGGGCTCGGTTCTCATCTGGAGGCTTGACTGGTGATGGATCTGCTTTGAGACTCATGTCATTGTTGGCAGCATTCAGTTCCTTGCAGGCTGCTGGACTCAGGGCCCCAGTTTGTTGCTGCCCTCAGCTTCTTGCCCCATGGGCCTCTCCATCTGGCCACTCATGACATGGCAGCTCGCATCTTCAAAGCCAGCAAGACAGACAGCCTCCTAGCAAGACAACGTAACATCCTATCTAACATAATCACTACATCCCATCACTTCTGCCATATGCCATATTCTTTTGGTTATAAGAAAGTCACAGGCCCCACCCACATTCACAGGGAGGGGGTTATACAAGGGTGTCAGTACCAGGATGGGAGGCATCTGGTTGCCATAGTTTTCTCTGCATAGAATGGGGATAATTGTGCTTCTTACCTCTAGGACTGTAGTGCATATTAAATGAGAGTACGCATGAATGCCACTTATCAGAGAGTAAGGACTTCATAAATATTAACTTCACTGTTACTTATTATTACTACCGTTGTTAACATCATCAGGTCAACGCTGGTCATTGGTCTCCTGCCTGTGAAAGGCGTCTCCCTCCATTGCCCCCGGGTTCCCCCTGAGCTTCTCCTGTGTTGTTCTCACAGACGCCTTCTTCGTCCAACCTTGGAGTTCTAATCTTGAGCCCTGAATGTTTTTTCCAATCTGACTTGTCTGAAGCATGCACTAAGCTAGCTGGGCATTCAGATGGGGTGTAGCATTTTATAAAAAGCAGCATCTCCATCTGTGTTAGATGCATCTTTGAGCGACTATGTTTTGGGTGGCCTCTCATGACTTGGTCTCTTCCTCATTTAGGATTCTTAGCTACAACAGCATGAGACAGCTTCCCATCCTGTCATGTAAGTCTGCATCCTCACTGCATTCAAATTTCCCACTTGGGAGATGTTTACATCCCCAGAACCCATTGAGTCTATTTAATTGAAAAGTATGTGGATGCTCTGGGCCAGATACTGTGCTTGGTTCCAGGGATCTGAAAAACTCAGGGAGACAAATCCTTGGTTCTCACTGAGCTCAGAGTTCAATAGAGGCATTTATTTTTTAATTAATTTTTTTTTTTTTACAATAGAGCTCTTGAACATATTCCTCCTTTCTGACATTTTGTATTATTTGGCCAACCCCTTTTCCCTGCCCGCTGCTCCTGCCAACCACCATTTTTTTTTTCTGAGTTACCTTTTTTTTTTTGAGATGGAGTCTCGCTCTGTCACCCAGGCTGGAGTGCAGTGGTGCGATCTTGGCTCACTGCAACCTCTGCCTCCTGGGTTCAGGTGATTCTCCTGCTTCAGCTTCCTGAGTGGCTGGGATTACAGGTGTGCGCCACCACACCCAGCTAATTTTTGTAATTTTAGTAGAGATGGGATTTCATCATTTTGGTCAGGCTGGTCTCGAACTCCTGACCTTGTGATCCGCCCGTCTCGGCCTCCCAAAGTGCTGGGATTACAGGCATGAGCTACCATGCCTGGCCGACTTTTTTAGATTCCACATATATTTGATATCATGTGGTTATTTGTCTTTCTGAGCTTTGCTTAGTTTGCTTTTGATAATGTTCTCCAGGTTCATGTATGTTGTTGCAATTGACAGGATTTTCTTCTTTTTAAAGGCTGAGTGGTATTCCACTGCATATATATTCCTTATCCATTCATCTTTTGATGGACACTTAGGTTGCTGCCATGTATTGGCTATTGTGAATAGTGCTGCAGTGAACATAGGAGTGCAGATAGCTCTTCAGCAGACCGACTTCAGTTCTCTCGGATGTATACCCAGATGTGTGACTGCTGGATCATATGGTAATTCTACTCCTAATTTTTTGAGGAATCTCTGTACTAGTTTCCATAATGGCTGCACTAATTTACATTCCCAAGACAGTATGCAAGCATTCTCTTGCATCCTCCCCAACACTTGTTATCTTTCGTCTTTTTTATCAGTCATTCTTTTTTTTTTAGTTTTTTTATTTTTTTGAGATGGAGTCTCGCTCTGTCACCCAGGCTGGAGTGCAGTGGTGCAATCTCGGCTCACTGCAAGCTCCGCCTCCCGGGTTCACGCCATTCTCCTGCCTCAGCCTCTCCGAGTAGCTGGGACTACAGGCGCCTGCCACCACGCCCAGCTAATTTTTTGTATTTTTAGTAGAAACGGGATTTCACCGTAGTCTCGATCTCCTGACCTTGTGATCCGCCCGCCTCGGCCTCCCAAAGTGCTGGGATTACAAGCGTGAGCCACCGTGCCTGGCCTTTTATCATAGTCATTCTAATAGGTGTCAGGTAATGTATCATTGTGGCTTTAACTTACAATTCCTTGATAATTAGTGATTTTAAGAATTTTTTATATACCTGTGGGTCATTTGTATGTCTTCTTCTGAGAAATGTCTACTTAGATCTTTTGCCCATTTTTTGAGTTGTTTTCTTACTATTGAGTTGAGTTCCTTATATGTTTTGAAGTTCCTTATATATATTCTAGCCTTATCAGATGTATGGTTTGCAAACATTTTCTCCCATCCCATAGGCTGTTTCTTCAATGAAGGAGTTTAGACTTGACGCCAGTATTTCTCAATTTAGGACAAATGTTGCTGGTTGCATGTAAGATTGTAGGTAGACCAGTAGCTGATTTTAGGTGCTACACCAACTTGGTATTAAATATTTCAGTCGTATTGTGATATAGTTATTCCGTTTTAAATTCTCTCTGATCTGTATGAATAGGTCAGGAACAAAGTCTGTTAGGTATTAATTTCTTTAACATTTTGTATTCTCCCTTTTAAACACAGAAAGCAAGGTATAGCCCAGACACTTTTGTAGGCAACAGTGTCCAGCTAGACTTGAATACAATGTTATTTTCCCATTGAATTAACTTTTTGCAGTCATAGTAGTAAACAGTGAGTCGTTTGGGAAGAAATTTACTTAAGTAAAAGACGTGATAAGCTGCCCTTTGAACAAAAGGCCGCCACACTTAAGCACCCGTTGATGGTTGCTAGATCTGCTGATGGTTTAAGAAAATTTGGAACTTTGCATTTTTATATGAAATTTTCTAATTATTACATGTTAGATCAAGTAAAAAAAATACCTTGTGGTTCAAACAAAATACATTGTAGGCAGTTGGTTTGTAACTTCTGTAGTGACAGGTGTATCAAGAGACTGTATTTAATTTTGAAGTAATAGTAAGATTAAATCTTGGGAGAGTGTTGGGGTAAATAAGTCTAAGAATGATGGCGTTTTGATTTCTAGAGCACTCCAAAATAAACCTCTCCCTTCCCCTCCCCTCCCCTCCCCTCCCCTCTCTTCCCCTCCCCTCTCTTCCCCTCCCCTCTCTTCCCCTCCCTTCCCTTCCCCTCCCTCCCACTGCCCCTCCCTCCTCCACTCCACCTCCCCCTATCCCTCCCTCCCTTCTTCCCTTCCTTCCTTTCATTTCTTTCATTTCACTTCTCTTCTATGTAGAGTTTGGTTCTTCACAACTTGGCAGAAAACATTCATGAAGTCTACCTGGCATGCTAGAGGTTGGCTTGTTGGGAGGAACAAAGGAAAAGAGGCAGAAAAAAAGCAAAACAATGATACTGAGAATGTTGAGAAATTCAATATTTTGCAGAGGGCAGACAGGACAGAGTTTGAGATAGCTGGAATTGTGTGTTCTATGTGATTTAAAAAATATGTACATTAAAATGCACAGATCTTAAGCATTCAATTTGATGGGTTTTGACTTGTATACGCCCACACAACCATCATGCCAAACAAAATTTAGAATGTTTCTATGGCCCTGGAAAATTCTTTCATAGCCCTGTCACGCAACCCTGTAGCATTCCAGGAGTAACCAGTGTTCTAACAATTTCCATCACGGTAAATTAAATTTGCCACTTCTTGGGCTTTATTTAAATGGAATCATATGGTATGCACTCCTTTATGCCTGGCTTTTTTTTTTGCTCAAAAAAAGTTTCAGAAATCAATCCATACTGTGTATATCAGTGATTCATTCTTTTTTTTTCACATCTAGTTGATAAGTAGCAGTCCATTGAATGCATACTTCATAATTTGTTATTTATCTAGCAGTTGATAGACATTTGTTTCCAGTTTTGCTTATTATGAATAAAACTTCTATGAATAAATATTTACCAAACTTTGTGTGAACATATTCTTTTTGGTAAATGCTCAGGAGTAGAACTGCTGAGTCATAGGGTAGATGTATGTTTAACTTTATGAGAAACTGTTAAATAGTTTTCCAAAGTGGTTTCACCATTCTTACAAGCCACTTAGGAAAGTTCCAATTGTTTCACCTTCTCACCCACATCTGCCTTTGCCATTGTTTTTGATTACAGCCATTTCAGTCATTGATTTTCATATGTTGACTTTGTATCTAGAAATATTTCTAACTCAATTTGGTGAGCTTTTTGTGGATTTCATGGGGGCTTTTTGATGTATACAATCTTGTCATTTGCAAATAATGATAGTTTTTCTTCTTTTCCTTGTAATTTTTATGCATGCTTTAATTTTTTTCCCTATTGAACTAACTAGGAATTCTAGTAAAATTGTGGATACAAGTGGGGATAATGGATATCCTTTTCTTAATCCTGATCTTAAGGGAAAAAACATTGTTTTACCGCTAAATATGATGTTAGCTGTAGTTTTTTTTTTTAATAGATGCACTTTATCACATTGAGGATATTTCCTTTTATTCCTAGATTCCTGAAAGTTTTTAATAAAAATCATGAATGGGTGTTAAATTTTGTCAATTGCTTTTTTTTTGGGCATATATTGAGAAAATTGTAAGTTTTTTTTTCCTTTTTTCTCTTAGTGTGTTTGAATTACTCTAACCGCTTTTTGACTCATGAACCAATCTTACATTCCTGAGATAAATCTCATTTGGTCATATTATATTATCCTTATAATAGATTGCTAGATTTGATTTGCAAATGTTTTATTAAAGATTTTTGCATCAACTTTCATGAAGGGTATTGATGTATTTTTTCTTGTGTGCACATATGCTGGCCTTAAAAGTGGGTTGAAAATATCCTCATCTCAGGACACAAGGGCATAAGAATGATACAATGGATTTTGGGGACTCAGGAGAAAGGGTGGGAGCGGGTAAGGGATAAAGACTACACACGGGTGCAGTGTACACTGCTTGGGTGATGAGTGCATCAGAATCTCAGAAACCACCACTAATGAATTTATTCATGTAACCGATCACCACCCGTTCCCCAAAAACCAACTGAAATAATAATAATGATAAAAAGAAAGTGTCCTCATCTCTATTATTTTCTGAAAGAATTTAAGTAATATTTATATTATTTATTTTTTAAAGATTTGATGAAATTTGCCAGTGAAGACATCTGGGACTTGGCTTTTCTTTGTGGGAAAATGTTAACTTATGAATTCAATTTATATGATAACTGTAAAACTTCTCATATTTTCTAGTTGCTTTTTTTGGTTTTGGTACTGTGTGGTACTTTGTTCATTTCATCTAGGTTGTTGAATTTATTCACAAAGTGAATGACAGTTTTGAAAAACAAAATTTTTGAAAAGTAAAATGTCATTCATTTTGTCTGTTTTATTATTCTTTTAGTATCTGTAGTGATGTCCTCTCTTTAATTGCTGGTATTAGTAATTCGTGTGTTTATTTCTGTCTGTCTCTCTCTCTCTGTCTCTTTGTCTCTCTGTCTCTCTCTCTCTCTTTGTCCTGATCATTCTTTCTAGGTTTATTTTTGGTAGACAGCCCTCAATGTGGCTTCCAATAGCCTCTGCCTCTTGATATCCACATCCTTGTGTAATCTCCACCCTTCATGTGTGAACTAAACCTAGTGACTCATTTCTAATGAATAGAACATGGAGAAAGCGATGGGATGTTACCTTCGAGACCAGTTTATGGAAAGACCGTTGCTTCCATCTTGTTTGTTCTTTCTTGCTCTCCTACTTGCTTGTTCTAATGGAAGCCAGCTACCATCATGGAGAAGTTCACAGGGCAAGGAATTGAGGGAAGTCTGCAGCCAGCAGCCACTGAGGCCCTCAGTCCAATGGCCTGCATGTGTTTACACACTTCCAACAGCTATATAAGTGAGCTTGGGGCCAGGCGCGGTGGCTCACACCTGTAATCCCAGCCCTTTGGGAGGCCAGGACGGGAGGATCATGAGGTCAGGAGATCGAGATCATCCTGGCTAACATGGTGAAATGTCATCTCTAGTAAAAATACAAAAAATTAGCCAAGTGTGGTGGCGGGCACCTGTAGTCCCAGCTACTCGGGAAGCTGAGGCAGGAGAATGGAGTGAACCCAGGAGGCAGAGCTTGCAGTGAGCCAAGATAGCGCCACTGCATTCCATCCTGGGTGACATAGGAAGACTCCATCTCAAAAAAAAAAAAACACCAAAAAACTGAGCTTGGATACAGAGCTCCATCTCCTTAGTAAATCCTTGAGATAACTGCAGCCCTGGCTGACACCTTGATTGCAGTCTTACAAAAGAACCACATATTACAGCCACCCAGATGAAACCCTGTAGAAACTATGAGATAACAAATGTTTGCTGTTTTAAGTCACTAAGTTTTAGGGTAATTTGTTGTACAGGTATAGATAGCTAATATAGTGTTTATTGATTTTATTCATTATTTTAAGAAACCAACTTTTGTTGATTTTCCCTATTGTTCATATGTTTTTTATTTCACTGATTTCTCTCATTTTTATTTTCTTTCTTAAAATTACTTTAAGCTTCATTTGCTCCTCTTTAGCTTCTTTAGGTTCCAGTTTAGATCATTCATTTTATACCTTTCTGATTTTTTAATATAGGCATTTAATGTAGTAAACATCTAGGCTAGTGCTGGTTTATCTGCGTATCACAAATTTCAATATATTGACTTTTGGTTATTGTACAGTTCAAAGTATTTTCTAATGTCCCTCATATTTTAGTCTTTGGGCATTTAGAAGTGAGTTATTTAATTTCTAAATATTTGGTAATTTTCTAGATAACTTATTTTTAGTGACTTTTAATTAAATACTATTGCCAGAGAAATCATCTTTTTGATTTCAGTATTTTCTAAGTTTAATGAGACTAGCTCTATGGAGCAGCAGCAGCATATGGTCTCTCTTAATGAGTGGTCCACAGGCACTTGAAAAGAATGTGTATTCTGTAGTTTTTGGGTCTGTCATACTATAAATATCAAGTAGGTCAAGTCGGTTGATTGTGTCATTCAAATTTAATATATACCTACTAATTTTTTCTGGTTGCTTTATCGGTTACTCAGAATGGAGTGTTAAAAATCTTATAGTATGGTCGATGAATTTGTCTTTCAATTATTGCATCATATATTTTGAAGTTCTGTTAATAGGTACACTATACATTTTTAGGGTCATTTTGTCTTGTTTATAAATTGACACCTTAATTATTATTAAATGACCATTTTTACCCCTAGTAATGCTCTTTGTCTTGAGGCTTATTTTGTCTGATATTATTCATGCCAAACCAGCTCTCTAACACTTAGTGTTTGCATGGTATCTAAAAAGTGTTTCCCACCTTTTTTAGTTTAATCTGTATGTGTTGTGTAATTAAACTGTTTCTTATAAACAGCATATAGTTAATCTTGCTTTTTTTGGTTTAATTTGTCAATCTGTGCCTTGTACATGGAGAGTTTAGGCCATTTATGTTTAATGTAATTATCGATATGGTCAGGTTTAAATCTATCTTAGCTTTTATTTTCTATTTGTATCCTCCATTCTTTGTTCTTCTGTGTCTCTTTTACCATCTTCTTTTGGGTTAATACTTTTTTCGTAGTATTTTGTGTGTGCTTTTTTGGGGTGTTGCTTTGGTTGATAAAGAAAACTTCAAGCTAGAAAATGACCTATATTATTTATGATTCAGGAGTACAGCTGGCTTAAGCTTAGACTCACAGAGGCTGCTGGTCTTTACTGGAGTGGATGCCTCACTGGTTTTATTAATATTATCATCATGGTGTTGATGGATCCCTATAGCACAGGGCACATTGGATATTATCCCTATTCTCCCTGGGATTTTCTGTCAGGCTGTGGCACATGAGCTGCACAGGCAGAGGATTATTTGCAGATAAGCCATACAAGCCTCCATCTGCAGTAAATGCTAGTCTTTTGGAGTCTGTATTTCAGTTCCACGGTCAAGCTGTGTCTCTCTCTAGGGGCTTCCAGACTTCTGTTTGCTGTCACCTCTCTTTCCATCACAGCTGCTTCCCTCAGTTTGTTAGGAGGCAGGGAACATTCTGAAACCCTGGAGAAAAGCTGGCTGTGGGAGTCACAGATGCCAGTGTTTTAGATAAACTTCAGACATGCTTCTGACGTTGAGGGGCTTGATTCCAAACAGCGCTTGGGTCCCTTCCTCTCTCCCTCACCACAGTGCATGTTACAGGAAAAAGGAACCAGGTCTTATAGGTGTTGAATTATTATTCACTCCATTCCTCTTCATTTTTTTTTGATTTGTTTATGACTTAGATTAATTCTGAATCTCTTGTACCTGGACTCCTATGAAAATTCCAATAAAGCAAAAATGATTAAAACTGAATTGCCCATAGAAGCTGAGATGCCTTTTTTCCCTTGGAGCTAGGTTCAGCATCTAAATAAGGGAGGAGGCCCACACTCTGCATATCAGCCTTTCAAACAAGGCACAGTGGGAGTACCTGAGTTTGGATCCATAAATACCAAACAGGAAATTTTAAATGGAACTTTTCTCTATGTTTTTTTAAAGATCTAATATGAGATTATAGCTTTGATCATAACTTAATTTTTCATTTCCATTTGAACTTTAATTTTACGTAAATTTCCTTCTGACAAATCTCCAAAGGAATACTTAAGTGACACAGCATAATGCTGGCAGATTATTCATATATCAGCCCTTAGGCTACCAAGGAAGGCTTCATCATCTCAGAGTGAGTTTTATTGGAATCTGTAGCTCACAAAATATTGCTTTCTGACAGCTCCTGTGCAGTAGAATTTAAAGGCTTAAGTTTTGGGAGGACTTACACATTAGTAGCATCCTCTCCTACACCTTTTAGGGACATTAAATCAGGAGGCTCCCCAGTGGTAGTCCTGTAGAAGTGTGTTCTGTAATCCTCCCATATTCATATTCCAGGTATATGGGCCTTGGAACAGCTCTTTTTCCTCCTACTTTTTGAACCTGATTGGGGCAACTGTGTTCTTCTGACCTGTGCACTTCAGGGGAGTTGAGTCTGTCTTGGTGACCTGAACATGGACGCAAAATCCTATCTCAGTGCTGCAGAAAGCCAACTTTGCTTCGTTCATTTGTTCATTCATTCATTCATTCATTGAATAAATATCTATTAAGCTCCTTTTATTGCCAGATACTCTTCTAAGTCCTGGGGACATTAGTAGTGAATAAATCAGATACTGTGGCCCTGTTCATGGAGCTCATGGGCTAGCAGGGAAGACAGAAGAAATTAGACTCATAAACATACAACTAAATCTATCATAACTGGTGATGAGAGCGATGAAGGAAATAATTTCTCTGTGAAAGAGGAATTTCAGCTGAGACCTGGAGGACTGGTAGAAGTTAGCCAGATAAAGTGATTTTTTTCCCCCAAACAATATAGAGAAATGTTTTCATTTGCATTTCTCCTATTCCCCGCAAATTTGAACCTCTTCATGACATTACTGGCAATTTGAATCTTGTTTCATGAAATTTGCCTATTCATGTCCTTTACCTGTTTTTCAGTTCTTTGTCTTTTGCTTATTGCCTTGGGGGAGTCTTGCGTTTCACAGGTAGATTTTCATCCACCTGTGGCTTGTGTGATGTAGTGACTCAGGTGGGCTTTGCAAGGGGGTAGATACTGAACAAAGATGGCGCATGTGGAGGAGTCTGAATGGGTAGCCTTACAGAATGCTGGTTTGGTCAGATCAGCCTGGGACCAAGTTGAGTACCACCTGTTTCAGAATCAGTGAGGGACCGGTTTCACCTGCTACACTTAATTACAGAAGCTGGGGCTCATATTAAAGAGAGATCAAGTGTTCCTATTCTGAGCCTGGCACCACACAGACTTTTATTGTGATCAGCAACATTTTGGTAGAGATTCTTCCCATGGAGTTTCTGAAATACCTGCTTTCTGTCTTCTGCTGGGGGTCACTTATATCTATGGAGGATGATTGAGGAGGAGATCTGGCAGGAAATGATGGGGGGCTGTTTTCATCTCATTTCTGTAATTCTAGATGTTTCCCTTGACTTCTTTAAAGACCATGTTTTACCCTATTGATTAGCAAACAAAGTGGCTTTCAGAAACCTGCTGTTAGGATCTGTGAGATTTTATCGACTCTTCTCCGTATTTCTTGCCCTTGCAAGAGATGTCTTGTGAAATTCTTTTCTTGTGAAAAATAAAGTCTGCTGAAGAAGAAATGGGAAATCCAACACATGCAGAAGCAAGGTGGCACACATGCAGATGGAGACTTCTGGGTGATGGGCAGCCATTTAAGGTTTTAAACACGGAATTATACTTCAGTTTTAGAATGGTGAGTAAGCCAGATGCGGTGGCTTATGTCTATCATCCTAGCACGTCGGGAGGCCTAGGTGGGAGGATTGCTTGAGCCTAGGAGTTTGGGACCAGCCTGGGAACATAGTGAGACCCCATCTGTACAAAAAATTAAAAAATTAGCTTGATGTGTGGCACACACCTGTAGTCCCAATTACTCAGGAGGCTGGAGGCAGCAGGATTGCTTGAGTCCAGTAGTTTGAGACCAGCATGGGCCATGTAGTGAGGCTCCCACCTCTACAAAATTAGACACATACACAAAAGCAACTAGGCATGGTGGAGTGCACTGGGAGTCCCAGCTACTTGGGAGGCTGATGTGGGAGGATTGCTTGAGCCCAGGAGATTGAGGCTGCGGTGAGCCAAGATCATGCCATTGCCCTCCAGCCTGGGCAACATAGCAAGATCCTGTCTCCAAAAAAATAAATAAATAAAGATAGAATGGTGAGTAAAGAAGACTTAGAACCTTCACTGATTTGGGTAACAGTTCCTACTCATATTCCAGATACTCCCTTTCCAAGGAAGAGGTCTTCTAGTATTCTTTTTTTTTTTTTTTTTTTTTGAGATGGAGTTTCACCCTTGTCATCCAGACTGTAGTGTAGTGGCATGATCTGGGCCCACTGCAACCTCCACCTCCTGGGTTCGAGTGATTCTCCTGCCTCAGCCTTCCAAGTAGCTGGGATTATAGGTGCGTGCCACCATGCCTGGCTAATTTTTGTATTTTTAGTAGAGATGGGGTTTTACCATGTTGGCTAGGCTGACCTTGAACTCGTGACCTCAAGTGATCCACTTGCCTTGGCCTCCCAGAGTGCTGGGATTACAGGTGTGAGCCACCACGCCTGGCCGGGGTCTTGTAGAATTCTGATTATTAGAGATTTATCATGAAAGATTGAGTTAAATGCACAGCAGTGCTCTGCAGAGCAAGGTAAGGTTGCTTCTGAGAGAGCACACCCGTTCTGCCCTGCCCTCCATCACCCGGATCACTTTATGCCTTGTATCTGTTAGAGTCCCAGTCTGCTCTGTTGTGCTTCTTGCAGTACCGTAAGGCAAAGCATCACATCACCGCCGGGTCAGAACAAGTTTCAGCCTCCCCCATGTTCTCTGCTATCATCAGGGTTTGCAAGGATAATTTGGTCTAAGTCGAGGAGAATCATGTCTAGAAGCAGCAGCCACTGGGGGTGAGGCTTATTTCACCTTCCCCATAGCAGGCATCTCAGAAAAACTTTGGCAATCTTTGCTGGCTGGTTAGTGCAGAAATATGAAATTACTATTTTCACTTCAACTTAAGCTTCTCCGTGGCGGGGGGTGGAGTGGGGGAGCAGGAAAACCAAGTAAACCACCACCAACCTGGCTGTTCCTGGGGCTTGGCAATGGAGTTGGCTACTCGCTTATTACATTTCAGTTGAGGGGTCCCCAGGCTAGCCACTGTGATTGCTTTGCTTGCATTTCATGTTTGCATGGTTTAGGGAGGCATGTGAAAAATTCTATTTCTGTGCTTAGACCAGGAGACTTTTCTGGCACTCAGGTGTGCAGACCTGGTTTTACTTCTCTTGAATCTGCTTCACACCCACCTGCCCGGTATTTTCTGGACTACTGATTCTCTCCCTGCCATCTTCCCCTCCCTCCCTCCATTTAAAAATAATCACAAAGGAAACACATGCTCATGGTGAAGTTAAAATAAAACAGCAGAGAAGGACATAGAAGAAAAATGGATTCTCTCTTACCACTTCCCCTCCTTATGCCACTATTTTCTGAGGGTGCCACCCTCCCCTCTGTTCATAGTGTGAGGTGCTTTATTCCAGACATTTTGATGCAATCACCAACACATACCTGATCTCACTCACACAGGGAATTGTGCACACGTGCACATACACACATGCCTAAGAGTCTTAGAATTTATTTATTTATTTTGATTTATTAGTGCTTTTTAGAGACACGGTTTCAGTCTGTCACCCAGGCTGGAGTGCAGGCACCATCATATCTTACTGCAACCTGAAAGTCCAGGGCTTAAGCAATCCTCCCACCTCAGCCCCCTGAGTAGCTATGACTATAGGCATGCACCACCATACCCAGGTAATTTTTAAATTTTTTATTTGTAAATATGAAATCTCGCCATGTGGCTCTGGCTGGTCTTGAACTCCTGGCCTCAGGCAATCCTCCTGTCTTGGACTCCCAAAGTGCTGAAATTACAAGCTTGAACCACCGTGCCTGACCATAATAGCTGTAATTTAAAATGGTCATGCCTGTGGTTAAGAAATAAAGCAGTACTGAGAGGCTTACAATGAAAAATAATTGGCCAGGTGTAGTGGCTCACGCTTGTAATCCTAGCACTTTGGGAGGCTGAGGTGGGCAGATCACTTGAGGTCAGGAGTTTGAGACCAGCCTAGCCAGCATAGTGAAGCCCCATCTTTACTAAAAATACAAAAAAATTAGCCAGGCGTGGTGGCAGGCGCCTGTAATCCCAGCTAATTAGGAGGCTGAGGCAGGAGATCGCTTGAACCTGGGAGGCAGAGGTTGCAGTGAGCTGAGATTGTGCCACTACACTCTAGCCTGGGTGACAGAGTGAGGCTCTGTCTGAAAAAAAAAAAAAAAAAAGAACAAAGAAAAAAAATCACTTTCTGCCTTTGTCCACTCCCAAGAGGCAACGACTTTGAATTCTCTTAGCTTCAACACCCCAGTGGTGGTGATCACCAAGGCTCAGATAATGTTTATATATTGCTGGTTCTTGACTGATCTGACTGATCAATTTTAGTCATTATTAATTCAGATTTCTGGCTGTGGTAGATGAGATTTAGCCTCATCTCAAACCCATGTCTCCCCTTCCTTTAACCTCAACAAATTGCTATTCTGACTATCTTTAGTAAAATAATAAATAGAGTTATATTATTTTGGCTATGTAAATATTATTCTTTTCAGAGCCGATAGTAGTAAGATGACCTTTTTTTTTCTTCTGGAGTCTATAGTTGCCTTTATTTTTACTTTCAACTATCTGTCTTTGCTATGCGTTACATTTTTTTCAATATTTGTCTTATATTAAGTATACAGTCAAGTTTTCCTCTCTTGTATCTTTTTCTGGAGATCTCTCTCACAGATTCCCAGTGCTCCAATTTGCACGGCACCGCTGTTGTCCTGAGACCTCCCTGCTAAATGCGATGTGTTTTCAGCTCTGCGTTTCTCTCCCACCTCCCCTGGGCTTGGCAGTTCCAGGTCTTAAGACCTTGTGGGGTTCTTGAAGGGGATCAGCTTTCTCCTTAGCTGATCCCTTTCCTTTCTCATGTTGCCTTGGCTAGAGTTTCCTGTACTCTACTTCCTGTCAACTTCTTAAAACACACTCCACTAATTTGTTAAAATCTGTCTTTAACAAGACAGCTCCCTCTCTTTCTAATAATTCTTGTAGATCCCTGACTTAAAATTCCTTTACTATCATTTTATTGGGTTCTAGGAGGAGATAAATGCTTTTGCTTTTGGGACGTCTTCTCTTTAAACCAGAAATCTTAGCGTTTAAAATGTGTTTCTCAGTCCCTTTTTATTTCTTGTCGCTGTCTCTCTTTCTCTCTGTATTATTTTTCAGTTAGAGACACGTAGTCATTGATGGCAGTTCTCATAGATGAAGTAGTTCTCCTCTCAGACAAAACTAGGTAGAAATTGGTGGTTATATGCCACAGTAAGTAACACCAAAGTCGATTCATCCTGAAGTTTACCTAGAAGTTCGTAACGCCGTGCCATGCTTTTTAAGTGTCGAAACCTCCTAATTTTTTAAAAATTGTTTTTTAATTTTTATGGACTTAGGGGGTACAAGTGCCGTTTTGTTACATAGATATATTGCATAGCGGTGAAGTGTGGGCTTTAAGTGTAACTATCACCTAAATAGTGTACATTGTACCTATGAAGTCATTTTTCATTCCTCACTCCCCTCCCACTCTCCCACCCTTCTGAGTCTCTGGTTTGGGAATGTCATTTAGTGCTTTTCAATTATGATTATAGAGAGTATAATTTTATAAAGGAATGAAATCCAAGAGAAGCAATTTTATTAAACTATACCGTAAGTGTATAGATATTCACAGACACAGAAAACCACAGTTTATCTGACCCTCAAAGACTTTGTTTCCTTGCCTGGCATTTTTAGCTGTATCACAGGCATTGTTCCTTGGGTCATTTTCAAATTTAAACTGGAGCCAAAGCTTCTTTTTCTGGTCCTTTGATTTAGAGAGAACTGCTTGTTCCTCTCTATACACTGTGAACTGACAGGGAGCCTGAAAACCTTTTTTGGCTTAGCCATGGATGCACTTTTCCTATTTTTCTCTTAAGATTCAGCTCTAATGTTACCTGTGTCCCAGAATATTTCCTGATCTGCCCTTGCTTGGGCAGCTGAGTATAGAGGTAAAAAGTGTGGACTTTGATCCCAGCACTTTGGGAGGCTGAGGTGGGCGGATCACTTGAGGGCAGGCGTTCGAGACCAGCCTGGCCAGCATGGGGAAACCCTGTCTCTACAAAAAATACAAAAATTAGCTGGGCATAGTAGTGCACACCTGTAGTCCCAGATACTCAGGAGGCTGAGGCAGAGAATTGCTTGAACTCAGGGGGAGGAGGTTGCAGTGAGCCGAGATCATGCCACTGCACTCCAGCCTGGGCGACAGAGCCAGACTTTGTCTCAAAAAAAAAAAAAAAAAAAGAAAGAAAAGTGTGGAGTTTGGAATTAGGCAGGTATGTTAGAGTCCCAGCTTCAACATTTTCCAGGTACAGTGTCAGCCACAGTATTCAGCATTTCTGAGTCTCTGTTTCCTCATCCGTATTTGGAGGAGGGGGTGATAATTGTACCTGTCCAGGTCATTTTGGCTGGGCAGAGGCTACACTCACATACCATTGTAAGGTTGGAATCGATTCCCAATTTATGAACAACTTGAACAGGAGGGTTAGTGCGCAGCTGGGGTGAAACTGTCTGTAAACAGTAGGGTCTTGCTAGACCTGAGAAATTAATTTCTTGCTGTGCTATCATTCATCTTTTCTTTCCTTTATTTTGGGAAAAATACTGGGCTTTGCATTATTTTTCAGAAGGAAAAGTATAGTTCGTATAAATGAACTATACTCTTTTCTTTAAAATTTTTAATAATTTCAATAGCTTTTGGAGTCTAATTGGTTTTTGGTCACCTGGATGAATTGTGTAGTAGTGAAGTCTGAGATTTTAGTGCACCCATCATCTGAGTAGGGTACGTTGTACCCAGTATGTAGTTTCTTATCCTTCACCCCCACTACCCCCGCTTCTGAGTCTTCAGTGTCTGTGATACCACTCTGTATGCCTTTATGTACCCAAAGCTTAGATCCTACTTGTAAGTGAGAACATGCAGTATTTGCTTTCCCATTCCTGAGTCACTTCACTTAGAATAATGGCGTCTAGCTCCATCCAAGTTGCTGCAAAAGACATTATTTCATTCTTTTTTATGGCTGAGTAGTATTCCATAGTATGTATGTATGTATGTACATACATATCACATATATCACACCTATATACACACACACATATATATTAATATCACATTTTTCTTTATTCACTCAGTGGTCAATGGGCACAAAGGTTGGTTCCATATCTTTGCAATTGTGAATTGTGCTGCAATAAACATATGTATGCAGGTGTCTTCTTGCTATCATGCCTTCTCTTTTGGGTAGGTACCCAGTAGTGGGATTGCTGGATTGAGTGATAGATCTACATTTAGTTCTTTAAGATATCTCCATACTGTTTTCCATAAAGATTGTAGTAATTTACTTTCCCACCAGCAGGTTATAAGCATTCCCTTTTCACCACATCCATGCCAGCATCTCTTTCTTCTGATTTTTTAATAACAACCATTCTTGCTAGAGTAAGGTATATCTCATTATGGTTTTATTTTGTGTTTCCCTGATGATGAGTGATGTTGAGAATTTTTTCCTATGTTTGTTGGTCATTTGTATATCTTCTTTTGAGAAATGTCTATTCATGTTATTTGTCCACTTTTTGATGGGATTATGTCTTTTTCTTGCTGATTTCAAACTACACTCTTAGTAGGGAATGATTACAGATGCGTTGGCCTGTTGTTGATGCCAATCTAGATGCAGCTTCAGCAAGCCCCAGTTGTGGGCAAATCCATCCTCCCCAGTAAATCATGAGCCTTGCAAGGGCAAAGGCCATGTTCTATTAATGCCTGAATTTCCCAGTGCTTCAGATGGCATCTAATACCTAGAAGGGGCTCAGGAGATGTAGAGGGGCTGCATGAATGAAACCCCATATGCATTACGCAAAGGGTGGGTTTGCTATTTCATTGCATGAGAATAGCCAGGGAGACTTTACTAACAGGGAATGCATGTTTGGGACACTCTGGTCATATATAGGCCATTGTTGTGAGTGAAGCTTACTTCGGGTGAAAGAAGGTCTCTGAAGCACAACTGAGAACATGTAGGCAGGTATCTTCCAGGACTGTTGAAACTTAGGGCGGAATTTCTCCCAATTGGGAAGACATGTCTTTTTTCTTTTTCTTTTCCTTTCTTTTTTTTTTTTTCTTTTTTGGGATGGAGTCTTGCCCTGCCACTCAGGCTGGAGTGCAGTGGCACGATCTTGGCTCACTGCCACCTCTGCTGCCTGGGTTCAAGCGATTCTCCTGCCTCAGCCTCCCGAGTAGCTGGGATTACAGGTGCCTGCCTGTGCCCACTAAATTTGGTGGTTTTTAGTAGAGACGGGGTTTCACCATCTTGGCCAGGCTGGTCTTGAACTCCTGACCTCATGATCCACCTGCCTCACCCTCCCAAAGTGCTGGGATTACAGGCGTGAGCCGCCATGCCTGGTGACATGTCTTAAATTATAGATGATATGGGATCCATTAGACTCATCTAGCAGTTCTAAGGACACCCCTGAGACAGAGAGTCATCCTCTATAGTGGCTGATGCTGCAGATGCATGAGGGACCTGTGTGAAACTTCATAAGATCCTTGGACAGAGACAACCAAAGAGTGTCTTCAGATACAAGCCCAGAATAGAGAGGCGGACACTGCAGATTGCAGGATTTGATTTGCAGTCTTGCTGCCTCTCACATGGTGCCTCTGTTTGGCTTGCTTCAGCATGAGCAGCAGTAGGCACTTATTTGTTTAATGATGCTTAGCGACTTTTTTTTTTCCAGGCACACCACTGAGAATGGCAGGCTCAGTGATGAGATGTAATTCCGTTTTGTGCCATGTGCTGTGCTGGGTGCTTTCTGTGAACTATTGATTTTGTCTTCACAGCCACCGTGCAAGATGGACACCATTGCCCCCACTTTGAAGATGGGAGAAAGAAAGCCCGGGCAGGGATGCTCATTACTCAAAGTCATGCACAGCCTGTTGAAGCAGGGCAAATTGCTCCATTTGCTGCAACCCTTAGGACCTCTAACTCCCCCTCCCCAAAGTCCTCTGGGATGGTCTCAAATCATGGCAGTTGATGAGGAGAGCAAGGACCGGGTGACAAGACAGCTCTAGATATGGCTGTCCCCACATTGATATGACTCCTAGCATTAGTGCCATTTCTGTGTCTTTGGGAGGTTAGTCTGAAAGTGGCTTATGTTGTTCACCAGGTCCTTTCTGGTAGAACCAGTGGGGTCGTCTAAATATGACCTCCTTAATCTGGGACCCAGGACTTCCAAGAAGACTGTATTAGTCCGTTTTCATGCTGCTGATAAAGATATACCTGAGACTGGGAAGCAAAAGAGGTTTCATGGACTTACAGTTCCACATGGCTGGGGAGGCCTCACAATCATGGTGGAAGGCAAGGAGGAGCAAGGTTATGTCTCACATGGATGGCGGCAGGCAAAGAGACAGAGTTTGTGTAGGGGAACTCCTCTTTTTAAACCATCAGATCTCGTGAGACTTATTCACTATTGCGAGAACAGCATGAGAAAGACTGGCCCCCATGATTCAGTCACCTCCCACTAGGTCGCTCCCACAACATGTGGGAATTGTGGGAATTACAATCAAAGATGAGATTTGGATGGGGACACAGCCAAACCATTTCAAAGGCTTATGGGTGGGCTTTGGAGGCTCTGGGTGGGTGGGTGGTGATGGTCTGAGCTCCCATGAAATGTATGGGATGTTTTGTATGTCCTTTCTCTGGGTAAGGTTATAGCTTCCATCAGATTCTCAAGAGGGGTCCAAAGAACAACACATAATAATAGTAATAAATAATAATAATGATTGCATAGTGTGAGCTAACATTTATGCAGCACTTTCCAAGTTTTATCTCATGAGACCCTCTTGACAATCTGATGAGCTGGGTGCTGTATTATCCCCACTTGCATACAAGGCAAAAAATAAGTCACTTGGGCCAGGTCATGCAGTGGGTATTGGATGGAGTTGGAGTCCAAGTTTAGGCAACCCAACTTGCAAACGCATGTATTGCGGACCCAACAGATAACCAGCCTTTGGGTGGATGTGTAGCTGTTGTTAGTTAGGGCAATGTGGAGTGTAGAGAGGGGGAGTGGTAGACCCGTGCCCCATGGCACAGGTGAGCTCTGCCTCTGGAGCTGCTGTGAGCAGCCTCTCTCCTTCTCTTAAGGGATCTGGGAGAAGTGGCACCAAGGCTGACCTCTTCACTAGGTGCAGCAGGCAAAGTGCCCCATGAAAATGCTTTCATTTCTTTTATTTACTTATTTTTCTTTTTTAAGACTGGATCTCACTCTGTTGCCCAGGCTGGACTGCAGTGGTGCAATCACAGCTCACTGCGGCCTCGATCTCCTGGGCTCAAGCGATCCTCCTTTCTCAGCCTCCCTAGTAGCTGGGACTACAGGCATGCACCACCTTGCCCAGCTAATTTTTTCATTTTTTTGTAGAGACATGTTCTTGCTGTGTTGTCTAGGCTGGCCTTGAACTTCTAGACTCAAGCAATCCTCCTGCCTTCGCTTCTCAAAGTGCTGAGATTTGAGGCATGAGTCACCACACCTGGCCTCATTTCTTTTAAAACCAGAAGATATTGAAAAAAAAAAAAAAAAAGAACTTTCAGGTCAAAGAAAAAACTTAAAAATAAAGTAGTGATATATATGTCTTTATACCAACACAGACAAAAAATACCGTTTTGAATTGTTTTTAATGGAGGAAAGGAGCCCACAAAAGTGAAAGTGCCTGCGGACCACAGAAGTCATAATGTGACCCTGGAAAGGGCACTGGGGGCCTCTGAGATGCCCTTGTGCCAGCTGTTCAGAGGAACCAGTTTATCTGCCTTGGAAATTTATTTTAGTTCTGGAGCCTTATGAATCATGATGGAACCATTTGGAAGATGCATAAAGTGAAATGTACAGATCACGTTGTTGGTGGAGACTGTGGGCTGATGGGGCAAATGGCTCTGTGTACCGGAGGGAAGATGCCAGAGAGGAAGGTTCGATGAGGCCCATCTGCTATGGGGCGGGGGAGGAGGCCGCCCGTCTGTCCAGGTGAAATGTCTTAAGTCAAAATTAGCATTTCCATGTTTAATTCCACTATTATTGCCCCACAGGCCACGTAATCACCGGTGATTAAATGGAGACGGGAATGTGCTTAGAATTCATATCCTGCAGGATCTAAATCAACAGTGGAAAAGGGTACTGCTGTGATTTTACTTCCTGAGTCTGGCGTTTCTTGGATCAGCTCCCAGGGAACGGGGTCTGCGTAGCTGCACCCCAAGCTGTCTCTGCAGCTGTTTTGTGCTGGGAGGGCTCCCCTTCATTTCAGGGGCCAGGCGGAGAGGCAGGGGACAAGAATCCCAATTATGCCTGATGTTTGCGTAGCAGGGACCCTGTTTGTCACGTACAGAAAGTGCTTTTGCAAGGAATCAATTTAAGGCATTTTAAATTTGCTTTGCTGGTGAGGGCTGTGTGTAAGAGCACCAGGAAGGTCATTATGGGAGTCTCAGTCCTGCATTGCTCCCTTCTGAAGGCTGGGAAGAAGGTGAGCTCTTCTCCCTTTTATGAAGAACACATAGGGTGGGCATGCTGGGATGTCCACCTCTGTGCTCACATTGTCTAGAGCCTGTAGACACACCCGGATGCCAGAGTATCAGACTCATCATGCATTCTCATAGGCCTGGCTTTGGAGAGCCACCTGGTAGTGCATAAGACAGAACTTCTGACAGGTGCCACCTGGCTCCTCTGGTCTCAAGTCCCACCTGCAGTAGGTCTCCTCCCACCACCAGAGACCTCCCCGCCGTACCCCTCTCATTGCTCTCTCTGCGCTCAGCCATACATTGGCTGCTTTTCAGCCCCCAGCAAACCACACTCCCCTGCCGCAGGGCCTTTGCATGTGTGGCCTTTTGCCTGGCATTCTCCCACTTTTCCTCCTTTACCCAGTTAACTCTTGTTCATTCTTCACATCTCTAATCCAGCACAACTTCCCTCAGATGCTTTTTCTGACTCAACAGGCTAGGGAAAGATCTGTGCCTTCTCAGATACCCTTATTGCATCTTCTTAGGACACTTGCCTCAGTGTGGCATTGCACCTTCTATAATGTGATTGCCAAGTCTGTCTTTGCTGAACTGTGTGCGTGTGTGTCTAGTGCCCAGCACACTGCCCAGAACGTGGGCAGTCTCCAGCGAATGGGTGGAGATGGTTGGCACGGAGCAGCTTGAGGTCAGAGGCTTCTGAATATTCTCCTCCATTGCTATGAGAACACCCGCTCCACAAAGATAAATGTGCTTGATTTCTGACTCTGCCATGTACCATTAACTGGGGGACCTTGGGCAAATTACTTAGCCACGTTGCTGAGCCTCGTTTTTCTCATCTTTAAAAACTGGAATAAGAATACCTACTGTGATTGTTGATTTTGGATGTCAACTTGACTAATTAGGGGTTACCCAGATAGCTGGTGAAGCACTTTGTATTCTAAATCATTGCATTAATTATTCTCAACACACTGAGTCCATCTCTCTTCTGCTGAAAGGGAAATCCAGGTGGTTTGGCATTCAGTTAGGATGATTGGGCCGCCGCAGGTGCATCTGTGAGGGTGTTGCTGGAGAAGATTGGCAGGTGAGCCGGTGGACTGAGTGGGAAAGATTCCTCCTTTGTATGGGTGGGCAGCGTCCAATTGGCTGGGGTCTCAGAGGAACAAAAAGGTAAAGGAAGGGTGAACTCTCACTCTCTGTCTTCCGGAGGAGCTGGGATGCCCATATTTTCCTGCCCTTGGATGTCAGAACTCCAGGTTCTTGGGCTCTGGGACTTGCACCGACAGCGCCCTGGGCTCTCAGGCCTTTGGACTTGGACTGAGCCACACTACCATCTTCCCTGGTTTTCCAGCATGTAGGCGGCCTGTTGTGAGCCTTCTCAGTCTCCATAAATGAGTGAACCAATTCCCTTAATACATCCCTTCTTCTCTCTCTTTCTCTCTCTCATCTCTTGATATATGTATATATATCTTCTATTGGTTCTGTCTCTGGACAACCCTGACAAAATCACCTACTCTGCAGATCTACTGTGAAGATTAAATAAAAATGCATTCCTGGCCAGGCGCAGTGACTAACGTCTGTAATCCCAGCAGTTTAGGAGGCTGAGGTGGGCTGATCACTTGAGGCCAGGGAGTTCAAGCCAGCCTGGCCGACATGGTAAAACCCTGTCTCTTCCAAAAATAAGAAAATTAGTTGGGCGTGGTGGCACATGCCTGCAATCTCAGCTACTTAGGAGACTGAGGCACGAGAATCGCTTGAATCTGGGAGGTGGAGGTTGCGGTGAGGTGAGATCACGCCCTTGCACTCCAGCCTGGGTGAAAGAGTGAGACTCTGTCCGGAAGAAAAAAACAAAAAGCAAACAAAAAGAAAAAAAAAAAGCATTCTTGAAAGTGCCTCATTCAGTGCCTGACAATTAAGAAACATTTGTTTTGTTTTGTTTCTTCTCTTGGTCAGGCATTGCTTTGCATTTCTTCTTGTAAAATTGTAGTTAAATATATATAACATAACATTTGCCATTTAAACCATTTTAAGTTTACAATTCAGTAGCGTGAAGCACCTTTATACTCTTGTGTGACAGTTACCACTATTTATTTCCAAAATTTTTGTCATCTTCGTAAACAGAAACTCTATATCCTAAGCAATAACTTCCCATTTCCCCTGTTGCTAGTGTCTGGTAACCTCTGTTCTACTTTCTGCCTCTAAATGCTACTGCTCAAGAGGCAGGGGAATGCAGGTCCAGGAAGGGAGCTGTGGGCCTTCAGCATGGATATGAAAGAGTGGATGTCTGCAGGTTTGAGTTAAAGTGTCTCCAGCTAAGACACTTTAACCAGGTTGTTTACACCTACTGATTTTTTTTTGTTTGTTTTTTTAAGACAGTGTTCACTGTGTCGCCCACGCTGGAGTGCAGTGGCATGATCTCGGCTCACTGCAACCTCCGCCTCCCGGGTTCAAGCGATTCGTGTGTCTCAGCATCCCGAGTAGCTGGGATTACAGGCATTTACCACCACACCCGGCTAATTTTTTTTTTTTTTTTTTGAGACGGAGTCTCGCTCTGTCGCCCAGGCTGGAGTGCAGTGGCGCGATCTCGGCTCACTGCAGGCTCCACCCCCCGGGGTTCACGCGATTCTCCTGCCTCAGCCTCCCGAGTAGCTGGGACTACAGGCGCCCGCCACCTCGCCCGGCTAATTTTTTGTATTTTTAGTAGAGACAGGGTTTCACCATATTAGCCAGGATGGTCTTGATCTCCTGACCTCATCATCCGCCCGCCTCGGCCTCCCAAAGTGCTGGGATTACAGGCGTGAGCCACCGCGCCCGGCCTAATTTTTGTATTTTTAGTAGAAATGGAGTTTTGCCATATTGGCCAGGCTGGTCTCAAACTCCTGACCTCAAGTGATGCACCCACCTTGGCCCCCCAAAGGGCTGGGATTACAGGCATTAGCCACCATGCCCGGCCTATCTACTGATATCTAATCCAGCCAGTACCCATGAATTTGGCTTCTCATGTTTGCCCACTAGGAATAAATGATGCCTGTCCCCTCCCTGCCCTCTGTGGATTGCTTGGAATTATTGAGTTGGAAATAAGAGCAAAATAAGAGCAACCTATTTGCATTGACTTACGCCAAAGAAAACCAAAAAACAAAAAACAAAACAAAAACAAGCAAAAAAAAACCAAAGCACTTTATCATATGGACCCCAGGGTTCCTCCTTGTGGTAGACAGACTTCTAAGATGGTCCCTTAAGATTCTTAGCCCTGATATGTACACTTTGTCCCAATTATCCAAACACTAACTTAGGGACTGCTCTAAAGGGATTTGCAGGTATTAAGGTCTCAATTTGGCTGACCTTAACATAGGGAGATTTTCCAGGTGGGCCTGACCTAATTGCATGAGCCCTTTAAAAGCAGAGAGTTGGGGCCGGGCACAGTGGCTCATGCCTGTAATCCCAGCACTTTGGGAGGCTGAGGCGGGCAGATGATGAGGTCAGGAGTTTGAGACCAGCCTGGTCAGCACGGTGAAACCCCATCTCTGCTAAAAACACAAAAAATTAGCTAGGCATGGTGGCATGTGCCTGTAGTCCCAGCTACTTGGGAGACTGAGGCAGGAGAATTGCTTGAACCTGGCAGGCGGAGGTTGCAGTGAGCTGAGATCGTTCCAGTGCACTCCAGCCTGGGCAACAGAGTAAGACTCTGTCTCAAAAAAAAAAAAATAAATAAACCACATAAAAACTAGAGAGTTTTCTCTGATTGCAGAATAGTTCAGACATTTGAAGCATAAGTACTTGACCCACTTGTGGTGGAGGGTGCCACGTAGCAAGGACTGTGAGTGACCTGTAGAAGCTGAGAGTGGTCCCTGGCTGATGGATGACTAGGAGCCAAGCATCCACTCCTAGTCACTGCCCTTGGAGTTTGCTCTGAATTTGTGTTTGGTTCACAGCCCTGTTCTAGTGGGCTCTGACCATCTGCCCTCCTACTGCTCTTTTCATTCCCTTCTTTTCCAGCCATAGCCACTCCAGGGCTGTTTTCATCCCTGGAAGATGACTTTCCATCTGGGAGCCTTAGGAGCCATCTCCAAGAATCCTTTACTGAGGTGGGTGCTAGGCCCAGGGATGATCCAGGTCACATGGACCTTGTCTTTGATGGGTTTCCAGCCTGGTGGGGAAAGACTGACCATTTCAATGTCATATATTAAGTTCAAAGCCAGAGTTATTTTATTAGATAGGGTAAGATACACTAGAGGCTGCAATCACAACTCTGAAATCTCAGTAACTTCCACAATAGAAGTTTGTTGTTCACAAGACAGTTTATGGTGGATGCTGGTTGGATGGCTTTCCACACGGTCATTCAGGGATCCAGGCTCCTTCAACTCTGTGACTATATCATGCTCTGGGTCCTGGTGTTTCCTGCTAGACTCTCTGTATCCACTCAGCAGAGAGGGAAGGAGAGAGTGTAGAAGGTTTTCATGGGTCATCTCCTTGAGGTGCACATATCACGTCTTCCAACATTTTGGTGGCCAGGGTGCAGTCACATGGCCTGACCTTACTACAAGGGAGGCTGGGAAATGTAGTTTAGCTATGTGCCCAGGAGGAAAAGCAAGTGGGGTTTGGCAAACACATGGCTGTGTTCTCTTTTTGCCGTAGGTGCGCATAGGTACAATACGTGTGCCATAGGTATGAAGATGTGTTTATGTGCATAGGTGTGCATGTAAACATAGGTTTATGGAGGCACAGAGAAAAATCACTTAGCTCATTCTGGTGGTTCTAGAAGGGCTTATGGGAGGAATAGTGCTTGAACTGTATCTTGAAGGATAAGTAAAATTTAATGAGCTAAAAATGGGGGAGGGGGTCATAACTCTAGACAAAGGCGCGGAGTTGGGAAGTACATGGGTATGGATCAGGGTACTCCAGCATTTGAGCAGGGAGCGGGAGAGATTGTGATGAGTGAGTTTAGTGTTTTGCTGGAGTTTACAAGAAGCTCAGAATAGAAAACAGTAGGTCCGAGAACAAGACCCGCCAAGGGCTTGATTTTATTTTTCTTAGAAGTCTTTTAGAAGGCTCTGGAGTCTCCATAACATTCATCAAGTCTCACAGACACAGAGCTGCCATGTTTTCTGCTGCCTGAGTCTGTGCAGTGCATCTCGAGAGAGAGGTTTTCCTAACATGCTTTTGTTCTGAATCTAAGGAGAGGAGAGCTTGTAGAGATGATGTGCTCAGGCAGGTGTAGCCATGGGAATCTCCTTGTGTGACTGATTTTCAGGAAGTGGCTTGGAGTCTGCAGGAGGGTTTCCTGGCCACCCTTGATACTGGGACCACAACTTGAAGCTCCATGGTCTGAGTAGACAGAGCTGGGGGCTTCAGGGAGTTTCCAGGAAGCCCCAGGCACGAGGGGGTTCTGGGCTGTGTGTGCGCAGCTGAACCCACCATTACATTCTGTCTCCTGCTGTTGCCCTGGGGTGGCCCTGCCTCTGGCTGACCCTGGCTGTGGGCTGCCGTCTGCCCACAGAACGGCTGTCCTGGGGCTGTTCTGTCTATAGTCAGATGCTTTTATTTCCAGATGTTCCTGCTGCTGGTCCTGAGTCTTTCTTGGACTTAGGTCTCAGGGAAACTGTACTGCTTGCATCCAAGCACTGGAGACTGAATACGTTTTAGCTGGACCTAGTTTCCCAAGCTCAGTACTATAGACATTCAGGTCCTGCACATTGTGGGATGCTGAATAGCATCTCTGGCCTCTGCCCACTAGATGCCAGTAATACCACCAACTAAAAATGTCTCCAGACGTTGAGTGTCTCCTGAGGGGTGGGAGTGAGAAGCAAAATTGCTGCTGGATGATCATTACTGTGCTAAAACATGAGAGATAAGAGATCACATTTTTTTTTTTTTTTTTTTTTTTTTGAGATGGAGTCTCTCTTTGTCACCCAGGCTGGAGGGCAGTGGCGCGATCTCGGCTTACTGCCAGCTCTGCCTCCCTGGTTGATGCCATTCTCCTGCCTCAGTCTCCTGAGTAGCTGGGACTACAGGCATCCGCCACCGTGCCCGGCTAATTTTTTTTTGTATTTTTAGTAGAGATGGGGTTTCACTGTGTTAGCCAGGATGGTCTCTATCTCCTGACCTCGTGATGCACCCACGTCAGCCCAAAGTGCTGGGATTACAGGCGTGAGCCACGGCGCCTGGCCAAGAAATCCCATTTTGCAAGCCACTAGGTTGTGGGCGGGTGGTTCTGCAGTAGATAGGGGCAGTGGTGGCAGCTGTCATGGTCCATCTTCCTCCTTCCACACCTGGGGCCACTGGTGGTGGTTTGAGTAAATGGAAACCTGGCTTGCTGGCAACAGAAGAGAATGTGCACGGCGTGTGGCTTCTGTGATTCTCATGATGACCAGAGTTTGGGGAGAAGATTCTGAGCCTGTCTTCATCCAGGGTGACCTCTGTAGCACAGAGCAGGGACCCACACCTTGCTGCACAGCCTTACGGGCCACTGATGGCTAATTGCTCTCTTGCTACACTGATGCGTCCTTTACAGACTCCCTCTTGTCTCACCTTCAGATCGAACCATCTGTGGTAGGTGCTAGCGTGTCTCCATCTTACAGTTGAAGAAGCTGAGGCTTAGGGGGCTTTAGTATGTTGCCCAAGGCCTCAAAATATAAATGGGACCTGAACCCTGATGCATCTGATTCCAGAGCTCAAGCTCTTAATCATATTTTCTAGGTCTTGCTTGGCTCTTAACAAAAAGCTACTTGGGTTCCTTCCGGTTCTGGGAGCTTCTGAGAGAAAAGCTTAATAAAAACAAAACTAGAAGCAATAGAAAGCTTTTAAGGAAGCCCAAGGGTAGATGGCTGAGGATTTTTTAGACTGCCTCTCAGACACATTCCTCACTCAACCCTGCCTGCTCCTGGGGCTGGGGGACAGCAGAGATGTTCTAGGAACTGGCTTGCGTGTGTGCACCCCTAGGCGTAGGGGTAGGATTGAGCTTTTTGGTCTGCGTGCTGAGCTGGGTGCCCTGGGCATGGCCAGATGTGCACTGTTGGCCTCTGTGGCTGCCAGTTTTTCATGATGGCATCCATCCTTTCTTGGGGATCATCTTCTTTAATACTCCAGCAAGACTAGGTCTCCAAGTCAGGTTGAACCGATGTAGGCATGAGAATCTTCTTGCTCAAGCCCTTTTGTTCTCTTAGAGCAATGAGACGCTGGAGCCCCGAATCTTCCCCATCCTTCAGGGGTGAGCTCAAATCCCGTGGTTCCCATGACACCTCCCCCAGTGATCTCCTTACGAGTTGTGCGACCTCTAATGTATCATTTTCTTTCTCTGACCCACAGTTTACAATGTGAAAAATGGAAGGTTTCACTATACCTACCTTATTCTACTTATTTTGAGAGTTAAGTGGTATAATGCACTTACGGCACTTAGCAGAGCAGTAGTCACTCACCTGTTGTACTGATTGTTAGGAGCGGTTTCTCTTCCAGCGTGAATGGGTGGTTTTGTCTCCAGAACTTCTTTTGTTCTCAGATTCTGAGGTCCTGGAGGCATGGAGTTGTGTAGGTGAGTCTGTAGTGAGACCGACTCCCCACTCCCTAGCTGTATCTTCTTGGATGAGTTGTTCTGTCTCTCTGTGCCTTGGTTTCCTCACCTGTAAAATGCAATAGGAACATCTACCTGATAAGGATCAAGTGGTTTAATGCTTTCAAAATGCTTAGCACAGTCTGGACATATAACAAAGTGCTATATGCTTAAGTGTTAAGAGAAATGCTTTTTCTTGCTGACTCAGTACATATGAGTGAAATGTACAGATGAGTGGAATGTGTGGCTTTCTCACAGTGCTTACCTTTACTATGGGCAATGCACGTTCTTTCTTTCCTTTCTCCTCCCCTTCCTCGTTTACCATTTTATCAAAAAGCATGGCTGGTCATGATGACCCAACGAATTGATTTCATGACCCATGAATGGGTTGTGACCTGCAGTTTGAAAAACTCTACTGGAGTGACCCTGGCCTCCAGCCTTGCTCATGTTAATTGCCTGGGTTCTGTGGCATCTGAAACATCTGGCCCCGCCTCAGCAGCCTTGCCTCATTCTCTCTGCCCCACTGGGCTCTGTAGATGCATTGCTCTGTGCACCTTTGCCAAGCATCAGATTAATTAGACATTTCAGAAGAGATCGACTTTTAAAGCAATAGCTTCATTAGCATGGATGTGCTGGAAGCTCTGAAAAGTAAAACTTAGTTATTTATATGTTAATAAGCTAACCCGGGCTTCAAAAGCCAGCTGATGAGCTCTGGCATTTCTTGAATTCATCTTCAACAAAACCCATTCCTACACAACTGTGACGGTTGGCCTTACTGATAGTTCTGTGAACATCTGCCCATCACCAGGGTTCTGCGCCAAGTGGCTGAGTGTCCCTGTAACGTAGACTGGGGATAAATGGGTTCAGCAGTGTTGTGATGGCAGGGACAATGGGAAATCCCTTAATTAGTAACTGAGTTTTGTAATGCTGACAGAGACGATGTTATTTTTGGTGAGCTGTCATATTACACGTGTATAGTGCTTAATGATTTTCAAAGTGCTTTCCCCTACACTGTCTCACATGGGCATCACACGAGTCTCTTTTAGTGTTGAGTCTCTTTGCAAAGTGTTTGCCAGTGCTTCTGCCCAGCACCTGCCTCCTCCTAGTTTTGGGGGCCGGGGCGGGGGCTGGATCAGCAGCACAGGCATCACCTGGAAGCTCCTTAGAAATAGAGAATTCCACCGGGTGCGGTGGCTCACGCCTGTAATCCCAGCACTTGGGGAAGCCGAGGCAGGTGTATCGCTTGAAGTCAGGAGTTCGAGACCAGCCCGGCCAACATGGTGAAACCCCATCTCTACTAAAAATGCAAAAATTAGCTGGGCATGGTGGTGCACACCTGTAATCCCAGCTACTCAGGAGGCTGAGGCAGGAGAATCACTTGAACCCAGGAGGCAGAGGTTGCAGTGAGTCAAGATCACGCCACTGCACTCCAGCCTGGGCGACAGAGTGAAACTCTGTCTCAAAATAAAATAAAATACAGAATCCTAGCCCTGCCCCAGACCTTATTAGAACCTACATTATCAATATTCACAATAGCAAAGACATGGAATCAACCTCAGTGCCCATCAGTGGTAGATTGGATAAAGAAAATGTGGTCCATATATACCATGAAATATTATGCAGCCATACAAACAACGAGATCATGTCCTTTGCAGGAACATAGATGGAGCTAGAGGCCATTATCCTTAGGAAACTAACACAAGAACAGAAAAGCAAATACCACTTGTTCTCGCTTATAAGTGGGAGCTAAATGATGAACTTATGGACACATAGAGGGGAACAACAGACACTGGGGTCTCTGGAAGGGTGGAGGGTGGAGAATGGGAGGGTAGGAAGATGGAGAAGATTGGAGAAAATAACTATCAGTTACTAGACTTAGTGGTACTACACTGCCAAACCCGTTTATCCCCAGTCTTTGTCACAAGGACACTCAGCCAGCTGGCTGCAGAACCCTGGTGATGGGCAGGTGTTCCCAGATCTATCAGCAAGGTACAGTATTTGGGTGAAATCTGTATAACAAAGACAGGCCTACCTATGTGACAAACCTGCACATGACCCCCTAAACTTAAAAAAAGTACCTGCATTGGAACAGGTGATTTACACACTCACTGTCGCTTGAGAAGCACTGCTCTACAACACCTTCCCTTTCTCTCCATCCTGTGTGCTTGGCCTTTCTTTTCTTCCTCTTTTCTCTCTTCCCCTTCCCTCTTCTTCTCTCCTCCCTGTTTGTCACCTCTTTTTTCCTTTCCCCAACTACTTGTAATAGCTGCAGGTTTACAGGCATGGCTCTGACACATGGAAACACGAGACTCGCTTGTTCTTTGTATCTGCATTTACTTTTCTTTGACAAGCTCCTGTTCCTGCACAGTTGTGTGAAAACTAAATTTAGTTCAATCCAGTAAATTTTCTACCACATTTGTTTTTAATTTTATTTTTAAATTAACTTACAGTAAAATTGCCTTTTTTTAGATGTACGGTTCTATGAATTTTAACACATATATAGATTTGCATATCTATCACTATAGTCAGGGTAAAGAACAGCTCCATCCACCCCCAAATACTCCCCTGTGATAGCCCTCTGAAGTCATCATGCCCTACTCGTGATCCACTCATCTGTTTTTTGTCCCTATAGTTTTGTCTTTTCAAGAATGTCCTATAAATGAAACCATGTAGTGTGCAACCTTTTCAGACTAGCTGCTTTCCTTTAGTGTAATGCCTTGAGAATCACACAAGTGGTTGTGTGTACCAATAGATAGTCCCTTTAGACTAGTATTCCATTGTATGGATATACTGCAGTTTGTGTATCCATTCACCCTCTGAGGGACATTTGGGTTTGTTTTCAGTTTTGGCAATTTGAAATAGAGCTTCTATACACATTCATGAACAAGTTTTTTTTTAAACATAAGTTTTCCTTTGTTAAGGATAAATACCTAGAAATGGAAATGCTAGGTCCTTTTGTGCTTAGTGAAGTATTTAAGTGTCTATAAACAGCTTGGCATTATATAATTTAGCTTATATACTTATATAAGAGTTTGGCATCAGAGTTTTACACTCCCGTCAGACAGCAATGTATGAGAGTTCCAGTTGCTCCACATCCTTGTCAACACTTGGTATTGTCAGCATTTTTAATTTAGCCGTCCTAATAGGCATGTCCTAGGATCTTGTAACCTCTTTAACCTTTTCTATTTTGCAAGACTTACCCTCCTTCTGTAGGTGGGATATTGTAAATTCAGAGAGAGAATGTGGCTAGCAGAGCCTCAAACTAACAGCTCTCGGATGTATGTGGGAGCCAGGTAATTCTCCCCACCAAACGGACTCAGAGAGAGGTTTACTCAAAGATGATGTGAGCACCAAAAAATAATAAAATACATGTCCAAGTTCCCTTCTACTATTTTGAGCCCAATCCATCCACTTGAGGCTGGGGAGAGGTCAGGAGAACAGTGTTTCTGTTGCATTCATTTGCTCAATAATAACCTCTTCTGAGCTCTGGCATTTCAGATAGGCTGTGACCAGAGTGTGTGTCCCCTGGTGCCATGCACTCCCTGCCCATTCTAGACTTCATTATCACAGAACATGGGAAGCAGATGTTCTTCATTTTTCCTAGCTAGATTTTAGAGGGCTGTGACTCATCCAAGATCTGTAGGCATCTTTATTTAGCAGAGGTTATCCGTTCCAATTAAAAAGAGAAACATTTTTATGCGGTGGCTGTTAATTCAAAACCTGGCAGCCTTGATGATGATGATGTCTGGCAATGAATGGAGGAGGGAACATATCAGAAAGCCTTCTGCCTGTTAGGCACTATCTGCTAATTCCATTTTAATATCAGATATCCAAATGATTGATATTATATCTCAGCAGAAAGTCCAGCACGAGCTCAGGATATTAATTCATTAATTCATTTGGCCAATATCGAGCCAGGCACTGTGCTAGGAACTGGGGGTAAACAGCAAACGAAACACAAACATCTATGCTTTGTAAAGGAGAAGTTCTGCTTCAGGGAGGTATTGATCATTAGATTTTGTTAGAAAGCCAGAAAATGCTATGGGAAAAGTAAAGTACAACAGGAGATCGGTAGTTCTGACCGAGGAGGTGAATACTTATTATTTATGAAACAACTGGGAATGGCAGTTGCTGAGTGATCATTGAATAGGTTTTCACCTGGAGATTCCAAAAATTTGGTGTGTAGATCCCCTGCATCAAAATGCCATGGAGACCCGTGAAATTGGCCAGACCCTCCACCCATCTGCTGAATGGGACCCTGCCCCAGGTCCCTGCCTCTCTACTGAGTCTGTATCCCTGGAGAAAGGCCTTGGGGAATCTGTGTAGCCCACAAACTTCCCTGGTAATTGTGAAGCACCCTGAAGTTTAAGGACCACTCTCTTAAGAATGCAAGTTTAAAATAAGATGCATGCTTTCAGTCCCAGGAAATGATCAAAATCGTCTAAAACTGGGTCCAATTACAAGCGTGTTCACTCGTTCAAGTCTTGACACTGCCTGACTTTGAAACTTGCAAATGTTAACTTTGCAGCTGCTGCTGCTTAATTTTAGCCCTCAGAGAGAAACGCCCCAATCTTCACAATAGGTTTCTGGTACCCTGGTTGGCAAACATCCTCCCCTACTTCCCCACTACATGCCAAGGGCCAGAGCTTCTTAACTTTGGAAACAGAATGTAGCAGCATCCCCCTCCCCGATTCCCTGGCCTCAGCAGCGAGCTGCCCTACTTTGCAAAATATGAGTCTCTTACCTCATTAAGCTAAAGCGAAAATGAATTCCAAAAAGATAATTTTCCTGTTAGCACCCCTTGTAAAGCCACCAGCAGACTCATCCGTAGTTAAAAGGTCTCTTTGTAAGCTAAATGGTTCTGTGGTCTGGGAGAGATGGGAAGTAAGGCTTAAAAATGGTTTTATCCTTTTCTGGCTTTCCATATTGTTTCTCTGATTATTTCTACGAGTGAGGAGAATCCCAGGAGAAAAGGAGAGGTATTTTGGAAGAGCTGAAGACCCCGTGTAGTGACTGAAAGTCCTAAAACAAATGCAGCCCCATGTTGCTTAGGAGTCCAGGCACCAGGAGACGTGGATTTCTTCAGCAAAATCAAAGCCCTTTTGTGCCTGTTATGGGCTGAATTGTGTCCCTACAAATTCATATGTTGAAGCCCTAATCCCCAGTACCTCTGAATATGACTTACTTGGAACCTATAAAGAAGCAATTAAGTTAAATAAGGCTTTTAAAGGGGCCCCTAATCCAATCTGATCAGCGTATTTATAAGAGGGGATTTCAACACATGAAGAGACTGCAAGGATGCATGCATAGAGGAAGGGCAGTGTGCAAGTCAAGGAGATACTCTGACCTTAGAAAAAAATCAAATCTGCCAACACGTTGATCTGGGACTTCTAGCCTACAGAATTGTGAGGAAATACATTTCTGTAATTTAAGCCACCTAGTCTGTGTGATTTTGTTATGCTTGCCCTAGCAAACTGATGGAATGCCTTCAAGAATAACTCAGGCTCGATGACAAAGCGTTGCTAATGCCCCAGACACAGAGGCAGAGCTTCTTCTGGGTCATTTGAGTCAATTAAACATAACCTTTTTGAGGTCCACCAAGCCCCATGCCTGTCTGCATATGGCAGATCTAATGCGGTGCTCTCCAGCCCTGCCATGCCCTTTTTGGTCCTAGCCTCCTGTGGAGCTGCCAGTGGACCATTTAAGCCCACCCCTTGGGCACAGCTGTTTGGCCCGAAGGTGGCCATCCGATTCAAGCTCAGGCAATCAGATTTTTACCTGCAAGAATCAGCCACGAGAATGTGAAATTGACAAAGAGGTGGGAGACCTCATGGCCCCAGACAGGGAAATTAACCATTAGGCTGCCTTGATTCCGGGTCCCACCCAGTTCCTGAGTACCCCGATGCTATTCCTACCCTTAGTTTCCAGGAGATGCTTCCGAATACTTTATTTCCCATAAATCTGTCTCTTGGTCTAAGCTAGTTTATTAATATTATTTAATAACAACAGCTAAAATGTAGCCAGGCACCATGCTAAAAGTTTTACATATGTTGTTTTATTTGATTCTCACAAATCCCATGGAGTAGTTGCCATTATTATTTCCATTTATAAATGGAAACTGAAGTTCACAAAGGTTACATAACTAAAGTTGAAAACTGTATTAGTTTGTTCTTGCACTGCTTTAAAGAAATACCTGACACCGGGTAATTTATTGAGAAAAGAGGTTTAATTTTGTCATGGTTCCACAGGCTGTACAGGAAGCATGATTGGGGAGACCTCGAGAAACTTACAGTCACGGTGGAAGGTGAAGGGGAAGCAGACATGTCTTCACATGGCCAGAGCAGGAGGAGAGGAGAAAGGGGAAGGGACTACCCACTTTTAAATAACCAGATCTCACAATAACTCACTCCCTATGACAAGAACAGCACCAAAGGGGAAATCTGCCCCCATGATCCAGTCACCTCCCACCAGGCCCCACCTCCAACACTGGGGATTACAATTTGACATGAGATTTGGGTGGGGACACAGACCCGAACCATATCAAAAACTGAGGTCCACAAAACTTACATAATTTATTCAATGTTACTGTCTTAGTCTGTTTGGGCTGTTATAAGAAAATAACATTAATTAGTTAGCTTATAAACAATAGAAATTCATTTCTCAGTTCTGGCAGCTGTGCAGTCCAAGATCAAGACAGATGTGGGCCAGGCGCGGTGGCTTACGCCTGTAATCCCAGCATTTTGGGAGGCTGAGGCGAGCGGATCAGGAGGTCAGGAGATCAAGACCATCCTGGCTAACATGGTGAAACCCCGTCTCTACTAAAAAAGTCCAAAAATATTAGCCGGGCGTGATGGCAGGCGCCTGTAGTGATGTGATGTGATAGCGTGAACCCAGGAGGTGGAGCTTGCAGTGAGCTGAGCTCACGCCCCTGCACTCCAGCTGGCTGGGTGACAGAGCAAGACTCTGTCAAAAAAAAAAAAAAAAAAAGACAGATGTGGTGTCTGATGAGTGCCTTCTTGCTGTGTCCTCACATGGTACAAGGGACCAGTGAACTCTCTGAGGCTTCTTTTGGAAGGACATTGATCTCATTCATGAGATCTAATTATCTCCCAAAGAACACACCTCCAAATACCATCGCTTTCAGGGTTGCAATTTCAACATACACATTTTGGGGGGATATAAACATTAGTCCATTGCAGTTGCATAGCTAGTAAGTAGAAGAACCAGGATGCAAACTCAGGGAATCTAACCTTAGTCTCCTTCTTTTAACTGCTATGCTAAGCTCTTTTAAATTCTATTTATTTGTGGAATTTTCTAGAATAAAAATTATAAATTGGTTTATCCCCACTTGCTTTTTTAGATGACTTTAAAAATTTATTTGATTAAAAAAATTTTTTTTGAGACAGAGTCTCAGTCTGTCACTCAGGCTGGAGTTCAATGGCATGATCTCAGCTCTCTACAACCTCTGCCTCCCAGGTTCGAGCAACTCTCCTGCTTCAGTCTCCCAAGTAGCTGGGACTACAGGTGCGCGTGCCACCATGCCTGGCTAATTTTTGTATTTCTAGTAGAGATGGAGATTCACCATGTTGGCCAGGCTGGCCTCGAACTTCTCACCTCAGGTGATCAGCCTGCCTCGGCCTCCCAAAGTGCTGGGATTACAGGTGTGAGCCAGTTTGCCCAGCCTACTTTTTTTTTTTTTTAAATGAGAAATCCTGTGGCCACAGCAGACAAGGGGCGTCATTTAAGGATGTTAAAAGAGCACTGTTTCAGGAGTGATGTGGAGAGAAAAAGTTCCCAAAGTAAACTCTGCAAGGTGGAGGCTGCTAAAAATTACTCCATTGCCTGTGTCCTCAAGCCTGGTCCAATTCAGGTTTTTTTTTTTTTTTTTTCCTTCTGGGAACAGGGATATTCTTTAGATAGCAAAGCACAAATACCCAGGCTCTCTGGTGGTTTTTTCCAATTAAATTTAAGTCAACTTCTCTATATGAAAGGCCTATTTGGTATCAGGCACCAAACTCTGAGGATCTGGAGGTGATGTGGCTCTAGGAAAAAGGAGAGAGAGGGAGGTAAACCCACAGATTACCATGGAGCATTTTTGGTCCCCTATATAACTTACGTGGACTCCTCCGGAGAGGGTAAGCCTGGAATTGGACATTGGTTATTTAATCTGTTTGGCTTGTCTTGGCCCAGCTCAGGAAGGCTTGCTAAATTTGTTCATCACCAGATGGTTGTCATATATCTCATATGCTTTGGGCTTTGTATCAGTCAACAAATGCTACAGAAGTGCTGTGTAACAAATCACCTCAAAACTTCATAATTATTATGTTCTATTGGATTGTGTGTCAGCTGAAAATGGGCTGATCTTGGCTAGACTCATTCATGTGTCTGCAGGTCAGGTGGAGGTAGAAGGATTTAGATGGGGCTTGGCTGGGTGGTTTGTTTTATGTCTGTCTTTTCAATTCTGGAAGTAGTGGGCTAGCCCAGGCATGTCCTTCTTAGGGTAATGGCAGAGCACAATCAAACTCTTTGAGCCTTTGCAGACATCATACTTATTGACGGTACATTGGCCAAAGCCAGTCACATGGTCAAACAAAAATCAAAGGGTGGAGAAATAGGGTTCATCTCTTTGATGAAGGAAGCTACAAAGTCACATGGCCAGAGGGTATGGCTGCAGGATGCAGTAAGAGGTGGGGACCGTTCCTATAATTCTCCGTGGGCTCTCAGCAGCTCTGGTGATAGCCTTGTAGAAGTCACTGATGAAACAGCCACCTGTCGGGAGGGGCTTTTGACTCATGGCAGGTGACTATGCCCACCCTGGGCACCAACCCCTGTGTTCCAATGGGGTCTGCATGTTCTCTCCCATCAAAAAGCCTCTCGACCCTTCAGGGGAGACCTGCTCCTTATCCCATAGTGTCAAGTCCTAAGACAGAAGGGGTTTTCGAATCTGGACCTATTTCTAGGTCTCTGATTGTAAAATAAAGCCTAAGAGTAGACTCACATCAGGGCCAGCTTTAATCATAATGACTTGGGAACAGCGTATCTTTTTGGTTTCTTGTTTTCCTTCTTAAGTCTCAGACTCTGGCAAATCTACTCTAGCTTTCTCCTTGGCTTCTCTTGAAGAAAACCACTAAGCGTGGTTTTATTTATTGTTTCGTTTATTTAACATCTAATGATAACACTTAGCTTTTTACCCATGCAGAGGCATTTGCCTCAAAGGAAACTTTATTTTATTTTATTTTATTTTTTGAGACAGTCTCCCTCTGTCACCCAGGCTGGAGTGCAGTGGTGCGATCTCGACTCACTGCAATCTCTGCTTCCTGGGTTCCAGCATTTTTCTTGCCTCCCAAGTACCTGGAATTACAGGCGCATGCCACCACGCCCAGCTGATTTTTTTGTATTTTTGGTAGAGATGGGGTTTCACCATGTTGGCCAGGCTGGTCTTAAACTTCTGGCCTCATGAGATCTGCCTGCCTCGGTCTCCCAAAGTGCTGGGATTACAGGCATAAGTCACTGCACTCAGCCAAGGGGACTTTTAAAAGTCAGAAAACCTTTTAAGATTCAAATAAATATATATATTACGATTATATATCATATATTTATATTTTTACATGTGTGTGTGAATGTATGCATTTTATTTTCATTTTTCACTCCCCTATATCATTTGAATTTTTATTACCATGTGCAGATATTATTTTTGTATCAAGAGAAATCAAAGAAAATACAAGGGCAGTTTTATACATTTAACTTATAATACACATTATTAAATATACTTTATATATAGAAAGAAACCAGCCCTATTATTTTCTGTTCCTAAGTCACCAGGTAGCAACAGGTTATCTTTCATTAAAACTACACTAGAGGCCAGGCACAGTGGCTCACACTGTAATCCCAGCACTTTGGGAGGCCAAGGTGGGCGGATCACCTGAGGTCAGGAGTTCGAGACCAGCCTGACGAATATGGTGAAACCCTGTCTCTGTTAAAAATACAAAAAAATTAGCTGGGTGTGGTGGTGGGCACCTGTAGTCCCAGCTACTCAGGAGACTGAGACAGGAGAATCGCTTGAACCCGGGAGGTGGAGGTTGCAGTGAGCCGAGATCATGCCACTGCACTCCAGCCTAGGCGACAGAGCAAGACTCCATCTCAAAAAACAATCAAACAAACAAAAAACCAAACTACACTAGAAAGATAAGATTGATCATTAAGTGCAGGAGCTGGCAAACCATGGTCTGTGATTTAAATTTGGTTCAAGGTCTGCTTTTGTAAATGAGGTTTTACTGGAACATGGTCACGCCCATTCGTTTGCATATTGTGTGTCCGCTTTCACTTTTAGGAGACAATGGCAGAGTTGAGTAATTGAGACAGAGACTGTCAGGTCTGCAAAGCGGAAAATATTTTCTACCTGGCCCTTTATAGGAAGAGTTTACAGATACCCTGATTATATACACAATGAAAAAGCTGCTCCTCACACAGTTGGCCACTTCTCTCCTTCCCTGTGGTTTGGTTTGAAGCACAGCAGACGTAGAAGTTCTACAGGTCCCTAGGTTCTCTCCTGGAGGCAAGTGCTTCAGTGTACAGTCATATGTCGCATAATGATGGGGACGTGTTCTGAGAATTGCAGAGTCGGGTGATTTTGTCAATGTAAGAACATCATAGGGAGCACTTATACAAACCTAGATGGTATAGTCTGCTACACACCTAGCCTATATTATGGTATACTTATCACTCCTAGGCGACAAACCTGTACAGCATGTTATTGTACTGAATATGGTAGGCATTTGTAACACAATGGTAAGTATTTGTGTATCATATCTCAACATAGAAAAGGTACAGTAAAAATACGGTGTTATAATCTTATGGACCATCATTGCATGTGCATTCTGGAGATGTCTGAAACAGCATTATGCAGTACATGACTTTGGAAGAGTTAAAGACAGAGAAAGACAGAGGAAAGGAATGCAAAAAGTGGCTCAGTAGTCAAAGATGGGTTTATTTTGGTGAATAAACCTGAGAGGGGCTTCTGGCCAATTTCGGTCAGGAGCACTCTTTCTTATGGACTAAGAGTATTTAAGGGTTTAGGGCGGGAGCTTATCACAGGCTTGGAATGTTTGTGTGGAGGAGAGGTTTACTGTGGAGTTGGAATGTCTCTGGTCAGAGGGGAGGTTATCTTGGGGCTGACATCTCTCCGGCTGGAGGAGAGGTTATCTCAGGGCTGGCATGTCTCTAGTCAGGGAGGAGTTTGGAATGATTCTGGTCGGCGATGTCATTTGTGGTTTATGGTCATGCTGATGTTAGCCATTAGGCTGATGCCCTTTGCGTTGGATTTAGGCAGTTTTTGATTAAGAGGAACCTTAAAATGGCAGTGCTTGTTCAAGATGGATATGTTCCTGCTCTATCAGACTGTATGGAATTCTCTCTCTGGGGTTGTCTCAGGTCCGGATCTTTTCAGAAGAGAAAAGAGATGGCTGGGTCTTGCTCATTTTTGGAGGTTTCTAGTAAATAAAGGAAGATGAAGAAGGAACGGAAGGAACAGGAGAAGGAAAGAGGAGGAGGAATAATACCCTAACTGGATTTTAAAAAGCTGTGGTATATTTTTCAAGTGTGTGCTTGACAAATTAAACTTTTAGGATGTTCACATGTGCACATATACAATAAATACAAAATGATTGTTCTCTTTACAATATAATTATAGGATTTACAGGAATAAGTGTACCATGGGCAATGTGGTACACTGTCCAGCGTTAAAGATGGCCATCCGTGATCATTGTCCTTAAGCTTAAGGTGGGACAATGACCACAGTTGGCCATCTTTAAGCGTGGACACATCCGTAAGCTTGAACACTTAGCCTGTTTCCTCTTTTATTTTTGCTATTATCAGTGAGGCTGTAATGAGTAGTACGGAAAGAATAGTTTTGTTCACTTGTTTAAATCTTCTTGTAGTATAGACTTCAAGTGGACTTATTTTTCTAGGCCAAAGAGTATGCTCAATTTCAATTCTGATAAGTGTCACCAAAGTTATTCCAAAAAAAGTTGTTTCAATTTGTGTGCTCACTGGCAGTGTGTTTGTGGTGCCTCTTCCTTCACAACATTGCCAAGACTGGATATTATAAATTTCTTATCTCTTTGGCTGTTTTTCTTCTGAATTGCCAGCTCACCTCTTTTGCAATTTTAAAAATTGGGTTCTTTATCTTTTTTCTTACTGATTCAAAGGAATTCATGGTACATCACAGAGATTAGCCTTTTGGTTCATTCACTGCATAAAGAGTTTATTGAAAGTGTTGGATGGAGCCTGGGGCTTGCTGGTGTGGGAGAGAGGTGAAGATCTGGAGGTTCCTGAACCTTTCAGTAGTTCAGATTCAAAAGGGAGAAAGGTGGGGGCTGGAGTTTTCCTGTCATCAGCGGGATTGGGGGACAGTGGCTTTGCTGTCTCCTTCCTCTTCTCCATTGCACATGAGCGATCAGATTAGGAGATAAAACAGAAAGGTATTAATCTTGGTTTTTTGTGTTCAGAGTTTTTCCCATCATTGGGGGATTGGGGGACTTTGATAGGCTTTGCTATGTCCTTCCTCTTCTCCATTGCACATGAGCGAGCAGCTTAGGAGATAAAACAGAAAGGTATTAATGTTGGCTTTTTGTGTGTGGAGTGGCGCAGTGTGGGGGTGGGAAGGATTTCTCCCAGTAGATCATAAGCTTTCTGAGAGGAGAGACTGCGTTTGTCCCATGACTGTATCTTCAGAAGCCAGCATAACCACCTGGTACCTCGTGGGTGTTCAGTAAATATTCTTTGTGTGCATAAGTGAATGGATCCTATCAAAAGATGTTCCCAGACTGCTCACTCTTTGGGGGTGGTGATCATGGTGATGGTAATTATACCTGCCATATATGGACTCTGTGAGCCAGGTACTGGGTCAAGCATTTCTTGTTTCCTTTAATCCTTCCAATCAGTCTGGGATGTAGGGATTATTATTAGCCCCATTCGGTAGGTGAGAAAACGGAGGCTCAGAGAGGTTAAGTGACTTCCTCAAGGTACCATAGCAAGGAATTAACCTCTAGGAGGTGTGGCTGTAGAGTCTGAACTCCAAATCACGGTGCTTTTTTGGCTTGGAGTTCATCTGTCTTTCAAGATACAGAATGTTCCCAACTTGGGAGCCAAAGGACCAGTGGACCGAAAGCCGGGTCTGCTGCTCTCTGTCAAAGGGGGATGGCAGTGAGACCCTAGAAATGGGCACATATGAGGGAGGCTGGTACATTTCCTGGGCACTTCCTTTGCTTGTAGTGGTCGAGGGCGCACATTCTCAATTCAGACAGGCTGTTCTTCATTATCTCTGTTACACTGGGCAAGCTGGCACCCCTCTCTGAGTCCCCACTATCCTCATCTGTAAAACAGGGATGATGCAAGAGTCTCCTTACAGACTTCTGTTGCCGAGGATTGAATGAGATCGTGCATGGGAGTGCTGATCCTTTCCAGGCTCAGAATTATCTGTGTGTGGATGAGCCGTCCTAGGTATGTCAGACCTGTGGACAGCTTGATCCCTGGTCCTGTATCCTCTGGAGTAGGTGCAGGGGCAGGAGAACCTCTTGGCGTCCTCTCTGAAGCAGGGTATGCTTGGCTGCCCTTGGAGATAGGTAGTGATGGCCCATTCATGAAGCTGAAAGAAGAGAGTGGTCCTTCTACTGGGTTTAGTTGTCTTCAGAAGCTGACAGGGTTTGGAGGAACTCCCTCTCCAGCCCCCCTCCTTCTGGTGAGCTCCTGGGCTAGCTTTGCCTTCAGCTCACAACTCTCAGGTGGACTTTAAATGGTGCTCATGGCTTTTAAAAAGACTTCTTTATCCTTTCAGATGCCAGAGCTAATGGATTTGTAGGTTCCTCTCCCACTGGGGACACATGAGCTACCTTCTCTTCTCCTACTGGCTGCATCTGACAGCCCTAAGTACCTTCCTTGCTAGAGCTCAGGGAGATTTAAGAGGTGCCAATTAATTGCTTTCCAAGCTCCCCTGGAGAATGGCAGCTGCACTCTTGGTATTTACTCTCTAAGTGGGTGAGGAGCAGAGGCGAGCTCTGCGGAGCTGAAGAGGTGGCCGGCTGGGGACGGCTGCTTCAAGCAGTCTGGGGTTTAGACAGAGCAGATGGCTCAGGTGAGAAAAGAACCTCCCCCTCACTGTGGTTTTGGCTTTGTGGGGCCATTGACTGGGCTTGTGAGAAACTCTCCTTTTATCATGCAGGGATGATGGCCTATTGGGATGTGTATAAGGCATTTTTTGATTTTGTAAAAGTGTACAGGTTAGTTTTCCCAAAGACCACTCTCCTCTCCTGGTGGGTATTGGTGAGTGCATGGGTCAAATATAACCAGTTCTTTCTGATTTCATACTTTATATTCAGACAAGATGATTTGCTTAGTGTATGAATTAGTTTATAGACCCTCTAAAATATTTTTTCCTAGGTAAATGCTGAAATTGGAAATTGTCCCTTCTCAGACTACATGAGCTAACATTACTGTCAGTTTTCTTGTATTCCTACTTCCTAGAACAATATATGGCATAAAATAAATGCTCATAAGTATTTTTAAAATAACTATTGTTGAATGTCTGGTTTGGAAACTGTGATGTCTTACCTCTAGGTATGTAAGACCACAGAGTTAGTTGGTGATGTAAGTCTGGAAGAGGTGAATCCTCGTTCAAGCTCCTGAGCTCTGTGCCTGTACAAATAGTTGAGAAACAGTTGTGGCCATTGACTGAAGGTAGAAACTCTGAGAGGGCAAGGAAGGAACTGGACTTCTGGAATATAAATTAATGTATTGCTTGAGCCCAGGTGTTCAAGACCATCATGGGTAACACAGTAAGGCCCCATCTCTACAAAAAATTAAAAAATTAGCTGGACATGGTGGTGCATATCTGTAGTCCCAGCTACTTGGGAGGCTGAAGTCGGAGGATTGCTTGAGCCCAGGAGGTTGAGGCTGCAGTGAACTATGATTGCACCACTGCACTGCAGCCTGGTCAACAAAGTGAGCCCTCGTCTCTAAAAAGAAAAAGAAAATAATTTATAGCTTTCTTCTAAGGATAGAGGGTGATCCCAGGCAGAGAGGCCTTTGAGATGTTGCTGCTGGGTACCGTGGTTGTTACTGAGCCTTACTGAGGCACCTGCTAGGCCACAGATTGTCTTCTATGAGAACAGGATCTCATATGGATGCCTTGGGAGCCATGTTTTTATTCCATGACCTCAGAATCTTGGCCATAGCTGACTGAGCCAGAGATGGACACATGATCAAGCTGGACCAGTCAGATTCCCTCTCCTGGGACTTTATAATTGGGAAGTGGAGATGCTTGTTAATCTTTGCTGTTGCCTGTCTATGGGACCTTGGGAGCTGTGAGTTGACCTTTCTTGCCAAGGAGAAGCAGGACAGCTGGCTTGCAGAGAGAAAATGAAGAAGACCTGCAGAGAGAATCAGAAACTAGGGCCATCTGAAGACCAGAGATCCTGAAGGTAACCTTCTTGACAGATTTCCAGCTTTATCTTCTAGTTCCTCTTGTTTTTTATGACTGAACAATATACATTTATTATTAAGGAAAAATGGATAAACTAGCCAATTTTAACGTTAGAAAATATTTTTAAAATTTTACTTTCAACTTTTTTCTTTAGATAGGATCTCTTTGTCACCCAGGCAGGATCTATCACCCGGGTTGGAGTGTAGTGGTGTGATCATAGCTCACTGGAGCCTCCACCTCCTGGCCTCAAGCAATCCCCACTTTAGCCTCCTGAGTAGTGGGGCCTGCAAGTGGATGCTACCACACCTGCCTATTTTTTTTTGTATAGATGGGGGTCTTACTATGTTGCCCAGGCTTGTCCTGGCCTCAAGCAATCCTCCTGCTTTCTTTTTTTTTATATTGACAAGATTGTATTTATGGTGTACATCATGATGTTTTGAAATATGTATACATTGTGGAATGACTAAATCAAGTCAGTTCCACATATTCATTACCTCACATTTTTTTTTTTATGGGAAGAACACAAAATCTCTCACTAATTTTCAGGTGCACATTATATTATTAACTACAGTTACTATGATGTACAATAGATCTCTTGAACTCATTCCTCCTGTATAGCTGAAATGTTGTGTCCTTTGACCAACATCTCCCCAATTCCCACAAACTCCCAGCCTCTGGTAACCGCTGTCCTACTCTCTATTTTTGTGAGTTTGACTTCCTTAGATTCCACATATGCATGATATTCCAGTTTCTCTGAGGTCTGTCTGCCCCCCCCGCCCCTTGGTTGCATGAAATATGATTGTACTGTTATAGTAACATGCTAATTTAAACTAGTTTAGTGGGTTTCTGTCACTCTCAACCAAACTGGCCTTAACAAAGGCCATGGTCCTTATGAGACCAAACTAATGTTAGTTTATGGTGAAGAATTTAGATTTTGCCAAAAGCTAGAACCAGCTTTTTCTGTTTTTTTTTTTTTTTTTTTTTTTTTTGAGATTGAGTCTTGCTGTGTCACTCAGGCTGGAGTGCAGTGTCACAGTCTTGGCTCACTGCAAGCTTCACCTCTCGGGTTCAAGTGATTCTCCTTCCTCAGCTTCCTGAATAGCTAGGATTACAGGTATGTGCCACCACATCTGGCTTATTTTTGTATTTTTAGTAGAGATGGAGTTTCACTGTGTTGTCCAGGCTGGTCTCGAACTCCTGAACTCAGGTGATCCACCTGCCTCAAATCCTCAGAGAAAAGTGGATCGAGCAAGTGGGTCAAGGGGTGAACACAAACCTTCCAGCATGGCAGACTGAAGTGCAGCCAAGGATTCTTGGGAGCCAGGTGGGAGAGCTTTCCCAGCCCAGGGACTGAGCAGGAGCCGTAGAATCCAGGTTGGCTACAGAGGCCACGGGAGGCCCATACCCAAAGCTCGGTGCTTTGGGAGTCCCATCAGTCTGCTGCATGATGCCACCTTAACATTCCAAGCTGTTGAGGAATGAACTGGACAAAAGTTAGTGGTTTGTTCTCCCAGTAAGCAGCACCAGCAAAATCAGTATGGGACCAGATTTGAATTTCCTTAACATAAGTAATCTTAGCTTTACAATTCATCCACTTCTTTTTTCCTGGCCTTTTGTTTTAAGTGAAATTCTTCAGCAAAAGTCCAACTTGCTTAAGGCAGAATTATGAGAAAAGGCAATTGCTTACATCTGGGGCTTTTGTTCTTGTTTGTCCCTAAACCCAAAGCACATTGTTCTCTGCCTATTAAGACCACACATTAAAAACTGGGGAGAGGGGAGGAATTTGGACCAGGTTTGTGGTTTTCAGAGCTATTTCCTCATGTTAAGTTAGTATATTGGTGCCAAAATGATACTGCTTTAAGTATAAAATTGTATCATTAGCTGAGGTCTTCTGGAAAACTGTTGTGAGGATTCTGAGACTCGCTTAGCAAGAAATAATTCTATGATCTGTCAGGGATTGCTGCCATGGGCACATATTGGGAGTGATGGCATATGTCATTCCTGAAGTAGGAGGAGAGAAGTTTTTGGTAACAGTTAACGAACACATTCATGGAGCATTTAGTTTTTGGATGGAACCGAGCTTAGTGTTTTGAGGATTTTAGGAATTGAACTGGCTTTTGCTGGTAGGAAACTTCCAGTGAAGTTAATATAAATCAAGGCATATAGACATGGAGGAGCAGCTAATAATTTAAAGTAGCAAGTAATCAATTCATTTATAGAGTGTTTGCCATATGCCAAGCACTGTCCAAAATGCTGGAGACCCCATGATGAATACATTAAGACAGATCAATTTCGTATTCTCACATGGGAGACAAAATGGTAAACAAGCACAACAGACAAGTCCTGCAGTTCCCGACAGTGATGAGGACTCAGGAGAGAAAGACAGCTGGGTAAGTGGGAGGAGAGTGAGGGAACTGTGTGGCTACTGTAGAAAAGGGGTTCAGGGAAGTCTTCCTCAAAAAGATGGCATTTAAGCAGAGACCTGTGTGATATGAGGGAGCTGAATAACCCAGATACCTGTGGACACCTAGGAAGAATATTCTAGGCAGAGAGAATAGCCAGTGCAGAAGCCTCAAGGCAGGAACAAGCTTGGTGAATTTGCAGGAGAACAAGGAAGCCAGCAGGGCTGGTGCAGGATGAGTAAGGGGGGAGTAGGAGGAGAGGAGGCTGGAGAGGGTAGCAGGGACCAGATTGTACAGGACATTTTAGCTCATGGTGAGAAGTTCAGATTTTGCTTTAAACCTGATGGAAGACCATTGGAAAATTTTGGGGTATGGAATGGCATGGTCTGATTTATATTGAGTAATACTGGATCCTGTTTGAAGAATAGGTTGGTGAGAGGCAAGAGAGAAACAGGGAACCCATCTGGCCCAATTACACTAGTCCAGGAGAGAGATCATGGTGGCTAGAATGTCGTAGCTATAATGGAGTTGGCAAAAAGTGATTGGATTGAGGATATCTTTAGAGTTGGAGCTGACAGGACTTGGGGATGGATTGGATGTGGGGTGGGGAAAGGAATTGAGGTATTCCCTGAGTTTTTTTTTTTATTTGAGCCATGGCCCAGCTTCATGGACACAGAACTTCAGCAGTGACTAAGAAGCCCTTGTTTAGAAGGGTCCTAAGCTTGGTTTAATGCTCTGCTTTTGCCATCTTGAAATAATGATCCATTTTAGGGTGAGGGCATCTTCATTTTACACTAGGTCCATGCATCGTACAGCTGGCCTTGACCGAGCCAGTGGGTGGATGGTGGCCCCTTTTGTGGGGATGGAGGAGACTGGAAGAGAAACACTTTATGGAAGGGGAAGATGGAGTTCTCTTTGGACCATGTTAAGTTTGAGGGGTGAGTTAGGCATCCCAGCAGAGCTGCTGTGTAAGTCACCTGGTAGAGTGTTCAGAAGGGAAGCCTCCCTGCCAGGGCTGGAGCCATAGGGGGTACATTCTGAAAGAGGTGAGATTTGGATCACCCTTTTTGGAAGAGAACATGTCCAGTTTGTTCCCCTCCTTCTGCATGGAAAAAAGAGTCAGTGGTGGGAATAATGCTGGTAATTCCTTTAGTGTAGCTTTTGTCTAAATTTTTATTTCAGACTTTGCGGGAGATCATACCTGTTGACCTGTTGGGGAGGCATAATTTTCCACCTTCTAATTGCTTTGCATATATGTTCACTTTCTTCTCACATAGTTGTTTTGCTCTTACCTTTTGGCCTATGGTGACCACCAGTTCCAAAGGTGGTCTCTGTAGCCATCTGTTGAGATTTGAGGTGACTGAGCAACACTGGCTTTAGAAATTTGAACCCATCATTGTACAAGTGATTCCAGGTGACTCTGTTAGAGGCCAAGAGCTGAGAAAGCCTTGGGGAGGCGGGGGACTACAGAGCAGAATCCTACAGGTAGTCAGGCTTGGTGAATAATGCCTCAGTCTCTAGGTACAGAGGGCTTGGACTCTATTTCTTCCTGCTCTCTGACCCTGGGAATGTCATCTAATCTCCATGGAGCTTAGTAAAATGAGGATAATAATATTTTCTATTTCCCAAAGTTCCTGCAATGTAGAAATGAGGCAATTCATGTAGAACTTTTAGCTCAGGCCATGAAACAGGGAAACGACTCAAAAATGCTAAATGCTGCAACTACCACTGAGAACAGTTCTTCTTTCTGTGCTGGGGTAGGAGAGCTGGTCTTAGACTGCATTGTGAAGGAAGCCTCGAGCAGTCTCCTATCTGTACCCCAAAGCTCATTTCACCTCTTGGCTTCCTTGGTGCACATCCAAACCTTCATTAGGATTGGTATTGCAACAGTCAGGAAAACCGGCTGCTTACCTAGTTTTCCTTATTATGGACATGTGACTGTTTCTCCACGTCTATTTCCCTATTGTACAGCAGAGCCATGCAGTTTGTGGGGTACAGGGAGATTAACCCCTACCCCACATGCCAAGATGGGTTCTGATTAGACCTAAGCCATCTGGGTAATGTCTCTTCTTTTACTCCAGTGATTGGTTCAGGGTTGGGCATACCAGCCAAGACTAAGTCAGTGGCATTCCATGACCACATTAATCAATACGGACTGGTCATACAACCTAGAATGGTTTGATTAGCATAAGGCTCAGGACTTTTGTTCTTTGCTCAGTAGACATCATTAAGGAAGCATGTGACCATTGTTGCTTTCAACATTCATTGGCTACTCAAGACGGGAGACAAAGATAGAGTGTTTGGTGACATTGTTGCTTGATCAAACCATACCTAAAATCCTACTTCTGTACTTTTCAGTTGAAGTCATTACATTTCCTTTAAAACTTTCACTTCTTTGAAGTTTTTTTTTGTTTTTGTTTTTTGTTGTTTTTTTTTGAGATGGAATCTTGCCCCATTGCCCAGGCTGGAGTGCAGTGGCACAATCTCAGCTCACTGCAAGCTCTATCTCCCGGGTTCACACCATTCTCCTGCCTCAGCCTCCTGAGTAGCTGGGACTACAGGTGCCCACCACCACGCCAGGCTAATTTTTTTGTGTGTGTTTTTAGTAGAGATGGGGTTTCACCGTGTTACCCAGGATGGTCTTGATCTCCTAACCTCGTGATCTACCTGCCTCGGCCTCCCAAAGTGCTGGGATTACAGGTGTGAGCCACTGCACCCGGCTACTCCTTTGAAGTTTTAACAAATTTTTCATTCAGAAGAATCCCTCTGATTGAAATACACTCTGGCTGCCAATTCTTCAAATAAATAGTGAAATAAGGTTGACCTGGTGACTATGTCCATATGTAACAATATCAGGAGGATTATTTAACTTACAACTTTTTGAATATGGCAAAAGGGTTATTTGATGATGACGGCACCTGTATTCTGGAGTGATAACCTTTATATATTACTAAATAGTTCACTTAGGAGCTCTTATTTTTGCAGTATGTATACTATGCAGTGGATTTCTGGTATAAATGTGTGCTTGTGTCTCTTTCAGGACATGGTAAGAATGCTTGGGCATATGTAACCAAGAGACTAGACTTTCTTTGGGTCTGAGCTGGGGTGTTCTGCTTATGCCTCTTATGCTTCTCTGTGCTGGGATGGGGTGCACATGTTTATATCAGAATCCTATTGCTGTTTTCAGAGAAATAAAGGTATCGACATCAGTAATGGGTTTAAACATGCCTTCAGAACTGAGTCTTTACCTTTGGCATTTCTGTGGAAGTTTTTTACCTGAATGCACTCTGCATATGTCTGCCGCTGTTGAGCTGTTGGCCTCTTGCCCTAGGTTTGGGTTCTCTGCCATGTCCTGCAGCTCCCTCTCTTGCTAAACCACGTGGTCCCAGTCCTTTGCCCAGCTGCCTCTTTCTACATCAGCTGTGTCATTGGTAGGGACTGTAAGTCTCCCTCTGTTTTGCTTTCAAAACAACCTGATTGGGGGTCAAGCTTAAAAAGTAGTCCTTTCTCGGGGTAAAATCATGGCACACTCAATTGAATTACAGTCACTGGATGCTTCTTATTTTGTTCCCCCTTAACTACCACACCTGCCTCCCCAATTCAAAACTTTCCAGTTCAGTGCCCTGTGATACTTGCTTTCCCTTTAGGTTTACAGATTCCAGACCCAAAAGGCCATTTTCCCTCTTAGGATGTTTTTTTTTTTTTTTTCTTCCCCTGGCTGTGAGGACATCCTGACAGTAGCTTGTGCCAGGGGAGACCTGGTTGGAATTCTCAACTTCAACATGGATTTCATCTGCATTCTAAATTACATCCATCAATATTTGATACATTTTTGGTTGGGAAAAATATAACTTCATGAAAAAAGTAAACAAAATTATCCAACGTTATTTAAAATGTCTATGAACAGCATGTGCTTTGAGAAAATAGGGTCACTGCAGGTCATTTGAGGTCTCATCATGGATGATCTGATGAAGGCATGTTGATGTCAATAACTTCAAATTCATGTTTTTTCCTCTATCTATATACACCAGCCATCCAGGTCCCACCTTGTAAAATTCTTCTTTCCCGCAGTGTCTGGGTTTTGCAAATGCCTGTTCACGTCCCTGCCCTTTGCAATCACCACGTGGCATCTGTCTAGTTCTTCTGCTCCCGTCCTCCCCCTTTTGTCAAGGATCCTCAGAGTCATGGAGCCCATCATGAAGACATCGTTGTTCATCCCCAGGGGGCTGCCTCGACCCTCTGTGAACTGCCTGTCCTTGAAGTGAGAGGCAGGGCTGTGCTCTGTTCTGGGTGGAAGCCAGTCCCTTCCTTAGTTCTTATTGCGCTTTGTGGCCAAAGCTGCACAGCAGCCCCAGAGGCCTCTTGTCCAAGTCATGTCCAAGTCAGACTAAGGGGCCCCTTGGGAAACAGGTGCCATGCCCTTACCCTATTCCCCTTTTCCCTTCCTCTCTATTGTGCCCCTGAAAACAAGGTAACACAAAACACCCCATTCAAACCCAGCTAAAGCCCTCGTGCATGCTCAGCCATGGAGACATGTGGCCAGGGAGATCAGCCGCCGTCCACTTCCATCAGCGGTCAAAATGAACTGCAGACAGATCTTAGCAGCCCGCAAGCCCTGGGGCACTGCTGTGGGTGCTGGCTACATTTGGCTCCTTACCTCTCAACTGAGGATTTCTGTTCATGTGAAACAGTAGAAGTAAGAAGATTTAATTATTGAGTCTGCATTTGGCCGTGCTCGTTGGGCTTCTTAAACACCCAGGAGCCACTTGCTCAGCAGAAGGCATCTGTTTCCGATGCATGGGAGAGAGTGGTGGTACCTGATGGGTTAAGGCACACAACACCACCCCTTTCCAGCTTCCAGGTTTTCATTTTAACAAGGGGCCTTCTGTACATAATGCCTGGACTTAAAGGAATGATGCTGATGGCTCGTTAGTGAGCTGGTGGGGAGATATTTTAGGATAGGTTCACCCTCCAGAAGCTCCCCAACCATACTGTGTGGAAGAAACCCTGCTAATTATGCCCCTACGAATCTACCAGGGAAACTTGCTTCCCCCATGCTCGTGGAATAACGTGGTATGGGGGATTGTCAGCAATGCCTTTCCGGATCTGTGCTGAGGCTTGGAACCTGAAAGACTCTTTGCCTTCCAGCAGCCTACTACCTGGTGAAGGAGACAGACAAGTGCACAGAGAAGTATGGCAGCCTGCATCACCTCTGTGGAGCTCCTGGGCTCTGGAGGCAGAGGGGAGTTTAAATCCTACAGTGGACCCTTACTATGTGTGACGTTGTGTAAATCCACCTCTCCAGTCTCGGTATGCCCAGCTATAAGACAGGGAATAAAAAACTCTTACAGAGCTGTGGTGAGAATGACTGAGCACTTGCCTGGCATATCTTCAGCACTCAGAAAATGTCAGATTTAAATCGTCATCATCGTTATATAAATTGTCAGGAGAGGGAAAACAAGGGAGCAATTAATTAAGAGAAAACTACAGAGAAGTTATGATGTTTGAACCACGTCTCAAGGGATGCATGGGATTTCACAGGATGGATGAGAAGGAGAGGGTGCTTTGCAGAGAGAGAGAACCGCAAGAGCAAAAGGCTGGGAAATAGGACCTTTATGTCACCCTTCATCTGGGGCTCCCAGTTGGCTCTTGCATTTGTCATTTGCTTTTTCCTGTATGCACGTCTTGTCTTATCCTCTCCTGGGAGTTTTCAATGCAATACAGGAGAGTGGAACGTGTTGTGGGAGTGGAGTGAGATGAAACAGCTTTGCTGTTTTCTAAGGCATGACCCTCGCTTGTGGAAGGATGTAACGGGTAAGAGCATGGCCTCTGGAGCTGAGCTGTCTCAGCCCAGTCCCAGCTCTGTAGTCAAGTGACTCAGTCTTTGTGCTCTTCAGTGTTCACATCTGCAAAGTGAGGATGATAACAGCACCTCCCTCAAGAGCTGGTGTGAGGCTTAAATGACTGATGTATATTCAGCATTCAGAATGGACCCTGGCTTGTGGTAAGTGCCATGTAATTGTTTGCTGATATCTGGCTTTTGCGCTGGCCGCTGTGTCTGCCTGGAAACTTTTTTTTGCTGAGACACCTGCTTGGCTTGTTCCTGACTTTCTCCAGGCCTTTCCTTAAGGGACACCTTTTCAGCAAGACTATCTGGCTGCTCTGTTGACAATCCCAGTCTTGCTCATCCACCTCCTGGCACCTGATATCTCCGCTTCCTGCTTCATGTTTCTTCATAATATTTCTCGTCGTCTTATATACTGTATGTTTTCCTTATTTATTATTGCATGTCTCTTCTAACCAGAATATGAGCTGCTTAGAGACAGGGATTTTTGCATATACGTTCAGTGCTGTATGTGTGCATGTAGAAGTGTGTCTTACATATAGTAATTGCTCAACAAATACTTGAATGAATGCATGAACTCAGCCTCCTTGAATCATACTTTGCTCTTCTGTAAAATGGAGCTATTAGCCTATGTCAGGTGGTATACAAAATGCCTGTTTAGAAATGACAAAGCACTAAATGCACAGAAGAGATAATAATTACCATTGAAGGCAAAGATCATGTCATGTGTCTTTTTATTTCCACTATACACTTGGAAAATCACTATTCCATCCACCTGCCTACCCATCCTTCCACTCACCTGTCCGTCTACCCACCCATCCACCCACCCATCCTTCCATCCCGCCATCAACACATCCACCCACCCATCTACCCATCCAGCCACCCTTCCATTCAATCATGCACTCTCCTACCCTTCCACCCACCCATCCATCCATTCATCCATTCATTCTCCCATCCACCCCCTGCTCACCCGTCAACCCATCCACCCACCCTTCCACCCACCCATCGGTTCATCCACCCACCCTTCCACTCAATCATGCACTCTCCTACCCTTCCACCCACCCATCCATCCATTCATCCATTCATCCTCCCATCCACCCCCTGCTCACCCGTCAACCCATCCACCAACCCTTCCCCCATCGGTCCATCCACCCACCCTTCCACTCAATCATGCACTGTCCTATCCTTCCACCCACCCATCCATCCATTCATCCACACCCTGCCCAACCGTCACCCATCCATCCACCCTTCCACTCACCCATGCACTCACCCACCCATCCACCCACCTGTCAGCCCATCCACCCATGCTTCCACTCAATCATGCACTCACCCACCCATCCACCCATCTATCCATTCATCCTCCCATCCACACCCTACCCACCCATCAACCCGTCCTTCCACTCAATCATGCACTCATTCACCCATCCACTCACTCATCCACTCCCCACCCACCCGTCAATCCATCTATCCATCCATCCATCCATCCATCCTCCCACCTACCCACCCATCAACCTATCCACCCACCCTTCCACTCAATCACCCTCTCTACCACTCACCACCACTCACCCACCCACTGTTCACCCACCCACTCTTCACCCACCCACCCATCTGTCCATCCACCCACCCACCTATCCATCCACCCACGTATCCATCCACCCATCCACCTACCTTTCCACTCAATAATCTACTCTTCCACCCGCCCACTCACCCATTCATCCACTGATCTACTCATCCATCTATTGAATCCCATCCATCCTGTTCCCCATGTATCCATCCATGCATCCAACAAATGTTTATTGAATATGTAGTGATTACTAGGTATTGAAATAACGTTTATGACTAATAGTAATAGGTGAAAATTACCAAGAACTCACTACATATTACCTACTGTGTTAAGAATGTTTCATCGATTATTTTATTCAATTTTTAACAGTCATATGAAGTAGGCACTATTATCACATCTCCACTTACAGATGAGGAAACAGGCATGGAGAGGGTAGCAGCCTGCCCAGGAATACCTATATAAGAAGTGGAGGAGCCTGGGTTCAAACCTAGATGGGCTACCCCATCATACTTGCTCTTAACCCCCCATTGTTTCAACTCACCTGGAGTTCACAGCCCAACAGGAAAGACAGACATGGAACATGAAATTATATAAATAGTAGATACTCAATTTACGTGTTTAGTAGATGTGTGCTCTCTGAATGTTGGTTAATAATGAGGACCCCTTTTCTGGGGAAAAGTTCAGTTTGTGAAAATTCCTATACCTGATGCTGTATTGAAAACCTCACTGCATTTTCTTTATGCATTCATCTGTCAGCAGAGTCTTAGGTTGCTTCCATATCTTCACTGTTGTGAATAGTGCTGCACCGAACTTGGGAATGCAGACATCTCTCTGAGATCCTACTTTGATTTCTTTTGTATATATACACAGAAGTGGGATTGCTGGATCATATGGTACTTCTGTTTTCAATTTTTTTGAGAATCCTCCATCTTGTTTTCCAGAACAACTGCATCATTTTACAATCCCACCCAAAGTGTGTAGGGGCTCCAGTTTCTCCACATCCTGGCCAGCCCTTGTTATCTGCAATGGAGTATTATTCAGCCTTAAAAAAGAAATCCCAACATACGCAACAACATGGCTGAACCTGAAGGACATTATGCTAAGGCATATAAGCCAATCACCGAAGTACAAATACCATATGAGTCCACTTCTAGGAGATATCTGAAATAACCAAACTCATAGAAACAGAATAGAATATTGATTGCCAGGGGAGTTTCTGTTCATGGGTACAAAGTTTCAGTTACACAAGATGCATATGTTGTAAATGCTGTACAACATTTTCCCATAGTTAACAACACCATGCCCTAAAAAACTTGTCGAGATGGCTGGGTATGGTGGCTCAAGCCTGTAATCCCAGCACTTTGGGAGGGTGAGGCCAGCGGATTACTTGAGGTCAGGAGTTCGAGACCAGCCTGGCCAACGTGGTGATCCTATCTCTACTAAAAATACAAAAAATTAGAAGGGCGTGGTGACGGGCACCTGTAATCCCAGCTACTCAGGAGGCTGAGGCAGGAGAATCGCTTGAACCAGGGAGGCGGAGGTTTCAATGAGCCTAGACCATGCCATTGCACTCCAGCCTGGGTGACAGAGTAAAACTGTGTCTGAAAAAAAAAAAACAAAAAAAAACTTGTCAAGAGAGTACATTTCATTTTACCTGTTCTTAAAACCTCATTGCCCCTGAATGATTTGGAAGCTGCTGCCATCCCTGCATCTGGTGGGGACCACAGGAGCTGGGCTGTGCTGGGGCTACCTTGGCCCACACGCCGCTCTGAGCTGAGGACCCAGGAAGCAGCCCTGCTGAGCGGAGTCTCTCCCTGGCCAGGAAACACACGCGCACCATCCGCCGGCCCCCACTCTCCCTGCGCTCCTTCCCAGCATAAGGCATTTCTCACTCCTCTATAATTACCCAGGCTAATTAAATAAATTGATCTGCTGATGTACACTTCACAGTCATTTCTGTGGTGTAATTTGGCTTTAATAGAACTGGCGCTTGCGTGAGAGGAAATGAAAGCCTGGGGTAGAAGTGGGATCTTTTAATATTCAAGAAAAATAGTTTTTTCAGGGGGTTTCGGTTCCCTGCATGTGCATAGTGTTTGTGCTTGCTGTCAGGATTAAGTGGGAAACAGCAGCTGTCTGGTAAGAAGGTTAGTGTGGAAGCCCCTTTGCCATGAGAAACTCAGACGGACTCTTAAGTCTTGACGAGAAGCTCCTGATTTTGGAGGCAAATGGGGCATGAAGCATACTGTTGGCTGCCTGGTGGTCAGAAAGTCAATTCTTTGCTCTGTGGGGATGTTCTGGGAAATGGCTGTTGGCTCTGGTTGATAGACGGGGGTGTGTCAGGCTGACACACAGCAGGGATGAGAGGTGAGGTGTCCCTAGTCAGAGTAATGGTTAACAGTGTGGTTTTGGGTCCAGTACCATTTAGTTCCCGTGTCAGCCTTTGCTTTTTGCTGGATATATGTGTCTTTCTGCAGTTGGCTCCCACTTCTAGAGCCTCAGTCCTCCTTTAAAATGCACATTGCAGGCCGGGCACGGTGGCTCACACCTGTAATGCCAGCACTTTGGGAGGCCGAAGCGGGCGGATCACTTGAGGTCAGAAGTTTGAGACCAGCCTGGCCAACATGGTGAAACCCCGTCTCTAGTGAAAATACAAAAATTAGCTGGGCTTGCCTGTAATCCCAGCTACTCAGGACACTGAGGCAGGAGAATCATTTGAACCCGGAGGCACAGGTTGCAGTGAGCCGATACTGCGCCCCCGTGCTCCAGCCTGGGCGACAAAAGTGAAACTCCGCCTCAAGAAAATAATAATAATAATAATAATAATAATAATAATAATAATGCATCTCACAGGGTTGTGAAGAGGAATGCATGAGCCCAGCCAACTGCCTAATTGGTGAGAACTGTAGAAATGTTAGCTGCTCTTAGTGTTTGTACTGAAGGCAATCGTTCACCCACCCACCAATTATTAAGCAAAAACCATGAACCAGGTATTGTGCTGGTGGAACCAGGTTGACCCCAGATAGGTCTAAGCCTTGTTCAGGATGTGTCTCCCATCTGATACCCTCATTCTGCCCACGATGGGAGTCAGACTGTTGACTGTATTAATAATGCCATGTTGATTTATTTAACCCGATTATGTGCCAGACACTGCCCCAAGCACTTTGCAGGAGTTGCTTCAATAAATGTTTGTCATCTGTTGAGCCCTGTGCCAGGGCTTTGACATACATGATATAATTCCGTCTTCTAACTACTCCAGAAGGTAGATACATTCACCGTTCCCCCTTTAGAGTTAAGGAAAGTGAGGCTTGGAATAGATAAGTGATTAGGGGCACATGGCTTGTGGGAGAGAAAGGCAGGATTTGAACTTCAGGCTGGCTGACTCCAGGGTTTTAACAATATCGTTGAACTGATGCCTATTGATGGGTCCCAGGCGGAGGGTCACGTGGCCCCCAGGCATATATGAATGGCGTAAGATTCAACTCAAGGTGTTATGAAGGTGACAAGAAACTTCACTGCAAACATTTGAGCCTTTCCTCTCTATGGAGACCACATGCAATGTACTCAACGCCTGTGAGCTTAGGAATTGGTGAGACCATTTAACTAGAGCGGTCAAGGGAGGAATTCAGGTTGGACCCTTGTTATCGCTTAGCCGGAGGACTCCTTATGAATGACCCTGGTTTTCTGTCTCGGATGTTTGCTTGAAGCTTTAGGCTCTAAGTCTCCATTCTTCTTCTTCTTAATTTTTGAGACAGAGTTTCACTCTTGTTGCCCAGGCTGGATTACAACGGCACGATCTGGCCTCATTGCAGCCTTTGCCTCCTGGGTTCAAGCAATTCTCTTGCCTCAACCTCCCGAGTAGCTGGGATTATAGGCATCCGCCACCACGCCCAACTAATTTTTTGTATTTTTAGTAGAGACAGGGTTTCACCATGTTGGCCAGGCTGGTCTTGAACTCTTGACCTCAGGTGATCCACCCGCCTCAGCCTTCCAAAGTGCTGGGATTATAGGAATGAGCCACCGCACCGTACCAGTTTCCATTCTTATTTTTGTACTTTCCCCCAGTATGGTCCGTTTGATCTTTTTCAATTTATTCAGCGGATGCTGTTTCCCTCTCCTATGCTCCCCCGAACGCTGCCTGCCTCCTGCGCTTGTCCACCCTGGGAGTGGCTGTGAGATGCTATGAACTCTTGTCCCTCAAGCTGAGCAGCTATATCCAACTTTAAAAAAGTTCACATACATTTAACCTATAACCCAGCAATTGCATTCCTAGGTATCTTTACTCTCAACTTTTTGTCTCAAATAATTTCAAACCTGCAGAAAAGTTGCGGACATCTACAATGAACACCCTATCTACCCTTCACCTGTTGTCAAACATTTTCTTTCATTGGCTTTTTTTGCACTCTCTGTCTCTTTATGCACACAGGCTCATATTTTATTGAAGCCATTTGAGAGTCAGTAGCAGACATTACATTTCACCCTGAACGTTTGATCATGTATGGCCTAAGATCAAACACATTCTCTTACATGACCAAAATGTAATGAGCACCCTCAAGAAATTTAATGATAATAAAATACTCTTTGGTGGGTACGGTGGTTCATACTTGTAATTCCAGCACTTTCGGAGGCCAAGGTGGGGGGATTGCTTGAGCCCAGGAGTTTGAAATCAGCCTGGGCAACATGGCAAAAACCTGTCTCTACAAAAAATATAAAAATTAGCCAGGCATGGTGGCATGCACCTGTGGTCCCAGCTACTCAGAAGGCTGAGGCAAGAAGATCATCTGAGCCTGGGAGATTGAGGCTGCAGTGAGCTATGATTGTGCCACTGCACTCCAGCCTGGGTGATGGAATGAGACCCTGTTTTAGGAACAAAAATACCCTTGCTTGATACATACTTTGTAGTCGAATTCTCCAATTTGGCCGGGCGCGGTGGCTCACGCTTGTAATCCCAGCACTTTGGGAGGCCGAGGCGGGCGGATCACGAGGTCAGGAGATCGAGACCACGGTGAAACCCCGTCTCTACTAAAAAATACAAAAAATTAGCCGGGCGTGGTGGCGGGCGCCTGTAGTCCCAGCTACTCAGAGAGGCTGAGGCAGGAGAATGGCGTGAACCCGGGAGGGGAAGCTTGCAGTGAGTCGAGATCGCGCCACTGCACTCCAGCCTGGGCGACGGAGCGAGACTCCGTCTCAAAAAAAAAAAAATTCCCCAATTTTTCTGATACTATTGTTTATGGCTTAAAAAGAAATCCAGTGAAAACAGGTCTACCCCGGAGTCATACTCTAATTTTTTCTATTTTCCTCCCTTTCTGATCCTTTATCCCACTTTCTTTTTCTCCTTCTTCCTTCTCCTTCTTCTTTGTGAAATAGAGGATTGAGTTATTATCATTGATCCATACAAATTCCCTCTCTCTTTTATTTTCTTTAATTCCCAACCCCTATTTCTAATTCCCCGTCTTCCCATGTGCAACCTTCCTAATATGTTTGATATGCATCTTTTTGTTTGTATGTATTTTTAGAAAATGTTTATTGTTTTGTGTGCAAAAAAAATTAATAAAAAAAGAAAAAAAAAGAAACCACAAAAGAGCTTACTGTAATTGATAAGCTCCAGTGCACACCTTATTTGTACAAAGTAAAAAAAAAAAAAGAAATCCAGTGTCCAGAGATAAAACATTGCATTTAGGTTTCACATTTTTAAAGACTTCTTTACTCAGGCTGGGTGCGGTGGCTCATGCCTGTAATCTCAGCACTTTGGGAAGCCGAGGTGGGTGGATCACCTGAGGTCAGGAGTTCAAGATCAGCCTGGCCAACACGGTGAAGCCCCATCTCTACTAAAAATACAAAAATTAGCTAGGTGTGGTGGCACATGTCTGTAATCCCAGCTATTCAGGAGGCTGAGGCAGGAGAATTGCTTGAGCCCGGGAGGTGGAGGTTGCAGTGAGGCAAGATCATGCCACTGCACTCCAGCCTGGGCAACAGCGTAGTGTCTGGAAAAAAAAAAAGACTTCTTTACTGTGGAGGAGTTCCCCAGCCCTCCCCTCTTCCTCCGCCCCTCTGTGTGTGTGTGTGTGTGTGTGTTAGGACGTTGACATTTTTAAACAGTCCAGTTCAGATATTTGGTGGCATAGCCCATTTGCAAATGCAGGATAGATTTATGTGACTGTCGCAGCCTAGTCGATTCTGGTGAGGTAGTTTTGGCAGGAGGACTACATAAGTCCTCCTTGGTGCATCACATCAAGAGGTAGATGATGTCATTGGTGGTATTACGGGAGACACATTTTAAAGTCACTTTGATGAGAAGAGTCACTTCCTGCTTGAAACCTAGGCTGAAAACTAATTTCCCACTGAGGGAAAAAAAAAAACCTTGCCATGCCCTGTGAGACCCTGCTGAGTGCTCCCTTGGGACGCCTGGGGCGGGGCTTCTGTGCGCTTGCTCATGTCCACTCTCCTGTGGGGTCCACAAGATGCTGGGATACGGAGATCAAAAGACACGGCCTTTGCTCTCAGGGGGGCTTGCTGTATCTGGTGGGAGAAGCTTTGGCACAGATCAGCATAGGGCAGTGTGATAAATGTTGAAACCAAGCAGGATGAAGGGAGGGGCCAGTAGCTCAGCTGGAGAAGGCTGGGACCAGAGAAGGAGAGATTTGGAATACTTATAATTCCTTTCCAGAAAGGCTGCTGGGAGGCCGGTGTCCACCAGCCCCTTACCTGCGAGAGTTAGGATCCCCTCCTCCATCTGAGCTCAAGTCCTGGAGCATTTTCCCTGTCTCCTTGAGCCAGGCAGGTGCACTGGTGGGAGCTGTTCCCGGCGGCCTTGGCTAACGTCTCCTGAGCACTAGGGGGTGAGTCTCTCTGGTCTTTCTGTGTCTGGGTCTCTTTTTCTTGAAGAGACCTGTAGGATTGGCTTTTGCATGGCCCGCTTGTTTTTTCTCTCTTCACTGTCTTTCAGTCTCTCCCTGTCTCTCTGGAGTCTGACCGAACATTCCTGAAGGACAGACTGACTTGAATCACAACCCAGACTGCACCGCTTATGGGCTCTGTGAACTTAGGCAAGTCACTTGATCTTGCCAAGCCCCGGGTTTCTTGTGTATAATGGAGTTATCATTGTGCCTCCCCCAACAGGGCTGCTTGGGGGTTAAATGAGGCGGTGCCTGCAACGTGCGGCCCAGCAGAGAAGGGAATCAATACATTCTAGCTATTAGGATTTTTCTCTTTAATCTTAAACCGCTTTTCCAGGCCTTGTCCTGTGCACAGAGTGCTCTCTGCCCAGCTTCTTTATTCCAACCCTCTCTTTGTGTAGGGCAGCTCTTTTCTTTCTAGAGCATGCTGTCTTAAGTGTGGCCCTTCTGATAGGACAAACGTTCAGACAACATCATTCATTTCGAAGGTACCAGGGCAGGCTGGAGGGAGTGGAGACACCACCTGCATCTCAGGGGAGTTTCTGAGACTCCTGATGGCAGCAGCCACTTGTCACCATGTGCCAGGCAGCTGTGGAGGGCGTTGGCTTGGTTCCAGTGGCCTTCTTGTAGAGGTCTTATCTGCTCAGCTAAGGGTGCCTGAGGGTGGTTAAGGGTCCCATGGCTTGGTTTGTGATCAGCAGAGGTTGGAAGGGGTGAAGGGATGTGCATGTGTATATGAAAGAGAGAGAGAGAGGGACAGATATATAGAGAAGGGGACAGACAGAGAAGAGGGAGAGAGAGAGAGAGAGAAAGAGAGAAATAAAACAGAATAAAAGAGAGGGAGGGATTCAATACTAGGGTCGTCTTAGCTCAGAAGAGGTGTGTCCTTATTGGCTTTGACTATGTTGAACTTTGGAGAAATGGAACTTCCATGAGTTTCCCAAACTTGCATCATTCTGTGCGTTAGTTCAGGCCCCAGCAGGAAACGGCAGATGGCACACATAGGGCAGGATAGTTCAAGGAAGATTTAACAACTGAACGCAGGTGTGGCAGGATGCAGGGAATATGGGCCGGGAGAGATGAGGAAGGAGCAGTTCATGGACTCCTGGAGGCACGGGTGTGTGCCGTCCGTCTGTCTGCATCGTGAAACCTGAGGACAAGGAGGCCTCTTGATGTGAGGTGTCAGGGTCAATGTCTAGGGCAGGAGGCACCTTTGCCAGCTCAAGGCCCGGGGCCTGAGGTCAGCTGAAGCTGGGTTTAAAAATGGAGACTGGTAAGCTTCAAGGAGAGGTTAATGACATTTTATTTATAGACAGAGACTTCTTCCTTGATGCAATTAGGAAGACAGAAGGAGCGTTGGAAGGGGACCGTAGTGGGTTCAGGAGCGTCTCCTCCAAAATAGGTCCAAGTCCTAACACCCGATAACTGTGAATGTGACCTTATTTGGAAATAGGGTCTTTACAGATATAATAAACAGTCGCAGGATGAGATGGTCCTGGATTTAGGGTAAGCCCTAATCCAACGTCTAGTGTCCTTAAAAGAAGGAAAGAGTCTGGGTGCAATGCCTTATGCATGTAATCCCAGCCCTTTCGGAGGCCAAGGCAGGTGAATCACCTGAGGCTACGAGTTCGAGACCAGCCTGGCCAACATGGCAAAACCCCATATCTACAAAAAATACAAAAATTAGCTGGGCATGGTGGCCCGTGCCTGTAATCTCAGCCACTCAGGAGGCTATGGCATGAGAATTGCTTTAACCCGGGAGGCAAAGGTTGCAGTGAGCCAAGATCACACCACTGCACTCCACCCGGGGTGACAGAGTGAAACTCTGTTTCAAGTTTTTTAAAAAAAAAAAAAAAAAAGGAAGATGTGAGGCGCAGACAGCACAGAGGGGAAGGCCGTGTGCAGGTGGATGCAGAGACTGGAGTGATGCATCTACAAGCCATGGGGTGGCAAGGATTTTTGGCAGCCACCAGGAGCCAGGAGGGCGGCATGGAATGGCTGCTCCCTCAGAGCCTCCAGAAGGAATCATCCTGGATGACACCTTGATTTTGAACTTTGGGGCTCCAGAACTGTGAGCTGATACATTTCTGTTGTTTTAAGCCACTGCATTTGTGGTAACTAGTAATGACAGCCTTAGGAGACTATAGGGACTAACTCTCTTTGTGACTCAATAATGTTTAATGCTATGGCCATGTTTCCTTAAGGTCACCTCCTTCAAGTCACCTTGAAGACCAGTGGTTGCCTGTGCCCTGCCCTGTGCTTTGGGGGAAAGTATAGACTGGATTGTCAGTTTTTTCTAGGGCAAGATTTTATCTCTCTGTTGTGTCCCTAGTTTCTGGAATGGTGTCAGGCACAGGTTTACCATGAAAAACATACTTGTTGAATGAATGAGTGAACACCAAATGGAAATTAATAATATCAGTCAAAGTTATGATGGGAAATGGCAAACAGTGAGTACTATGAGGTTAATTCAAAGATTGTGGCCTAGAATTCCTTGGAAATCTCATTTCCGTGGAGGATTTCAAACAGCATTTAAGGAACAGATAAAAAATACACACAGATAAATAATAAGCAGCAGCAGCAGCAGATTGATTGTAAGAAACAGAAATTCCCTGTGATGTCTTAAGCAACGGGGGAGATTCTGACTAACAGAACAGATGTGTCCTGTCCTGATGGATTCCAAGGACAGGGACACAGCCAGGCCTTAAGAATGGGCTGGAACCAGAGCCTGGGGTGTGGTTCATGAGCCAGAAACATCAGCATCACCTGGGAGCTTATTGAGGAGGAAATTAATTTATTTGACTGCTTTGATGTCTAGTTGAAGTTGTTGTCATTGTCCTTATCTTTGTTGCCGACAGTAATACTATTGATAATATTTATAATTACAAAGATAGCTAATAGTCACTGGGTGCTTGCTTTGTTACCTGGCATTAGGCTAATTACTTACATATTATTTCATGGAAGCTTCACAGGTACCCAGTGAAGTAGGTACTATTACTTATTTCCATCCAGTAGATAAGGAGATGGAGGCTTACAGAGTTTAAACTGCTTTCCCGTGATGACACGGTTCGACAGCAGTGGAGTTAGGTGTTGCTTTTAACTGGCAAAATGTGAAATCTCATGAGCATTTGAGTGCACCTCTTGGGCTGACGGCTCAAGCCCTTCCCTGGGAACTGTATCCCTCACCCATTGCCACATGATGTAGCAGTGGGGTTGCCACCGCCATGTCTGTTCTACTGGGGCATGCTCCTTGGCCATAGCTGATTGGCTCATGGCTAAGCCAATCAGAGACCTGTAATCAAATATGGCCCAATCAGAGACCTCTTCCAGGAATATGGACTTGGAACTTAGAAAAAGGACCACCTCTCGCTCTGGGGTGTAAATGCAGGTGCAGAGGATAGCCATGGTTTCTGCACTGTTGACAAGAGAACAGAACAACGCAGTCTACAGGGAGAGAGAAGACTGAGTCACACAGAGAACAGCCACACAGAGAAGACTTCAGCATTCCCCACCAGAATGGATCTCAAATGTTAATGTGCATAGGAATCACCTGGCATCCTGTGAAAATGTAGATTGAGATTCAGCAGGTCCAGGTAGGGTATGTGATTTTAAACTTGTAACAAGCTTCCAGGTGATGCTGGTGCTTCTGGCTCATGAACCACACCCCAGGCTCTGGTTCCAGCCAAGTCTTAAGGCCTGGCTGTGTCCCTGTCCTTGGAATCCATCAGGAGAGGACACATCTGTTCTCTTAGTCAGAATCTCCCCCTTTGCTTAAGACGTCACAGGGAATTTCTGTTTCCTACAACCAATCTGTTGCTTATTTATCTGTGTGTATTTTTTATGTGTTCCTTAAATGCTGTTTGAAATCCTCCATGGAATGAGATGAAATGTAAACCAGATAAAAATGATGATTAGGAATACTAATAGTGAGTCTGGAATACATTAAAAATTGCTGGGGGACTTTATTAGTTTCATAGAGCTGCTTTAGCAAAGTACCACAGAGTGGGTGGCTTAAACGACACAACTTTATCGTCACATTGTTCAGGAGGCTTAGATTCTGAGATCAAGATGTTGGCAGTGTTGGTTCCACTGGACGGCTGTGGGGAATCATCTGTTCCTTGTCTGTCTCCTTGCTCCTGGTGGTTTGCTGGCAACCTTTGGCTTGCATTTCCTTGGCTTATAGATGCATCACCCTGACCTCTGCCTTCACGTTAGCTAGGCCTTCTCCCTGTGTGAGTGTCTATGTCCAAGCTTCCCATTTTTATAAGGACATAGTTTTATGGGATTAGGGCCCATTCTGTTCCAGTATGACCTACTGTAAACCTGTTATGCGTGCATATTTTCAAATAAATCACACTCTGAGGTATTAGGGGTTAAGACTTTAACACATGCATTTAAAATTTTTAAAAAATTATTTCTAAATTAAAATGTTGTGGGTACATAGAGGTGTATATATGTGTGGGGTACATGAGATGTTTTGGTACAGGCATGCAATGTGTAATAATCACATCATGTAAAATCCCCTCAAACATTTATCCTTTGTGTTGCAAACTTAAAAATGCACTTGTAATCTCAGCACTTTGGGAGGTCAAAGCGGGTGGATCACCTGAGGTTAGGAGTTTGAGACCAGCCTGAATAACATGGAGAAACCCTGTCTCTACTAAAAATACAAAATTAGCTGGGTGTGGTGGCACATGCCTATAATCCCAGCTACTGGGGAGGCTGAGGCAGGAGAACCGCTTGAACCTGGGAGGCAAAGGTTGCGGTGAGCCGAGATTGCCCCATTGCACTCCAGCCTGTGTGACAAGAGCAAAACTCGGTCTCAAAAAAAAAAAGAAAAAAGTGCAATTCAATCATATTGACTATAGTCACCTTGTTGTGTTATCAAATACTGCATCTTATTCATTCTTTGTTTTGATACCCATTAATCCTCCCCACCTCTTCCTCACCCCTCCATTACCCTTCCTACCCTCTGGTGGCCATCCTTCTACTCTCTGTTTCCATGAGTTCAATTGTTCTGATGTTTATATCCCAGAAATAAGTGAGAACATGTGATGTTTGTGTTTCTGTGCCTGGCTTATTTCACTTAGCATAGTGACCTCCAGTTTCATCCACGTTTTTGCAAAGGTCAAAACCTTATTCTTTTTTTATGGCAGCATGGTTTTCCATTATATATAAGTACCACATTTTCTTTATCCATTCATCTTTTGATGGACACTTAGGTTGCTTTCAAATTTTGGCTATTGGGAACAGTGCTGCACCTAGCATGGGAGTGCAGACATCTTGATATACTGGTCTCCTTCCTTTTGCGTGTATACCCAGCAATGGGATTGCTGGATCATATGATAGCTCCACTTTTAGTTTTCTGAGGAACCTCCAAACTGTTCTCCTCAGTGGTTTTCTAATTTACATTCCCACCAGCAGTGTACATGGGTTCCCTTTTCTCCGCATCCTTGCCAGCACTTCTTCATGCCTGTCTTTTGGATAAAAGTGATTTTAACTGGGGTGCGATGATGTCTCACTGTAGTTTGGATTTGCATTCTCTGATGGTCAGGGATGTTGAGCACCTTTTCATATACCTGTTTTTCATTTGTGGGTCTGCTTTTGAAATATGTCTATTCAAATCTTTTGCCTATTTTTTTGATCAGATTGTTAGACTTTTTCTATTGAGTCATTTGAGCTTCTTTGCTGATCATTTCCTCTGCTGTGCAGAAGGTTTTTAACTGGATGTGATCCATTTTTGTTTTGGTTGCCTTTCATATGAATTTTGGGGGAGTCATAGTTCAGCATATAACAGGGAACTGGAGTTAATGGTTTCCTCTCTGGTCCTCCACTTTCTCACCCATAAAATGGGGATGCTGAAGTGCATGATCTCTATGGGACTTGCTGATTCTCACATTTAACATCTCCTGCTGATGTTTTTTCTCTGTCCTCACCTCAGAATGTTTGTTCCAGACCGAAAACAATCCAAAACATAAATTTACATTGAAGGTTAGTAAGACACCCTCTCATGAGCATTTGCTTGTTCAGAGAACCCTGCAAAGGTTGGGTAGTCACTGTCTTGCAGAATAAATCACTGTCCTGTTCCTTTGAGGACAGAGACAGTTCTGGATGTTGCTCCATAGGCTCCTGATCATCCCACATCTGCAGCCGCCTACTCCGTCTGTGGACACGCAGGCCTGGGGAGAGTTCTGCCTGGCTAGCCCTGTGCACTGCTGACATGTTGTGGGAAGGCCGGAGGGCGAGGGATAATTAGAGGATAGGCACTCTCCTGAGATTAGCTCTAGAGACTCCCGGGCCCTTCTGCCAGGTGAGTACATCAGCGCCAGGCAGCTCTGCCTATTTTCTGTGTTCTGCTTCTTGAAACTGAATGTGCAAGTGGTTTCCTGTGGGAGAAAAGGTGCCGGGCTGGCTGGCTTGCCGGGAGGCTTCCTGTGGGTCACACGCATCATCCACCTGCACAGGTACTGGGAGAGAGTGTACCTTCCCATTATACCAGTATCAGCTACCTGGGCTGAGTCTAATGCCCTGAGTGAATTGATACTTTAGGGGAAAGATCTGGATGTGTATCCACACTCCCTGAGTGAGGGGTTATAAATTAGAGTCTTTGGTTGCAAGCAACAGAAGCTACTGTGGCTAATGTGAGGAAGAAGAGGGCTTATTGCAAGGACACAGGGAAACTTGCAGGGTTGAAGAGAAGGCTAGAGATCTCAACAGCTGCAGAAATGTCAACAGCTGAAACTGTCTTTTCAGGACTACTGATGGATTCAATGAAAACGTACAAAAATTTCTTGCATCTTTGCCTCTTTCCTGCCCAGTTTTGGGGAGAGTATGACTGGCTGCTCTTATAGCATGGGCCTGCTCTCCCAGCAGCACAAGCACATCAAGAGAGAGATCTAGTGGGAGAAGCCTCCAGTGCCCGCGGCTTCTGCGGTGAGAAGGCGTGTACCCTGATTGATAACCATACCAAGACTGCACACGATGCAGGGAGAGACAATGTCAACTCTACAAACGCTAATAGACAACATAGAGTGCTTACTTGGTATGGAACACTCTATATTCATGATCTTATTCAATCTCTATAATAATCCTGTGGTTCTATTGTCTTTTCAGTTTACAGATGTAAAAGGCAAAGCTGAGATTTGAACCCAAGTTTATCTGGGTCCAGTGCCATTGGTCTTAATGGTGATATGGTTTTGTCTTCCACTGCTGCCAATTTGCCCAACAAGTTGAAAGGAGGAGCTGTAAACATGGGTATAGTTGCTGTCCAAGGATCCCCGCAGTTCTTGGCCCCAGAAATAGGTTAAGAAGTGGGCCAACTGGATAGTTACCCAGAGGTCCAGGTTATAAGAAGTGCTAAAACAGCACCAGAGATATCACTAGAAGGATAAAGCTTTGTTTTTTTGACCATTTTATTTCTCTTGTAAAAGAAACTCTTAGTGACTGGAAAGAAAAATAGGTTGATAAACTGCTCAGGGTGTGGCAAGATTAGCTGCATAATTTACAGGGCCCAGTAAAATATAAAAATGTGAGGCCACTTGTTAAAAAGTTAAGAATTTCAAGACAGTGACAGCAGAACATTGAGTGTGGGGCCTTGTGTGACTGCACACGTTGCAAGCCTGTAAAGCTGGCCCTGGGGTTGGAATGAAGGAAGATGGTTGCTGAGTAGTCAGCTGAGAAGAACAATCCCAGTTACCTGCAAGGCTCCTCCACTTTGTGCCAAGTTGTATTCTTGCTCAGGCCACCCAGCTCTCTCAGGTGAGCCTGCCTGGTTTTCACATCCAGCAAGAAAAGTTAGTGGGAGACACAGAAAAAGTACTTCTGAGGCTAGCCTTTGGGCCTCTTTACAACCTGCTGCTCACAGGCAATGACAAAAGTCATCTTAATGTTCTGAGAATGGTTTGGACAGCAGGAAGATAATGCTCAAATACCATTTCATTAACAGAGCTAAAAACCACCGCAATTAATATCTGAATTGATTTTGAGATATTAATTGTGCCAACTGCATTGCATAAGTTATGTTTTTATTTAAATTGTAGTAAGAACATTTAACTTAATATTTAACATGAGATCTGTCATCTCAACAAGTGTTCGAGTGCATAATGCAGTATTGTTATCTACAGGCACAATATTGTGCAACAGATCTCTAGAACTTACTCAACTTGTGTCACTGAAACTTTTTTTTTTTTTTTGAGATGGAGTCTCGCTCTGTCCCCAGGCTGGAGTGCAGTGGCACGATCTCGGCTCACTGCAACGTCCGCCTCCTGGGTTTAAGTGATTGTCTTGCCTCAGCCTCCCGAGTATCTGGGACTACAGGCACACGCCAACACACCCAGCTGGTTTTTGTATTCTTTATTTTTTTGAGACAGAGTTTCCATCTTGTTGCCCAGGCTGGAGTGCAACGGCGCGATCTCGGCTCACCGCAACCTCTGCCTCCCGGGTTCAAGCGATTCTCGTGCCTCAGTCTCCCGAGTAGCTGGGATTACAGGCATGTGCCACCATGCCTGGCTAATTTTGTATTTTTAGTAGAGACTGAGTTTCTCCATGTTGGTCAGGCTGGTCTTGAACTCCCGACCTTAGGTGATCCACCCATCTTGACCTCCCAAAGTGCTGGGATTACAGGCGTTAGCCACCGCACCAGGCCACATCACTGAAACTTTATACCCATTGAATAGCAACTCCCCAACTTCTCCCTTCAGCCCCTGGCAACCACCATTTTTCTCTGTTTCTGTGTATTTGACTGTTTGAGAGTCATCCTGTAAGTGGAATCATATAGCATTTGTCTTTCTGCAACTGGCTTATTTTACTTAGCATAATGTCTCCCCACAGTGTCAAATGTGGCAGGATTTGCTTCTTTTTTCAAGCTAAATAATGTTCCCCTGTATGAATATACCATGCTTCCTTATCCATTTATCCATCAATGCACACTGAGGTTGTGTTTATACCTTGGCTATTGTGTATAATGCCGTAGTAAACATGGGGAGTGCAAATATCTCTTTGAGATTATTTTAATTCTTTTTTTTTTTTTTTTTGAGATGGTGTATCTCTGTGTCACCTAGGCTGGAGTGCAGTGGCATGATCTCAGCTCACTGCAACCTCCACCTCCTGGGTTCAAGCGATTCTCCTGCTTCAGCCTCACAAGTAGCTGGGACTACAGGCATGTGCTACTGCGCCTGGCTATATATATATATATATATATTTTGTATTTTTAGTAGAGATGGGATTTCGCCATGTTGGCAAGGCTGGTCTCGAACTCCTGGCCTCGTGATCCACCTTCCTCGGTCTCCCAAAGTGTTGGGATTACAGGCATGAGCCACCGTGTCTGGCCTATTTTGGATAAATATTTGGAAGTGGGATTGCTGGATCATATGGTAGTTCTACTTGTAACTTTTTGAGGAAACTGCGTGCTATTTTCCTTGTTTAATTTTATCTTCCTTCTCTAGCTTCAGTTGCAGGAGGCTTATTTCATTTTCTCAAAAGTCCCATGGGTTTCAGGACTTCCAGGCAGGCTCTTCTCTCTGGAACAAGCTTTCTTTCTCCCCTTGATTGGGGAAGTCCTCATCCCCAGGTCTCAGTTGACCTGACTTTTCCCAACACCCCAGACTGGGTAGGTAGCACCTTGTACTAATGAATCATGACCCTTCTTGCACACTTTGGAAATTGCTTGTGAAATTATTTGCTTGTCTGTCTCCTACACCCCCAAGTCACTGTTTTTGGGACAGGAGCTATGTGTCTGTCTTATTCACTGTTGTTTTACCAGGGCCCGAAGGGTCAGAGAGATCTCTCCTGAGCTGCCTGGGGCTCCCAGCATCTTTCATTTCTTGAGTGCTTGGCTGTTCCTGTCTATTCATTTTTCTACCAAGGCATTTGCCGCGGTGGATGACCAGTGCTCACTGACCTCTCCCTTGGAACCACAACTCCAGTTGGTCTCTGCTTTGCCGTCTAGTCACATCCTTCATCCAGTGTGTGCAATCAGTTTCCAAGAGAAGGAAAAACAAACCTAGAGTTAATAGTTACTCCTTCTCTCCCTCAGTGATTCCCCGACTCTGGGTATCAGAAGCAGAAACTGGCAGCCAGGTCCCCTTAATTAGGAAGGTGTCAGAGGAAGTTTTGAAAAAAAAAATGTCAGTGTACAGGTTGCCCATTGGTTTATTAATTTTTAAGTTTCCTTCACATTTATTTAGGAACAACTTCTCCTAGAAGTTCCAGCCAAGTGCTAAGTTTTAACTTGGATGTGTGCTGGTTTGAGATGTGAATGCACCAACAGTCCCCCAGGGGTGCACAGAAGGCGCATAGAGTCCCTGCCTAGGGCTTCCTTCCTTCTCTCTCTTGACGACTTAAAAGCTGTTGTGCAGCTGTCACTCATTTTCTAGGAAAACAAGCCAGTCGCCGATCGACTTGGCAATACCTAAGAAATATTCCAGTTCCAATTACAGGCTGCCAATGGCAAGTACAGCCTTGGCCAAGAGGCACTTACTTTCTTGGTTCCTGATGCAAGGGATCTGGCAATAGGGACATCCTTCAATGTTTGTAGAAAAGATTTTTCTCTTTGTGATGATAGTTACTCCATTCTCTATCTAAAAATCTCTCTCTAATGAATTTTTTACATTCTGCTTTTTGGAACCCATTCCTTTATGCCAAGCACCTGTGCTCTACAGGCATCTCTGAAAAGTTTGGGTACCTGCTTCTCTTTAAAGGGAAGTTCAAAACAGTGAATAGAACAAACACTGAGCTGGTTCTGTGGCAGACACCTCATCACATCCCTGTGAGGCAGGTGCTGCTTTAAAGATGGGGAGATGGGGACCAGCAATGGGGCTTGGCTTGATGACATAATTAGTAAGGGCAGAGTTGGGATTTGAACCCCACCTGTGAAACGCCCCTGCTTGGGCTCCCTCCATGATGTCATGCTGGACAGTAGGGTTGCCTAAGAAGCTTAACGGATGCTGAGGAGGAGGAAGCCTTGTCTAGGTTGCAGTGGTTTGGGTTCTTCAAGAAGCAGACTCCGAGACATGGATTTGAATGCAAGAGACTTACTTGAGGTGATCCCACAGAGAGGGAGTGGGGAAGAGATGGAGGGTCCTTCAATGAGCTACTTACTGCTGGGGGCAGCTGGCACCCAGGCCTGCTGGTGGACTCCGGAGGCTGGCCCAGAATATCCCTAACTACCGCTTCCTGGAGGTCCGCCTGTTCCTATTTCCCACCGGTTGAGGGTCGTTCTGGGAGGTGTCACGTTGAATGCACAAAATTTAATGTTGATCAACTGGGAGCATCGATTCTCTTGAAAAATGAGCAAATACATATGCAGCCACTCATCCTCTCCCTGTCACACACCACCCAACACATAAAGTCTAAAGATCCTGGCGTTAAGAAAAGTGCTACTGGCCAGGCACAGTGTCTCACACCTGTAACCCCAGTACTTTGGGAGGCCAAGGTGGGAGGATCATATGAAGCCAGGAGTTCGAGACCAGCCTGGCCAACCTGGTGAAACCCTCTTCTCTACTAAAAATACGAAAATTAGCTGGGTATGGTGGCACGTGCCTGTAGTCCCAGCTACTTGGGAGGCTGAGGCAGGACAATCGCTTGAACCCAGGAGGTGGAGGTTGCAGTGAGCCAACATCATGCACTGTACTCCAGCCTGGGTGACAGAGTGAGACCCTGTCTCAGTAAATAAGTAAACAAAAAATAAATAAATAAATAAAAAGAGCTTTCCCTGATGTGATTCCATCCTGCGTGGCTGTTCTTTTGAGCAGTGGTCATTTATCTCTGTGCGCCTTCTCTCCTACCTAAGTGCATGCTGCCACCCAATGGAAGATTCAATGGACATGGACATGAGCCCCCTGAGGCCCCAGAACTACCTTTTCGGTTGTGAACTCAAGGCTGACAAAGATTATCACTTCAAGGTGAATAATGATGAAAAGGAGCACCAGTTATCTTTAAGAGTGGCCAGTTTAGGGGCTGGTGCGAAGGATGAATTGCACACTGTGGAAGCAGAGGCAGTGAATTAGAAGGCAGTCCAATTAAAGTAACACTGGCAACTTTGAAAATGTCTGTACAGCAACGGTTTCCCTTGGGGCTTTGAAATCATACCAGCAGTGCTCTTACGGATGAAGTGTGGTTCAGGGCGAGTGCATGCTAGTGGATGGGACTTTGTAGCAGTGGAGGAAGATGCAGAGTCTGAAGACGAAGACAAGGATGTGAAACCCTTAAGTATAACTGGGAAGCAGGCTGCCCCTGGAGGTGGTAGCAAGTTTCCACAGAAAAAAGTAAAACTTGCTGCCGATGAAGATGATGATGCTGGTCATGATGATTTTGGTGATGATGATGATGATCATGATGATGATTTTGATAACGAGGAACCTGAAGAAAAGCACCAGTGAAGAAATCTATATGAGATACTCCAGCCAAAAATGCACGCAAGTCAAATCAAAATGAAAAGGCTCAGAACCATCATCAACACCAAGATCAAAAGGGCAAGAATCCTTCAAAAAACAGGAAAAAACTCCTAAAACACCAAAAAGACCTAGTTCTGTAGAAGATATTAGAGCAAAAATGCAATACAGAAAAAGGTGGTTCTCTTCCCAGAGAGGAAGCCAAGTTCATCAATTATGTGAAGATTTGCTTCTGGATGACTGACCAGGAGGCTATTCCAGATCTCTGGCAGTGGAGGAAGTCTCTTTAAGAAAATAGTTTATACAATTTGGTAAAAATGTTCCATCTTATTTCATTCCTGTAACAGGTGATATCTGGCTGTCCTTTTTATAATGCAGAGTGATAACTCTCCCTATCATGTTTGATAAATGTTATCCAGGTTTCATTGCCAAGAATGTGTTGTCCAAAATGCCTGTTTAGTTTTTAAAGATGGAGCTTCACCCTTTGCTTGATTTTAAGTATGAATGGAATGTTATGATAGGACATAGTAGTAGCAGTGGTCAGACATGGAAATGATGGGGAGACAAAAATATACATGTGAAATAAAACTCAGTATTTTAATAAAGTAGCACAGTTTCTATTGACTTAATAAAAAGAAAGATGGTATTGACATAAGGTGATTTTCTTAATTTTTAAAATTTATTTTGCATGTCAGAAATGCATTTTAATTTTTATTTGAAAGCAACTTCAATTGTTAGACAAATGATTTTGTGTATAAATTTGATCTGGTTTTTATACGGAATATAATGATTTCCCTCATTCATCTTTCATGTGAAGGGCATTACAAGCCTAAAGGAAGATACTTTCTGCACACAAGTGGGTATCTTATGTGTGCAGTATTAGAAACCAGTGATGTCGTTGCTCAGTCTGCAACTCCTGACCTGCCCAGAACACAGGCTGAGCAGGTTCCCATGGCTGGAGGATTACTCCTAGGTAGAGAGACGCAGGTGCTTGAATACGGGACCTATTGATGTGGGAGGGAACTGTCTCTCCAAGCTGCAGGTGACAGCCGAGTTGGCTGGAGGGGATGTGGGCTCCCAGTGCATCTGCCATATGGGCAACAGGGAAGGAGGAGCCCAAAGTGGCACCATTACTGTCTTTGGAGTGTTAGGTTCTTACAAAGCTTCCCCAATGGATACTATTACTTCATTATCTTATTGGTACTGGGCGTAACAGCAGTTCTAGCTAACAGTTATTAGATGCCTGCTCTGTGCCAAGAATCGTGCTCAATACTTTATATACATGATTTCACTTAATCTTCGTAACTGCCCTAAGAGGTAGAGGCCATTAGAATCTTGAGATTGAAAATGAGACAGGGCACAAGGAGGGGAGATGTATTGCTCATGGTCCCACATCCAGAAAGTAGCACAGTGGACTCTTAAACCTGGGTCTGTCTGTCTGTTTGCTGGAGTGAACCTCCAGCAAGAGGAGTTTCTGTGTTTGCTCTTTGAATGACAGGACTCTGGACGTTGAGAAGATCCACACCTCATACACTTGACCTTGGGTTGTGAGGAGTTTCCCGTTCCTTATGCCAGTGAGACATTATGTGTTCCGTGGGGGTTCTTCTTAAGCAAGGAGGATCATTAAGTAGCAAGGTGGCCATAGTTGGAGAGACCCACATGAGCTCTAACCAGTCACAAATCAGTTCAGGCCATTAGATTTGTCATAAACGTATGATGAATGGTAATTCCCTGGTCTCATATCCAACCTCTGGGAGCTATCTGTTTGAGTGATGTCAACGCATAATGTTTAAAGCTGCTCATGTGATTATCTTGAATCAATGGAGAAGCATGAAGCTTGAACAGATTTCATAATAACTTTTTTTACGCTTGCGACTGCATTTTCGTCTCTCAGTTTTGTTCCTGTACAATGAAAACCTCCCAGTTCTTTTTCCTGGGCTACTGCAATATTAATGTTGATGAGAATTGCTCTGCAATGTCGGGGCACCCAACCAATGTGGGTTTTCGTCTCCCACCCTCCCACTTCCTTGTTTTTCTTGAGTAAAGAATAATAAGGAAAATAGCCTACCTTTACAGCAAGGGAAAATAACATCTATTTAGAGGAACTTGAGATGAAAGTATGTTTTCTTCATATTGGGTAATGTAATTCTGCAACTCTTGCTTAGCTTTTATTTCCAATGATTTAACAAGCTGCAGGACAAGGGTTCTTAAACTGTTGCCGTTATGCACATTTCTGAGCTCTTTAAGAAACAAAAGCTCAAAGGCCATCCTTTAAAAAAAATTCTGGCCTTTCAGGGGAGCAGGAGGGGCTGGCCCTTAGCGACATGATTTCATAGTTACCTCTCTAAGCAGGGGGTCTCAGTGTTGATTTTTTCCCTTTAACTCCAATCTAGGGTGTTCTGGGGTCTCCTTGTTTATTCCAGGACCTCCAAGCATGGCTGGCTGTTGTGAAGAGAGGCCATCCTCTGTCAGTGCATTCCACTTTTTATGTGATACGAGTTAGGAGGTTTTCTGTGGGTTCTCTCCTCAATTCTCACTTTTCTAACTTTAGCTCACGTTCTTGGCATTATTTTCAAAGGCATTGAAGAAATGAAGACCACAGTGGTTTTTGTTTGTTTGTTTTGAGACGAGTCTTGCTCTGTTGCCCAGGCTTGAGTGCAGTGGCACCATCTTGGTTCACTGCAGCCTCTGTCCCCTGGGTTCAAGCAGTTCTCCTGTCTCAGCCTCCAGAGTAGCTGGGATTACAAACATGTGCCACCATGCCTGGCTAATTTTTGTATTTTTAGTAGAGACTGGGTTTTACCATGTTGGCCAGGCTGGTCTTGAACTCCTGACCTCAAGTGATCCACCCACCTTGGTCTCCCAAAGTGCTGAGATTACAGGCACAAGCCACCGTGCCTGGCCCACAGTCTTTTAAAATGTAAAATGAGCAACATTTCTACCTGTCCCCTAGCCGTCTTTATCCTCGTGATGTCTCTAAGGCCCTTGGAATAGCCAGGGACCAGCACTGACAGACACAGTCTTCTCCCAGTCACTGGCATTTGCAAAGGACCTGCTCGGTGCCAGGCACTGCACTTAGATGCTTTCAGGCATCACGTCATTTAATGCTGAGGACATTCTCTGTGGTACCTGCTGCTATCCTCCCACTTTACAGTGAGGAAGCAGGCATAGGAGACCTCGGCATCATGCCCCACACGCTCCTGGGCACCGGCCGAGCTGCCTCCTCTGCTATGCTGGGTGAACTTGCTTCTGGGGTATTTATAAAAACTAAACATATTTCCAAAGCACACCTGCTTTCAGAGGTGGGTCTCAGTCAGGATCCTTTGTGTGGTTGAAGCCACCCTTTCCCTTCCCTTATACCTCACCTGCTCTACTCATTAGGAAAGCAGGCCCTACTTCTAGACGCTATCATTTAAAATAATGAAATATATTAGGTTGGTGCAAAAGTAATTGCAGTTTTGCCGTTAATTTTAGTGACAAAAACAGCAATTACTTTTGCACCAACCTATAGATGGATGAGAATGTTAGGAAACACAGCATGGTGGGGTCGTGGGGAGGGATCGCTTAGAGTGGTTTCCTGCCAGTACTGCCCTGGATGGAGATAAAGTTCCTCCTGTGAGCTTCCTTGTCTGCGGCTATTCCATTTATTGAGCACCTACTGTGTGCTGGGCACCATTCTCCATGATAGAATGCATCAGGGAACAAACTGTACAGAAAAACCTGCTCTTGGGCATGTTCAATCTCTTTTTGGAGTTGCAAAGCTCACTCCTGCCCACTCTGGAGAGTTCTCTCCTAACACCCCACAGGCTACTTCTGCAGAACCCAATGATGGGCCAGCTGTGTTCCCGGCATTGAAAGCACAACAGACTTGCAACAGACGAGCCCCCAAGTGTGAGATGTAGATGGCATCTCCATGAGTTCTGTGTTCTCTTCCCTTCTTTAGACATTCAGCTGTTTGACTTCCTCCTTGGTGCCAGATGCTATGAGCTGTGGGTGCTACGAACCAGGATAGGACAAGATGGTTGATTGTTCCCCTGATCCAGCCTCCTCCTCTTTTTTTTTTTTTTTTGGCTTTTTACAAAATTATTATGATTATTTTACATAAGATAGTGTCTCATTCTGTCACCCAGGATGGAATACAGCAGTGTAATCTCAGCTCAGCGTAGCCTCTAATTCCTGGCCTGGAGTGATCCTCCTGCCTCAGCCTCCCAAGTAGCTGGGGCCACAGGCACGTGCTACTATACCCAGCTACTTTTTTTTTTTTATGTTTTGTAGGGATAGAGTCTCTGTGTTGCCCAGGCTGATCTTGAACACCTACACTCAAACGATTCTCTCACCTTGGCCTCCCAGAGTGCTGGGATTATGGCTGTGAGCCACCATGCCTGGCCTCTTCCTTTTCTTTTCCTTCTTGTCAACAGTTCTACCCACCGTCCCCCAATTTTTAGCAGGCACATGACTCTCCAGGATCAAGAGCATGTTTCCCTGTTGTTATGAAGTGAGTGGTGTCCATTTCCCAAATTCACATGTTGAAGCCCTAACCCCCAGGACCTCAGAATGTTTTTTAGATGGACCGTTGCTCTTTCACCAGGCTGAAGTGCAGTGGCATGATCTCGGCTTGCTGCAACCTCTGCCTCCCAGGTTCAAGTGATTCTCCTGCCTCAGCCTCCTGAGTAGCTGGGACTACAGGTGTGCACCATCACGCCTGGCTAACTTATTTTTAACAGAGTCAAGTTTTCACCATATTGCTCAGGCTGGTCTCGAACTCCTGACCTCAGGTGATCCACGCACCTTGGCCTCCCAAAGTACTGGGGTTACAGGTGTGAGCCACTGTGCCCGGCCAGAATGTGGTTTTAAAGAGGGCATTAGGTTTAAAATGAGGCCCTTAAGAAGGGCCCTTGTCCAATCTGACTAGTGTTCTGATAAGAAGGGAAGATAGGGTACACAGAGTGATGCCAGGGATGCCAGAGAAGACCCTGGGAGGATACAGGGAGAAGACAGGCACCTGCAAGTCCAGGAGAGGCCTCAAGAGAAACCCATGCTGCCAACGCTTTGATCTTGGACTTCCAGCCTCCAGGACTGTGCAAAACAAATCTCTGTTGTTTAAGCCACCCCACCTGTGACATTTTGTTATCGCAGCCCTAGCAGACTGCTGTATCTACCTCCCTTGTAATGAGTGATTATGAACTAAATCCTCGTCTAGGAGGTGTGAGCCGGTGATGTGTACATTTCTGAGTGGTGCAGGGGCAATTCATGCACTTCTCCTTTTCCCACATTTTGAGGGAATGAAGGCTTGGTAATGAGCCCTGCTGGCCATGCGGTGAGGGTGGCCAGGATTTCCAGAGATGGTCCCTGGGCTGCACCTTGGCCCTGGGCTGCAGATACCCATACTCCCGCCTGAGGGAGAAAGAAACTTCTCCTGTGTTTAATCCATGGTTACTTGGCCTCTGCAATACCCTCCCGAGTAAACGGGAGGTTTCCGACCAGTAATCTTTCCTTCCTACCTTGAATCCAGCAGTGAGGCGTTTTTTCATGCCACGGATTTAATGGATGAAATGGCAAAGAGAGCTGTTCTCATAAGGGGGGGATCCTCTTTTAAGATGCTCATGATTCTGTGAGAGCAAAAGGAATGGAGATATCCATGCCGGCTTCAGATATTTCCTTTGCAGCCCAGTGGCTCTAAGAAGCGCTAAGATGAAGGATTGTGAAGGCATTCTTGAACTGCCTTTGAAGGGAGGTTAGGCCAAGATTTGATGGCTTAGGTGGGAGGCAGTCAAGGCCGGCTGGGGTGTTGTTCTGTCTCAGAAGGGTTTCGTGGGTTCACTGCAACAAATTGCAGAACCTGATCTCAGTCTTCGCTGAGTCCGTCCACATGGGTGAACTCAGTGAAAGCCTCTTCAATACCCACCTCTTTCTCCCCCCATAAAGATGGTTGTGGGAGTGAGGTCTATGTATTAGGTGTGTGGATAGAACAGAGAAGACGGAAATGACCCAGTCTCAAACGTGTACAATTTTTATTTCGCCATCAAAAATAAGAAGAAGAAGAACAAAATAAATGCTCAGTCTCCAAGACTCTGATCCCTCCACCTGTGGCGCACAGGTTGGCCCACACTTCTGCTGGGAATGGGGGTGGTTTAGCCATGGAGGTGATGCTGACTGCCACTGTGGGGAGCAGGGCTCAGGTCTCTCCACTATCGTGGCAGCTTCATCCAATCCTGTCAATCAGAACAGAATCGGCTTTGCAAGGAGCTGTTTCTTCCAAGGCTGCTTTATATCTATGTGGTTGGTTTCCCCTGAGATTGAGATAAACTGTTATTAGTTTGATTGCAAATAAGGAGATTGGTAAATGACAACATTGTTCATGCTGGGTCGCGCTGACCCGCACAATACCATCTCATGATCCTTTGGAATCAAAACACACTCTGCATGTTAGCATGACTTCAGCTTCTCTTGCTCTTCTGAAGATGGGGAGAAGAGCTACCAGGTGAGGACCTTTCCAGACACAGGCTAGCTTCTGGCTCATCTTCTCCATCTAAACCTCCAGAGTCTCTGAGAATTTAAAGAAATAGCTTTCACATCTTGATATCAGCTCTTCTCACTTCTGAAACTGGTGGGAATCCACAGGAGGCAGTGTGGAAAGGATGGAGTGGGGAGGAGGAGGATGTGGAATGGACTGGTGGGAACCCACAGGAAGCAGTGTGGAAAGGATGGAGTCGGGAGGAGGAGGATGTGGAATGGACTGGTGGGAACCCACAGGAGGCAGTGTGGAAAGGATGGAGTGGGGAGGAGGAGGATGTGGAAAGGACTGGTGGGAACCCACAGGAGGCAGTGTGGAAAGGATGGAGTGGGGAGGAGGAGGATGTGGAATGGACTGGTGGGAACCCACAGGATGCAGTGTGGAAAGGATGGAGTGGGGAGGAGGAAGAGGTGAAATGGATTTTCTCAGCAGAACCATGGCCCATTGAGACACACAGCTGCTGCAGCATTCTTTGTGGGAGCTTGTTTTCACACCTTCTAGTTGTCGTGTTACTGGGTCGGAAAGATATGGACCCTAATTTTAGATAGATAGGGGCCAGTGGGTGTGGTTTGGATTTGTGTCCCCAACCAAATTTCATGTTGAATTGTAATCTCCTGTGTTGGAGGAGGGACCCAGTGGGAGGTTATTGGATCATGGGATTTCCCTGACACATTTCCCCTTTGCTCTTCTTGTGATAATGAGTGAGTTCCCACATCTGGTTGTTTAAAAGTTTGTAGCACCTCTCCCTTCACTTTCTCTTCCTCCGGCCATGTAAGATGCACCTGTTTCCTCTTTGCCTTCCACCCCGATTATAAGTTTCCTGAGGCCTCATCAGCCATACTTCCTGTACAGCCTGCAGAACTGAGTCAGTTAAACTTTTTTTTTCTTTTTTTTTTTTTTTTTTTTCAGACGGAGTCTCTCTGTGTCCCCCGGGCTGGCATGCGGTGGCGTGATCTCGGCTCACTGCAACCTTTGCCTCCTGGGTTCAGGCTATTGTCCTGTCTCAGCCTCCTAAGCAGCTGGGATTACAGGTGCCCACCACCACACCCAGCTAATTTTTGCATTTTTAGTAGAGGTGGGGTTTCACCATACTGGTCAGGCTGGTCTCGAACTCCTGACCTCAAGTGATCCACCCGCCTTGGCATCCCAAAGTGTTGGGATTACAGGCATGAGCCACTGTGCCTGGCCAAGCTTCTTTTCTTTATATATTACCCAGTTTGAGACGGAGTCTTACTCTTGTCACCCAGGCTGGAGTGCAATGGTGCGATCTTGGCTCACTGCAACCTTCACCTTCTGGGTTCAAGTGATTCTCCTGCCTCAGCCTCCTGAGTAGCTGGGATTACAGGCACCTGCCATCATGTCTGGCTAATTTTTGTATTTTTAGTAGAGACAGGGTTTCACCATGTGGGCCAGGCTGGTCTTGAAGCTCAGATGATCCACCCACCTCAGCCTTCGAAAGTGCTGGAATTATAGGCGTGAGCCATTGCACCTGGCTCGTTGGTGCCAGGTAGTTCTTTATAGCAATGCGAGAATGAACTAATACAAGTGCTGTACGTGATATTGAGATAAAGAGGCCTGGAAGTTTGGAGAAAGGAGATGGAGGCTCTCCCTGAGGAGATGAGGGAAGGCTTCCTGGAGGAGGTGGCCCTTGAGTTAGTCCTTAAATTTGGATGTATGGAGATTGTGGAGAGGAATTCCAGGAGGAGAGAGCCCTATGAGAAAAGACTTAAGAACAGAAAAGGATGGAGTGTATATGGGAGCAGGGAGCAGTTTTATCTGGAAGAATCACAGGGAGTGGAAAGGGGATGGGTGGAATTACAGATGGGCAGGCGTCTGGCTAAGAGGGTTTTGAGTGGTAGGGGGATGAGCTTGGACTTAATCCATTAGGGAAAGAGGGGAGTCTTTGAACATGTTTTGACACAGAGGTGATCAGAGCTGGATTTTAGAAGGTGTGATTTATCCATATTTTTTTTTTGAAGAATTCACTAAAAACATCAAAAGAAGAAGACTATTTCATGATGTGTGAAAACGACATAATATTCACATTTCTGTGCCCATGAATGAAGTTTTGAATTCTACCAATAAAATGTTGATAGAAATTTTTTTTCTCTCTTATCATGTAAGTACCTGTATAATATACTCAGTTTTGCCACTTGGCCCACAAGGCTTAATGTGTTTACTATCTAGCTTTCTATAGAAAATGTTTATAAATTCCTGGGATAGGTGAAAGGCGAGAGAGACTGGTCTAGAATTCCAGAAAGGCAACCATTGTGCCAGACACAGGCAGTAGTTCCCGATCTGTGTCCTGTGGTAGAAATAGATTTCAGGCAGCCAAAAAAAAAAAAAAAAAAAAAACATGTGCAGGTTTGCTGAATGCTGGGTTACATAGAGTTAAACAGATCTCTTTGTGGGACTTCTCAGAGCCTTTAGTACTTTAATGGTCATTGTGACTCTTGGAGAGGGAAAGATGACATGTGATAATTTGTACAGTCAGTTGACCATGGAAGCTCTTTTCCAGGGATCCATATTCTAGGGAGCTCACCACAGGGAAAACCGTTCTGGGGAGGGGGAGTGAAGAGGACAGTAAGGTTGGAAAGGAAAATGTGGCTGCAGCCAAGGGGACTGAATCTCCAGGGCTTGTGGGAGGAAATGGCATCATGGAGGGCTCTAAGGATCCCAGCCTGAGAGTCTGGGATAGTGACGGTGGTAAGTCGGGGGTGTTCTGTGGGGAGGGCCAGGGGGCAGGGGAGGGAGAGGACTGTGAGGTGTGTACATGGAGAGCTCTCATCTGCAAAATGGGGTAACAAGAGTCCCACATTCTGTGTGAATATGGACGCTGATACTAACGTGGACACTAACACTAATGTTGTACTATCCAGTATTTATGAAGCACCAACTGTGTGCCAGGCACTGTGCCGGGGGTTGCCAAATATTCTCTGTAGAGAACCAAATGGGAAACATCTTTCATGGTGGTGGGCCGGGTTTGGCCAGCCAGCTGCAGTTCGCTCATCCCTGCGCCATGCTAAGCACTTTAATGTACTGGTGTTAAACTAACTTAAGGCTCATAAGCGCCCTTTGCGATAAGACTTTCTTTATCAGCAGTTTTAAGATAGTCATCTGGCCGGGTGCGGTGGCTCACACCTGTAATCCCAGCACTTTGGGAGGCTGAGGTGGGTGGATCACTTGAGGTCAGGAGTTTAAGACCAGCCTGGCCAACGTGGCAAAACCCCATCTCTACTAAAAAATACAAAAATTAGCCGGGCATGGTGGTGGGTGCCTATAGTTCTAGCTGCTTGGGAGGCTGAGGCAGGAGAATTGCTTGAACCTGGGAGGCAGAGATTGCAGTGAGCTGAAATTGTGCCACTGCATTCCAGCCTGGGTGACAGAGCATGACTGTCTCAAAAAAAAAAAAAAAAAAAAGGTTAGTAATCTGTCCAAGTTCACAGCTAGTAAGGGCTGGAGGCAGTGCTGGAGCCCAGGCGGTGTGTTCTGAGAGCATGCGTGGAACTCTGACACTCCAGTGCTGCTGAGTCCTACCCTCAGTTGTGACTGTTGTTGCTGTTATTCCTGCAGGTGGTTGTTTATTGGGATAGGAGCTCAGGTGAGGGGATCCCAAGGTTGGGATTCACGTGCTGTTGTGTTTCCCAGGGAAAGGTGTATAGGGGAAGGAGCGGTGGGTGGGGACCCTGCTTACTAAGGAGGACAGGAGAAGGGTTAGGGATGGAGACCAAGGATGAGCAGACAGGGCAGTGGGAGAGTCGGGAAAGGCAGGAGAGGAGGCAGTGGAAGAAGGAAGGGGTGGTGCACACAAGCAGTGTTGCCGGGAGACAGTTTCAGCAGGTTGAGGGGCTCTAAGACGCTGGTGCAGCTGCTGGCTGTGCTTACTAGGTGTGGCAGATGCTGCGGGTACGTCCGTTCTTGTCCCCTTAGTACTCATCGTCTTGGTCCATTCTAGTGGGGTCCTTTGGCAGCACCCATGACTCTCTGCTGAGTACTTTCTTTCCTTCCAAGCTTGGGGTAGACCAGAAGTGTCAGAGATAAAGTCCCCAGTAGCAGCCTCAGCCAGTGATGTTGCCCCATGGCAGGGGTAACAGGTTCTGCATCATCTCCGAGTGGCCCCTGGGACTGGGCCCCTGTTGCCTGCATTGGCAGTCTCTTCATAGCACACCCTGCATCGGCTTCCCTCCCCTCCCCAAGTCTCTTCAGCACTCAGGGGCTCACCTCCTAAATAAACTACCTGTACTTGAATCTTCATCTCAGGATCCACTTCTGGGGGACCCCAAAGCAAGGAACCAGAAACCATCCAGGGAGTTGTCAGTCAAGTGTGTGGGAGTCATTGGCTTAGTCATGCAGTTGAAAGCACTGGTTGAGCACCTGCTGTATATCTGCCAGATATGGGGATAGGCCGGGGGATGCAAGTGCAAATAGTCAGACATGACATCTGCCTCCGCCATGCACAGCAAGTATGTCCAGGAAGGGGCTACAAGGAGTAGGGTAAATGCTTTGAAGGAAGCTGCAGGATGCGGAGGGGTGGAGGGAGGAATGGAACTACTTTTCACGGAGAAGTCCAGAAAGCCCCCTTGAGATGCAGTCATGTAAGCTGAGACTCAAGGGATGAGAAGGAGTTGATCAGGCAAATCACAAAGGGAAAGGTGTTCGAACAGAGGGAACAGAAAGTGAAAGGCTGTTTGAGCTTGAGTGAGCTTGGTGAGAAGGAGGAGTGAGTTGAAGGCCAGTATGGGTGTGGGAGGGGAGGAAGAAGGAGGGAGGAGAGGGAGGAGGAGGGAAAGGAAGGAAAGGAAAGAGAAGAGAGGAGATGGGGGGTGAGAGAGAGAAAGAACGAGAGAGAGAGACAGAGAGAGAGAAAACGAGAATGAGAATGAGAGAAGGCGGAGGCAGAGACAGAAGTTGAATGCGGACCTAGAGGTCCCAGGGGAAGGCGTGCAGCCCAGGAGAGGGAGCCTGTAAGACAGAACGTCTGTCTCTACACTTGTCAACAAGTGCTCCGAACTGCACCTCTCATCAGGGTAAGGAAAATAAATATGCAAAAAAGCCTCCTGAAACATTGTGAGAACATTTTCAACACAAGTTTAAAACACAATCACAGGGTCAACATGTGCTTTCTCTTGAGAACAGTTTTCCATTTGAAAGCTTTTCTTGCTTCCCACTAATAGGAGCCTATTCAGGTAATTTTCTTTTCTTTCTTTTATTTTTTTAAAGGCTCCTTTTAAAGCACAATGACCTTTTCCGTTTTATTTTTTTCTTTCTGTAGTCGTTCATGGAGAGAGCAAGATAGCAGCACAGTGTTGCACTGCCTGCCAATTTGAGGGAAAAGGGGGTGGGGAATAAAAGGCAAATAAGTAGACAGAGATATGGAGCCTGCAGTTGTTGAAGGTGTGTGCGTTTTCTGGAATATTCAGCAACAGCTTCTCATTGGGAAGTAGGGTCACCAGCTGTTCTGGCTTATCTGGGATTGAGGGAGCTCCTGGGATGTGGGACTGGTGGGTCACCCTCATCCAAACAACCCAAAGGAATGTGTCAGAGATGGGTTGCCTCTGCTGGCCACCCAGTCGGACCCTCGTTCTCCAACACCTGCATCCAGACTTGTGGTCCTCATTTCCACTCCACCCAGCCCACCCAGGATCGGGGAGTTAGCCTCCCTTCGAACACTCCAGGAAGAGTCCTGGATAACCATGTGACTTTGCTAGGGGCACCCTAGCAAGGAGCTTCAGCATCAATATTAACTATTTTCGTTCTGTGAGTAGCCTCAGCAGACCGTCCACTAGGGCAGCGAGTTGTCCCGGTCATACCTGGGAATGCAGGCTTCCTGGGACGTGGTACTTTCCATGTTAACACGAGAATGGCCCTGGGTAAACTGGGATGGTTGGTCACACTGCCGGAGAGGAAGAGTTTCTGGATCCTGTTCCTATTACCCATGGACTCGGATATCCCCATGACTTATGTTTCCTGAGCCTCAGTTTTGTCATCTGTAAAATGGGAGATAATGCTAATGCCCGTCTCATCCTTGTAAAGTGATTAGCATAGTGCTGGGCATACAGTAGGTGCTTAATAAATGTTTGTACAATAAATGTTCATTTTATGATTATGGATTAGGCAGAGTAGACTGTATACATAGAGAGATTTCAAGGGCTTGGGATGACCTTTCCTCCACTGAAAACCGTTCCCTTACTCTGCTGCCAATAATCTTTCCATTAAGAAGTCATTCCTTGGGCTCAGGACCCCTCACGGTTTTCCACCAATGTATTAGGTTGGCACAAAAGTAAGTGCGGTTTTTGGCATTAAAAGTAATGGCAAAAACTGCAATAACTTCTGCACCAACCTAATGCATCAACAGCATAAGAGACGGACCTCATGCCATCAGGAGCCAGGGCCAGGGTCATGCGGGTGCTTCGTCTCAAGGCACTGACAGGGACCACGTTGAATTGAAGTCTAAAATTTAATCATAAAAGTTCAGGTGAATTTCATATTTGGTTTCATTTTCAGTTCATTTTTAAAATATGAAAGCAGTTTTTATTGTTTTTTTCTCAGTTGTTATTTTTCCACATTCAGACCTCTCAGAGAAACACAGCCCCAGCCCAGGACGTTCTGTGTTGTTTATCTTGTGATTTATACTTGGGCCATATCTACCTGGGGTGGACAGCTGTGGCTCTAATGGAAAGTATCTCTGAAAACATAATCATCTCTGAATGACACAGTCATTCACACCTTAGTCTAAACAAGCACTGCTGTAGAAGTTCACAGAAAGCACAGTAGCCTGGGAGTCAGGGGTCAGGGGACCAGAGCCCTTCCCTGGACTCTGCTGCTTAATCTCTGTGTGGTCTTTGGTGAGTAACTTCCTCTCCATGAGCTCCAGCCACCAAATCTGAGAAACCAGTTGGACCAGATAGATCAGTCGTTTATCAGCTGTATTCTGGAGGACCCTGGGGGTCTCAGGGAAAAAGATGAGGCTCTTTATCTCCCCCTCTGACCAACCAGCTTGGTAGCTTGGTTCCACCAGGGCCCTGCCTTTGATCTGTTTTATAGATTAGTGGTCTGGGTAACATTTCAGGGTTTTGATACTACCCAAGTCATTAAACATCTCTTCTGGGTCTTTTTTTAGGTCCTTTTTGGCCAGGGTAACTCCTTGCACTTGGCCCCCTTGCTGGAGAGAAGCACTTGGGGCATTAGAGGAATCTTCCCCGGGCAGGTGCCCTTGTTGGCTGTGAACCTGGGAGCCTGGGCACAGCCTTGCAGTGGGCGGTGTGAGGGCACAGCACCCAGCTGTGACAGGAAGCTGGTGACTAAGGATGTGCTTCCCAATTTTGAGAGGGTTAAGGACAATTATTTATTTTGAGTGTGCCCCAGATTGTCGTCATCCTTCCCGTCCTTGGCAGAGGCTCTGATGACAGCATCCTCCGCCTGGCTCCACTTCCTGGCTGCTCAGCTTCCTCCGTCTGACATGCTGGAGCTTGGCTGCCTTTGCATGTACGGTCGACTTTCAGTGGGTAGATGGTGGAAACTTAAATGTCCACAATAGGGGAATTATTCAATCTATCATTGTGCCTTTGTCCCCAGGATAGACGTACAGAGCTGTTAGAACAAGAGATACATCTGTGTGATGGGCATTAAAATATCCCCACAACTCAGCTGAACTCTAAAGCAAGCAAGTTGGAGAACTAAGGTCTGCTGTGATTGTCTTTATACTAAATGTGCACTTGTACTTGTTGGGTCCCTATATAAGTAAATGCATAGCAGAGGGTCTCTAAGTCTTCATGCTAAGCTGCGAATAGGACTTACCTTTGGGGACAAGAGTAGGCTGTGAAAGCATTGCTAATTCCCACTGTGTGCAGGCTCAGAACTAGGCATTTTTTTGGCATTATTACATTTAATCCTTAAACAGATATTTGAGGTACAGATGAGGAAACTGAGTCACAGGCCAAGTAAGTTGTCCAAAGACACACGTCTAGTAAGGGATGGAGCTGAGATCCAAACTTGGGAGTCTCTGCTTTGAAACCTTCAGCGCCTCTCTGATGAAAGGGACTTTTGCTTTGTACCTTGTGCACTTACATGTAACTTGAATATTTTATCCAGAGGATGTACTCATGCATGACTTGTATAATAAGGTAGAAAATTTTAAAGAGATAAAGAATGCTTTGTGATGTCACCTTTTTATGCACTGAAATGGCACTGCCCATCACTTGAGGTTTGGCAATAAAGATCTGGATTCTTTTATCAAACAGTGGCAGAAAGCATGGCTTGAGCTTTCCAACTCCATGGGAGAGGCCTCGTAGACCATGAGTCATTTACATCACAGTGTGAAATAGATAAGCCACTGGGGAGGACAGGATGCTGAAGGAGGAAGAGGGACTGAGGAATCAGAAGAGCTGGTATGGGGTCCTGGCTGTTTGTATTTGATAGCCTGGTCTTTATCTGTATAGGGAGAGACTCTAAAAGGCAGGGCAGACCCTATGCCCTTGGGTGATTCATCATCACATCCATGCATATTACGCCGAGTCTGAATTTTATCCTAGCAAATCTCTCCATAAGCTACAGTGATGACAATACAAATAATTAATATTTATTTAGTATTTACTTAGGGCCAGCTGCTGTCCTTAGCAAATTGTGTCTAAAACCCTAACAGGCACATAAATCACTTGGAGATCTGGCTCACATGCAGATTGGCACTCAGTAGGTCTGGGGCAGGGCTCAAGATCCTGCATTTCTAGCAAGCTCCCTGGTGAGGCTGAGGCTGCAGGCCCATAGACCACACTGGGTAGTGAGGATGAAGAGGTCAAGGCATAGGCTGCTTGGGCTCGAGCCTGCATCCCTTCCATGTGGGACCTTAGCTGGGCTACCTCCCCCATAGGGTTGTTACAACCATTAAATCAAATAATACACAGGCAGACTCTTGGCATGGAGCCCGAGGCATAGCAAGAACCTGTTGAATGGAAGTGATGATGGTGATTAATATCTCTTCATAATCTCTCAACAACTCTGGAAGTTAGGTCCTGGGATGCCCCCTTATTTGACAGATGGTAGAACCAAGGCTCAGAGACGCTAAAAGCTCCCTCAAGCTCTTGCAACCGAAAAAGCAGGCTGGCTAACTCCAGAGTGGGATTCTCAGTCTTGGCACTACTGACACTTGGGGCTGATCGTTCTTTGCTGTGGTGTCTGTCCTGTGCTTGTGGCAGATTTTGTGGCATCCCTGTCCTCTACTGAGTGGACATCAGTAGCATCTTCATCTCCCCAAAATGGGACAACCAAAAATGTCTCCAGACATTGCCACATGCCCCTGGGAGAACAAAATCACCCCCCTGGTTGGGAAGCCCTTCAGAACCTTATAAGGTGGTGTCCCTCCAATGGGGCGGTCTGTTTTTCCAGGCTTCATAGAAACATGATATGTCATTCAGGCCATCTAAGAGTTAACTGAAGCTTCAGTAGTAATTGAGAAAATTGTCTCTAATGCTGTGATCAAGGGTACCACATCTTTTATTTTTTTAAAAAATGCCTACATAGTTCCAATTCAGCTGTTATTCAACTGTTATTCAGCCCTTTGAAAAATATTCGGGCTGATATTATGTATTACCACTTGTTTGCATTTAGTGCTATGAAATCATGCCATTTTCATTTTTTTTGTTCAAAGAGCTGTTGCCAACACTATCTTTAAGTATGCTTTTATTTGCCTTCTGGTATCTACATATAATGGAACTTCTGGAAAGTGGAATTTGTGATTTGCAATCTGTGGCCATTTCTATAGCGTTCTGATTTGCAAACAGGATTCACCTCCTCGTCTGTACTTTCCTTGCATACTACCTTATGTTTGACTAATTTAAGCTTCTAATAGATGTACTTGCAGAATGTTGCTTCATTTATCACTAAAGCTGCCTGAACAGCTTCAGTGAAATTGTGCTGACCTCATTTAATTATTTGTAAAACCCGTGTTCTGATTCAGTTGGCAAGGTTTTGGGTATCTTTTCATGTTTAAGGAAATTAAAGAGCAAACATCAGATAATTTATTGAGTGCTTACAATATGCCACTGTGGTTTATCTCTTTGAATCTTCCAAACATTTATTGGAGATAATTTATGCCCATTTTATGGGTAGGAAAATCCAAAGCTTAAGTCTCCTTTTATGATTACACAGAGAAGAAATGGTAGAGGTGGGATTTGAGTTTCAGACCCCAGCGTCCACACTCTTACTGCTTTGCTGGGTTGAATTTAGCCATCGAGAATAAAGTGGCATTAATTTCCTCCTTTGCTCACATGCTATAAAGCAACCAGCTCTGATTGTTGCTTGATGCCACAGTTTCCAGATGTGGCACAGTCCGTTATTTGGATGTTCCATCTGCCTAATTTCACACTCCAACTGTTGAGAAATGGCTGGATTTTCAAAGCTGTGGAGACACAGCCAACAAGTCTTCACTTACTGGTGGGGAAACAGGAGGAGTAGGGGGCAACCTTGAGGGCCTGGCAAGATCTGAAATTCATGAATGTGTAAGTGGCGCCCACCCGTGTGGGGAAAAGGTGGTCTGTGGGTCTGCCAGGAGGGTGAGATGGCTTACAAAGATGAGAGCCACTCAGACCTGAGTTGGCACCAGTTTGCTTGCCAAAACTCATCTGGGTCTCCTCTAACCCAAGGCAGCAGGATGGCAGCACAGGCACTACATTTGGGTCTGTTAGGCCTGGTTAGTTGGCACTGTTAAGCACCAACTACATGCATGCTATGCAAAACATTAGTTGAATTATATCAAAGACATAGAATATTCAGAGGAAACTGCTTAAACTTTCTGAGCCTCAGTTTCTCTGTTTATGAAATGGGGGTGGGAATGCATGGTAAATCCCTAGGATCAACTGAGCAGGTGCTCATAAAAACATTTTGAAACTTACAAGTTGAATTTCATTGCAACACATGTTTATAGGATGTTTCACACTGTGATTTGGGCACTGGGAAAATGAGTTAGACATCGTTTTTTATTAGAGGACCTCAGCCATTCCCTAGAGATTGTACTAGTCTGGGCTCCTGGGGCTACAAGTGACAGAACTCCAACTCCGGCTTTCTTTAGTAGAAAAGAGAGTTTATTGGTTGACATAATTAAGATGTCTAACAATATGACTACTTCAGGTAAGGCTTGATCTAGGAGCTTGGCCAGTGTCATCAGGACTCAGGTTTGTTCTCTTTCTTCTATTCCTATTCTGCATTCTCCTCCATGCTGGCTTCAATATCAAGAAGTCCCTTTCCACAGTGTGGTCCCAGTGGTATCAGGCGTTCAGCTTCCCAGCTCCCAGGTCTAAGTCCTGCAGAAATGAGTCTGTATGTCCAGGCCACTCCATTAGGAGCCTTGGGGTTCTGTCTTACTGGCTTTGATTGGGTTGTGTGATCATTGCTTAGCAATTCCTGTAGCCAAGCGTGGTGTATTGCTCTGACTGGCCACACATGGGTACAGGCTTCTTGGAGAGGTCCGGGTGGAGTGAGCTCACTCCCTACCTGGACTGAAAGTGGGAAGGAAAGTCAAGGCTTGTAGCAGCAGCAGTAGCAGCAGCAGCAGCAAGTTATCTCAGCTCACTACTGTGGGTATAATGGGCATACAATCTGGCAAATGTCAGTCAATAGAGGTTCTCCCAAAGTTGAAAGAGAGGATAAAAGTTAAGGCACTAACTCCACCTTGGACAGAAGTGTTCAGAGAGGCCTTCTAGAAGCAGCAAGTTTTCAGCTGGGTTTTGAAGGATGCATAGGAGTTTACCAGGTAGAGCAAGAGTAGGCCAGGCAGAGGCACAATCAAGGTAGAGCATATTAAGAGCCTAGAAACAGAAGAAATTTGAATTTGACTCCAAAGGTGATGAGGAGGCATTCTAGGTTTTTGAGCAGAAGAAGTAGCTGATAAAAATGAAATTTTATGATAGTTTTGGGAGAAGAGCAAATGGGTCACAGGAAAATAGCTTCAGGAGGTTCTCAGGGGTTGGGCTTTTTGGCCCCCACATAAAAGATATGGACTAGAGACTTTGGGGCCAGCTACTCACTAGCTGTGTGACCTTGGGCAGGATGCTTCACGTATAATTGTGCCTCATGTATAAATGTGCATATTCATCATAGTGATTCCTACCTCATTGGGTGGTCGTGAGGATTAAATGGGCTAATGTGTATAAAGCACCCAGAACAGTGCCTGGCTCAGAATGTGGCTCATCTAACTGTTGGTCAAATTAAAACAAAATCGCTTACTGCAATCTTTCCCCCTGAGTGTTTTGAGGAAAACCACTTTCATAGGACATAATGGGTGTTAACACAAAAGAAGAACAGAATAGTCAAATGTATTTTGGTAAATGCTGGGTTCAACATTTATAATTATTACTGTGGCAAATATGTATTATGTGCTTACCTGGGGCCAGGCACTATGCTTTACGTGCTTTTTTTCTCATTCAGTTCTCACCACCGCCCTGCAGGGTTACACACTGGAAAGTGGCAAGGCCAGGATTAAAAGCTAGAAGAGACTCACTCCAGATGTGGAGCTGCTCCCTTCTAGGCTGTACTGATTACTTTTTCTGCAGGACTTCTCAGAGCCTTTACTATTTACACATGTACTTATAATGTCCATTGTCCAGGCGGAGAGGATGTAAAATATTTCCCTAACATGTTGGACTGAAATCTCACTCCACCCTTAATGTATCTTTTGGGACATGAAATGTGCTCTTTGAGCAGAGAGTGCTTAACAACAGCAATTAGTAATGAGAAGGTGAATGATAAAGAAACAGAATAATTCAGGGAACATTCCTCTCAAAGAATGACATGGCTTTCTCCCCCTTAAATGACCTAGATCAGCTGCCTAATGGTCTGTCAGTGTCCCTTATGTGCCAAAGTGACATGGTCATTACAGAATTTGCCGGAAGGTTCTTCATCACTCCATCCCATTGTCTCTGTAAGTTTTAGCTTCTCCCCGAATTTTGCAGCCTCTGCTCAGGGAGAAGTGAGCAGAGTCCCATTTAATAGGCTATTTGTTATGACCACCCTTGACTCTGCACTTGAGCAGTGGCCGTGTCTGTTTTTCATGAATCCCTCAATCAGCACCAATATTGAAATTGACAAGAGGTGAATGCAAGTGAAACAACGCGTGATTGATTGACCTCGTCTTTTGCTGGAGAGACAAGTGGGGGCAGGAGTGTGGATAAATCTGCGTTCCAGTAAAAATGCTGAACCATATTTTTTTGTACATCTAAACCACAGATGCAAAGAGAGGAGGAAATGAATGCCTCTTTTAAGCTTCTGCCAACACTTCATGTTGCCTAGGGAAGGGACTGTGTTTGCCAAGATAGAATAATTTATAATCCTGTTTTGAACTTGGAAAGTTTGCAACTTTTTTTTTTTTTTTTGGAGGGGGTAGTTTATTTAGGTTTATTAGTGATCACCCACTAAGAGGTCAAAGCTAGCAATAAGAAAAGAAAATAGGAACTAAAATTGGCAGCTTTGATGGGGATGGAGTGGAGTTTAGAATTGGGCTTGAGAAGGCTGGGGGTGGGTGGATGGAGTGGGGACTGGACTTCTCTTCTGCCTTAGGGAAATGACCAGGTGTGGATGGAGAAGGGTCCTGAGAGCATTGCATCTCAAGGGCCCCAGGGGAAAAGGTAGATGGCCTCAGGTGCTTAATGCACGTGGCCCATCCTCACTGCTGAGCCACGCAGGAGGGCTGTTCCTAGTGCTCCAGCATAGAAGCCGAAGCTGTCAGCTTCATACTCCTGATGTTTTCTGCTTTCCCCCGGTAAATCTCCTCTCCTGCCCTCCCTACTCTTTGCATTCAGACGTTAACTCACTGGCTGTCTCACTGCAGCCTCACCCTCTCTTAACCCTTGTATGACCTTACCCTTGTCCTGGAGGTCCCACTACCTGGAATGAATGCTCTTTTCACCTTTACCCGCGGCAGACTCCCACACATCCTCCCTTCCCCATCACCACCTCCCTGATTCCCCCAGGAGGAGCTGATGCCTCTGTAGCTCACCAGCCATACTTCTAAGAATGTACTTTGGGTCAGGCGCGGTGGCTTACACCTGTAACCCCAGCACTTTGGAAGGCCAAGGTGGGTGGATCACCTGAGTTCAGGAGTTGGAGACCAGCCTGGTCAACATGGCAAAACCCCGTCTTTACTAAAAATACAAAAATTAGCCGGGCATGGTGGTGGGTGCCTGTAATCCCAGCTGCTTTGGAGGCTGAGGCGGTAGAATCGCTTGAACCCAGGAGGCAGAAGTTGCAGTGAGCCGAGATTGTGCCATTGCACTCCAGCCTGGGCAACAAGAGCGAAACTCCATCTCAAAAAAATAAATAAAAAATAAAAATGTACTTTGGTTGCATTACTACTTGTATTAAAACTTAGGCTTGAGCTATCTCCCCACAAGGCTTAAATCTTGGGGTGTAAGGACTGTGACAGGTTTCTGTTTGTATCATGTAGCACTGTGCTTGGCCCTTAACAGGCTCTTGGTATATGCATGTTGAGGGACGAATAAGTAAGGTAGTGCTCTCATTTTCAGAATCTGCTGGGAATTTCATTTTGCTGTAATAGGATCCTTCCACCCCCATCTGTAGAGATTTAAACACACACACTTCTATTTTCCCTTATGAATAAGTCCAGGAGAGGCCCTCCAGGTTGGCATGGTGACTCTGTAAACTCATCACAGACCTAGGCTCCTTTGGCAATTCATTTTGTTATGCCTATGAGGGACATTGTCATGGCCCAATGTGGCTACTGCTGCTCCAGTCATCCCATCTGAGTTCGAGACAGTAGAATCGGTGTGATGAAAAGACTGCCTTTAAAAGGAATTCCTGATATTATATAAGTGCTTGGATTTATATTCCACTGACTGAAACATAATGTCATGGCCACACCTAGTGGCAAGGGAGTTTGAGATTCTCTGAGAGAGGCAGGGGAGTTGATGTCTGGCAAGAAAGGTGGAATGTTTCCCCGAAATAATGTTTCCCTGATGATATTCACATCCTAATCTCTGCAACCTGTGGATATGTTATGTTTCATTGCAAAGGGGCATCAAGGTTGTGGGTGGAATTAAAGTTGGTTATTGTCTGACCTTGAGATAGGAAGAGTATTTGGGATTGTCCCAGCGGGATTGATGTAATCATGAGAGTTCTTACATTTGGAAGAGGCAGACAGCAGGCTCAGAATCAGAGTGACGACATGGGAGAGAAACTCCGTGGTCTACTTTTGGCTTTGAAGGTGGAGGAGGGGGCCACAAGCCAAGGAATGCAGGTGGCCTCTAGAAAGTGGGAAAGATAAGAAAATGAAGAAAATGAATAATCCCATAGAAACACCAGGAAAGAACGCAGCCCACCTGACACCTTGATTATGGCTCAGGGAGAACTATGTCAGACTTCTGACCTCCAGAAATGTAAGATAGTACATTTGTGTTTTAAGCCACTAATTTGCATGAGTTTGTGACAGCAGTAGCAGGAAAGCAGCACATTGGTGGAGGCAGCCAGGGGTCTCCACTGCACCGTGATTCCAGAACACATCTCAGAAGACATATCACATCCCTTGGTTGGGTTGGGGGCTTCTTTATAGTGGGAGGCTTAGGACAAAGGCTGATCTCTGCCAAGGGACAACAAGCTTTTTCTATAAAGGGCCAGGTCCTAAATATGTCAGGCCTTGTGGTCCAGTAGGCACAGTCAAGGATGCTGTGTAGGTTCTTAGGTTACCATCTCAATGCAATCCTTTAAACACGTGAAAATGATTGCTAGTAGGTAGGCTGCACACACACCGTGAGCTACATTTGGCCTGTGGTTTGCTGTTGCCACTTTAAGGAGTGTGTGGTTCTGTGTGTGTGTGTATGTATGTATGTATGTATTTATTGAGACAGAGTCTCGCTCTGTCACCCAGGCTAGAGTGGCATGGTGTGATCTCAGGTCACTGCAACCTCCACCTCCCGGGTTCATGCGATTCTCCTGTCAGCCTTCCGAATAGCTGGGACTACAGGTGCCTGCCACCATGCCCGGCTAATTTTTTTGTAATTTTAATAGAGACAGGCTTTCACCATATTGGTCAGGCTGGTCTCGAACTCCTGACCTCAGATGATCCACCCACCTCAGCCTCCCAAAGTGCTGGGAGTGAGTCACCGTGCCTGGCCAGAAGTGTTTATTTCTTAAAAATAAAGGTAAGGGGCTGGGCACGGTGGCTCAAGCCTGTTATCCCAGCACTTTGGGAGGCCGAGGTGGGCGGATCATGAGGTCAGGAGATCCAGACCATCCTGGCTAACAAGGTGAAACCCTGTCTCTACTAAAAATACAAAAAATTAGCCGGGCGTGGTGGTGGGCGCCTGCAGTCCCAGCTACTCGGGAGGCTGAGGCAGGAGAATGGCGTGAACCCGGGAGGCGGAGTTTGCAGTGAGCCGAGATCGGGCCACTGCACTCTGGCCTGGGCGACAGAGGGAGACTCCATCTCAAATAAACAAATAAATAAATAAATAAATAAATAAATGAATGAATAAATAAATAAAAGTAAGGTATGATTTTTGTGGAAATTTCAACTCTGTCTACCCAATGTGGGATGGAGTGTGTCTAAGGATATATATATATATATATATTTTTTTTTTTCTTTTCTTTTCTTTTCTTTACTTTTTCTTTTTCTTTTTCTTTTTTTTTTTTTTCGAGACAGGGCCTCATCGTGTCACCCAGGCTGGAGTGCAGCGGTGCAATCACGAGTCACTGCAGTCTCAACCTCCTGGGTTGAAATGATCCTCCTCCTCCGTCCAAGGAGATTTTTGAAGCTTCTTCAAACCTAGATGTGTCATACCTTTGGGAAAGAAACAAATGCAGATGTAGAAACAAATGTGCTCACCTAGGCAAGTAAAGCCTGCCCTCTGCCATCCCTGGGTCTGCCGTGCGCTAGCCCCTGACCCTGTGGACAGCAGGAGCGCCTCAGGGACCACACGGACTCCTGGCTCCTGTGTCTGCAACTTGGGCTGTTCAGAATCTTTACATCCTGGCACTTACCTGCTCATTTTGCAACACGTGGGTCAGATGGTACTCATTTCTTCATTCCACATATCTTTATGGAGCCCTAGGGAGGTGTTGAGTGGGATGTGGTAGCCCTGAAATAGCCGTTAGACCTTTGAGAAGAGGTGGCTAGGAGACATTTGAGCATGGGAACCTGGAGGCAGAAGAGTGGCAAGGGTGGGGCCGTGGCTCAGGGCCTCAGCAGGTGGACGGCACCTAGAGTGATGGAAATGGACTCTTGTTCTGTCCCTGCCCCCACATCCTTTCTCTGATGGCTGTGAGTGCCATGACGGCTGGGCTGTGGCTGTTCTGAGTCACTGTACCCCAGCACTGGACACGGTGGCCTGTAAAACTTAGGAGCTCCACAATTAGTCATCCATCACATGGATGATTTGGGGTTGGATCCAGCTGTCTCAAGCCGAACACTTGGCAGCTTGGGTGTATCTGTCAGTGTCCAGGCAGCCCTGCCTGAAGGATCTGCCAAGAAGGTTGATCTCCCTTCTGCTTTTATTCCTGCCCCTTCAGTGCTTAAGCAGATATGCCTTGATTGTGATGTTGACACAGTTGCAAGAGAGTGGGTAGGGAACTGATGACCGGGGGCATCCATTAGACTGTCACTTTTGAAGAATGGCTGTTTCTGAGGGTCTTGTCCTGCTCAGTGGCTTCTCTCAGCATGGAGCAGACCAGGGCCTGGTGTTGGGACGACATTCTGCTGTGTTGTTACTTCGTGTGTCATCCTGTTGGTTTTTTCAATAAAAGGAGGTATTCTGTGTTTTTGTTTTTTAAAAAAACATGGTGGTAAAATATATGTAATTTAAAATGTAATCTTGTTAACCATGTCTAAACCATGTGTACAGTTCAGTGGCTATAAGTATATTATTCACAGTGCTGTCCAACCATCACAACCATCCATCTGCAGAACTTTTTCATCTTCCCAAATAGAAGCCCCACACCCATTAAACACTAACTTCCCATTTACGTTTCCCCCAAAGCCCTGTAATCTTTCTTCCGCCTTCTGTCTCTGTAAACTTGCCTGTTCTAGGCACCTCATATAAGTGGAATCATACCGTATTTGTCTTTTTGTGTCTGGCTAATTTCGCTTAGCATAGCCATTTCTTGTTCTTTTTTTTTTTTTTTTTTCAAGACAGAGTCTTGCTCTGTTGCCCATGCTGGAGTGCAGTGGTGTGATCTCAGCTCACTGCAACCTCCACGTCCTGGGTTCAAGCAGTTCTTCTACCTCAGCCTCCCCAGTAGCTGGGATTATAGGCATGCATTACCATACCCGGCTAATTTTTGTATTTTTAGTAGAGACGGGGCTTCACTATGTTGGCCAGGCTGATCTCAAACTCCTGAACTCATGATCTGCCCGCCTCAGCCTCTCAAAGTGCTGGGATTACAGGTGTGAGACACTATGCCCAGCCAGCCATTTCTTTTAACAATGTTTTCTGGAAAATTTCAAGACAGCCCACATTACTCTATTCCCTGCCTTTTTTTGATTTTCTGATCTTCCCAAAATCATTGTGCTTTTCTGATGACCCATTTCTCATTATGTCATCTGGCTCTTCACTTTTGGACTTGACCCCTGAAACGTATTTCAAATCTTTTTTCCCCCCTTCTTCTCTTCTCTTGTCTTCTCTTGTCTTGTCTTCTCTATTCTTTTCTTTCTTTTTTTTTTTTTTTTTTTTGACAGGGTCTCACTCTGTTGCCCAGGCTGGAGTGCAGTGGTGCAGTCATGGCTCACTGCAGTCTCGACCTCCTGGGCCCAAGCAATCCTCCTAAGTAGCTGAGACTACAGATGCATGCAACCACACCTGGCTAATTTTTGTATTTTTTGTAGAAATGGGGTCTTACCATGTTGTCCAGGCTGGTCTTGAACTCCTGGACTCAAGCAGTCTGTCCCACCTTGGCTTCCCAAAATACTGGGATTACAGGCTTGAGCCGCTGTGCCTGACCTGTCTTTTTTTTCCTTATTATCGCATCTGCACTTTGTCTCTTGCTAGGACCGAAGTGGTAGCATCCTAATTGGCCACCTTGTGTCCAGTCAGCATTATTCTCCTGAAGCTTCATCTGATGGTGTTGCCCTCTGGCCTGTATCTTCATTGGCTCCCAATTGCTCGGAGTCCCAAATCTCAAGCCAGGTGCTCGATACCCTTCAGAATCTCTTCCCAACCTGCCCGTTCAGCCTTGTAGCTTGCCAAGCATGTTTCAGTTTCTTTAGGTTTCAGCCACAGGGAACTACCTGCCAGTTTTGGGGCACGCCAGCATCCCAGACCACTGCACTTTCACATCTGTCATGACCTCACCTGGTGGTCTGTGTGCATCTCTTCTCCATCTCACTGACTCTTCCTTTAAGGCCAGGCACAAAGGGTAGCTGCAAGGGAACTCCTCCAGGAAGTTCAAGCTCTTTGTACATTCTTCTGTTAGATTCTTGCCAACTTGGACCAGAAGATTTGTTTTTGCCTCTATTTTAGGTGAGGGAGGCCATGACTCCTAGAGGCCAGTGATGGGTTCTGTGAATAACGCAGTTGTGGGTGAGATCACGGGCCTTGGAATTCTTCAGACTTGGCTTCTAATTCCAGATCCTCCACTGTGGCTTGGCTGTGTGGTTGAGGGAAATTTCTTCTACTCTTTAGGTTTTCTAGCCTTAGGTTTTTAACACCTACATATAATATATGTGGTGGAGACGTTCAGGTGGTCCTTAGGATCTCCACCTCCTGATGTCTGTCACTTTGTGTGATCCCCTCCCCTTGCATGTGGATGGGACCTGTGACTTGTTTTTAGCCAACAGAATATGGCAAAAGGGATGGTCTCTTGCACCTCTGATTATGTTAAATAAAACTCCATCTTCCCAGCAGACTTGCATTCTTTCCACTGCTGACAGTGAAGAAGCAGATGTCTGTGAAGTATGCGGCCATGTGGGAGAAGCGCGTGTGGCAAGGCACTGTGGGCAGCCTCTAGGGGTTGCAGGTGGTCTCCAGAAAGAAACTGAAGCCGCTGGTCCTGTAGTCACCAGGAAATAAATTTTGCTGACAACCCGTGGGAGCTTGGAAGCAGATTTTTCCGCAGTTAAGCCTCTGGGCTCAACAGCCCCACTGTTGCCTGAATTGTGTAGCCTGGTTAGACCTGAAGGAGAGAACCCAGCTGAGCCATGACTAGACTTCTGACCTGCAGAAACTGTCAGGTAACAAATGTGTGTTGTTTTAAGCCCCCAGGGTTATGATAATCTGTTATGTAGCAAATTGGTAGCTAATGCAATGGGCGTATTAATACTTATGCTAAATAGGTAATCCTCTTTGCAATGGTTATGTGAATCAAAGCATCTGAAATGTTACCAATGGTAAAATGCATGAAAATTAGATGTTACTGCTCTCACCAATATCCCTACATCTCCCTAGACCTTATCCTGTAACAGAGAATCAAGATGGGTCAGTAGGTGGCTGAATAGATGAAAGAAGGAGGGGCCAGGCATGGGGGCTCACACCTGTAATCCTAGGAATTTGGGAGGCTGAGGCAGGTGAATCACTTGAGGCCAGGAGTTTGAGACCTGCCTGGGCAACATGGCAAAACCTCATCTCTATTAAAAATAGAAAAAATTAGCTGGGCGTGGCAGCACATGCCTGTATTTCCAACTACTCAGGAGGCTGAGGCACGAGAATCACTTGAACCCAGGAGGCAGAGGTTGCAATGAGCTGAGATCACGCCACTGCAGTCCAGCCTGGATGACAGAACAAGACTCTGTCTCGAAGAAAAAGAAAAAGACGAAAGAAGGAGGAAATATCAAGATTGAAGACCCCTTCCTAGCTTATCAGTCATGGCCTCATCTGTATCTTGGCTTAACCTAGAAAGATCTAAGATAAATGTGATTTCTATTTAGATGGAACACTTTATTATCTCCTTGAAGCCAGCAAACTCCGGCAGAGAGAGTAGATTGATTTCTTGAACTTCGTTGTCTCAAAGTGGTAAATTTTTACCATGGTTTATAGAGATTCTCAGCTAGAGGGGAGTTTGGAGATCCACCTTGTCCAGAATCCTATCACACACCTCTGGATATGTTTCCACCTCCCAGCCTTACCGTAGCCAGACCAGTTTCTTGCCTTTGAAGATCTCAGGTTGTCTGGCTTTTAGGGGCCATCCCTACCACAGGTCATAATAGGCTCTGGGGAAGAGCACGTAGAACTTAACATGCTCAGTGACAGCAGCTACCTGGGAGCTTAAGCCTTTCCTCCAGACCCCTTCTTAGCTTGGTGATTGGTGAGAACAAATGGCCTTTGACTTAAATCTATTCTCAGAGGACTAATAGCTCTGTGTGCCAGGGAGGAGTTCCAAGCCTCAGTTTCCTGACATCTTAAACAATCATCTAAGATGTCATTAAACTGACATCTTAAATCTGACATCTTAAAACAATCAGCTCATCCAAAGGCAGAAGCAAGAGCAAAGTGAAACCACAGGTGTCGGGTCATTTAAAGTCACCCTGGAGGTGACTCTCCAATCCCTGGTAGAGAAAGGTGGAGGAGGCTGAAAGCCTTCTCTAAAGGGATTTGCCCCCTCTGGTTTCATGGTATCGTCTTTAACTCAGGTGGTCCAAACATTTCCTTCTGGAGTGGCAGCCCCTCTGGGTCCTGAAAAGCTCTCGATGGTCTTGGGCACTGAGTGCCGGGATCAGCATTTACTAGAACAGGATCAGGCAGCCACCTGGCAGGTGTTCTCTGCACTGAGCCAACCTGAAACCATGAGACCATGCCTGCGTGTGAGGTCTGTGGTACTTGCCAAGTCTATAGATGGGGGAGTGTGTCATATCTGCAATCCCATGCCCCTCTGTACCACATTACAGGGCCCTGCTAAAGACACTGATTCAAGATAGAGAAATCATTTCTGAGAAATAAATACAGGTGGACAAAAGACCCAATTTCTTCAATGGATGAAAGGCATGAAGAAAAGAGAGAAAGTGCTGTGGTTTAAAAGAGACTTAAGAGACACATCACCCAAATGTAATGTGGACCTTCTTTGGGTCTTGATTCTCACATGATATGACCATTAAAAGACATTTTGGAGACCTGAAGTCAATGAAGATAGACTTGATATTTGATTTTATTAAGGAATTACTCTTATGTTGGGATGATAATGATGTGGTTGTTTTAAAGCCACTTACTTGTTAGGAATGCACATTGAATTGTCCTGTGTTCTATGTTTGGTTACTTCCAATTATGGTAACACTATGTGCCGCGTGCTTGGTGAACAAGAAAGTCGAGGTCCCTGCCCCCATGGAGCTCATGGACGGGTGGAAGAGACAGAAGTTTAATAAACATTTGCCCAGGGAAGCATTTAATTAAATTATGGTTGGTGCTGCAAAGAAAAGCCACACGGGGCTGTGAGAGGTTATAACTGAGATTCAACCTAGACGAAGACCAAGACCATCAGGAAAGCCTTTCCTGAGGGGACACCTAAGCTGACAACTGAAGGGTGGCAGCTTGGGCAAGTGCGTACCCGTGTGTGTGTGCATGTCATGTTTGTGCATGCACACATATGAGTGTACATGTGTGGACATGGACACGTCTGTGTGTGGATGTGGGTGTGCATGTGCCGGTGTGTGTGCATGTGTGCTCGTGTGCATATGTGTTCATGTGTGCAGGTGTTTGAGCAGATGTTTTAGTGTGCATGTGCTTGTGTGTATGCATGTGAGGGTGCATGTGTGTGATTGTGTATCTGTAGGTATGTGTGTATGCTTGTGCTTGTGTGTGTGCATGTGTATGCATGTGTGTGAATTGCAGGCACTTGTGTGCTTGTGGGTGTGCATATGAGCAGGTGTGCATGCATGTGTGTGAGTGTGTGCATCTGTACTTTGTGTGTTTGTGTGTGTGTGTGTGTGTGTTGGGAAGGACAAGGAAATAGAATAACAGCTGTGCAAGTGTACCAGGCACATTTGGAGTTGAAGGGAGTCCAGTGGGAGGAGAGCAAGGTTGACAGTGGGGGAGGAAGGAGGCTGATGAGCTGTGGGTCTCTTGAAGGGGTTGGGAGTAAGTGATGATTCCATGGGAGCGAGGGAAGGTATTTGGGACAGTTCTGGCGAGCAGCATGTTGAAAACCCTGGGCAAATTTCAGAGGAATTGAATTTGAGTCTGGTTTAAGTTAAACGTTTGAGACGTAACCCGCAGCTTCCAGGGACCCTATTAAACGCTTCATTACAGCAGCGGAGGCTGTGAACCAGAAAGGTGGCTGTGATTGATGTCTGACGTTGCACTCTGCTCTCCAGTCCCAGCTTTTCTGCTTCTCAGCCTGCATTTGAGGCCTCAGTGACAGCAGCTACCTGGGAGCTTAAGCCTTTCCTCCAGACCCCTTCTTAGCTTGGTGATTGGTGAGAGCAAATGGCTTTTGACTTAAATCTGTTCTGAGAGGACTAATAGCTCTGTGTGCCAGGGAGGAGTTCCAAGCCTCAGTTTCCTTATCTGTAAAATGGGGAAAATTAGAGTCCCTCCCTCGCTTGATAAATGGGCACGTGGTATGCACAGTAATCATGAGCCATTATTGCCATTATTAACTCTGGGGTTTGGACTTTAGCCATGGATGAGGTCAAGGGCTTAGACCTTGATTTATCTGTTTTTGAGCCAAAAGTAGATATTTGAGTAGGATAGAAGTTAAGACAACTAATGTGTGTTTTGAAATATATAAATGCATTTAATTTTTCTCGTAGAAAATTTGGGAAATGGAAAATAAAGGAGAAAATAAGAAGCGCCCTTAATCACCCCACTGGGAGAATGAACACCATGAACATTTTGGTGAATGGGTTCCTTATTTTTTCTCTTTTAAAAATTGGATCAATGCCATCCTGGGAAACATGGCAAGACCCTGCAAAAAATACAAAAATTAGCTGAATGTGGTGGTGCCCATCTGTAGTCCCAGCTACTGAAAGGGATGATGAGGTGGGAGGGTTGCCTGAGCCCAGGAGGTCAAGGCTGCAGTGAGTCATGCTTGCATCACTGCTCTCCAGCCTGGGTGGCAGTGACACCCTGTCTCAAAAAAAAAAAAAATTTTTTTTTTGGCTCATTTGCAGTTCTAAGTCATGACATAATCTCATCCCCAGTTTTGTCCATCTGTCTATCTATCCCTTAAGGTGAACTGTTAAAGATTGTCGGTTTTGAAGATCAAAAGCAGTGGTTTATCAGCAGTTTTGGTTTATCTTACTGTTGATTTTATTTTTGATGGTAAGAATTCATGAACCCAACCCACCCAAGCCAAAGCTTTTTCCTTGACAGTAACTTCTGTCTAACCATATGTTTGTCCTCCTTTCACCCCATCCTCCACATCCCCAACACCAGGTACTCACCACCTGGAGCTGACACTGATCATTGCATTGCTTGCTTTTCTTCTTTTCTTTTCTTTTTTTTTTTCGAGACGGAGTCTCGCTCTGTTACCCAGGCTGGAGTGCAGTCTTGGCTCACTGCAACCTCTGCCTCCCAGGTTCCAGCGATTCTCCTGCCTCAGCCTCTCGAATAGCTGGGATTACAGGCACCTGTCACCACACCCGGCTGATTTTTGTATTTTTTGGTAGAGATGGGATTTCACCATGTTGGTCAGGCTGGTCTGGAACTCCTGACCTCTAATGATCAGCCCACCTTGGCCTCCCAAAGTGCTGGGATTACAGGCGTGAGCCACCACACCCGGCCATTGCTTGCATTTCTCTTTGTACATCTCTATGTAATTCTGTAAAGCATAAATACATATTTTTCTAGTTTTATCTATGCATGTATATGTTATTCTCTTTCAAAACAAAATTGAAATCATACCATGTATTATTTCTGTCATGATTAAAAAATGTTATCTCTTGAACATATTCCCTTCTCATTAAAAAGTCTCTGAAAATAGAAAATTAAAACTTATATAATATTCCATATTATGCCTGGGCCATAGTTTAATTTTCCCTTCCAGTTGGGCATTTTTGATTGATTTTTTTCTATTACAAATAATGCTGTGTAAACTTTTGAAGGATTCTCAGTATATTTTGTTAAATTGCTTTTAAGGAAGGTTGTAAAAAAATTCATTCCCTGCCTCCTTTTGTATTCCCCACCCCCCAACAGGCCTTTTAAAAAAAAATATTGCCAGTTTGATAGGAGAGAAGTGGTCATATTTTCATGTGTTTATTTGCCATTTATATTTTTTTCCACTAATGTTCCATTTTTGTTCATAGATCATTTTTCTACTCGGGCATTAATATTTTTCTTATTGATTTGGAAGATTCTTTATATATCAAAGAAGTTAGTCCTAATATGTCATAGTTAAGGCAGATATTTTCCAGGGTTGTCATTTGTCATTAAATATTTTTATGATGGTTCAAAGGAGATTTTAAAAAAAAGTTTAGGTCATCATTATATCTCAGCCTTTTTCTTTCTGATTTTTTCCCTATGAAGTTTGTGCTTAGAAGAGCCTTCTGTATCTTAATATTGGCTAAAGGTTTATTTATACTTTCTACAAGTTTTTATAGTCAGTTTTTACTTTTTAGATCCTAAATATATTTGGAATTCATTTTGTGTAGGTTTGAGGATCTAACTTGATTTTATTCCCATAAATATACAAGTTCCTAGAAACCGTTTTGTCAGTGTTTTTCTTTTCCTCCTTGGTTTGTGATGCCTGCTTTAGCATATGATCAATGTTCCTGTTTATTTTCCGGTGTGGTTCAGCGATGTCCGTGCTGTGACTTGGTTTGCCCATCAGGTCTTATGCCATTAGTGTGCTGGAACAACTGCAGCTTTTTGATGGGGCCTGTCCTCCTGCCATTAGTCCCCTTTTGTAGTAAGCTTCTGAAGGATTCTTGTCTGTTTCTTAATCCAGGGGATTTCAGAATAATTTTGTCACCCTTCCCCTAAAAATGATTCAAATACTAATTGGGACTGGCATAAACTATAAGTTTACATTATTTTGGAAGAATTGACCTTTTTACATATTTAATCTTTCCATCCAGGGAAGCTTGGAAATTCACGCTTTCATTGTTTTCATTTCTTGTTAGTATTTTGCCTGTCTCTCTCCCTGTCTCTTTCTCTTTCTCTTTCTCTCTCTCTCTCTCTTTCTCTCTCTCTCTCTCTCTCCCCGTCTCTCTCCTCCCCCACTGCAGCTGCCGCCTCCTCCTCCTCCTCCTCCTCTCCTCTTCCTCTTTCTCCTTCTCCTTCTTCTCCTTCTCCTGCTGCTGCTGCTGTTTCATCATCGTCATTTCTGTCTCTGTCTCTCGTCATCGTCGTCGTCATTTCTGTCTCTGTCTCTCTTTCTTTTCTCTATTTTTACTGCTGTTGGGAATAGAATTCTCCACCCAAAATAGGTTGATGTCCTGGTTGGAAACAAAAGACACACAACCAAACTGGATAATTCAAAGAGAGTTTAGTAAATGGCCTATTTTCAGGGTGTGGGAGAGGAGTGTGCGGAAAAGTCCTAAGGCATTGGAGAGTACTCCCGGGCTAATAACAAGGGGGCATTTACCAGGCCCAGGCTTCAGAGGCAAAAGGAAGGTGCAGAGACCAGGAGCGGGAAGAGGAGGGTCATGTGGAGAGGGACTCTGTGACAGGCTGGGTCACTTGGCTAAGACACCCAGTGTACTGGAGCAGATCTGGAAGGAAGGAACTGGGGGATAAATAGCCAGAGCTCTCCTCCTCGCCTCTGTCATGTTGCTGGTGCTCCCCGTTGCCTAGGCCCATCTGGAAGACATAGTGCTCCATGCACGCATGCACATAGCCCAGCCTTGTGGATGGGTGGAGAAGAGTGGAGACAAGACGTGAGAGGCCAGTGGAAGATCCCCAGCTCATAACCTCCCCCATTCTCTATTCTTCCCTGACATATGTGCCATCTGGTATTTGTCAGCATAGCCAGAAACGATGGATGCTACTATCTTCCTTTTGTTATCACACATTTTCTAAATACCTGCTTTCTTCCAAATTCTAAAACCTTTTCAGTTGATTCCCTTGGGGATTCCAAGTATACAGTCATATGATGCGCAAGTAATTATTTTGTCTTCTTGCTTCCCATGGTTGTGTCTCTTATTGTACTTGCTGCTGCAAGAGTTGAGCCTTCCTTAAAACCTGATGTGGTTTTAAAGAGACCCTCTTAAGTGTGTTAATTTCAGCCCTTGAGAATCATGAGAAATCTGTGGGTTGGTTCCTCTGTTTCCTCTTTCCTCTGTTTCACTTTCTTTCTGTTCCTCCCTCCAACCGTCCATCCAATATAGATATATTAAGTGCCAGCCGCATACTAGTAAACAAGAGAGATAATTAACAAGCAGAAAATAAACAGTAAAATATCAGTGCAGCATTTAACCTTTTGGAATTCATCGCACAGTAGCAAACTAATTTTATACTGTGTCCCAGCAGGTGCACGCATGCATGCACACACGTATACACAAATGCATGGAAGCAAAGGTGTCATAAAACCCTTACTACAGGCCGGGTACGGTGGCTCATGCCTGTAATCGCAGCACTTTGGGGGCCAAGGCAGGCGGATCACCTGAGGTTGGATGTTCCAGACCAGCCTGACCAACATGGAGAAACCCCATCTCTACTAAAAATACAAAATTAGCCGGGCGTGATGGTGCATGCTTGTAATCCCGGCTATTCGGGAGGCTGAAGCAGGAGAATCACTTGAACCCAGGAGGCGGAGTTTGCGGTGTGTCGAGATCGTGCTATTGCACTCCAGTCTGGGCAACAAGAGTGAAACGCTGTCTCAAAAAAAAAAAAAAAATAATAACAAAAAAACAAAAAGCTCTTGCTATATGTAATGCAGTGCTTGTAATATGCTCTGTTGTTTCTGTTTGTGTTTCTTTTTTTTTCCTGAGACGGAATCTCACTCTGCCGCCCAGGCTGGAGTGCAGTGGCACGATCTTGGCTCACCGCAACCTCTGCTTTCTGGGGTTTAAGCAATTCTCCTGCGTTAGCCTCTCGAGTAGCTGGGATTACAAGTGCACAACACTGTGCCCAGCAATTTTTTGTATTTTTAGTAGAGACGAGGTTTCGCCATGTTGGCCAGGCTGGTCTCGATTTCCTGACTTCAGTTGATCCGCCCGCCTCAGCCTCCCAAAGTGCTGGGGTTACAGGCATGAGCCACCACACCCAGCCAATGCTCTGATGTGTTCTATGTTGGTCCTAAAGAAAGGAACAATCCCCACTGCTCTATTCAGTGATTTCATGCCTCACTCCTGGGCCCCAACTTGCAGTTTCAAGAAGACGGAGAATGAAATATACTGGGGAAGGATAGTCACAAGGGAAAGAGTAACTGGGTTGCTACTGGAGTCAGATGGCCTGGGAAGACACCTCCGGGGAGGGACATGCACTGACAGGAAGGACTTGGCCATGGGAAGGTTGGGGATGGGCATGGGGTGGTGGGAAGCAGGTTTGGTGCAGAGGACAGAGTGGGTGGAAACCAGCTTGGCTTGTGTAAGTCATGGGGGTGGGGTGGGGGTGGGCAGTGAGGGAGTTGACAAAGGAGATGGGGATGATAAACAATGGAGACTTGTAGGGGTGAGGAGGTATGGGGTGGGTGGTGAGGAATTAGTTAATGGGTACAGTGTACCTTATTCAGGTGATGAGTGCCTGGGAAGCCCTGACTTGACCACTGTAATCTGTGCATGTAATATAATTGCACATGTACCCCATACATTTGCACACCTTTTAAAAGAAGTGCCAACCTTCTGGGAGCATTGAACCATATCGAATTAGCAGGAGTCCCTCCACATGATGAATCCCCTGAAGGCTAGGGAGGGGAGGAGGAGCTGTGTCTTTGATGTCTTCAAATATGAGAGGCCACTGTCACTTAGAGAAAGTCTCCCCTGATCAGTGATCTTTGTGGAGTGCACCTTGTAGGTCTCAGGAAGTCATTTATATGCAAATGGAGTGTGAAGGTAACTGGGCTGAGGACACAGGATAGCTGTGTCTTCAGAGCTGGTTTCTAACCCATTGGCTCCTTTCTTCACCTGATGGTTCCCACGTTAGCTCTGAGTTCATCACAGAACCTGAACCCCTATTTTGTGCACAGATGCTGTTGTGCATACCTGGGGGATGGGAAAACCCATGCATGGCAGTTTTGTGGTGCATGCTCTCTGGAGCCTGCAGGGCAAGATCCTGTCCCATCATCTAGAAAGATGAGGAATCAGATAAGACAGCTTGTCAGAAGTGCTTGATAGATTCCAAAGGAGTTGAGAGAGAGCGACAAAGCCATGAAACCACCAAAGCCTCAAGCACCAGGAAAAGAAAGCTTTCCAGCTTGGTCTTCAGCATCAGGAAAGAGTTCATTCTGGGTCTGAGGAACTTTTGGAGTCATCATCATAGGAAGTACTTCTCTAGAGCTTTCTACATGCCGTGGACTATTTTATATGCAGTAATTCATTCTGTGAGTTAGGTACTGTTATTATTCCAGTCTTACTGATGTGGAACCTGTGCACAGAGAGGTTAAGCAGCTCATTCATCGTCACACAGCTATTAAGTGGCAGAATGGGGATTTGAACCTTGGCTGATAGGGCTCCTTACTGCTGTGCGGTGTGCCCAGTGTGGGCCAGCTGGGAGGGCCAGGACCATGCACTTCCTTGGTGACATGGTTTGGCTGTGTCCCCCCACCCCCAAATCTAATCTTGAATTATAGCTCCCACAATTCTTGCATGTCATGGAAGGGTCCTGGTGGGAGGTAATTGAACCATGGGGCTGGGTCTTTCCCATGCTGTTCTCATGATAGTAAGTCTCATGTGATCTGATGATTTTATAAAGAGTAGTTCCCCTGCACAAGCTCTCTTTTGCCTACTGCCATGTAAGACGTGCCTTTTGCCTTCTGCCATGATTGTGAGGCCTCCCCAGCCATGTGGAACTGTGAGTCCATTAAACCTTTTTTTCTTTATAAATTACCCAGTGTCAGGTATGTCTTTATTAGCTGCGTGAGAACAGACTAATACTCTTAGACATTAGAATACTCCATCGTAGATGCTAAAAACAAATGTGAAAAAATGAGTTAATGAATAAATCAGTGCTCATAGAGGCTGAGTTGGGTTCATATTTTGGGTGGCAGGATGCTCATGGGAGGCAGACTTGGTTTGAGGGGATAAGTTGTTGTTGATCTTTGCCAGTTATGGTAATCCCTTTCCCTTGGCCAGTGATTGCTTTAGGTGTGGAGTGTGACTTGGGGGCATCTGCTTGGGCTCCCGGGAAAAGTTTTCTTCCTTTTCTATTTTTGAGTGTAGCTGTGTGTGGAAGTGAGGGCAGAGTGATCCAAGTCATCTCCCCACAGGCTGAGGACAGGAGTCAGTAGGGAGAAGGCTCTGGGGAAGAGAGAACATCGGGGACAGGGAAGCATGTCTGGACTTGCCTCTCTCTGGACATCCTGTTAAATAAAGTAATGAGCCACTGTTGTTGAAGCCACTTTTATCTGGGAGTTCTCTTACTTGCAACCGAAAGCATTCCAACTTATAATATGTATTTGAAATCTGATTATTCTTTATATATTCATTCATTCATTCATTCATTCATTTATTCATTCATGTAGTGTGATGGTCATCTTTATGTGTCAACTTGACTGGGATGATGATGCCCAGATAGCTAGTTAAATATTGTGTCTGGGGCGGTGGCAGGAGGGATTTCCAGAAGAGAATAGCATTTGAATTGGTGGATGAGTACAGCAGATGGCCCCTCCCCATTGTGGGTGAGTGCCATCCAGTCCGTCAAGAGTCTGAATAGAACAAAAGGTGGAGGATGGGAGAGTTAGCTCTGACTGCTTGAGCTGGGACATCGATCTTCTTGTGCCTTCAGTGTTCTGGTTCTCAGGCCTTTGGACCCAGACTAGAATGTATCCCATTGCTTTTTCTGGGTTTCCAGTTTGTGGATGACGGATTGTGGAACTTCTTAATCTGCACAATTCTCTAAGTGTCATACCTTATAATAAATCTCTCTCACTCTCTGTGTTTCTCTCTCTCTTTCATTCTGTCTCTCTCTATATATGTATATATATTCACACACACGTGTGTATATGCATGCATGTGTGTATATATATAAATATGTATGTATATGTGTGTGTGTTCTATTGGTTCTGTTTTCTGGAGAACCCTAATACATCCAGCAAATATTTATTTTGCATTTAATACATTACACAATGCATCCTGCAGGAGGGGCTGGGGATCCAATAGTGAATTCAATCATGAATACAACAGAAAGTCTCTTCAGTAGAGGGGAGACAGACGGCAGTCACATAGTCAGATCAATGGGCACTCACCAGTGTGAAGAGTGCTGTGCAAGTGGGGTACATGGTGACAGCGGTGTGTGTGATGTGGGATTCATCTTGGAGGGAAGTCAGGAGGGCTTCCCTGAGGAAGTGACATTTGCGTGATGTATTAGTCCAGTTTCACACTGCTATAAAGATACTACCCGAGAGTGGGTAATTTATAAAAGGCAGAGGTTTAATTGACTCAGTTCCGCCTGGCTGGGGAGGCCTCGGGAAACTTAACAGTCATGGCGGAAGGGAAAGCAGGCACATCTTTCATGGCGTCAGGCAAGAGAGAGACAAAGTGAAAAGTGCAGGGGAAGCTGCCCTATATAAAACCATCAGATCTCTGAGAACTCACTCACTATCATGAGAAAAGCATAGGGGAAACTGCTGCATGATCCTGTCCCCTCCCACCAGGTCTCTCCTCAGTACCTGGGGATTACAATTCAAGATGAAATTTCGGTGGGGACACAATGCCTAACTATATCAAGTGAGATCTGAAAGAAGAGGAGGAATTAGATGAGTAGCGAGGCATGGAGGGGCTGTGTTCTAGGTGCAGGGAAAAACAAGGGCAGGGGCTCTGTGCTGGGAGGGAAGTGGGGAGCTTGGAGGTGAGGAAGGCTTGTGGACGGAGTGTGGAGTGCCAGGACAGTGAGAGGCACTGGCCCCCATGATTGCTGGATGTCATAGCAAGGCCTTTGGGCTTTTTGTCTTTTTGTCTCACTCTGTCACCCAGGCTGGAGTGCAGTGGCATGATCTTGCAACCTCTGGCTCCCGAGTTCAAGCAATTATCCTGCCTCAGCCTCTTGAGTAGCTGGGATTACAGGGACCCGACACCACGCCGGGCTAATTTTTGTGTTTTCAGTAGAGATGGGGTTTCACTGTGTTGGCCAGGCTGGTCTCGAACTCCTGATCTCAAGTGATCCAACTGCCCTGGCCTCCCAGAGTGCTGGGATTACAGGCATGAGCCACTGCGCATGGCCCAGGCCTTTGGGCTTTAACTCAAGACCCGTGGGAGGTGTTTAAGCAGCTGGTGACGGGATTAGATTTACATTTTGGCAAGATCACTGCCCAGGACCCAGTTTGGATTGAAAAGCCTTAGGAAGATTCTGGCCATTCTGAAATCATGGCAGGGCTTTGTGTCCTCCACCTCCTGTGTGGCCCCCGCTGAGGGCCCTGCAGGCTGATGTGTTTAATTCGGTTGCTTATTTAAAGGTAGTGAATTATCTTCGATTTGGAACACGTTCCTCCTCCTGTGCAGTTGTGGGGCAAGGTGGTGCATTTTCAGCTGCTCGTGGTGTTTGAATGAATGTTCTAAGAGCCAGGAGGAGGCTTTTATTATCCCAGCTTGGCAAAACCTAAGCTTAGAGAAAGTGAAAGGGACCATACAGAGACCCAAGATTGGAGAGAGATGACATGTTTTAAGTGCTTGAACTCAGCTTCGCCACTGGATTTCCCAATTTTATGTTATATGAGTGAATACATTCCTTTTTTTATTGTCAAAAGCTAAGCAAGGCAGGCTGGGGGCAGCATGGGAGGGTACCGGGGTATGAATAGAGTCTGAACTATGCAGAGGCCTTAAACCAAAATCTGCACTTGATGCTGGGAGTGGGTTCTCACACTGTGCCACCCAGCCCAAGTCTGTTCTGAGGGTTCCCTCTTTCTCCTGGACCATTCCTCTGGATGGCAGCGACTGTACTTCCAGCTTTGGGTGGGTGGCTGCTGTATTAGGCCATAAGGAAGTATCTGAGACTGGGTAATTTATAAAGAAAAGAGGTTTCATTGGCTCATGGTTCTGCAGGCTGTGTAGGCATGGTGCCAGCATCTGCTCAGCTTCTGGGGAGGCCTCAGGAAGCTTTCAATCACGGCAGAAGGTGAAGCAGGAGCAGGCACTTCCCATGGCAAAAGCACGAGCAAGAGGCAGTTGGGGGATGGGGATTGTGCTACGCACTTTTAAACAGCCAGAGTTGGTGAGAACTCACAGTCACGAAGACAGTTCCAAGAGGATGGTGTTACACCATTCACGAGAAATCAGCCCCCATGATCCATTCACCTCCCACCAGGCCCTACCTCCAATACTGGGGATTACAGTTCAGCGTGAGATTTTGTGGGGACAAATATACAAACTATATCAGTGGGTGAAACCTGTGGCTATCTCACGCTGTTGGAATTTCAGATGGAGCTGTGCTAGGTGGTTAAGGTAGGGTGGGCCTAATTTCTGCAGGACAGTGCCCAGACGGAAATAAGCAGGAATCAGAGAGAATGCAGACAGCAGTAGTTGGCGTGGTCCTCAGGACAGCGATGTGTGGCAGGTCTATTTAAATGGCCACAGATGATCAGAAGGCAATGGCTTGGCCTTCCTGTGTGTGGCTGCGGTGGACAGTGTTCAGTGTTCTGCATACAGCCCCCAGGGGAGCCCCCCAGGTATGTCCACTCCTAGAGCTCACTGACCTCCTTCAAGGTGGTATCTCATCCTCTTCTCTACCCTCTTCCAGCCTAAAAGACCTTTTCTAATTTATTTCTTAATAGACTTTAAGGTCTCCGGAAGCTTTTTCCCTCAACACAGTGTCTTCTTGCAAAGTAGAAGTTTGAAGCTTCAAAATGATTGATTCTCATACTCCTTTAAAAGCCGCCTTTGAAAGTTATAAAATGGGAATCTTCATTTTTCTCTTCATACTCACTCAACAAATATTTATTGAGCACATATGTGCCAGGCATGTTCTGGGTGCTGGGACTACAGATGTGAAGAAAACTGACCAGCCTCCTTGCCTCCAGGAAGTGTATATTCATTCCAGCCAGAGAAGAGAGAGAGTAATAAACATGTAGAGTGAGAGATGGTATTCCAGTCTCTTAAAAATCAACATGCAGGCTGGGCGTGGTGGTGGCTCACACCTGTAATCCCAGCACTTTGGGAGGCCGAGGTGGGCAGATCACGAGGTCAGGAGTTCGAGACCAGCTTGGCCAACATGGTGAAACCCCGTCTCTACTAAAAATACAAAAATTAGCTGGGCATGGTGGCGGGCGCCTGTAATCCCAGCTACTCGGGAAGCTGAGGTAGGAGAATCATTTGAACCCTGGAGGCAGAAGTTGCAGTGAGCCGAGATCATGCCAGTGCACTTCAGCCTGGGTGACAGAGCAAGACTCCATCTCAAAAAAAAAAAAAAAAAAAATCAACATGCAGCTGAGAATGGTGGCTCATGCCTGTAATCCCTGCACTTTGGGAGAGCAATGTGGGTGGAACACTTCAGCCCAGGAATTCGAGACCAGCCTGGGCAACATGGCAAGACACTGTCTCTACAAAAGAAAAAAACTACAAAAATTAGCTGGCCATGGTGGTGTGTACCTGTAGTTTCAGCAACTCAGGAGGCTGAGGCAGGAGAATCACCTATGCCCTCAGAGGCTGAGGCTGCAGTGAGCCGTGATTGGGCTGCTGCACTCTAGCCTGGGTGACAGAATGAGACTCTGTCTCAAAAAAAAAAAAAAAAAAAAAAAAAGGATAAACAGTCATCGTGCATGTCTCTTGTTGGCCAGGGAAAGTTTTCCCAACAGAGATGTCACACAGAATGGTACAAATAAGACTATTTTAAGATATCGTCTTGCTTCATTCTAATGAAATATACGTTAGAAAGCAACTGGAATGGCATGGTCTGAAATTCAAGTCTTGCACATTCCTGCAGGAGAAAGGTCAATCTCTGTAGCTTGTCACTCAAGGTCTTTACAGTGACTTGCACAGTCAGCCCAGTCTTGCCCCACCGCTTCCATTCTGAAGCTCCGTGTTCGTGTCAAACAAAATCTATATATGGACTTTTGGACATGCGCGTACTTCCTGCCTCTGAGCCACTGCTCCAGCCATTCCTCCTGTTTACAATGCCCTGTCCTCTCCTTTCTGACTTTTAAAATTCTTTCCACTGTTCAAACCCCAACTGAAAGTACTTGAAGCTAGGCATCAGAGTGAGTCATATACACATGGATTTAAATCCTGGCTCAGCTGTAAGCTTGGAAACCACTTGTATTCTTTACATCTTGATTGTTTTCATCTCTAACTGGGGATAATGAAAGCACTTGTCTCAAAGGTTGGCATGAAGATTAGTTGGGCCAACACAGCAAAGTGCTTCCAACCTAGTAAGTGCTCATTAAATGTGAGTCGTTATCCTCCTCCATAGTGGGCTGAAGCTTTTGGGGATGTTGGGATGGGGTCAATGTATTTTGCATATGGGATAGATATAATTCTTGGGCAGAGGCCACAGGGCAGAGTGTGGTGGGAAGAAGAAAGGACCTCAAAGATATCAACACCTTAATCCCTAGAAAGTGTGAACAAGTCATCTTACATGGCAAAAGGGACTTTGCGTATATGATTAAATTAAGGATTTTGAGATGGGAGGTCATCCTGGATGACCTGGGTGAGTGCAGTGAAATCACGAGTCACGGTAAGAGAGAAGTAGCAGAGTCAGAGTCCGACTGGAAGATGCTGTGCTGTTGGCTGGAGGTGGAGGGAGGGGCCATGAGCCAAGGAATGTAGGTGGCTTCTAGAAGTCTGAAGTGGCAAGGGAGCAGATTCTGCACTAGAGCCTCCAGGAGGAGCACAGCCCTGTTGATACCTTGATTCTAGCCCAGGGAGTCTTATTTTGAACTTTTGACCTGCAGTACTGTAAGATAGCAAACGTGTTATTTGAAGACACTAAGTTTGTAGCAATTTGTTTCAGCAGCAACAGAAAGTTAGTAGTTGGCCAGGTGCAGTGACTGACACTGTGGTCCCAAGACTTTGGGAGGCTGAGGTGGGAGGATTGCTTGAGCCCAGGAGTTTGATACCAGCCTCGGTAACATGGAAAGACGCCATCTCCACACACACACAAAAAAAATTGGGCATGGTGGTCTCATCTACTCTGGAGGCTGAGGTGGGAGGATTGCTTGAGCCTGGGAAGTGGAGGCTGCAGTGAGCTCTGATTGCACCACTGCACTCCAGCCTGGGTGACAGAGTGAGACCCTGTCTCAAAGGAAAAAAAGAAAAGAAAATGAACCCCCCTGCTCCTCTTTAAGTGATTCATCTTCTTCCTTTGTTAAACTTGACAGATCTCACTGAGACTATTCCTATCTGTTTAATATTTCTAGATCGGTTAGTTATGAGAGTCACGGGCGGTTTGAGTACCATGTGCCACCAAGATGCAGAGGAATGTCTTGCCCTCATGAAGGAGGTAGCCTGGATAATGGGGACCACTGAATCTGACATGGCTTATTCTCTGGACAGAGGTCAAACGCCCGAGTTCTGGACCCACACAGACCTGGGTTTGAACCCTGGCCAGGCTCCTGACTTGCTATGAGAACTTGGGACAGCGACCACCCGTCTCCAGTTGTTAGAATCCTCATCTCTGAGTTAGGAACACCAACTCAGAGTTATGGTTGAGAGCAGGCGAAACAACACCTGTAAAACAATCAGCACCATGCTAGGCACAAAGTAAATGCTCAAGAAATATTAGTGATTGTATTCACTAATGATATTTTTCTTGTTATTCTGATATGATTATGGGCTCGTGACAGTTGTAAGATAATTTCTGGGCTTTCAGGGACTGGATGCTGGAACCTGAAACGGTCCAAGATTTTTTGCTCAAAGATTGCTGTTCCACAAGGCACACAGGTACACAGATTTGTTTTGCAGGTGATTACAGTGGGATGGGCATGAAGACTCCCCTGGAAGGGTTTAGAGTAGGGGAGGGAGGTGGTCAGATGCGATAACTCACATTGAGTCCTTATTGTGTGCTGGTTCTTGCTAAGGGCTTTGCAGGCATTTGCTGATTTATTTCTCATAACATTCCTCAGAGGAGTGGGAATTAGCATCCCCATATGACAGGGAAAAAAATCAAGCCCACGGAGGCTAATCAGCCTGCCCTAGGGCTGGCACCTACACACATATCCACCAAGCCTGTCACAGCTAGGGCTTCACATTTTTGGGAAGGGTACAGGAGTCCTGAGCAGACAACCATGAGCAAATGGTGGAATTCCCCAGTGAGAGGCAGCACTCACCCAGGACACGGCTGCATGAGCGTTACGGTTGAAACAACACATCTCACTCGCTGAAGGAGGCAGGTGGGGTGGAGCCGGCCGTGCCTTCCTGGTGACAGCTCTGGATAAAGCCACCCTGGCATGTTTTGAAGTGAGGTTGCCCTAGGGGGTGTGCAGAAGAAAGGCTGCTGTATTGATGTTTCCCATCACGATGCTTACGGTTTCTTTATTTGTGGTCCCTGAGCCTCAGGAGTCGTCAGTGCAGCTGCCAAATTGCTTCATGCTCCAGAAAGTGGGGTGCCTCTTAACTAAGAAAAAAACCCTGGCATTTTCTACCAACAGCCCCAACTGTTACAGCTTCTTATAATATTAACAAGGCATCCACAGCATTCTCCAGAGAGCACCATGGCCCTTTTTCTTTCTTTCCTTTCCCGGAAAGGGTTTTATCTTCTTTCTCCTCTTTATTGGCTACTGAAAGAACTCCATCTGCTCGGCATAGGGTTGCAGCATCCAATACATATCCACAGTATCCATGTAGCTATTTAAATTCAAATAATTAAAATACAATAAAATTCAGCTTCTCAGTTACAGTAGCCACCATTCCCGTGTTCGTTGCTACCATAGCTGATCACATGTCAGGGAGCCGTGGCCACCATATCAGACAGCACAGACGTAGAACATTTCCATTGTCACGGGAGGTTCTCTTGGACAGTGCCTGTCTAGGGCATTTATTCATTCATTTAATTCTCATTACTGAGGACCTGCTATGTGCCAGGCATCGTTATTCTGGGAAGTAAGTGGTCAACAATTAAAGCAAATCTCTTTCTCGTGGTATAATCTTGGTTGTGGGATGGGAAAAGTAGTAGGTGCAGAATTACGAAAAGAGTCCTAAAGGAGACCGGTAGGGGTGAGGTGTGGTGGGTGTGGAGGGTAATGGTGAGTGAGGGACATTAGGTAGGGTTGTTGGGGGAAGGGAAACACAAGGTGAGTGTTGATGTTTGCCCCTCCAATTCCTGCCCCCATGTTCCTAAAAGTTCATGACTCCAGGCCCCTTACGGAATCCCTTTTGGTTGCCTGCTCATCCATTTTACAGATGAGGACATTGAGGCTCTGAAAAGATGTGAGTCATTTGTCTACTGCAGGGAGATAAAGAAGGACATCCCCAGAATGGTGGCCTCTTCTTGGGACTGTGCAACACTCAATGATGAGATAAAGGGGACCTGCAAGTGCACTCACGACATGAACACACTGTGGTTCTAAGAATCATTGCACCAAGGGAAAAACAAGGGTGATCACTTGATTGACTACAGGCCGGGGAAGCCAGGATGCCAGGTTTTTCTCTTGGTGGGGAGGAGAGAGTGTTGTTGTAAAGGAGTCTGTATTCAAAAGCACAAGTCTCTCTCCCAGTTATTACTCAGCTGCTAGGGTCCAGATTCAGTGTTTGTTCCACTTCCGTCCTCCAACACTGTGGGTGGGTATTTTCCTCTCTGTGGGCTTGCTTAAAGCAGAAATGGCCATGCCAATTAGTTGTCACTTTATGAGAGATTTATTCCCTCTAACCAACAGAATGGAGGGTGACAGTTGAAGTGCTGTGAGCCTCTGCCTGTGGGTAGACCCTGGATGTGGGTTGGTCAATTTGGGGGCTGCTCGAAGCCTTATGGCTTTCATCATTGCTTCCTAGGCATCGTGGGTTGGTGTCCAGCTTCCAAAAAGCTTAGCTGGAGGTGATAGCTGGACCCCTATGGCTTCTCCCAATATTTCCATGTGATTCAATTTTATAGTTTCTCCAGGCTTAGAATACTGAAATTCAGAATGACCTCTGGCCACTAACTCACCATCAGTCCAAGCCTAGAATGACTGCTTAGATCTTGAGGGTGAAATTGACAACTGGCTGGACATAATGTAACATAAAGAGTTGGGGGTAGGCTGTCTCAGTCACCATCCTGGGTGGGATTCTTCTTGAGGAAGTTAAGGAGCCAGCAGGGATGGAGATCCTAAGCTTCATCCAATAAATAAGGGTGCAGGGGAAATAGTCCAGGCCTGTTTTTTATCCTTGGTGGAGGCTTTTGACTTTTTTCATAACTTACAGTTTTTGTGTGTTTGCCATGTGCCAGGTTATATGTTAACAGTCTTGTAATGTTGACCCCGTTTATCATTCCCATTTTACAGGCGAGTGAACTGAAGATCAGACGTTTGAGATAATATCTAATCACGCCGTGTATTAGTCCTTTCTCACACTGTTCTAAAGATACTACCTGAGAATGGGTATTTTATAAGCAAAAGAGGTTTAATTAACTTGCAGATCCCCATGGCTGGGGAGACCTCAGGAAACTTACAATCATGGCAGAAGGTGAGGGGGAGGAAGGCACCTTCTGCACAAGGCGGCAGGAGAGAGCAAGGACGAGGAAGTGCCATACTTTAAAACGACCAGCTCTCATTAGAACTCCCTTGCTATCGCGAGAACAGCATGGGGGAAACCACCCCCATGATCCAGTCACTTCCCACGGATTCCCTCCTCTGACACGTGAGGATTACAATTAGAGATGAGATTTGGGTGGAGACACAGAACCAAACCATATCACACGGTGTTGGAGCCTTAGACCTGGGTTTCAAACTCAGGGATCCGACTCCAGTACCTGCACTCCTCAGTGTACATATTCAACAGAAAACACTTAAAAGATTAGCTCTCAGGCTCTGAGTCTTGGCAGGCAATAGCACCTAGCCAGAATTTAATATCACTGTTTGGTTTTCATTGCATTTATTTTTACTTGAAATGATATTGGTTTTCTATTTACAGTAGTGATAAAAACTTCCTCTAAAAGTAAATGTGTTTATGTAAAAAGGTGATTCTATTTAAAGAGAAAATATTAAGGAATTGTAAATGTGGTATGGATATAGCAAAAATAATGACAGTGGTGAAAGAATGTCCTGTATCTCCCATTAAGGCTGGGACACAGAGACATTTATTGGTTATAAAGACTGGCTTCTCGGGGCAAAGGGAAGCACAGATGAGCCTTAGGGGCACTCAGAAATGCCAAGTGTCCCTCTGCATGTGTGTGGACTCAGAGACCACTGTGGTGGAGCTGAGAGCTGGAATGCAGTGATAGTGTTACATAGGGGAGTTTGTCTGGAACATGGTAGAAAGGAGAGGTTTGACTGTGGCTAAGGAACAGGGCTGAAATTTAAGTCTTACACTGGGAAACACTTGTACATCTCCTTTATGAGAGTTGACATGAAGCCTTCAGTCTGCCAGACACTTTGTTTCACATCTCATTTAATGCTCACAGCGACTCCTGGACACTATGGTCCCATTTTACAGATGAGGACATTGAGACTCTGAAAAAGGTGAGTCATTTGTCTAAGGTCACACATTTATGAATGTTTGTGAACGGTAGAGCCAGGACTTATATGAACGGATCCTGACTCCAGAGGCCCTTCTCTTAAGCCCTGCATTATAGTTAATCATTAGCTGTATATATATATCTATCTTTCCTTTTTTGACCTCAGTGATCTGGTGGATCTAAGAAGAATCACTGATTCTTCAACTTTTTCCCTTGTTGGTTGGACAGAAATGATGCCTTCCAAGCTGTTTCCATACTGCGCTAGAAACTGGAAATACCTCCTTCATTTTAAAAACGTAATTGCGTAGGTTATAGAATTCCAGGTTGACACCTTGTAAAAAATTTTCTTATGGCGCTTTAAAGATCTCACTGCATTTTCTTCTGGACTTCATGATTTGAAGTCTCTTACAGTGCTTACAATTGTTCCCTATATGTAATGTGTCTTTTTTTTTTTCCTCTGGTCGTCTTCAAGATTTTCTCTTTATCTCCTGTTTTGGTGCCAGAGTTGGATTCAACTCCCCTTCTCTCATTCATGCAGATGGGAACCAAGTAATTTGCTTTGGCAAATTGAAGTTACTTGTTCCTATCTACATTCAGTAAGAGGAGGGAAGTGTAGTGTTTGTTACTGTGGCATAACCCAGCCCATCCTCCCTAACTGATAGACTATCTGCCTCCTTCAGATGGAAATCAAGGGGCTGCCTTATGGAACAGGGCACAGCAATGAAAAGTTCTTCTGTGTAAAACCCAGCCCACTGACAACGAAAAAATGTAGAGGGAACAAGGAAGAAGATTCAGTAGAACAACAACAACGATAACAACGACCCAGTGAATCCTACTGAAGTCTCACAGCCCTTCTTCATTTGGCAAGAGCTGTAGCACTGCTGGATAATTAAGATGCATATGCCACCTGACATTAAGCAGCCTTTTGTGAACTGTTAATTAAGATTTAATCAGTCCCATATTTTATTCTTACTGAATTAGAAGATTAGTGTTAATTTCTGGCAGGGTTCCCCTACTCTCTGTTGAAGGAAATCAATGTGTCCGAACATAATTTAACAAGAAGAAGCTGGTTCCACAGTGAAAACAGGCTAGCGAGACATTATCTTGACATTTTAGGTAATTCAGTGAGTGTGGCAAAAGAGGCCTGATTGACAAAGTCATTTTTTCCACTGAGGGGGTATAAAGCACATTTCTGAAGAGGAGTTAAGATTTTTGTGGTGAAAGAGCACAGTGAGAATTAAAGGTGGTGTAGATAAAGTGCCCTTCACCACGTGTGTAGCTTCTGGACAAAAGATGATCAATCATGGAATTCTTACCCCTGGCTTGAGAGAAGGAAAACAACCAGAAGAGAGCAAAGGTGGGCAGGCATGGGCTGGTATCAATGGGATGCTTATTTGCAAGCCCTTTTTAGGTTGACTCTGTGGAAGGCCGGCGATTTTCAGGAAGTCTGCGGTTGGGAATACAGCAGGCATTTAATAAATGTATGTTGCGTGAATAGGTCCAGAGAGGTGACTGTGTCTTCAGAGACTGTTGGGTGTCGCCCTACTAAGATTTGTAAACTGGCCGGGTGTGGTGGCTTACGCCTGTAATCCCAGCACTTTGGGAGGCTGAGGTCGGCAGATCACTTGAGGTCAGGAGTTCGAGATCATCCTGGCCAACATGGTGGAACCCCGTCTCTACTAAAAATACAAAAATTTGCTGGGTGTCATGGTGTACGCCTATAATCCCAGCTGCTGAGGAGTCTGAGGCAGAAGAATCTCTTGAACCGAGGAGGCAGAGGTTGCAGTGAACTGAGATTACTCCATTGCACTCCAGCCTGGGCAACAAGAGCAAAACTCCATCTCAAAAAAAAAAAAAAAAAAAGAAAATCTGTAAACTATGCAGAAACGTCCTTGAATGTGCCATGTGGTCTCACTGCATTAAAACCTTTTCTTATGCCCATCTTTAAAAGTGGTGGGAATAATTAATGGTCAATAGTGTAGTTATTGGCAAGCATATTAGTGTGTTAGCTGTTTATGACGATGATGTTGAGTGACAATGGCAAGGCAGCTGGGGATAGAGTAGGCAGCCTGAGCCCTGGCCCTTGGGGGCATCTCGGAGGGAGGCAGGTGGGGTCACAGGTGTCTGCGAAGACGCACGGGGGAAATACGGAGGACCCGGGTGTTGTGTGAAGCATCAGGTCCGACGTGATCAAGCCCAAATGTAATGACTGAATTATGCCAGGAAAGACCAAATTATTGGTTACAGGACAGAGGGCAGGCCTGAATTCAGGAGATATTTCTTTTGGTGTAGAGAGAGAGAGAGGGTGTTGTTGGAGGGTGTTTGGACCTTGCCTGTGAGCTGGAATGTGAACCAGTTATGGATTTATAGGATGAAGATGACTTCCTAACCACCCCGCCATAACTTCCTTGTCCCTGCTCCTCTCTCCCTTCCCCCTTCTTTCCTCACTCTTCCGCCTTTCATTCTACTCTCTCTCCCAATGTTCCTTCATCCTTTATTCCCTTCCTTTCATCCCTCCCTCTCTCCTTTCCTTCGTTCTGCGCCATTTATGGAGAACCTACAGTAGTGTGATACCCTGGTTAGCAAAGGAGAAAGACTCAGACTTTGTCCTTGTGAACCTGGTCTATGGAAGAGATACCCAAACTGACAATTACAGAATCCCAAGCAAACAATGCAGGAAGGGTGGTGCCCCAGCTCAGCGGTGAAGGCAGCCAGGAGAGTATCTAGTTGAGGCCTGAACTGGGTTGCGGCGCTGAGGGCCAGGTAGGCCAGAGAGAGCAAGGTGGGGAAGGTACCTCACAAAGTCAGAGACCAGGCTGGAGCAATGACAGACCAGCTTACCTGAGCCCAGTGGGTTCTTAGAGTGTGCCATTGTTCCCTGGTGTGGAAGGCTGGATTTCTAGGGATGGTCTCTGTATTAGGGTGCTCTAGAGGGACAGAACTAATCGGATAGATGTTTATGTAAAGGGGAGCTTATTAAGGAGTATTGACTCACACGATCCCAAGTTGAAGTGCCATGGTAGGCCGTCTGCAAGCTGAGGAGCAAGGAAGTCAGTCTGAGTCCCAGAGCTGAAGAACTTGGAGTCTGATGTTCAAGGGCAGGAAGCATCGAGCACGAGAGAAAGATGTGGGCTGGGGGAGGCTAAACAAATCTAGTCTTTTCACATTCTGCCTGATTTTTTTCTGGCAATGCTGGCAGCTGATTAGCTGGTGCCCACCCAGACTGAGGGTGGGTCTGCCTTTCCCAGTCCACTGGCTCAAATATTAATCTCCTTTGGTGACACCCTCATAGACACACCCAGGAACAATGGGTGTGTCTTTGCATCTTTCATTCCAATCAAGTTGATGCTTAGTATTAACCGTCACAGTGTCTGAGATCCCATGTCCCCAATCCTCAGAAGCTATGAATGAGATGAGACGCCACTCCCGTGGTTGACTTCTTTTCTGTGGCGTGGTTCCCAGTGACCCTCGTCTGAACACAAAGGGCCTGAAAGGCAGAGGGCTTTCTCTGGCTGCCAACAGAAGGAGAAGTTGGAGAGATATGAAGCTTGGGAGGGGCTCAAAGTGCTGCTGTGGTTTAAAGATGAAGAAGGAATGTGGGTGGCCCCTAGGAGCAGAGAGGGACCCTGGCTGATAGCACCAAGAAGACAGGGACCGTGGTCTTGCAGCCACAAGGAACAGCAGCCCACGTGAGCTTGGAGGCAGGGTCTTTGCTGGTGTCTGCAGATACCAGCCCACCTCAGCCGATATTGTGACTTGGGCCTGGGAGACCCTGGGAAGAGAGTCCAACTGAGTCCCCTGCCCATACAACCTGCAGAACCGTGAGAGAGCAGACGGGTGCTGTTTCAAGCTGCCAGGTCTGCAGTAATTTGTTACACAGTGACGGCAAACTAATATACTGGGCCTGGTCTAACCAGAGTGATACCCAAAATAATGCAATGCTGGTTTGGGGTCAATGAAGTAGATTTAAACAAACAAGGTGGATTTATGTTCTGCCTCTGTTTAATGTAGTTTGGTTGTTTTAGGTAACCAGGGAATAGTAAGAAAAATAGAAACTATTCAATATGCATATTTCCATTGTGTTGGAAGACATTTCAAAATAACACCAAGGGTTTTTAATAAATATTCTCCACCACCCCCATACACACACACACACACACACACACACTCTCACATTCACACAGTCACACACACTCATACAGTCATACACACACTCATACACTCATGCACACGCAGACTGCATCCACCTTGTTTTTTTTGTTGTTCGTTTTTTGTTTTTTTGAGACAGGGTCTCACTCTGTCACCCAGGCTGGAGTGCAGTGGTGCAATCACGGCCCACTGCAATCTTGACCTCCCCAGGCTCCAGCCTCAGTGTCCCTTGACCCTGATCTGCAGGACCCTGAGTTGCTGGGACTACAGGCGTGCGCTACCACACTTGGCTAATTTTCGTATACTTTTGGTAGAGATGGGGTTTCACCATGTTGCCCAGGCTGGTCTGAAACTCCTGGCCTCAAGCGGTTCGCCTGCCTGAGCCTCCCAAAGTCCTGGGATTCCAGGCATGAGTCACCATGCCCGGCCATCATCTACCACCACCTCCTCTTCCTCCTCCCCTTCTCCCTCCCTCAAGCCCTCTCCCTCCCCCTCCTCCTGCTTTTCCTCCTCCTTCTTTTCCTCCTCCTTCTTCCCTTCTTCCTCCTTCCCTTCCTCCTCCTCCTCCTCTTTCTTCTTCTTCCTTCTTCTTTTTTGAGACGGGATCTTGCTTTGTCACCCAGGCTGGAGTGCAGTGGTGCAATCTCGGCTCACTGCAATGTCCGCCTCCTAGCTTTAAGCGATTCTCTCACCTCAGCCTCCAGAGTAGCTGGGACTACAGGCATGGGCCACCACACCTGGCTAATTTTTGTAGTTTTTGGTAGAGATAAGGTTTCACCATGTTGGTCAGGGTGGTCTCGAAATCCTGACCTCAAGTGATCCCCTGCGTCGGCCTCCCAAAGTGCTGGGATTCCAGGCCTGAGCCACTGCGTGCGGCTATCATCCACCTTCTTAAATGAAGGAATGGGATTCTGTGAAGGCAGCAGCCTGAGTCAGGCTTCTTTCTCCTCTACTTCTAAACCAAATCCACTCAACTCTGCTGAGCCAAATGGCAGCTGGGCCTTGGGGGTGTCCACGTGCAAGTATGGCTTTGACTTTTCCAGTCCCAGCAGAGGGAATGGGGCGAGTTAGGATGTCATGAGTCTCAGGAGGATTTTGCCCCTGAGGAGGTAAGGGAAGCCCTGCAGGGAGACTCGAGTGAGTCTCCTTGGCCCAGGGAGACCAAGAAGAAAATCCATCACCTCCACCCCGGGAGGGCCTGGGAGCACAGAGGCTCCACAGCCAGGCTTATTTGATTCTTTAATTATTAAAAAAGACATTTGAGTGGCAAAACAGATTCCGAAGTCAGTAGCTGCATAATAGTCTTGGAAGATATTTTGCAAAGAATATGCAAATAACACTTAGTCATCCAGATGAGCCTAAGAAACGCAATAGAAAAATAGATATGGAGAGGCCGTTGTTGGGTGAGCACATCCAGACGGCATCAGCACACGTGAAGGCATGCTCGTGGTTAGGGACATGAAAACCCAAACTCAATATCAGTTTTTTGCTGTATGAATGTGAAGAATACGAAAAGAGCCATGATGCCTGCCGCTAGTGGGAATAAGGGGGAAAGGGTGTCTATACACTGTTGGTCAAAGTGAAGGGTTTTCTTGACAAGCAATTAGGCAGTACCTATTAACTGAAAATAAGGAAAACCTGTTGACTCAGCCCTCTTGCTCCTGAAAATGTAGCCCATGCAAATAAAAGTACTGGTAAGCAAAGATGTATGTTGAAGGATGCTGAATATGGCATTGTTTGTAGAGGAAGAGAGAGAGGGAGAGGGAGGAGGGAGAAAGATGGAGGAGAGAGGAGGGAGAGAGAGGAGGAGCAGGGAGAGGGAGGATAGAGGAGGAGGGAGGGAGAGGAGGAGGGAGAATGTAGCAAAGGGGAGGAGGGGGAGGAGGAGGAGAAGGGGAGAGAGGAGAAGGGAAGGTGGAGGAGGAGGGAGAAGGAGGGAGCAGGGAGGAGCAGAGAAAAGGGGGAGAAACGAGGAGGAGGGAAGAGGAGTAGGGAGAGGAAGGAGGAGGAAGGAGGAGGGAGAAGGAGGGAGCAGGGAGGAGCAGAGAAAAGGGGGAGAAACGAGGAGGAGGGAAGAGGAGTAGGAAGAGGAAGGAGGAGGGAGAGGGAGCATGAGGGAGAGGGAACATGAGGGAGAGGGAGGAGGTGAGGAAAGGAGGAGGGAGAGGGAGGAGGGAGGGAGCATGAGGGGGAGGGAGGGGGAAGAAAGGGGAGGAGAAGGGGGAGAGGGAGGAAGCGAGGAAAGCAGGAAGAGTGAGAGGGTGGAGGGAGAGGGGGGAGGGAGGGAGACGGATTGGGAGGAAAGAAGAGGAGGGGGAGGGAGAGGGAGGAGGAAGGAGAGGGATGGGGAGGAAAGAGAAAGAAGAGGAAGGAGAGGGAGCGGGGAAAGGGACAGGGAGGAAAGAGGAAGAGGAAGGAGAGGGAGAAGGGAGAGGGAGTGGGAGGAAAGAGGAGGAGGAGGGAGGAACAGAGAGGAGGAGAAAGGAAGGGGGAAGATGAGTAGGGAGAGGGAGGAGGAAGGAGGGGAGGAAAGAGAAGGAGGGAGAAGGAGGATGAGGGGGAGGGAATAGGGGAGGAAAGAGGAGAAGGAGGGAGAAGGAGGATGAGGGAGAGGGAAGAGGGGAGGAAAGAGGAGGAGGAGGGAGAGGGAGGAGGGGAGGAAGGAAGAGGAAGGGGAGGGAGGAGTGGGGAGAAGGAGGAGGGGAGGAAAGAGGAGGAAGAGGGAGAGGGAGGAAGGAGAGGGAGGAAGGGGAGACGGAGAAGGTTGAAATAATTATAGACACAAGAAGTTACAACAGTAGTAAATAGAGTCCCATGAATACTTTTCTCAGCTTCCCCCAAGGTGACATCTTGTACAACTGTAGCCCAGTATCACTATCAGGAAATTGACATTGGTGCCATCTGTTCACTAAGCCACAGACCCTGTTCACTGTCACCGGTTTTCACCTGCACATATTTGTGTGTGTGGTTCTCTGCAGTTGTCTCTGATGTATAGATTTATGTAATGACCAATGCAACCAAGATTCAGAACTGTGCGATCACCACAGAATAACTACCACGTGATACCCCTTTATCCTGGCTCGCCTACACCATCCAACAGGGAGCATTTTGAGCTTCTGCCACCACCTGTCTCATGGTGAAGGGGCCACAGATGCCAGGCCTACCCTGGGCTGTTGCTGCGTGTCTGTGAGGCCATTGCTGCCTGTCTGTGCGCAGGGGCGGCCCGTCCTGCCTGTGCTGCTGTCTTATTGATATAATATCCTCTTTTACAAATCTATCTTGCTGTCTGCTCTGTCCCCCCTTCCCTTGATGATTGTACCTTTGAACGGCTCATAGAATCATCTTGTGAAATTGGCTCTTTTTATAAGTCATCCTCTCCCTGTTTCGTGTTGCCTCCAACCTGATTTTGGCAGAAGGGGCTCTTGTTGTCTTCTGGAGCTCCAGTGGCCAGGCTCTTTGAGGCCGGGCATTGCCTTTTGTTCAGGCTTCTCAGAGTAGTTTAGAAAATAAAATGCATTTCTCTGACAACCTTGCGAGGTTTTCTGGGCATTATTACCCGAAGCTCGGGGCTTTGCAATTCCCATTTCTCAGCAATCTAAGGATAAAGAAGGAGAATTCAACCAGCTCTCACTGTCCTAGGAACCCCTCATGTTCCCTGGCCACCTTCAGATTTATGTGTTTGTTTATCCCCACTATGTGCCTCTCAGTAGCTATTCAATCAGTAATCACTCATGGTTCATAAACTAAAGAGCTGGGGAGTGTGCACTGTCTCTCTCGTTGTCTCTCATTTTGTTGAATTTCTTAGCACACTGTGAACGGTGAACATCTGCTGAATTGCATTGAAAGATAGCACCACCTAATTTTGATCAAAATCGTGTTTATTATAACTTGCCCATGCAAGTTTCAGTGATTCAGAGTTCATTGACAGGCTGTGTAGTTTATCAGTGTGGTGTCTTGGAACAAGACTGGGCGAGCTCCATCACCTTGGGCAATTTGCTTAATGTTTCTGAAGTCTGCCCCCAGCCGTAGTCTGTAAAATGGACATGCTTACATTGTGAGAAGCAAAGGAAAAGATAGGCCAGGTGCCCAGCACTTACGAGGATTCTAAAGACGTACGGCGTTTTACTTTTTTTTTTTTTTTTTTTTTTAACGTTTATTTTACAGCTGATGCATGCAGGGCTTAATACCCAGGTGATGGGTTGACAGGTACAGCACACCACCATGGCACACATTTATCTTTGTAACAAACCTGCACATCCTGCACGTGTATCCTGGAACTTAACTATTTTATTTTAGATTCTGAGGGTGCACGTGCGGGTTTGTTACATGGGTCAGTTGCATATTGTTGGGGTTTGGTGTATGAATGATCTCATCACCCAGGTAAGTAGCATAGGATCTGATGGGTCATTTTTCAGACCTCATTTCCCCCACCACCCTCTTACCTCTAGCAGTCCCTAGTGTCTCTCATTGTCATCTTTACATCCATGAGTACCTAGTGTTTAGCTACCGCTTGTAAGTGAGAATATGCGGGATTTGGTTTCCTGTTCCTGTGTTAATTGGCTTAGGATAATGGCCTCCAGCTGCATCCACGTTCCTGCAGAGGTCGTAATTTTGTTGCTTTTTATGGCTGTGTACTATTCCATGGTGCATATATACCACAGTTTGGCCTGTAGCTGCGTTTCCTTCCCACCACTCATTCTTTTGCAGGTGGGATTGCCTGAGAAGCCAATGCTTGGATGCAGCTTGAGATGAACATCTGTGGAAGAGAGGAGGAGGAGGCAGGAGTGAGCTGAACGCAGTCTCCATGAAGCCTTCTCCGGGGTGCTCCAAAGCTGGGCTGAAATTTGAGAGTTGTCCCCCATGAGGCCAGGAGCCTGGCTGTTACAGTCCTGTAACCTCAGTGGCTGGACATGCACTGGCCTGACCTCTGGCAAGACAGGACTCTTCAGTAGAGGCAGTTGCTGACAGGGGCGGATAGCTGGGAGTTTGAGACCTTTATAACTGAAGGGGGTCTGTATGATGCCTTACAATGTCCACCAGACACTCTCAGCCAAGTCATCCTTTTCATAGCATCTCTGTTGGAGGATGAGCTTGCTGTGGGAGGCAGGGAGGAGCTGTTCATTTAGTTTCCAATGAGGCTCTTTGTGAGGTGCTTCTAAAGCTTTTTTTTTTTTTTTTTTTTTTTTTGCTGAAGACACAACTGTTGATATAAATGGGTGCTTCAAAAATAAACATATCTAGGTTTTGATTATGGAGCATTTTTCATCTGATCCACTTGATCCTGTGATCATAGTGGACCACATTACTAGATAATTGGAGCCCTTTAAATCTGACCCAGAAAGGGCCTCTGGAGGTCATGCCATGTATTTTTCTTGTCTTTGGGAAGCACTAACATTACATCGGCTTCCAGGGTGACCTTTAACGGACGTAGAAAATAGGATTCCATTATGTTTTAGAATTACCCACATAAACAAGAGTTCATACTCTTTTGCATAACTTAGGACAAACCAAGTCAAAGTCAGATCTAGGAAATCTTTTTAGGGCTATAGAAAAATAGCACTTTATTCCTCTGTGCATATTTCCGGATGCATGAAGACAACTGGCTTTTAGGATGATTCTTAGAGCAGGGAGAGGAAGAGTAGGCCAACTCGGCCTGATTGCTCATGGTTGCCTGAATTACTCTGTGCAGGATTCTTGGCACTAAGTGTAGCGGAAAAAGCATCACGATTGATTAGTAATGTCTGCCAAGGCACAGGGTCCAGAAGAGGTAGTAGGTGTGCTATGCTGGGTATGTGCTTTTTCAGTTGCCACATTTTTAGGAACCACAAACCAGCACTAGAGACAGCTGCTGGTGAAAGAAATTATCTGCTTTCCAACTTAATTCCCTCCTCTCCTCTCTGCCCAAGAATCCAAGAATCTTTGAAGTTAGCAACATGTGACTTCTGCTGATGCAATCATAGCTTGATTTTCCTATAGACTTGATTGAAATAATCTTTGAGTAATGCCTATGCTTCACCTAATGTTAGTTGGGATTCCCTTCCACATTAAGAATGATGATTTATAGTGTATTGCTATGTTTATATCTCATAAATGTCTGTAAAGTGGCAGTGATAACCCCGATCATACCACCTCTCCAGGAAGCGATCTGAAAAAATATAGGGGAAGGCCCTCAGAAAGTGACCTGCAGTGACAATGGGCCTTTGTCCACTAACAGCCTTGACTTGCCACGGATGGGCTGCAGCCCCAGGCGTATGCTGAGGACCACTTGTTGGGCTTTTTTGGGAGTGGTGGGAATGGCCATACCCTGGGTTTCCCTCCTCTCCCCTGGCTGCATGTTTGTTCTGTGTTTGTGGCACAGGGTCACAGGAAGCTGCTGTGGTCTCCAGCTCTTCCATATGGGGCTTCTGTCACATATTTGAAGCTCTGGTGATTACATTTCTTTAATCTGGAGAGTAAGGTGCACACCCCTGTGTCACATCAGGACTGCAAAAAGGAATGAGAAAGTTCTAAAAATATAGACTGTGCAAAATCCCATTTCATGGCGGTTCAGGATGACTTTCGGTTTGTTGGTGTCTGCATCATTTGGGTGAGGATTCTGATCGACTTTCCCCCTAGGTCTGGTTTGCCCTTTTTCTCCCAGGAGATGATGGCATGAAACACCTTTAATTTTATCCTGGAGACTTCTCCCTCTACTAAAGGATGTTTTGCAATGATTTGCTCATGTCTTCTTTCTTTTCTTTTTTTTTGTTTTGATTCAGAGTTTTGCTGTGTCACCCAGGTGGGAGTGCAATGGGGTGATCGTGGCTCACTGTAACCTCCGCCTCCCAGTTCAAGTGATTCTCCTGCCTCAGCCTCCCGAGTGGCTGGGATTATAGGCGCCTGCCACCACGCCTGGCTGATTTTTGTATTTTTAGTAGAGTTGGGGTTTTCCCATGTTGGCCAGGCTGGTCACGAACTCCTCACCTCAGGTGATCCACCCGCCTTGGCCTCTCAAACTGCTGGGATTATAGGTGTGAGCCACCACGCCCGGCCTGCTCATGTCTTCTTTCTACAATGGTATGTCACATCCACGAGGGCCAGAATCTGGTCCATCCTCCTTTTTTACACCTTGTCTTGCCCATGGTGGACACTCTATGGATCTTGGTTGGATGGACAAAGAAATTAAACATCTCTTTGCTAGCCAAGTGAAATTGTCTTCTATCTTGAGTAGTTAGCTCAGACAGTGACTAGATTTTAGTGCGTATGTGACAAATTCTTGTTTATGAGTAAAGAGTCATCAAGAATCTTTGGAAAGATGCTGTGGTTGGATTTCACATTTCCTTCTATAGTTGCCTCTTGGAATTTTGAGTAAAACACTCTCTCCATTTGGCCCTGGTGTGAAGTACTTTCAGTGAAAAGCATGTCTGGAGGCAGAGTTGATGCTGTCAAAGACCATCATCATTCTCTCTTTGCCCCAACTGGGTGACACTCTCCGTGTCAGAGTTGTCAGCTGCACGTGGAGAGGAAAGGAAGTCCAGGCTCATGGTGTCTGTTTTCTCTTCTCTTCTCTTCTCTTCTCTTCTCTTCTCTTCTCTTCTCTTCTCTTCTCTTCTCTCCTCTCCTCTCCTCTCCTCTCCTCTCCTCTCCTCTCCTCTTCTCTGTCTCTCTCTCTCTCTCTTTCTTTCTTTCTTTCTTTCTTTCTTTCTTTCTTTCTTTCTTTCTTTCTTTCTTTTCTTTCTTTCTTGATTCCTTCCTTCCTTCCTCCCTCCCTCCCTCTCTCTCTTTCTCTCTCTTTCTCTCTCTTCCTCTCTCCTTCCTTCCTTCTTTTCTATCTCTATCTATCTATCTATCTAGCTATCTATCTATCTATCTATCTATCTATCTATCTATCTAATCTATCTATCTTGAGACAGAGTCTCACTCTGTTGCCCAGGCTGGAGTGCAGTGGTGCGATCTTGGCTCACTGCAAACTCCGACCCTTTGGTTCAAGTGATTCCCCTGCCTCAGCCTCCCGAGTAGCTGGGATTATAGATGTGCACCACCACGTCCAGCTAATTTTTGTATTTTTAGTAGAGAAGCGGGTTTACTATGTTGGCCAGGCTGGTCTCGGACTCCTGACCTCATGATCCGGCCACCTTGGCCTCCCAAAGCGCTGGGATTACAGGCTTGAGCCACCGCGCCCGACCAGCGTGTGTGTTTTCTATGCTAAGTCCCCAAACATATTGGATGATGGAGATCTCCTCCCTGCCATAGCCCCCAAGTCTCTTGGTAAGTTGATGACCTCCAGGGAAAGAGGACCCAGAGATGCTATTTACCAAATTGGGCGATCGTGCAAAGTCAGCCATGTGACTCCCCTCCTTTCTTGTGGATCCCCACATCCAAGAAAGAGAGAACGTGTCCTTTCTCTTTGAATATGGGAAGTAAATCTGGCTGAGCAGGGCAAGATTTGCGGAGAAGAAGGGGTGGTGCAGGGGCAGGGGAGAGTGGCAAGAGGTCTTTCATGGAGCGAGACCCATGCACCTGCTGGTCCACACTGTCCTCAGGCTCCCACCTCTTCCAGATCACCGGGGACCCCTCAAATCCCTGAAAGCTGGGCTTGGCGAGAGTTGGGCGGGCTCATTCCAGCTCTTAGAGGTAAGCTTTCTGTTCCAGGTAGAATCCGAAACCTCAAATCCTGTGTCTGCAGCAGTGTATGCCTTTCATGGGCCCCAATGCAAACACAACAGCGGCTTTAGCTTCCTTTCACCCCTGGAAGGAGAGTGTGCAGGGACAGGAAGTCTGGAGTGGAGGTGCTGCTGGTGGAAGGCGTGGAAACAGAACCCAAAACACAAAACAGAAACCGAAATGAAATCCTCTGAGTCTCCTTCCAAACCGATTTAACATTCAGCTGAAATCCAAAGATGCTATTTTCCCTAAAGTGAGTCCGTTCTTCATGGAAGAGGGAATAATGACTCTGAACCCACCCAGTGCAGTTGCAGGGCACGTTTGGACTTGTGTGTGGGGGGGTCGCACTCAAAGTAGGTGTTGGAAGGAGCTGGCAGAGACCCACACCTTCATGGGATGTGTGTAGCACCCCCATTCCTGATCTGATTCAGGATGTCTGTAAGCAGGAGGTTGCTGAATGTTTTTATTTTTTATTTTTGGAAATGAATACATAATTTAAAAGCATCAGATAAAAGCACCAATTCCATTGAACCTAAAAGACTAAAACCGTACCCAGCGTTCGCAGCCACCGCCGGGTGTCTGTCGATAACGGAGGGTCTGTAAGAGGTGCCCCCTCAGGTCAGCACAGAGCCACGTGCTTCTCTCCAGGGATGCCACAGATTGTGCAAAAACACTTTCCCTCTGTTTGTTACTCATTTCTTTGCTGGAGGAAGTGGCTGTTACCTGCTCAGCACTTAATCCGGAGCCATCCCTTTACCAGCCTGTTTCCTACTAAAATCGACTCTCTCTGGAGAGGGAACAGCTACTTCTTGTGGCTGTTTTTTCTGTTCACGCTCCGGGGAAGAGGGCAGAGAAACTTCTCCTGATTGACCCCAGGGGAGAGAGAGGCAACTCGCTGGCCAAGTGCTGGCTACCATTAAATATAACAACAGTAAAAATAGACATCTGGGGACCAGACCAGGTGGTAAAACAACCTAGTGATGCAGGAGCTGCAACCATCCCTGCTTTACGGGTGAGAAAATTGGAGCCCAGAGCCCTGTAGTTACCTGCCCAAGATAAGACCCTTGTAAGTGGTAAAGGCAGGGTTCAAATTCACATCAGCTTCCAGCTGAGTGCAGGGCCCTCAGCACCCAGCTCCTTTCATGCCACCTCCTCTGTGTTTTTGGCTTTTACCTCGTGGTGTCTTATACAGCAGGCCTGGGCCCCTTGTTGTCCACTGTCCCTTCCCTGTCATCCTGATGTGTCTGCAGATGCTGTGTTCTGGAAGTAAGGTTGGAGCCCTTGAGTGGGCTCACCAGAGAATTAGGTTTCACCAGAGAATGAGAACCATCAGATGTGTACCTGTGTGCATCAAAAGAGATTTATTTTAAGGAATTGGCTCATGAAATTAAGGAGACTGGCAAGTCCAAAACCTACAACATGGCTGGGCACGGTGGCTAACGCCTGTAATCCCAGCATTTTAGGACGCAGAGGCGGGTGGATCACCTGAGGTCAGGAGTTCAAGCCCAGCCTGGCCAGCATGGTGAAATCCTGTCTCTACTAAAAATACAAAAAGTAGTCAGGCATAGTGGCATGTGCCTGTAACCCCAGCTACTGCGAAGGCTGAGGCAGGAGAATCATCTGAACCCAGAAGGCAGAGGTTGCAGTGAGCTGAGATCTTGCCATTGCACTCCAGCCTGGGAAACAGAGTGAGACTTTGTCTCAAAACAAAACAAAACAAAACAAAACATCCTTCAAGGGAGTTGGACAGGCTGGAGACTCAGGACATAGCCAAGGTTATGGTTCAAGTTCAAAGGCCGTCTGCTGGAAGAATTTCCTCTTGCTCCTGGGAGGTCAGTCTTGCTCTGCTCAGGCCTTCACCTGATTGGATGGGGCCCACCCACATTAGAGAGTCAACCTGCTGGACCCAAAGTCCACGGATTTCTCTGTTAATAACATAGAAAACTACCCTCCCAGAAACATCCAGAATACTGTGTGACCATCTCTCTGGGCACCGTGGCCCAGCCAACTTGATGTACACAATTAACCATCACAGGTAGAGTCAGCACCTGCTGGAAACTCTTGACCAGAAGCTGCTGCCATCCACACTGACGTTGTGGGTCTGGATGCTGCGGTATTAATTGTTACACTGTGCGGGTGGCTTTGCCTTGTGGGCCCTGTCTCCTGAGGCAATAGAGAGCACCCCTGGGGGTGGCCCTGGAGGGGTGTGTGTGTGTGTGTGTGTGTGTGTGTACGTGCATACACACAAACACAATACATGCATTTGGAGTCCTTACTGAACTTTCCCATGGCAGAAATGTACCCCAGCCACACCTTGAGAAGCCAGAGAGGTACAGACTCGCTGTTGCTTGCTATGAAATGATTCATGATGAGGTTCAAGCATCCATCACAGTTCCTATCACGCAATGGTTACCCATGTAGAGTTGAGTAAATGAATCATTTTTTTAAGTAGGAGGCATCCCCAACAGCCCTTTTTCAGCAGTGACCGAGTGGGCAGTAAGTGCCAGGTGCTAGCGTAAGCTAAACCCCTGGGGGATTGCAGTGTGGCTGAGAGATACGGTTCCTGTCCTCACATTTGCTGCATTCTAGTAGAGGAAGCACAGAAAAACAAGTCATCAGGCAAATAGGTAAGATGCTTTCAGATTGTCCTGAGCACCACGAAGGAGACAAACAGGCAGCTGAAAGAGAGAGACCAGGAAGGACTGACCTTAGCCAGGGAGATCTGGGAAGGCTTCTTGGAGGAGGTGACGTTTAAGCTGAAACCTGGAGGGTGAGGAGGAGCTGGCCAGTGGACATCTGGGGGAAAGTGTAGACAGATGGGATATTACATGGACAGGAGGCCAGGAGGTTTCTGGGTTGGAGAAATTGAGTATACCTTGCTATGTAACAATTTGTAATGACGTATGATTTTTTTGGGAATGTAGCTGAGTTGGGGACCAAGTGCTCAGACAGAGGCAGATGGAAGCCTTTTTTCCATGGGACAGTCACTGTTTTGTTGAAATATTTATTCAGTAAGATATAAGGTGATCTTTACTGCTTGTCTCGATGGGAGCAGTGCAGGGGTTTTCCTCTATTCCTAACAACCCTCCGACCTGTGGCTTTTTAAATGGAAGTACCAGGGATGTTCCACCCGCTACGAAGTTGCTAGGCTCTCCTGGGCCTCCGGTGGCGAAGGGGACCAGGAAAACCAGCCCTGCACTGGGTCTGTTCCCCTCCTCCCTCTTGGCCTGACTCAGCCCTGCACTGTTTTCTTTTCACTCTCTTAAGGCCCTTCCAGCCGGAGCCTTTACATAATGATCTATCCACAGTAATCTCTTTGCATAAGCCAGTGACTCGCAGTGAGCGGGAGGTGGGGCAGGTCTTCAGCTCTCTGGGGCTCCAGGCCTTTGCGGTTTGGGTTCATCAGGATTTGTCTGCACTGGGTTCACTTTGCCCCATAAACTCTCCCAGCCGTTAGAGGCTCAGGCCTTAGGGGGGACTCAGGGGAGAGTGAGTTTCTGATTGACTTGACATTTGTGGAAGGGGTTGTTCTGAAATGGCAAGGCTCCTTGGCCTCAAGCAACTGGTTGATTTTGAGGGGTCTGTGGGGTCCTGGGAGAGGGACCCAAAGCATAGCCAAGACAGGGACCATTCTGATAACAGCTCCAGCCTTCCACACTGGCTCGCGGGTGGAATAGTTGTGCTCGCAGTGTGTGGTTCAGCTCTGAGCCTACCAGAATGAGGTGTCGGTGGCACAAAGCCCTGGATAGTTCAACCCTACCTCTGATGGGCCATTATCCCTCCTTCAAAACCGTCTCAAATGCATCACTGTGCCATAATTCTGCTGTTGTCACTAAGAAGCCAGTGGCAGTGTTCGGCCTGCTGTAGCTGATGGAGTGATTTAGTAATTATCTATTGGCCTCCTTCTGTGGCCCACAGCCTGTGCTAGGGGCTCCGGCTGTGTCAGTGAATGAAACAGTCCCAAATACCTGCCCTCCTGAAGCTGACATGCTTGTGAAGGTTTTCCTAAAAATTCTTCACTCTGAAGGCTTGTGGTGCACATTCTCACTTTGCTTATCACTCAAGGAGGCAGAGAGGAGGCTGTTACTATCTCAGGAACTTTGCAAAAGGAGTTTAGTTTTACGTTTAGAGGCTTCAAGCTTGCATTCACTCATTCATCAGTAAGTATTTATTGAGCTCCTCTGACAAATTATCCGCTGACCATCAGCTGGAGGGATACAGGGAGAAGGGAAGCAGGAAAAAGTCCCTCTCTTCATGGAGGGACCAGCCAGGAGGTCGATGGCAAGCAGATAATGACACAGCTAATTACAACTGTGGCCATTGCAGGAAATGGCAGCAGGTGGTGGGGCCTGACCTGGGGGTCAGGGGAGGCCTCTCAGAAAAAAGTGACACCTGAAAGATAAATGGGAGTTAGCTGGGAACAGGCCAGTAGGAGAAAATTGCATGTGCAAGGGCCCTGTAGTAGAAAGGGAGGCATTTGAGAAACAGTGGAGGGAGAGGTGCTGAAACATTGCGAGACAGGGAGGGCAGGTGACATGAGAGAGCTGGGGCTGGAGCTGGAGGAGGCAGAGCCTGGGAGGCCTTGGGGTGGGGGAAGAGCACCCAGGAATGGAAGGAGCATCTTGCGGTGAGCAACGCGGTTCATGAACCTGTCCAGGGTTTAAACGCTAAGCCCACCTGCGGGTGTGAAGTGTAGACTATCAGTTAGGTTGACTCCAGACACTCAGTGATCAGAGCTCAGGGCCAGCTCAGGGCCTGGTCAGGGTATTTTTAGGTATAAGCAGTATTATGTATAAACTTCCTGGTGTGCCACCATGATCAGACCAGATGCCTCATTGTATTAATATAAGTATTTTGCAATAACCTTTGCAAAAGGTAAAGTATTTTGCAATAACCTTTGCAAAAGGTAAAGTATTTTGCAATAATCTTTACTGCTCTGAGAAACATACAGATACAACAGCCAACCTTTGCACATAGCCTCCAAAGAAATTTTGCCCTGGTATAAAGGAGAAATAAAAGGAGACAGTTTGTAATAGAATCCTACATACTTCAGTGGGCACCTGCTCAGTAACACCGCAGTGCGTAATAAGGTGACTGGTCCTCCATCTACCGCTAATGGATATTGGGAGTTAAGAGAAGGATGGCAGGAGCTGACTGAGAATTAGTGACGCTCTTTCTCCGTAGTGACATTTCGGGACTGGAGCCACAATAGAGTGCTGTGAGTTTATAGGAACGTGTAAGTCCGCCGTCACCCTGAGTGTGACGGCTACCGAGGCTGGTGTGGTGTCGTCCTGATGACTTGGCTTGTGTTGTTGGACATAATCCGATTTTCCGAAAAAGCTGAATGGCCTTTTGTAAAGTTCTGAATGGCACAAACTACAGTCTTCTTTTTGTGCATGTGAAAAATCCAGTGTCTATTTCAACTGTGCAAAAATACTTTGTAAAATGGAGTTAGGGTCTGGGTTACAATAATTCTAAGCTGGCTTATTTTATTTATTTATTTATTTTTAAATTAGGGTCTCGCTCTGTCACCCAGGCTGGAGTGCAGTGGCATGATCTCGGCTCACTACAACCTCCGCCTCCTGGGTTCAAGCGATTCTTCTGCCTCAGACTCCCGAGTGGCTGGGATTACAGGCACCCACCACCATGCCCGGCTAGTTGTTGTATTTTTACTAGAGACGGGGTTTCACCATGCTGGCCAGGCTGGTCTCGAACTCCTGACCTTGTGATCCGCTCGCCTCAGCCTCCCAAAGTGCTGGGATTACAGGTGTGAGCCCAGCCGCTGGTTTATTTTTTTATTATTATTTGCCACTGCGAGTGTCTTGCGGGACTACCCATAGTCATGCAGAATGTGGAAAGTTTGCTTTTTGTGTGGGTCTGTCTCTTATGCTGCAGGAAGCCTGGCCTCTAAGTCCCTCGCACCACCCAATGCTGTTCTTCCCCCTAACATCCAAAATCGTCCCTACAAATTTCCAGAGCTTCCTTCACGGAGCGGCACCTTCCCTGCTGAGGACCACAGTTCCGGTAGGATTCAAGTCCTCTGAAGGACAACAGAGATTTTTTGGGGGTGTTGAGGGGGGTGTCTGCAGATCAGGTCAGTTGGTCTAGTGGGGTGGGAAGGAGGTAAACTGTGGCCACAGTTGGTTCTTTGCTGGAGGTAATAAAGATGCCCCTTTTGGGGACTGCACAGCCCTGAGACTTTGAGGTTCAGGCCAAGGGAGCCCCTTCTAGGGCCATGGGTGGTCTCTGTGTAGGGAAAATCCACCGGGATTGGCACAGCGAGGTGTGGACATCACAACCATTAGAAAGCTTTCAGGTTATAAATCTGAAAAACACAATTCTGAAAGCATGGGACAGAATCACATCGGCCTGTAAAAATAAAAACACGGTTATAGTAAAAATGAGATGAAATGGGAAAAGGCAGGCCTCGCCGCAAGAAGCCTGTTGTTGCCGCTAACCAAATTAGTGATCGTAATAGCCCTGGCGTGAAGCTCTTGGCTGCTCCGTGCCTCCACCGGCCCCTGTAATTTAACTAGAAGACGCAGCCGTATTTATTGTCCGTCATTATCCCTTGTCTATTGCTTTTTATTGGTGTTGGATTAAGCTAAAGGCTCTGATTTTCTATAATTTCCCAATTTATAGTCTTACCTTACAACTGGAGAGTTTTTTTTTTTTTTTTGGCGGTGGGGGGGTTTCACTCTTTTTCGTCTCTAGCAAAAATAAATGGGTAAAAAAAAAATCACTTTGCTTTTTTCTGGTATCAGAGAAGACATGGCAGGTCAAAGAGGGCTGACTGTGAGTGCCCAGGCTCCGAGTTTATGGGGGTCCCTCCTCAGCTGTCAGTTAGTGTTCTCCTGTCATTCCCACAGATTAATGAGGCCCGTATTTTTGTTTCTTCTTATTTCTTTTCTTTTCTTTTTTTTTTTTTTTTTTTTAAGACGGGGTCTTACTCTGTGTCCTAGGCTGGAGTACAGTGGTGCAATCTCGGTTCACTGCACCCTCCACCTCCCAGGCTCAGATGATCCTCCCATCTCAGCCTCTGGAGTAGCTGGAATTATAGGCCCACACCACCACTCCTGGCTGATTTTTGTATTTTTAGTAGAGACAGGGTTTCACCATGTTGGCCAGGCTGGTCTCGAACTCCTGACCTCAGGTGATCCACTTGCTTCAGCCTCCCAAAGTGCTGGGATTATAGGTGTGAGCCACTGTGCGTGGCTGAGGCCCATGTTTTTCTTTGCCTCCTTGATTCTCTTGGAAGCTGTTACAGTGCAGGAGGAGTCTGTGGACATCTTGAAAGGAGGCCTTGACTGCAGGCCTGTCTCTTGGGAGAACTTCACAGCAGGCATGTTCTGGGGGCTCCTCCTTCCTGCCCTCTGCCTGCTCTTTTCACTCCTGGCTGGGGGTGAGAATTTTAAGCCACATGCATGCTGCACTCGGTCACTCTGGCCAGTTGTAGCTCAAGACTGTTTGAGTGGCAAGATTCCAACCCTAGCCTGGAAATAGGATTATAGCTCCTGATGGCATCTTTGAGGAGGGCAGAAATGTTGACCTTCAGTCTCTTGCAAATGGGAGGAAGACAGAGTAACTGAGGGACACAAAGAGAGGGTGGATTTTAAAAATAGCATCTATTTTATCCCAATTACAAAAATAATGTATGCATTTATTGCACCCTTTCTTTGTGTGTGGCATTTGTCACAATTTACAATAAATAAATGAATGACTCATTTGCTGAATAACTGCTTTCCCTCTCCTTTCCTCCCCTCCCCGCTCCATAGGAAATTCCCTAGCGTAAGGTGTCAGACCCTTCTTGTTCACCACTGCTTCCCCAGCATCTAGCTTGGTGCTTACCAGCACAGTGAGCGCTCAGTACATGGTTATTCCATGGACGGATGGAAAACACAGGAGACCAGAGACGTTAGAGAGAAGACAACAGCCCTGTGCTTCCGCTGTGCAGAGTCAGTGTTTCTCAGTCCAGGCTGCATGTTTGAATCATCTGGGGGAGTTTGTTAACCACTCCTGGGTCCACCCCAGACCAATCCAGTCTGAATTTTGAGTTGGGGTAGGGGCGGGGAGAAGGGGGTGTCTGATATCAGAGCTTTGCAAAACTCTCAGCTGACTGTAATCTGTGGGCCTGTACAGAACCTCTGATGCATGTCCTGCCAGTCATAGCTGCGTTTTGTTTTAACGTGACGTTATTGTTGTAAGAGTAAAACATGTATTTGCTGTGCAAATCAAGGAGTGGAGAAGGATGAGGCCTTAGGAAAATGAAGCCTTAGAAGAGAAATATTCCTCTGGGCTTCCATCCCGAGACCCACACATCGGAGGGAGCCATCTCTGCTGTAAGGCTTTTCTTTTTTTTTTTTTTTTTGAGGCAGAGTCTTACTGTGTCACCCAACCTGGAGTGCAGTGACATGATCTTGACTCACTGCAACCTCCACCTCCCAGGTTCAAGCGATTCTCCTGCCTTAGCCTCCTGAGTAGCTGGAATTACAGGCATGCACCACCATGCCCAGCTAATTTTTGTATTTTTAGTAGAGATGAGGTTTCTCCACTTTAGGCTGGTCTCAAACTCCTGACCTCAAGTGATACACCCACCGAAGTGCTGGGATGACAGGCATGAGCCACCACGCCCAGCTTTGTTGTTTCTCCTGATGTCCTCCTTCGTGCCTCTAAATCGTGTGCTAATAACCTTATTTCTTGGTTATCAGTTTAAAATACTGCGTCTCTTGACTCTGTTATGATATGTAAGGGATTTAGCTTATTTGCAATGCCTTGTCCTTTGTCTTCTCTGGCTGTACCCTGACTTTGCATAGTTATGTAATTAATATCATTTATTCCCTTGGTTACCTGCGTAATGTTAAATAGTGACCTTAAGCCTCCAGTTTTCATTGGCTTTACATAGCATGTCTTGATTCCCCACTAAGGTAAGATAAAAAAAAATTAGGGCTGTAGCATTTCCCTCCATCTCTCTCCTCCTGCTATTAATTTTACATTATCAAGGTTTACAGCATTCCCATTTTCTCCTGTAACTGTCCTTGCCACCCAAGCTTTGTTTATAGATTGATTTTAGAAATTGCAAAAGCAGTAAATGCTATTTGTTGTAGAATAAATAATGCAGCTGGTCTCAAGAGTAGGAAATGACCCTGTATTCTCTGTTTCTTCTGTAGCAGCTCACCCGATTCTTCCTGTGGTTCCCCCACTTTGCGCTCTTGGTGCTTCTCAAGTAGCTAGTGATGGGTGCTTCTCCATATGCGTCTATGAAGAAAAGGTTAAATTGATACGTGCAGACAGCTGGTGTGGGTTTCCTCTGCTGCATGTGGATCTGTTTCCCCACCAGACCTCCCTTCTGAATTGGAGGGATGTTTGTGAGGTGTGTGTGTGTTGGGGGTGTCATCTGTGAGGCTTTGCTTTAGGATGTGTACGAGTGGAGCTTGGAGGGAGACTGGTCAACCCCTTCCCAACGCCGACATGAGTAGGGCTATCCTGAAGGAAAAAAACACCCTCCTAGGATCCCTGGATCTCCCTCCGGAAGATGGGCCATTGTCTTCAGTAAACACCTTTCCAGTTTCAGTGTTCGGGCAAATGTCGTCACCACCCACTGAGACACAGGTGGGACCCAGGAGGGCCACCTCACTCTTTCTAGTTCTTGCTTCACCGTAGGTCCCATGTTTATGGTTTCCAGGGGATTTGGGAAGTCAGGGAAGGCAAACATGTGATCTCAAGCTGCCATATTGAAGTATGTAATCTCTTTCTCTGGTCAGAGCAATTGCATAATTGCTTTATCTATGTCACTAAATATTCTCTGGCACATAATTTTTAAGATCACGTAGCATTCCACCGTATGGATAACTGCATAATCTATTCAGTTAGTCCTCCATTTCTGGTTGTTTCTATTATTTTCAACTGTGAACAGAGCTGCGGTGAACAACCTGATTGCTTCAAGTCTAGGTACACACCTTTGATTACTTCCTTAGGAATTTGAAGTCTTTGAAGATTTTAAGCACATAGCTCTAGGTTGCCCCTCATAGGGAAGGATTTTAAAGATTGAAGTCTAAGGTGAGATACAAACTAAAACAAGCCCGTCTTCATATTGGGCCTCCCAGTGGGAGCAATTCAGGAGGGGAGGGGGCAGTCCTAGAGGCATTATGGCACGAGGAGACCCCCTTTGCTCCCTCATGCCTTTCTCTGGGGAGAGACACTTCAATGCTCCGATCCCTGCCTAGGAGGGCTCAAACAGGGGCTCGTGACTCAGACTTACCTGTGTTCCTTTTCTTCAAAAGTGACAAGGACAAATAAACCATTTGGTCATTTGGTGCCCTTGGTTCCAAGTTGTGGGCACTGGCTTTTGTGGATTAGATCAGGAGCTACAGAAGAGACAGGGTGAGAAAACCCCCATTGCTCTGCATGGCTGAGTGATTTACACTCATACAAACCCTGGGCTTCTATTCCCTAAGCTCAGCTCTTTGCATTCAGGCCACATTACTAAGAAGTACTTCTTTTGCAGAGATAAGGGAATCCTCAGAACTCATCTTTTTTACATCTAAAACAAGGTTGCATTTGAAACGCCAGAAGAAAATAGTTCTGGCCAGGCATGGTGGCTCATTCGTGTAATCCTAGCACTTTGGGAGGCTGAGGGCGGGTCACTTCAGGTCAGGAGTTTGAGACCAGTCTGGCCAACATGGTGAAACCCCATCTCTACTAAAAATACAAAAATTAGCTGGGTGTGGTGGTGGGTGTCTGTAATCCCACCTACTTGAAAGGCTGAGGCACGAGAATCACTTGAACCCAGGAAGCGGAGGTTGCAGTGAGCCGAGATTGTGCCATTGCACTCCAGCCTGGGTGACAGAGCAAGACTCTGCCTCAAAAAAAAAAAAAAAAAAAAAAAAGTTCTGTCAGATAACTTAAATTTTTGCCTTGAATATTTAGTTTCATCCCAAGCCATGTCAATATGTCAATCTCAAGAGTCTTTTCCCCCCATAGAGGTTTCCTGTCTTTCATTTGTACCTGCCCCCATGACTGGCAGAAAGGGCTGTTGTTTACTCTGATATGTCTACAGGCTGCAAGAGACTGGCTTTTTTTAATCCTCATATCTAGAGTGTAGACTGAACTATTGGCTATATTGCATGATCAGATTGTGAACTTTTATAAATTGTAGCAAGAAAATGCATTGACTTGGAATTCTGAGGTGACAAAAGGAAATTCAGGGGTGAAAATATCATAGGAAAGAAATGAAAGGTGAGGGAGGCACTGAAAGACCTTCTTGAATTATGGCAGGAAATCTTCAGGAACAGAAGAAAGCCAAAGTCATTGTCACTCTGCACAAAAGCAAACCAGCTTTTGTTTTTTGTTTTTGTGAAGGTAAGCTGGCATTTTCTTTTGGGAAACCATTTGGTATGATATACCCAAAACCTTAAAGAGACCTTGAACCAGAGATTCTGAGAAATTCTCACAAGAAAATCATCCTAAGTATCGTAAAAACGTAAAGAACAAAAGTGTACTGAGTGCTGTTATACTGCAGACTACCTGAAGTGAAAGCAACCTGCATATCCAACCATAGATGAATCTCTAAGAAACTTAATGTCTAATGGGTGCAAACTTAAAGATTGCATTAAAAATTGTTTTCAAAGAGTATAATGCCAAAAGAGTGGTACTAAGATAGCAACCAAAATTAAGACACAGTATTACATATGTAGTATAAATATGTCTATGGTAAAAGTAATTATGCCTAGAAAAAAATATCAGAAGAAACTATCCCGCAATGGCTGTGCCTGGATAATGGGGCTCTGAGCAATTATTCCATTATTTCTTATGGTCTGTATTTTTCACATCTTCTTTAATGAGCATGGTCCTCTTTCATATTAAAAATATGAGAAGAACCATTGAAATATATATTAGAAGCTCTGAATAAGACATATCGTTGTTGATTGGCTGTTGAAAATTGAGTTTGTGTATATGTTTTTCCTTCTAGGGCAAATGAGTGAATATTAAAAAAGAAAGGATCTGACCATGTCTCTGTGTTATCAAGGGGATACCTTTGAGTGAAAGGGTTCAGATGAAAAATAAATGCAAAAGCTGAATAGGTGCTTGGGTAGATGACCCGTTGTTCATCTGTAACATTGGTACATTTGTAGTTTAAACACAACATTGTACTGATCTTTGTGAATATTACACTTCCAATCCACAGGGGATATTAAAGAAACAAAGCTTGTTAGGCGAGAAAACTACAGGAAGGCTCACCTGTAGCACATGAGGAAGTTGTCATCACCCTCACTCCCATCTAGTCATCACCTAAGTTACCTCCAGAGTTGTGGGTGTGTCTAGGCAGTCAAGTCACAGGTAGGAAAGAGAGAGGATCTATGGCTCAGATTCATTTGTTCATTTATTCAGGTATTTGTTGAGCATCTGCTTTGTGCCAGGCACTGTTAGAGACACTGGACATAAACCAGTGGACAAGTGTAATGTATGGCCTAACATTTCAAGTGCTGTCTTGACATCTTTGAGCCTCAAAGCGCCCAGCATTCCAACTGAGTTATCCTGATCTGACCACATATGCCCCCTGTTCTTCAGGAGAGGCTCCCCACCCAGCTAGCTCTCCTATTAGCTGGCCTGGTTGCAGCCTCCTGCTTGGTTCTAGACCACACGGGTTTCACCTCTCTGCTGGCCCATAGAAGTATACGAAAAGTCAATCACACCCTCTTATGGGAAGCAAGGGTCACTCTGTTTTGGAGCGCACCCCCTCCTCCCTGAATGTCGTGCCGTGTCATTCTACCCTGGCCTGTGAGTATTTGTGACTCATAAGCTGCCGTTGACTCATCCGTCCTGTGGGGGTGTCACGTGCTCAGCCATCTTGTACTCTTTAGGGTCAAAATACCGCTTCACCACGAGGTGAGTAGGAGGTGATCAGGATAACAAGGGAGGTGAAGAAGGTCTCTCTTCTCTTCAAGCTAATTTTCTAGTAGTTGTGTGGATGGGGAGATGGTAAGGAGGTAACAAGTTAATAATCATGTGACCACTTATACTGCATATTGTGAAGGAAACAGAATGATGTGGTAGAGAATAATGGGGGGGGCATAGTGATTTTGTTTTGGGAGGCTTTTCTGGGGAGATAACGTTTAAGTAGAGACTTGTATATTGGGATGAAGCCAGTCTTGGGGAGATTTGGGAACAGCAAGCAGGGTGGGATAGGGCTTCACCTGTGCCGCTGGGCCCTGGTGAGTCAGGAGGAGAAGATGTGGTATGGAATGTGAGTCATTCCAAGATGCGATAGAATCTTGGAAAGGTAGGTGAGGACTGGATCCATGTGGCTTTGGAAGCCACAGGAAAGCAAATAGCCTTTATTTTACATGTAATGGGGGAATGGAAGGGCTTTAAGCAGGGAAGTGGCATGCTATGATTTATATTTTTAAAAGATGATTTTGGTACCTGGGTAGAAAACATATCATGGGGAATCAAAAGTAAAAATAGCTCAGCTGTTGCAGCACTTCCAATGGGAAATGAGAGAGGTTTGGACTGGGTGGAACTGGAGAGAATAAACAAATCCATGATGGGTATCTCGGAGGTAGAACCAGGGAGACCTGTTTGTGAACTGGGCATGAGGAATGAGAAAGGCAGAGAAAGGACGTCTCTGAGGTTTTTGGTTTGAGCGATTGTGCAGATGCTGGTGTCCTTTAATGAGATGGGAAAGACGGGCCTCACTTCTGGCCTCAAGTGATTCACCTGCCTTGACCTCCCAAAGCGCTGGGTTTACAGGTTTGAGCCACTGTCCTGGCCAGGCAAGAGGTTTAATTGACTCACAGTTCAGCATGGCTGGGGAGACCTCAGGAAACTTACAATCATGGCAGAAGTGGAAGCAAACATGTCCTTCTTCACATGGCAGCAGGTGAGTGTGGGTTAGGGCATGAGATTGAAATTGAGTGGTTTCGATTTTGTAAGATCTGAGTAAAGTATTCAAGTGGAGATGTCAAGCTGGCAGCTTGGAAGTGCTTTTTTGTAGCTCAGGATAAATGCCAGAGCTAAAGATATTAGTTTGGCCATTACCACCATTTGATAGTATTTGAATTGGTTGAATAATATGGGGAGATGACAAAATATTCAAGATGATTTATCCTCCTGAAATGAGTGTCATGTTGGATATAAGTTTGACTATATCAGTGGGATAATGGATAATAAGACCACTTGTAAAACTAAGAGGCATTGTGCAAATGCAGTTTCTATTCACACCACCATAACGTTTGCGCCTCCCACAGCCCTGGTAATTCTGGGATCTTTGGTTCTTTAGATATCGTTCCAGGTAAAAAATCTCCTCCCCATTATATATTCACATCCAAGTTTCTTAGAAGATGCTTGCCCTTCAACTTTGACTAGAAAGAATTTCTGCCAATTATCACAAGTTTAGAGAACAGAGGTAAAGCTATGGGTTATCTTTTGTTTTGGTTGAAAAAAAATTTCCATGGAGTTGTTGTAGCCTCAGCCCAAAACAACTAAAGTCTCTAGGACTTTTCTGACTTGCATTGGAGTTTGGAGAATGTATGGCATTTAATTTTTCCAGGAGAATTTCAGCTGAGGCCACGTTGGAACTCTCCATGGCTCTAGGTAAACAGTCAATATTTTATCCCTGTGATGCTCTGGAGATTATGATTTAGAAGCAAGACTGGCTGGAGGCTGTGATCTACCTGGCCAGGAGCCACGTGACAAATGACTCCGCTTTCAAGGAAGCTGAGTATATATTTTACAAGATTTAGCTGGGCAGCAGTGGTGGTGGTAGGGATGAATTCAAGGGTAGTTATTTGAATTTCAACAACACAGAATGAGATTCTTATGAGCTGGGAGGGATTTCCATGAGTTGGTCTTCTAGATCAGCTCACTAGTTTAGTATTTGAGGCTATTGAGGTCCAAAAAGTTTAAGTGATTTTCAAAAGGTCACTCACCTGGTTAGAATTATGTTTTCTGGACTCACTTTGTCATACTCCTCCCAAGCAGCAAGCTCCTATGTACACTTATGTATACATTTTAATTGGAAGTAGCTTTTCAAGAATAAATTGATCATGAAAATGAAGGTCTGTCTCCAGGGTCACAGTGCCTTGACTTGGGCCATGGTTCAGACCTAGAATAATGTGGTTTGGACTAGTCTGGCTGTGCCCAGAGCTGCAAGAGAATTGGGTAGTGGGTCCCTAGTTGAAAGATACGCATAATATCGGTGTCATATTTTTCAGGTTATTGTAGGTAGAGCTATGAGGATTTACTCATTAATTCCTTTTTTCATTCAGTTTTCTACAATGGGCCTGGCTCTGGGGATACAGTGGTCCATGTATTTGTCTGTTCTCACGCTGCTTATAAAGACATACCTGAGACTGGTTAATTTATAAAGGAAAGAGGGTTTTTTTTTTTTTTTGAGACAGAGTCTCGCACTGTCACCTAGGCTAGAGTGCAGTGGCCTGATTTTGGCTCACTGCAACCTCCACCTCCCAGGTTCAAGCTATTCTCCTGCCTCAGCCTCCCAAGTAGCTGGGGTTACAGGCATGTGCCACCATACCTGGCTAATTTTTGTATTTTTAGTAGAGATGGGGTTTCAGCATGTTGGCCAGGCTACTCTTGAACTCCTGGCCTTAAGTGATTCACCCACCTTGACCTCCCAAACTGCTGGGATTACGGATGTGAGCCACTGTTCCTGGTAGGAAAGAAGTTTTTAATTGACTCACAGTTCAGCATGGTTGGGGAGGCCTCGGGAAACTTACAATCGTGGCAGAAGGGGCAGCAAATATGTCCTTCTTCACATGGCAGCAGGGAGAAGAAGAATGAGTGCCCAGTGAAGGGGGAAGCCTCTTATAAAACCATCAGATCTCATGAGAACTCACTCACTATCATGAAAAATGGATAGGGGAAACTGCCACCAAGATTCAATAATTTCCACCTGTTCTCTCCCACGACACATGGGGATTATGGGAACTACAATTCAAGATGAGATTTGGGTGGGGACACAGTCAAACATATCAATCAGTAAGACACTATCCCTGAATGTTGGAAACTCTTCCGATGACCAGGGAGATAGACATGTAATCAAGCAGTCGTCGTGCAGAGAGTTGGGGAGCTTTGCTAGAAGTAGGCAGCAAATATACAATAATGTAGTTAATTCAGACTTGGAAGCTCAGACCAAGAAAACTTCTTAGAAGAGGCAGTGCCTTATCTGAGACTGGAAAGTAGAAGACGACTTACTGGGAACACATTTGAGGGGGAGGATGTAGAAGGGCATTCCATCCAGTGGGAGTAATACTGCACAGGGATGTTGCATGTTATGGGAGCAGCAGCCCATTCAGGCAGAGCTGGAGAGGGATCCAGGGCCAGACCACAAGGCCAAGAAAGCCTGGACTGTGTCCTGCAGGTTCTGAAAAAGTTGAAGGACTGGAAGCTCCATGTGAGCCTATCTGCATGTGGGAAAGTCCACTGTGGTTGCTATGGGGAAAAGCGCAGGGTGCTGAGTGGCGGCAGGGAGGTGACTGAGCAAGTTGTGGACATGAGGCTGGTGAGGATGATAATGTCCTAAACTGGCATGGCAGTGGGGAGAGAAAAACCAAATCCCCAAGGGAAGGGAGGACAGCCATGTTTCCAGGAGGAAGACGCAGCTCTTAAAAACCAAGGGGGCTTGGGAAGTGTAAATTAGAGTGGTTGCATCTATTTCTAGATCCCTTTACTGAGCCCTGCTGTGTGCCATCTCCTGGCCACACACCTAGCATTATGTTTTCCATTTAATCTGTCTCACTGTCCTCCAAAAGCAGATGCTGTCATTATTCCCTGTTGTGGACTGAATACTGTCTCTTCCCTGCCAAATTCTCGTCCCCCCTGCAACCTTGGAAATAAGGTCTTTGCAGATGTGATTAGGTTAGCTTAGAATTTTGAGATGATCCTGCATTTAAGATGCACCTGAAATCCTGTCTAATGTGCTTCTAAGAAGAGAAGAAGACACAGACATGAGGGGAAGACGAACATGGGAAGACAAGGGCAGAGACGGGAGTGAAGGTGCCTCAAGCCAAGGAGTGCCAGGAGGCATTAGAGACTGAAAGAGGCAAGGAACGGCCCTCCTCTAGAGCGTTTGGAGAGAGCGTAGCCTGCTGACATGTGTATCGTGGACTTCTAGCCTCCAGAACTGAGAGAAAGAATGAATTTCTGTTGTTGTTAAGCAACAAGTCTGCCGTAACTTGCTGCAGTAGTCTCACAAGACTAAGCTGTGTTCATTTTAGAGATAGCAAAAACCCAACCTAATGCTTAGGGAGGCATATTCTAAGCTCCAGGTCACCTGACTAGGAAATCACAGGGCAGGGACGTCAACTCCTTATGTCACCTACCAGTTGAGTTTTGGTGTTTTTTGTTTTAGATGGAGTGTCACTCTGTTACCCAGGCTGGAGTGCAGTGTCACGATCTTGGCTCAGTGCAACCTCCACGTCCTGGGTTCAAGCAATTCTCATGCCTCAGCTTTCTGAGTAGCTGGGATTACAGGCACATGCCACCATGCCCAGCTAATACTAATAGAGATGGGGTTTCCTTGTGTTGGCCAGGCTGGTCTTAAACTCCTGGCCTCAAGTGATTCTCCCATGTTAGCCTCCCAAAGTGGTGGGATTACAGGCTTGAGCCACCACATCTGGCCCATCTGAATTCTTAACCACTCTAATTTTTATGCCTCCCCCATATAATAGCTGATATTTACTGAGTGTTTACTCTGGGTCAGGGACCCCTTTAAGCTCTTGCTGTGATTATTTTATTTATCTGAAGGATTATCTTGTAAGACATACGTTCATTTGAAATTGTGAAGAGCACTATTGCTATTTAGAAGAATGGTCAACTATTTTGTGAAAGTCTGGGCTTTTTTTCCCCTTCTTCTTTTTAAAGCTTGACCCTGGCATCTCATTTGCCAAGGGGAGATTTTCCACCTTGAGGAGCTAAGCAGTATGAGAGGAAGGCTCAGGCATGTCAATCATCGGCTCATGAAACATTTCATCTTGTAATACATTAATAGAGAAAACCGAGGTGATTTTCAGCCCATTCCAGTAAATTGGTTTTAGCACTAATGAATTTTTCTGTTTGAGCAGAGCATTATTGGCAAAAACACTGACGTTAATAGTGACACTGAGGCATTGGAAACTCTATCAAAAATTATAATCTCAAAATAAGAGGCTGGAACACGTTTTGTGTTCTGTTAATGAACATAGATGGTCCGATCAATGCTTTTAATTGGTAGCAGATTAAACTATGGACTGTTGGTGTGGCAAAGCTGCAGATTGGCTGCCTTGCTACCTGTTGCTTCTGATGACCTCATTGCAACATTTATATTCAAATCTGATCACTCAGACCTTTAGTCGTCATTGGGTCATAAATTTCACCCAGTTCCTCTGGCTGAATTTCAAGCATGTAAACCATGTGCTAATAGCAAGAATGATCGTAAAGACAGTTGTAGACAAATGGAGCATGAAGAAAATCATTCTTATTGGAGAATGTGGCAGAAACAATTTTCTTCTGTGCTAGTCAGACGTCAGCTCTGCGGAACTGGCCAGTAATGAAGATTGCTCCACTGACAGGCTGTAACCTAGGGAGGAGAATGGTACCTTCTCCCACATCCCAGCCCCAGAGATTACAGGATCTCATGGCCAGATGTCTCTGCAGCTAGTGGCATGGCTATACAGAGTGGCCAGAGGGAATTTTTTACAAGGCAAAAATATGGGGCTGGGTAAAGCGAGGAATGAGGAAGTGAACAGTCACCATGCACAGAGCATTTCTGTGTGCCAGGCACTATATTCACCTCACTTCTTCTAAAAATGGCCCTGTGATGGACATATTAGGTTGAAATATATGAAACTGCCATTCTTATAGGTCCAGGATAGCTGAATATCAGCACTTCAGTTTAGTTTACCCTATGCTATTACTAGCCCTATTTTGCAGCCAATGAAAGTGAACTTTCCCAAGGTCACAGGCCAGAAAGCTAATGGCAACACAGGGTTAGCTCTGGGGAAATCAACACCCCGTCATCTTCCTCCTCCTCCTCCTTCTGTTTTTCTTCTGGTGGGCTTTAACAGGAGGGTGGCATGATCAGATATGCACTCTGAAGACTCCTCTGGGTTACTCTGGCAGGTAGGTGGGAATGTGGGAGGGCATCTGGATGGATTCCAGGAGACCCTTTAGGAAGCTGTTACAATACTCTAAGCAAAGTGACTTGGTAGCTTAGACCAGAGTGATACTGCGAGGGAGGTGGGAGTAGGGGACTAATATGAGAAATATTTAGAGGTAAAAATCAACAGGACATGGTATTTGATGAAGGTGGCTTATCTTTCTGACTTCTCTTCCTCACTCTTCAAATCCTGGCTTGAATGTTCCAAGTTCTACAAACTCAACACCCTGGACTTTGCCTTTGGCATCTTTGCTTGACTGTAAGCTCCCTAAGGGTGGGGATCATGTCTCTTAATTATGACTATCCTTAGGACCATTATAGTGCGCAATATATAGTAGGTAATATTTGTTGGATAAACAAAACATTTAAAACAACCAATCAGTTACAAGTCAACGCACTCCTTCTTGTAGCATTGGACACCCATTTCCTTAACTCTGGATTTCTTTAGGTGAGGACAGTCAGAGGTGGAGAATAATCCCCATGAGCTACGCTATACTCATCTCCCAATTTTTGTAGCATCATCTCAGTCACTCTGGTGGGGCTGCCTGGAACTTAGCAGCCTGTTACTCAGTGTTCACATTTTCAGAGCATCTTTATTCATTTAACTCAGCTAATTTGGATCATTGCCACTAAATTTTTCTAGATGGCTTAAAGAGGAACACGCTGACCCATACTGTATGCTAAATTGCTTTTAAACAAGCGAAGAAGTTCTGTCGTCTGCAAAATAAAACATCTTTCCTCAGGGTTAGTTCTTTTTCTTTCTTATTTTACTCCCCAGGTATGCTTTGAGTGGGAATGTGAGAAGTAAAAAGAACATTGAGTTTGAAGAATCTTTATTGCTCTAACAAGTAAAAGACCCTTTAACAATCACATTGATTTTTTGTTGATGGATGTAAATGGTCTTGGAAGTAAATTTTTACCCTGGGCAAGACCCACTTGGAGATGTCAGGGTTGTACTGCACTCTTGTAGGACATTAATGGGGAGTGAAGGAAGATAAATTTTACCATGGAAGTAACAATTCCAGCTGATGAATTTCTCAAAGGGACAATAGGAGTCTAGAAACTGACACCCACGTGGAGACGTTTTTCAGGCAAAAGGGACAATGATCTGGTTGCTGGCTTCTGTGGGCAAAACATCAGGAATAGTGCAGTGGTGTCAAAACACGCAGAAGACCCGAAAAAGGAAGGTATGCATCCTCATGGAAGGTGGTAGACAGTATAGACAAATCCAGGAAACTTAGATTCACACATGCTCACTGGAAATGTTTCTTTCCTCTTTTTTTTTTTGTCCTCAGTTTATCTCAAAGAATTGTGGAAGATTCTACTTCTTTTTTTTAAATTTTATTATTATTATACTTTAAGTTTTAGGGTACATGTGCACAACGTGCAGGTTTGTTACATATGTATACATGTGCCACGTTGGCGTGCTGCACCCATTAACTCGTCGTTTAGCATTAGGTATATCTCCTAATGCTATCCCTCCCCCCTCCCCCCACCCCAAACAGTCCCCGGTGTGTGATGTTCCCCTTCCTGTGTCCATGTGTTCTCATTATTCAATTCCCACCTATGAGTGAGAACATGTGGTGTTTGGTTTTTTGTCCTTGCTACAGTTTGCTGAGAATGATGGTTTCCAGTTTCATCCGTGTCCCCGCAAAGGACATGAACTCAACATTTTTAATGGCTGCATAGTATTCCATGGTGTATATGTGCCACATTTTCTTAATCCAGTCTATCGTTGCTGGACATTTAGGTTGGTTCCAAGTCTTTGCTATTGTGAATAGTGCCGCTATAAACGTACGTGTGCATGTGTCTTTATAGCAGCATGATTTATAATCCTTTGGGTATATGCCCAGTAATGGGATGGCTGGGTCAAATGGTATTTCTAGTTCTAGATCCTTGAGGAATCGCCACATTGACTTCCACAATGGTTGAACTAGTTTACAGTCCCACCAACAGTGTAAAAGTGTTCCTATTTCTCCACATCCTCTCCAGCACCTGTTGTTTCCTGAGTTTTTAATGATGGCCATTCTAACTGGTGTGAGAAGGTATCTCATTGTGGTTTTGATTTGCATTTCTCTGATGGCCAGTGATGACGAGCATTTTTTTCATGTGTTTTTTGGCTGCATAAATGTGTTCTTTTGAGAAGTGTCTGTTCATATCCTTTGCCCACTTTTTGATGGGGTTGTTTGTTTTTTTCTTGTAAATTTGTTTGAGTTCATTGTAGATTCTGGATATTAGCCCTTTGTCAGATGAGTAGGTTGCAAAATTTTTCTCCCATTGTGTAGGTTGCCTGCTCACTCTGATGGTAGTTTCTTTTGCCATGCAGAAGCTCTTTAGTTTAATTAGATCCCATTTGTCAATTTTGGCTTTTGTTGCCATTGCTTTTGGTGTTTTAGACATGAAGTCCTTGCCCATGCCTATGTCCTGAATGGTATTGCCTAGGTTTTCTTCTAGGGTTTTTATGGTTTTAGGTCTAACATATAAGTCTTTAATCCATCTTGAATTAATTTTTGTATAAGGTGTAAGGAAGGGATCCAGTTTCAGCTTTGTACATATGGCTCCCCAGTTTTCCCAGCACCATTTATTAAATAGGGAATCCTTTCCCCATGCTTGTTTTTGTCAGGTTTGTCAAAGACCAGATAGTTGTAGATATGCAGCATTATTTCTGAGGGCTCTGTTCTGTTCCATTGGTCTATATCTCTGTTTTGGTACCAGTACCATGCTGTTTTGGTTACTGTAGCCTTGTAGTATAGTTTGAAGTCAGGTAGCGTGATGCCTCCAGCTTTGTTCTTTTGGCTTAGGATTGACTTGGCGATGCGGGCTCTTTTTGGTTCCATATGAACTTTAAAATAGTTTTTTCCAATTCTGTGAAGAAAGTCATTGGTAGCTTAATGGGGATGGCATTGAATCTATAAATTACCTTGGGCAGTATGGCCATTTTCAGGATATTGATTCTTCCTACCCATGAGCATGGAATGTTCTTCCATTTGTTTGTATCTTCTTTTATTTCATTGAGCAGTGGTTTGTAGTTCTCCTTGAAGAGGTCCTTCACGTCCCTTGTAAGTTGGATTCCTAGGTATTTTATTCTCTTTGAAGCAATTGTCAATGGGAGTTCACTCATGATTTGGCCCTCTATTTGTCTGTGATTGGTATATAAGAATGATTGTGATTTTTGTACATTGATTTTGTATCCTGAGACTTTGCTGAAGTTGCTTATCAGCTTGAGGAGATTTTGGGCTGCGACGATGGGGTTTTCTAGATATCCAGGAGTATCTGTCTAGATATACAATCATGTCATCTGCAAACAGGGACAATTTGACTTCCTCTTTTCCTAATTGAATACCCTTTATTTCCTTCTCCTGCCTGATTGCCCTGGCCAGAACTTCCAACACTATGTTGAATAGGAGTGACAAGAGAGGGCATCCCTGTCTTGTGCCCATTTTCAAAGGGAATGCTTTCAGTTTTTGCCCACTCAGTATGATATTGGCTGTGGGTTTGTCATAGATAGCTCTTATTATTTTGAGATATGTCCCATCAGTACCTGATTTATTGAGAGTTTTTAGCATGAAGCGTTGTTGAATTTTGTCAAAGGCCTTTTCTGCACCTATTGAGATAATCATACAGTTTTTGTCTTTGGTTCTGTTTATATGCTGGGTTACATTTATTGATTTGCGTATGTCGAACCAGCCTTGCATCCCAGGGATGAAGCCCACTTGGTCATGGTGGATAAGCTTTTTGATGTGCTGCTGGATTCGGTTTGCCAGTATTTTATTGAGGATTTTTGCATCGATGTTCATCAAGGATATTGGTCTAAAATTCTCTTTTTTGGTGTGTCTCTGCCAGGCTTTGGTATCAGGATGATGTTGGCCTCATAAAATTAGTTAGGGAGGATTCCCTCTTTTTCTATTGATTGGAATAGTTTCAGAAGGAATGGTACCAGCTCCTCCTTATACCTCTGGTAGAATTCGGCTGTGAATCCATCTGGTCCTGGACTTTTTTGGTTGATAAGCGATTGATTATTGCCTCAATTTCAGAGCCTGTTATTGGTCCATTCAGAGATTCAACTTCTTCCTGGTTTAGTCTTGGGAGGATGTATGTGTCGAGGAATTTATCCATTTCTTCTGGATTTTCTAGTTTATTTGCATAGAGGTGTTTATAGTATTCTCTGATGGTAGTTTGTATTTCTGTGGGATCGGTGATGATATCCCCTTTATCATTTTTTATTGCATCTATTTGATTCTTCTCTCTTTTCTTCTTTATTAGTCTTGATAGCGGTCTATCAATTTTGTTGATCTTTAAAAAAAAAAACCAGCTTCTGGATTCATTGAATTTTTGAAGGGTTTTTTGTGTCTCTATTTCCTTCGGTTCTGCTCTGATCTTAGTTATTTCTTGCCTTCTGCTAGCTTTTGAATGTGTTTGCTCTTGCTTTTCTAGTTCTTTTAATTTTGATGTTAGGGTGTCAATTTTAGATCTTTCCTGCTTTCTCTTGTGGGCATTTAGTGCTATAAAGTTCCCGCTACACACTGCTTTAAATGTGTCCCAGAGATTCTGGTATGTTGTATCTTTGTTCTCGTTAGTTTCAAAGAACATCTTTATTTCTGCCTTCATTTCATTATGTACCCAGTAGTCATTCAGGAGCAGGTTGTTCAGTTGCCATGTAGTTGAGTGGTTTTGAGTGAGTTTCTTAATCCTGAGTTCTAGTTTGATTGCACTGTGGTCTGAGAGACAGTTTGCTATAATTTCTATTCTTTTACATTTGCTGAGGAGAGCTTTACTTCCAACTATGTGGTCAATTTTGGAATAGGTGTGGTGTGGTGCTGAAAAGAATGTATATTCTGTTGATTGGGGGTGGAGAGTTCTGTAGATGTCCATTAGGTCTGCTTGGTGCAGAGCCGAGTTCAATTCCTGGATATCCTTGTTAACTTTCTGTGTCGTTGATCTGTCTAATGTTGACAGTGAGGTATTAAAGTCTCCCATTATTATTTTGTGGGAGTCTAAGTCTCTTTATAGGTCACTAAGGACTTGCTGTATGAATCCGGGTGCTCCTGTGTTGGGTGCATATATATTTAGGATAGTTAGCTCTTCTTGTTGAATTGATCCCTTTACCATTATGTAATGGCCTTCTTTGTCTCTTTTGATCTTTGTTGGTTTAAAGTCTGTTTTATGAGAGACTAGGATTGCAACCCCTGCCTTTTTTGGTTTTCCATTGCTTGATAGATCTTCCTCCATCCCTTGATTTTGAGCCTATGTGTGTCTCTGCATGTGAGATGGGTTTCCTGAATACAGCACACTGATGGGTCTTGACTCTTTATCCAATTTTCCAGTCTGTGTCTTTTAATTGGAGCATTTAGCCCATAACAGTATTAACATTTAAGGTTAATATTGTTATGTGTGAATTTGATCCTGTCATTATGATATTAGCTGGTTATTGTGCTCGTTAGTTGATGCAGTTTCTTCCTAGCCTTGATGGTCTTTACAATTTGGCATGTTTTTGCAGTGGCTGTTACCGGTTTTTCCTTTCCATGTTTAGTGCTTCATTCAGGAGCTCTTTTAGGGCAGGCCTGGTGGTGACAAAAATCTCTCAGCATTTGCTTGTTTGTAAAGTATTTTATTTCTCCTTCACTTATGAAGCTTAGTTTGGCTGGATATGAGATTCTGGGTTGAGAATTCTTTTCTTTAAGAATGTTGAATATTGGTCCCCCCTCTCTTCTGACTTGTAGAGTTTCTGCCGAGAGATCCGCTGTTAGTCTGATGGGCTTCCCTTTGTGGGTAACCCGACCTTTCTCTCTGGCTGCCCTTAACATTTTTTCCTTCATTTCAACTTTGGTGAATCTGACAATTATGTGTCTTGGAGTTGCTCTTCTTGAGGAGTATCTTTGTGGCATTCTCTGTATTTCCTGAATCTGAATGTTGGCCTGCCTTGCTAGATTGGGGAAGTTCTCCTGGATAATATCTTACAGAGTGTTTTCCAACTTGGTTCCATTCTCCCTGTCATTTTCAGGTACACCAATCAGACGTAGATTTGGTCTTTTCACATAGTCTCATATTTCTTGGAGGCTTTCTTCGTTTCTTTTTATGCTTTTTTCTCTAAACTTCTCTTCTAACTTCATTTCATTCATTTCATCTTCCATCACTGATACCCTTTCTTCCAGTTCATCGCATTGGCTACTGAGGCTTCTTCATTCGTCACGTGGCTCTTGTGCCTTGGTTTTCAGCTCCATCAGGTCCTTTAAGGACTTCTCTGCATTGGTTATTCTAGTTATCCATTCATCTAATTTTTTTTCAAAGCTTTTAACTTCTTTGCCATTGGTTCGAATTTCCTCCCGTAGCTCAGAGTAGTTTGATCGTCTGAAGCCTTCTTCTCTCAAGTCGTCAAAGTCATTCTCCGTCCAGCTTTGTTCCGTTGCTGGTGAGGAGCTGCGTTCCTTTGGAGGAGGAGAGGTGCTCTGATTTTTAGAGTTTCCAGTTGTTGTGCTCTGTTTTTTTCCCATCTTTGCGGTTTTATCTACCTTTGGTCTTTGATGATGGTGAGGTACAGATGGGTTTTTGGTGTGGATGTCCTTTCTGTTTGTTAGTTTTCCTTCTACCAGAGAGGACCCTCAGCTGCATGTCTGTTGGAGTTTGCTAGAGGTCCACTTCAGACCCTGTTTGCCTGGGTATCAGCAGTGGTGGCTGCAGAACAGTAGATATTGGTGAACTGCAGATGCTGCTGCCTGATCATTCCTCTGGAAGTTTTGTCTCAGAGGAGTACCCGGCCGTGTGAGGTGTCAGTCCACCCCTACTGCAGGGTGCCTGTCAGTAGGCTACTCGGGGGTCAGGGACCCATTTGAGGAGGCAGTCTGCCCGTTCTCAGATCTCAAGCTGCGTGCTGGGAGAACCACTACTGTCTTCAAAGCTGTCAGAGAGGGACATTTAAGTCTGCAGAGGTTACTGCTGTCTTTTTGTTTGTCTGTGCCCTGCCCCCAGAGGTGGAGCCTACAGAGGCACGCAGGCCTCCTTGAGCTGTGATGGGCTCCACCCAGTTCGAGGTTCCTGGCTGCTTTGTTTACCTAATCAAACAACTAACTTGGCAATGGTGGGCACCCTTCCCCCAGCCTCACTGCCGCCTTGCAGTTTGATCTCAGACTGCTGTGCTAGTAATGAGCGATATTCTGTGGGCGTAGGACCCTCCGAGCCAGGTGTGGGATATAATCTCCTGGTGTGCCGTTTTTTAAGCCCATTGGAAAAGCGCATTATTAGGGTGGGAGTGACCCGATTTTCCAGGTGCCATCTGTCACTGCTTTCTTTGACTAGGCAAGGAAATTCCCTGACCCCTTGCGCTTCCCACGTGAGTCGATGCCTTGCCCTGCTTCAGCTCATGCATGGTGAGCTGCACCCACTGTCCTGCACCTACTGTCTGGCACTCCCCAGTGAGATGAACCCGGTACTTCAGTTGGAAATGCAGAAATCACCCATCTTCTGCGTCGCTCATGCTGGGAGATATAGACTGGAACTGTTCCTATTTGGCCATCTTGGCTCCTCCCCGATTTCTACCTCTTTAGCCTGTTGATTAACCCTGGTTGTCTCCCTAAATGGTCCTCTGGATGTATTTGTATTTCTGGGGAAATTAACACCCTGTCCTCTTCCTCCTCCTCCTGTTTCTCTTCTGGTGGGCTTTAACAGGAGGGTGGCATGATCATATTTGTACTCTGAAGACACCTCTGGATTTCTCTGGCAGGTAGATGGGGGTGTGAGAGGGGATCACTGTGATTCCAGGAGACTCTGTAGGAAGTGTTGCAGTACTCCAAGCAGAGTGACTTGGTAGCTTAGACTAAGTTCTTCAATTCCCTCCTCCTGTCCATCCCCACCGCCAAGATACCAGTCTAGTTCTCACAGCTGGGCTCCACATGGTGGAGGGCACTGTGCATTAGGTGGCATGTGGTCTTGGTTACCACACAGATGTGGGCTGACATCCCAGCTTCCCTAGGAAGTGGCCTTTTCTCCCTGAGGCTCCGTTTCCTCATCTGCAACATGGATTAATAACTCCCACAGAAGCATCTTGTGAGGAGTCAGTGGGATAAGTGATCTGAATCCATACCAGCACATTTCTTGGTATGTAGAAGCACCCAATAAATGCTAATCCCTAAGCAAAGAAACCATCACGATCAACAAAAGAGGTAATGCTGTGACTACTGCATGAGCCCCTTGGCTGGTCTCTGCGTGCAGTAGTTTCTCTTTTTACTTCGCAGCCACCCCCTCCCCACCTACAATAACCTTCTCCTCAAAGGAATATTGTCCTGTCACCTTCTTGGTGAAGGCAGTGTGTGCGATTATAAGAACTCGGAGCCTGGAGTTAGGCATGAGGTCAAATCCTGGCTCTGCGACGTATAAGCTGTGTGACTTTAAACCTATTACTTACCTTCTCTGAGCCATTCTCTCTCTCTCAGCGTTCAATCTCAATCAATCTCTCTCTCTCTCTCTTTCTCTCTGTCTGTCTCTCAAAGCAGTCTTGCTCTTTTGCCCATGCTGGAGTGCAATGGCATGCTTTCAGCTCACTGCAACCCTCACTTCACTGCAACTGGATTCAAGTGGTTCTCCTGCCTCAGCCTCCTGAGTAGCTGGGATTACAGGCGCCTGCTACCACGTCCCACTAATTTTTGTATTTTTAATAGAGAAGAGATTTTACCATGTTGGCCAGGCTGGTCTCAAACTCCTGACCTTGTGATCTGCCCGCCTCAGCCTCCCAGAGTGCTGGGATTACCAGCGTGAGCCACTGCGCCCAGCTGCCATTCTCTCTAGATTGTGTGGCCTCTCATCAGCTTCTCTGAGCACATAATGTTATCCTCCCACTTTTCTCTGCAGGTGGCAGTGAACTGGCTTTGCTCACTGCTCAGCCTCTTGTGTGCTTGACATGGCATGGATACCCATGGCCGAAAGTGGCCACCACGCCTGTTTCCTGTGCCACTTTTCATTTCATGTAGCCTCCATGCTGCTCTGGACTTTTCCCACTCATTCTTTGTAGAGTGGCTGTGATTGGTTGTTGATCAGCCAATGGATTGGGTCCTTCTGGGTCAGCTCTCACTTCCTGCTCAATTCATTGAACCTGGGGGTGGAGTCACATGGGAAGTGAATCAAGGTCAGTTCTTACACAATAGGCTGGATGTGCCTTTTGACATCCGCTTCTTTTTTTTTTTTTTTTTTTTTCATTTTTTTTTTTTTTTCAAATCTTTTTTTTTTTTTTTTATCGTACTTTAGGGTTTTAGGGTACATGTGCACAATGTGCAGGTTTGTTACATATGTATCCATGTGCCATGTTGATTTCCTGCACCCATTAACTTGTCATTTAGCATTAGGTGTATCTCCTAATGCTGTCCCTCCCCCCTCCCCCCACCCCACAACAGTCCCCGGAGTGTGATGTTCCCCTTCCTGTGTCCACGAGTTCTCATTGTTCAATTCCCACCTATGAGTGAGAACATGCGGTGTTTGGTTTTTCGTCCTTGCGATAGTTTACTGAGAATGATGTTTTCCAGTTTCATCCATGTCCCTACAAAGGACACGAACTCATCATTTTTTATGGCTGCATAGTATTCCATGGTGTATATGTGCCACAGACATCCGCTTCTTAAATTGAGAGGTCATCTGGTTGTCAATAGGGGCAGCCTAATTTTTGGAGATTCTGAGAGCCAAGCCTCCACATCTTCAACTGTGAGGGATGGTAAAATTAGACCTGGATGCCACATGTTTTCACCTTCACTGGCCCCACATATGGGGTTGTGAAAGCTTTTGACTCTAAACCATTCCTCAAACTCACCTCCCAGCTGGGTCAAAGAGAGAAAGGAAACACCGTCTGTGTTCCAGAGGCAAAAAAAAATTGGAATAAGATATGTTTGGGACATTATGCCACAAAATAGGGCTGTTCCCTGAAATATAATGAACAGCTGGGAAATAACTATCTCTCCTATGTGGCCTGTTAAACAAAGCATTTCCCTGAAAATTACCTTACAAAGAAATCTTCTCACTTTCCAAGCCAGACACACTCTGTTTTCTGGGTCTCCTCTGTGCAGGCAGGAGACTGGGGTGAAGACCCCAAGGAACTATGCTGAGTAGGTACCCTAGGGCTGCAGCCTTTCATTGGTGTTGAAAACCAAGGACCCTGGACCCTCCCTTTGGCATTGGCTACCTACATGTAGCAGAGATCAATGCGAGATACACCTACCCCTAACTGACTAACTTCCTGGTAATAAATTACCTGAGCACACGTTTTGTAAGTGCAGCAGATAGTTTTTTGAGCACAGATTCGGTGCTCAGCATTGCTCTAGGCATCTGGGATACATTTAGGAGGAAAGCAGATAAAGATCTCTGTCCTCGAAGACATTTTTATTCCTAAACCTGGCGTGATCTGCCTGCTACCTGCTTCTTCAGTTTGGAATACGTGTGTCCTCCCACTCTGTACTGCAGACCCCGTGGCTGCTGTAACCCCACCGCCCTCCTTCCCACCACAGCGCCTCTGCACGTGGACAGGTCACAGAGCTAATGAGCTGCATGGGGCTGCCCCAAAGCCTGGACACATTACCCCAAACTGGGATCCTGTGTGCATCTGGGGCACACTTCTAGCTCTGAATCCCTGGGGTCCCAGACGACACTACCCAAAAGTCACAAGGGGGCCTGGGGCATCCCCTGCCCAAAGCCCACTCCCAACAAGGCATCAGAGCCCTGCAGTCCTTTGCAGCTCATTAGCTCTGTAATTGGCTTTTCCTCTTCCTGAAATGCTTCCCCTGCCCTTCTTCCCCTAATGACGCCTTATCTGAGCTTATCTGAGCTTCCTCAGGGAAGTCTCCCCCATGGCTGCCCCTCATCTCTTCAGGTTGCTTTGCTATTGTGTACTCTCAGAATTGTGCTTCTTTCCTTCACAGTAGCACAAACCTCAGTTTCTGTTTATGTATGTTGGCATGATTCTTTGCCATTCCCTCATACCAGACCCTAAAGACTACAAGGTTTGGAGAGGTTGAGTAAGTTGCCCAAGATCTAAAGGGTCAAAGTCAGGATTTGAACCCACATCTATCTGGCCCCATGCTTTCTGTGCAGTCTAATATTGACTTGGAAATATAGAACTACATGTTTCACCTCTAGCTTTGTTTTTTGAGACAGGGTTTCTCTCGGTTGCCCAGGATGAGAACAGTGGCACAACCACAGCTCACTGCAACCTCAAATTCCTGGGCTCAAGTGATCCTCCCACCTCAGCCCCCTGAGTAGATGGAAACACAGATGCATGCCACCATGCCTGGCTAACTTTTTTATGTTTTGTAGAGACAGAGTCTCACTATGTTGCCCAGTCTGGTCTCAAACTCCTGGATTCAAGTGATCGTCCCACCTCAGCCTCTGAAAGGGCTTGGATTACAGGGGTGAGTCACTGCACCCAGCCCACCTCTAGCTTTGTACATCTCCCCTTCTAATTTACTGAAGCTATGCAGAGCTTTCTACTTGCATTTAGTGGTGTAAAGATAATAATAATAGCACCTACCATTTGCTGAGATCTATTTGCAAGGTACTGGGGTAAGTGCCCTGCGTGCACTGACCACTTGGATCTGAGAAAGCAGGAACTATGTAATTCACCTCATTGTGCAAATAAGAAAGGGTTGGGCAGGAGAGGTGGCATGCCCACAGTCTCTCTCACAGGCAGGATTTGAGCCCGATCCTTGTGAATTTCCAGCCTGTGGCATTGCACCTTCACTGCTGTCTCCCTCCTGACAGATTCCACCTTGAAGGAAAATGCAAATGAGGTAACGAGGGGGCAAGCCTGAGGCTCTGGGTCCTGGTTACATAAACAGCCCCTGAGATTTATGAAGGGTTCCAGGAAGATGAGTGATCGATTGGCTGCAGGTTTATTACTCATGGATTTCTTTGGCCTGGGCACATACAGACCACAGGGAATTTGAGCTAGTGTGGAGGGCCCCTTCTGATGGTTCTTTCATGCTCGAACCCTGCTACAGTACAACCAGGGAGGCTGTGCGTGGGGCCTCTTTGGCATCGGAAGGCGTTGACACTACTACGAGAGGTTGAATACATCCCTTTCTTTGTTCTCTGGAGTGTACTGTTTTGCTTGGATTTATGCAAATGGCTCCACAGGGGGATCTCAGTGCCAAGGAAAGGAGAAAGGATTGTTCTCTGAGGTCAGAGTCAGGGAGGAAACTTGACACCACAACTGCTCCGTGTTGGAATTCGGCTCTGATGCCTTGTTGGGAGTGGGACTTTGGGCAGGGGATGCTCCAGGCCCCCTTGTGACTTTTAGGTAGCCTCGTCTGGGACCCCAGGGATTCAGAGCTGGAGGTGTGCACCAGAGGCACACAGGAGCCCAGTTTGGGGTAACGTGTCCAGGCTTTGGGGCAGTCCTGTGCAGCTCAATAGCTCTGTGACCTGGGCAAGCTCAAGGGTAAACTTGTCTGAGCCTCAGTGTTCTCATCTGGAAAATGGGGCTGATCACGGGCCATACCTGTCAGGATGACTGTGATGATTAAGTTAGGTCACATGTAACCTGGTTGGCCAGTGCCTGGTACAGAGTGGGCACTTGAGGAATGGCAGATACACACTGAAAATATCCAACGGATTGAGTCCTTGAACCACAGCCTCCTGTTTATTACCGTTGAACAATGTGGAGTCTGTCTGATGTGAGAGAAGCAGAGCTCTTCTTCCTGCGGTCTGATTGGTTCCACTTGTTAATTTCTAAGACCCATTTAATTCCACCCCCACTTCAATCTGAAGAACAAAGATATCCTGCTGAAGGATCAGGAAATGAGAGATAGAAAGGAGGACCTCTCAGAGAGCGATGATTTGTAATGACCCGTCAACAGGGATAATCTCCACTGTGGCAAAAAATAATGAAACATCGATTCTCAGAACCTATTAAGAGTCAGATTTATATGAGAATTTAAAAAAGCAATTAGTCTGCATTGAAAACTAATTAGTACCCCAACCCTGCCTTTGAATGGTTTGATGGGGGAGGTTATTGAGGGCCTACTAGGTGGAGGAACTTCAGAGGACTCAAAGATGGAAGGATCTCCACGGGAAGGTGCTTCCTGTACTTCAGAAAGAGCAGATAGAAACAGAAATGACTATTATTTAAGAAAGAAATCGATTCTACAGTAAAAGTCCAAGTACAACATCATGAGGCTTCAAAGGAAGGAGAGAGACATCGTCCCTGGTTTTAACGATAGGCAGTGTCTCTTATCCTGTCCGGGTTCCACATACAGATACCTCTCAGCTCCTTCATTCTGCTCTTTTTTAATGTACCAGGCTATCTGAGCTTTCTCTCCAGCCCTTTCAAGTTTCACTTTGCATACTCTCTGGGTGGGCTCAGTCATGCCTACAACTCCCAACTGCCCACATGTGTTCTGATACCTACCTTCTGTACCTCTGGGCTTCTCCCTGAGCGCCAGCTGTCTGGCTGACATCTCTCTGGGGATCAAAATCAAATTCACCATCACATTGAAGATCAAATTCACCATCTCCCTCCATCTCCAAATCTATTGCCTCTTCTGGGTTCCTCTCCCAGGTTAATGCCACCCCCTTGGGCCCAAGCCCCCAAGTCTTAATTCCCGATTCTGATTCATCTCTCTCTCTCTGTTTTTTGTTTTTTCCCCCTTGAGAGACAGTCTTGCTCTGTCACCCAGGCTGGAGTGCAGTGGCTCGATGTCAGGTCACTGCAACCTCCCCTTCTCGGGTTCAAATGATCCTCCCACCTCAGCTTCCCAAGTAGCTGGGATTACAGGCATGCACCACCACGCCTAGCTAATTTTTGTATTGTTAGTATAGCTAGGGTTTTGCCATGTTGGCCAGGCTGGTTTCAAACTCCTGCCCTCAAGTGATCCACCCGCCTCGGCCTCCGAAAGTGCTGGGATTACAGGAGTGAGATACCACACCTGGCCTGATTCATCCTTTTATTCTGCCTCTCATATCTGATTGTCACCAGATACTACAGATTTTACTTCTTAAACATTTCTTGAGACCGGTTTCTCTTCTCATTCCTACTGCCTTTCGCCAGGACCGTTAGCACCCATTTCAACAATTCCCATTTGTTCGTCTGCCTTTCACCTGCCCTGCTTTACCTGTCCCTCATCCACGCTGCTACCCAATGACCTTTCTGAAATGTAAACCATAAACCTTGATTTTTTTTTTTTTTTTGAAGATGGGAGTCTCACTCTGTCACCCATGCTGGAGTGCAATGGTGTGGTCTTGGCTTACTGCAACCTCCGCGTCCTAGGTTCAAGCCATTCTCCTGCCTCAGCCTCCTGAATAGCTGAGATTACAGGCATGCACCATGACACCTAGCTAATTTTTGTGTTTTTAGTAGGGATGAGGTTTGCTCAGGCTGGTCTCGAATTCCTGACCTCATGATTCACCCGCCTCAGCCTCCCAAAGTGCTGGGATTACAGGTGTGAGCCACCATGCTTGGCCAAACCTTACCTTTTTTTACTTGAAATGTTTCAGCATGTCTTCAAGGCCCTTAGGGTGATTCACTCCTCCTGGGCGTTTCAATATGTCCTCCGGCAGTTGGGACTCTGTTTACCTCTCTTACTTTGTTCCTTGCAACTTTCTAGCAATTCCCTCCTCTGATCTTTTCAGTCGATTGATCAATCAGTCAATCAGTCTATCCCTACCTTCCGCCTTTCTCTCTCTCCATCTATCCAATATTTATCAAGCTCCTACTGTGTCCCAGCACTAGACTAAGAGCTGAATTCATAGTAAGGAACAAAACAGACATGGTCCTTGACCTCCTCAAGCTCATAGTCTAGGGAACAGACTGTTAATATACAGATAATCAATAACTAAGTGAGAAAGGTTCCAGGAAGAAAATCCAGGGTGATATGAGAGAGATTGATGGGAGTAGGGAAGTGCATTAAGGATCTTAGATTCAACTAAACATTCAGACTCATAAGAATACCATGGCACGCTCTTAGCATCACATACTGTAGAAGGATAGAGGATAGGACACCTAGCCCAGCATTAGGGCAGCGCCAGGCACCTCTCTTCATCAGCAATTCATGTTCTGGCGTAAGGAAATGACCCCACATGGGGCAGGTGTTGTTCTGCCTTGGCTCAGAAGCTACACGCATCATAGGAGTCAATATATCCTCTTAATACACCACAGGCAGAGCTATTAGAATCCCTGCAAGTAGCATCCCATTATGAGTAATGGCGTCCAAAGGACAGCACCCCATCAGGTATTTATCATTCATTTGTACTTCTTCCCAGACCAGGTGCAAAACACCAGTAAGAGAGCAGCTTTACTCTAAGCAATGTTGCCTAATAATATAATTGATATCCTGACTAATTAGTTACAAGGGTGACAGTGCTAGGAAGTTAGCTGAAGGGTAAGTTTTCATGCAGAAAGAGAAAGGGTTTTGTTATTCCTTTGGCCACTGGGAGATTTTGTTGGGGTGGTCGGTGAAGGGAATACTTAAGCTTAGTTCCAAACTATGAAAAAGATGGGGGAAGAACATTCTAGGCGAAAGGAATTGAAAGAGGTTGATGTGTTCCAGGGAGGGCGGCCAAAGAGAGGGAGGGAAAAGGAGAGTCATAGAAGATGAGGCCGGAGAGGTGGCTCAGGCCAAATTGTGCCAGCCTGTGTGAGGAGTTTGGGTTTTATTTGAAGTTTGGATTTTATTCCTTGTTCTTGCAGACTCGAGGTGAAATCCGGTTTCTCACTGAGAGAACAGGCCCTTGCAGTCTCCCAGGTACAGAGATGCCCGTCCAAAGTCCTTCACTCTTCCCTCTGGAGGGAGGAGTCTCTATCAAGAGGTATTCTAATATTGCATTGCTGTTCAGCAAACCACCCTAAACTTAGAGGCGTAAAACAACAACTATCTGATTAAACTCTTACAGTCTGTGGGTAAGAAGTTTGAACAGCTGTGAAGGTTAATTTTATTAATATTTATCAACTTGGTTGAACCACAGTGCCTAGATATGTGGTTACTTATTATTCTCTGAGTGTGTTTTTATCTAAGGCATTAAGATTGAACTTGGTGGGTGTTGAGTAAAGCAAATTGCCCTTTATAATGTGGGCGGGCTGTATCCAATCAGTTGAAGGCCTGAATAGAAGAAAAGATTGACCTCCTCCAAGCCGGAGGGAATTCTGCAGTAGGTGGCCCTTGGACTTGAACTATGGCATCTCCTCTACCTGGGTCTCTATTTGATTATCCACCTTGCAGATTTAGGATTTAGCAGCCTCCATAATCATGTAAACCAATTCCTTAAAATCTCTTTCTTTCTTTCTCCCCTCCTTCCTTCCTTCCTTCCTTCCTTCCTTCCTTCCTTCCTTCCTTCCTTCCTTCCTTCCTTCTCTCTCTCTCTCTCCCTGTGTCTCTTCCTGTCTCTCTCTCTTTCTCTCTCTCTTTCCTATTGGTTCTTTCTCTCTGAAGTAACTTGACTGATAAAACAGGCCACAATCAGAATGACTTGACTCTTCTCCACATGAGTTGGGTCTCATCTGAGATGACTTGAAGACTAGGCCCAGCTGGGGTTACTGACCAGAGTGCCTTCACATGGCCTTTCTGTATAACTTGAGCGCCCCATAACACAGTGGCTTGTTTCCAAGAGGGAGTGCCCAGAGAGTGAATTTCCCAAGAGACCAAGGCAGATACATGGCCTTTTATGATCTGGCTTCAGAAGCCGCCTAGTATCACTTGTGCCATACTCTGCTGGTTAAAGCAGTCCTGAGCCGTCCCAGATTCAAGGGAAGGTACATCAGCCCACCTCTTGATAGGAGGGGTATCAAATCATTTAGGGCCTTGTTTTCAAAACCACCCCGAGGAGGCCTTGGAGAATATTTCAGATTCTTTCTTTCATTCTTACCTAAGGTAACCAGATACATTTTCAGTATTTCTTTTTTCTCCCTTAGGTTTCTATGATGTTTTACTCACCTGGATTCCCTTCTCCCACACAGACTCATTATTTTCCTTTTTACTCTCCATACATCTGATTTTCAGCAACATAGACGGGCAGCCCTTTAGTGGTCACTTTCATTCTCTTTGCCCATTCTCCTAATAGAAAGATGGCAGCACGGACACAATACTGACCAAGAAGTGAAATGCAGGGTGAAGGGTCCTTGGCTAGAGAACCCTGGTTTCGAGAAATAAATCCTTGAAATAAAGGTGATTGGTGTTGGAACATAATTAGCCTTTGACTATATCCTTCACATTGGGGTGGCAATTCAGAGCATTAACCTAAGGCTTCCGGTGTTTTTATCAGGCATTGTTTTAAATAAATTAAATCTCATGATTTTTGTTGAGTTTCATAATGTTAAGAATACAAAAGTAATATGTGTACATTGTGAAAAAATTGGAAAATAGAGAAAAATATACAAGAAGAAATAAAAGACAACTAATGATAATATTATGGCATATATCATTTTTTAAAAGAACATACTTAACATGAGCTTATTCTATCTATAGTCAAAAAAACTTACAATACCTTAAGCCCATTTCTCCATGCCACTAGATAAAATGTTGAAATGTCAGTTTCAACAGCTTGCATGATATTCAATGATATGAACGTGCTATACTTCATTTAACCAATCCTCAAATATTGGATATTTATTTCAAGGTTGTGTTGGGTTTTTTGACTCATGTAGGGTGAAAAAAAGTGAAACTCGCCTTGTCTATCATCATGTTTTCCACCTCCCATGGGTTACCTTCATTGGCGGGAACAGATTTGAAAGGTTGTATTGTGGAAATAGAATCATTCTGTGTAGTCCCTGAGGGTCAGTGATGGGTCGATGGTGATGATGATGATAGTCATGATAGCAATCACGTTTCTGATTGATACTACTTATTTAATATGCCCACCCACATGTTCATTTTAAAGACCTATATATCATCCTTGCTTTTTTCCTTTTTCTCACCTGCCGCACACAGTCACCAAGACCTGTCAAGTCAGTGTATGAAATATTTCTTGAATCTGCCCATTTTCTTCTCATTCCCTTGGTTACCTCTCTTCTCTTGATTTCTTTAATAGCTGTTAGCTGGGCAACTGTCTTCCAGCTAGGATGGCCCCTGTGAAGGGCAGCCCTGGTCATGTAATTCCAATGCTTGAATCTCATCCCCCTTGGAATAACATCCAACCCCTTTCACATGGCTCCTGAGACCCCACCTTGCCTCAAGCCACTCTCCACTTCTCTTCTCCAGCCATTTTAAACTTTTCTTGTCTCTAGCACATTCCACCTCTAGGCCTTTATCCTAGTGTGCTTGGGCTGCTATAACAAATATGGATGAAGTGGCTCAAACAATAGAAATTTATTTCACACAGTTCTAAAGGCTGGGAATTCCAAGATGGAGGTGCTGGCTGGTTTGGTTCTGGGGGAGGGCTCGCTTCCTGGTTTGTGGTTGGCTGTCTTCTCAGTTTGTCCTCATATGGTGGGGAGAGAGATCATCTGTCTCTTTATTTATTTATTTTTTTTGAGATGGAGTCTTGTTCTGCCACCCAGACTGGAGTGCAGTGACATGATCTTGGCTCATTGCAACCTCCACCTCCCAGGTTCAAGATCCTTCTGCCTCAGCCTCCCAAGTAGCTGGGACTATAGGCATGCACAATTATACCTGGATAATTTTTATATTTTTAGTAGAGATGGGGTTTCACCGTGTTGGCCAGGCTGGTCTCGAACTTCTGACCTCAGGTGATCCTCTTCCTCGGCCTTTCAAAGTGCTGGCATTACAAGTGTGAGCCCCTGCACCCAGCCCATCTTTCTCTTTTTATAAGAGCACTAATCCCATTCATGAGAGTTCCGCTTTCATGAGCTGATCACCTTCCAATGGATCCACCTCTGAAGAGCATCACATTGAGGAGTAGGGCTCCATCTTAGGAATTTTGGGGCCACACAGGCATTCAGTTCCATAGCAGCCTTTGAGTTAACTCTTCCCTCTTCATGGAGCACTCTTCCTCCTCTTTCTTAAGTTGTCTTAGTGCAGATACTGCTTTCTCCAAGAAGCCTTCCGGGAGCATGCGCCCACCCCTGTAACTGGGTTAGGTGCCCTGCTGGGGGTGCAGTGTGACTATCCATGTGGATTCAGTTCCTGGTACTTATTTTAACTGTTGCAGAATTTTGTCTTTCTTTCCCTTGAACCATGAGCTCTGTGAGAGCAGGTTTCCTTCTTTCTTCCCAGCAGATTTTAGCCTTGTGCCCTGCACATAACATGCCCTCCTTAACTATAAGAATAAATGAAAGCAATGGCTACCATTTCTTGGCCAAGCCCACTCACAAGATGAGAACTCTGACCCACTTACAAGAACCAACTTGAATAGCCTCCCCTCTTTGCTTTCTCGGGGGTAGAAAATTGTCTTCTGGGCAGAAAAATGCTTTAAGAACAGAATAGGAGATCATTTGTGTAAATCATTAATCTGTTTATTATTTTTATTTGCATTGGATATCAAATTAAATATTGCATTAAGTGAACTAAATATTAATGTTGCATTAAATATATATTACATTTTAAAAATTAAGTACTAGATGCTCTTTGCTTTGGAGGATTATGATGGCTTTAGCACAATCAGCCCAGCATGTGCTGCATGTAGTCATTTTCTATGTCATCGATGAATCAATGATTTATTAGAGCTCATGGGAATAAGAAAAAAAAAAAAACACGGTGGGGAGGAAGGGGGTTGAGGGTCTGTGGATGGGTGGTGTAGCTGGGAGGGCACCATAGCACAGTGAGAGTTGATGTTTGAGGGTTGAGAAGAAAAGAGAAGAAGTGGGAAGCTATATAATGTATTGTGCTGTGCAGTTTACATGGATTATCTCATTTAATTCTCATTAGAGATAAATGAAACAGGTGCAGTTATTATTTTGCCTTACATAGGTGAAAACTGAGTCTCAAAGGTTAGGCAAGGCCTCACAGCCTAGGCTGGGCCATCCCAGCCACATTCTTAACTATGACCTTCTACTGCTCTTGAAGGAAGTGCTTTCAGGTTGCCGTGAATCCAAATAGACAACTGGGTTTTAAGGAATTTTAAGTTTTGGCTATCTGTATTCCTAACAACAGGAGAATATAACAAAACTTAAACCTATTCATCCCTGCCTTCATGCATCCATCCATCCATCCACCCATCCATCCATTCACCCATCCATAGTATTGGTTCTTACTGAGTTCCTGATGGGTACCAGGAATGGCCAACTCTGGGGATGTAGTAGAGAACAAGGCAGATATGATCCCTCTGCTAATGGATCTCATAGTCTCGTGGCAGAAGCCAAGAGCACCTGGCATCAACTCTTCCAGGCTCTTTTCTCCTCCATCAAGATGCTTCCATCTCTGTACCACTCTTGGCCCATGTGATGTTCCATATCCCATATCTCTGAAGAGCCAGGGCAGGTGCTCCCTTAAGGGAGATTTCTGCTTCCTTGTTGCTCACCATGCCCTGGCCTCTTGGTGACTTTCTCAGAGTCTCTGGTGAACATCCTCTTTTCTTGGTGATGGAGTTCCCACATTCTAGGCAGTAATGTGATATGATCTCCACATGTGGACATGCATTGGCATGTAAGCCAGATATGACCCTTGTCCCCTGTGCATAGGGCCTCATCCTAATCTCAGAGCAGCTGCTCCTCATCCCATCTGCATGGCAGATATATCTCCAGCTCACCTATTCAGATGGGTCTTCAGGCTTGACTGCATCCCATGCAGTGTGATGGGTTGTGTGGGACCCTACGTGGATTTTGACACAGAGAGAAGACCCTTAGCACTTTGCTAAACTGCCTGGAAAGGCCTCTCAGGTCCCCAGATTCATGCTTCTGTTTAGACCTCCTCTCTGAATCCTAGGCTCGTGTGACCAGCCGCCTGACCACTCTAAATGGATGTCTCAAGGCCATCTCAAATGTCTCATGTCCATTTGTCTCATGTCTGTGCAACACTTTCTTACAATCCCCCAATTTTTCCTTCCCCCCAAATTCTTTTCAGTTTAATAATAATAATTGTCCTTCACCAAAAAAGCAAGTTGGGAAATGAGAGGTCATGATCTTACCCCTTCCTTCCCGACTTACAGCACACAAACACACATGCACGCACACACACGCACCTGTGTACACTCACACCATGACCCACCAGCAAGTCCTCTTGATTCTGAGCTCAGAGACTGCTTACACTGAGATGAAATGTGAGATTAACAACTCCAAAATATTTCTCGAGTCTCTCTCCTTCTCTTCATCCCTTCCACCAACACCTTAATCTTCACTGCCTCTCCGTGTCCCCACTCCCAGTTCTTTATGACAAAGCTTGATTTATTCTCAGCTGCAAAGACATTCCATGGCCTCCTTCCTATACTTGCATGTTTAGTTTTCCTGTTTTGTCTGATTCTGTTTCCTAAAAGTCAATGATCAGTCTCTGGATGGGGAGACAGGTAAGGAGCTAGGAGTGTAAAGTCAGCATGTTTTTAGTGTGAAGTCGGCACAATGCCAAATGAGAACCTCAGGTATATGAGAGACTCAGTGGACAAGAGGGGTCTTGGAACCAGAATCAGACAGAGAAGGTTTGAATCCCAGCCCACTGACTTTTGCAACCCTCAGACCTTTACTTCTCTGTTTTCATAATTGTTGAAGCAGGAATAGTAATAATCTTGTGGTCTTATCATAAGGACTGAACGTTTTAATTCTTGTATAATGGGATGGAGTTTACCATTATCCCATCTACACCATTGCACTTCCCTCATATTTTAAGGGACTTGTAAGTTTCCTTTGAATAAGGAGAGGGTACCATTGAAAAGAGGGGCACATCACATAGATAAGTTTTGTTGGGGTCCTGCAAAGGGTCAGGGCCCAGGAGAAACCCTTCTGTGCCACCCACAGTCCTTGGGCAGCTGATAGTGGTGGAGAACTCTTCCCAGATGGTGATGAGGACTCAGCTGACAGTGCTCCTCATCACAGCAACATGCTCTCCAGTGAAGGGTGAGGAATGTTCTGTAGGCATTGGTTCTGCAGCTTCCTTTAGATATCAAAAGGACTGAACGCTGTTTCCTCCTCTTTTCATGCCTGCTAAAGTAATCCTAATCTCCCCTGAGGCGAGGAAGATGCCTCTGAGTGATGAGGATTCACATTCGAGGAAGGCACAAAGGAAAAGCATAGAGATAAATCTGAGTCCTAATCCCATTGCAGGAGCAGAGCGCATCATCTGGCTCGCCCTGTTTTGGCATCACGTAGTAGCGATTACAAATATTGTCACTTGTCATCAGGAATGGGGGTGGGTGGTGAAGGGATGTGCTCAGATGTCAAGGTTGAAATTCTGCTCATGAAACGGATGACAAGGAAAGGAATGTCTGCAGAAATACTTCCTTTCTCATTTTCTCTACTGGGGTGGGGGTCCTGTCATTTCCGAGGGGCTCCTGCAGTTTTGCATTCTTGGTGTGCCTTCTATGAGATTCCTGGAGAGGAAAAGAGAAAGCCTGCTCCCAAAGTGACTGAACCCCGTCGTGGTCTTGCCGTTTGCAAGGTTATACCAGCAGAGAATGGCTGCATCTCTAATAGTGGTGCATAGAGTGGTAACATCTGAACTTGTGCAGAGTTCATTGGTTTGTTAATTCAGGAGTGCAATTAGAGGCTCGATGATCCGCCCTGCACTCTGCAGCTTCTGCCTCTCCTAGCGTTTCCCATGCCTCCTTTCCCCTCGAGGCACTCATTTCTAGACTTGGAGAGCCGAGGGGGTGGCTGGGGAAACCAGCAGGCTGGCAGGGAGGGCAGGCACCTAATTATTGTGCTGGGCACTGTTCAGAACTAAAACTTTGGGCCCTGCAGCTGCAGCCAATCAGGCTCTGATGAAAGTTTCATGCAGTTTTTTCTTCCCTTTAAAGCCTGTTGGGACATTTTCAGCTGAGGAAAAAGGGGCAGAGTCTGCCTTAATCCTTGCCTGTCCCATATTTCTGCCTTTAAGTGGATTCAAGCCCGAGCCTTGTAATTATCTCAAAAATAGACCTGGTGGCCACGGTGCATTTGCTGGGTTTCCTTGGCAGAACGTAATGAAACAGTGTGGCGAGGAGGAGATAGCCTGCTGGCAGGGTGGATGGATGGCCCTGCGTCTGTTAATCTCACATTTCATCTCAGTTTAGGCAGTCTCTGAGCTCATTAATTGTCTTTCTGAGAAGGGCCAGGCATTTATCTTTGAGAACCTTCTAGCTTCACTGAGCTCATCCAGTCTAAAGAGAAGGGAAGGGACAAGGGGTAGCTATCTACCCAATTTTACTGAACATAAAATATATAGCTAGACAGTGCAGATGGCTCTTGATCTATTTTGCCTGATTGCCCACCAGAAAGGTGGCACCAATTTCCACTCCCACCAGTGGTGTAGGAGGGTGCCAGCTCCTCACACCATGACTGGCACTAAGGATTACCCATCTCTTTTCAACAAAAGGTGGAATGCTGTCCTTGCCTACATCCCATGAGCAAGCATAAAAGAAACCCAGTGAATTTCTTTTCTTTTTTTTTTTTTTTTGAGATGGAGTCTCGCTCTGTCACCCAGGCTGGAGTGCAGTGGTGCTATCTCGGCTCACTGCAAGCTCCGCCTCCCGGGTTCACGCCATTCTCCTGCCTCAGCCTCCCAAGTAGCTGGGACTATAGGCGCCCGCCGCTGTGCCTGGCTGATTTTTTGTATTTTTAGTAGAGACGGGGTTTCACCGTGTTGGCCAGGATGGTCTTGATCTCCTGACCTCGTGATCCACCCACCTCGGCCTCCCAGAGTGCTGGGATTACAGGCGTGAGCCACCGCGCCAGGTCGAAACCCGGTGAGTTTCTAATGCACATGGAGCACCTGTGTGTTTTTAAGAAGCAGGACACGCAATAACTCAAGTTTTACCAGAGTATAAAGTGACCCTTTACTTTGTACACTGTGACAGTTTTGAACTACCAAATTCCTAAAAATGAGGTATTTTTAGGAATTTTGGATGCTGATCAGTAGGGAAATAAATACGTTATGATGCATCCGCGGCATGGCAGCTGTTAGGAAAAAAGGAATAGGTGTCTCCACACTAAGGGGCTCTGGACTGTAGTCCCCTGGGGACATTTTGCCTCTTCTGGAGTCCTTTTTGGTTGTTATAATTGGAGGAGGAGATGTATAAAAAGAAAGTGTGCAGATCAACATCTAAGCTTTGGTCCATTTTAAAAAAATGAAAGTATTTTTGTGTATGTATATATACATAGATGATAGATAGATATATTTTTCCATTTTTAGGAAAATGGTTAGAAGAATACACGTCAACCTTGCATCCCTGGTTGTACTTCCAGGGTTGAGTTTGGAGAGTAGTAGTGAGTTTTCTCTTCCTTTATAATTCAAAGAGGGGTGGTTGGTAACATAACGTGGATTTTGTTTTTTATAAATCCAGCTGACACCTTACTTTTCTGGGATCACATATACTGAATGGATTTTTGCAGGGCAGCACAGTGGCACGAAGTGTGTTGCTTTTCAAGGGACTATTCTATGAAGCTGGTCTCTTTATTCTCCTCTGTCTGCCGTTAGTTACCATTGAGCTTAGCAATACTAGGTTTTGAGTTTTTAAATGAAAAAATAAAATGAACATAATACAGGGAAATAAATGGATCCAAGTGCTTAAAGATGCATAAAAAGTGTTTTAAACCAGTTCATGGTGGCCGGGCGTGGTGGGTCATGCCTGTAATTCCAGCACTTTTGGAGGCCAAGGCAGGCAGATCACCTGAGGTCAGGAGTTTGAGATCAGTCTGGCCAACATGGTGAAACCCTGTGTCCACTAAAAATACAAAAATTAGCCAGGTGTGGTGATGCACAACTGTAATCCCAGCTACTTGGGAGGCTGAGGCAGGAGAATCGCTTGATCCCAGGAGATGGAGGTTGCAGTGAGTCAAGACTGCACCACTGCACTCCAGCCTGGGTGACAGAGTGAGACTGTCTCGAAAAAAAAAACAACAAAGAAATAATAATAAAAAAAATCCACTTCATGGCAACAGCAAGATTACAACACCCAGAAATGCAACCACTGTGGGAGGTCTATTTTGAACAAATTTGCTTTCAGCCAAATTGTATTCAGCAGCACAAAGAGAGGTGTCCAGCAACCTTTGAAGAGCCTCTCATTGCCATAACCAGGCCTGGGAGCACCATGCTGTGCACAGCTGCAAGGGATCAATAGCCCTGTGATGGACCAGCAGGAGGAAGGAATCGGGAGGTGCCAGGGCTTCAGGCTCAATGGGCTGGGAGAACGAGGATGCCTTCTGGGTGCCAGGAGGGGAAGGGGGCACAGCTGGGGAGAGAGAAGAGCTTGGCTTGGGCTGTGTGGAGTTGATATGTCCGTGGGACACCCATGTGGAGAGGCCAAGAGGATGGTCCATTGAGTCTGGTGCTCAGGAGAGCAGTTGGGGCTAGAACTGCACAGTCAGGGGTCCTCAGTGAGGTAGACACTGGGGTCCAGATGCCATGGTAAATGATTCTCTGGGAGGGCAAAGGGCAGGCCCTAGGGGATGTTTGCATTCCTGGGATAGGCATAGAGAAAGGAGGAAACGCCTTAGGAAAAGATGTCAGAGAGGGGACACGACAGAGCTTGAAGAAGGGAGAGTCACTGCAGAGCGTTCTAGTTGTGGACTAAGCTGTCTGGGTGGGCGGGGAACCCAGGCACTGAGGAGTAGATGACAGGGGACCAAGGGTCCTTGCATCATCTCCTTCTCCTTCAGAGCTGTAGCTTTATGTGGATTTTTTGCAGCTCTCTCAGTACAGTGTTCTCCTCCCCAGACTGTAGGCGCCACGAGGGGCCTCCTCCATTTGTGCCCCATCGTGTCTCCAGCATTCAGCCCAGCTCTGGAGGGTGGATGGCGAGAAGCAAAGAAAACAGAGCTATATAGTTGATAATGTGGTGAGCTTTGGGCGCGTTTCTGAGTCCCAAGAAAGGAGGCAGTAGAGAAGGAGGGCTTGGAGATTGTGAAGGGGAGGCATGATGGATGGAGGAGGGGCTGGGGAGGCACAGGGTGTGGCTCTAGGAGCCCAGGAGGAAGTTCTGTATCTGTTCAGCCCCTGTGTGCAGACCCTGGTCTGCAGGCACCTCCTTTAGGAGCTTGAGGGCAGAGACCCACCTGAGCTGGCACAGGGGTCTGGAGACTGGGAGGAGAGGACCTTGAGAACCACAAACCATCTCCTTTGCACCTTGCAGAGGGGAGAGAAAAGCTACATCTGCCTGGGTGTGTGTGTATTTGCTCAGGCTGCCCTAACAAAGTAATATAGATGGAGTGGCTTAAACAGCAAATTTATTTCCCTCAGTTCTGGAGTCCAGAAGTCCAAGATCGAGGTGTCAGCAGGATTGGTTTCTTCTGAGGCCCCTCTCCTTGCCTTGTAGGTGGCCATCTCCTTGCTGCGTCCTCACCTGGCCTTTGTTCTCTGCTTCTGCTTCCCTGACACCTCTTTGTGTGTCCAAATTTCATCTTCTTATGAAGACAGAAGTCAGACTGGATCGGAGCCCAGCCTAACAGCCTCATTTTAACGTAATCACCTCTTTAAAGGTCCTGTCTGCAAGTCAATTACATTCGGAAGTCGTAGGTTTGGGGTCGCAAACATAGGAGTTTTGTGGGGTGGGGTGTAGTTCAGCTTAAAACACAGCCTTTGAGGAGGGCTGGGAGAAACAGCTCATTCTCCAGGTGCATATCCAGCGTCTACTCTGTGGATTACCTGTTTCCAAATTTTGACTGTAGCTCAAAGTCATGTCCCCCAGGACTCTTCTTCATGCAGCTGAGATGGAGCTGACTCACCCTAGCCCATGTTCGTTGTTAATTTCATGGTCATGGGCTCGTCTAAAAACTAAAACATACTAGTAATAGCTCTTAACCCTCAGGACTTCAGTGAATGTTTTTCCATGGACCAGGCATGCGGGGCCTCATTGAATCGCCACCCTTTGAAGTAGGCTGAGGAATTTGAGACTCAGCAAGTGGAGTCCTGTGGACTGCAAGGGTTGAATGTGGCTTTCTCCAGAATGGCCAGATCTGTTGCACCTGAGACTTTGGGCAGCAGAGCAGAGCTGCATCTGGTCTCTGTCCACGGTGCTGCAGTGGGTAAGCTCCCAGGGGCACCTTGTTGAGTCTGGATCCCTTTATGGGACTAGTTGGTGTTGGGGCAGTTTCCTTGGCTGGGCAGGAAGGGGAGGTGCTGTTGGAGTTCATGGGGACCCTGAAAGGTCTGACCTTTTGGCAAGAAAAAAGGGGAGCTATGGTATCTTCTCCCACTTTAGGTGGGAAATAATTTTGTTCATTTCTGGAATATGGCAGAAGCGCAAGCTTAGGTCAGAGAGAGAAAGAAAGAGAAGGTGTTCTTGGCTTGAAGAGTGATGTGCTGGGCTAGGGGCAGGCTGGCCCTCAGATTCGTGTTCCATACAGTGTCTGTGCAGCAGGCATTTGCCATTTTGACTAAGCCAGGGTCTTTCCTGTGCAAGCAACCGATTCAGCTTTCTGAGACCAAGGGGAGCATGTATGGGGTTTGATCTCCTCCATGGGGGCTACATTTGGTGAGGGGAGGAGTTGGGTTCTGACCCAATGGAGGTGCTTGGCTGAGTTCAGGTCCTTGTGGGGTCAGAGGGGGTATTTCAACTCCTGGGGCCTTGAAATCAGAGAGTACTTGCAGAGCGAGGTCTTCCTCGAGGCAGCAATGGTTTCTGTGGGTGCCCCCTGGGAATCCTAGTTCAGGAGCTGGGGTGTTTTAAGAAAGAAATGCTGTCTTCCTGTGGTTTCCCATATTGCTTAGAAAAACACCTGAACTCTGTATCTCAACCTGCAAGGCTAGATATGCTCTGGTCGCTGCCTGCCTCCTTGACATCATCTCTTTGCCTCTCCCATCACTCGGTTTGATGGTTCTGGCTGCTCTGGGCTGCTTCCTAGAGCTTGTCCATTGTCCCTGCCCCAGTGCATGTGACCTGCCATCCCTCCATATGGAAGTCTCCTTCTTGTCATTCAACTGTCAGTGCTCCTTGACCTCCAGTCTAAAGTAGCACCAGTTATTCTCCACCCCGTAATTCATCTTGTTATCATCATAGGAATTATCATTCTGATCTTATCTTCATTTATTATTAATAGTTATTCGTTAGCTTCCTTATTTACCATGTTCTCCCCCATCTTCCTTCTGTCTTATGGCAGCGATTTGTCATCTTGTTGGTTGTCAAAAACAGCCTACTACAGAGCCTGACACGTTAGGCATTTAGTGGACGTTTTTAGAATGAATGAATAAAACATTCTTTTTTTAAATCTAAGAGAAAAACAAAGCAAAAGCAATTGTTTCAATGTAAACTCAATGTTTCTTCTCTCTCTCTCTCTCTCTCTCTTTTTTTTTTTTAATGCAGGATCTGCTGTCCCTGCCATACAGCCTTGTTGAGGGTCAGGTAAGTGCTCATTTTGTCCTGACTTAGGATGTCTGTGAAGTCTAGTGGAAATGAAAACAATAGAAAAGTCTTGCATCACAGCCGTGCAACTTCACTGCTCAGGGCAGACATCTGTAATCAACCACAGCACAGTTCATCCCTTAGCAAGACAGTCACTACTAATTGATCAGGGAAGGCTCATGAGATCAAACATACTTGGCATCTTTAATGTATGAGCTCCAGAAATGAAGTCATTTTTGCCAGGGTTGAGGGGTGGGCAGGCAGTTAAACAGCTTGTTACTGGGAGTGATGAGGGTGCTTGCCTGTATTTCATCATTGAGCTTTGAAGGTGAGTGAAGCCCACATCCTGGCATTGTGCCACAATTTTATTAGCACTGGAGGTACCAGAACTTGGCCATGTGAGAATATAATTGAACCAAACAGATCTATACCTTGGGGCAATGCATTTTTTTTAAAATCGATTTCAACTCTACGTTATTATTGTTGCTTGATGAGGAACTAATGTAATTTCTAATGAAGCCACATGGCCCTTGGATAGAGGAAGTAAGACTTTTATTTCCCCCACGATGTTGTATCCACTCTTCAATTAAAACCTGAGAAGGAAAATTAATACAAATGTAAGAATTTTTTTCCCCAAGATTAGTGTCAAGACAGCATCTTTTTATTACATATGTAAATTTCCTGTGTAATAGGATTGGAGAGGATCGCATGGCTGGCCCTTGAGTGGATTGGAGATGGTTTAAGTGGCAAAGGAGGCTTTGTGGGGAGGCGGAAACTATGCTTGTTGTCATTTGAGTGGTGATTAGGGCATGTTCCGTGCCCTCTTGTTCCTCCTCCCACACCTGTTACTGTCCACCCTTCCCCAGGCTCCTACTGTTGGCTGCCAGTTACGCATAGAAGAATTTGAGTAGCTGCTTTTTAAACAAATTGTATTGAGGTGAAATTCACATAGCATAAGATTAGCCATTTTCAAATGAACAATTTAGAAGTATTTAGTACATTCACAGTGTTGGGCAATCACTACCTCTCTCTACTTCCAAAACATTTTCATCATGCCATAGTAAAGCCCTGTACCCATTAAGCAGTTTCCCGTCTTGTTCTCCTCTCCCCTCAGCCCCTGACAGCCACCAGTCTGCATTCTGTCTCTGTGGGCTCACCTGTTCTGAATTTTTCACATAAGTGGAATCATATAGTAAGTGGCCTTTTGTGTCTGGCTTCTTTTACTTAGAAAACAGTTTGGCAGTTCCTCCAAAAGTTAAACATAGAATTACCATATGGCCCAGCAATTTCACTCCTACATATATACCCCAAAGTGCTGAAAACAGGTACTCACACAAGCACGTGGACACACAACTTCACAGTGACATTATTCATGGAAGCCAAAAAGGAGAAATAGCTCACATGTCCATATAAAATGTGGTCTATCCAGGCAGTGGAATATTATACAGCCATAAAAAGGAAGGAAGCAGCGATCCATTCTACAACTTGGATGAACCTTGAACGCATTATGCTGAGTAGCTACCTTTTGCTTGACCTGGATCCTCTCTGTGCTGACATTGGCTGGTTTATCAGAAGCACGGTTACAAGTTGTGAGATCCTGGGAGATTGGATCCATCTCAGGACAGAGGTCCCTACTTCTTCACTTGGCTTCCCGCCCCGTCACTTAGCTCAATTCTAGCTTCTGGGGCTGGGAACTGAGAACAGAAGATGTTTATACCTTTTCCCTTGCTCTTGGTAGGTGTCTGCCCATGCTGTGGTCACCTTGAACCACTCTGCTTTCTGCAGGACCTGGTGGGGATGGCTGGATCTGACCAGTAGAGGTTTTCTTGGGAGGTGGGTACTAGAGCGGGCAAGCTCTGGCCTGTCTGTTGCCTCCTCTGCTGCTGCTTTGGAGAGCAAGGAGCAGGTGGCTGAGGGGTTCTCTCAGGTGCAGCTGCCTTCTGGCATTTTGCACTGCTGGGAGCTTCTCAGAGTCCTCTTTCTTTGTGGGGAGTATCATCCCAGCACCTGTGCTCATTCCCCAGCACACCTCGCAGGTGGACAAGTCATTTTATGACTAGTTGTGTGTTTGGGAGGCGGGCTCTGTTAAAAGCCAACAGAGCAAAGAAGCATCTAATGAAGTGTTTGTGGGGTGGGTTGGGGGGTGGTTATAACATGCCAGGGATTATTCCAGGTGCCGTATTCACGTGCATTCGTTGCTTCTGTCTACATTGCCTGAGTGAGGGCACCATTGTTTCCCTCTTTATTAATCTGTTTATGATGGAAATTCATATAACATGATGTTAGGTGTTTTACAGTGGGCAGCTCTGTGGGTTTTAGTACATTCACACTATGGTGCCACCACACCTTTATGTAGTTCCAAAACATTTTTGTCACCCCCAAAGGAGACCTTGTGACCATTAAGCAGTCACTCCCCCTTCCTCCATCCCCCAGCCCCTGACAACTGCCAGTCTACATCCTGCCCCTGTGGATTTACCTCTTTTGGATATTTTATATAAATGGAATCCTATAGTATGTGGTCTTCCGTGTCTGGCTTCTTTCATTCAGCACAGTGTTTTTGAAGTTTATTCATATTGTAGCATTCTCTCCCTCTTATGGCTGAATAATATTCCATTGTAAGGCAAGACCGTATGATTATCCATTCGCCCAGGGGTGGAAATTTGGGTTGTGTCTACCTTTTGTCTATTTCAAAGAGTGCCGCTGTAAACATTTGTGCCCATGTGCTTGTTTGAGTTCCTGTTTTCGGTTCTTGTGGGTATATACCTAGGAGTGGAACTGTTGGGCCATATGGTAATTCTGTGTTTAACTTATTGAGGAGCTGCCAGACCGTCACTGTCTTTTAACAAAGGGAAACAGACTCAGCAGGGTTTTTCCCAGAGCTCCCGGAGTGAGGAACAGAGCCGAGGTCTCAAGCCTACAAGGCTGGCCTTCGCCTGTGCTTCCACCCACCATGCTGTCCTGCATGTGGAACATCAGCCCCGGGTAGCATGTTCTAGGCTGTGCACTGGGCTTGGGCAAAGAAGGGGTAGGGGATCGAGGGAAGGGGAGACAGGCTCCTCTTACCTAGAGGGACCAAATGTGTCTATTCCTGGTCCCTGGTATACCCCCTTTTCCCACCGTAGCCCCTTAACCTCTAAACTTTGGGAAGTCTGTGCAGTTGCTGAGTCATTTGATTGCGTTGGTTTGTTGATAGGTTGTTTAACCCAGATACACATGCACACATTCTCTCTCTCTGTCTCTCTCAATCTCTATTCCTCTCTCTCCCTCTCGCTTTCTATCTCAGGGCTGTCAAGGGCAACTTGACAAAATAATAACAATTCAGTGGGCATCACCCATGAGCCATATGATAATCCATCAGCCTAAATCCATGCAGCATCTGAGCAACTGGGTCTCATCATCTCTCTTTTTCTACCATGGAGTGCAGGAGCCCAGAGAGCTGAGGTAACCTGCCCATAGTCATACTGCTTGTAAGTGGCAGAGCTGGGATTTGAACCCTGGTCTGTCCGCCTCTGCAGCCTGGAACCCTCCCATTGCATCTGGAGGCTTCTCCAGGTTCCCTGAAAGCATCAGCATTTTTCATACTACTGCAGTGATTATTATTATTTTTTCTGAGACAGAGTTTTGCTCTTATCACCCAGGCTGGAGTACAGTGGTGCGATCGATCTCAGCTCACTGCAGCCTCCGCTTCCTGGGTTCAAGCGATTCTACTGCCTCAGCCTCCTAAGCAGCTGGGATGACAGGTTCCTGCCACCACGCCCGGCTAATTTTTTGTAATTTTAGTAGAGACAGCGTTTCACTGTGTTGGCCCGGCTGGTCTCGAACTCCTGACCTCAGGTGATCCACCGGCCTCGGTCTCCCAAAGTGCTGGGATTACAGGCGTGGGCCATTGTGCCCCGTCTGATTGATTACTTTTAAAAACTCATTACAGTCTCGGCTTTCCCAGATCCACACAGCCCCCAGAGCATCCTTAGATGCTAAAAAGTTCTTAGTCAGATGTGAGAACGTGGGAATTCCTATTGAGGAAATGGTGTTCCGTTTTTCTTTGAAGAGAGGCTCAGGAACAAGCGTACTGGAAAACAGGTGATCTACTCTCTGCAGTTAAGATGTTTTTTAACTGGCTTTGCACTTCTGCCTTTTCAATAGTTCAGTGACTGGGTTGAGGTAGGAATCTGTTGAGTGGTGTCCTTTTTCCCTCTGAGAGATGCTCTATGAAACTGAACAGAGAGGATCCAGGTCCCTACCACTGCTGGCAGCCCAGGAAGCTGAAGATGAGACCCTTCCCAGGTGAGAGGGAGAAGAACGTGATAAAAGGTGGCATGGGCATGTAGGTCCCCACTCCCAGAGAACTCTCTGTCTCTCCAGGCACCAGGGCAGTTACACGGTCTGCCTGGGAAGGAACTTCCCCAAGGCACACCATCCCCCAGGTCCTCACTCCTGAGTGTGATAAAGCACTCTTGGGACCTCGGGAGTATTTACACCTGCTCTGAGCCCAAGCTTCGGTGGCAATAAGTCTCTGACCTTTTAAAATGGATGAATCTCCTTGGCAGGGGTATATTTCTAGAGCTTAGCCTGGAGTGGGGATCAAGGTCCTGGCAAGGTGTGGCCAGACCAAGGAGAAGATTTATTATCCTCGAAGGGGGTGTGTTTTGGAAGCTGCCATGCCCTCAGCCCCGCTCCATGCAGCATGGGTGGAAAAAAGTGTGTTTTTGGCTGGAGTGTGGGTCCTTGCGTCACATCCCAGACAGATGAAAGCAGGCAGGCTGTTTTTCAGATTGCGGGGGATTTATTCTTTTGATCTCCTTGCCTTGTCTGCCTTCTCTGTGAATTCTGACGGACGCTCTTTTCTCATCTCTCTGTTATTCGCCGTCACACAGAAAACGGGGTGAGAATGTTATTATCATGGCTCTCTCCCTGCCTTCTAGCATCACCAGGGAGCATAATAACCTCTGTGGTTGGCAGCACCCTCCCTTTTATTCTCTTTCCCTTCCTCCTCACTTCAGAGTTTCCACCCACGAGGCAAAGGGAACCCTGGGGAGGGGGGCCTGGCATTGCTTGTACACCTACTGTGTTCCAGGCACCTTACAAACGTGATCTCGTGTAATTCTCCCAACATTGTCCCCTCAGCCCCCATTGCAAAAAAGATTATTCTTAAAACCATTTGCAGCAGGGGGGAGCCTCAGGTCAGATAGGCAAATAACCTTCCCAGGCTACCAGGTCTCCCGGCTCACCACAGACAGGGCAAGGATTAAAATCTCGGTCAGAATGACTGAGGCGTATTTGCTCTTTTTAATGCTGCCCCAGGGGCCAGGAGGGTCCGTGCGCATGCTGGAACGAAATCTTCTTCTCGCCTTCCGGGCTCCTTAATTATTTCTTAGAGTGATTTCTGCGCTGCCCTCCTGGACTGGGTCTCGCCTCCTTTCATCAGCTGTTTGTAAATTCACAGCGCCTTCCCTGTTTAAGAGGCTGGGACTAGCTTCCCAGTGATCATTTCCTAACAGAAGGAATGTTCTTTCTTGCTCTGCAAGTGTCAGCTTATAATTACCAGCGTAATTAGAGCAGGATTTGCCATCTGATCCTCCGTGGAAGCTGCACGCCTGCCTGCATAGGTAACTTTGGTGTAGAAGGGCGTCTGGCTTCCAGAGGAGCTCAGGTTGTTGTAGGGGATCCAGCAGAAACACATGGAATTCCTGCTCCAAGTCCCAAGGCTTCCCGTTGTTATCAGACTATGTCCAGACAGCCTGACACTGACACGAACTGGCTCCAGTCACCTTTCTGACATTGCCTCTGCCCCTGCCTTGATCCATGAGGCTCTCAGAGCTGATGTTCCTCCTCCTGAGGTGACTTTGATGACTGCCCTGGCTCAAACATGCCCCTTTCCATTGCCCTGTTCTGTCTTTTCCATGGCACTTAGCGTGATCTGAAATAATATTCCTTTTTTGTTCTCATGTTTATTTACATGATTTCTTCCCATAAAAATATATGCTCCCCAAGACATATGTCTCATTCACTGTGACAGCTCCTGGGCATGGCATATAATGAACATCTGATAAATGTTAGGTGAGAAACAGACTTTACCTGACACCTCATTACTTCTGTTACACTGTGATGTCTCATTGCTTATCATCATACCTCTTTTTAATTACTTTCTGTGCTTGCCCTGCTTTTTCTTTCTTTCTTTCTTTCTTTTTTTTTTGCTTGGCTACGGATCTATGAAATTCCTAATAAGCAGTACCTCACCTTCTTATTCCATTCCCAGTACCTTGTGTAGTACTTAGTAGAGAGTAGATAATGCACATTGCCTGGGTGGGTGGGTGGTTGGGTGGATGGATAGAAGAGTGGGTAGATGAATGGATGAAAACATGGACGTAAGGAAGGATGGGTGGATGGATGGAAGGATAGATGTAAGGGTGGGTGGGTGGATGGACAGAAGGAAGGAAGGATGGGTGGGTAGATGGGTGGATGGATGGATGAGTGGGTGGGTGGGCAGATGGATGGATGGATGGATGAATAGAAGGTTGGGTAGAAGGATGGATGGAAAGGTGAGTGGGTAGATGGATGGATGAATGGAAAGAGGGAAGGTGGGTGGGTGGAAGGATAGATATAAAGGTGGGTGGGTAGATGGATGGAATGAAGGAAGGAAGGGTGGGTGGGTAGATGGATGGATGGATGGGTGGGTGATGGGTGGATGGATGGTACACGGATGGATAGGTGGATGGATGGATGAGTAGATGTGTGAATGGATGGAAGTAAGGAAGGAAGGAAGGATGAATGGGTAATGGACAGACAAGTGGGCAAGTCTGGCTGAATTTTCCTGAGTTTGTGACCATATTCCAAAGCAAATAAGAATTTCTTTGGCATTACTCCATCTTGGATTATTCAAACCCTGCCCATTCTTCAACTACAGCATCAGTCAAGGTGCTCGTGAACTTCTAAGCATTAGGAACTTGTCACAACAGTAGTTTTAAAAATTAATTTCCACTTATACTACAGGCTGAGAAAGTAGATTGTACAGAACCTACTGAGGGGACTTTGTTAAAGCTTAACTTGTTCATTAATGTGTGTTTAAAAAATACCTGTGGACGGCCAGGCATGGTGGCTCACTCCTGTAATCCCAGCAGTTTGGGAGGCCGAGGTGTGCAGATCACCTGAGGTCAGGAGTTTGAGACCAGCCTGGCCAACATGGTGAAACCCCGTCTCTACTAAAAATACAAAAACTAGCAGAGTGTGGTGGTGGGCACCTGTAATCCCAGCTATTCAGGAGGCTGAGGCAGGAGAATCTCTTGAACCCAGGAGGCAGAGGTTTCAGTGAGCTGAGATCACGCCATTGCACTCCAGCCTGGGGGACAAGAGCGAAACTTTGTCTCAGAAAAAAAAAAAAAAAACTCCTGGACATTTGTAAAGGTGTTCTCTCTGTTTGACAAACCTTATTTATTTTATAAGCGTGGGGTAGCATGGAGTTCTTTATTTTTCATATGAGATAGGTTGGTTAGGATCTCCCAGAGTTAGTTTATTTCTGTTTGTTTTTCTTGGTAGTGGCCAAAGATTGTGCTGTACATATTCTATTTGACTCACAAAGGCTATTTATTGTCTAGCATTGGCTATGGATTGAACCTTTTATTAATAGAAAATCACCATCTTGAGCTTGGCTGATGCATCCTGCCTTGGGTTTTTCTGAAACCACATTATTCTCCATTCCTTCTTTGGTTCCCATGGGTAGGCCTGGACATGCTGCCCTTCATTTTGTACGATTTCCTTTTTGTTGTAGGTGTCTCTTGGAAGTGGCACATGGATGGATTTCATTTATTCAGCCAGTCTGAGAATCCTAGTCTTTTAATAGAGGAATTTAGTGCAAATATATTTGCCATAATAGATATGTTTGATCTTCTGTCATTTAAAAAATTATTTATTACAAAGACGTTCCTTGCTGCTTCATTTGTTTTCTCTGTTCTTTGCTCTGTAGAGTCTGTTAAATTTGCTTTTATCTTACCTGCTGATTTGAAGGTAGGCATCCTGCTATTAATTCTACATGCGATTTAAGTTGAGCCTTGAAGTTCTTCTGAAAAGGCTGCCGTAACCCTTGTTTCTCTAAGATTCAAAGTCAAGAATGAGATGACAGCTTTAAACTCTGTCCAGATAGGATGAGGAAATTTAGCTCAGCTGCATTTTGCATTTTTCTGCACCTTCTTCCGACCTCTTCCCAGGCATTGTCAACTATAATTGGGACCTTCAGAGCCAGCTAAATGTTAATAATTTATAATTTTGACGTAGGTATAGTAATAGGTAAATTTATGTGGAGGGTTAATATTTAGCAGGTGCTGTGCTTAAGCACCACATATAGAATTTCTCACCTAATCTTTGTGACAACCCAGTGAGGAGCCAGTCCTTTGCTTCCACTGTTCAAATGGTGAAGGTGAGTCTTTGAGCTTTCATAAGATGCCCACAGCCACATATCTGAGGAAGTGACAGAGCCATGAGTGCCTGGACCTGGCTCTAGTTTTTTTATTTTTATTTTTATTTTAAGATGAGGCCTTGCTATGTTATCCAGGCTGAAGTGCAAGTACAGTGGCACGATCACAGCCCATCGCCGTCTCAAACTCCTGTGTGCAAGTGATCCTCCTGCCCTGGCCTCCAAAGTGTGGCTCTAGCTCTTAGCCATGACTGTCTTGTTCCTCTGTCAGAATTACTGCTGCCAAGTGTACGTGGCTTTGAAAAATGTATTTATATCAAGCAGCGCATCCAGGCTCCTACCTGCCTTGTTTCCACCCAGAGTGCCCCCTCCTTGTCTTAGATTTACGTTACTGACCCCAGACTTTGAGACCAGCACCACTCACGTTTTAATGCATAGGGGGAACCCCTGGGCACCCTTGTTAAAATGCAGAATCAGGCAATGCATGTTACGTAGCTTGATTTAGCTGTTCTGCAGTGTACACATATCGCAAAACATCATGTCATACACCATGAATATATGCCGTATTTTACTTGTCAGTTAAAAAAATAATAAAGTGCAGAATCTGATTTGGTAGATCTGGAGTGAGAGCAGACATTTCTTACATGCTCCAAATTGGAGAGGCTGAGGCTGCTGTTCCTACGCCTCCATGTGATTGCAAGATTCTCCATTACTCCATAACACAGTCGCTCTCCCTACTTAATTGGCATTGTTTTCACTGGACCATGAGCTCATACTCATTCATGTAGTGGTGAAGTAAGTGAACTCTGAAGACAACTGCCTTGATTTGAAGCTCAGCCCTGGCCCTCACAGGTTTAACAGTGCCCATCTTAGCAGGTCATTGTGGAGTTCAAGCAAAGTAAGATAAATTAAGTGTTTTGAGTAGTGTCTGGAATTTACTTGTTGAGGGCAAGATACATGTTTAATATGATTTGCTCCATGGATGCCTTTTAATTTATCGCTGCACAAACCACCAGCTCCCTTCCCTGCCTCTGGGGTACCTGTGGGTTTGTGCAGACCCTGCCTTTAACTTCCAAGTTCCTTCTGTTTCCTGGGCACAAATCCTTTCCTCAAGATGGCTAGAGTCTTGCGTCTTCCAGGCAGCCCTCCAAGTTAACCTTTCTCAGTCTAGTTCTCCCAGTTATTCAAATAAAAATGTCTACCTCTCCACCTAGCCATGATAGCACATATTAAACTTTTCGTAACTGATGTTATCTGTATATACAGATTTGGAAAACATACATTGATAAACTATTTTGGTGTTTATTTATTTATTTTTTTTGAGACAGGTCTTGCTCTGTCACCCAGGCTGGAGTGTGGTGGTACAGTGAAGGCTCACAGCAGCCTCGACCTCCTGGGCTCAGGCGATCCCTCCCAGCTTAGCGTCCTGAGTAGCTGGAACCACAGGCGCATGCCACTACATCCAGCTAATTTTAAAACTTATCTGTAGAGATAGGGTCTTGCTGTGTTGCCCAGGCGGAAGATATTTTTGGTGCCTGTATTTTTTTTCCTAGCCACAGGCCTTAGAGCTGGTTTCAGGGGAACTGAAAAGTTGCACTCAATGCCCTGCTACATTGGCACATGGATGATGGTGATGGTGCTGGGGAAGGAGTTAATGATTTTGATTATGATTATCTCACGACGAAGCAAATACCCAAAGAGCTAGGAGAGAAATGCTCAGCCCCTCCTGGGGACAGGCTGCCTTTCCTACCAGGTGGCCCAGACTGTCACTTCCAATTTGGGAAACGATCTTACTTTGCATAAGTGATTGAAGTAATTGCACGGTCTGTTTCTCTTAATCTACAAGAAGCTGAGTTGGGATGGGATAACTAATAGGGTTCGTTCTGATTTTTGCCTAGATGATATTGGATCCACAGTCAGTATCTTACTGCTTACCCTCATTGCAAAGCTTAGTATCTAGGGGCTGGGGTGCATGTAACACCAGTCTCTCTTCTCTCCTGATGGGCATGTGTGTCGGGATGAATTTCTCTTATGGGTGCTTTATAGCTTTCTGATCACAGAAAAGACCTCCTAGAAATGCATACTTGCAAAATGATGTGTTGTGTCACTGAAGGAAATTTCTGGCTCAGACACTATTGTTCTTCCCTGGCCACTTAGCGTGGTATTTTTCGTTAGCTGAGACAGAAAGGGCGTGATGCGAAGCTCAACTTGCTAAGCCCCAAATGCAGTTCTCCTGGTTCTCATTATACATCACGGTGGCCCACCTCACTCCCCACTGCTAGGTATCCCTTCCTTTTGTTTTTGTAGCTCAGTAGGGAGGGAGCAGGGGATCCACAAACCAGGGAGCTGAAATTCTGTGTTCCTCCACTTTCCTTGGAGGAGCAGATGACAGGGAAGCAGCCAAAGATTCCCTGATTCCGCAGCCAAATGTTACGTCCTCCCTCTGGGCTCAGCTTGGCGGAGTACATTTCAGAGCCTTGGCATTTTTCATCCCAATTTAGGTTAGACCAGCAAAGGGAGTTTGATTTCTAAAAGCCGGATGATATTCACAGTGTCCGATCCAAGCTGCCAGACGGTTAGAGTGGGCTAGCAGAGGAGAAGGAAGGCTCTGAGCATGGGGATTTGTGCTTCTGGAGGGGGACTTCCTGGTGTGCTTCCAGTAATGGGTAATAAATGTGCAGTTATTTAATTTGTAGTCAAAGCTACAGCATTATTGATTACCTGGGACATCTAAAGCTCTAGACAGTGAAAGCCCCTTGCAAGAAATGCGTGTTTAGCAAATCATCAAGCATTTAGAATTAAACACATACACATAAAACACATACAAGGTAATTCTCATTGGCCTTATGAATGCAGGATTAGAAGCGCTAACAAATTCTAACATGACCCCCCAAGATTCTGATGTGCAGAAGGGGAACAAATGGGTAGCATCTGCTTACCTCTCCAGACCCACTTTCTGCTCTTCTCCACTGTTCATTGTACCCTTGTAGGCTTTCCTGTGTAAACCCCAGCACCAGGCACCTTTTCCCACTGGTTTGTCATTGGGTTTGGGCAATAGGGAGCCATAGTATGTTACAGGAGGAGGCAGGAGAGAAGAGGGCATTTATAGGCCCTGCTCCCTCCCATGGGCTGCTATATTCCTAAGCTAAGATCTCTGCTGCTGTCAGGCAACCCTTTCTGTCTGTATTTGGGTTTAGGGATGAGGGCAGAGCTGGGACCCTCACTGTCACTAGCTGCAGGGCACCAGATTGTAACCTGTAGCTCCCTTACCCCCTGCCCATATCTTTATGAATAGTCCTTTTATTAATTTCCTCACAAATTATCTTAATTTGAACGTGCCATCTGTTCCCTTCCGGGACCCCGGCTGCCACAAGGGGTGAGAGACGGCTTATTCCATTACATAAAAATGCAGTCACAGTTTAAATGTCGCCTTTGCAGAGAGACTTCCTGGGCCCTCATTATCTTCTGTCATGGCCTCTGCTTGATTTCTTTCGTGGCCCTTGTCAAATCTTGGTGCTGTCATCTGATTGGCAGCAAGCCTTGTTGCCGATCAGATGACATGTTTGCCCTGTTCATTGCTCATCTCTGGCCCTAGAACAAGGACTGTAAGCACAGAGAAGTCAGGTGATTTGCCTCAGGCCACACAGCTAGGAGAGGGTAGAGATGGGGTTTGAACCCTCTCTGATTCTAAAGGTCTCCCTTGCAAAGCCACGCCAAGGCTGAGCTTCAGGCAGAGTATTGTTTTCTTAGAATTATTTCTCCCTGGCCAGGCATGGTGGCTCACGCTTGTAATCCCAGCACTTTCGGAGGCTAAGACAGGTGGGCGACCTGAGGTCAGGAGTTTGAGATCAGCCTGGCCAATATGGTGAAACCCCATCTCTTCTAAAAATACAAAAATTAGCTGCGTGTGGTGGTGCATGCCTGTCATCCCAGCTGCTTGGGAGGCTGAGGCAGGAGAATCGCTTGAACCCAGGAGGTAGAGGCTGCAGTGAGCCAAGATTGCACCACTGCACTCCAGCCTGAGAGACAAGAATGAAAGTCCATCCCCTGCCCAACCCCGCAAAAAAAGAATTATTTCTCCTCTGCTACCTGTATTCATGGTGGACAGACGTGTCCTTGGGCTTCCTAAAACATTCCTTAAGCTCCAATTTGCTTCCTGTTTCCCACCGAGCATTTTGCTCAGATGCAGTGGCAGAGACCCGTCTTCAGTGTCCAGGGTCCTTCCCCTGCTTGATTTCTTTCTCCCCACCCTCAAGAACTTGGCCTTCCTCCTTGCCTACAGGCCTGGCTTTCTCCTGGTCAGGGTCAGAAATTGGTGTTCTGCATCCAGGCCTGCTGGGCTCCAGTCTGGGGTGGCTCACATGCTTAGGTGATAGGTCTCTTCTGCAGAGAGGGAAGCTGTCTCAGATTCACAGAATGACTTGTGATCTAGGTTTTCTTTCATCCGGAGATGCATAAAAGAAATCCCTGCTGTGCTCTGTGGAATTGCTAATGATGTGTGTTGAAGCCTTTGACCAGGGGTCAAAGCCAATGGGGGACTTTCTCCTAATCTCTCTCCAAGGTCCCAAAGAGGATGAGATAAAAGCACACCCACACATATTACACATCCAGAAACACCTCGCCCATCTATGCATCATGTAAAGATTATTAAAAAAAAACCACAGTTTACAGCTTCCTTCCTCAAAAATACAGACAAGTATTATGAAGAAAACAAAAAATGTTCCATGAACTCACTACCGTAATAAACCCTGCTGCCGCTGAAAATGCATGGGGTTAGACAATTCAAATGGTATAGAAAGATGCACAGTGCCCTGTTCCCCCAGTCCACCAGCCCAGCCTATTTTAGTTCCCAATGACTTTCTTAATTCTTTCTAGAAAATTCACCCGTGGATATACTGGTGTGTATGTGAGTGTGCACATGTAGCCTTGAATATTTATACCAGAGTGGCCATTCATAACATACTCTTTTGTGACTCTCTTTTTTTCCCTTCCTGTTATATCTTGGAGCCCCTTCCAGATCAGCAGAAACAGTTCTGTGCCTTTCTTCTCAGTGCCTGCGTAATATGTCATCATATGGATGTACCATGACTTGTTTGATCTTGACAGTTGGGTTGCTTCCACTGATTTGCTCTTAGAAGCAATATTTCACTGAAACGTTATTGCCACATATGTTTTCATATTTTGCAAGGCAATCTATGTAGTGTATATCCTGGAGGTGGAATGCTCCGTCTAAAGTCTGAGCTGAGCATTCATGCAGGTTGTAGCAACCTACACAATCAGAACATTGAATGTGAATGCCTGTTATCCCACACAAGTCTACTAGCTCTAAAAATACTCTGACTCTCACTGTTGTAAGTGAAGGAGTTAGTTTGTTCCTCTTCTTTGCACTTAGGTTGATCTTCACAACCTCTGTGGAGGCACTTTTCCTGTCTCAAAATGTTGAGTTGATTTTTCTTTTCATGTCTGACTTCCTCGTTAGACTAGTGTCATCCAAGGCAGGACTGGGGTCTTCTATTGAGCATCTTCACCCCAGCATAATGTCTGATTTCTTGTTGACACCCATGACCTATCTCCTTGGAATTTTCTAGAAGGAATTAAGAAAGCCGTTGGGAACTAAAATAGGCTGCGCTGATGGACTGGGAGAACAGGGCATTTTGTGTCTTTCAATAGCATTTGAATTGTCTTACCCAGTGTATTTTCAGTGTCAGCAGGGTTTATTATGGTAGTGAGTTCATGGAACATTTTTTGCTTTCCTGTCAATACCTGTCTCTATTTTTGAGAAATGAAATGATAAAAGTTGTGTTGTTGTTTTCTTTCATCTATACATGATGCATAGATGCTTGATCATGGCTATTTGTCCTGTCCTGGGAAAGAAGATACCAAGTGCCTCACTTTTCCTAAAATGTCATGGTCAGCTCTTGTATTAGTTTGTGAGGGTTGCCATCACAAAGTACCACAGCCCGTGTGGCTTAGACAACAGAACGGCATTCTCTCATCATTCTAGTGGCTGCGAGTCTGAGACCAAGGTGTCAGCAGGTTGGTTCCTTCTGAGCACTCTCTCTGTGGCTTGTAGTTGATCTGCCTTCTTACCATGTCTCCACATGGTCTTCCCTCTGTGTGTCTGCATCCTAATCAAAGGATGCCAGTAGGATGGGATAAGGGCCCACCCTCATGACCTCATCTCACTTCAGTTACTTCTTTAAGGACTCCATCTCCAAATACGGTCACATTCTGAAGTACTGGGACTTCGAGCTTGAACACACAAATTTTGGAGGGATACAGTTCAGCCCATAACAGCCTCTTCTTAGATAGTGATGACAGGGACCCTGTCCAAGTAAAGATCCTACACTAGGGACTTTCACCGTGGCGAATCATGTGATAAACACATGAGCTGTCACTTACTGTCACAATGCTTTTTTCACTCTCTTTCAAGTCCCAGGATTAGTAAGACCTTTTGGTCCAGATAAGCCATAGAGCATCTAGGGTCGGGCAGCTCAGGCCTTCTTATTTCTCCAGTTGCAGATGTGGATAACTCTCTTCATCAGTTTCTCGTATGCTGAAGGAGTGTGATGCACACCGTTCGGTACTGGGAGGTACAGACTTTGCCTTCCAGCCCAAGGGGAAGATGGGAAGATGTTTGTTTGGCTATTTCTCCTGCCTCTTGCAGCCCAGGCGGGGCTGGCAAATGGCGAGGTACAACTTTTCATGGGTGCAGCTTGAGTAGGGAAGACAGCCAGGGCTGCCTGGTGCAGAAGTCAGCGTCTGAGCCAGGGAGAAAGACAAAGCAGGCACTCAATGCAAATCTCATTTTTCATGCTGATGCCGATCAATTGTAGGGACTGCTTGAAGTGCTTGGTTTACATAGGTTCTGAGGCTGCATTCAGGTTGATTAGGAAGGAATGTCTTGATTCATTAAGGATGCCTGCCAGGGGCATGCGGCAGAGAATGAGGGTGTGTATGGTCTGTACCTACCATCCTTGCTTCTAAACGTGCTGCTGTTTTGCACAAAGAAGGGGTACTGGTGGACCATCTGGGTATTGCCTCTGGGGAAATGGCTTTTCCTGGGAGAGCAAAATATCATCAGCCTGATGTAAATAAAATGGGGCATTCATTTCCTGCTCTGGGAAGGGGATATTTTCAAGATCCTTAAGGGCAAACAAAAAGAAAAGAATCCTTATTCTTTGGAGACTCTAAGCAGCTTATGGGTTAGAAGTCCCTCTTTCTATCCCTTTGAATTTTCTCTGAGTAGGGACCTTATAGGACAGATACAAACTATCATCTATCACAGTCAACAAAACACATTCATGTCACAGAGTTCTAACCCCATAGAGTGCCTTTAAGTCTGTGGCCCTGGGTAGGGGAGTCCTAAAAACGTTTTACAAAGCATGTCTGCGGGGTTGGGGTGGGGGGTGGTGCAAATATTCTCATCCATAGAGTCCAGAATCCTTGATGGCTTGGGTTTCCACAAGCGGACAGAGCCACTTTTTCGTCTTCAGTTCTAGAAGCACCAGTAGCAAGGATGGCAGACGTGTGGCATGCACCCCCACTTCACGCTCTTCATGCTCTTGGCACACATCATTAGTTGATCAAGACACGCTTGGTCTCGGCCTGTCTGTGACTGCTGCTCTTTCCCACACTTGCCCCCAGAGGAAGTATTGCTTGACTAATCCCATTAGGCTTTTTTTCCGCATTTGTAGGATGGAAACTGGAGTTGCCTTGGAATTCTAAAGCTCCTTACGGATCTAATTGTGTCTTATTTCCACACCCTTCTGATTTTACTTTGTAGACTGATAGCTTCCTGTCTGTCTCAGCCGCCGTAGCTGTCAGGCTCTGCATTTTGAAGTGTGAAATACGGTGAACTTGCTACCTCTGGATATGCCAATTTGTCTTTTCTAATGCTGTAGATGGGATTGCAGCTGAAATTTGCCTTCTGATCTGCTGATAAAGCAAAGCACTGTTGGGTGAATACAAATATGGATGAGTGTATTAGTTATCTATTGCTGTGTAACAAACTACCCCCAAGCTTAGCGGTTTAAAACAACAGACCTTTATTATTTCATGGTTTCCGTGGGTTGGGATTTGTGCAATGGCTTTCTGCCCTGACTCAAGAATTTCTCACGGGCTATAATCACGATGCCTGCTAGGGCCAGGCATGGTGGCTCATGCTTGTGATCCCAGCCGTTTGAGAGGTGGAGGCAGGAGGATTGCTTGAGCCCAGGCGTTTGAGACTAGCCTGAGCAATATAGTAAGACCCTGTCTTGCCAAAAATAAAAATAAACAGCTGGGCATGGTGGTGTGCACCTATAGTCCCAACTACTCAGGAAGCTGAGGTTGGAGGATTGCTTTCACCAAAGAGGTTGAGGCCGCAGTGAGCTGTGATCATGCCACTGCACTTCAGCCTGGGAAAAAGAGCAAGATCCTATCTCAAAAATAAAAACAGAAAGATGCCAGCCAGAACTTCAGTTAACTCAAGGCCTGACTGGGGATGATCTGCTTCTAAATTCACCCATGAATCTGGCTGGACAGAGCCCTTCAGTTCTTTCTGGCTATCATTTGGAGATACTAGTTTCTTGCCACACAAACTCCTCCCGTAGGCAGCTCACATCTTGGCAACTGGCTTCTCTTAGAGCAAATGAGTGAGAGAGGGCACCCAAGTCAGAAGCTAAGGATTTTTAAAAATTACCTAATCTTGGAAGCGACACCCCATTCCCTCTGCTTTATTCATTTAATTAGAAACAATTAAGGCTGGGCAGAGTGGCTCATGTCTGTAATCCAGCCCTTTGGGAGGCTGAGGCAGGAAGATTGCTTGAGGCCAGGGGTTCAAGACCAGCCTAGGCAACATAGCGAGACCTTGTCTGTACAAAAGATTTTAAAAATGGCTGGGTGTGGTGGCTGACACCTGTAATTCTAGAACTTTGGGAGGCTGAGGCGTGTGGGTCATGAGGTCAGGAGATCGAGACCATCCTGGCCAACATGGTGAAACCCCATCTGTACTAAAAATACAAAAAAATTAGCCAGGCGTGGTGGCGGGCACCTGTAGTCCCAGCTACTTGGGAGGCTGAAGCAAGAGGATTGCTTGAGTCCAGGAGTTTGAAGCTGTAGTGAGCTTTGATTATGTCACTGCACTGCAACCTAGGTGATAGCCTGTCTCAAAAACATAGTCACAGCTGGGTGCGGTGGCTCACGCCTGTAATCCCAGCACTTTGGGAGGCTGAGGCTGGTGGATCACGAGGTCAGGAGATCAAGACCATCCCAGCTAACACGGTGAAACCCCGTCTCTACTAAAAATACAAAAAATTAGCCCGGTGTAGTGGCGGGCGTCTGTAGTCCCAGCTCCTCGGGAGGCTGAGGCAGGAGAAGGGCGTGAACCCGGGAGGCGGAGCTTGCAGTGAGCCGAGATAGCACCACTGCACTCTAGCCTGGGCGACAGAGCCAGACTCTGTCTCAAAAAAAAAAAAAAAAAAAAAAGAAAAAGAAAAAAGTCAATAAGTTGAGCTATTACTCAAGGGAAGAGGACTCCACAAGTGCATGCATACCAAGAGGTGAGATCATCGGGTACCATTTTAGAGGTTACCTACCACAATTAGATAAATGATGATGGGATTAGTAACAGTGAAAATGGCTAACAAATATGCAGCCCATACTAAATGCCAAGTACCACAATTAGGGACTTAAATGGATTTTAATATTTATTCCTCATTGTACCTCAAGGAGATTCACCATTGTCCTCATTTCACAGATAAAATAAAGTGAGGCTCAGCAAGGTTAATAACTTGCCCAGGCAGCCTGAGTCTAAAGCCCAGATTGTTAACTATGAGATTCTATTATCCTTGGTCTATTGTAGGGCATTTCCTTAAACACCGTCCAGAACTTCAAAAGTGCTTGTGAGTGTGCACCCTGTCTGGGAGCACAAGAATGACCATGGGTTTGGGACTGAGATATCATCTGTAATCAGGTTCCTTCTCTGTTACTGAACACTGTGATCTTCAGGATGTTATTATCCTCTTGAACCTCATTTTCTCCATCTGCAAAATGGAGATGATAATCGTTCCCACATCATAAGATTATTGTGAGAATTAAGAGGCAGGCTCTGCAAAGCAGCCAGCTCGTAGTAAGAATTCAGTATGAGCTCGCCTCCTCTCTCCCTGCTTCCCAATAATTTATTCTAATTTTGACAATTCTTTTCTCTACCCTGAAGCACTTCTCTGAGAACTGCTTTATTCCCGTCGTTCCTTAAAGTAATAACACTTAAAACCCTATAAAAATGCTCTTCAATTCACACTGCCTCCCCTAGGAAGTCCTGGTGATGGAGACTTGACTGCAGTATTGTCAAAGTGATAGATGACTTTAGGGTTCCATCACGGGTCATCTCATTTCCTGAAACTACCCATGAAGAAGAGAAAATTTGGCGGGAAGGACAAGGGGGCTCAATGTAGCTTCCTGTTCTCCATCTGACATTCAACTTGGATGTCTTGCCTTCCGAGCAAGAGGAGAGGAGCCGAGGGGACCAATGAGGACTTGCTTTCCCAGCAGACATCAGTATTCAACTCTGTCATTGTACACAGCGATCTGTTTTGAGTATTCAGCTCCGTCATTGTACAGAGCGATCTGTTTTGAGTGTGGACTCCTTGGCATGGGCAGATGGGGAAGCCGGATGGAAGAAGGTCTGTGCAGTGACAACAGGTGTTTGGAATCTCCACCTGCCAGTTACCTGACAGATCTTCTGGATTTGGGAGAAATGATACTCTGCGCAGGGACATGCCAGAACATCTCTTTCTTCCCCTGTTAGCTTGACTTGTCCATCAGGTCTCACTCTTGTGCTCTCTCTATCTGGGAATGCAAGTCTACTTGAATTACTCCTGGGAGATGGAGAAGACACTCATCAAGACTCAGTGAACTTCCCATTTCTGAGCTTGGAGCAATCACTGATAAAACTCAGTGTTTTTTTTTTCTTTTAACTTAAAGTTTTCTTTAATAGCTTGCTGGAGATTTAAGAACAAAACCTGAGACTCCTTTACTTGACCTGTAAGACTCAGCAACATCAGAAGCCCTTTCACCTCAGCAGCCTCTCTCAGACCTCATTCCCTTCTTCCTCAATGCTCACCTCAGTGGAGACTCCGTTTTCCTGCAATACCCCCAGGCCTTTGCACAAAGTGTTCTTCCCAGAATATTTTTGCTTAACTTCTCCCTGTTTCATCACTGTGAGAATTCCTTTTTCTCTTTCAGGGATCAGTGTAGGTGTCATTTCCTCAGGGAAGCCCTCCTGGAGGTCTCCAGACAATGTCCACCCCCTCTTCTATGCTATCCAAGCTCTTTGTATTTTTCTTCCTGGGGCCCATTATAGCTGTCACTACATAACTATCTGCCTATTGTCCAGCTCCCCTACTGGACTGAAGCATTCCTGAGGGCAGGGAGAAGAACCATCTTGTCTAGACAACCAGATTGTCTATTGTTTCCTGAGTTCGTAGCACAGGGTCTGTGATGGAGCAGATTCCTGATTCTTTTTCAATGAATGGGGGAATGGTGAGAAAACAGGAGAGAAGAAGAGGGAACCAAAGATGATGTGAGAGTTTCAGATCTTGCAGGAGCTGACAGCACAAGTTGGCTCTGGGCCACCCTAGATTATTGAGTGGACCTTGAGGGTGAGGACTTGGGTTCTTTTCTCTGTTGCAGAAAACTCAAGTCTGGAAAGGTTGGCTGGTTTTGGTCTCTGTTCTTGAAGGTGCAGAGGCAGTGTTATGAGGAAATCGGGGCATTGAGACTTGTATTTCTATCCCTGGGATGCTTTAATGTACTTGAAACCATAGCAGATGAAAGCTAAAAAGCAAGTCACAACTAATGGTTATGTCTTCCAAGATGGTGGAGCTCGTGTCTATCTTCCAGGCATGGGAAGCTTTGTCACACCTCTGCTTGCCCTCAGTATGCTATGCCCTTGGTATGCATTATCTCTCTGAAATGAAATAATGATGGCGATAGGAGTGATGATGATGAAGTTGGTGGTCATGGGCATGATGATGGTGATGATGATGATGGTGGTAGTGGTGGTGATGCTGCTGATGATGGAGACTTATGATGATGATGATGATAATTATGGTAGTGGTGGTGGGGAGAAGACGATTATGGTGAAGATGATGATGTAATCATGATGGAAGATAATAGTGATGATGATGATGGTTGTGTTGATGATGGTGGTGGTGAGGTGTGATGGTGATGATAATGGAGGATTATGGTGATGATGGTGATGGTGGTGGTGGTGATGATAATGGAAGATAATGGTGATGATGATGGATAATAATGGAAGGTGATGGAGATGAAAGACGGTGGTGATGGCAGATGATGGTGATGATGATGGTGGAAGATGATGGTGCTGGTGGGGTGTGATGGTGATGATAATGGAGGATTATGGTGATGATGGTGATGATTGAAGACGATGGTGTGGCAGGGTGTGATGGTGATGATAACGGAGGATTATAGTGATGGTGGTGATGATGACGATTACGGCATATGATGGTGATGGAAGATAACAGTGATGATGATGATGGAAGATGATGGTGCTGGTGGGGTGTGATGGTGATGATAATGGAGGATTATGGTGATGATGGTGACGATTGAAGTTGATGGTGTGGCAGGGTGTGATGATGATGATAACGGAGGATTATAGTGATGGTGGTGATGATGACGATTACGGCAGACGATGGTGATGGAAGATAACAGTGATGATGATGATGGAAGATGATAGTGCTGGTGGGGTGTGATGGTGATGATAATGGAGGATTATGGTGATGATGATGATGGAAGATGATGGTGATACAATAGCTAAAACTTGAGTGCTGACTTACATGTCAGTATTCTGGTAAGCAGTTTAAATACATCTCATTTAGTCTTTGCAAGTGTTCTGGTAAATTCCCTTTCTGGCATTTTCTGCATTTTCATACATAAGAACGCCAAGGCACAGATAAATGACCTAACTTGCCCACAGTCACACTGCAAGTAAGCAGCAGTGCCTGTCCAGCTGCCTGTCCAGCTTTGCCTGACACTAAGGCTCTGTGGGCAGCGGAGGGAAGGTTGGGGCATTTATGCATGATAGGAATTCCTAGGCTCAGTTGGCTTTGTACAAGTTTCTTTCCTGTTCTCTTCTCATGCTTCCCTTGGCTGTGGCTAACCCTGTGCTTACACATGAAGGATAGATGATGTGGGTGAATTGAGAATTATTAGCTTCCTTGGAAGGAGGATAAAGGGCAAAGAATTAGGCACAAACATCCTTAATGTCCAGGGCTCACCTCAAAGGGCTGGGCTGAGACACTGGTTTAAGTTCTGATACAGCCAGGTAGGTTAAAAGAACAGTTCTGAAACTGGATAGACTTCGATTCAAGTTCATCTGTTAGCCCTTCCCAGCTGTCTGACCTTGGGCAGGATGATGTCTTTGTTTTTCCTTTTTTGTACTCGGTTTCTTTGTCTGTAAAATGGGGACAATGGTATCTATTCCTAGTGCTGCCATGCCATGGGGTAAGTCCTTACATATTAGCTGGTGGTATTATTGTTGCTATAATTATTATTGCAGGAGTTCAGAACCACCCAGAGGAAGGGGTGTGCCTGGTGCTTGACATGATGACCTCTCTCGGCCTTGCCAACAGTCCTAAAGATGGATGATTTTGCTGAGGAACAGCTGTCTCTCCAAGAGGGCAAATAGCTTCCTCAGGGTCACACAGCTCATGTGGTGCCAGGGCTGGGATGTGCAACTCTGTCTGAACTCCCAAGCTGCCTTTTTCACTCCACCAGACCTGGGCATTCCAGGTAGCTGGCAACCTTCTTGGCACCTTAAGTGCTGAATCCGAGGATGTCTCACAGCCCAGAGCATCTGGAAAGAGGTCAGAGCCAGGCCTGGCCTGTTATTTCCACTCCTGTCTGTCTTGGTGCTGCCTGCAGGCTGACCTCGGCCACTGTCAGAGGCCTGTGAGCCACAGCCACTGACCTGGTCTGAACCTGTCCTCAGCTTCTACCGTGGCAGAGCTTGATGGGTCTAAGGAAATGGAGAAAGGGTGACTTTTATTTTCCCCTTCTCTCTGTGGCCACGCCGTGCTGGTGGAAGGGGGTAGGGACCACCTATCTTGGGCTCATCTCGTTCATTTTAGGAAAGTCAACAACTACCAGTTACATCCCAAGGCACACACTGGTAAGTGACATACATGCTTCATTTCATTAAGTCCTCATTGCAACCCCGCGAGGTGGGTGGTATCACCTGCCCCTCTTACAGAACAGGAAATGGAGATTAGGAGCTTTGCTCAGGGTCACCTGGAACCAGGACTTGAACCCAGGTTCCTCCTATTCATAGCTGCAACGTGGCCTTCTCTAGGTGCTCGGCCTTGGGGAGGCAGAGAGAGGGGTCCCGGGAACCCGGCATTGCTATCCGGAGCCCTTTCAGGAAGAATTACTTCGGGATAGCTGAGAGCTTTTGGGAATGGAATCCCCCGCCCGCCATGGTGCTGGCCGAGGGCGGAGTGAGGGGGTGATGAGTGTGGCCCAGCCCTGCCTTGGTTCCTCCGGGCACTCCTATCTGTGAGCTCCGAGCATCTGATGCTCTGCAGACCGCCCGGAAACTTCAAGGAGGCCTGGCCAGCCGGATTCCCGTGGACCAGAGCAGCCGCGTGGGAGAGCAGAGATCATGAAGCTGCCGCGCCCCCTGCAGGCCGTGGGCTAGAAGTGCATCCGCCCCTTCGCTGCGAGTTTTTCTTTTTAATAAACTTTTTTCTTTCACATTGAGTGCAATGATTAATCTCTTAACAACGAGGATACGTCCTGGGAGGTGCGTCACTGGGTGATTTCATTGTGTGAACCTCCTGGAGCGCACTTACACAAACCTAGATAATGTATATACATTTATTTATATATTTTTTCCATATATAAAACCAAATGTGCTATTACTGAATCTCAGTCATCTCCCCGATCTGATCTGCAATGGCCAATATCAAATTCCATATATCAGGTTTCTGTACTTGCTTCATTATAATCTTACGGGACCACCGTGATATCTGCAGTCTGTCGTCAGCCAAAACATCGTTACATGGTGTGTGACCATATAATAAACATACAAAAAAGCAACCAACTGCAAGATTACAGCTGGATGAATTCTCACAGAGTGAACACATGTAGGATGTCAGCACCCACATGAAGAACTGGAATATTACCAGCCACCCCGAGCCACCCACCTAGCGACTCGGCACCCACCCTCCCAAGCGCCACCTGACTTTTATGGCCAAAGGTTAATTGTGCCTGTTTGGGACTTCCTATCAATGGAATCGCACAGTAGTGTGTATTCTTTTCTATCTGGCTTCCTTTGACGACAAGAAATGCATACATATGTTCACCAAGTGTTATGTACTAGAATTTTATAGCAGCACTGTTTGTAATAGCCCCAAATGTCCATCAACAGGAGAATGGGTAAATATATTGTAGAATATTTATACAACAGGATTCTTACAGCAGTCAAACAGATTAACAACTGCTGTGCGCGGTAACGCTGATGATTCCTCAGTGGTTTTTACGTAGTGTTCATGTGCCTTTCAAATGTGCACCAGGAGCTGGCCCAGCAGCCATGAGCTAGACTTTGCGTTGGATACCCCAGAACGTTCTCAGACTGCTTCTGTGGGCCAAGCCAGTGCTGGAGCCTGGCCCCTAAAGACAGCTCTTGCGCTAGAAACATCTTTTAACTCAGTTGTTCTCAAGCCTAGCTGCACATTAGAATTACCCAGGGAGCTTTAAACAACAAAACAGCAGCAACACATAACAACAGACAAACATACAGCAATGTCCAGGCCTCACATCCTCTGAAAACCTGACGTAAGTTGGTCTGGGGTGGGGCCCGGACACTGGTATTTTTAAAGCCCCTGCAGTGACTCTAATGTGTGGCCAGTGTTGAGAATTACAGAGTGTAGGCCCCAGACCAGCAGTATCAGTGTCGCCTGGGAGCTTGTTGGAACTGCACACTCTCGGGCTCCATCCTAGACCTACTGAGTCAGAAATACCAGGGCTGGGGCCTGGGAATCTGTGTTTCAGCAAGCCCTGCAGGACATGCTGGTGCACGCTCAAAGTGTAAGAACCCTGAACTACCTACTCCTCTGTCTGCAGATACAGAGGCTGTTCAGTAAGTATTTGCTCATGAGAGGAAACCCACAGGTCACAGGTAACTGTTTTTCCCAATTCTAATTAAAACGTTTTAGGCCTATTTATTTAATGCATATTCACTTAGTGCTTCCTGCACACCAGGTCCCGTTCTCCATGGTACCCAGCTTAGGTGTGCCCTCAGGGAGTTTGCAGTTTAATGAGGGGAGAGAGTCGGAGATATAAAGACACAATCACAAACCGCGATGAGTGCAATAAAAGCAGAGTACAGGGTGTGTTTTTCCCTGGAGGATATAGTCTGTGAGCTAAGACCTGAAGGTGAGGAGGGTTTAATGGAGAGAAAGTGGGACAGAACATTTTAAGCAGAGGCAGTACAGTGTGTACAAAGGTCCTGTGGCCAGAAGGACTTGTGTATGCTGCATTAGTTTTGTGGGTGAGTCGTTTGGATGACATGACATCTGCCACCGTGCTTGTCTTAAGCTTTCCAAAGCAGGGGCTCAGACTCGGATGCAAGATCCATCAATGCCCCCAGAATAGTTCATCATTACAAATTCCAGGCATGTGTGAAAGAAAGTCACGAACATCTCACTCTTATTTAGTGTTCTAAACCATTAAACCATCAATAGTGCGGGGACTTGGCACTTTTCTTACCTTCTAGCAGTGACCTCTACGGGAGAGGAAATCTGATTTTGATGTTCTTCTTATTCACTGTGGAATCCTGTTCACTTCTTTTGACCCTAGAGTCTACACTGAGATTCGACAAACTATGGCCCATGGGCCAAATCTGGTCCACTGCCTGTCTTCCTAAATGTAGCTTTATCTAAATGCAGCTATGTGCATTCACTTACATATTGTCTGTGACTTCTTCCATGTTATGGTAGCAGAGTTGAGAAGATGTGGCAGAGACTGCATAGCCCTTTACAGAAAAAGTGTGTTGACACCTTGCTTAGATGGTTCTTGAAACTCAGATCCTCAAGACATAGATTTCATTTTTGCCCTGAAATTTTTTACTTATTTTCATTTTTATTATTATTATTTTTTTGTAGAGATGGGATCCCACTATGTTGCTCAGGCTGGTTTTGAACTTCTGGCCTCAAGCAACCTTCCCACCTCGGCCTCCCAAAGTCCTATGAGCCACCATGCTTGTCTGTTGCCCTGATCTTAATCTTTAAGACAAACCCTCCCCACTAAGGTGTAATGAGTTGGAAATAGAAAGAATTAACTTCCACCTTGAAGCACAAAGTACCCTGCCTCCATCAACCCATCAAAACTTTGCAAAGTCCCTGCCCCCATTGGTTTACCCTGGTGCTGATTGATGGGACAGAATATTTTCCATACACACCTATCATGGGCAAATGTAATAAGAGCTGAGAGTGAATGACAGTACCGATCTGGCGAGATTGATGGAGTAGCCTGGGATTCTCCCCAGTGAGGCCAAGCCGAGTGTTGACACAGCAATATGCTTGCTTGCTCTGCTCATTAAAGTTTAATGTTTGAAAACTTCGTCTTCGCTTCCCATCAGAGACCTCGAACGCACAAGGTAACCACACTGGAGACTGATTAAATCTTTCCTTTTTGTACCAGCTTTGGAGGGAAGTTGTTTCTGCAACAGTAGCCAAAATATGAAATTAATCACCCTGTCTCATTTGTAGCTGTCTCAAAGCAGGCAACGAAAGAGGAAAGGAAAAAACAAAAAGGATAGAAAATAAAGAGATTTCAGAAGGGCAGAGATAAACAGCCACCTTGTGGGGCTTTGTGAAGACTCACGAGGTGATTTACTTCTTAATGGGGCAGGAGGTGGGGTCCCTTTTCAATGATGGGGTGTTCCTTTCTGCTTTGTCCTTACTCATGTGCTTTGCTGTCCTGAGGCTGGGGTATGAATCCCTGTCAGAGCTCCAGAAGGAAACTGAGTCTGAATTCTTAATATGCTTTCTTCCCAGACAGTTCTATGATGTCTCGTTGGTGGATGCTACTCTCGTCCAGAAACCTTGTTCCCAAAGTCTGGACATTTGGATTCCAGTCTTGCCTCTAGAATCCGCAGCGTATGTGACCTTGAGCCAGAGACTAGACTTGTGTGTCAAAGGAGAGTTGTCAGACTCTGACCTGCATGTGTCAGGGAAAGAACGAGAACACTAAATAAGGGTGAGATGCATCATGGCTTTCTTTGGCACATGCCTGGAATTTGGCAATGATGAATTACTCTGGGGGCATTGATGCATCTGGGGTCTGTGTCTGAGCCCCTGCCTTGAAAAGCTGAAGGCAGACACTGTGGTCCAAGGATGAGGGAGGTTGTGGAGCAAGAGGGAGGTCTTGGCTGTTCACTGCTCTCTCCCACGAGGTCTTCTGGAGACAGGTATTCCTGGAGCCTGTGGGCCGATGGCAGAGGAGCCATATATGCTTGGCAGTTTTGGGGCAGGTTTGCATGGCACTGTGGGGTTACTGAAGACTAGAAACAGAGATTAGGGTGGAAGCCAACCAGATGGTGGTCCATTTGGGATCAGATGCTTAATACCTTTCGCTCCCTGGGCATCTGGGGTGGATCAACTAAGGGACCCTGAGAGATAAAAATGATCACGATGATTGAAAGGCCCAATAGCAAATATGATCCTCAGTGGACCCCTGTTCACTCCTTCCTTTTATGTTCCAAACCTTCTGGAGTATCTTTTGGCTCCTGTAACTGAAATAGGAATAATACAGGTCGGTCACAGGAGAATAGAAAATCCCAGGCATCAGTTTTACATGACTAGTGTATTAGTTCGTTCTCATGCTGCTATAAAAGACATACCTCAGACTGGGTAATTTATGGAGGAAAGAGGTTTAACTGGCTTACAGTTCTGCAGGCTGTGCATGGCTGAGGAGGCCTCAGGAAAGTTGGAGTCATGGCAGAAGGCAAAGGGGAAGCAGGCACATCTTTACATGGCAGAGCAGGAGATCTAAGGTGTAGTGAGTTGGAAATAGAAAGAATTAACTTCCACCTTGAAGCACAAAATACCCTGCCTCCATCAGCCTAGCAAAACTTTGGATTCCAGTCTTGCCTCTAGAATCTGCAGCAATTCTAGAATCTTGCCTCTTGAATGTGCAGAGAGGGACTGAGGGGGAACGTGTTACACACTTTTAAACAACCAGATCTCGGGAGAACTTGCTCACTATCATGGTAACAGCAAAAGCAATCATCATCCAATCACCTCCTACCAGGCCCCACCTCCAACACTTGGGATCACAATTCAACATGAGATTTCGGTGGGAACACAGAGCCAAACCATATGAACTAGCAAACAGGAAACTGTCAAAATAGCTGGTAGCTGATAAGACCCTGTCATAAGAAACTGTCATAAGCCAGTAGCTGATAAGACCCTGAAAACTGGAGTGTGGACCAACTGGGCCCAACATGGTGCTGGATTTGACCTAGGTCTCAGGCAGGACCTCATGAAATGCTCGTTAACATCCTAAAGCACATGCCCATCAGTACCAGGACAGATCCAGAAACACCCATATCTGGTATTAATATGGGTGGCACCACAATTCTGAGAAATCTTCATCTTTTTTTCCAGGCATCTTCATGAATGTTCCATCGCTTGGCTAAAGAAACCCGTTAAGGGCTGAGCGCGGTGGCTCATGCCTGTGATCCCAGCACGGTGGGAGGCCGAGGTGTGCAGATCACCTGAGGTCAGGAGTTTGAGGCCGTCCTGGCCAACATGGTGAAACCCCGTCTCTACTAAAAATAGAAAAATTAGCTGGGCGTGGTGGTGGGTGCCTGTAATCCCAGCTACTCAGGAGGCTGAGGTAGAAGAATTGCTTGAACCCAGGAGGCGGACGTTGCAGTGAGCCAGCATTGCACCACCACACTCCAGCCTGGGCGGCAGTGCAAGACTCCATCTCAAAAGAAAAAAAAAGAAAGAAACCCATTAAGATGGAAGCCCCAAACCCCGCTGAGCACATCTCTCTTGAGTGCACCTCCACTCCCTTTCCTTGAGTGCATACTATTCCCTTTGCAATAAATCTCTGTACTGTCACTATTTTCTGAATTTCTTCTCACACTGGTGTCAAGAGCCTGGACATTGGCTGGGGTCAAGGTCCCACTGGCATTTGGGGACCTCCCTTAGCCCTCCTGTACCATAACAAGCCTTTGCCTATTCTCTGCCCATTTTTCATACCCGGCTCCTTCTTACTATTCAGCTTCGTCTCGAATGTGTCCGTCTCAGAGAAGCCTTTTCCATCTGCAGCGGCCTCTCTGGTCACATCTTCCTTCCTCATCTCTCCATCATACTCCGTGGTTATCCCACTTGCTCACTTGTTATCAGGCATCATTTAGGAGGAAGCATGCTTTTCTCTCAGTCACAGATGTCAGCCACAGGGCTGGATCATAGCAGGCTAAACGCCCAATAAACAAGGGAAAGTGAGGAGGAGACGTGTTTGGGATGGGATGGGGAAATGGTTTCTGTACTGAAGTCCCTGCATTTCCAGAGAGTTTGGCTTTTATTACATTTTTATTTGCAATCAGCTGCTTTGTCCCTGTGTTGAGATCCATTTCTAGTTAGAGATCATTTCCGATTAAAAGTGCATAAACCACAGCCCAAGCGCTAATACATTTCTGCTCAGTAGAAAGACTCCAATCATGGATTTTATCATTTGCCACCATTGATTTTCCATGAGTAATAATTACATTTTATACACAACATCTGCACTAAGTGATATTTATATCTGCAATTATCTGGCGTAACTTTTAGTGTTAAAAAAAATTTTTTTTTTTCGAGGAGGGGGATGTTGAGTAAATTGAATTTTTTTAACTTTCACCGTCATTTTTTATCCAGACAATGCTCCTTCTCATATGAAATAATAATTTAGCAATCAGAGCCTGAAATGGTTTTATAAACGAAGTTTGAATTGACATTTCCACCAGCTGGGATGGTAATTTTCAGCTTTCCCCGGGGTTGGTGAATTTAGATCCACTCTTGAAATTTACTTTGCTATTATTATCTTTGAAATCCTTTGGGATTTTTTTTTTCCCTCAGATAACACAAGCCCTTCTCTCATCGTACTGGATATTGCCCTGCTGTGAAGTTCTCGGTGAATCTCTCTACTCTTGAGCTCAGCATTCAAGGCCTCACACAACAGATGCATCTTTTATGGGTTCAGAAAATGCTTGTTGAGCCTTGACTATGTACTACGTATTCAACAGTGACCCAGAGAGACAAGAAAGAAGCACTTTTAGCCAAGAGAAAGCTTACAACTTCTGGCCAGGCACGGTGGCTCATGTCTGTAATCACAGCACTTTGGGAGGCTGAGAGGCGGGTGAATCACCTAAGGTCAGGAGTTCAAGACCAGCCTGGCCAACATGGTGAAACCCTATCTCTACTAAAAAAAAAAAAAAAAAACGCTGGGCAAGGTGGCACACACCTGTAATCCCAGCTAGTTGGGAGGCTGAGGCAGGAGAATCACTTGAACCCAGGAGGCAGAGGTTGCAGTGAGCTGAGACTGCGCCACAGCACGCCAGCCTGGGCAGCAGAGCGAGATTCTGTTTCAAAACAAACAAAAAGTTTACAGATTCGGATAATTGTCCCCAAGAATAACAAAGTGATGAAATCAAAGGCTTGCAGGGAGGATGCTTTAGGTAGTTTGTCCCTCTGAGAAGGTGGCTTTGGAGTGGATACCTAAAAGATGAGGAAGAGCTTGCCATGGAGAGATGGGGGAAAGAAAATTTCAGGTAGAGGGAAAAACGTGTGCAAAGGCTGGAAGATGGGGAAAGCTGTCATTTTCAAGGAAGAGAGAAGATTCCAGAGTGGCTGGAGTGAGTGAGCTTGAGGGAGAGGGGGCAGAGGCCAGACCCTGGAGGTCACTGAAGGTCTTATTAAGGGGATTGAATTTTATTCTTTTGTTTTTGAGACAGAGTTTTTGCTCTTGTTGCCCAGGCTGGAGTGCAATGGTGGGGTCTCGGCCCACTGCAACTTCTGCCTCCCACGTTCCAGCAATTATGCTGCTTCAACTTCCCAAGTAGCTGGGATTACAGGCATGCACTACCACGCCCAGCTAATTTTTGTATTTTTAGTAGAGACAGGGTTTCACCATGTTGGCCAGGCTGGTCTCAACCTCCTGAACTCAAGTTATCCACCCGCCTCGGCCTCCCAAAGTGCTGGGATTACAGGCGTCTAAGAACAAAGCTTGGGGAAATTCTAATTGGCAGCAGTAGTGATGGTGGGTGTTTGTTCTTGTTCAGTTTCTTTGATTCGTGTTTCTAGAAGATCGTACTGCCTGCTGCAAGGAGAATAAAGGGTGGTGGGAGGAGAGGGGTGTGCATGGCACCGGGGGGATGTTTTAGGAGGCTGTGGCTGTTGTTTAGGCAGGAGGAGATGGTACCTCCGGCTAGGCTGTTGGGAGAGAAGATGGGGATAAGCATTTGAGAGATGGATACTCACACATCAACCTGATCTCTTATTTCCCAGCAGACATTATGTGATAGGCACAGCATACACTGTACATTATCTGGCAATTATACTTTTGCGTCTGGGCCTTCATGCCCTGCACCCATCACTCCCTCCCCTCCTGTTGTCATCCGTATGTCCCTGGGCTTGGCACCAGAATCTCTCCTCTGGGAGGCTTTTGGCCATCGTAGGGTCTGCAGGTTGGTCTTTCTCAGAGGTGCTAAGTCAGGCTCTCATTGTTGGTGTGTAAGTGGCTCCTGGGCAACTTGGTCAGGTGTGGATTCTGGAACCCCAGCCTCTAGGAATTCTGGCTCATGGGTCTTCAGCAGGGCCTGGGCTCTCAATATGCACAAGTGCCGCAGGTGGTGCTGATGCTGGTTGGCCAGGTCGGCTCTGGTTTTCCATTTCTCCATTTCTCTCAGCTTTCTGTTCATCTTCTGTTCTAGGTCATAAGCTCTGAGGGTAGAACCTGGCCATATTTCATGTTTGTAATCTCTCAGTGCTTGTGTCCCAAGCTGTATGTGGAAGAGACACTCAAATATCTGTCTTATTTTGGGTAGAAAATCCCAGAGGAATGACTGACTTCTGTAGTGTGGCTGGTCAGCCTGTCCTGGCACAGGTGACATTCTCTTGCTGCCCCTGTTGGTAGAACTGTCTCCGTCCAGGTCTCAGATTCCTGTCTCCCTTCTGCCTGCCAATCCTGACCCACTTTCAGGTTCTAGTGTGAACATCAACTCTTCACTCGTCCTTTCAGCCCCACTTGAGAGATGGACATACAGAGGCTTAGAGAGGCTACATCAGTTGACCAAATCCCCACCATTATAATGTTGTAAGATTTAAGCCCAGGTTTTTCTTTTTCTTTTCCTTTTTATTTATTTATTTGTATTTTTTTGAGGCTGAGTCTCACTGTATCGCCCAGGCTGGAGTGCAGTGGTGTGATCTCAGCTCACTGCAGTCTCCACCTCCCGGATTCAAGCCATTCTCCTGTCTTAGTTTCCCGAGTAGCTCGGATTACAGGTGCCCGCCACCATGCCTGGCTAATGTTTGCATTTTTAGTAGAAAGGGGGTTTCACCATGTTGGCCAGGCTGGTCTTGAACTCCTGACATCAGGTGATCCACTTGCCTTGGCCTCCCGAAGTGTTGGGATTATAGGCGTGAGCCACCGTGCCCGGCCAAGCCCAGGTTTTTCTGACTCCAAAATCCACACTCCTGATGGTTACTCAACATTTCAATCTTTCATTCAGCAGATATTTATTTCGTATCTACTACATTTGAGGCATTTCACTGTTTCTCTCTTCCTTTCTCCCATTCTCACATCTGCCTAGATCTGTGATCCATGCGAACCCATGAGGTCTACTCTCTCCTAATTATCAGCCTGCCTCCCTGCCTTCCCTCCCTTCACTCCCTCCCTTCCTTCCCTCCTTTCCTTCCTCCTCTCCCCCCCCCCCTCCCCTCCCTCCCTCCTCCCTCCCTCCCTCCCTCCCTCCCTCCCTCTCTCCCTCCCTCCCTCCTTCCCTCCTTCCCTCCTTCCCTTCCTCCTTTCCTCCTCCCTCCTTCCCTCCATTCATTCCATCCCATTCCATTCCGTTCTGTTCCTTTGTTTTTGCCCAGGCCAGAATGCAGTGGCGCAATAATGGCTCACTGCAGCCTCCACCTGCTGAATTCAAGTGATCCTCCCACCTCAGCCACACAAGTAGCTGAGACTACAGGCATGCAGTACCATGCCTGGCTAATTCTTTAATTTTCTGTAGAGATGAAGTCTCCTTATTTGGCCAGGCTGTCTTGAACTCCTGGACTCATGCAGTCCTCCCGCCTCCACCTCCCAAAGTGTTGGGATTACAGGTGTGAGCCATCATGCCTGGCCCAGTATCAGCCTTTCAAATGTTTATATGCAGCTGCTAATCTTCCCCCATGCTCTTTCCATCTCTGCCATCAGCTATGTCAGGACCTACAGTTCTCTCTCAACCTGGGTCACTCTATCCAGATACACCATCCTCAGCCAGCAGCCTCAGTGTATGGGTCCCAACCTTGAATGCTTCAGATGGTCCCGTGGGCAAAGTGTCTTATCAGCATTTCCTAGTGCAGCCTCTAATTCCATGAGATCTTTGCATGGTATCTTCACCACACGGTTGACTCAGAGGCTGACTAGTCTCCCAGCTTTCATCCTATACTTACGAATTGCCTTTCAGATGATAGTTTTTTCTCTAGTCTACCTCACATAGATCCCAAACCCCAGAGAGATGTCGCGTAAGGGCAAGGAATTATGGCTGGGAGAAGTTAAGCCCAGTGGTGCCTCTTCATGGTCAGGCATCATAATTTTTCAAGTTTTACAGCAATGACTTTGAACATTCCATGAGCCTTAAAAAAGAAAACATGGCCGGGGGCAGTGGTTCATCCCTGTAATCCCAGCACTTTGGGAGGCCGAGGCAGGCGGATCACCTGAGGTCAGGAGTTTGAGACCAGCTTGGCCAACATGGTGAAACCCCGTCTCTACTGAAAATACAAAAAAATTAGCTGCGCGTGGTGGTGGGTGCCTGTAATCCTAGCTACTAGGGAGGCTGAGACAGGAGAATCGATTGAACTCGGGAGGCGGAGGTTACAGTGAGTTGAGATTGCTCCACTACATTCCAGCCTGGGTGACAGAATGAGACTCTGTCTCCAAAAAAAAAAAAAAAAAAAAAAAGAGAAAAAACAATTATCAATGATCTATTCCCCAGCCAGCCAGGGTCCCACATTTCTAAATGAATGAATAGCAGACAAACTATGCGGACGCCCTGTCGATCTAGTGGAAGGGTTGGTGAGGAGTGGTGGGGAGGCAGGCTGAATCCTGGGGGAAGAGGGTTTGTCTCTGGAGGCAGATGGGCTGGATTCAAATCCCAGGCTGGCCTTGGCTAAATTACTTTAACCTTGCAGAGTCTCGTTTTTCCCCTCTGTTAAATGAAGGCAATTATAGCATCTTCCTCCTAAGTTGCTCAAATATTAAATGAGATGATGCCATCAAATCTGTAAACACAGTTCATGGTATGTGGGTAGTGCCCAGTGCATGTTAATCTGATGTTTACTATTATTATTTTAGAGACAAGATCTTGCTCTGTCACCCAGGCTGGAGTGTAGTGGTGCGGTCACAGCTACCTGCAGTCTCAAACTCCTGGGCTCAAGTGATCCTCCTACCTCAGCCTCCCAGCACATGCTGGGACTACAGGCATTTGTTACCATGCCCAGCTAATTTTTAATTTTTTTTTTTGTAGAGATGGGTCTTGCTGTGTTGCCCAGGCTGGTCTCAAACTCCTGGCCTCAAGTGATCCTCCCACCTTGGCCTTCCAAAGTGCTGGGATTACAGGCATGAGCCACCATGCCCAGCTCACTATTATTATTATTAACTGTTATGATTACTGATGAGACAGACAGGTAAGCAGCTACAATTTAGTGACCAGTGTGGCCGGCAGGAAGTGGTTGTAGGGTTAGCTAAAGTAGGGGAAGAAATGAAGATAGCCTTCCTAGAGTAGGGGGTGAATGAGATGGTGTGGAGGCGGCAGCTGTGGGCAGAAGGATTAGAATATCCTCAGGGAATCTGCAGGAAGAACAGCAGGGATGCCTTTCATCCCATGAAATGGAGAGCTGGTCCTCCCGTCCCTGTGTGACTTCTCTGCTGGTGTGTCCCAGTGGATGGGGACACTGTAGGGGTGGGATGTGGAGAAGGCTCCTGATCATTCTTCCTCAGCCTGCCTGAGGGTCAGGGGGTGGACATGGAGGTCGGACCTCAGGCTCCGGCTCCTAGTGTCCCTGTTCTGGAAGCCCCCTGCTCTGCTTCTCTGGGTCTGGCTGGAGACCTGCCTTTTGTTGCTGTTACTGTAGGTGGCAGCAGAAGCCTGACAAAGTCCATCTTTGCAGGGCAGCGAGAGGGGAGAAAATGCAGTCAGGTCCAAGGCGCCTCCAGCCTCTGTTATCTCTGCAGTGGTTAGGCTGGGAGTCGAAGGGGTTAGAACAGGCAGCAACCATATTAACAGAATCCTCTATTGAGTTATAGTCTCTCTGCAGAACGTCTGCGGAGACTGCAGTGCACCAGAGCCTGCCCCCAAAGGCTGGATCTTTATCAGGCTGTCTCCTGTCGGTTCCAGACTCTTCCCTGCCTCAGGGGACCCTGAGAAATAGCCAGGGTAGGGAAAGCAGAGCACAGGAGCAATTGTGATTGAGATCTTGAACAATACAGTCCCGGGAAAGATGGACTCCCCCTACAGAGGAAGTTCTGATCTTGCTACAGCGTTTGCTTGGATCATTCTATTTAGACGTGTCCAATACACATCTCTCCTAAAATATTTCCCCTTTCTTCCCTGGTGCTTTTCAAATGCCCCATGCAAGTGTGGAAGCTGCATTTCAGCTGGGGCGATAGGGCACAGGAGAGAAGGGTGCAGGCTCTGGAACCACAGCCCCAGGGTGGAGCCACAGTTCTGCCATTGACTGCTGTGTGACTTGTGGCAATAGGATTAACCTCTCTGCGCCACAGTGTCCCCCTCTGTGAAGTACCCCATGCGTCCTTGCACTTATTTTTGTTCTTATAGGAAGATCCAAGAGGACATCTGGTATTGTGGACAGAAAATGGTACCCGTGGGAAGTAATTTCACCACTGTCCCCTACTCCTGAATCTCCCTCACCCCTCTTTTTTTTTGGAACAGGTTTACTGAGATATAATTCACACCCCATATAATTCATCCGTTTCAAGTGTACAAGACAATGGTTTTTTTGTTTGTTTTGTTTTTGCTTTTTGAGACAGAGTCTTGCTCTGTCACCCAGGCTGGGGTACACTGGCGCAATCATGGCTTACTATAGCCTCTACCTCCTGGGTTCAAGCGATTCTTGTGCCTTTACCCCCTGAGTAGCTGGGACTGTAGGTGTGAGCCACCACACCGGGCTACTTTTCATATTTTTAGTAGAGATGAGGTTTCCCCATGTTGGTCATGTTGGTCTTGAACTCCTGACCTGAGGTGATCCATGTGCCTCTGCCTCCCAAAGTGCTGGGATTACAGGCGGGAGCCACCATACCCGGCCAAGACAGTGGTTTTAAGTATATACAAAGTTGTGCAGCTATCTCCACCATCACTTTTAGAACATGTTCATCCCCTCCAAAGAAACTCCCTATTCTTAAGCTATTCTCTGGTCCTCCCAGCCCCTGGCAAACACTCATCTACTTTCTGTCTCTACGGATTTGCCTGTTCTGGACATTTCATATAAATAGCCTCCTTTTTTTCTTTGCTGAGGCTCAGCCATGCCCCTCTTCCCATCACGGTGAGGAGAGCTGGCTTACCCTTTGTCTCTGGGGGGCTGGTTTGGGGCCCCTCCAGCCCCTTCCTGGCATCTGGAGCAGCATCTCCAGAGGGCGATGGCTGGGGGTCGGGGGGAACTTGCCAACCAGCCTCATTGCTCACACAAGCAGCTTGGCTCAGGATTACTCATTTCAAACTCGATTTGAGGCTCTGCCAAGAGCAGCAGCACCCCTGGAGCATGTAACCTGATTATTCCTACCCCCTCCCTGGTCCCTGAGAGCCCAGAGCACAGAGCAGGCAGCCTACCAGGACCCAACAGCTGCCAACTTTGAGGCAGGGCCTGCCAGGAGCCTGCTGGGCCTCAGACTTGGCTCTGAAACGCTTGCCCAGCCAGGCCCAGGCTCCCGGATAACAAGGAAGCCTGGGGCTTTTGTCTTCAGGCCATTGAGAAGCAGTTTCCTGCAGTAGGCCCAATGGCACTGACCTTTCTGACCAAGAGCTGAGCCAGTCACTATCCACACGTACACAATCATAAAAATGCCTCCATTCACAGACAGGCTCTGCTGACGCCCTCCATGCGCCTGGTGGGTTGCTTTGTCTATTATCTGTCGTCAAATGGGAGGGCCCGGTCTGGCTCCCAGCAAGTAAACCAGGCACAAACACACAGGAGCAGATGCACTGTCTACCATTTGCTGAGCATTTGCTAGACACCAGACACTGCGATAGGTATTAACTTCCATAATCCTCCCTGCAGCTCTGTGGGGAAGGAACCCTCACCAGCCCCACCTTCAGAGGAGGATGCAGAGGCTTGGGAAGACCAAGGGACTAACTGGCCATGAGCGGTGAGGTTGGAGCTGGCATGAGGGCTTGCTGACCCCTGTGGAGGAGGAAGGAGGCCATTCCAGGAAACTTCCAGACTAGGCAGATCCGTAGAGACAGACAGTGAATCCCTAGAGACAGTGAATCAGTGGTTGTCCTAGGAGCTGGGGATGGTGGGTTTGGGAGGTGAGAGCTGAAGGGTGCAGGTTTCTTTGGGGAGTGATGAACGTGTTCTAAAGCTGGTAGAGGCGCTGGTTGCATAGCCCTGTGGATATACCAAACACCACTGAGACGCGCACTTTCAGTGGGGGAATTGTGCAGTGTATGAGTTATAGCCCAGTAAAGCTGTTATTAAAGCAAGCGATGAGAGCTTCACATTGTAGGCTGCATAAACCTCTTGTATGACCCCTTCCTGCCCCCTTATCCTCTAGTTAAAACCTGGAATTTCCACGTCTGTGCTTAACCCAGGGGGCGTTGGGATAACCCTGAACTGTGGGTGGCAGAAACCATTGAACCAAAGCCTGCATTTTCCCAGCTTGGTGCCTGTCGTCTTATTCTGCTTCTATTGCTGCTCATAGAATCCCAGAGTTTGTTCTATCTCGTATTTTAGACTCCAGCTACACATTTTGATAGGGTGGTAGAGAATTGGGGGAGGGTTTAGTGTCTGAGCAACATTTGCAGCCTGAGATTCCGGGGGTTCTGTATGTGGGTGTGCAGAGAGTCCCACCGGAAGCCCTGTCTCCTGCAGCCCCTCTTACCCCTCACAGTGGTCTGGCTTTTGGGAGGAGCTTACATGCAACTACAGCACGGACTGTGCTGAATACTGGCTTCCCTGGGGAGTGCCTGTGTCTTGTCACATACAGAGGATGTCTTGCCTTTCTAGCCTTGAATTGGGTGACAAAAGATACCATCTTACATTGTCCAGGAAGCAGGAGCAGGAAGAGAGACCCATTCTGCCACACTTGTGAAGTCCATGGCTTTTGAGGGGCTGCTTGGGGATGCCCCTGGCAGCTGTCTGGTGCCTTCTCCCTAGACCGTGATCTGCATGTGTGTCTGGAGGGATGAAGCCTCACCCAGCCATGACGTTTCTACCAGCAAAGAGAGCACACTCTCACTCTTCCATCCCTGCTCTCAATCTTTGCTAGAGACTTTTTCTTACCCTCCCCTCCCGCATTGACCCAGATCGTGTGTATACCAGTTAGGGAAGGAGGAAAGATGATGCCTGGATTTCAGGGTGTCTCTCAGAGTCCTAGACCCCGAAACCTCACCAGAAATGAGGAGCCCTTCCCTTGCCTTTGAGCCCACGCTGTCTCACACACCTCCTACTGCTGGTCTGCCAAGCTTGCTTTGAAATCATTAATGTGCCTCTCTTCACAGTGTTCCGGGAACTTTCTGAAGGCGGGGATCCCAATGTCCTCCCACCTCTCTCCTACCCACAGTACTGAGCACTGTGCCTGCACCAGCAACTTGCTGCAGCCACATTTGGGAGAATAGGATGCTTGGCAGCATAGGATGCTTGGCAGCCTGCAGGCACAGAGACATAGGTCGGGGATAGCTCCTCACAGGTCGTCCTCTGTCCTTTCTCTCCCTCTCTGTCCTTCTCTGACTTCATGGAGTCTAAACCCCCATCCTTTCTTGGTCTAGTCCCAGCCTTCCAAGTTCAGGTACGTGAACCCAGACCAGAGAAAAACAAACAAATTAGGAATGTCCCCAGTGCAAAATGAATATAAATAAGTATACAAAGGCTTCTGTTCACCCTGCAGCTGCCCACACAGTGCTCTGGCGGTGCAGCCAGCCTAGCTCAGCTCCATGGAACTTCATGATAAATGAAACCTATTAATCACCCCAGGCAGTGAGGCTGGCCTGAGCACAGAGAGGGCGGGCTATAGATTGGAGATGACGCCACAGAGAAGGGAGTGAGGTGTGTGTTACGGCTTCCCCACGTCTTCTCTTGTTGGTTTCGTCGTTGGGCACGACCAGTGGATACTTCAGGAGCTTCCCACCTTGGGAGTGGGGTCTAAACTCTTCTCCAACTTTAGATCCTTTTAGCATTTTGATACCCTCCATTTGCATTTCCCCCTCCACCCACCCCAATCTGGAGTCCCCCCCCCTAGTCTTTCTTCAAGTCTTGACTCAAAAGCCCCCTCCCAGAGACCACCAGATCTAAAAGTCTATTCTGCTCTCCACCTTTTTGTTTTCTTCATAATGGACCCCTGGAGCTTGGCTGCCTGGGTTCAAATCCAGGCTGTGCTGTTGGTTGTGTGCAGGCTCTCTGTGCCTCAGTTTGCCTGCCTGTAAAGTGAGGTTGATAAGTAGCTACTTGGGTTGTGGTGGGGATGAAGAAAACAAATTCGGGCGCGTGAATTAGAATGATGCCTGGCACCGAATAAGCAACACCAACCGCTGTGGCCGCCATGACTGTCATTACTGCTGTTGCTATAATTGTACCATTTGCCATGATTGGAGTTGGTTTTCTTTATTTGTTGCTGTTGATTTTCCCTCGCTGCTCCCCAAGCAGAATGCAAGCTCCATGCGAGGAGGGATTGTCTTGGCTTTGTTCCCCCCAGTTTCTCCATCAGTGGGTGGCACACGTAGGTGTTCAGAAAACGTGTGGTGCATGAATGGGGGTTGGCGTGGGAATGGGAGAGAGCAGGCAGCTTCCCAGTGGGCTGGAATTGGCAGGGAGCCACATGCTCTGCTTTCTGGGTCTGAAGACAGTATCTGTTGTGGGTTGAATTGTGTCCCCCACCCCAAGGTATATTGAAGTCCTAAGGCTTCGTGCCTGTGAATGTGACCTTATCTGGAAATAGGGTCTTTGCAGTATAATCCAGTTAAGATGGGGTCATACTGGAGTGGGGTGGGTCTTAATCCAATGACTGGTGTCCTTATAAAAAGATGAACTTTGGAAACAGGCGCACACAGAGGAAAAACGCCATGTGAAGACAGAGGCGGAGGTGGGAGAGGTGCAGCCACAAGCCAATGGACCCCAAGGACGCTGGAACCACCAGAAGCTGGGAAGACGCAAGGAGGGGCTCTTCCTAGAGCCTTCAGAGGGAGTGTGGCCCTGCTGACCCCTCCATCTTACAGTTCTGCCCTCCAGCACAAGAATGCGCATGTGTTGTTTTAGGCCATCTGGTTTGGGGTGGTTTTTTACGGCAGCCCTGGGAAGCTCACATGGCATTGACCCATGAGCAAGGTGTCCCATCAGGAGTGGGGAAAAATGTAGAAGGGAAACCCCCATGGACAGTCCCCGGCCCCTCTGACATGCTAGTTTTCTATTGCTATGGAACAATGGTATGCAAACTTGGCAGCTTAATACAACATAGTAAAGTTTCCGTGTGCTGGGGGTCTGGGCATGGTTTAGCCACATCTTCTGCTTCCGAGTCTCACAGACTGCAATGCAGGCATTGGCCAGGGCGAGGATCTCATCTGAGGCTCATCTGGGTGGATGCCGTCCTTTGTGTCTGTGAGTCTGAGATCCACTGAGATTGCTCAGAGGCCACTCTCACCTCCTTGCCAACTACCTGCATCTCCCCACTCCAATGTGGCCACTTGTTGCATCCCAGCCAGCAGGAAGGGTGAGAGAGAGAGTCTCCTAGCAAGGTAGATGCTGCAACCTTCATGTGGACATGAATAGAACATGTTGCTATTTTTTATTCATTAAAAGCAAAGTACAGGTCCTGCCCACTCCCAAAGTCGGGAGGGAGATTGCACAGAGTGATTGCACAGAGTGCCACACTCAAGATGGCGGGGGGGGGGGTGGGGAACTGCACAGAGCGATTGCACAGAGTGCCACACACAAGATGGTGGGTGGGGGGGACCTGCACAGAGCAATTGTACAGGGTGCCATACCCAAGGTGGGGCGGGGGGGATTGCACAGACTGTGACCGCCAAAAGGTGGGGATCACGGGGCCAGCTCAGAGTATGTCCCTGCAGTCAGGACGGCAGAAATCGAGAGCTGACATTGCCTCTGGAATGTGGTGGGATTGTATTCCTCATGGTCAAGTGGACCTGGAGGCTGTTCCTATGGCAACCACTCACCTGGGGGTTCTGCCGCATCTCTCCAGCATAGGAACCCCCTACGTGTTTGCCCACTCATCTCAAGCAGTGGATGTACTTAAACTCCAGGGTCCTATTGTTAACTGAACTTCCTTCCCTCTCACACCCTTACTCAGTCATGTTGGACACTAGCTGTGTCTCAGGTGCTGGAAGTATAAGATGGAGTGAAAACTGGGTCTCAGATGCACAGTGTGAGATGTCGACATGAAATAGCCGCGCGCTTCCCGACATGCGATCCCCCACTGGGATTTGTCCTTTGATGCCCACATGCAGGGTGGTGCAAGAGCAGGAAGTGTTGGGATACGACTGAGCCCTGGGGAATGAGGAGAGATGAATTGGCAATGATGGAAGAAGGGCAAATCCATGCAGGTGAAATCGCAGAGGGGGGATGTACCACAGCTGGCCGGAACCGTGGTACTCCCTGTGAATGAGGAGTAGCTGGTGATCTCCCTTCAGCACCAAGATCTCCTCCACCCCTCAACTGTAAATTTCCCGAGGACAGGGCCCTCCGCCATTTCTGTTCACAATTGTGTCTCCAATGCCAGGCCCTGTGCCTGGCTTGTAGTTGGCAAAGTGAGCAAAGAGAGAAAGGGGAGTGTGGAATGAGATGAGGTGGCTGGGGGCCCAGAGGGTGTAGGCATTGTTAGAGTCTTTGTCTCTTATTCAGAGAGCAGGGAGGGGCCCTTGGAAATTCTCCCCATTCTCCAGGGAAGGCATTTCCAATATCACCGCGCAGACAGCGGATTGGAGTGGCAAGAGCGGGTGCCAGGAGAGCTGATGGAGGAGGGAGAGCTTTCGGGGCTTGGGCCAGGCCTGGACATTAAGGGCCAGATGGGCGCATACACAGGGGAGTGGATGGACCCAGGAGGTACTCTTGGAGGCAAAGTTGACAGGGCTTGGTGATGGGTATATAAGTAAGGGAGTGCGGGGTGTCCCAGATGGTGCCCAAGAACCTTGGTGCAGATGAGTGGAGGATCCCTTGAAGAGAGTTTGCTTGTCCTTGAATGCCTTTGGTTTTAGCAGGTGGCCACATGATGTCAGGGCACAAGTTCTGGGCTTGGAGCCAGAGCACCTGTGTGCAAAGCTCAGCCATGCCCTCCCCCTGGGCACATCATTTCTGATGCTCCTTTGCCTCCTTTGGAGAATGGGCCCAAAGCATTGAGCACAGGGTCTGTCCCGGAATGGATGCAGGTTGAACCTACGAGCTGTGTAACTGGGGCTGGTTATTTAACCTCTCTGTGCCTCAGTTTCCTCATGGCTAAAATGGGGTCTGTTCTGCTATAGCAGGGGAAGAAACATCCCAGACCTCTGTGGCCTCAGAAGCCATCACTTATTGTCACAGGTGCAGCTGTGAGTTGCCTGGGGTTCAGCAGATCTTGTCTGGGGTTGGCTGGGGCTGCTCTCCCTCTGACTGTAGATCGGGGGTCTGCCTGGTGTCTCTGCTCCTTGTGTCTCATCCATTTGGAACTGGGAGATAGGCGGGGCCTGTGGATCTCGTGGAGTTGGCACTGGTGGAGCAGAAACATGTGGAGTCTCTCAAAGCCAAGTCTTGAAACCAGCATGTCATCACTCCCACCCAGTTTTATTGGCCAAAGCAGGTTGCATGGCTGAGTCCAGGCTCACTGGGCAGGGAAGAGCACCGTTCCTGGAACGAGGCCAGGGCAAAGGCTAGGGCTTAGGGGGAGATGAAAAATGGGGGCTAGCAATTCAATCTGCAAGGTAGGTTAATAGCAGGGTTTTTCTTGTTGGTGGCCTGTGAGCTACTGCATTTAAAGCTCTTGGAACCAAGCTTGGTACCTAGTAAAACTTAGGTGTCTCAGTCTCAGAACTATTGACACCTTGGGCCACATAATTCAGTGTGGCGGGGCATCCTGAGCACTGCAGGATGTTGAGCAGCCTGCCAGGCCTCCACCCATTAGATGCCATCTCACCCCCTTTGTCATGACAACCAGAAGTGTCTCCAGCTATGGCCATGTATCCCCAGGTTGAGAACTACTGCTATGAAGGGTTAGTTGTTATTATTAGTATCTGAATCACTTGTGCGTTGTATAATCCACATGACTATTATTTTTCCTTCACTGGTTTACTTACGTAATTGCTGAAAATGAGGTGCTCTTTGGAAGGAAAGAGAGTCACAGCATGATGCAATTGGCCGTGAAAAAGACAGTGTGGTTTTTTTGCCAGATTGTCTTCAAAGGAATTAGAAAGTTACAAAGAATTCAGCCTAAGCCCTGGCCCCTGAAGATTTCTGTGCAAGAACAGACTGGCGATTGTTGCCCCAAGAAGCAGCAGTGGCTGCATTTGAAACAATGGCGTGGCCGGCAGAACTCAGATGCTTGACTTGACTTCAGAGCTCTGGTTTGAGGTCTTTTCAAAAGCTAAGAGCAATGTGCAAAGCTAAGAGGAGCTGAGGTTACTGGTCTTTGGGCTCTGTTTTCTCTGCAGGGATGGTGGTGGGGGGGTGCCTTTATTTTTCCTTGCCATATAAAAGGCTCTCTATTTTCATTTTGTGCTTTGTTGATAAGTCAAGAGTAGTCAGATAATAGCTATTGTTTATTCAACACCAAATGTGGTGAAGAACAACACTAATCACTTTACCAGCATCATCTGTTACTTCCCTCCTTCCCCTTCTTTCTTTTTCCCTCCTCCTAGATACCACTCGGCTCTGTGCCTCCTTCCCCTCAATATGATAATCAATAACTTTTTGAGTAGGTTCCAGTTTATCCCCATTTTATAGAAGAAGACAGAGAATTAAAGCAACTAGCCCAGAGTTGCACAGCTAGTGAGTGATGAAACCAGGATTTGAATCCATATGTTGGCCTGATTCCAGCATTCAACCTCCTATTCACCATGCGATGCTTTATCAAGGTGAATGTAACTATGTCCCCAAAGTTCTCAGAATTGCAGAGTAGGGGAGACCAGAAGGGTGACTGAGTTGTCACTCCCCAACAGAGTTGAGTACATCCTGCATGAAGTGTATAAAGCACCAGATATTAAAGTTTATGAGTCTATTAATCCACGGCTTCAGAGGAATTAAAGTTTCATATTGATGATAAACCTTCCCTAATAAAATGTAAGCGAAGCAGGAATAAATCTCTGATTTCAGAGGACCTCAAACCACTTAAACAATTGCATGCAAGATGGATGCACACGGTGGCAATGGGGTGATATGTCTTGTCCGGAGGAGGGTACTTTGGCAAAGTGGTTTTTGCTTCTGCTAAGTGATGGAGATAAAATGATAGATGTGAGCTATTGATTGCATGGGAGTTTGCAGGAGGGTGAGCACAGCTGGGTGAGAGGCCCACAGTGCAGCCGAAGCTGCTGAATATGCATTTAGGAGGAGAGGAGACAAAAGGCTTTGGAGGTGGCCAATTTCATCAAATAGCGGCAGACCAGCCTTCTCAGTAGATTTACTGCCCAAATGTATTGCAATCAATTTCCCTCCGTCCCTCCCTGCTTTCTTCTTTCCTTCCTTCCTCTCTTCTTCTTCCTCCTACTCCTCTCTCTCTCTCTCTCTCTCTCTCTGTCTTCTTTCACTATGTGGATAAGTGTGTGTGTGGAGGTGAGCTATAGGGTGTTGGTTTAAACGCAATCAGGGATTAGGATCCTGGCTTTGTCATTTATGAGCTCTGTGACCTGGGGCAATTTACTTAATCTCTGGGCCTCAGTTGTTGCTGTTGTTTTAGTAAACCATTTATTTTAGAATAGGTTTAGGTTTATAAAAAGTTGCAAAGACAATGCAGCAAGTTCCTTCATACCCCCCCACTCAGCTTTACCTATTGTTAACATCTTATACTCCTGTGACACGTTCATCACAACTAATGGACCCATATGGATGCATTGTTATTACCTAAAGTCCACACTTTATTAGGATTCCTTTAGTTCTTGCCTCATGTCTGCTTTCTGTTTTGGGATTGTATCCGGGACACAACATTACATTGAGTTGACATGTCTTTTAAGGTCCTCTGGACTGTGATGGTTTCTCAGCCTTTCCTTGTTTTTTGAGACAGGGTCTCAGTTTGTCAACCAGGCAGGAGTGCAATGACGCCATCACAGCTCACTGCAACCTCCACCTCCTAGGCTCAAATGATCCTCCCACCTCAGCCTTACAAATAGCCAGGAAGGCAGGTGTGCACTACCATGCATAGGTTATTTTTTATTTTTTGTAGAGATAGGATGTTACTATGCTGTCCAGGCTGCTCTTGAAGTCCAGGGCTCAAGTGATGTTCTGGACTCAGCTTCCCAAAGTGCTGGGATTACAGGTGTGAGCCAAGGTACCTGGCTACTTTCCTTGTTTTTAATGACCTTGATGGTTTTAAGCTCAGGGTATCTTGGTCAGGTATGTTGTAGAATATACATCCAGTGGTATCTGTCTGACGTTTTGATTAGACTAGGGATGTATGTTTTTGGGAGGAAGACTGTGGAGACAAAGTGCCCCTTTCATCATGTCGTATCAGGGGTGCCAACTACCGACATGCTTATCGCTGTTAACCTTGGCCTTGACCACCTGCCTGAAGCTGTGTTTGTCAGGTTCCTCTGCTGTAAAGTTGCTCTTCACACACCACACCCACCTCTTCATTCTGTGTTCTTTGGGAGGAAGTCAATATGAGCAGCTCACATTTGAAGAGTGGGGATTTTTGTTTGCTTTCGTTGATGGAGGAGTAGCTACATAAATTATTTGGAATTCTTCTCTATGGGATATTTGTTTATTCCCCCACATTTGTTTATGTATTCAATCATTTATTTACATCGCGATGGGACTCATGGATATTTATTGTGTGCTTTGAGTTATAATCCAATACTACATTATTTATTTTGTTGCTCAAATTGTGCCAGATTCATCTGGGCCCTAGTTTTTTTTGATGGACTTATTTTTATAAGGAATAAATGTGATCATCAGGGCTAGAAATAATGCGACATAAGTGAGTGATGCAAAATTTAAGGGGGTGCCAAAAATCAGTAATTGAGGTAAATAATATATTAATTCAATATTTTAAGAAGGCAGAATGAATGAAATTAATTTCATGATGAGTAAAATACCAACATGTTAAGGCAGGATTTGTCATGTCTATAAATTATTTACCCAGATACCTGGTGTTTAGTATGTATTTAATGGACTGAAGCTATCAATTCATATGGATATGCTAGTATATTAGTGACTTGTTGTCTAATCACGTTAGGTAATAAACTACCCCAAAACTTTGTGGTTCAAAGCAGCAAGCATCAGATTATCTCACAAGTTTGTGAGTCACCTGGCAATCCTGCTGGCTTGACTAGGCTCCCTTGTATGTCTGAGGGTCTACTGTTGGCTGACTGTGGATGGCTTCAGCTAGAATGGCCAGGGCAGTGTGGCTCTGTTGCCATGTCTCTCATCCTTGTCCTGGGACAGACAGGCTCGTCTGGGCATGTGTTTCTCATCATGATGGCAGAAGAGTGAGAAAGGAAGTAGCAAGGTGTAAAGTTTGGAGGTCTTAGCTCAGAATGATGAGTTTTCCTTTCTGCTGCCTTCTCCTGGACAAAGCTCGTCATAAGGCCAGCCCAGATTTAAGGGAAGGGGTAGTAAGACCTGCCTCTTTAGTGAGAGGAACCATGAGTGACAAGGCAGAAGGCATAGTGTGGGTACACGAAGGAACAGAAAGTTGGGGCCATTCACGCTGTCAGCCTCCCACAATGAGGCACTGTTTTAGGTGCTGGGCATATATCAGCGAATAAAACAGATCCACATCTCTGCCCATAGGAAGCTCACATTGAAATGACAATGATGTCCACAGCAAAAGATGAAGAAAAGGAGGAGGTGCAGGAGGAGGAGGAGGGAAGGAAGAAGGGGAAGAGGGGGAATCAGAAGAGGGAGTGGGGAGGAAGAGAAGGGAGGAGAAAAAAGAGATAACATAGTTCTGTCTTTCAGGAAGCATTTTAGTTCATTTTGTGTTACTATAAAGGAATACCTGATTCTGGGTAATTTATGAAGAAAAGAGGTTTATTTGGCTCGTGGTTCTGCAGGTTGGACAGGAAGCATGGCACCAGTGTCTGCTTTTGGTCAGGACCTCAGGGAGCTTTTATTCATGGTGGAAGGTGAAGGGGAAGCAGGAATGTTACATAGTGAGAGAGGGAGGAGCGAGGTCCCAGACTCTTTAACAACCAACTCTGTAATGAACTTACAGAACAAGACCTCATTCATTACAGCAGAGGGGGCAGCAACCCATCCATGAGGACTCAGCCCCCGTGACTCAAACACCTCCCACTTCAACACTGGGGATTACGTTTCAACATGTTATTTCGAGAGGACAAACATGCAGATTGTATCAGATGGCCTGTGGCTACTGTCAGCTCCATGTGGGCAAGTGGTGTGGGTAGAGTGGTTTTTGGCATCTGTTCCTGTAGCCGTCAGCACTTTGGGGAGGCCCCAGCACCTGCTGCAAAGCCCCCACCTCACTGTCAGCTGCAGGTGCCTGGATCAAGTACAGGAAAGGAACCCAGCTTGGAATCCAGCCTCTGAGAGGGGGCAGGTTGTTTGTGAAGAGGTGTTTTGTCCTCTCAGGAGCCTTCTATCTTATTAATCTCCTTGTCCAACAAAATGGTTCCCCAGGCACTAAAATCAAATCAACAGCTTCTACCTTTGCAAAACGGAGGCTGTTTTAATTGAGATATTGGAAGATGTATTTCCTTAATTACTACCTAATGGAAAATCCTTATGCCTGATCAATTCGGGTAAGTTTGAAGTAGTGGCCGCTATAAATTAGATTCATGTAAGGTTATTCTCGTTAAAAACCAATATCCAATAGTTTGGGGAAATATGACAAGTTCTGCTGCAGAGAAGCTTTGGAAAGTATCAAGACCGGTGGGGTGGGCTTGCTGCCTCTTGAAAAGTACCATGCCATTCAGCCATCTAAGAGGGCAGGAAATGATGTGTAAGGCTCCCTAAGTAAATTCTCAGGCACAGTGCTAGGCACTTTTGTGTGCATTTTCTCACCTAATCCTCATAGTAACACAATGAGGTAGTCTATTCATATTTTCATTTTGTAAATGAAGAAATGGAGGCCGAGAATAGTGCCACCAAATCAGAGAGCACCAGAGCAGATTTGAGCCCAGGAGCTTAGCCACAATATTGCCTCCCTCTCAACTGTTTCCCAAGGTAGCTAGTCCTAGTACAGTGAGTATTCCTGCTTCTGGCTGGGAATGGTCAGCAAAGAGCATTGATTAAGCTTGGTGGCATTCTGAGTCCTGTGTCTGGTCCTGAGACAAAGATGCCACTCCTCCAAAGGGAGTCAAGCTTGATGGGAAATGAATAGGCTGTAAAATCAGATCAACTTATTTTCTGTCACTTCCTGTCTCCCATCACTTTCTGTCTCCCATTATTTCCTATCTCCCATCACTTCCTGTCTCCCATCCCTTCCTGTGTCCCATAGCTTCCTGTCTCCCATTATTTTCTGTCTTCCGTCACTTCCTGTCTCACATCACCTCTTATATTCCATTCCTTCCTTGTTGTTGATCTTGCATAAGTTACTTGAACTCTCTGAGTCTTGGTTTCTGTATTGTTTAATAAGCATAATAATGTCCACATTTCAGAAGAATAGTGAGAATTAAGTATGATTATGTACATGAACTACTTATTCAAGACAGTGATTCTTTTTTAATTATAGTAGGCACTCAATAAATCTTGATTCCTGATATGGTTTTGAGGTATTTCCACCCAAATCTCATCTTGAGTTATAGTTTCCATAATCCCCGTATGTCATGGGCAGGACCCAGTGGAAGGTAATTGAGTCATGGGGGTGGGTTTTTTTGCATGCTATTCTCGAGATAGTGAGTTCTCATGAGATCTGATGGTTTTATAAGGGGCTTTTCTCCTTTCGCTCGGCACTCATTCTTCTCTCTCTTGCTGCCCTATGAAGAGGTGTCTTCTGCCGTGATTGTAAGTTTCCTGCAGCATCCCCAGCCATGCAGAACTCTGAGTCAATTAAACCTCTTTTCTTTATAAATTCCCCAGTCTCAGGTATTTCTTAATAGCAGTGTGAGAATGAACTAATACGACTCTTCTCCTGACTTTCTTCCTGTTTTTTTTTTTTTTTTTTTTTTTTTTTTTTTTTTTTTTTTTAAAGCAAAAGTCTCCTGGGCAAGTTGGTGCATACAGGGTCATAAAAATAACTATGAAGTAGCTTTTAGAAGACGTCCAGTGCTTGGATGCCTATAGTAAGAAGCAAGTGGATGGTCAGAAAGAGGATGCTGCTGTGGTCACCAGGAGCAGAAACTCCATTAGGCTAGCTCAAGTCAAAGGGGTTTGTTGAAAGGAGATTGGTGTATCTCACAGCAGGTCTCCAGAGCCCGAATGTGGATCTGGGAAATCAGCAGAATTGCACAGCATTGTTCAGGCCCCTTCTCAGGGGCTGTGTGGACTGCCATCCCTGTTTTTCTGCTCAGCTACTTCTTTGTCTTCTCACTATAGGCTTTCCCTGTTTACTCATCTACCTGTGTCCAGCCCTTGACTTTTCCAGATGGTAGCCTCTTCTCTGAGTCTGTGGGACTTTTCAGCTTGGCTTCCAATAGCTTTTTGGCTCAGTCTCTGAATGTACTAATTCTAAAATCCCAGAAGAGAGAATTTTATTGGACCAGATTTGCACAATTGTCCAACCCTGGTCCAGTCCACTGTGAATGGTGGTTTGATCTCTACCAGGGTTTGGACAGGGTGAGTTTCCTAAGATGTGTGATTCAGGAAATAATGTTTGGCATCTCCAGTATATTGGACTTTCTACAAACTCATTAAGGGAATGAGGAACCATCCAGATCAGAAGTAGACCAAGAAGGACTTACTTTTCATTCCTCATTTACTTTCACCTCACATTGTAATTCATATCCAAGAGCTCAAGAACTAGAGAGTGGTGCTGGATATATGGTGTAGCTTTTCTCAGAATTGACTATTTTACACATATATATACACACACACACACATATACATATACTGGCTTTTACACATTTTACTTATATATGTGTATATTTATAAAATATGCAAAAGCCAGTGTGTTTGTGTGTGTGTGTGTGCGTGTGTGTGTGTGTGTGTGTAGTGGCTTTTACTGGGAAAAAAAATTTCTCATGGAGCCCCAGTGTTGACTTAAATTATTCAAAACTAATGTTAAACTTAAATTAATATTATTTAAAGAGTGCAAACATAAAACAACCTATAAATGCCTTATGCTTGTTGTTCTTATGCAGCTGCAAAGCTAAAACAAATTTATAAATTAAATGCAAACAGACCTACAAAACCAATAAAATCCAAATTAGAAACATTAATTTAATGTGATGGATGATGTTCCTTGGTTGAAACTAAATCACTTCTGGTAAAGTGCATTGAGTACTGACTGCTGGAGTGTGGGTTCTTATGAGTTAGATGAGCCTGGACAACTGTTTGCCACATGAAAGCCCCATTCTTCCACCATTTTCACTCTCCAAAGTGGCATTGTTTTTGACCCTCACCATCGCCCTTCATCACTGATGTGTCAAGATCCTCTCTGCTTTTTCCCATCAGCTCAGGACTATTCAGATATTACTACTTGGCAACAAGGAGATTGTAAATACGACCACATGTGCTCAAGCATGCTGAAGGACAAACTAATTAAATGGGTAAACCAGTGATGCCAAAAATGCAAGTGTTAGTTTAGAGTAGATTGATTACCTTCGAAATTAAAATGTAAAAGAATGAAAATTAAAAAAAAATGAGAGGAAATCCATAAACCTGCAAGGATATGTCCATGGTAGAAGTCCAGGACCAGACCTGGATTAGTGGTTCAGATTAGTGGGTTCTGGTTCTACCTCCATTCCTCTTCAGAAGTGCAACTCTAGGGAGTCCTTTTATCTCTTGACATCCTCAACTGTGAAGCGAAGGTCCCTGTCCTGCATGAGGCACAAATGTATTATAAGGAACACAGAAGACAGAGTATGTGAAAATGCTTTGAAAATGACAAATTCAAGATGATGCCTGTTATGAGTTGAACTGCATCCCTATCCCCCTACCCCCTACTCCCACACATTCGTATGTTGAGGTTCTAACCCCTGGCGGACATCAGAATGTGACTGTATTTGGAGATAAGACCTTTAAAAAGGTAACTATGGTGGGTGGGTGGCCCTCATCCAACCTGACTGCTGCTGTTACAAGAAGAGGAGATGAGAACACGAATGTACAGAAGGAGAACCGTGTGGCACAGGGAGAAGCCATCTTCAGGCCAAGGAGAGAGGCTCCAAAAGGAAACCTTGTGGACATCTTGATCTCAAACTCCAAGCCTCCAGAATTGTGAGAGAAGTAAACTTCTGCTGTTTAAGCCACCCAGGCTGTGATACTTTGTGGTGGCAACCCTAGCAAACTAATAAAGTGGTGAAATTGGCAAGTTTTGAGTGCCAGCAAGTTCGTGAGTAGAATAGCTGGGCTCCCATGCTAGCATGGGTGCTTTTCATGTCCTGGAGCAGTACTTTTCTATCCTGACTAACTTTCTCTGAGATGGGGGATCTGTAAGTGCTCTCTTTTATCATTATGGGATAAATGTGGTAGGAAGAAGGTATGCGCACCCATACTTAATTTGTTAAAATAGGCTGAGCTGGGTACGGTGGCTCATGCCTGTAATCCCAGTGCACTGGGAGGCTGAGTTGGGAGGATCACTTGAACCCAGGAGTTTGAGATCAGCCTGGGCAACCATGGGAGACCTTGTCTCTACGAAAAATAAAAAAAAATTATCCAGGTGTGGTGGTGTATACCTGTGGTTTCAGCTACGCTGGAGGCTGAGGCAAGAAGATTGCTTGAGCCCAGGAGGTCAAGGCTGTAGTGAACCAAGATTATCTCCCTGCACTGCAGCCTGAATGATAGAGTGAGATGGTGTCTCAGAAAAAAATGGCTGTTAAATACTCTAGACCTATTATTTATGGATAAGACAGCCTGGGCGACTTGTTCCCTGGGAACTTAGTGCCTGGTTTTTTCTTTAAAACTTATCTAGAGGCTCATCTCTCTCATTTATTCACGAATGCATTCATTCATTCATTCAATAATTCTTTATTGAGCCCATACTTGAAGCCATTTGCTGTGATGAATAAGTGCTATAGTTATAGTGGTGAGCAAGGCAGATATATCTCCTGCCCTCAGGGAGATTCCAGTCTATTGGAAGTGGATATTAAAGGAGTAAACTAATGAACATATAACTACATGATGCAGGATGTGCGATGAAGCAGAGGTACAGGATGTGATGGAAGCATTTAAAGAACGTGGGAGCAGCATTCCAGGGAGGGGAACTGCTTGTGTGTAACCCCAGAGGGGAAAGAGGAAGAGGCTATTGTGGCTGGAGAGAGATGAGTGAAGGAGAGCAGACAGGAAAGAGAGAGTGTGGGGCTGTTTCACTTAGGATCTTGTAGGCTGAAATAAAGATTTTGGAATTCTTACCCATTAGAAAATTTTCATCTTCAGGTAGTAGGAATCTCAGCTTGAAATGGCTTGAAGTCCAACAATAAGGAAATTTATTCTTTTACATAACAAGCAACCAAGAGGCAGAGTGGTACAGCTGACTCATTCAGATGGCTCACTCACCCCCTGTCTTCTCAGCCACCATTCAGACTTGGGCATCCATGTGATCTACATCTGGCGGATGAACTGGAAATGAAACTGTTCTGGGGTTTCTGGGAAAACATTTTCACAACCCTCTCCCTTCTTATATCCTTCTGCTGAGACTGGGATGCAATGCAATGGCTAGAGCTACAGAAACCATCTTGTGATGTTGAGGGAAAGGCTATGTGGTAGATTATATTCTTGATCACATCTATTTGCTCTCTCTTCTGAAAAGGGACTGTATATGCTCATCTCACCATATGGCTTGCAAAACTTATATGTAGGAGGAACATACTTCCCCTCTTTATTGTCAGACTTAGGCTGTGTAATTTTGTCTGATAGAATGTGAGCAGAGATGACAGTTTGGCTATCTGAGCAGAAGTCTAAATGCAGTTATGTGCTTAGACTTGGCCTCCTTGATCAAGTTTCCCTGTCTGGGTAGAATGGGCATTGCCCACGTGGGGTCTGCTCCTTCATTCTGGGTCCTGGAGTGAAGTTACATGAGGAGAGCCACAGCCAACTGCAGCCTGTGTGTCCCTTGAGTCAGTAAAGCATATTGTTAAAGTCCACGGAGATTTGGGGGACATCTGTTAGGTTAATAGAGATTAATAGACATCAAGAAGATACTGAACCAGCCCCTAACCTCTGGAACTTCTATTTTACGAGAAAAATAAGCCCCTGTCTGTTTGGGTGGTTGCCGTCTGGCTTTCCAGCCCTTGCAGCTGAAAGCATTCCTTGCTGTGACGAGGAGTCACCGAGCTGGTTGACGCAGACGTTTAGTGTCACCACCAGGGTCCCCAACTCCTTTATCTTTCCATCTGGCATGCCCAGTGCTTTCTCAAGGGAGGCCCCTCAAGTTTGCACAACTGCTGCCCCAGGTCGGTGCAATTCATGCAGACTCAGCAACTTTTGCTGTGTGCGGGAGGAGGGATGGAAAAAGAAAAAAGATCATTCCAGCCTTGTACATGTGATTTTAGGATCCCAAATCATTTCTTAGAAGGCTCTGGTACATATCTCTTTTTGTATCGCCTGTCTCCCCAGTGTCTCATTTACCTGAATCTGTCAACGAACCTATCTGTAAACCTATTGCTTTGGTCAGTGAGTGAGGCCACCATGATTGGCCTCTGCAGATGAGGATTTCCCAGAGTCACAGGGGACAGGTGGATACCAGCAGGCAGTTGGGGCTCTGCCATCATGGATGAGAAACTTGCCTCTGGGTTTGTAAGCAATCAGGTCTGCTACACATCTCCCCGCGAGTTATTTCTGAGCCCAGGACTTGGGTGGGGACTATCATCTGCTGTTCACACAGTACCCCCAGGTATGCATTTCATTTCAAACTGCACTGCAATGCTATCCTTCTCCAGCACGTCTGTCACCCCGGGAAGTTCACATCTTATTCCTCTTCATATCCTTAGCATTTGTCCAGAAACTGACGAGTCATGAGGGCCCGGACATGTTGAGATGGATGGATGGAGATGGGGATGCCCTGGAGGAGTCAGATTACAGAGGAGGCTGGGAAGGGAAAAGACTTACTAGGCTGTAAGATACACAGGGGCTGTGACTTCATCATCTCTGTATTCCCAGCACCCAGGATTCAACTGGGGTTCCGGAAATGTTTCTTGAGTGAATATGTGACCACGTGCTGGAGGCAGCCAGGCTCTGTGGAATAAGCTCATGGTCCTTCATTCACTTTTTAGGAGTAAGCTCAGCTCCTCTCCATTGTGAAGGGTTAAACCCATGGAGGAATTAAGATCTAGGTTCAAATCTGAACTCTTCTACTTTTTTATTGCATGGCCATAGACAAGTCCATGTACCTCATTGAGCCTCTGTTTGTTCATCTGTAAAATGGGTCTCATAATAGAGCTCGTCTCAGTGTTGTGATGTGCATAAAGCATGTTGTATACATACATAGGGCCTGGGGAACATTGAGGAAACAGTGGAGCATCTGTTTAGGAAGCCACATTTTTTAATTGCTACATAGTATTTGCACATATTTAAGGGGTACATGTAATATTTCATTACATGCATAGGATGTACAGTGATCAGGATGGAGTACCTAAGATACCCATTACCTCTAACATTTATTATTTCGATGTGTTGGAAAACTTTCAAATCCTCTCGTCTAGCCATTTTGTGATATACAGTACATTCTTAACTACAGTCACTCTACTCCGTGGAACATGAGATCTTATTCGTTCTTTGTTTGTACCCACTAACCAGTCTCTCTCATCTCTCCACTCCCCGTCACCCAGACACAACCTACCCCACCTCTGGTATCTATTATTCTGCTCTCCACGTCCATGAGATGAGTTGCTGTAGCTTTGATATAGGAGTGAGAACCTGTCATGTTTTTCTGTGCCTGGCTTATTTCACTGAACATAATGATGTCCAGTTCTATCCCAACTGCTAAAATGACAGGATTCCATTCTTTTTTTATGGCTGAATAGCATTCCATCATGTATCTATATCACATTTTCTATATTCATCCATCCATTGATGGACACTGAGGTTGATTCTGTAGGCTATTGTGAATAAAGTGCTGCAAAAACCATGATGGGGGGTGGGCATGGTGACTCACGCCTGTAATCCCAGCACTTTACGAGGCTGAGGTGGGTAGATCACAAGGTCAGGAGTTCGAGACTAGCCTGGCCAATATGGTGAAATCCCATGTCTACTAAAAGTACGAAAATTAGCTGGGTGTCGTGGTGCATGCCTGTAATCCCAGCTACTCAGGAGGCTGAGGCAGGAGGATTGCTTGAACCTGGGAGGCAGAGGTTGCAGTGAGCCAAGATTGCGCCATTGCACTGCAGCCTCGGTGATAGAGCGAGACTCTGTTTCAAAAAAAACACAGGAGGGGACAGATGTCCCTTTGACGTACCAATTTCCAGCTGGGCACGGTGGCTCATGCCCGTAATCCCAGCGGTTTGAGAGGCTAAGGGGGTTGGATCACTTGAGCCTTGGAGTTTGAGACCGGCCTGGACAAGATGGTGAAAACCTGTCTTTACAAAGAATAAAAAAATTAGCCAGGTGTGATGGCGAGTGTCTGTGGTCCCAGCTACTAGGGAGGCTGAGGCAGGAGGATCACCTGAGCCCAGGATGGTTGAGACTGCAGTGAGCCATGAACATGCTGCTGCGCTCCAGCCTGGATGACAAAGTGAGACCCTGTCTAAAACAAACAAACAAACAGAAACAAAAACCTGATACACTGATTTCCTTTCCTTTGGAAAAATACCCAATAGTGGAGTTGCTGGATCAGGTGGTAGTTCTGTCTTCAAGTTTTTGAGAAATGTCTATACTCTTTTTCATAACGTTTCCTCTTACTGCCTCCAAGGTTGGGGGAGGATTTGGAAGCAGGGAGAGAACAAGCCGCAGCGGCCCCTGGAGGACCAGGTGTCCTTGGGGCAGCATGGAGGGGCTGTTGTATCCATCCTGGTTCTGCTGCACAGGGCCTGACCAGAAGGTTAACAGCCCCTCCGCACCCTCCCCCAGCCCTTGTCTCCTCCTGGCCCAGGACAAGACAAATGGTCTTTAAACATACCACTCATTCAAAGCTAGATGATCTGCCAGCACCTCATAAACTGTGCTGTTTGCAATTTAAAGGGTTTGTGGTTGAGGAAGTGTCAGATTCCTTCCGCCAGCCTTGCAGGATGCAATAAAGACACACTCTGGGAGGACCTATTTAAAGAAAACTAAATGTGAGATGGGTGATCCTCTAGAGCGGAAACAAAGCCGAGCTTTTTGGCTTCCTGAGAATCTGTGCTCTATGTGCAAACTCGTAGAGTAGCTCAGGAGAGTGTGGACACATGGTGTGTTACTGGAGGGAAACCATGCTCTGAAACTTCTCCCCATCCCCATTAAACCATTATTCTTTTGGGTTAAGCATTGCCCTTCAGAGACGCTTCTATTAAAATTCTTTTGGGAGGGGAAGCCCAGTAAGTTACTTAAAAATGTCTGAATTTGTGAGTAGTGCTGCAGTGAACATATGTGTGCATGTGTCTTTATAATAGAATGATTTATATTCCTTTGGGTTTATACCCGGCAGTAGCCAGTAGTGGGATTGCAGGGTTGAATAGTAATTGCTTTTTTTTTTTTTTTTTTTTTTTTTGAGACAGCGTCTCGCTCTGTCGCCCAGGCTAGAGTGCAGTGGGGAGATCTTGGCTCACGGCAACCTCTGTGTCCTGGATTCCAGCAATTCTCCTGCCTCAGCCTTTGAGTAGCCGGGATTACAGACGTGTGCCACCATGACTGGCTAATTTTTGTATTTTTAGTAAAGACAGGGTTTCACCATGTTGGCCAGGCTGGTCTTGAACTCGTGACCTCAAGTGATCTGCCTGTCTCAGCCTCCTGAAGTGCTGGGATGACAGGCGTGAGCCACCACACCCGGCCCCTATTCATCATTCTGATTTAAACGCTTGTGCTACTTATTCAGGGGGGCCTTGTCTAACTTCCCAGCCCCACAAGTCCCCCAGCATACCCTCACCTCCTACCCCACTGGGTGCATTTCTAATAAGCACCTTATATACTTTGTCCTTTTAAAGTTGTTTGTGTGATTATTTGATTAATGTCCATCTTCCCCAACACAGCTTAACATTCATTAAGGCAAATAATTCCTTCCTTTTCAACACTGCTCCCCTGGTGTCTAGTGCAGGTCTCCTCAATAGATGTGTTGACTGAGTAAATGGAAAGAGGACTGCGCTGCTCCCAGGGAAGAGTGGCTTGTCAGGGAGAGCTGTCAGGGTGGCCCAGGGTCCGGTCTTCATCTTTGCAGGGTCAGGAACTTGGTCTGATCACTGTTGCTCAGCTGAGAAGACATGGGGAATAATAATCACGCCTGACATTTATTTAGTGCTTCTAAGAGTTTCACAGGAACCCTTCCCCTGTTTTACACAACAGCTCTGTGAGCTGGGTTGTATTATTACTCTGACTTTATAGTGGGGGAAACAGACGCAGAGAAGGTGAGTGGTTTATCCAAGGTCACACGGGGTGGGCAGAGCTCAGACTCACACCCAGATAGGCTGGCTCTAGAGCCGACACTTTTTTTTTTTTTTTTTGAGATACAGTCTCACTCTGTTGCCAAGGCTGGAGTGCAGTGGTGTGATCTCAGCTCACTGCATTCTCCGCCTCTCAGGTGAAAGCAATTCTCCTGCCTCAGCCTACTGAGTAGCTGGGATTACAGGCTCCCACCACCAAGCCCTGTTAATTTTTGTATTTTTAGTACAGACAGGGTTTCACCATGTTGGCCAGGCTGATCTCGAACTCCTGACCTCAGGTGATCCACCCTCGTTGGCCTCCGAAAGTGCTGGGAATACAGGGGTGAGCCACTGAGTCCAGCCTAGAGCCCACACGCTTAACACAACAGTTCCCTCTAACAAAGCTCCCTGTTGCCGCATGCACCAAGGGGCAACTTTTTAATATTAATTTATAGTAATATACAGACATCGAAGGCTAGTGCTTCTTTACTTGAAGGCAAGCTTCACATCATCTGAAGCTACTTAGGAGCATGGCTTCAGGGAGAGAGGAGCTGGTATCAAGGCTGGGATAGTCTGGTATGCGGTCCCAGGGGCGGACGGGCAGTCACAGGTGAAACATGTCAACCCCCAGGCAGCGCATGTGTAGACACTACCAGCCCCTCTCTTTTATTTTCTCAGCCGCCTTGGCTGCTCAGGCCTCTGTCTCGAGAGTGACTTTGCTTCTCTCTTCCCTGATGTTCATGGGTTAATTTCATTGTTATCCTTGTAGAAGGAACCTTTAGTTTCCCCAAGTTTCCAGAATCCTTCATGCCCTGACAGCAACCCTCAGCAACAGAAACTGTTTCCACTCCCTTTATTATTATTATTATTTGAAACAGAGTCTCACTCTGCTGCCCAGGCTGGAGTGCAATGGCATGATCTCATCTCACTGCAACCTCTGCCTCTGCCTCCCGGGGTCAAGTGATTCTCATGCTTTAGCCGCCCGAGTAGCTGGGATTACAGGTGTGTGCCACCATGTCTGGCTAATTTTTTATTGTTAGTAGAGATGGGGTTTCACCATGTTGACCAGGCTGGTCTCGAACTCCTGGCCTCAAGAGATCTACCCACCTCAGCCTCCCAAATTGCTGGGATTATAGGTGTGAGCCACCACGCCTGGCTTCCACTCCCTTTTATGATGCTCAGAGAGGCTAGGTAATTTTCCCAAGGACACACAGGCAATGAAACAGGCTGCCATCCCAGCCCAGGTCTGTTATGTTGCAGAGTTTGAACACCTAACCCCCCTGCTGTGCCCCTCTCCCCCAACCAGCATCCACTTACATTCTGTAAAGTACGTGACCTACTGCCTTGCACACACTAGTGTCCATAACGTGTTTGTAGGCAGCAAGCGTGTTATTGTGCATAGGAGTGTGAGTTTTGAAGTAAGACTGCTTGCGTGGGAATCTACTGCTGGTTGTTTGTGTGACCTTGGGCACGTTTGCTCGCCTCTCTAACCCTTGGTTTCCTCTTATGCAAAATGGGAGTGATGACGGCAATGCTCCTTGCTGGGGTTTCTGGGAGGCTTAAAGGGATTAATGAGTGTGAAGTGTTCAGCATAGCGCTTGTGACGGTACCATGTGTCAGTGGCGCTCTTTCCATAATTATGACAGAAACCCAACTCTCACCAGTCTGGAAAGAATTAGGTGGCGATGTATTGGAAAGGCTGGTGGAAAGTGAAGGCTTGAGGCTTGGCCAGATTGAGTGCTTCTTTCCTCTCCTCTTTGATTTCTGCTGTGTTGTCCTGATGAGGGCCCGCAATGGGGCCTGGGCATTCCAGAGCCATGCGATCACGTCCTTTTTACCAACAGCTTGCCCACAAGGAAGCTGCTTGTACACAAGGACACCTACCTGCAAGGAACACTGGGAAATGGAGTCCCTAGACTCCTCCCCCGTACAGCGTCCTCCATGCTGTTTCTCTTCCACCAGCTTAATGCAGGTGAGGATGGCAATCTTAGAAGCCACATATTGAGGATGGCATTGGAAAGTTGGAAGCAAGATGAAAAGAGCTTCTCTGTGATCTAGAACAGCTGTTCTGGAGTTTTTCTATATGAACAAGAAGTAATTTTCTATGTTTGAGCCACTGAATATGTAGGGGCTTGTTTGTTACAGCAGCTGGTGATGCCTCTAATTAACGTGTGCATTATTACCCTTCTTCCTCCCTGTCTTCCCATTGGAGGGCAGGGTTTAGGATAGTTTTTTGGGTCTTATGCTTAAGCAGCAGACTTAGGAAAGGGCTGCGGGAGATTTAAGCCCTCTAAGTAGCACCAGATCTCTTCTGAAATCCTTGTACCTTGCATCTAAGGGACGATCTTTGAGAGGCCTCCTAAATGACAGCCCATCATTGTGGACCTTTGGGTTTTGTCTTGGATACCCTAGGTAACAAAGTGGGCCACTCTAAGAAAATATTAGGTATCAGTTTAATTGTAAAACATGGAGGCTCCCTGGCGGGCACTCACAGTGACTTCTACCTTTATGAGAAATTTTATTAGTGTGAATTGCCTGTCAGGATGTTTAAGCAGCCCCTCAGAGCACCTAATAGCACCCTCCTAGTCATTATACATCACTAATGGGTGCTCAACATTCAAACACCTATTTACTGCCTGGATTTAGTCGTCCTGGAGGACCTATTTCTGATTAAATAATTCATGATTTCAGAGTGTCTAAATACTGTCTTTATGCCCAGGCCTGCACTTCTGGGTCCTAAGGTTCCCCAGCTCAAGACATTCCCATGAGCTTCCTTGACGATGATCCACAGAGGCATTCCTCTTTGCCGAGTGCTGAAGCTACTGTGCCTATCGGTTTTCCGTAGGGGAGTATAGGACCTGCAGATTTCTGGCCCCCACCCTAGAGAGTGTGACTCAGTAGATCTGGGTTTAGAATACCCATTTTTAAAGGCACACCATTCATCTTAAGAGTCTGTGTTGCACATTTACATTGTGTTAACTCTGTGCTTGGCACCGGGGCTACATCTGAACACAGAGCAGACCACGTTGTTGTCTGTGTGGCCCTTACTGCCTAAAGGGGACAATGGCATTACAGGTCAAAGCAATTTGTGGTCCTGCATATTCCCCCCACAGCTCTTTTTTTTTTTTTTTCTGGCTTCTTCTTGCCCGATCCCCAATTCATTCTCTCTCTCTATCTTTCCTTCCTTCCCTTCATTTCCTTTCCCTTCTCCCCTTCCCCCCTGTCCTCCCCTCCTCTCCTCTTTCACTCTGTCGCCCAGGCTGGAGTGCAGTGGCGCAATCTCGGCTCACTGCAATCTCAACCTCCCAGGTTCAAGCGATTCTTCTGCCTCAGCCTCCCGAGTAGCTGGGACTATAGGTGTGCACCACCATGCTTGGCTAATTTTTGTATTTTTAATAAAGATGAGGTTTCACCATATTGGTCAAGCTGGTCTTGAACTCCTGACCTCAAGTGATCCATCTGCTTCGGCCTCCCAAAGTGCTGGGATTACAGGTGTGAGCACCATGCCCGGCCACCAATTGTCTAATTTTCTGTTACTCACAAACCTGATTCTCATCTAGTTGCATGCAGTGGAGTAACCACTGGCTCTGTCCCTTCTTGAACCTCTTGCTTGTGCCAAGACCTGCTTTCTCTCTCATCAGCGCCCATAAGATCTTCCTCCTTAGCACAAGTCACATTAATAGAGGACTCTCAGGCTGTGCAACTGTGTGCAAAGTACTTAACCTTTCTTGGTCTTACTTGCCCCATCTATAAAATGGGAATGATCATTATTTAACTGCCTGAGGGTGTGTGACTTTGTTATGGGTTGAATTTTGTCCCCTCCCAAATTCATATGTTGAAGTCTTAAAACACCAGCTATCTTAGAATGTGAGAAAATTGGATAGTTCTAGTGTAATTAGTTAAGACGATGTCATACTGGAGGAGGTGGACCCCAATCTAGTATGGCCAGTGTCTTTTTTTTTTTTTTTTTTTTAATTTGAGACAGGGTCTCCCTTTGTTGCCCAGGCTGGAGTGCAGTGGCATGATCTCAGCTCACTGCATCCTCTGCCTCCCAGGTTCAAGCAGTTCTCCTGCCTCAGCCTCCCAAGTAGCTGGGACTACAGGTGAGCACCACCATGCTTGGCTCATTTATGTATTTTTTTTTTTTTTTTGAGACGGAGTTTTGCTCTTGTTGCTCAAGCTGGAGTGCAATGGTGCAATTTTGGCTCACTGCAATCTCCACCTTCCGGGTTTAAGCCATTCTCCTGCCTCACCCTCCCGAGTGGCTGGGATTACAGGCTAGTGCCACCACGCCTGGCTAATTTTTTGTATTTTTAGTAGAAACGGGGTTTCACCATGTTAGCCAGGGTGTTCTCGAACTCCTGACCTCAAGTGATCCACCCACCTCAGCTTCCCAAAGTGCTGGAATTACAGGCACGAGTCATCGTGCCTGTCCTCAGTGTCCTTTTAAATGGGGACATTTAGACACGGAGAGAACACCAGTGAAGGCTGGAGTTATGCTGCCACTACTCAAGGAACACCAAGAAACCACAAAACCCGAGGCAAGAGGCACACAACAGGTTCTTCCTCACAGCCCTGAGAAGGAACCAACTGTGCAGACACCTTGATTTCAGGCTTTTAGCATCCAGAGCTGTGAGACAATAAGTCACTCTTATTTAAGCCACCCAGGCTATGGCACTTTGCTATGGTAGCCCCAGTGGTCTCATCCACCCTTAGAGCCTGAGAGCTTTGATTCTTGAGCATAATTGAAAGAACCTTATTCCCAGCAGTCCGAGGTACAGCAAGACAACATCCTGATGTGATAATGGTGAGGACGGATGTGACACCACTATCTCCCACTTCTTAATTGCTTCTATTGTGCCTGGCCCTTCTCTCATTTATTGCTCTTATCGACCCTGTGGGGTAAGCTTCTAGAACCCATTTTAAGGATATAGAATCAGGGTTCAGAGATGTGAAGTGACTTGCCCAAGGTCAAGCAGCTATTAGGTGGCGGAGTCAGGATGTAAACCCAGACCACTCGACAATAAGACATGCATTTCACCTCCACCCTATAAAGTCTTCAAGCTAAACTGTAAACATTGGTGTTCAGTAGGCATTACTCTCCGTGGCAGGGTTTCTTAACATCCACACTGTGGACATTTTGTCTAGAAAATTCTTTTGTTGGGGTGATATTCTGTGCATTGTAGAATGTTTAGCAGCAGCCTTGGCCTGTACCCATGAGAGACCGATAGCAGCCACCTCTTCCCAACCCATTCCCAGGTGAGACTACCAAAAACATCTCCAAACATTGCAAAACATCCCTTGAGGGGCAAAACTATCCCCAGTTGAGAACCACTGCTCTAGGGGAGTCCCTTTTAAAATCACAGTCCAGGCCGGGCGTGGTGGCTCACGCCTGTAATCCCAGCACTTTGGGAGGCCGAGGTGGGAAGATCATCTGAGGTCAGGAGTTCAAGACCAGCCTGGCCAATATGGCGAAACTCTGTCTCTACTAAAAATACAAAAAAAAAAAAAAAAAAAAAAAAAATTAGCCAGGCGTGGTGGCGGGCGCCTGTAGTCCCAGCTACTTGGGAGGCTGAGGCAGGAGAATGGCGTGAGGCAGGAGAATGGCGTGAGCCAGGGAGGTGGAGCTTGCCGTAAGCCGAGATTGTGCCACTGCACTCCAGCCTGGGTGAGAAGAGCAAAACTCTATCTCAAAAATAAAATAAAATAAAATAAAATAAAATAAAATAAAATAAAATAAAATAATAAAAAAAAATAATCACAGTCCAGGTGGTCCGGGAAGGTGGGATACTTTAGGGGATGCTCAGAGGAGCTGTTCGTCAGCCCACCTCAGGCTCTCTGGGGTGGGTTGTGGCTCCAGCACAGGGAAGGGGGTGGGAAGGAGCATGCGTCTTGCAGCAGACAGGGGCACTTCACATTGTTAAATCCTGGGAAATTGAGGCTGGGGTTCCATGGCCAGTTTTGATTACCGTTTGTCCATGTTGTTACCGATCTTTAAAGTTTGGTTGTGGAAAATTGAGAACTCACAAAGGCTTGGAAATAGGGGTAATGGAACCAGCTTCTTTCTTTAAGTTCAGTCTTTATTTGTTAAGTACCTTTTAGCGTGGGGCAATAATGAGGGACTGTTGAAAAAATGTGTTTGAGCCTTGGCTCTGCTACATTCTAACCAAGGGACCCTGGGAATGTGTCTTAACGTCTGCGAGTCTCAGTTTTCTCATCTGTGTAATAGGATTAGCAATAACCCATGCCTTAAAGCGTTGCCATGAGGATTAAATGAATCAATGTGTTTAAGGTACTCAAAGCAGTGCCTGGCACATAGCAAGAACCCATTAAGTATTTAGCTTCTATTAAGTCTCATTTCTAATGGTGGAGGTAGAGAGGTCAAAGGGACATGACATGTCATAAGTTGTTTTTTTTTTTTAATTTCTGTTTTCTTTTTTTTTTTTTTTTTTTAGACAGAGTCTCACTCTGTCACCCAGGCTGAAGTGCCGTGGCGCGATTACAGCTCACTGCAATCTCTGCTTCCTGGGTTCAAGCGTCTCCTGCCTCAGCCTCCTGAGTAGCTAGGATTACAGGCACCCGCCACCTTTCCTGGCTAATTTTTGTATTTTTAGTAGAGATGGAGTTTCACCTTGTTGGCCAGGCTGATCTTGAACTCCTGATCTCAAGTGACTGTCCGCCCCGACCTCCCAAAGTGCTGGGATTACAGGTGTGAACCACCATGCCCGGCTGTCAAGTTCTTCTTGATCAGGGCTTCCCAACCTCAACACTGTTGATATGGCAGCGGGGGTGGTTTAGAAAATTCTTGGTCATGGTTGGGGTTCTCTTGTGCCTTGTAGATGTTGAGCAGCACCCAGGGCCTTTATCCATTATCTTCCAGTAACACCCTCTTCCTCTAGTTGTGACAAGCAGACTTTGCCAAACATTTCTGGGGAGCAAAGTCGCCCTCACTTGAGAACCGTTGTTCTAGATAATAAGCTCATTTGGGCTTTTTGGCTCAATGTGTAGAATACGGCATCAGTAGCACGTGAAGTTTCTTAGAGATGCAGAATCTCAGGCCCTGAACCAGACTCACTGATCAGAACCTGCATTTCACAAGACTCCCTGGTGAGTCAGATGCATATTAAAGTTTAAGGGGCAGGGCTTTAGAGAATGGATTAGAAAATGGTTAGTGTCATATCATTTAGGTTAGTCTCTAAATCTATAAAGTACAGCACAGAGCACTGGGTTATTAGTTGAATGGATGAATAAATGAATTGTGGCAAAGATAGAGGTTCTTTGCTTAAGATTCTAGCAGTTAACCACATTTTTCAATGCTGTGCTCTGAGCTTGCTGGCTCATACTCAGGCCTGAGATCAGTGCTTTATCAAAAGTGGCTTCACCCAGGAATCTTCATTCATCCAGGACCTCCTGGATTGGGGTGAATTGGGGTGGTGGGTTGTGAGGCAGGAAGGAATAGCTGTGGGCAGAGTTGTGAAGTCTGTGCTGTGTATTCCAACAGACTCTTCTCCTTCCCTTTCTGCCTGGAGACGCTGATGGAGATGGCCTAGGGTGGAGATCTCACGTTAGTGATTTTAAAATGCTTCCTACATCTTTACAGTAATGCTGAGGGGGCTAAAGCATATAAAATAAATTGTACCCTCCTAATTTTTAAAAGCATTGCAATGAGTTATATGAGAATGCATTGGAGGAAGCTTCAGAATTTTTCTTGCTTTGCCTCTAAAAGTGCAGCAGAGGAAATCAGGGCAAGAGAAGGAGTTATCTATCACAACAGGTGGGAGAAGGAATCAAAGAAGAGGGTAAGAATGTATTTAGAAGGTTTGTAAATACTCTTTATTGCAGGCTAGGGGCTGGGGACTTTTGGAATTTGTGCACAAAGGCAATTCACACAAGTGAAATTGCAGGAATTGAACTCTAATGCTTTGAGTAACAAGTGTCATGTTTTAATAGGGCTTATGATATGTGCTGGGCTAATTTCGAAAGGAAAGGTGCCCCCAATAAATATTCTTGATGGCAGAGATAAGAATTAATCTTCAGTGTGGATAGTTTCATCGCTGGGAAAGGGGTGATGAGCTGCAGGCACACTGAGAGGGGTTTCTTGCTTCAACACACATTTTTTTCTGATGGTGGCCTGAGTGCTTATGTGTATTACAGAGATGCAAGGAACATTTAAAGTCTGAGCAGACTCCATGACAACTTCAAACAGAGGCTTGGCTGAAATCCCTCCTGAGCTCCAGTAGACATCTCAGCATGGATGAGATATTATCACTCCTGATGAAGATTGATTTTAAAGTAACTGGGTTCTCAAGGATCCTAATTCTGGGAATCAATTAGATTAATCAGCCTTGTAAAATGACCATGTGGAGTGTATTTCAAGGTTACTGGGGAAATTCTGAAGTCACCAAAGTGGCTGGCTCCCTGAGTGTGATGTGGCCTATACTGTTGGTAGGTTTGATTTGGTTTACGGTGTGGCTTTCATATGGAGCTGGATTACCTTCTCCCAAAGAGAGGTGGGCAGGGGTGTTGGTCAGAATTCTAAGATGCAAGCAACAGAAAGTGACTGGGGTGATTTAAGGAGAACAGGAATTGCTGAGATGGTGATGAGAAGCCCACACATTCGGAGGCTGTGTTGCCAGGGTCAGTGTCCCCAAATCACACCACTGAGCCAAATCTGGTAGGATGTGGTTGCCATGGGGACTGGCCACATCTGCTGCTGCCACCTGCCAGTCCCTGCCGCTTTGTGCACCGGCTCTCAATTCACAATCTGGCGTGGGTGTGTCTGATTCACTGAGCCTAGACAGGTGCCTAGGGTGTCACAGGTGCAGGGGTGGCTGGGAAAGGGGGAATTGGGCATTTTCAGCTTCAGTGGTGGGTGTTGGGGTTTGTCATCTACCAAGTCATATACTGTATTAGAGTTCTCCAGAGGGACAGAACTAATAGGATATATGTATACATGAAAGGGAGTTTATTTAGGAGAATTGACTCATACAATCAGAAAGTGAAGTCCTCCAATAGGCTGTCTTCAAGCTGTGGAAGAAGGAAGCCAATAGTGACTCAGTCCGAGTCCAAATGCCTCAAAAGTATGGAAGCCAACATTAAAGCCTTCAGTCTGTGGTGGAAGGCTCGAGAGCCCCCAGCAAACCACTGGTGTAAGTCTAAGAGTCAAAAGGTCATCGAAAAACCTGGAGTATCTGATGTGGAAGGGCTGGAAGCAACCAGCACAGGAGAAATATGAAAGCCACACGACTCAGCAAGCCAGCTTATCCCACCTTCTTCCACCTGCTTTGTTTTAGCATGCTGGCATCCGATTAGATGGTGCCCACTCACCCTGAGGGTGGGTATTCCTTTCCCAGTCCACTGACTCATGTGTTAACCTTCCCTAGCAACAGCCTCACAGGCATACGCAGAAACAATACTTCACCAGCTATGTAGGCATCCTTAGATCTAAGAATCCTAAGTTATCTTAGGCAATCCAATCAAGTTGACACCTAACATTGGCTATCACACATACAGTAGGGAATTTATTAAACACAAGAAAGATGCTACAGATACTGTTGGCCATATAAAATGACCAATTTTCAGAATAGTGGAATAGACATTCATCCATTCATTCAGAAAATATTTACCAAAGGCGTACTGTAAGCCAGTTCTGCATGCCTGGGAAATCACAATGAATAAAACAGACAAAAATAACTATCCTCATGGGGCTTACATCCTACTGGGGAAAGACAAAAAATCTTATAGAGGTGCATTGACCAATACAGTAGCTGATAGACACGTGCAGCTACTTATGTTTGTAAAAATTAACTAAGATTGAACATCTAGTTCTTCAGTCACAGTAGCCACATTGCAAGCGTTCAATAGCCACATGTGGCTAGTGTCTACTGCAATGAACAGCTCATCAACTCCAAAATCTCCCTTGAATATCATCAGCTCATCTACAGTATCCACATTTGGCGTGGAAGTGGGTGGGAGTATGGTCCATCCTGGGGCACAATTCCTTTCCAATTGTAAGTCTGTGAAACTCAAGACACAAGTTATCAGGTTCTAAAAATGTAATAGTGGGATAGGCACATGATAAAAGTGATAGGCATTCTGATTCCAAACCCAAGAAAACGCGAGGTGAAAAGCAGTCCCCAGTCCCAAGAAGTTTACAAATCCAGCTGGGAAAATTTCTTAGTTTCCAGCCCTAGGAATAATCCTCTCTGTTTTGCAGCTCTAAACTTCTGGGCTCACAGCTCTCCCCGCTGGGTCATGCTTCCCTTTTTAGTGAAAGGTAGCCTGTGTTTTGCAACTGATTGGTTTCAGTCTGTTTCTTGATTGCAGAATTTGGGAAGACCAAGAGCCTCCTTTCATTTTGTATTTTCTGTTTCCCTATCAGGCCAAGTGAGAGTGTTTCTGCTGGTATAACATCCTCAAGAACTTTGTGCATCTCTTATGTATGTCACCAGGTTTCACCACATTTGACAAAAGACTTGTCAACAGTCATTTCTGAGATAATATCTAGTTTGGGCTGCTGCTGAGATGGCTGAAGAGGGGCGTACTGTAAGAGTCACACCCTTTAATGTTTCAAAGAGCCTTTTTGTTGAATGGGTACTCTGAAGTTTTGATCTTTCTGATGAATTAGTAAAAGTTTGTACAGCCACACACTGAAATCTTTCTCTAGCCCCCTTTCCTGACTGGGAATCTCTTGCTTTTAGCTTCTTTTGCCTGCTGGGTAGGCTGAGAAGTCCCCAAGTCATCAAGCCCCTGACTGCCCCCCCCCCCTTTTTTTCTTTTTTATTTAACAGTTCTTACCTCAACTTATTTCTCTCCTCTTATATTTTTCCTATGAGGGTTATGAAAACACAAAGCTGCTCTTCAGTGCTTTGCTTGGAAATCTCCTTTTTTTTTTTTTTTTTTTAAACGGAGTCTTGCTCTGTCGCCTAGGCTGGAGTGCAGTGGCGTGATCTTGACTCACCACAACCACCTCCTGCTGGGTTCAAGCGATTCTCCTGCCTCAGCCTGCTGAGTAGCTGGGATTACAGGTGCCCACCACCATGCCCAGCTAATTTTTGCATTTTTAGTAGAGATGGGATTTCACCATGATTGGTCAGGCTGATCTCCAACTCCTGACCTCAGGTGATCTGTCTGCCTCGGCCCCCTAAAGTGCTGGGATTACAGGCGTGAGCCAGCGCTCCTGGCCCTGTCTAGGTCTTACTACACACCACAAAGACAGCCAGTCACTGAGACGATGAGTGTTTCCAGGGACGAAGGGTTTGTTATGGGTGATGTCAGCTGCATAAAAGGGAGGCAAGCCTCAAATTCGGCCCCCACTCCCACTAACGTTAGGAGTTTATATAGCAGAGAAGGGAAATGCAACAAGGAAGAGAAATGGGTCAACAGGGAGCAGGTGGTTGAATGAGGGATGTAACATCTTATTGTAATATGTGGGGGAAAACAGGAATTAGGGAGTGGTAAGGAAGGGGGAAGTTGGTTGACAGACAGCGGATGCATCTGTACCTGTACTGTACAAATGTAGGTTTACTCAAGCTTGCATTCTATGGGCATCTGGCTTGCTCGAAAATGGGCTGGTTTAAACTGCTTACATATTTTTCTTTCCACATAACTGCAGAACACACTCTGTTAAGCTTTCTGTCACTGCATAACAAGGATCATCTTCTCCCCAGTTTTAAGTAACAGGTTTCCCACTTCCTTTTGAGTACTTACTGGAAGCATCCTTAATGTCCGTGTTTCTTACACTTCTGCTAGCAGTCTGTTCATGTTGATTTAGGTATTCCCTAGGGCAGTTTAGGCTTTTCTATAATCTTACTTCCTTCTGAGCCCTCACCAGCAGCATCTTTAATGTTCGTATATATATTAACAATCTGTTCAAGGCGACCTCAGCTTCTTCTGTCATGGTTCTCAAAATTCTTTTAGTTTCTACCCATTGCCCAATTCCAAAGCCAATTCCACATTTTTAGATGTTTGTTACAGCAGCACATCACTTCTAGGAAGCGAAATAGGTATCAGTTTTCTGTTGCTGCTGTGTCAAACTACCACATATAGTGACTTATGCCAACAAAAAATTTATTATTTTATAGTTATGTAGGCCAGACATCTGGCATGGGTCTTACTGGGTTGAAGTCAAGGTGTTGACAGAACTTCCTTACTGGAGGCTGGAGGGGGGAATCTGTTTCCTTGCTTATATGTGTTGTTGGCAGAAATCACTTCCTTGTGGTTGTAGGACTGAGGTGCCTGTTTTATTGCTGGCTGTAAACTGAAGGTTGTTTCCAGCCTGGAGAAGCCATTGTAGTCCTTGGCTAGTAACCTCCTGCCTCCATCTTCAAAGCCAATGATGGCTGGTTGAATCCTTCTCATGTTTCATTTCTTTGACTTTTCTCAGACCCAGTTGGGAAAGGTGCTCTCTGCTTTTAAGAACTCACGTAATTAGATTGAGCTCACTTGGATAATCCAAGATAATCTCCTTCTCTCAAGCTCTATATCTTTAATATGCAGAGTCTGTTTTGCCACATAAGGTAACGTGTTCACAGATTCTGGAAATAAAGCAGTGGGTATCTTTTTGGAGGGCATTATTCTCCCTCCCACAAGAGTTACACATTTTTCCCACACTCACTGGGAGCTGTGACTCCCAGATAATAAGGTCAGGATAAGAGCCACAGAGATACCATGAATTTCTCCAGATCTTTGGTGACACATGATCCTGGAGCCCCAGAGCAGTCATATCCTGACCCCACAGGCACAAAGTTGTGGTTGACTCGAGCAGGAACATTGAGGAGACATCGGTAACCAGAAGGTCTGTGCTCTAGGGGGAGGGTGTGGAGATGTAAAGCCAAAAGGCCAAGACCCTGAAGTTGTCAGATCAATATGGATTCAAATGCCACCTCTTACACTTGACGTTGAAAAAGTCAATAAGCCCCATTTGAGTCTTGGTTTTCTTAGCTTTTAAAATGGAGGTAATGAAAATAGCATGCACCAAAAGAACAGAGAGAGGCTTTCTAAAAGAAAATATTTTTTTGGGAATATGGCATTGCCATGGGACTGTCCATGCCATAACAAACTACTGTTCAGGGAGATCAAAGAAGACTAAGGCTTTTAGAGGAAAAATGAGAAGGATTACATGTTTTAAGGATCAATAAACAAGGGTAACACTGGCTTGAGGTTGGACAGGCAGTTGTGTTTTTCACAGAGTCTTCTGTGATAGTTTTTGTTATCAGGCATTTATACATCAGAATGCTCTCTTTCTGGCCTTTTCTGGCTTTATTTCTTAATTTTTTTTTTTTTTTTTTTTTTTTTTTTTTTTAAGACGGAGTCTCCCCCTTATTGCCCAGGCTGGAGTGCAGTGCCACGATCTTGGCTCACTGCAACCTCCACCTTCCTGGATTCGAGTGATTCTCCTGACTCAGACTCCTGAGTAGATGAGATTACAGGCACACACCACCATGCCTAGCTAATTTTTTGTATTTTTAGTAGAGACGGGGTTTCACTGTGTTAGCCATGATGTTCTCGATCTCCTGACCTCATGATCCGCCCACCTCGGCCAGTGGCTCCGTTTTGATTCTGACACCTTGCACAATTCCTACATCCAGGGTAACTGCTGGGAGAGGGTTCAGCAGAGCCAATCGTGTGAAACCCATAGAAGCACGGCTCCCACACACGGATGGCTTTAGGGGAGTCCTTGAAAAAAAGGTTGGGAGATGTATGTTGATTTTTGAAATGCTTCTGAGGACAGACAAGACCTGCCTTTCAGACTCTCTTTTGTCTTTCTGAGGGCATGTAATTCTTAGACACCTGGGCTTCCAGGTGCTTGGTTCAGGGCAAGTGCAGGAAGTGCTGGGAGAGAATGGGTCCAGGTCAGGTCCCAGGGAGCTACAAAGTGCATGCGAGGCTGGGGCTTCACAGGAATGCAGGGGAATCACCTTGTGTTCCTACTCATTTGTTTTTAAACCTTGTTCCAAGGGAGTGATGGGGCCAGGTATGATGGCTCACGCCTGTAATCCCAGCACTTTGGGAGGCTGAGGCGGGTGGATCACTTGAGGTCAGGAATTCGAGACCAGCCTGGCCAACATGGCGAAACCCCGTCTCTACTAAAAATACAAAATTAGCCGGGTGTAGTGGAAAAATACAAAAAAACACTTGTAATCCCAGCTACTCGGGAGGGTGAGGCTGGAGAATTGAAACTGGGAGGCAGAGGTTATAGTGAACCAAGATCGTACCACTGCCCTCCAGCCTGGGCAATAGAGCGAGACTCTGTCTCAGAAAAACTCCCCAAAAAACAAAACAAAATGACAATAACAACAAAAACCAAGGGAGTAATGGGAACAGTTAATTTGTAAATGCGAGAGATTGTGAGAGTTTTTTCCCATTTTTCCTCTCCCTCCCCCACACCATTGTGTTCTCATGTTGGGCCATATGAAAGAAACTAAAATGCTGCTTAGATGTCTATTTTTTTAAGCATTATCATCTTGGAAAGTTGGATTTAAATTGGAAGAGTGACATGGAATCTTTAAAATGACTTTATTTTGGTCACAAGAGAAGTAGGAATTTAACATTTAAGAGGTAAACAAGTGTTTTATGGATGTTTCAAGGAGCGTTTTGGCTTTGACAGGGTAAAATTATTTTTGATTGGAAAAAGTACATTTTAGCATTTAACCAAGATTTTTGCATTCCTTTTTCTTCTGTTCTGATTTCTGCCAATCTTCTTGGAGGGAAGACAATTATTTTTCTAAAGGTAAGAGTCAGTTAAAAATGAAGATACTGAACAGCAAGGGTGCTGAACAGAGAAACAAAGGAAGCTGAAGCCTTTTGTAAAATCAAAAGGATCTGGGGTCTTAGACACCATGTGGCCCTGCTGAAACATCATTTTGTTTATACCTTTGAGCATCGAATTCTCCAAGTTATTGGCTGTAGCTTGCAGGGTCTTAATAGGTCTACTTTAAAGAAGGGAGGTAGAAGATTACATGTTCATATATGTTTGGAAAAAATCAGTATAGAGAGATTATGTATACTGTTAAATATAAAGAGCAGGATAAAGTAGCCTGTGTTTCACATTTACTCGACCACAGAATTTTCATTTGTTGGTTGGTCTGATGTGTGGCACACCAATTAACTCTTAGTGTTCTCAAACTTAAGTTTGGGGAATATTACACGTTTTTCTATGGTGAAATTTAGTTGAATTTGAAAGAGGTGGTTTAGTATAACCCAGGGAAATCCACAGTGACGGAGCTTCAGTGGATTTCTCAAATTGTGGCTCATGAACTGCCTGTGTCAGAATCACCTGAAGGGTTTGTTAAAAATCCAGATTTCTGGATCTGATCTCAGATTTATTGAATCTGAATCTCTGGCACTGACATCGTGGACTCTGACTTGTTAGAAACACCCTAGGTCTTTGCTGCTGAAAGTATGGTCTGTGGACTAGCAGCGTCAGAATCAGCTGGAGCTTTTTGGAGTGCAGAATCTCAGCTCCATCCCAATTGCACTGAATCTAAACCTGAATCTGCAATTTTTAAAATTTATTTTATGTTTTTAGACAGTCTTGCTCTGTCGCCCAGGCTGGAGTGCAGTGGTGTGATGTCGGCTCACTGTAACCTTCACCTCCCTGGTTCATATGATTCTCCCGCCTCGGTCTCCTGAGTAGCTGGGACTACAAGCATGTGCTACCACGCCTGACTAACTTTTGTATTTCTAGGAGAGATGGGGTTTCACCATGTTGGCCAGGCTGGTCTCGAACTCCTGGCCTCAAGTGATCCACCTGCCTGGGCCTCCCAAAGTGCTGGGATTACAGACATGAGCCACCATGCCTGGCCTGAATCTGCATTTTTAAGAAGAGCTCTAGGTGATTAATGTGTATGTTTAAGAGAAGAAGCACTGGAGTAGAGAAAAAATCCTCGAATTTTGCTATATATCTTGCTCTAATGCTTTGTATTGTGAACCTGAAAATCTGAGACAGGTCTCAGTTAATTTAGAAAGTTTATTTTGTCAAGGTTGAGGACACACGCCCATGACACAGCCTCAGGAGGTCTTCATGACATGTGCCCAAGGTAGTCGGAGCACAGCCTGGGTTTCACTTATTTTAGGGAGAGATGAGACATCAGTGAATATAGGTAAGATGTACATTGGTTCCTTCTGGAAAGGCAGGACAACTCAAGCAGGGAGGGGGCTTCCAGGTCACTGGTAGGTGAGAGACAAAGGGTTGCATTCTGTTGAGTTTCTGATTAGCCTTTCCAAAGGAGGCAATCAGATATGCGTTTATGTCAGTGAGCAGAGGGAAGCCTTTGAATAGAATGGGAAGCAGGTTGGCCCTGAGCAGTTCTCAGCATGACTTTTCCCTTTAGCTTAGTGATTTGGGGGCCCTAAGATTTATTTTCCTTTCGCAGTATCCTTACATCTTGCTCTAATTTTTTATTTCATCTTTAAAACTATTTAAACAAGGAGTTGTATTTTAGCTAAAACAAAATCGTAATTGAAAGGATAGGCTTGGTTATTCCTCTCTTAGTTGGCTGTTCTATGGAAAGCATTGCTGTTCAGATCAGGGGCCTCTTTAATTTTTTAAAATTTTATTTCAGTAGTTTTTTGGGGAACAGGTGGTTTTTAATTACATGAATAATTTCTTTAGTGGTGATGTCTGAGATTTTGGTGTACCGTCACCAGGGGCCTATTTAAAGGAACTGCTGTTTAGTTGTGATCAAAATATATACTGATTTTCTTTAAACTGGCCAAAGGAAACAGCCTATTGAGGGTTGATCTTATTCTAGATTTATGGATGTGATGGTAGCTGTCAGGTCCACAGCATGGGATGTCTTTCAAGAGTAATCGACTCTGTATAGCTTAATTCCACCTCCCCTTCTATGTCCACTCATGAATTGCTTATAGTCATTTCATTTTAATAACACAGGTATTGATTTTTTTTTTTTTTTGAGACAGAGTCTTGCTCTGTCACCCAGGCTGGAGTGCAGTGGCGCGATCTCGGCTCACTGCAACCTCTGCCTCCCGGGTTCAAGCAATTCTCCTACCTCAGCCTCCCAAGTAGCCTGGATTACAGGCATGCGCCACCAGGCCTGGCTAATTTTTTTTTTGTATTTTTAATAGAGATGGGGTTTCACCATATTGACCAGGCTGATCTCGAACTCCTGATCTTGTGATCCACCCACCTCGGCCTCCCAAAGTGCCGGGGTTACAGGCGTGAACCACCGTGTCTAGCCATAGTTGTTGATTTTACTGAATACATCTACCTTGCATTTGAATCTAGTAAAACAATAAAGGATGGATTTTAAGTAAGCAAAAAGACCACTCAACACTTCCATTGTTATTTAGAGATGCATGGAGTTTTAGCAAGGAGAATGAAAACTCAGTCTGAAATACTAATTTCTTGAGTTTTCAAGTAAGAAGGCCAAAATTATGCTTGATTTCTTTGTAGGTTCTATGATGTGATACTTTACCATCCATACTCATTAATAAGGCAGGGTCCCCTAAGGTTCTTTGTCCACTCAATGACCCATTCCAGGGAACATAATTCAGCAGTTAGAAATTATTTTAAGAGCTGCTCATAAGGATTAGAAGGACCAGTACCCGGTGCTCAGTCATGGGTGAGAACAGTGCCAACTTCCACCAGCCAGAGTTGAAAAACCTCATAGTTTATAAGACATTGGGTAGAGTAATCAGAAGGCTCTTGCCTCAGGAGTGGGGAATAATTAATCCAAGACTAAGCATGGCTCCTGTCCCAGCTGACAAATCTTCAAAATAAGTCTTAAAGGGATCGAACTGTTTTCAAGTAACCTAACTATATCCCAGAACAAAGGTCAAGTATATTTATTAGAATGCCATAATATCAAGCCCAAACAGATTGCAAAGAAGCATGAAAATACAACCTAAAATGAGTAGAAACATGTGTCAGTTGGAATTAATATAGAACTATCAAAAATGTTAGAATTAGCAGAGAAGGACATGTTTAAAAAATTAAACAGAAACATGGAAGACAAAAAAAGACCCAAATCAAAACTCTAGAGATAGAACTCTGTGATATTTGAGGTTTAAATTCATGAGGTGAAATCAACAGCAGATTAGACATTGCCCATACACAAAAAAGATGAGTGAACATGATGACATAGCAACAAACTGTCCAAAATTAAACACATAGAGAACAATAATAATGAAAAAAAGAGAACAGCGTTAGTAATCTCTGGAACAAGTTCAAGGAATTTAATATATGCGTAGATGAAGTCCCTAAAGGAATGAGAGAGATGGAGAGACAGAAAAAATATTTACAGATAGTGGCTTAAAATTTTTCCACGTTTCATGAAAAGCACAAACCCAGAGACCTAAGAAACTCAATGAACACGCAGAAGAGACACGAAGAAAACTACTCTAGGCACATCATAATCAAGTGTTCAAGCTTAGTGATATAAAAACTTAAAAGCATCCAGAGGGAAAAACAAGACAGATTACTTACAGAGCCACAAAGATAAGGGTGACAGTGTATTTTTTGGTCAGAAATAATTCAAGTGCAAAGATGGAGTAAAACAACAAAACAAAAATAAAAACACTAATGTAAGTGCAAAAAGAAAGTCCAAACCTGAAATAACTGCAAGGAGAAATAGTCAAATCCAGAGTTATGATTGAATGTCAATACATTGCTTACAACAATTGATATAGAGAGTAGATAGAAAGTATGCAAAAGACTTGAACAATGTCACCAACCTGTTTGACCTAATTGAAGCTTACGGAGCCCACCACCCAGCAATAGGATACACATTCTTTCTGAGTGCACCCAGAACATTTACCCAAATTTTATTTGGGAAAATAAATTATTTTCTGGGCCATAAAACCAGTCTCAATAATTTCAGAAGGATTCAGGTCCTGCAAAGTAAGTTCTTTGGTCCCAGTAGAATTAAACTGGAAATTGGCAACAGAAGGAACTCTGGGAAATCCTGAGGGTTTTTGAAACCAGCACATGCTAAGTAACTCATGCATGGAGAAAGGGGTTAAAGAGAAATTAGAAGCTATTTTGAATTGAATGAAAATGAAAACACAACATATCAAAATTTGGGGGGATACTGTTAAAAAGGGAAATGTATATAGCACTCATTAGAGAAAAATAAAGTTCTCCAATTTCACTTTAAGAGACTAGAATGAAAAGAACAAATTTAACACAAAGTAAGCAGAGAAAAATAATAAAGATCAGAGAGAAATTAATGAAATGAAAAACAGAAAAACAATAGAGAAAAATCAATAAAACCAATAGCTAGTTTTTGGGAAGATCAATAAATTGAGAAGCAGCTAACCAGAATGATCAGGATAAAAAATGATATCAAATACTAAAGATATATCTTTGTATAGTACATACTTATATCTTAAGGCATAACTATATCTTAAAGATAATATGGGAATATTGTGAACAACTTTATGCTCATAAATTTGACAAAATGAATGAAATAGATAAATTTCTTGGAAGATATAAACTACTAAAGCTAATTTAAGAACTAGGTAACAATATTAACCCTATATCAAGTTTTAGGGATTCAATTTGTAGTTAAAAACTTTCCCACAAAGACAAATACAGGTATAGATGGCCTTACTATTACATTCTTTTTTTGTTGTTTTTTTTGAGATGGAGTCTTGGTCTGTCTTCCAGGCTGGAGTGTAGTGGACCATTCTTGGCTCACTGCAACCTCTGCCTCCTGGGTTCAGGTGATTCTTCTGCCTCAGCCTTCCCAGTAGCTGGGATTACAGGCACCTGCCACCATTCCTGGCTAACTTTTGTATTTTTTAGTAGAGACAGGGTTTCACTATGTTGCCCAGGCTGGTCTTGAAAACTTGACCTCAGCCTTGGCCTCCCAAAGTGCTGGGATTACAGCTGTGAGCACTCCCTGCCCTTAGTGTTAAATTCTAACAAATATTTAGGAAAGAAATAATATCAGTTCTATACAAACTATTCCAGGAAATTGAAGAGGAAAGATTATTTTAGGAGACAGGTATTGCCCCAATGGCAAAACCTGACAGAGAAATTATAAGAAGAGGAAACTGAAGTCCAGTATCTATCATGAATATAGATGCAAATAATTCTAAACAAAATTTTAGCAAAGCAAATACAGCAATATATTAAAAGGGTAATGTATCATGGCCAAGGGTGGTTTATGCTAGGTTGGTTTAAAATTCAAATATAATCAATAGAATCCATCATATTAAGAAATAAAAAGTGAGAGACACATGATCATCTCAACGGACACAGAAAAAATATGTAAGAATTTAACATCTATTCTCAATTAAAAAACAACCTCTCATCAAGTAGGAATGTAAGGAAATTACTTTGATAAAATATGTCTATGAAAAATCTCTTTCATACTTAATAGTGAAAGACTGAATGCTTTCTCTTTAAGATCGGGAACAAGAATGTCTGCTCTTACCACTTTTTTCACACTGTAGTGGAATAAGTCACTTTAATAAGGCAGGAGAAATGAATAAAACCCAGAAAGTAAAGGATAAAATAGACGTGTCTTTATTTATGGATAGCAAGATCTATTATAAAATCCAGTGAGTTCTAAAAACTTTTTTTTTGCTGAACAACTATGAATTTAGTGAGATTACAGAACAGTAAGATAATTATACAAAAAGCCATTGTATTTCTATATAATAACAATAAAGAAGTGAAAAAGTGAAAAATACTATCTATAATACTATCAAATGAAATAATAAGGAATACATAGGGATAAGTCTGACTAAATTTGTATGATTCGTACACTGAAAATTACAATATATTAATAAGAGAAACTAATGAAGAACTAAATAAATGGAGAGATTTATTTAGTTCTTCATTTCAGAAAACACTAAATATTGTTAAGGTGTCAATTCTCCCAAATTCATCTGCAGAGTCAACGCAATCCAAACCACAATATCATCTAGGCTTTTTTGCGGGGTGGAAATTCACAAGCTGATTTTGAAATTTATACAGACATTGAAAGACCAGTAATACCCAAAACAGCTTTGAAGAAGAACAAAGTTAGAGGGCTAACATGATCTGATTTCAAGATTTATTACAAAGCTATTGTAATCAAGACAGTGTACTATTGACATCAAGATAGATACTTGAGTCAATGTAACAATAAAGAGAGTTCAGTGGAGTAGAATCATCTTTTCAACAAATGGTGTTGAAATAATCGGACATCCGTGTGCAAACAAATGAATTCCAATCTGTATCTGTGGCATATACAAAATTTAACTGAAAATGCATCATACATTCAGATATACAACCTAAATCTGTAAACCTTCTAAAGATACCATAGGAAAATCTGTGTGATGTTGGCTTAGGCAAAAATTTCTTAGATATGTTGCCAAAAACAAGACCTATTAAAAATGGATAAATTTTAAAATTGGCAAATTGAACTCATCAAAATTAAAAAGCACTTTGAAAAACACTTAGGAGAATGACCAGCAACATATTTGGTGAAAATGTTTGCAAACTATGTATCTGATAAAGGACTTATGTGTAGAATGAGTAAAGAACTCTCAAAACTCGATAATAAGAAAATACCCAATAAAACAATGGTAAAATATTTGAACAGACGTTTTACCAAATTAGATATACATGGCAAATAATCACATGAAAACATGTTCAACATCATTAATCATTAGGGAAATACAAATGAAGACCACAATGAGGTACCATTATACGTCCTTTAGAATGACTAAAAGTAGAAAGACTGACCACACCAAGTCTTGGCAAAGATGAAGAGAAACTGGAACTCTCATACATTACTTATGAGAATGTAAAATGGTATAACCACTTTGAAAAACAGTTTGACAGTTTCCTAACTGGTTCAACGTGTACCTATCATGTGATCTAGCCATTTCACGTCTAGAGGTATTTATCCATGAGAAAAGACAGCATGTGCTCAAACAACCCACATGTGCATGAACATTGATGGTGATTTTATTTATCAGAGCCAAAAACTAGAAACCACCCAAATGTCTATTATCAGGTGAATGTAGAAAACAATTTGTGGCACATGCATATAATGGAATACTATTCAGCAGTAAAAAGGAATGAGCTATCTATACATGCAACAACATGGGTAAGTCTCAAAAGCTTTATGCTCAGTGAAAGATGCCAGATAAAAAAGATTACATACTATATAAGCCTATTTATATGAATTCTAGAAAATGCAAATCTATAGTGACAGAAAACAGATCATTGGTTGCCTGTTGACAAGGGTGGGAAGTGGGAAAGGATGAGCGGGAGAGATTACAGAGAGGCATAAATTCATTAACGATGCCTTGAGTGAAGAATACGTGGTGCATATACACAATGGAATACTACACAGCCGTATCAAAGCACAAAATCATGTCCTGTGCAGCAATATGGATCCAACTGGAGGCGATTATCCGAAGCGAATTAATGCAGGAACAGAAAACCAAATACTACATGTGCTCATTTATAAGTGGGAGCTAAACATTGGGTACACATGGACGTAAAGATGGCAACCATAGGCCAGGCACGGTGGCTCATGCCTGTAATCCTAGCACTTTGGGAGGCTGAGGTGGGCAGATCCCCTGAGGTCAGGAGTTCTAGATCAGCCTGGCTAACATGGTGAAACCCTGTCTCTATTAAAAATACAAAAAATTAACTGGGCATGGTGGCTTGTGCCTGTAATCCCAGCTACTTGGGAAGCTGACACAGGAGAATCCCTTGAACCAGTGAGGTGGAGGTTGCAGTGAGCTGAGATTGTACCACTGCACTCCAGCCTGGGTGACAGAGCAAGACTCTGTCAAAACCAAACAAACAATAACAACAACTATATATATATATATATATATATACATACCCATTGGGGACTACTGGTGGGGGAGAAAGGAAGAAGGGAGGAAGGGTTGAGAAACTAACTATTGGGTACTATGCTCACTGCCTGGGTGATGGGATCATTTGTACCCCAAACTTCAGTGTCATGCAATATACTTGAGTAACAAACCTGCACATGTACTCCCTGAATCTAAAATAAAAGTTGCAATTAAAAAAAGGAGCACACACAGAAATAGAAAGAATGAATAAGACCACCTATTTGATAGCACAACATAGTGGCCATAATTGATAATAACTTAATTGTAGATTTAAATATAACGTAAAGAGTGTAATTGGATGGTTTGTAACTCAAAGGATAAATGCTTCGGGGGATGGACACCCCATTCTCCATGATGTGTTTATTTCACGTCGCACGCCTGTATCAAAACATCTCATCTACCGCATAAATATATACACCAACTATGTACCCAAATGATTAAAAATAAAAAAAAACACAAAAAATTTAAAAAGGAGCACAAATAAACTTTTGGGAATGATGGATATTTCACTGTCTTGAGTGACGTGAGAGTTCCCGGATGTATGTATATGTCAAAACTTATCAAGCGGCACACTTAAACACTAAATTCAACCTTCTCTCAATGAAAACACCTGCGCATTCCATGGTTGAAGTGAGAGAAGGCTGGGGCCAAGGATGAGGAAGAAGATGGAAGGGGCACAGGGGCACTTCTGCCAAAAAACAAGTCTTTTACATTATACGTCCTCTCTCTGCTGTTTCTGAAAATTGTCTGTTATTAGTAATGAAGAGAAGGTGGTTTTATTGGATGTGGATGCTGATACAGCTCATGACAATTTATACTGGCCGCAAGACAGTGGTTTGTAGATCCTATCCTGAAAAGAGACAGCCTCCTGGAGGACCCCAGCTTCCAAAGATGACCCTATGAGCAGCTCGTTGTACTTGCTTCCTCCTCTGCCTGAACATTGCAGGTGGTTGTTCCTGAGGCAGCCATGACCAAGTGGCGAACTTGTTGAGAAGGAGCTGAAATGCTGTCAGCATGTGGGAGAGCCTGGGAGCCTTCCTTCTGGTCTGCAGGCACTTCTGTCTGTCTCACTCTCTGAGCTTGACTGTTCTTGCTTGAACTTTGCTTTCTATCCTGGGTCCCCTGCTGGTAACTGGCTCTGTTTCTTCCAGCTGTGGGACCCTCAATAGCCATCATCTGGTGGGTGACATTGATCAGAAGGAATTTTTCTATTTCAGAGTTATATTTATTGGCTATGAATACTTGGGAACACTTTGGAAGAGGGAAATGACATAGTGAGTAAGATAGAGAGGCAGATATGATAAAGGGGAAGATTATACAGTCAGTTCTGCAATAGCATGACGTGTATTTTCCTAAACATCACTATACTATGCAGAATTGCACAGTAAAACCAGATGGGAAAAATTGGGTTGGGGCACAACATTCAAAAACTTCGTCAGTGAGATGTTTAAAAAGGGTAGAAACCTAATACAAATCATAGCACGGTTTTACATATATTAAGTGGTTAAGAAATGCATATATAGTAAAATAAACATCTCAGTTCACCCTGGAAAAGACCTGAAGTTTGGTATGGAAGTGGATGTCTGAAGGAATGTAGTTTGTGAGTTACTGGGAAGAGTGGAAGCAGTGTTATCTGAGATCGAAGGGAATCTTGCAGCCCCAGGTGTGGATGAATGTGGCTTGTAACTTGCACAGTGAACTGAGGTAGCTGGTAGATGTTTGCATGTGTGTGTGCGCCCATGTGCACACATGCTTGTATTTTGCATATTGCTCAATGTCTCAGCCCAGCTGGTTACAGCTTTCTGTGTTTACCTAGTGTTTCTCGCAGATGAAATCATGCATAAGCAAATGCAAAATGTTATGCTCAGATTGTTCCCTAATATATCAGTTACACTGGAACAAATTCACATCTTCCAAACAAGCATCACTGCAGAACCAACTGTGCAGTGTTGAGAGAGGGGCTGTGTGGAGGAGCTTTCTAAAGGAGGTTGCTGGAGGAGGTTGTAGGGTAGGACTGAACTGTAGGATCTCAAGAACACCCAATCGTGGCACCTGCCTTTGTTTAGCTGCTGTTAGTAAACCAAGTGTCTATGAATCCATGTTTCCCTGTCTTACCCACCACTGTTGCTACGCAGAAGGAACTGGAAAGGCAGCTCATACTTCAGGGCTGTCGTGAGTCACCTTGGGCTCTGATTACAGCTCTGTTGGGTCTATCAGCCACTAAAGAAGACTGAGGCTGCCCAGGGGGGCAGTAGGAAGGGGAGCCAGCTGTCCCTTGACCCAGAACCGAGAGAGTTGTACAGAAACAGATGCCCAGACATTGTTATTTAAGACCTGTCACATTAAAAAAATGTAGTCATTGACACGATGTTGTCAATTCAATTACCAGCTTGTTATTGACTTATTGAGTACCTACTACGTATCAGGTCCCATTTATGGTACGTTAGCAAATAAAGCAGACAAAGCTCCTTGTCCCTGTGGCATTTGTATTCTGGAGACTCAGATAAATGATGTGTTATTTTTCTGAATAAGGACATGAGAAAGAACAAGTCAGCAATAACAATAATAATTCATGCTTTCATTTCAAAAAAGAATCGTCACCTTTATTTTTGAAAGGGCATCTTTATACTGGGTGCATAGGGCTGATGTAATCTCAGAATGCAGGGCTGATCTTTAAAGAAAGCCGTATATCCACATACAGAGTCTTGGAAACCTCAGCTGATGGGCAAGGGAAGGTTAAGCCTTGAGAAGGATCCAACTGTCTTATTTCTGGCCCATAACTCTCCATAATAAAGGATGTCTCTTGCATATCAAATGCTCAGGGAACTGTGCGGAGGCAACCCTTGGCCCTAAATACCGACTGCATGGTTCTTACTTGCTGGGAGCTTTCTCCTGCCAGTCTTGCCTCAGTTTCTCCTCTAACCTCTTGAGAGTTGAGGCGTTTTTCTTCTGGTTTGAGATAAGTAACTGTCTCTGGAGCTCTTACCCCCTGACTTCCTCCAGCAAGCACTTTCCTTCCCCATCCTCCCAGGCTGAATCTTCAACAGGGGCTATTTGTACTATAGTTGCTTACTTACCGAACACTTCAGCATCCACGGAGGCAGCTGGTCTGCCCAGAGTGGGACACATGTGCAAGCCTCCCTGAAGCCCCAGATGCTACTGGGTTGTTGGATGGGACATAGCCAGAGGCGCTAGCATATGCACAGGGCGATTCCAACAAAACTCTCTTGTTACCACTAAATTGTGCTGCCTGCCGCAGCTAGGGAGTTCCGGCTTCCTTAGGATACATACGAACAGGTTTACCAAGTGCCTGTGAATGCACTCTGCTTTAGGACTGTGTTCCATCAGGGATGATGCCTGTTCTCTAGCAGCTTGCTTTCAGCACGGTGATTCGGTGTGTGTCCCATGGGCCTGGGTTCAAATCTCAGCCCTTTTTTTTTTTTACCTTAAGTTCTGGGATAGACGTGCAGGTTTGTTACAGAGGTATACATGTGCCATGGTAGTTTGCCGCACCTATCAGCCTATCATCTAGATTTTAAGCCCCGCATATATTATGTATTTCTCCTAAAGCTCTCCCTCCCTCCACCCCCCCACCCGCTGACAGGCCCTGGTGTCTGATGTTCCCCTCCCTGTGTCCATGTGTTCTCATTGTTCAACTCCCACTTACCAGTGAGAATATGCGGTGTTTGGTTTTCTGTTCTGGTGTTAGTTTGCTGAGAATGATGGCTTCCAGCTTCATCCATGTCCCTGCAAAGGACATGAACTCATTCTTTTTTATGCTCAGCTCCTTTTTATTATTAGCTGTAGATGAGTCCTTAAACTTTTCTAAGCTTTGGTTTCCTCATCTAAGGATATGCATAATAATAAAACAGACCCTGTCGTGTTACAGTGAAATTGAACTAAGATAATGTAGTCAGCCCAGTCTGGTACATGGCCAGAACTTAACGCAAGTGAATTCTCACCATCAACGGAGTGCAGCTTCTCTGAGATAACCTTGCTTAGCGATTCCCATCCCTTGGGGATGATTCTTTTCCCCTGGGCTAAGAGTGGTTTATTATCCATCCCTCCTTGAGCGTTCCATCATATGTTGCCTCCTATGGGGCTAACATACAGAGTGTTTCTGCCTTATTTTTCCAGTGGTATTTGCTCACAATTATTGAGCTCTTCAATGACAGGCATGGGGCTAAGGACTTCCCAAAGGTTTCTATATTAAATGCTTACATAGCCCAAGAGGTGCGGAACGTTTTAGTCCATGTTTCAGATGAGAAAACTGCAGACCAGGAAAGTTTAGTAACTTACTTAAAACCACACAGCTAGTCAGGGGCAGAGAAGTGGTTAGAAGCCTGGCTTTTCTCTCCACCCATAGGCATTTCATACTCTCAGATGGTGGAGGTCAGAGTATGCATCTTATTTGTAAGTGTAGAGAAGTTGGCCAGTAAAATAGAATTGGAAACCGACTCACATTGGGAAACTATTTTGCCAGCCTTCCCTCTACAGTGCTTCTGAGCAGGAAGATTCAATGACCCAGTGGTGAGTAATGGCTTCCCTTTGCTCTGATCACAGTCAGATAATGAAGTCCCTGCTGCTAAACAAACATACACCCAGGCCTCGGAGCAGGTACAGCCCCTGGTAAACGAGGAAGAGGGAGAAGGTCAGCACATTCCCATCTTGATACCCATCTCCAGGTCCTCAACAGCTTGGGGCAAGAATTCAAAAGGCAAGTTGTATGGAATACTATGCAGCCATAAAAAAGGATGAGTCCCTGTCCTTTACAGGGACATGGATGAAGCTGGAAACCATCATTCTCAGCAAACTATCACAAGGACAGAAAACCAAACACCGCATGTTCTCACTCATAGGTGGGACTTGAACAATGAGATCACTTGGACACAGGGCGGGGAACAGCACACACCGGGCCTGTCGGGGGGTGGGGGGCTGGGGGAGGGATAGCATTAGGACAAATACCTAATGTAAATGATGAGTTGATGGGTGCAGCAAACCAACATGGCACATGTATACCTATGTATTAAACCTGCACATTATACACACGTACCCTAGAACTTAAAGTATAAAAATAAAAAAAGCAAAGTGTATGCCATATGTCTGAATTTTTTTTTTTTTTTTGAGATGGAGTCTCACTCTTTCCCCCAGGCCAGAGTGCAGTGGTGCGATCTCGGCTCACTGCAAGCTCTGCCTCCTGGATTCACGCCATTCTCCTGCCTCAGCCTCCCGAGTAGGTGGGACTACAGGCACCTGCCACCACACCCGGCTAATTTTTTGTATTTTTAGTAGAGACGGGGTTTCACTGTGTTAGCCAGGATGGTCTCGATCTCCTGACCTCGTGATCTGCCCGTCTCAGCCTCCCAAAGTGCTGGGATTACAGGCATGAGCCACCACACCCAGCCATGTCTGAATATTTTAAAACAGTGCATTAAGCTAAAACCATCAGATAGAATGTTCTATCCATATATCCATATATATATATATATTTATGTATATACATGTAAAACCTCATACCACAATATTGAAAAAACATGTATACTGCTATAGAGTTTTTATATAATTAAAGATCAACAAAACACTCCACATGATTGAATTTAATTATTATTGCATATGTCTGGGTATCCTGTGGATGGATCAGAGATGTCTGGATGATTGGCAAACAACAGACATGTCTTATAATAAGCAATATTTTCTTATTCCATGTATTTTTTTTTTTTTTGAGACAGAGTCTTGCTGTTGTTGCTCAGGCTGGAGTGCAGTGGCATGATCTCAGCTCACTGCAACCTCTGCCCCCCTGGGTTCAAGTGATTCTCCTGCCTTAGCCTCCCAAGTAGCTGGGATTAGAAGTGGCCACCACCATGCCTGATTAATTTTTGTATTTTTAGTAGAGATGGGGTTTCACAGTGTTGCCCAGGCTGGTCTAGAACTCCTGACCTCAAGTGATCTGCCCACGTTGATCTCCTGCAGTGCTGGGATTACATGCATAAGCCATCATGGCTGGCCTTTTCTACATATTCTATTGACAATAATGACCTAAAAGCATAAAACCTAAAATAATTATATTCAAAAGTTATAAAACTGGTGTATATTTCTGTAAAAAATGCAAGTTATGTTTTAAAAATAAAAAAATTAAAATTATTTTTCTATATTTTCAAAAGAGGTTTTCTAAAACATTGAAAAGTATCTAAGAGTAAATGGAAAAATACAAACCATATAAAAATGTATATTAACATTTTAATAAAGCTGACCATTTTAATTTTAGCAACTTTAATCAGATATCATATGTTTCTATAATAAAACTGCACAGTTTTGCTTTCAATGTCCATCTTGGAGCCAATGTAATGTCCATCTTGGAGCCGTCATTCAACACTTACACAAATTTAAGACCAATGAACAGTTAGTGTTGCAACCTATTCCCAGACACCAAAGACTCTATTCAAAAATGTCTCAGGGATTATGAAGTGATCAACAAAGAGAAGCAAGGAATGAATGCTTGATACTGGTGGATGATGGATTTGACAAGTTAATTAATTCATTTGTCTTTTTTCTTACATTCTTCCTACCTTCTGAGCAGTTGTCTCCATTGTGACGGGCAGTGGTACAACACGCAGACCTTGAATGCAATTAGAAGTGACCGCTTTCTGATCCAAGGACAGGATGCAGAGTTGTATTTCCATGGGGCTTGAATGGTGTTAGTCATAGGAGTGGATATTTATGGTCACAGACTGCACTGGGTCACTCTGACAACCAAGTCCCAGAAGAGAGAAGTTTTCTTTAATTAATAAATGTACTCTTCTGTGTGTTTCTGACATGTGGGGCTCTCTAAAGCTCGGGGTACAGGGCAAGAGCCCCCCTTGCCTGCATCTGGCTACCCTCCACTATGGATGTTGATGGATTCAATTCAGTGGATAGAATGGAACTATGAGGTTGGTGCAAAAGTAATTGCGGTTTTTTGCAATTACTTTTATTTTTATTATTTTTGAGATGGAGTCTCTCGTCGCTCAGATTGGAGTGCAGTGTTGTGATCTCGGCTCATTGCAACCTATGCCTCCTGGGCTCAAGCAATTCTCCTGCCTCAGCCTCACGAGTAGCTGGGACTACAGGCATGAGCCACCAGGCCTGGCAAATTTTTGTATTTTTAGTAGAGATGGGGTTTCACCATCTTGACCAGGCTGGTCTTGAACTCTGACCTCAGGTGATCCACCTGCCTCAGCCTCCCAAAGTGCTGGGATTACAGACGTAAGCCACTGCACGGGGCCTTGCAATTACTTTTAATGGCAAAATCGCAATTACTTTTGCACCAACCTTATAGTTGGAGAGAGTGTGAAAGTTACCATAATCTGGAACATATGCCCTATGTGTAGCTCTGTTGAAGTGAGGGTTGAGGGCAGAGACGGGGAAGTGTTTCACTAAGTCTGGACAGGTTCATTAGAAAGACCCTCTCCCTTGGCTGGGTGCAGTGGCTCATGCCTGTAATCCCAGCACTTTGGGAGGCCTAGGTGGGCAGATCACCTGAGGTCAGGAGTTCGAGACCAGCCTGACCAATATGGAAAAACCCTGTCTCTAGTAAAAATACAAAATTAGCCGGTTGTGGTGGTGCATGTTTGTAATCCCAGCTACTCAGGAAGCTGAGACAGGAGAATCGCTTGAATCCTGGAGGCGGAGGTTGCAGTGAGCTGAGATCATGCCATTGCACTCCAGCCTGGGCAACAGAATGAGACTCTGTCTCAAAAAACAAACAAACAAAGACAAACAACAACAACAAAAAACACCCTCTCTCCCTGTATTCTACTACTGTGATTTATGCGTCAGCCAACCTGTTAGAATTTATATTGAGGAAATATGAACACATATGTTAATTAAGGAACACATTTGCCTCTTGCAGTTACATACGTTCGGTCTGCAGAGGAGCCCTGGTCATATTAATGAGGCTTTGCTTTGCTTTAAGGCTAATTCCAAGCCTGCCATCTGTAGAGAGCGCTATCAAAGGGATCTCAATGTAAACAGTGGTATTGGTGATTGGCTCTGGTGGGGCCTTGCCCACCCTCCCTGGCAGCTGCTGAAATTGAACTGTCAGCTGAGGAAGATGAAATGCTACTTTGTTCTGTGGCTTGAGCTCCCAGAGGCAACGTTTCCAGGTCATTTGACATTAGTTCAGAGAATGGGAAAGTATTTATCTTTTCCCCTCCCCCTTTTTCTAAAACTTAAGAAAAAGAAATGCTCAATGCTTGTTGGTGAGTAGGAAGTGACAGCTCTCCAAGACGGCTGCCTGATGTTTGAGGGGAGATGTTTACTGGGGTTGCTAGCTGAGCTGCAGAGGATGCCAACCCTTTCCCTCTCGGGAGAACTAGCGGCTGCAGACTGACTGTCACCCTCGGGCACCTTCCATGTGATACTCTTTGAAGCAATGTTTTCTGAAGAATGTTCCTTGGGACATGAGATGCACGACATGTCCCCTTGGAAAGAAAGATGCCACGAAAACAAAACAAAACACTGTTCTGTGGCCACATAAGTTTGAGGCCACAGTGTTTTCAGGCCACTGTGTACCCTATTACTTCCCTCTCATTGAGATACAGTTCATATGTCTATTTTATAGGCTCTGGGGATTTCTGTGGGCAAGAAACTTGTTCAGCTTTGCTGAAGCTAGAATTTCCTCATGTTAATTTGAATTTTTAAGCTTTTCTGAGGCTGAACTTGGTGGCTCATGCCTGTAATCCCAGCACTTTGGGAGGCCGAGGTGGGTGGATCATGAGGTCAGGAGATCGAGACCATCCTGGTTAATACAGTGAAACCCCATCTCTACCAAAAATACAAAAAATTAGCTGGGTGTGGTGGCAGGCACCTGTAGTCCCAGTTACTCAGGAGGCTGAGGCAGGAGAGTCACTTGAACCCAGGAGGCAGAGGTTGTAGTGAGCCAGGATTGCGCCACTGTACTCCAGCCTGGGCGACAGAGTGAGACTCCAGCTCAAAAAAAAAAAAAAATTTTTTTTCTGAAAGGATGTTTGCATTTCTGCTGTCTGTCTGGCACTGTGCAAGGCACCCATTTGAGAGATACGATGGGAGTCAAGCACATGGGCATTGGGTGCCCGTATGAAGCTTACAGGGAGATAACAAACAGGGAAAAAAACTGAATATACATTTTGATGCGTAATATGAAGAAACAACTGGGGTGCTGCGGTAAGGAGTATCGGAGGGGTGACTGTGATGGGGAGCAGGGATCACTCCAGGAAGGCAACTTTTAGTTGAAAACCAAAGCATGAGAAGGAGGCAGACATGCGCAGTGTGGGAGAAAGAGATGGGTAAGCATGTGCAAAGGCCCTGAGGCATTGTGTGATCTAGTTCTTAGAAACAGTTGAAGACTTGTGGTACAGACAGGAAACAAGGAACTACTGGGTAGAAGAGGGTGGTACCCAGGTGGGGCAAAGGCCCCACCCCCAAACCTGAAGACCCGTGGCTGTAAGTGAGGACAGGCATTTCTGTTGTCTCACCCAAACAGTTGCCTTTTGGCCTGCCACACCCCTCGTCCTGGCTCCCTATAAACTCAAGACCTTAGTGGCCACACCCACAATCGGCTGAAGGTCAGAACCAGAACAGTGATGGTGGAACAATGTGGCGGAGAAAGAGAGAAGAGGAAGGATGTCTGGATGCCAAGGGGAGTTCAGCTGGCGGTGGTCAGAGAAGAGACTCGCCACTGGAAGGCCCAACTTTAGGGGAAGACTGCCTTCTCACTCTATCCCCCGCTTCCAGCTCCCCTTCCATCTTGCTGAGAGCCACTCCCATCACTCAATAATACCTTGTACTCATCCTCCCAGCCCACGTGTGATCCAATTCTTGCAGTATGCTGGGCAAGAACTCGGGATACAGAAGGCTGTCACACTAGCCCCCTGCCCTTGTGATAAGGCCGAGGGTCTGTTGAGCTGATTAACACACAAGCTGTCTGCAGCATGCAAAGCTGAAAGAGCACACTGTAACACACTGCTGCTGGGCTTTGGGAGTTCTTAGACAGCCAACCCTAGATGCAGCTGTGGAGCCAGAGCCCAAAAGCGGTCCCCATGTCCTCACCACCTACCCATCTGCAAGTTCCCCTTAGAGGTTTGAGCATCGAGGAAACTGAAGGAGCGAGCCACAGCCCTGTCACACGTCCTGCCAGGGGGATATGGGAACTCTCCCATTTCACTTGTACCCTGTACAAACTACCTTAGTGACCAGAGACACTCCCGAGATCCTTACAAAGGCCTGGCACAAAGTAGATAATCTGAATTGGTCCCTTTCCTTTCCTTGTCAAGGGGATTCTGAACATGGCCATTGAGAAGAGTCTCAGTCTTGAGCAAACTCCCTGGGTCTGTTCCTGCCATAATCTCAGTCTTGTGTGGGGTGGGACCCTGAGACTGTCAGCCCCCTCAGACTGCAGAGGGTCTGTCTTTGTAGCTTTCTGGCCAAAGCCCCCAATTCAGATCAAGGTGTGTAATTTGGATTCACTCAATCCATCGTGAGCGTGCAAAGGTGTCAGAACGCTAGAGCAGGAGTTCTCGAAGGTCCATGTACAAGAGAGACGCCTGGAGAACTTGTTAAAATGTGCAGTCTCTGGGACCACCCCTTAGATCTGGAATCCATAAGCCTTGAGGTAGATGTGTAAGGCATGCCAGGTGGGTCAGAGGGTGACGATCACACACTCATCACACTTTGTGAAATACCCTGAAACCATAGCAGTTATGCTCACGTGGGTACAGAGCTGGGCTGGGGGGTTTGCCTGAGGGAATCTGAGATTTTGATATGTGATCAGTTTTTGTCTTGCTCCTCCATAATAGCAAAAGGGGTTTATATACCTAGGAGAATCCTCCTAGGCAAAAAAAAAAAAAAAAAGTGAAGTGTAGAGAAAACTGGAAAAGTACTTTGCCACCCAGCAGGGGCAACGGCATACCCCTGTTCTGGTTCTTGGTTTGTTTAAGCATGGTTTATATATTTTTTGATTTATAAATTCCATGAGGTACATCTTAAGGATTGTAGCAAACTTTGATGTGGAAGCCATTTGTTTCATAATCTGGTATGGCTGTGATCCTCAAATCTGAAATATGGCAGCTAATAAGCTAATACATGAGGAAACAGACTTATTTACATACTCTCTAAACAAGCCAAACAAGGCTACAGCGTTTTTGCAGGTAAATGAAGCCCACACCACTGGGAAGGCCTGTCAGGATTGGGCCGTGGCCATACGGGTCAGAGGAGATTGATCCACACCTCCTTCCTTGAACCTGGTCTGGTTCCTCTGTCCTAAAGGTGCCCCTCCACCTGGGACCTTGATACCACTCTTTTCTTGGAAGTTGCTCTATCAATTTTCTCCTTTTTCTCCTTGGAATATAAATAAACTTCCCAAATCTCTTTCTTCCTAGGTCATTCTCTCTTGTGCAACATTAAAGTCTGCAGTGATAACCACTCTCCTCATCTTGCTTTTAACATCAGCCCAGGGACTTCTTACTGCTTCCAGGATGCGCACGGACTAGCCCCTGCCTACTTCTGCAAGCTCACATCATACCCTTAACTCTAGCACGCTGTACTCCGGCCATCCTGAGATCCTTTCATTCTGCCTCACCCTCCGCTTTGGGACTTTCTTAACAGGGTCTGTTTTTATCTGGATGATCTTGTTTATATTCTATGCATCTCCGTAACTAGCATGAAAAACGAGTGAATTTAGGCCTCTTATCTGTCTTATAACCTATTGCTATATTCCCAGAGTGTCAATAGAGCTTATGAAAATGGCCAACACATATTCATTATTTATACAATAAATTTCTTCTCTTTCCTCTGAGTATTTGCACATGCCTGACAGTCTCTTTCCCTTGTGCACACTTTGTGAAATACCTTGCTTGCTAACTCCTGGGCATCTTTAAATTCTCAGCTGATATGTCACTTCCTCTAGGAAGCACTTAGTCACTTCCTCAAGGAACGATTATAGCAGATCTGCCTTATAGACACTTCTGGAAGCACTTAGTCACCTCCTCTAGGAACCATTAAATTACTTCCTCCAGGAAGCACTAAGCCACTTCCTTCAGGAAGGATAACCTGACTCCCCAAGTTTGAGATGGGTTCTCCCACCACTCCGGTGTTATTACACTGCACTGCAATCACCCATTTATGTATTTTATTTCTCTGTAGACTGTAAACTCTAGGAGGGCAAGGCTCCTGGATTCCTTTGTCTCTTTGAATCTCCTGTCATCTGTGTATCACTCTACGAGGTCAAACGTGGTGCCTGTTTTTGGTGGGTGTGCAGTATGTATTTATTGACTAAGTGATTTCTCACCTTGTGCTTTTATTCCTTCATTTTTATCCAGACATCTTAGCGTAGTCTGTGCTCCACATCTTTTTCTTAACCTCCCAAAGTTTGACTCTTGGACATGCTGTTGGACTTTTCTGGACAAGATATCTGTGAGCTCCATGCTGCCAAATCTAACAGCTACGCTGCAGTCCTTCTATCCTCCTCTTGGCATTTCACACTGTCTACCCGTCCTCCTTGACACTCTGCCTCCGAAGGCAGCCCTGGTGCCTAGGTCCTGCTGTGATGTGCATTGCGGTACTGAGGCATTTTGGCCAGCAGGTACAGGAGATTTCATGAGCTACCTGGCAAACCCTTGTGGCAGGAGAAATGGTTAATGCCAGGACTAAACCTCACGCAAAGAAAAGGAATTTCCTAAAGATTTTATTGCAACTTTGGGTTTTATAAATTCCCAAATGGATTCCCTCAGTTGTGTCTTCCTCCCATTGCAACACTGTGACTATGTACGTCCTCAGGGCAGGAGGGGTGGGAAAATGGGTGGATATGGCTTGCTGCCTGATCCTTCATCCTTGGGAGGGGGTCTTACACATTAATATTTCCAAGAAATATGAGCAGACTCCATTATGGCTCATGGTTAAAACCAACTTTCTTTAAAAAAATTGAATGAGGACCTATAATTAGTTGGAATCAATACATATTTCAGATAGTTAAAATTAGGTGTCAGCAGACTTGGCTAGAAAGGGGACCTATAGCTTCATTTATGTTTTTTCTTTAAAAACCGCAAAATTCGTAATTCTGTATTTTGAATACCAGATAGTGGGACATAGACATTCTCTTTCTTTCCTGCCTTATAGACACTTCTGGAAGCAGATCTGTTTAACAGCCATTCTAACTTAATTAGTTGGGAAGAAAATGTACAAAAGAAATCTATTACGCAAAAGTCAGGCCGTATCAGACACCAGGGAAGGGGTGATGATATAAGGTTTGAAATACATTTCCGATCCTATTTTAATACTAGACCTTTATATGATGATTATTATTAATAATATGACTTAATGCTCTTTCCCCTGGGGATTCTCTTATCTCTAGGAGGGTCCCCAGGCCTTACTGGGCAATCTGCTCCCTTCTTTTGGGGTGAGAGGGTCACTTGTTCTACCCTCAGATGTATTTTAGCAGAAGTTACTTGAAGAAGATGGTCTTGATTTCTTTTGCAATTTAAGTTTAAGATCATGACCCTGGAATTAATGAGAAGTTTTATTGCAAATGCATCACATCCATTGAGAAATGGAGTCCACTCAAGATAATTCTTTCTAGGGCCTCTTTTCCCCTGTCATCGGTTCATTCATTGGTTAATTTATTCGCTCATCCAATATGGTGCTAGAGGGTGTGAAGACACAGGGAAGCTTGTCTTTTGTCAGCCGTCTTTTATTTCCAGGGTGAGAAGCTTTGAAATCTCAGCACTCATTTTGTCTCTAGCTTAAAGGCAGAGTTCTTCCTGAGCTCATGGCAAGGTTAGAATGACCTCTTATCATTCAGAAAAAAGAAAGATTGGATAGAACAGATTTATTTCTGCTCCATCCAAGTTTATTTCTGAGGACACCATCCGTGGCAAAGTGTGGAAATTGGAGGTCTGCAGTTATATGTCAAGTAAGACTGGGAGCCTCCAGCAGTCCTACTTAGAAGTCAGACAGCTGCCCAAGAAAGCTGCCTGTTTCCTAGATACTGGAACTGCTGGGGTCAGGATTCAGTGAAGAACCTCTTGGTCCTGTCAGTTTTGGTTATGTGTTAGATCAGGTCTCTGATGGCAGATGCTGGGGCCAGAGCTGCAGTGAGATACCCAGGATATATAGAGCAATTCTCCAGGGCCAGGAGGAGAGGAAGGGGGCGGACCTGGGGAAGACAGGAAGATCCCAGGGGTTGGTCTTGGGATCAGAAGATTACCCGCTATGGCAGAACTGGCCTCAGTTTTCTGGGACAGAAATGGGGTTCCTCCAACTTGTAAGTGCTAGGGAGTCTTCCTTAATGTTCTGAGTGCAAGAGAGCTGGTCCAGTAGGCATCTGGCCACATTCCCCTGCTCCTGGTATGGGTGCCCCTCTGTCCTATATTTTTGTTTTTTTCTAATCTGTTCAATCTGTTTGAGAGTTAAAAGTGAAAAATTCTCTACCATTTTCTCATGAGCCCTTTGGGATTTTACAAGAGGAACTACCTTTAGGCAAACTATCTGCTAACCATAAACCTGTGATATTGATATTGGCTTCATACTGCAGCTGTCTGAGGAGGAATGTGCAGATGAGGTTTTGGAATCCCAAACTATGTAAAATAGGGCTGTATTATTATTATTATTATTAATTATTGTTATTGAAACGGAGTCTCGCTTTGTCGCCCAGGCTGGAGTGCAGTGGTATTATCTCGGCTCACTGCAACCTCTGCCTCCCAGGTTCAAGCGATTCTTCTGCTTCAGCCTCCTGAGTAGCTGGGATTACAGGCACCCGCCATCATGTCTGGCTCATTTTTGCATTTTTGTGGAGACAGGGTTTCACCGTGTTGGACAGGCTGGTCTTGAACTCCTGACATCAGGTGATCCGCCTGCCTCAGCCTCCCAAAGTGTTGGGATTACAGGCGTGAGCCACCGCGCCCAGCTGAGGCTGTATTATTGCATCTCCCGACCCATGTTCATTTCCATTTTCATTTCACTGATTCAAAACACATCCTAGGTGAACTAACTGTCCTCCAAATATAAAGCAAAGGAGTCACATACCCTCATCTTTGCTGATGGTATCGTTATCTACTGAACTAAAATACTTAAACTGTTGAAATAATAGTTTTCTGGAATATTTTATTTTCTGAAATAACCCAGAGAGAATAAAGTACACCAAAACTAAATATAAACCATCTGGTAGTTTAATTCCAGGAAGCATTTTACAGTTAATGCACCTCGGCCATCAAATTTGATGCTGTTGAGTTGTGCTGAAGCTTGATTCTTTCAATAAGTAGTTGATCAGCCCTGAAATCCTCACTTTATAATATGATGGTAGTAGTTTTTGAAAATTACAGCTTTATTGATACATAATTCATATGATATACAATTCATCCATTTAAGGTGTACAATTCAGCGTCTTCTCAGATATTCACAGAGTTGTGCAATGAGCACTACAGCATATTCTGGAACATTTTCGTCACCCCCAAAGAAACCTTGTGCCTTTTAGCAGCCACGTCCCATTTCTTCTTCCCATTTCCAGCTGTTGGTAACCACTAACCTGCTGTCTGTTACCATCATTTATTTTCTTAAGTTTCTTGTCTGTCACTGACATGAGACTATGACCTAGATGTGGTTAGAAACCACATCATTTTTATCTACTGCTCCAAGTACTCAGTGTATAGGAGACAGTTGTTTTTTTTTTAAATTTTTTCATTTTTAGACTGAGTCTTGCTCTGTCACCCAGGCTGGACTGCAGTGGTGAGATCTCAGCTCACTTCAACCTCCACCTCCCAGGTTCAAGTGATTCTCCTGCCTCAGCCTCCAGATAGCTGAGATTATGGTGTGCATCACCATGCCTGGCTAATTTTTGTATTTTTTTTTTTAGTAGGGACAGGGTTTCACTGTGTTGGGCAGGCTGGTCTTGAACTCCTGACCTCAGATAATCCACCTGCCCCAGCCTCCCAAAGTGCTGGGATTACAGACATGAACCACCACACCCGATCGAGGAGAGAGTTTCTTTACTCTTCTGCCATTTTCTTTCACCTTCTGCCATTTGATGATGTTGTCTTTCTGGGTTGAATTTTTGTCTCCTCCCACTGAATTTGTCCTTCTACCCTCTTCTTGGATTATCTCTTTCTCTCTCTTTTATTTATTTATTTTTTTGGTCTAATAAGAAACCCTCCTGACACAGAATAAATTTTGTAACACATGTCAGGTGTGTGCCCTTTCCCTTGCGGTCACTTAAAACCTTATTTGCTGGGAATGGAATAGCTTAATCTGTGTGGTCTGTGGAGCTGTAGAATCTCTTTATGGAGTCTGTCGTGTATGAGATGAGGGAGACTCATACCTATGTGACTCATAACCTCTCCAGGCTTTCTGGCAAGCATCCAGCCATTTATTTATTCATTCTTATCTTTTAACAGTATTTATTGAGTGCATACCAAGTTCATCATGGTCTTCTAGGCGGTGGGTCCTAGAAGAACAACCCAGTGTTCACAGTTCTCCAGCCCTTCTCTGGTGGATGCCGTCATCCTGGCTGGGCATCTCACTTCTTGGAGGAGGGGTTGCAGACAGCTGTCCCTCGGGTGAGATGCCACTGGAACACACCTCAGCCTTGGCAGCCACGTGTAGTTTCTTACATGGACTGGTTTTTTAGTTCCTGCTGGATGAGGGATGGCACTTGAAAGAGCCCTAGCCACTCACATTGTTCAGCTAAAACATGACAACAATTGCTCTGTCCATCACAGGTGAGCAGGAGACAGTGAGGATGTCAAGAAAATGGGAACACGTGGGGTTTGTTACCATGGCTGCAGCCTCAGGGGGATACTAAGTGGCAGAGATGGCTTGGATCATCCAGAGCACCAGAGTTCAGAACTAATAAGCTGCCTCTTCCTTATCTTTTGCTAAGCTATCTCCATGATATTCCAGATTTCAGAAGGAAAACTGATGTGTGTGTGTGTGTGTGCACGTGCATGCATGTGCACATACCACTCTGCATTAGAATTTGCAAGTCATGGCCGGGCGCAGTGGCTCACTCCTGTAATCCCAGCACTTTGGGAGGCGGAGGTGGGCGGATCACCTGACGTTGGGAGTTCGAGACCAGCCTGACCAACATAGAGAAAGCCTGTGTCTGCTAAAAATACAAAATTAGCCGGGCGTGGTGGCACCTGCCTATAATCCCAGCTACTTGGGAGGCTGAGGCAGGAGAATCGCTTGAACCCGGGAGGCGGATGTTGTGGTGAGCTGAGATCATGCCAGCCTGGACAATAGGAGCGAAACTCTGCCTTAAATAAATAAATAAATAAATAAAGAATTTGCAAGTCGTTTTCCCTCTTTTATGATAACCTGTGAAGGGAATAGAGTAAAGGTTTCCTGGAATCTCCTCTGTAGTCATCCTGAGGTATTTTCTAATAGCCAGTCTACTTGAGGCTAGGTTTGTGTGGACGTGGGAAATAGGAGAGGCTCCTAAGGGTGGGTAGGTGATATGGTTTGGCTGCGTCCCTACCCATATCTCATCTTGAATTGTAGCTCCCATGATTCCCACGTGTTGTGGGAGGGACCCGGTGGGAGATAATTGAAGCAAGAGGGGCAGTTTCCCCCATACTGTTCTCATGGTAGTGAATAAGTCTCATGAGATCTGATGATTTTATAAGAGGAAACCCCTTTCTCTTGGCTTTCATTCTCTTTGCCATATAAGATGTGCCTCTCGCTTTCTGCCATGTTTATGAGGCCTCCCCAGCCATGGGGAACTGGGAGTCCATTAAACCTTTTTTTCTTTATAATTTACCCAGTCTCGGGTATGTCTTTATCAGCAGCATGAAAATGGACTAATACAGTGGGGATCTGAATCCAGCCGCACTTGGTCTCCTCCTCCCCAGTCACTGTCTGTTTTTGTGCTGAGGGTTAATGTGTTAACATAGTTGGACTGGCTTATGTCAGCTCTGTAATGGCATTCCTCGGAAGACAGACCACCGATGTATAATCAAACAAATATCAGGCTGCAAATGGTGGCACGGTACATAGAGAATATTAAATGTGATGGAATTGACCGTAGATGGATGGTTGGAAACAGAGACTTTGGAAGTGGAGTTTAATGTGTAGAACCCACTCCCTCTGGTTGTTACATTTTGACTTTGGTCAGTTTCGTGATATTGGCTGATTTTTCTTGTAACTTGCCCCATTTCCCAGAGATTTCAGGAAAGTAGTTATATATATATAATATAAAAAAAAAATATATATATATAAAACTACAGTAGTTATATATGTATCTATATAGATATATGTATATAACTTTGCTTTGGAATGGTTTTTGTTGAGTATTAGAGATACATTTCAGGAAAGTAGTTTATATATATATATAAAACGAATGCTTTGGAATGGTTTTTGTTCAGTATTAGAGATACATTCACAAATGAGCCACAAGACAATTCACCCATAGACACACCACATCAACTCACTCCCTTGTTGTGTATTTAATCAAATAGCCCATAATAAATTAACAGTGATTGGTTTGGACACCACATAGCAGTTGTTCTAAGTGACCTGGATTGATTTCCATGTGTCGCAATTTATCAGAATGAAGTGGCTTCACAGGCTGGGAGTCCAAATACCCTAACACATTTCTGTTCTCACTTTAACCAGAAAAAGACATTTGGTTTTTCTGCCTCAGGTCCTAAGCCTCACAATTAGTGGGGCTGGAAATGCCACACAAAGACCCTCAGATGAATTGGAGATGTTGAAACTGAAAGGCCTGTGAACAACCGAGGGAAACAAAATAAAGTCGGTGCCCAGGAGAGAAAGATGCACCGTTTAGCTGCATCCCACAGCCCATGGCCTTGCAGACATGTGGGACGTATCCTTTGTGGCTATCCCATGTGGACACATGGAGCTCAGGACTGTGTCACTTTGGAGTGGCTGTGTGTTGCAGCACTTCGGTCAGGTTAAGTGGTGAATATTAGTTACTAGCTAACGTGTATCATTCTTTACAATGTGCTTCTGTTGTCTGCAGTGGGCTGGCATAATTTGATAAATTCCATGTTTTCCTGCAGTTCCTTCTCCACCTATGTCAGCATGGGCTTTCTCTCTCATCCATATTCTTCTTTTGCTCTCAGATTTGCCCCGTGATGGTCTTAAGAACCCATGCTTTAAAGTTTGAAGTCAGTTTTGAAAATGTGTGTTTTTTCACTCCTTCCACCAAATGACTCACCGTGGCTTGGGAAATCATGACGTCGGTTTTTTTTTTTTTTGAGCTGGAGTCTTGCTCTGTCGCCTAGGCTGGCGTGCAGTGGCATGATCTCGGATCACTGCAACCCCTGTCTCCTGGGTTCAAGCGATTCTCCTGCCTCAGCCTCCTGAGTAGCTGATATTACAGGTGCCTGCCACCACGCCTGGCTAATTTTTGCATTTTTTTTTTTTAGTAGACATGGGGTTTCATCATGTTAGTCAGGCTGGTCTCGAACTCCTGACCTCATGATCCTCCCACCTCGGCCTCCCAAAGTGCTGGGATTACAGGCGTGAGCCACTGCACCCGGCCGACATTGGTTCTGTACGTGTCTTCACGTGGGGTGCACACTTCTTTCCTAAAGTTAGGGCATCGGTGGAGCAGGGTAGAATGTCTGCAAGGGAATGACCAACCCCAGTGTGGACGTTGGAGGAGTCAGCAGAGGGGCTTTGAAAAAAGATGAATTTGAAGCTTGGTTCTAGTTTTCTGTCACCTCAGTCCAATCACTTCCACTGGCTAATGTTCTGACTACTTCTCTGTGAAACAGAATGGATGATGCTCTTTTCAGACATTTGGTAAGGGTTAATGATAAGACTTAACCTTTTTTGTTTTTGTTTTTTGTTTTGTTTTGTTTTGGTTTTTTTTTGGAGCACTCTCTATGTTCTGGCCACTGTGCTAGGAAATTCAGCTCATCATCTCATTAGATTCTCAGAACAGATCTATGTGGTGGATACTTACCATCCCCATTTCACAGATGAGGAAGCTGAGATTGAGAGAGAAAATAAAGTCCCTAAAGTGAATTAGATGGTGGAACCAGGAGTCTAACTCCAAAGCCATTTCTCTTAACCATTCAGCTTGGTAGAGTGGGGAGTATTCAGTTGATGAGTTCCCCCTTTTCCTTTCCTCATGACCCCTCCATCTGATCTTTCTGATGGACATCCTGCTGTGGGGATAAGACATAAGGGTTATTTCTCTCCTCTTCCTTTCTTGACATGGTCTTCCTGTTTGGATAGTTTGGGGTTCGTCTTGTTCTGTCTCTGACATAAGAAGATCCTAGTCAAAGAACAAGATGTAATGTCAGTTATATTGCAGATATCATAAAGATTAAAAACCCATAATGATGGGAACTCGGCATTTAACTAAAGATTTTCACATTAGGAGTGGAGTTTAAACTTTATCAGCCCTTTCATGGCAACAACACGCAGTGACATTCACAGAAGAGCATTTTATAAACGTGGAAATACACACAGTGCCACAGCCTGGGTGAGTCTTCCACACCTGACAAGTAGGTGACCAAATATTCAGAGGTTGATTGTTGGTCCTTCCTTCTGTGATCACTCTCTCTTTTTTTTCCTCTTCTAACTCGAAGTTCACATACAGCAGGGTTTGCACATAGCACACATGATGGGTTTGTACTAGAAAGTATGGGTTCAAATCCTGTTTTTGTCGTTTGCAAGCTGTGTTCCCCGAACCTCCATTCACTCATCCATAAAATGGGCCAAATGATCAATAACCCTATAAGGGTTGTTGCGAGGTTTGAACACGAGTCAGTGCGTGGGACTCGTTCATGTTAGTTAGGACCTGACAGTCCTTAGAATGCTTAGGTCCCTGGCAAGTGTTTGAAAAGTTGTAGCCATTTGAGCATTCTGGGTGCTCAACAGCTGGTCAAGTCAGGTCAGCCTCTGATGCACAAACGAATCTTGGGCATTACCAGCATTTCAGGTTGCATGTGGTGGCTCATGCCTGTAATCCCAGCACTTTGGGAGGCCAAGGCAGAAGGATCACCTGAGCGCAGGAGTTTGAGACCGGCCTTGCCAGCATGATGAAACCTCGTCTCTACTAAAAATACAAAAATTAGCTGGGCATGTTGGCACGCACCTGTAATCGCAGCTCCTCGGGAGGCTGAGGCACGAGAATTGCTTGACTCTGGGAGACAGAGGTTGCAGTGAGCTGAGACTGCACCACTGTACTCCAGCCTGGGCAACAGAGTGAAACTCTGTCTCAAAAAAAAAAAAAAAAAAAAGGAAAGAAAAAAAAAGCATTTCATAGATTACACTTATTAAGTAACTTGGAGATCTTTAGAGAAATAAGACAGTGAGTAAAAGGTCCAGATGCTGAATTTGATATTAGCTAGAAGGGGATTTTAATCTTAGTATTGCCTATTTTATTTTCTTCTCAAAATAATATTAATATTCAGCTCTCATATACACAATCTCTTGGATCTTTGCTGGTGAGATTTCTTTCCTGTAGTTGTTTTTGATGTCTATTCACTGAAGATCCCCTGATCACTCCCCCCGCCCTTCATGTAATTCCACCCATGTCTACAGTCAGAGTCCTGAGACAGAAACGTTGTAACTCCCTTACTCCCTTGTCCCCTGGTGGTGAAATGACCCATCTTTGACTTTTTTTTTTTTTTTTTTTTGAGATGGAGTCTCACTGTGTCGCCCAGGCTGGAGTGCAGTGGTGTGATCTCAGCTCACTGCAGCCTCCACTTCCTGAGTTCAAGTGATTTTACTGCCTCAACCTCCCAAGTAGGTAGGATTACAGGTGCACACCACCATGCCCAGCTATATTTTTTAGTAGAGATGGGGTTTCACCCTGTTGGCCAGGCTGGTCTCAAGCTCCTGACCTCAAGTGATCTGCCCGCCTGGACCTCCCAAAGTATAGAGAGCCAAAGGCCTGAGGGTTGTGGCCAACTCAGCATTCCACTGAAGGCTATATGATCAAACAACAAACTGTTGATTATGAATGCAGGATGTAAGCAAACTCACATCTGTGCCTGCCGCCAGGAGATATGCTGAGTGCAGTCACTCCCTGGCGCCGTGCTTCTTGAGGTTATCTACTGGAACATCTGGAGACTACTGTTCAAAGAATGCAGTCATGCAGGCCTGCACCGAGTCAAGCAGCTGACTGACAACCACCTCCTCCTTGCTGTCTCTTTTACTCAATAAATACGAAGGGAACTAGAAGCTCAGAGTCCTTGTTCATTAGAAGCAAGGAGCCCCCAACCCGTTCTTCCAAATATAATCTTTTGTCTTTGTCTTTATTTCTGCATTCATCCTCCTTTGTTCAGTCCACCAAGGTCCGTGGCACCAAAGTGCTGGGGTTAGAGGTCTCAGCCACTGTGCCCGGCCCATCTTTGACTTTCATAACTAAGATAATGGACCTTTTCTTATGTGGGGCCCCAGAGACCAGCCTCCTCTATTCTCCATTAGAAACACTGCAAAGAGGAACACAAGAAGCCCTCCTGACATAGAACAAGAGTTGCAGTACATCTCAAGTGTTTGCTCTTTCCCTTGTGGTCCCTTAAATACATGATTTGTTAGGAATGGAATGGCTTAATCTATGTGGTCCATGGAGCCATAGAAGCCCTTTATGGAGTCTGTCCTGTATCAGATAAGGGAGACTTACACTTGTGTGGCTCAGAAGCTCTCCAGGCTTTCTGGGAAGCATCCAGCCATTTATCTCTTCATTCTTATCTTTGAACAGTATTTACTGAGTGCATACCATGTTCATGATGCTTTTCTAGGCAGTGAGTCCATGGCAATGAACACAGCAGACAAAAATCCCCGAGGCCACTAACAGTATATTCTGTGGCAGGATTTTTCAATCTTGGCACTGTTAACATTCTGGGTCACTTTGTTATGGGAGGCTCTTCTGTACATGGAAGGATGCTTGGCAGCATCCTAGGTCTCTACTCACTGGATACATGGCAGCATCTTCTTCCCCAGTCATGACAACCAGAATCCCTCCAGGCAATGCCAAATGGTCCCTGGTAGTCAAAATCACCTGAGGCTGAGAACCCCTGATCTATGCAGCAGGAAGAGAGAATCTGTGAAATAGTGTAATGGAGAAAATCTGCAGGGGAGAGAGGAGTCCTTGAAGAGTAGGGTTGGCCGTTTTAGAAAAGATGGTCAAACAAAGCCTCACAGAGGTAATATTTGAGCCAAGACATAAAGAGGTGAGGGAATGTACTCTGTGGATATTTAGGGCAATCAGGATGGGGCAGAAGGAGCAAGAAGTGCAGTGGACTATGTAGGAATGGAATGAGCAAAGGCAGAGTACTCACGGTTGAGGCCAGACAGGTAATGGTGGGAGCCAGGGCAGACAGGAACAGAAGGCATTTTCTCCAGTGGAGACTGGGGGTGGTGGTTGAAGGGCTTTCAGTGGTAGAATGGCGTGACCTGACCTTTGATGAAGGCTGCCCCAGCCACTGCATGCACAGAGGGCCATATGGGGCAGGGGAAGGGAGCACATTTAGGCAGTTGTCGTAATGATGGTGCCCTGGACCGGAGTGGTGGGATGCAGATGACGAGAATTGGGATATTCTGGTTCTGTTATGAAACTCAAGTTGGGAGGACATAATGAAGATTGGAGGTTTGGAGGGGGAGTGTTGGGGTTGACTCCAGGCATCACGTGTGAACAATGCAAGAAAGGAGTGTCCGCGTTTCTTTGGCTGCTGGTGGAGACGCTGTCCCTTCCCCATGGCCTTGGGTGGGAGGTGAAGGCCACAAAGGTGGTTCCTCTCAGCTTTCTCATCACTGCTTTGACCTGAGCTGTTCCACCTCTTCCCCTGCCTATGTCATGATCACTTTTGGGTGCTTCTTAAAATGCGGATTCCTGGACCCCCACCTGAATATACTGGGTTGGAATCACTGGAGGCAGAGCCTGAGACACTGCATTGTAGTATGCACAGCAGGTGACTTGGGCACTGCCAACTTTGAGAGCTTCAGCTCCAGGGAATGTACCAGAAATCAACCTGAGCTTCCTCTAAAGGAGGCCTCATTTGTCTGCTTCCCTGGGTCCCAGTCCTGGACCCAGTGTGCATCCGCCCTTTCCCCATCCAGGCACCCCAAGGCTCCTCTCTAAGAAACAGGCCTGGCTGGACGCAGTGGCTCACACCTATAACTGCAACACTTTGGGAGGCCGAGGAGGGAGGATGGCTGGAGCCCAGGGGTTGAAGACCAGCCTGGGCAACATGGCAAGATATCATATCTACAAAAAATAGGCTGGGTGTGGTGGCGTGTGCCTATAGTCCCAGCTACTTGGGAGGCTGATGTGGGAGGATCACCTGAGCACGGGAGGTCGAGGCCGAGATGAGCTATGATTGTGCCACTGCACTCCAGCCTGGGCAACAGAATGAGACCCTGTCTCAAAAGGAGAAAGAAGAAGAAGAAAAAATGAAACAAGTCTTTTCCGAAACCTTATCTTGTTTATGTTTAGCTTCATGGATTTGCCCTCTGATGCCATTCTTCTGATGAGCTCTTGAGATTTTTATCTGTTGCTTTTGGTGGAAGGTGGAGTAACTTGTCCAATAGGCAGATGTATAATCTTAGAAGGGCAGAGTTTTTGTGCCTATGAGGATCTCTGAGGGCATCGAGTTCATTGGTTTCATTTTTTCCAAGTGAAGAAGCAAAGGCTCAGAAAGTGCCGTGATTTTGTACAGTTTGATGCAGCGATAATGCTGCTGGCGGCACTTGCCTGGAAAATGAGGATCTGATTGCGCTGTATCTGTCTGTAGCCTCCTAACCCTCTATATAGGTTTCTGATTCTCATCCAAGCCCGGCTTGCCACATGTCAATAACTGCTTTTGTTTGATAAAGTAAGAAAATTGTTACTTTTTTTCTTTTCTTTTTTTTTTTTTTTTTTTTAAGATGGTGTCTCTGTTGCTGAGGCTGGAGTGCAGTGGCACGATCTCGGCTCACTGCAACCTCCACCTCCCGGGTTCAAGCGGTTCTCGTGCCTCAGCCTCCCGAGTAGCTGGGATTACGGCGCCTGCCACCACGCCCAGCTAATTTTTTTTTTTTTTTTTTTGTATTTTTAGTAGAGATAAGGTTTCGCCAAGTTGGTCAGACTGGTCTTGAACTCCTGACCTCAAGTGATCCGCCCTCCTCGGCCTCCCAAAATGCGTTACATGCTTTTAAACATCATTGCTTCTCTCACTTCTCCCTGTTTTAGTCTGTGCATCTCTGACCTCCATTTCTAGGGAAACGTGGGGGCTTACAGTGAACTGTGGAAAGGCATTATTTTGTTGTCTCATTTTGCAAGAAAGGCTTGGCTCCAGAAGGAGATGGTTCTCAAAGCCCCAGGTGAGTTATAGGGATGGTTGCTGCCCAGCTACTGTGCTGTGAGTTGGGCTTTTCATACCCTGCGGCTTGATAAGGCTGCACAGAAGCCACTGTGCTAAGTGGCTTCTGGCCTCGTCCGCTGGCTAACCAGATAACAAATGGATACTTGAACAACTTTTTGATAATCAGGGCAATTCACCTGGTGATATAACAGCCTTTCCTGAGGGATTTCACATTGGGATTATTTTCTTACCTTTGCTTTATGAAGGGGACGTATTTCATTACAATTATAATGCTTCTGTTACTCTAAACACACCCTAACTTGCTGTCTCTGAATAGTCTGTTTCTTAATTTTAACTCTGAGAAATCAGGTATTAAGGAATGGATGAAGTTAAGAAAAAGCAAACCATTGATCATCATCATCATCATCATCATCATCATCATCATCATCATCTTCATTAGCGTCATCATCACTGCCATCACGGTGCAGCCATCACTGAGTTCACATGCCCTGCGTGTCCCCTGTCTTAGGTGATCATCCTAACAGCTGTATGTCATGCACGTTCAACTTTTCTCATTTTATGGATGATACACCAAGAGTGCAGAAAAGTGAGTTTCCTTGCCCAAAGCCATCACAGTCTGTCTGGAAAGTGGTAATTTCTGACAGTACACTGCCTGGCATCTACTCCTTCCTGACGGAAGTGAACACACATCCCATGCCAGCCAGAGTTGGAGCTACCTGTCTCTGAGACAAAGCTTCCAGAGGTTCATGAGGTGGGCAGGAAAGTGCTGAATTGTCTGGACCTAACCAGTGAATAATCCATTTGCCTTGCTTGATCTAATTGGGCTGATGCCTCCCTGTCCAAATAGGAAGAAAGGATAACTCTATCTTTATTTGGCATAAAATGTAACCTCTTCTTGGGCTGGAATGTGCCCAGAGAATCTGGTGCCAGGACACTGAATTTTCTCTCATTCAAAAAAAAAATAGCATCAAAAGCTGGCATGATATGAAGTTTGCAGCAAATGGGTCACGCATGTTTGCACTTAGAAGTGAAGACATCTGCTTCTTTGGCTGGGAGGAGGGATAGAGAGATTTGCAGAAATTTTCATCTTTTTTTTTTTTCTTTTTTTGGGACAGAATCTCACTCTGTCACCCAGGCTGGAATGCAGTGGTGCAATCTTGGCTCACTGCCACCTCCGTTGCCCGGATTCAAGCAATTCTCCTGCCTCTGCCTCCAGAGAAGCTGGGATTACAGGTGCCTGCCACCATGTTCGGCTAATTTTTGTATTTTTTTTAGTATAGATGGAGTTTCACCTTGTTGACCAGGCTGTTCTCGAACTCCTGACCTCAAGTGATCCAGGATGGAGTGCAGTGGCCTCCCAAAGTGTTGGGATTACAGGCATGAGCCACTGCACCTAGCCAGAAATTTTCATTTTTTGATGGGGTCCTGTTAGGATGTACTTCATGATCCTTTTTCCTTTTCTCCTTCAGTCCCTCCCTACTTGTATTTCTATTGAATTCAACATTTATATTCACCAAGAAGCATGGTTTAAAAAAATCAAGGCAAATAGTCCCCTCCCACCCACCTAAGAGGGGAAGTATTTTTCTTTTGTTCATCTGTGCGTATTGCAGTTGCTTAACTGGAAAGTGATCATTTCCCAGATGAATCCTATAAAGATGTGTATCGTGCCCCTTTCCCCCGTAGATCCTAATGAGGTTTCGCATTAACAGGAACTAGGAGAAGTGCCAAAATCCACTTTCTGCTGGTTTTGGAGGTATGGCAGGAATGCCATCTCATTTATCTCTTTGGTGCTTCTTACCTTTCCAATGTAGAGAATTGTCATCAAAGCCCATTGTAGAGAATTCTCATCAAAGCCCATTTCTTAAAGGTCCACCTTCTGGGTGGATGTCAGCAAGCTGCCTGTTCCTGAAGGAAAAGTTCAGCTTCAGATATCTTGGGGAATAAGAAGCTGAAGTGTCTGAGTGCTAGAGAACTAAATAAATAAAGGGAAGAGATTTTTCAGAGCTGCTATTGATTGGATGCTGAGGAGTTATTAAGTTCTCAGAGTGGCTTATTACAGCACTTGGGCCAAGATTAAAGAGGAGTTAAGCTGTGAATATCCTTCGGGAGCCGTTGCTAAAGTTCAGAACCCTCAGTGGAGGCCCTTTTCCTCCTCTGCTCCTGTCTCCCCAGTTTCCCTCTTCCCCCGTCTTCCAGATTGTCTAATGCAGGAGACTGTCAGGACATTTTCCAAGTTGCTCTCTCTTAATGGACTATCCCTAGGAGCCCCATGTGGGATGTCTTTATCAAATCACACATTTCCCCAAATGAATGCAAACTGTTCTCCTACAGAAGAGAGCAGTGTAATTATTTTTGCAGTGATCTAAGAACAAGCGGACTCCGGGTCTGATGAGGCTCCTGTTCGTCTGATTGGCTCTGTAACTAGCAGCATTGTAGTGGGATCAAGCTCTTCCTTCAGTTTGTGGGTGTTAGGGAGGCATAGACCTGTTGGGGGGTCTCACCTCCTCACCTCAACATTTTTATGTTAGTACACTAAGTGGCTTCATCAGGTGGCATTTTAGTGGGAAAAATGGTGCCTTATTTGAGTTCATATAATGAACACCTGTGAGCGTTCTTCCCCCCTACTCATCTTTATCCCCAGAATGAATAATCTATGTAATGCCCAGCACAGGGCCTTGTGCTGACAGAATGTGCCCCATAAATGGTTTTAACCACTATTCTGTTACTACACGTTTGCAATCTTGAGGCCAGGTGTGGTCTCGAATTGATCATTTGCAAAAGTTTAAAACGGCAAGGCAGTGACTGTGCTGTACATTCCATCATAGCCCCAGTGAGGTCTGGGGCAGTGTGCCATGATCAAGCACGTTAATATTTCTGAAAAAACAAAGTTCGTGTTCACACCAGGTGCCATAATAGAAGCCATGAAGCGGAAGACACGGTTCTTCTTTAGGTTAGAAACTGTCAAAGGTTGATTTCTTTTGGTGCAGCCTAATATAAAGAGCCTCACGTTAGAGCAGAGGGGATGAGGCCAAGTCAAATTTCAGAAGAAAAGTACAATTTGTAGAGAGATTCTGGGGTTTGGGCATTTCTTCTGAGACAGAGTCTCACTCTTGCCAGGCTGGAATACAGTAATGTGATCTTGGCTCACTGCAACCTCCACCTTCTGGGTTCAAGCGGTTCTCCTGCCTCAGCCTCCCGAGTAGCTGGGACTACAGGTGCGTGCCACCACACCCAGCTAATTTTTGTAATCTTAGTAGAGACAGGGTTTCACCATGTTGGCCATGATGGTTTTGATCTGTTGACCTCGTGATCCACCCACCTCGGCCTCCCAAAGTGCTGGGATTACAGGCATGAGCCGCCATGCCTGGCCTGGGGATTTCTGATGGATGACCTGGACTTCTCACCTAGCCTCATTCATCAGGAGGCACCTTGGCGTCTGGTCTTTCTGGCAGCCAAAATTTACTTGTTGGGTGGGGTGTGTGTATGTAAAAGGAAGGAAGGGTGGAGTGGAGAAAGGAGAGGTTTGTTCCAGTTCTCTTATCCTCCCCGAATCCCAAGAAGGACCTTGGGCTCTAAAGCCCGCCAGGAAAAACCCCATCCACAGTCTGACATTTAGAAATGTATTGGCTAGAATAAAAACTGTCAGTTTCAAAACACGAAAAACCACTGGGAGATCAGGTACTTCCTGCAAACATTCCCACACAGTGACTCCTGTGGGGGGAAAAGCATGGGGGGGAAAAGCCTGCCTTGTTGTTCTATTAATTTAGTGCCAACAGCTGTTAGATCTAAGGCCTTCAAGATTCTCGGCAAAAATTAAACGCATCCTCAGGAACTCCTCTGTGAAGTATCAGTAATGAACCATGGAGGGAATGAAGGCAAAATGAAGAGAAAATATCTCCACCGGGCCGGAGTGTTTTTGCGCTTCAATCCCAAAAGTACTAGTGCATGAAACCTCCACACACACACACACCCTCCTTTTTTTTTTGAGACGGAGTCTCACTCTCTCCCAGGCTGGAGTGCAGTGGCTTGATCTTGGCTCACTGCAACCTCTGCCTTCTGGGTTCTAGTGATTCTCCTGCCTCAGCCTTCTGAGTAGCTGGGACTACAGGCTTGTACCATCACGCCCGGCTAATTTTTGTATTTTTAGTAGAGGCAAGGTTTCATTATGTTGGCCAGGCTGCTCTGGAACTCCTGACCTCAGGTGATCCCTCTGCCTCAGCATGCCAAGGTGCTGGGATTAGAGGCATGAGCCACCACACCCGACCACACCCCTAATTCTCTAAATTGGTCAAGACTGGACCTGCTATCTCCCCACCCAACTTGCACTTCCACTAGGATCGCCAGGCTCAGTAACTAGTGCAAGTAGCCGGACAGGTGCTTATGCAGAAACCCTCCAGGCATTCTTGCCTCCCGTCTGTAACTCCCCACCCACCTTCACTTCCCAGTCCTAGGAAATCTACTTCCTGATCTCCTCTTTCTCATCACTCCCCTTCTATGTGCCTCCCCCAGCATCCTTGATTCTGGGATCCCCCTTGTGGCCTCTTACTGTGCTCCCCTTATCCATGTGTGCACTTGTAGAATCCAGCCCCAGCCTCTCAAACACACACCTGACCTTGCTTCAACCCTTCTGCTGCTCGCAGCGTGGCCTTTTAACCCCCCAATCCTCTAGCCCACCTGTTTCTCCAGCTCTTCCTGCTGCTCAAACCACGCCCTGGCAAGGCAGTGACTGTGCTGTACGTTAGTCTGTACAACTTGGTGCGCCAGGTAAGGTCTTGAAGCTCACTGGACTTTTCCTTTCATGGCACTTACCACACAGTCATTGCCCAGTTAATTCTTTTTTTTCTCTTTTTTTTTTTTTCCTTGAGACAGAGTCTCGTTCTCTTGCCTAGGCTGGGGTGCAGTGGCTCAATCTCAGCTCACTGCAACCTCTGCCTCCAGGGTTCAAGCGATTGTCCTGCCTCAGCCTCCCAAGTAGCTGGGATTACAGGTGCCTGCCACCACGCCCGGCTAATTTTTTTCTTTTTTTTGAATTTGTAGTAGAGCCGGGGTTTCACCAACATGGCTGGGCTGGTCTTGAACCCCTGACCTCAGGTGATCCACCCACCTTGGCCTCCCAAAGTGCTGGGATTACAGGTGTGAGCCACTGCGCCCAGCTCGAAGTTAATTCTTTATCTGCTCAGCATCACCTAGAACAGCTTGTAAGCCCCAAGAGGGCATGGACTCTGCCTCCCTCGTTCCCAGTTGCCTCCCTTGGCCTGGCGTTGTGATGGTGCCCAGGGGGACCCCAACGATGGATGCATGAATAACAGTTGTGTCTGAAGAGCCAGTGAGGGCAGCCTGGCTTTTCTGGGTTCTGGGAGTGCCGGCTGATTGGATTCCACTCTGATCTGGGAGCAGCTGCAGGGACTGATTGGTAATTGAGCTTGTGGGAAAACATCCTTAGCTGCGTGGGTCTCCGCCTGGCACCATTTTCTGAGGGGTAAGTGCCGACTGAGCTTGCAGAGCTTCTCAAGGAGTGGGAGAAGTGGTTGTACAGATGTCCCTACTTCACCCCCTGGGTGACTTGGATGCCACCCGCTGCCAGGCGGCCAGCTGGGTGTGCATTAGCTCAGAGCCAGGGCTGCTTGGCTGAGGTGCCAGCTCCAGCTGGTCCTGCTTCAATGCTGGTTGTTCCCTTTGGGAGGCTTCAGCCTTCAAACATCTGCTTTGTGTGGGTTTTGAGCTCCCCACACTGGATACCTTTGGGGTGAGGATGCAAACGTTACCTTTCACGGCATCTCACACTGCCCTGCCTCTGCACATAGAGGCCAAGAGGTGGGGACTCCTACACTTAGGTTTAATTAAAGGCAAACTGGTGTGGGATTCCAGCCAAGGGCAACCCAGACCCAGGAAGCTGTAGGGCAGATGGCATTTACGTGGTCACCTGTCTTAATGATCCCATTCCTCAAACGACAGAGCTGGGAATGACATGCATCCACGCTGGTCCTTCCCAGTCATTCTATGGGAAGGATGAGGACGTGACAGGCTAAGACAAAGGAAACAGTTTTCCTTTATCTCACCTCTTCAGGGGAGGCTGGGATGATTCAAGGGCTGTCAGTGTGCACAGACCTGGGATGGATTTTTAATGAACTGGAAAGTGTTGTCTGTCTTCTTAGGTAAATGCAAATACCCACGTAGCCACCATTGTAGATGGCACTTGACAGATCCAGAGGAGAAGGGGGCAGGGCTTTCTTGGACTCCTATGTGCATTTTTTTTTTTTTTTTGACAGAAAAGAAACGAGAAGCTAAAGCATGAGTGTGCTTAAAAATTGTGCCAGTTCAGACCGAGTATTTTTTCATGTGCCAGGGACTGTGCTAGGTTCTATGAGGAATAGACATTGGGCGAAGACACAGGTCCTACCTCAGCAAATTGCTCTCCTTAGGGAGGAAGAAGCCATCTGTGTAATTTGTTCAATACCTGTGTGTGTCAGTGGGGATGTGCTTGGTTCCTGGAGGGAGAATCCAGTAGCAACCTTGGAACAGGAATGGAGTACATGAGTCAGTGGTGGAGGCAGCCATCTACTTTGTAATTATGCATATGCAAGTAACTAATTACAAGCTTTAGGAAGTGTCACAGGGCTAATGGGCACGATGCTGCAAGAGCACGTTACAGGAGTCTCTTGGGTAGTGTGGAACTTCAGGGAAGGCTTCCTGGAGGAGGTGATGTCTGGACTTTGACATGAAGGATGTGTAGGAGTTCAGTGGCAGAATGGGAACAGAGAGCTCTCCAAGCCAGGGTGACAGGCAGCTGATGCAAGGGTCAAAAAGAAACACTGTATAGTTGCAGCTCATGACAGGGCCCAGAGTAGCGGAAGAGGAGGGAGGAGTGAGTAGGAGGCAGACAGTTTGCAAGGTGGGCCCAGGTAAGGCGTTAGGTAAGCCTCTGAGAGGTAGGAAGTGATGCAAGATTTAGGAACAGAACCAAAGACACTGTAATGTAGATGAGTAAGTGTAGTTGAAGGCAAAACTGAGAAACTCCTTTGGGGTTTATGCACAGTGCAGGATTACGTTTAAGCAGCAGTTGTTTCGAACAGAAGGTGCCTTCTAATTGCAGTTGTTCAGCATAGAATCCACATTCAAACTTGCAATTATTTCACTGTTAAAAGAGCTGACAGCTCCCTCTTCTGCAGGCAGGCAGTCTCAAGGGAGCCCTAATCCCAGGGACTTGTATTACTCTCGGCCGCAGGAGTAGCAGACCTCACTTCCATGAGGTTGCACCACTGGAAGTGAGGCTGGGGTAGAGACAGGCTGATGGGGAGTTCGGAGCATCTGAGGCATGACTCTGGCTGCACAGGCCTTCAGAGCAAGCTGAGTGAAAGACTGCAGTGACACGGCTTAGCGAAGTTAGACTCACCTTCCACACAGGGCATTGGACTGGAGCCAGTGGAAAACATGGACCACACTGGCTGTCGTGATTGGCATTGCCAGGTATTGTGGAATAGAGGTGCAAGTACAGTGCCCCCCTTAACGATGAGGAAACCAAGACCAGAGAGGTTAAACAGCCCTCCAAGGTCAAAGCCAGAGCAGAGCTGGGACTTGAACCCAGGCATTTTCAAAGCACATCACTTTTTTTTTTTTTTTTGAAACGGAGTCTTTCTCTGTTGCCCAGGCTGGAATGCCAATGACGTGATCTTGGTTCACTGCAGCATCTGCCTTCTGGGTTCCAGTGATTTTCCTGCCCCAGCCTCCCAAGTAGCTGGGACCACAGGCATGCACCACCACACCCACGCTCGGCTAATCAAAGCCCATCATCTTAACCTCTGCCTCCTGCCCGGCTTCAGTTGACCCTGGGAACTTCATTGAGGAGGTGGTTACCAGTTCAGCCCCAAGTACAGAAGGCAGAAGAGCCTGGATGATAGTCAGATTTCAGATTCTGCCTCTCATTCAGCTGTGTATCCTTAGGCTTACCCTCTGTGGGCCTTGTTTGTGAGATGAGCTAAAAATCAGTGATAATATTGAGCACTTGGGGGTCAGGCTCTATTCTGAGACCTTTACAGACATCAACTCATTTAACTTCTCACTCTGTCCTCTTTTTAACAGATGAGAAAACTGAGGGACGAAAAGGTAACATGCGCAAGTTCACACAGCTGGGGAGAGGTTGAGCCTGACTTTGAACCCTGGCAATTTGGCTTGCAGGTTCTTGCAGAGCTCAAATGACATTCAAACAAAAAAAGTACAGCCATAGAATGCCATGCACAGCAAAAGCCAATACCTGTGAACATCCATTCATGTTGTTTAACTTTTGTTAAAGCCAACTAAATGTGGCCTTAGAAGGACTCCATACTTCTATATTTGAGTTCTTCGGGACAAAACGTAACCTAGCTTCATAGGCAGACAACAATGAAAACCTAACTTAATAGTATGTATCTGTAATAATAGCTGAGTGTTGGCCAATCCCAGCGGCCATACTTCAACCACTCGTAGACTGCCGAGTGTTCAGACTGCGTTCAAATAAGGCAAACGCCGAGCTCTAACCAATCTCATTTCTGATTCCTGTATGTCACTTTACTCTTTTGTCTAGAAATTTGTTCTGACTGTGAGGGAACCCTGGAGTGTCTCTGAATCTGCTGTGATTCTGGAGGCTGCCTAATTCACGAATTGTTTCTTTTCTTTGCTCCATTAAACTCCATCAGATTGAACTTGTCTGAAGTATTCTTTTAACATTAGGGTGGGCTTCAGTTTCCTCTCCGTAAAGTGGGGTCGATAAGAGCTAAGATGTATTGGGCTTTTAGGATTTTCTTATTTTAGGATTGTCCTATGATGTAGGCTGTTAGCCCCATTTTACAGAGAGGAAAACTGTGGCTCAGAGAAATGGAGTGAACTGCTCAAGGTTATAAGTCTGCTGAAATAAACAGCAGCATCTTCAGTGCTGGGCTGCCCCAGTCTAGAGCCCATGGCCTGAACCTCTGCCATGTGGAGTTTGTCTGGTGGTACCATCTTCTTTTGGAGGCACTTCTCTCTGGGAATGGCCCAGGGAGTTCAAGGCTGTGCCAGGCATTCCTGGTTCCACTGAGTCTGGGCCACGTCCCTCCAATCAGCCTGCCCAGTACCCCATGCTCCAACTATCCCATTTGTGCATCAGTGGCCTGTGATGTCATGTGGGTTACTGACAACTCCCCTCTCAGGAGCCCTGAGGAAACCCTGGGCAGATTGAATAAAAAGCCCTTGTCAGACATCCTAATTTTAGTGTTCTCCCTTGTGATTACATTCAGGAAGTATTTATTTTACACTTCACTTGTTTTGCCATTCTCCCCAACTTCATTTTGCAAGAGCTTCTGTAATAATCCATGTCTCCTTCAGCAGCAACCCTGCTCTTCTCGTCCTTGGGAAAACTTGAGTGCTGTGTTCAGCATCTTGAGCCAGAAATATGTCCGAGTTTCATCTTGCATCACTAATGCCCTCCTTTATTACCAAGCTGCATCTCCCAGCATTTTTGCCAAGACTTCTTGATGTTCCATCTTCTCTTGTCTCATTACGTCTATTTCCGTTACCATTGACCACTTGCAAGTGGACATTTTTCATGCTATGAGTTCCCTCGTAAGGGCACAGAGACCAAGGGTAGGCTGGCTTTTATCTCCCTCCAGCTTCTGTTTTTTGGAACTCTTCCCTTGCGTGGCAGCACAGGCAGGTGGGTCATTGTCTCCTGAGTGTGGTTACCCTCAGGTGTCCGAGGCTGTCCCTGTGACACGGATGGGAGAGGAAGACCGGGTATTGTTAACCAGTCCCCACTCGCTTTGGATGGAAGTTCTCATTGCACTGGGGACTGCAATTCTGTTACTGCTTGGGCCTGTTTCTTGATTCAGTGAATTGGCAACTCTATTAGACATTCCTGATGCAGACCCTATTAATTTTAATGGCTTTGGAGATGCATAGAGAGGAAAGCTTCTTTTGATTGTATGGATGTGTGTAGAAATTTGTGGTTTTATGTATTTATTTTTATTTGAAAAAATACGGTCAAAGCACAAAGGTAGGGATAGAAGTCTGGGTCTGCTGGGAATTTTTTGGAAGTCTTCTGTAAAAAATAAAGGCAGCATTCACATAACATAAAATTAACCATTTTGGAGTTAACAATTCAGTGCCATTTAATACATTCACAGTGTTATACTGCCATCACCTCTATCTCATTCCAAAATATTTTAATCTCCCCAAAATAAAACCCTGTATCCCTTAAGGAGCTACTCCCCATCCTTCCCTCCCCCCAGTCCCTGGAAATCATTAATCTGTTTTCTGTCTCTACAGGATTGCCTTTTCTGGATATTTCACATCAGTAAAATTATGCCATGTATGGTGTTGGTAACTGGCTGCTTTTGGTTAGCATAATGTTTTCAATGTTCATCCCTGTTGTCGAATGACTCAGTCCTTCTTTTTTAAGGCTGAATAATATTCTGTTGTATGGCTGAGCCATGTTTTATTGATCTGTTCATCCACTGATGGACATCTGGGGTGTTTCCTGCTTTGGGCTCTGTTGGGATTTTTAAACTTGTAGACATGGGCCATGGTCTGGATCCGTGGTTGCCCTTGGCCCATAGCTATTTGTTTCTTGTAAGTATCCTGTGTCTTGATTGACGTACCTCTGTGGAGAGTGCAGCTAGGTGTGTATGAGCTTCTGTGGTTTGTGACACTATGGGATATCCTGAGGAAAAGGCTGACAAGGCCCCTTATAGATACCCTACCACGTTGTGGGGTGACCCTGACTTCCCCAAAGCCATCAGCTTCTAGGACTACCGCAGCATTTTTGCAGGGTGTAGACCTGGGTTCGCCATCTAATTGTATGTGGCCATCACCTGGGTGGATTCAAGAACTGCAGATCCTTGGGCTTGACTGCTGGAGATTCCGACCTGATTCGTGTGAGGTAGGACAAAATTCTTGGCATTTTTTTTTGGTGTGCTTTAGTGGGTTGAGTAGTGGCTCCCAAAAGATATGCCCAAGTTCTGGGCCCTGGAACCTGTGAATATGATCTTATGTGGAAACAGAGTCTTTACAGATGGAATAAATTTAGGGATGTCATGATGAGATTATCCTCACCTAAATCCAACAACTGGTGTCTTTAAAAAAGACATGAAGGGAGAAGACACAGTGATATGTAGAGAAGGCCATGTAGGAACAGAGGCAGAGACGGGACTGATGCTTCTACAAGCCAAGGCACCTTGAGGATCACTGTGGCCAGCAGAAGTTGGGGGAGAGGCACAGCATAAATTCTCCCACAGAACTTCTAGAAGGAACCAGCCCTGCCCACACCTTAGTTTCAGACTTCAGGCCTTCATAACTATGAGAGAATACATTTCACTTATTTTAGACCACCCAGTTGGTGGCAATTGCGTGACGGCAGCCACAGGGAACTAAAGTACATGTTTTTAAAGCTCGCTGGGTGATTATCATATAAAGCCAAATTTGGAGACCACTGGCTTTGACTGTGCCAGAACTCATGCTAAGAGCTTTATATATGTTATTTCATTTATTCCTGATTCAAGTAGATAGTTTTACTATTGCTATTATTATCCCTGATTTTATTTATTCATTCATTCATTCGAGACAGGTTTCACTCTGTTGCCCAGGCTGGAGTATAGTGGCGTGATTATAACTCACTGCAGCCTCAGCCTCCTGGGCTCAAGCAATCTCCCCATTGCAGGTCCTAAGTAGCTGGCACTACAAGCATATGCTACCACACTCATCTAATTAATTTTTTTCCCCCTGTGGAGAGGGGAACTTGCTGTATGGCACAGGCTGGTCTTGAACTTGTGGCCTCAATAATCTCCCACCTTTGCTTTCTAAAGTGCTGGGATTAGAAGTGTAAGCCACCATGGCCAGCCCCCATCATCCCCAGTTTTACAGACAAGGAGAGTGAGGAGCTGAGGTACCGTTGATGAGGTTTGGACCAGGACAGTATTCTTGAAATGCTGACACTCTTAGCTGCTCTGTCCTGCTGGCAGGCACTTAGCAGGTTCTTAAATGCTACTGGCTGAATTGTGTTGTCATTGAACATTCCTGTGCTGCCCAGATGGCCTTCCCAGAGCAAATCCTGAAAAGAACGCAAGTAGAACAAAACCTGGGTCTCAGCCCCAGAGGGAGCCAGGGCAGAAAGCTCTGAAAATGGACATGGCCCATTGGTTACGCACCTGAAACTGACGTGACTAAGATGCTTTAGGATAAGACACTGTTCAAAAGTGAGCAACCCATTGAGTGGGAGAGTATATACGCAAATTGCAGATCTGTAAGAGACTTACATCTAGAATACATAAATTTCAACAATACAGACACAGCTCAATTAAAAAATGGGCAAAGTGTCCGAATAGACCTTCCTCCAAAGAAGATACACAAATGGCCAGTAATCACATGAAAAGATGCTCGACATCGTCAGTCATCGGGGAAAATGCAAGTCAAAACTGCAGGGAGATACCACTGCACACCCGTTAGAATGGCTAGAATCTAAAAGTCAGATAATTGGGCCTGGTGCAGTGGCTCACGCCTGTAATCCCAGCCCTTTGGGAGGCTGAGGCAGGTGCATCGCCTGAGGTCAGGAGTTTGAGACAAGCCTGGCCAACATGGTGAAACCCCGTCTCTACTAAAAATACAAAAATTGACCAGGCCTGGTGGCAGGTGCCTGTAATCCCAGCTAATCTGGAGGCTGAGGCAGGAGGATCACTAGAACCCAGGAGGCAGAGGTTGCAGTGAGCCAAGATCACGGCACTGTACTCCAGCTTGGGCGACAGAGCGAGACTGTCTCAAAAAAGTCAGATAATTGTAAGTATTGATGATAATATGGAGGGACCTGAGCCCTCATAAGCAGCTGTCACTTGAGAAAACAGCTGGAGAGTTCCTCAAATATTAAGCAAAGAGTTGTCGTATAAGCCAGAAATTCTACTTCCAGGTACGTACCCCACAGAAGTATCAACCTATGTCCACATATCAAACATATGTCCCGTGTACGGGAATGCTCACAGTAACATTATTTATCATAACCAAAAGGTGACAATTACCTAAATGTCCATCAGCGGATTCGTGGAAAATTAAAGGTGGTCTTTTTTTGGAAGCCACTGCAACAAAAATGATCTGAGTTCAGGCAGTAGCATTACAGATGCCCACATGAGACAGGATTTTGCAGGTGGAGGTGTTTTACAGGTTGAGAGGTACAATTGGGTGGTTGATTGGATGCACAGGTGAGAATATAGGGCTGGCTTTTGCAGAAACAAGAGCTGAGGATGGTTTGGGGCTGCCTGGATGTCATGGCCTCCTAGGGGCAGTTGGTTAATCTTCTGGATGTAGCTGAAAAACTGCAGAGAGAGGGCATCCATCAGGGATGGCAGGGCCAAGGCAGTGGGTATGGAGTGGGGTGGGGAGAGACCGCCTCCTTATGGGAGATGCTGTGAAGATGGGTTTCCCCAGTCTGCTGGGTCCAGGACCCACCGTAAGAAGCTGTTGGCCCCCATCTGTACTTGGCCACGTCACTGGTGGGTTTGTGGGGCGGTGGTGGAGGGAACATGAGTGTACCAAGGAAATGCCTCTGTTGCCTTGCATGATTTGTACAAGGAAGTGTGGTGTGTGCTGAGGTCAGTTGCCTGAGGCTCAGGGGTCCCAGCATTCAACTTAGATGTGCTGCTTTTAAATTGTCCAAGCTGGGGCAAGTCACTTGCCATCTCTGAATCCAATTTACTCACCCAAAAATGAGGATGAGCGTTCTCTTCCTAGAAACACATAACATTATTATGTCCATCTCCCAGAGGAAGAAACTCAGAAGATAGAACGTAAGTATCTTGTCCAAGGCCATATAGCTCATTAATGGATCAAAGGAGATTTGGGCTCCAGAGTCTGTTTAACCCTCACACTATCCTACGTGTTGATGAAGGATCACTACATGAAAGTGGCTAGTTCTAGGCCAGTTCTCCAGGACGTGTAACCTTTGGCAAAGTCCATAATGGACTGGGTTGCTGGGTTGAAGGATTCTGTAAGGTTACCTAGCCCTCATTTTAAGTAATTTAACAAGTGCAGAGTCTGAAGCTCAGCGAGGTGAAGTCATTTTCCCAGAACTCACACAGCCATCCAGCCAGACTCCTGGCATGACCCCAACTCTACGTGACCCCCAGTGCAGCTCTCCTTCCACTCCACTGCCTTGGCCTGCAGAGGGTTGCTTTGCTGGATCCTGTTAATCTTGTCCATCCCAAACTCACACCTGGGGCTACTGGGTCATGGTACCAGGGTCTCCCCTGTCACTGCCTTGACTGACGTGAAACTGGGTTTTCCATTCCTGCCTCTTGACGCCTTAGACAACAGCCTAGCATTTCAGAGGAGTCTGCGTGTTACAAAAAAAAGGGCAGCAGGTGTTATTTGGGCTAAATTGACCTTGAAATTGATTTCTTTATTTTATGACTTACTGAGAGGAGATTAATACTTTTTTTTTCCTGCAGTCTGAAACAATTTACATGGTAATAGAAGGTATAGTCAGTCAAATAAATTGCTGGAAGTGGTAGTGTTCCAAAGAGGGGGAAAAAAAAACGGAGGTTACTTGCATTGATTTCTTTGCCCTGGGGAGAAGCAGAGATTTTAACATCTGGGAATTTTTCTCTCTCATTTTAAAAGCAGAGGACTGAAGAGCTTAATCTGACATTTACACAGAATTTTCTAAGTTGGGGGAAATGAGGGCAGCCTGAGTTCCTTGCTGAAGGTTAACTGGCGTATCCTACGAAGGGATGGGGGTGGTTTGATTCAGGATGGGCAAGAGAAGCCTGGGTGTCATTATGATGGGCTTGGAAGCTGGCTGCATGCTCTTGGCTGCCTTGCTGTGATTCGGGGCGTGGTGGAGGAATGGGGTGGTGGTAGCGGACTGTCTGTCAAAGATTCGAATTCACGCCCAGATGGGGCACTGAGGAACCATATGGGTGGAGGCCATGCTTCCAGCTTTCTGGGTATTGCTTTGTGGTCACCCTACCCCAGGATGGGGTTTAATGTTCGCAGATGCTTCAGCTCACATGGATCACTGGGATTTGCCAGTTTGCCAGGAGCATTGGGTTGAAATCTGAGAGTGCGTCTACCTCAGTGGTAAAATGCAGTGATCGATTAGTACTGCCTGCCTTGGGAACAGGAGGGGGACTGGTGGCTTGCCTGCTGTTTATATTTCCTGGTGAAATCGATTAAGGTATTACCCCAATGCCAGCATTTCTGCATTCAGATCACACTGAAAGGACTCCTGTCCTCCAAAGCGACCCCAAATTCATTTACCACATGGTGCGAGCTAAACATTTTTTTTTTTTCAGAAAATGGCAAGAAATGAAGCCTTACCCAAAGGGTTCTTGCCAATGTTGTCATGTGTTTTTCCCTTAAATTATTTTCTCTTAAAAATCAAATAAGTTTCAGGCAGCATTAAAAATATTTTCCTCAATAATACATGCCCAGCGTACAAAATTCAAGGGTCAGAAAAATAAAATGAGTTTTCCTCCTACCACATCGTTTTCCTTCGCCAAAATGAGCCTTTTTTTTTTTTTTTTTTTTTTTTTTTTGAGACGGAGTTTCTCTTTTGTTACCCAGGCTGGAGTGCAATGGCATGATTTCAGCTCACTGCATCATCTGCCTCCTGGGTTCAAGTGATTCTCCTGCCTCAGCCTCCCTAGTAGCTGGGACTACAGGCACCCACCACTGCGCTCGGTTTATTTTGTATTTTTAGTGGAGATGGGGTTTCACCATGTTGGTCTCGTAGTCCTGACCTCAGGTGATCTGCCTGCCTCAGCCTCCCAAAGTGCTGGGATTGCAGGCGGGAGTCACCACGCCTGGCTCAAAATGAGCCTTTTAAAAAATACTGGTTTCTTCTCTGTTTTCTGGAGATTTCAATGCATATACTAGAAATGCCTATATTCTTAACACGATGAACAGATGCGGAGTACTACACATACCACTGTGCATTTTACTGTTTTCTCCCTGTCATTCTATATAAAGCTACCTCATTATCTTAACTGACAGTGTCTGGATTCACTATAACTTATTTACTTGGCATCTGAATAATGGAATTTATGTTGTTCCCAGTATTTTGTAATTACAAAAAGGGCTTCCATGAATATCCTTGGCACAAGTCATGTTATACTCATGCAGACGTTTAAACAGCAGGCACTTGAAAAATGGAATCCCTAGTCCGAATATTATCAACTTTTAAAAGGTTGACCAATGTATAATTTCACTATGTATAAAGAATACTTGTTGCCCTAGAGTCTTATGATTTCCATGCTTTATTCAAATTTCTTCTTTGTCAGTCTCAGTAAAAAATAATATATTGCCTTATTTGCATTTCTTTTATTATGGTTGAAGTTTTAATTACAAGGATTATAGGGATTTCTTAATGTGCATAAGAGGTATTTGCATGACCATCTTATGAAATCGTCTGTACATTTCCTTTGCTTGTTTTTTCCATGGACTTCCTTTGGTGTTTTCCTTATTGACTGGGGGGAAGCTCTTTATAAATGATGTTACCTCTTTGTTCAGTGGGTTTTAATTTTCTCAGATTGCCCTTTGTCTTCTACTTTGTTTATGATATTTTTTTCATGCATACAATTTTATGTACGCAGAATTTTAAATCTTTTGTTTTAAGGCTTTTGGTTTGGGGGTCATAATTAGAAGGCTCTTCAATACCACTCTGAGATTATAAAAATCTTTTTTTTTTTTTTTTTGAGCTGGAGTCTTGCTTCATCGTCCAGGCTGGAGTGCAGTGGCACGATCTCGGCTCACTGCATCCTCTGCCTCCTGGGCTCAAGCGATTCTCCTGCCTCAGCCTCCCCAGTAGCTGGGATTACAGACTCCCACCACCATGCCTGCCTAATTTTTGTATTTTAGTAGAGATAGGGTTTCACCTTGTTGGCTAGGCTATAAAAATCTATTTGATTATGTTATGTCCTCTGTTTGGAGCATGATTAAGGAGTTGTTTTGATGTTTTGCCTCCAAGAAGGAAGTCTCTGAGGTGTGGTGGAAATGTGTGTGGTCTGTGTTCATCCAACAGCTGTGATCTGGCCTCATAGGCTCCTCAGCCTCCTTTCTTTCTCTTGGCATCCAGAATTCCCAAGGAGATATGTCACAGCCCTGGGGTCAGAACACTTTAGGGTTCAGTGGGCCCTGGCGGCCTGGTAGACCTTTAGAGCTGTCAGAGGTGTGGGGGGCCAGAGCAACTCCATGTTGAATAGGAGCTGGATAAAATGAGACTGAGACGTACTGAGCTGTGTTCCCAGATGGCTAAGGCATTCTAAGTCACAGTGTGAGATAGGAAGTCAGCACCAAATACAGGTCATAAAGACCTTGCTGATAATAGCAAAGAGCTGGAACCAACCCAAATGTCCATCAATGATAGACTGGATAAAGAAAATGTGGTACATACACACCATGGGGTACTGTGCAGCCATAAAAAAGGATGAGTTCATGTCCTTTGCAGGGACATAGATGAAGCTAGAAACCATCATTTTCAGCAAACTAACACAGGAACAGAAAACCAAACATGGTATGTTCTCACTCATAAGTGGGAGTTGAACAGTGAGAACACCTGGACACGGGGAGGGGAACATCACATACCGGGGCCTGTCAGAGGGTGGGAGGCTAGGGGAGGGATAGCATTAGGAGAAATACCTAATGTAGATGATGGGTTGATGGGTGCAGCAAACCACCATGGCACATGTATACCTGTGTAACAAACCTGCACTTTCTGCACATCTATCCCAAAACTTAAAGTATAAAAAAAAAAAAAAAAAAGACTTTTCTGATAAAACAATTTGCATTGGAGAAGTCGGCCAAAACCCACCAAAACCAGGATGGCGATGAGAGTGACTTCTGGTCGTCCTTACTGCTACACTCCCACCAGCGCCATGACAGATTACAGATGCCATGGCAATGTCAGGAAGTTACCATATATGGTCTGAAAAGAGGAGGCATGAATAATCTATCCCTCGTTTAGCATATCATCAAGAAATAACCATAAAAATGGGCAACCGGCAGCCCTGGGGACTGCTGTATGGAGTGGCCATTCTTCTATTCCTTTACTTTCCTAATAAACTTGCTTTTGCTTCGCACTGTGGCGTTGCCCTGAATTCTTTGTTGTGCGAGATCCAAGAACCCTCTCTTGGGGTCTGGATTGGGACCCCTTTCCTGTAACAGAGCTGCTGACCCCATTTGTCTTACACAACCTTGGTCCTTGAAGGTCTCCCTGCTTCATCCGTAGGAAGCCGTGATGCACCACCCCCATCCTGCCCCCACACCTTCTGCCTATTGTTCACGAGGCTTTGGTCAGCCATGGCCTTGGCTTGGAGCTTTGCACGATGTTGGTCCACGTAGGTTTTACTGGCAACATCATTGGGAACTCATCATGCACCCAGAACCCCACCCCTGACCCCACACCCTCCATCCATTGCTCATGAAGCTTTGATTGGCCATGGTCTTGGCCTTCTGTTAACCTGTAGGATGGAGTGTTTATTTTTTCCACCTCCTACATCTTTATTCTGTATGACAGTAGATACAAAGATTGATACATCTGGATGTGGCTATTCATAGGTAGGCATATAAACACTCACAAGATTACATGAATATGTCTGTGAGCCCTGAAAATCTGAGACACAGGTCTCAGTTAATTTAGAAAGTTTATTTATCCAAGGTTGAGGACACAGGCCTGTGACACAGCCTCAGGAGGTCCTGAGGACATCTGCCCAAGGTCAGAGCACAGTTTGATTTTATACATTTTAGGGAGACATGAGACATCAATATATATGCAAGGTGAACATTGGTTTCATCTGGAAAGGTGGGAGATCTTGAAGCAAAGGCAGGAAGACAGGTATACACTGGGAGAGGGGGCTTCCAGGTCAGAGGTAGATAAGAGACAAATGCCTTCATTCTTTTGAGTTTCTGATTAGCCTCTCCAAAGGAGACAGTCAGATAGTTACGCATTTATCTCAGTGAGTAGAGGGGTGACTTTGAATGCAGTGGGAGGCAAGTTGGCCCTAAACAGTTCCCAGCTTGACTTTTCCCTTTAGCTTAGTGATTCAGGGGCCCCCAAGATTTATTTTCCTTTCATATGTCTATGTAAGTATTTATATACCCAAAAAAGTGTGGCTGAATGCGGTGGCTCATGTCTGTAATCCCAGCACTTTGGGAGGTCGAGGCGGGTGGATCACTTGAGGTCAGGAGTTGGAGACCAGCCTGGCCCACATGGTAAAACCGCATCTCTACTAAAAATACAAAAAAAAAAAAAATATTAGCCAGGTGTGGTGATGGGCACCTCTATTCCCAGCTGCTCAGGAGGGTGAGGCAGGAGAATTGTTTGAACTTGGGAGGTGGAGGTTGTGGTGAGCCGAGATCGTGCCACTGCACTCCAGCCTGGGTGTCAGAGCAAGACTCCCATCTCTAAAACCACACAAAAAAACATGTCTCCCTAAAGACATTTCCAGTCTGGAAGAGAGTCTTTAAAGGCAGTTGTTAGGCAAAGAATATCACCTTCTAATGCCACCTCTGGGAGCTGACACCAGCCCATGACAAATCTGGAGAGGATGATGTTTGATGGCCCATCTGGGATCTCTGCCTGGGTCATTGTCTTAACTGGCTAAATCCTTGCTGCTGGGGATTCATGTCCCAGCTTTTGAAAGCTGCAAACTGAGGCGCAAGAGGGCATACGTTTCCAGGGAAGGCTACTAGACTTCTAACAAGTGGGTGGAAAATGAGGGAGCAGAACTTGGGGGAAAGAGAAGAGCGGCAGACAGTGACCAGAGTGACAGCTGGCTCGGGGCCCTGGTTTGGGATCTAAAAAGGGTTGCAGATCAGATCTTCTCTGTACTCCTCAAGAATTTTCATCTGAATGAATCAGGCCAGCTCAGATGATACGGAGGCTTATTGTAAGGATTCAAGGAAGAGACCTGGGCTTTCTGAAAAGCAGAACAGTGTCAGACGGCCACTACCTCCCTTGCCGCACCACTCGGCTCTGTTTCCCCAACTCAGTCAGACTTAGAATGTTAATATGTGCTTGTCTCTGTTTTCAAGTGAAGGAGGGATATAGGGACACACAGGATTGGGCATAAAGCTTGCTGCTTTGTTCAGATAACACAGGAACTGTGTTAAGAAGGAGGGTGCTAATCTAGGGTTAGGGTGCATGTCCAGTTCCAGGGTATGGAGAGGTGGAAAAGTGGCAGGAAGGGCAGAAAAAGTCTCTTGAGAAGAGCAGATTTAGTTGGTACCATCTTCTGTCTCCTAGGAGTGAAGGCTTCCTGTGCTCCTTCTGATGAAAATGACACGGAAGTGCGGCACAATCAGAGACAGTCAGCTAAAGAGGACCCCAGGCCTCTGGGACCTCAGGCCCAGGGATATGGAGAGGGAAAGCCCCTAGCTAGGGGGAAGGGGCTTGGAAGTGAGGAAGGGGCAAAGAGGAAGAAGGGTCTGCAGGGGAGCTGGATAGGAATTTCATCTGATAGCTAGGTTCCTAAGTAAGATCATACTCGAGTGTAAGTCCTGAGTTGTCTCTTTCCAGGCTCTGGGATACTGGTTGCCTGGATCCTCTATTCTCTTTTCTTCCAATCAGCTTCCCCTGGAAGACTCTTAATTGTGACTCAAACCTAATTTTACCTTCCTAAGGCTGGTGGTTGCTATGGAGCCAGTACTGGCTTCACATGCAAGGTCTTGGACTTACGAAGTCCAACACAGTGCAATGACCATTTCCACGGGTCTCTGTTTCTGTTCCTGAGAAAGACAGATTGATTCGTGCTGCCTGCGGCAGGTGTGTGTCCCTAGACTGGTTAGAACTGGGCAAGGTGCTGGGTCACCTGTGAGTCTTAGAAGGAGGCCCCTCTCAAAGAAAGGACCATCCTGTAGATAGGGATCCCAGGGCATCTAATAACACTTGGGTCTTGTCACTGGGTTGAAATCTGCTATTGGGCTTAACTCGTTGATCAAGCACAGTTTTTTCTTGGTCCCTCTATAAAGTGGGACTGAAAAGAAAGTGACAAAAGGCAGACATTCTCAGACCAATGGACATTCTCTCAAAGGAGAATTGGCGTATCTGGCAGCAAAATCACTGCATCAACCTCCTCTCCCTTCTCTCCCCATTCAGGCTACTACTTTAGACAGTTGCTGGAAGCAGGGGACACGATTTGTGTTTAAGTTTATTTGTTCACTTCAGTAAACTAGAGGGTGGATATGGCATGAGGACCATTCTCTGTGTCGAGGAAGGAGGGGAACAAACACATTTTTGATTTCTTGGTCACCAGATTTTTCCGTGACCAATGTCTACTAGAAAAGTGCAAAAAGAGAAACAATAAAATATGTGTCTTCTCATTATAAGTTCAGAAATGATGTACAGAAACAGAAATCCCAGAACTCTGTGGGTGGGTCTGAGTAATTCTTGTGGCTGGTACAGGAAAGGGTAGGTAGCTTCTGTCCCCCTCTGTTTCTCTCTCTTTTGACATCTGTCTCTGTCTATATCTTTCTCTCTCTCTCTCTCTCTCTTTTTATACACCTCTCCTTCCCCTGCCTCCTCTCTCCCACTTACTCTGCACCTCTCCGTCCTGCCCTCTTTCTCTCCCTTTCTCTCCCACCCTCTCTCTTTTGAGACAGGGTTTGCTTGAGACACACACAGCCCTCTGTCTCCCCAGGAGGTTTAAGGGGTGACCCCAGGCCAAAGCCTGCTGACTTTTTTTTTTTTGAGTTGGAGTTTTGGTCTCATCGCTCAGGCTGGAGTACAGTGGCAATGGTCTTGCTCACTGCAACCTGTGCCTCCTAGGTTCAAGCGATTCTCCTGCCTCAGCCTCCCAAGTAGCTGGGATTACAGGTGCCCGCCACCACAGCCTAGCTAATTTTGTACTTTTACTAGAGACGATGTTTCACCATGTTGGCCAGACTGGTCTGGAGCTCCTGACCTCAGGTGATCTGCCCGCCTTAGCCTTGCTGACTTTTGATTAATGACAGTGTAGAGCTTTAGGCATTGCTGACGCTTTTGAGGCAGGAGCAGTTCCCTAGAGTTGATGGTGACCAGCTTTAACATGCTCCTGTGCTGTACCTTGTGGAAAGGTGGACGAAGGCCTTGGGAATACTACAATGGTGATTCACATCCCGGTGATTGCAGTAGACACGCTCAGTTCAAGCTGCAGCTCCACTGCAGTCCTGCTGAGTGCTGTTTTACCTAGGACAAGACCCTCAGCCTCTCTTTTGCTTCTTCACCTGTAAGACGGGGCTGAGGTTAAGACCTACTTCTTAATACCCTGGTAAGGATTCAGGGTGAAAATGCACAAGAAATGCACAGTGGCTGGGTGTGGTGGCTCATGCCTGTAATCTCAGTACTTTGGGAGGCCGAGGCAGGTGGATCACTTCAGGTCAGGAGTTCGAGACCAGCCTGGCCAACATGGTGATTCCCTGTATCTACTACACATACGAAAACTTATCCAGGTGTGGTGGCGGGCGCCTATAGTCCCAGCTACTTGGGAGGTTGAGTGACAGAGGGAGACTCTGTCTCAAAAAAAAAAAAAAAAATAGTGCATAGCATTGCAGATGCTCCCTAGATGCAAACTGTTGCTGGAGTGGAAGGTGGAAGGTTAGGGACCCCCAGCGTCCTTGGGCTGGGACGAGGAGTCCACACTGAGAAACACCCAGACCAGCACTGCCTCAGGAGTGTCAGGGGTGTCAAAGATGCAATTTAGCGTTTGCTGGTAACCACATTAAAAAGTAAAAAGAAACGGGTGAAATTAACTGTAATAATAAATTTCCTTTGAGATAGTCTTAATATATTTACATTTTTAAACAGCAATTTATTTTATTGTTATATATTATTAAATGTCATTCTAACACGTAATCGATATAAAAATATTAATGAAATATTAATATTAATGAGGTATTTTATATTCATTTTCTTCATCGTGTCCTGAAAAGCCAGTGAATATTTTATGTATACAGCCCATTTCAGTGAGACTAGCCACTGGGCTCTGTAGCAATATCGGGCTAGTGAACATTGCGCAGGGCAGTGCAGGTCTCGACCCCTGCAGGGGATGGGTGGAGAGACAGAGGGTACTGTGGCTAAACGTGGTGAGACGTTCTGGGTCATGCTAAACTGGGTTACTCCAGGTTATAATTTTTTTCCTCAACCCGGCTTCCCCAACCTTTTTATTTATTTGTTTGTTTTTTTGCTAGGACTACAAGTCTGAAAATTCAACCCTCCTCCCCGGTGCCAAGAACAATCTGCAAGACTCCGTAAGTAGAAGCGTTTTGCTGAACAGATTAGATTTTGAAACTCCTTTTGCATCCTTTTCAGCCTCTTTGGTCTCAGTCATCAGTCACTGGGAATGGTTTTTACTTGAAACTGATCTTGCTGGAGAAGTAACTGGGTTTGAGGGGAATACATTTTCCCGAGCACTTGCACAATTTCAATTAGGAAACACCTGGGCCATATTCCCAGCCTCTGGTACATGGTGTGAGAGCTGTATTCTGAAATCTAAAAAAGAGCAGGTCCACTTGGTGGACAGATCTGGGACAGAGTGGTTGGTGACAAGTCTGCAAATTGGTCCCTTTGCCCCTGGTGTGACAGCCCCAGGTTGTGGGAGCACGTGAAAGAAGTCGAATGTCATTGGGTTGTCTTCCTGGTAAGGACAGGAATGCTTACTGAGTGCCCCGGGGTCCTGCACCATGGCATTGGGCTCAGAGTCTCTGGGGTACATAACCTGGGATGATGGCAGTGAATTCCCCTGCATCCCTCATCTGTCACCCATGGATACAGTGGCCGGGAAGTTCCCTGCACAGATACTTCTGAAATCACTCATGCACTGCCTCTCGGCAATGCAGTCATGGTGTGGTGCATTCCCCAAGTGTGAGCTGTTTGTATGTTGTTGGTGACCTTGAGATGGCACCTTCCAGTGGCACATAGACTGTTGCTGTTTGGTATTCATCATTACGTATTTCGTTTTATGATGATCTTCTCTATATAGCCATCACTACTAGCTTTCCGTTAATGGCAGTGGTATGAAATTTGCTTCAAAAAAAGTTTAACATAAAGTGAGTTGACTCAAAGACAAAAAATGGTATGTAAATAACAGAATGGAAATCGTATTGTAGGTATGGTGAGACATTGTGTTAGTGGTAAGTGCAAGGCTGAGAGTAAATTCTTTTATCAAAAGATGTTCATGGCCAGCCCCAATGGATCACACCTATAATCCCAGCCGTTTGGGAGGCCAAGGTAAGAGGATTGCTTGAGCTCAGGAGTTGGAGACAAGCCTGGGCAACATCTCTACAAAAAATAATTTAGGCCGGGCGCGGTGGCTCACACCTGTAATCCCAGCACTTTGGGAGGCTGAGGAGAGCTGATCAAGAGGTCAGGAGATCAAGGCCATCCTGGATAACATGGTGAAACCCTGTCTCTACTACAAATACAAAAAAAAAAAAAAAAAATTAGCCAGGTATGGTGGTGGGTGCCTGTAGTGCCAGCTACTCAGGAGGCTGAGGCAGGAGAATGGCATGAACCTGGGAGGCAGAGCTTGCAGTGAGCCAAGATCGCACCACTGCACTCCAGCCTGGAAGAGAGCAAGGCTCTGTCTCAAAAAAATAAAAAAAAATATAAAAAAATTAGCTAAGCCTGATGGTGTGTGCCTGCAGTCTCAGACACTTGGGAGGCTGAGGTGGGAGGATTGCTTGAGCCCAGGAGGTGGAGGCTTCAGTGAGCTATGATTGTGCCACTGTACTCCAGCCTGGGCAAACAGAGTGAGAACCTGTCTCAAAAAAAAAAAACAAAAAAAAGTCTACTTGGCCCTGGGCCTTGTCCATCAGTGTGCTCTGTATTTGGAATGTTCCCTCCTCTTTATGCACCAAGCTATACTGACCTTTGGTGCAAACTGGAATCTCTAAGGGCCCACTGCTTGGTGCAAACTGGAATCTCTAAGGGACCACTGCTTGGTGCTTGTCTGTTCCCCCAAAATGACTTTCCAGGCTGGATTTTTATAATAAACCTCAGTAATGGATCGTCTGAAAGCAGTGTTTACTTGCAATGCCAAGAAGAAGAGGAAGAAAAGGAAAGGGATGATGAAAAATGACAACCACACACCCAACTTTCTTATCCCACTTTTCAGTTGACCAAATGTTCGATCTCTGTTCTTTTAACATCCTCTCAATGACTCCATAAGGGGAGTGCTGTTTGTATCCTCGTTTTGTGGCTTAGGAAAGCAAAACTCAAAGTAATTGCCCATGGTCACACAGCCTGGACTTACTCTCTGACCCAGCTGCATCAGGGGAGTACCAGGAGTCTTGCAGCTTCACATCAAGTCTGTGAAATATTCTTCCCATTTTGGATAGATGGAAAAATGATGTACGAAGCAGGAAAGTATTGTATTGGCTGTCTATTGCCCATGACAGTTACACTGAACTTAGTGACTTCAAACAGCAGACTTTCATTATCTCACAGTTTCTGCATGTCAGGGATCTGGGAGTGGTTTGCTTGGCGGTCTGGCTCAGGGTCCCATGTGAGCTGGGGCTGCTGTCTTCTGAAGGCTGGAGTGGGGCTAGAGGGTCTGCGCCCAAGGTATTTACCTAACAGCTATTGTCAGGAGGCCACAGAGCTGCTTGAGTATCCTCAGGACATGGTGGATGGTGTCTCCCAGGGTGAGAGATTTGAGAGATTAAGAGCAAAGTAGAAGCCACATGGGAGGATGGGAGTGAATTCCTGTGTATCCCTTAGATGACGTGGCCTCAGATGTCCTATGCCATCGCCTCTGCTGTGTTCGATCAGTCATACAACCGAATCCTCAGAAGATTGTGGGAGCATACCATACAAGGGCATGAGTACCTGGAGGAGGGATCTAGGGGCCATCTTGGAGGTTGGCGACCACACTATTCATAATCTTGAAATAACTATGTCTTGCAGTTCCACCCAGGATGCTTGTAATGTCACACTGAGTCTATGGAAAGAAAACAAAGGTACTAAACCCATTTTGCAGATGGGGAAATGAGGCGTGAAGCAGGAAAGTGACTTACTAAAGAGACTTGATGTTGGTGGTGCAGATGCTTTTGAAGGGAAAGTAGTTGAAAAAGCTAATTGTCCACAATAGGATCTAAGGTGTCTGAGATGGCTCCATTTCCCCAGTGCTTAGAATAGTGACTGTGCCTGCTAGATTTTCAGCTCTCTTGGGTTGGGTCAGGTATTTCCTGGCCCCCAGCCTCACTCATGGAGGCTGATGTGTTCTCTCTAGTGGAAGGGATGATGGTATCTTGCTGGTTTCTCCTCTGGAGGCTGTAGAGTCTTCTAGGTTTGCAGAGATTCATGCTGTGAGGATCCAGTTGCCTTAACCTGCTCCTCCATCTCCACCCTCTGACTGTAGCTGGGCTGCTGGGCTGGGTCCTTCTGGCTGGACTCTCACAGGTCAGCCTCCTGTCTTGCCTTGGAATGTGTCATAGGTAGAAGCAGTCATTTTCACGACCTCTACTGGAGGCAGCATACGTTGGCATGACCATCTCTGGATGGCAGATTACCTCACATTCGCATGTGTCAAAATGTAAAATGTGTTCCATCTTTGATCTAGCAATTACACTTCTGGGAACTTGCACCTTGGAGATGATTGTACAAGTGTGAGATGTGTTTGTATATTTATTAAGGAAATGATTGTAGTAGCACAAATAATTTTTAAAAAGATGTGCCCTCAATATCCCTCAATAAGGGATGGTTTAAGTCAACTGTGTGTATCCATAAAGTCCATTTCCAAGCTGCTGCTAGGATTTTGTGGTGAGGATTTATGTTTATTGACTTGGAAAGATGCACATGACATATTGTTGAGTGAGAAATACAGCCTGTATTATATGATTCCAGTTATGTGCAAACTGTATTCATAGATCTCCCTTTCTCTGAGTGCAGAGAGATGTCAGAAAGGCAGATGGAAAGTTCAACTAAATTACTGGTTTTTGCATTTTCCTTTAGACTCTTTTATTTTTTTTCTGTAGTGAGCTGTTATTTTATTTGACAGTGGTAGTAATAATATAATATTAGTAATAATGTAGTTGTAATAAATGTAATCTAGTAAGAAGCAGTAGTAGTAATAGTAGTAATAATGTAGTAATAATAATACTAATACTAGTAATAGTAATAACTATTTATGAAATTAAGCAGTGTGTTCTGGACTGTTAAGAAGGTTTTCCAGGAGAGCTGATGGTGTATTCGTTCAAGTTTTGTTCTCAGTTGTCATGGAAATGCTGTTACATTCCTCTAGAGGAGTGAAAATGGGGTTTACAAGACTAAATGTGGCCTCTAGATAGACTCTTTGGTCCTTGCCTGCTCCAGAATGCAGAATGCTCCAGGCCATGGCATCTCACCGCCCTTCCTACTCACTGCCCTGTGGCACCAGTCAGCTCTACTTTTTCTGACCTCCACCTCTCTGCCTTGGCACTGTCTCCCAGAAAGGGCTTTCCCTGGATGCAGAAAGTATATTTTGCCAGCATTCAGAATAAAATAATCATAATAGCTAGCATATTTGGGAACTAGGAAGTACCTGGCATTGCACCCACCATTTCACAGGCGTTGTATCTTTCTCTCCCCAGAGTAGTTCAAGGAGGGAAGACCTATTCAAACTCTTTGTTTACAAGTGGGGAAACTGAGGCTCAGAAGGGCATGGCTTGCACAGTCTCATAGCTAATGGGGAAGCAGTCTGACATTCAGACCCAGATTGGGCTGTTTCCCATGGTGCACTGAGCTGAGGGGAAGGCCAGCAGGTTCTGTTTGGTGACGCAGGGAGCATTTCTGGGAACCTGTGACTTAGATGCAAAGTTAATTCCAGCGTCATCAGGTAACATGAAAATTACACCTGGTCAATTACTTGTGCAAGTCCTGTTGGAGACCAATCTTTCTGCCCCTCGATACATCAAATACAGCCACACTTTCCTTGATTATTAGAAAAAATGAGGGTCTTTGCTTAGATGCCAGATGAAGTGATTGTGTTGAGGTGGCATGCTGGATGAATGAAACATACCTGTCTTTAAGCATTGCAGACATTTGTGATCATGTGGCCACATGATGGAGAGGTACTTGGGAATGAGACTGAATGAGAAACTTGCAGGTACATGTTTCCTTTTGGGTTCACTCTGGAGCAAATGCATCCTGAACCCGTGGAAGTGATGCTGTCCAGCATAAGAACCAAACTATTATTTTTTCTCTCTTTCTTGGTATAGTAGAAACTATACCCTCCTATACCCAAGGCAGACATTACTAATCAGTGGTGCCATTCTCCCCTCCTATAACCAAGGCAAACATTAGTAATCAATGGTGCCATTACCCCCTTCTATACTCAAGGCAGACATTACTAATCAATGGTGTCACTTTCCCCTTCTGTACCCAAGGCAGACATTGCTAATCAATGGTGTCACTCTCCCCTTCTGTACCCAAGGCAGACATTACTAATCAATGGTGTCACTCTCCCCTTCTATACCCAAGGCAGCGAGGATAGTGCAGTTAAGTGGAAGAACCCAAATTTTTACTTTGTTCTGCCTCATTCCAGAGCCATATTTCATAACCCCTGTATTTTTCTGTAATAAGAATATAAAAAATTCATTTTTTATGCCTGCTTAAGAGACTGTAAGAGACTAAGTGGCTTCAAACATCACCTGTCTACCATTTTACAGCTTCGACTGGTCATAGGTCTGGACACAGCTGAACTGGGTTCTCTGCTTAGGTTCTCACAAAGCTGCAGGCAAGGGAGTTGGCAGGAGCTGGGGTTTCATCTACAGCTCAGGATCCCTTTGCAAGCTCACTGGTTATTGGAATAATTCAATTTCTTGTGGCTGTAGGATGCAGGCCCTCAGACCCTAAAGGCCGCCTGCAGTTCCCTGCCACATGGCCCTCTCCACAGGCAGTTTACAATGTGACAGTGTGCTTTTCCCAGGAGTGTCTCTCTAGTGCATGTTAGCAACATGGAGTCTTGTGTACACATGTCCCGACGTAATCATGGCATGCCCATCATCTTTTCTATTGGTTAGAAGTAAGTAGTGGGTCCTGCCTACATGCTACTGATCATGGACTCGCACTGAGGCCTGTCCATGCAGATATAGTCCCGAGATGAGTCTGGATTTCTCCTCTTCTTGGGGCCAAGTGTGCTGCTATTTCTTTTCAGCATTTTCCCTTTTTCTTGCAGAAAAGGGGCTCATGGCCCCCCCAGGAACAAGACCACATCAGTGTTTGACCCTCCAGGCTTCCTTATCCCCTAGTCATCTGGACGTCTTAACCTCCTGCCCATGTCACCTCTGTAGGACGTCCCCTGCTGCAGTCTCGGCGAATGAATATTTGATGGAATGCTGCCACCTTTTGGAATTTAGCAAAAGTGATCTGTGTTGTTTAGAGGGATGGAAGTGAAGCTCCTGTTCCTTTCTCTACAGCCCGCGCACACACACCCACTCACCCGGCCTTCATTTCCGCTGAGCACTGACTCGGGTTTGACGCCAGTCTCTTCATGAGGCAGGTTTGCTTGTCCTTTCTGCTCTGGTTTCTAGTTGCTGTGAGTGCTGACAGGCTTGTTCCCTGTTTTACCCTCCAAGATGCAGCAGAATGTTGAAGAAAGAGATGGGGCACATTGGACTGGATTTCATCTCTGATTTCACCACCAACTCTCCAAGGACTTTGGCTTCCATGTCTGTGAAATGAGGGTTTCTCAGGCTGTTTCTGCTTCACATCCCTGATCCCAGGTTATGATGCATGTAACTGTGTATGGAGAATAGGTAACACCTCATTTATAGATGGCAGTCAGATGGGAGTGGAGGCTAGACCCAGTCCCAGGTCAAGGATGCCAACGCTATGTCTGTACTCAGTAGGGAAGTGTGGTGCCATTGATGAGTAATATCTGCCTCAGGTATAGGAGGGGAGAGTGGTGCCACTGATGATTAATGATTAATGTCTGCCTTGGGTCTAGGAGGGCAGAGTGGTGCCCTTGATTAGTAATGTCTGCCATGGGTCTGGGAGGGGACAGTGGTGCCATTGATGAGTAATGTCTGCCTTGGGTCTAGGAGGGGAGAGTGGTGCCATTGATTTAATAATGTCTGCCTTGGGTATAGGAACGGAGAGTGGCACCATTGATTAGTAATGTCTTCCTTGGTATAGGAGAGAAGAGTGGTACTCTTGATTGGTAATGTCTGCCTTGAGAACAGGAGGGGAGAGTGCCAACACAGATGCTGCCCCAACTCCAGGTGTCTCATAGAGACTTGTAGCAGCCATCATGGAACCCATAAGCTGGCCCACCTTTCCCGTTGCTTCTCTTTCTGTATATTCACAGGCATAGCTGTCCTCCCTCTTCCCTGGCATCCTTGGCATTTTCCTGTCTTACTCTCAGTCTGAAGTTAACAGAGGTTGCCCGTGGCATGTCTCTAGTTGACCCACTGTCTGATCAGCTCACTTGCTGAACCATGGCTCCTGCTTTCCAGCATATTTCAGCAGCTCTCTGTGATGTGAGAGTAGAGAGCAAGGTCCTGTGATTTCATGGTTGGCGTTGGGATACTATCTGGTGGGTTCTCCAGCCTTATCTGCTTCTCTCCTCCCACCCTGTCCTTCAGTGTCCATGCCCCATGTTCCCTTACTACAGACCTTTGCTTAGGCTATCCTTTCTGCTTGAATTCTCCCCTCAAACCTGACTATCCAAATTCCTAACCATTCATCCGGAGTCATCAGAAAAGCTTTGTTCAGAGATTCTTCCTAAGTCACTGGTTGTGTTGCTCTCCAACCGCAAAATGCCCTCCACCCTCATTCCTCCCTCCCTTCCTTCCTCACCTCCTCTCTCACTCACCTCCTCTCTCCCTCACTTCTCCTTCTCATCTCTTCCTCATTCCACCCCAAACTCCCTAAATTATATCACAATCACTGCTAAGAGTTGGAAGATATGCATATGAATAAGACTCAAACCCTGCCCTGAAAGGGCTTGCAGTCTGTGAGGAGGACGCAGGATGAATAAGAAGTAGCCCATAACTGAGGCACAATCTGATTGCTTTGTAGTGTAGGAAGAATATAAAGTTGAGTGGTGGTGCAAACAGGTAGGGAAGGCTTCACAGAGGAGGTGATACATAGAGTCTTGAAGGACAAGGGGGAGTCATAACACTGATTGCAGGAGATGGGGGGGCTCCAGGTAGAAGGAACAGAATGATCAGAAACATGGGCATGAAATTGGGTCTGTTATAGTCTGGAAGAGGGGATGTCAGGGGTTGGCGGGAGAAGCAGGCATGCCCCAGTGCTCCATAGTAGTTAAGAAAGTGAGTTTTTGCTGTGATTAGTGTGTGGCCACTGAAAAGTTTTAAGCTGGTGATTGTCTGGATCCGATTTGCATTTTAGAAAGATCTCCCTGGGACCTGGCTTAGGAGGCTGGGAGGCTGCAGGAAGCCTTGGTCCCTCCTGGGTATTTTTCACTTTGTCTCCTCGCTGGAGTGGGCTGGGGAGCAGAGGGGTCACCAGCTCTACGTCCAGACTCCTGGGCACGCTCTGCTTCTCACTGCTAATGTGCCTTCTACAGCATCTGCTCGGCAGAAAACCAAGTGTGCAGACGAGATAACGGCATTAGGAGCAGGAGGACAAAGCTGATACTCGGGGCAGTGAGACATGGAGGCTTAAATTCTTTCCCTTCAAAATATCACCCGTGATGTTGGCCACGTGGTTCTGATTAAAGGAAGCTGGACTTGCTGGGATGAAATGCTAAGTGGCACTCTTGACCTCAGGCACAGCCAGCGCAGGTCTGCTGTTCCGGGGAACATCCCTGCCATTTCTCTCTGCTGCTTTCTGCCAGATAAGAGGGGAAATCTATTTAGTGATTTCCCCTAATCTCTGAGGATGGCTGTGGCCCCTGGAGACATGGTCATGATACTGACAGGTTTCAATGCTGGCATTGAACTCCGGATGGGGAGTGAAGGTCTTTTCTCCTTCCTATCTCCTTAGGGGGTGCCTAAAATACAGTAGGTGCGCAGTAAGGCTTGCTCTTGAAATGAATGAGTGAAAGTGTCAGCTCTGTTGATTTAAACTATCCCAGAAGGCTCTCTCATACTTCTCTCTGTCAACACTACCTGCCCCAATCTGAGGTCACTGCCTTTCTAATTCCATTGGGCCCATTTCTGAAATCTCTATAAATGTACCCCTGCAGTCCTTATGTGTCTGCCTTCTTTCCCTCAAAAGCATCCCTAGGAGAATCACCTATGCTACTGCATGCACCACTAGCTACTCTTTTTAATGGTTGGACAGTATTTCATTGTATGATTGGACTATAATGTATCCATTCTCCCACGGATGAGCATTGGGGTTGTTTGTAGTTTGGGGCTATGTGCACTCTTGCACCTGTTGTTTGGTGGACGTAGGTACTCATTTATCTGGGGAATATACCTAGGAGTGTGTCTGTTTGGTCACAGAATGGGCACATGTTTAATTTGAGTAACTGCTGTCCAAAAGTTACCCAAAGTGGTTGTTCCAGTGTTCATTCCCACCAGCAGTGACTATGAATCCCGCTTGGACACTCATTCTCTGAGTGTATACCTTGTGAATTGTCATAACACCCCGGGGGCAAGTGTGGTGGTTATTACCCCCACTTCACGGAGGGGCACTTTGAGTCTCAGCTGATTCGGTCAATGTCGCAAGGGTGTAGCACGGGAACCAAGGGCTCTGTTTGCATAACAGCAGCAGCCCTCTGAGCAACCATAGCATACCGTGATTCTGGGAAGCTGTGGAGGTGTGGGGGTCCACACGTGGCCACATGATGGAGGGGCACTATGGCAAAGAGGTTCTGTGCATGGCTGGGAACCAGGCTGCAGCCTTGAATCCCAGCCCTGCCACCTATTTGTTGTGGAAGCCTGGGCCACTGGCTTGACTTCTCTGTGCTGTAACTTTTCTCATCTGTAACACACATTTGATAAATCAAGTTGTTATGAGGATTCAATGAGTTAATATAGGTAAAGCTTTAGGAGAGGGCACTAGAGAAGGTTTAATTATTATTATTGATTATTTCACCTCTGTCCAGTTTGAGTGCTGGAGTTGTCTGTTGCAAGGCCGCAAACCCTGTAATAGTTGTAGGGCTAACAGTCGTGAGATACACTGCTTAACTCCCCTCCCATCCCCTATCCTCTGAAGGTAGCTGGCTTTCCTGATGAAATCCAGAATCTAATTTTGAGCCCTGACCATTAGGTTTCACAAAGACTGCTGGGGTGCAGTCTGAGTGGTCCCTTCTGAAATGCATCTCTGCTCTTTCGTGCCCCTAATAAGAAATGCAGTCTGTTTGCTCAAGGTTTTACCCTTTACAGAAATGGTCAGACTCCTTTCTTCCCCCCATATCCATTTCACAAATCCATGCCAAATATTGATGTTTGATAACTACAAATATCACCCATAGCTTTTAATCAAGAAAGACGGAAGGAAGATAAGGGAAGCAAATACATCTCTGTAAGGGAGTTCTGTATTCTCAGTAATGATTTTGGTAAGAAATAAAATTACTGGAGGGAGGGGAGAGGGCTCTGTGCTGTGTACCCAAATGGGCCGAACCACCTGAAACTACCTGGGCCCTTCTTCCAAACTCCCATGGCTTGCATTTAAGTTATGTATTCATTACCCTAATCGGTAGATGCTATCTCATTTTACAGAAAGGGGAGCTGTATTTTAAATGTGAATTTCTAATATGCCATCAGTCTATCCCATTACCAGCAAAACCCATCCAGCCATCTGACGTTCTCTGTCTCCTGTCTGAGACAGGAGTGGAATGTGAATGCCTGTCACCTTCCACTCTAGGGAAAAGTCAGCCTGCTGGGGGCAGAGGAGAGGTCAGCTTCCAGGCTTTTATTCAAGGAGGCGATTTCCTTCATGTGGAGACAAAGGGCAGGATCGTCCTGGAGTAGTGGCAGGTGTCAAGCATGTAGAGGTGTCCACCATGTCAGCCAAGGTTGACCCAGGGTCACTCCAGGCCAGAGCCTGGCCAAACCAAATGGGACCCTGTGACCTGCATCCAAACCCTCATGTACAAGGCAGCCACCGTGTCCTCATATCCATTTCACAAATCTGACCATTTCTGTAAACGGTAAAACCTTGAGCCTTTCAACTTGACTGTTTTTCACGGTCCTCATGCCTTGTGGCCTTGTGCTATTCCCCTGACCACAAATGCTTTTCCGTAAGACTTGTTAATCTCATAATTTTTTTTTTATCGGCCACCTACTTTGTGCCGAGCACTGTTCTAGGAGCTGCAGAGACGGCAGGTCGGGGCGGGGGGCAGAGGACTGTGCGGAGATGGTAGGAGTGGGGTGGAGGACAAAACCGACATCAGCGTAATTTGTACTCTCACCTTTGAGTTTTTATTCAAATATTATCTTCTCTGCAACGTTTTCCTTGATGGCTCTATTTAAATCTCTAAGCCCTGCTCAGCACCCTTCTTCTTTTGCTTGCTTTGATGGTCACACAACACTGAGTGCCGCCCTCTGACATCCAGTGTATTTTACTTACTTGCTGGCTCGCTGTACCTCCTGCCACTAGGAGGGCAGGGAGTTTTGTGAATTTCCAATATGCCAGCAGTCTGTCCTGTTACCATCAGTCTATCCCATTACCATCAGCCTATCCCGTCACCAGTGTTTTGTTCATTCTTGTATCCCCAGCACCTATGCCTGTGACTGCATGTAATAGACTGACAGTCACTACTTGTTGAAAGACTAGTGAACAGCTGCTGCATGCTCGCTGTGTACTAGGCCCATGTTTTATTCACACAGCCTCATGTGATTGTCAGAGTGTCTCACGGGGTTCTGTTGTCCCCGTTTAACAAAAGAGCAAGTTGATGCCTAGTGAGGCAAGTGACATTCGCAAGGTCACACAGCTAGGAAAGGGAACAGGAACATGGGTATAGGCAGGATGGGGGTTTACATAAAACTGCGGTCTGGGCAGGGGTATTAAAATCACCATGATGCACAAGGTTGAAAAATAAACATTAGGCTGGGCACAGTGGCTTATGCTGTTAATCCCAGTGCTTTGGGAGGTTGAGGCAGGAGGTCAGTTGAGGCAGGGGGTCAGTTCAGGCCAGGAGTTTGAGATCAGCCTGGGAAACATAGGGATAGTTTGTCTCTACAAAATTAGAAAATTAAAAAAAATTATTTTAAAATTAAAAATTTAATGGCATGGTGGCCATGTCTTTAGTCCCAGCCACTCAGGAGGCTGAGGTGGGAGGATCGCTTGAGCCCAGGAGATTGAGGCTGCAGTCAGCTATGATTGCACCACTGCACTCCAGCCTGGGTGACAGAGCAATACCCTGTCTCTAAAAAAATAAAAATAAAAATAAATAAAAATCAGATCCCTCTAGTCCCTGGCTGGCTGAGTATTTTAACACTCAAGTCGTAGGCTGTGGTTCTCAGACTAAAATCCAAACTGCTTGACAAAGCTTACAGAGCATCCTACGATGTGGTCCCTGTGTCTCTCTCCAGCCTGGTCTGTTTCCATATCTCGCCAGCAGACAACTGGAGCATCATCCACATCCTTAGGTGTGGCGTGCTTTCTCGCTGGCCCACATGTGCTCTGTTGGCAATGTCTCCATCCCAAATCCACCCTGTCTCCCTGCCTACCTTCCCCTGAAACCTTGGGTTCATCTTTAAGATATTGGCTTACCGAGGGCGGGTCTGTACTCACCTGTCTGGGTTGGTTTGGCAGTGGGTTTCATGGACCTCAGGCCCCATCTCCTTCCTTCATCAAAGTGTCGATCACTCTGTATTCTAATTTGTTCTCTCATCTCCTTTCTCATTTCTGACACATCTAGTTAGACAGCTCACTGCAACCCCAGCGTCACCTCAGTGCCTGCACGTGTAAGAGCACAGAAAGTCTAACAGAACGAATGAATGACTTGGTGGACCTGCCTCCCTGCCAGCGTTGTTGCTGCTGTGTTCCTTGGTTCCTACGCTGACTTTTCTCTTCTTCAGTAGCCTTTTGCTTTGCAGTTCTGTGTACTCAACTTCTTTCAACTCATAAAAATGATCGATTTTATAAACCAGTATCAACAAAAACTAGTGATTCACGTATCCATCTTTTCATGCAGCCAGTCTCCTATCCATCCCTCCATCTACTCTCTCATCCATCCACCCACCTACTCTCCCACCCACTCTCCCATCCATCTGTCTATCCATCCATCCATCCATCCATCCATCCATCCATCCATCCATCCATCCATCCATCCGTCCATCCATCCACCTTTCCTTTCACTCATCCATCCATCCATCCATCCATCCATCCATCCATCCACCCACCCACCCATTCATCTACTCTCCCATCACTCAGCTACTGGGTGCAGTGGCTCATATCTGTAATCCCTGCACTTTGGGAGGCCAAGGGAGGAGGATCACTTGAATCCAGGAATTAGAGAAGCCTGGGCAACACAGTGAGACCCCATCTGTACAAAAAATAAAATAAAAATAGCCAGATTTACTAGCATGCACCTGTGGTCCCAGCTACTTGGGAGGCTGGGATGGAAATATTACTTGATCCATCTATCCATCTACTCTCCCACCCACCTAGTCTCCCATCCATCTCATTCATTCATTCATTCATTCATTCATTCATCTACTCTCCCATAATTCCTGCCATCCATATATCTACTCTCCCGTAATTCCTGCCATCCATACATCTACTCTCCTACCTACCCACCCACTCTCCCACCCATCCATTAATTCATTCTCCCTTCCACTCTCATTCATTCATTCATTCGTTCATTCATTCATCTACTCTCCCGTCTGTTCTCCCATCCATCTGTCTACTCTCCCAGTCACTCTCCCATCCACCCACCCACCCACTTTCCCATCTACTCATCCACTCATCCACCACTCCATCTGTCCATCCATGCAATATTGGGCAGCCACCATGTGCCAGGTCCTGTGAAGCTGCTAAGGTTATAGTAACAAGCCAAGACACACTAGGATCCACCCTCCTGGAGCCTACAGTTTAGTGAGACAGAGATCAAGCAGATACTCATACAAAAGGATATCTACAAATGAAGAAAAGTGCTTCACAAGGTAGATAATGGCTTTGAGAAAGATTTTTATAATAAAACTGGGCATACATGATGGATATGTCTGGGGTTTTCCCAGGAGGAGGCTCATGAATTGAGCTCTCAAGGCTACAGGGCAAGGTTGGGAGAGAGTAGAGCATTCTAGACAGAGGAAATAGCATGTGCAAAGGCCCTGTGGCCAGAGGAGTTTTATGAACTGCTAAAAGTCAGAGTAGCTGGAGTTCAGGGAGGAGGAGCATTCCAGTGAGGCCAGGCCATGGTGAGGATGCTGGTGTTTAACCCTAAGTATTGAAGACCTCAGTGCCACCATGAGGCAGAAGCCTAGCTAGGCACTCATCATTTGGGGTTCTTTTTCCTAACGAGGTCTGCTAAATTGATCCAGGCTCATGTCCCACTAAACATGGATTTGGCCCCTTCCTGGCTCATAGAAAGGACTCAACCCATAGTGGCTGACCAGCAAGGTAGAATGGACTCCATTTTACAGATGACAAGACTGAAGCTCAAGGGTCCATGAGAATGGGACTAAGGCTAGGGGAGGGCCCTGATGAGTTTTCCAGGAAGTGATTGGATTTGCATTTTGTGAAGATTCCTCAGGTTTGTTTGAGGGGCCTCAGTTGGAGCAGGGGACAGAAACACAGGGGTACCAAGATGGGAAACAGTTGTTGGCATGGCCAAAGCTTCCTTCAGGCTTCAGAAGAACCTCCCCACACCCAACATCTGAGTGGACATCCTTCAAGGCTCAGAACACACATATGCCTGCAGTATCTCTGCCTTTGCACAGTTGAGGGTGGGTTCCCCAATATAAGACTTCCAGGTTCTTGGCAGAGGGAGGGTAAGTAGACATATTTCTGTGCATGGGTGCAATGTTACCCTCACCTACATCCCATATATGTAGGGATCTTCCACTTGCTTTCATATCTGCTGATGGCACAGGGTTGCAGCCCTGATTATGGCTCCCAGAGGCTGAGATTTGTGGTCTAAAACTGAGGGGAGAGAGGAATCAGAGAGTCATACTCCAAGTGAAATTTTCCTTTCTCATTATCTGTGAGCTGGTAAAGATGCCAGCATGTCAGGTTCATTGGATGGACAAATTCAGACCATCATTTCATGGGAGGAGGCAGTCCAGTACCAGGAGCATACTGGGGTCGTGTTTGTGGGGCCAGGTTGCATCACTGAGTGGAAAGACCACAAAAGCACTTGATGCCTGAGGGCTTCTTTGCACATCTCCAAGTTCAAGGTTCTGTCATCCTTATTTAACTCCCAAAATCAAGGTAGATGGGTTTTTTTTTTTTTTCTTCCCCAGCCAGCATCTGAAGACTGTATTCTATGGATGAGCATAGAAGTCCCTCTTTCTTCTCTGACTCCTTCATCTCCCATTCTCCTCTTGCAGAATTTCCTTGGGCTTTTTTTTTTTTTTTATCCTGATGCTGCCTTTCAGGGTTCCAGCTCTTTGACTGAGGTCAGTTCCCTCCACTTCTGTCAGTGGGGCTGTGGAGGGAGTGTCAAATTCTGTAGAACACTGAGAAAGAAGCCCAGCCTTTTTCTTGCTAGAAACAGTCACCTTCTTAAAGGAACGATACACACCTGGTCTCATTTCTGCTTAGACTTCCTCTTTGTTGGGAAGTGGGGATCAGGTGGTTGGGGGATCATGTCCTGTGACGTACAGTCTGAGCCTGGCATTTTTTTTCCCTCAGCAACTGGGACTGTAGACATTTTTAAACTAGAAGAAAAAAGCAAATTTGCACATGGACTAAACAAACTTCATCTCCCCCTAGGTCTCCCCTGGGGACTATGCAGGAGGACTCTGGGCCGGTGGGGAGAATCTTCAATGCAACTTTCATCTCTGGTTTTCCTCCCTGAGTCCACGGGGATTTCATAAACATTATGTTGCTCAATTTCAGTTCAATGGCACAGAGTCGTTCCAGTGTGTTCTAATTACTCAGACATAAATGATTTCTGGTGCACTTTAAATGATTTCGGATGCACTTTTGTCTATCAGGCTCCTGATTTATCACTCCCTGGGACTTTGATGTTGTGCTTCATTGATTTCTTTTAAGGCTCTTCAGAGGTATATTTATTATAGACGATATATCTCCCTGTTCATTTGCTCCATAATTCTGAAACACTTTCATTTTCCAGTTGTCAACATTCCACCCCTACCCCCCTGTACGTATCTTGTACCAGCAGGAAGAAGACATATTTATTGAATGCAAATCTATATGCGAGATGCTGTGGGTGAGTGAAGGTGCACAAATTAAAAACAAAAACATCCAACATCCATTCCTGGCCAAGATAATATGCTTATCGTTTAGACAAAGGGACAACGCACACCCATTGACTTACGTGACACGACAGAGGAGGAAGAGCGCAGGGAGGCTGGGGGTTTGGTCCATGAGCTGTGAGGGGTACTTAGAAGAGTGATGAGAGATGGGTGGGGTCAGGGCTTTGTACCCAGATTTCCATGATGATGGGCAACAAAGTGTGTAGCATTCGGCTCAATTTTGTTCGTTTTGGAGATGGGATCTCACTCTGTTGCCCAGGCTTGCGTGCAGTGGTGCCATCCTAGCTCACTGCAGCCTTGAACTCCTGGGTTTAAGTGATATTTCCACCCCAGCCTCCCAAGTAGCTAGAACTACAGGTGCATGCTCCCACATCTGGCTTTCTTTATTTTTGTAAAGATGGAGTCTCACTACATTGCCCAGGCTTGTCTCTAATTCCTGGCCTCAATTGATCCTCCTGCCTTGGCCTCCCAAAGCACCGGGATTACAGAGAGGAGCCACTGCACCCAGCAGCTGAGTTTTTGTGACAAGCTAAGAGGCAAAGTGGGCAGTTTTTCATGTGTGCTTGATAGACCCTAGAGCTGCGAAGAGTGAGTGGTGTGTACTGCTCAAGTCTAGTTGCTCTGAAGACAGCTATGTTTATCTGAACAGGCACCTTCTGAGCCTTTATTTAGCCTGTCCCCCTAGACAGGAGGACAGGAGGGACATTGGAGTGGTATTTGGACAAGGCAGCTGGCTGCCAATCTGAAGATGTGGTGGGAATCCCAGCTCGGTCCCGTTCCCATAGGTCCTTGAACCTCAGTCTTGTCGTCTGTAAAATGGAGGCCGTCCTATCTTGCTGGTCAGCCAGCCACTGTGGATCGAGCCCTTTCTATGTGTCAGGAAGGGGGCAGATCCACATTTTGTGGGACCTGAGCCTGGATCAACTTGCGGGACCCCGTTAGGAAAAAGGACCCCAGATGATGAGTGCCTATCTGGGTTTCTGCCCCCTGATGGGAGCCCACCAGGGTTAGCAATGGGGTCTTCAATGCTTTTTAAGCTGTGGACTTCTTTTTCTCCCCAATTATTTGTGGCATGGCTGTTCAGTGCTTAAAACAGGTCACCATGGAGCTTCTGTTAATGGGAACGCTTCTTTCCCCCCTGAAGTCGGGCTGAGAGGCGTCTCCAGGAAGCACGGCTTGAACCTGAACCCTCTGTTGTGGTCAAGTTCACATCTGAACCCAGAGCTCTTCCCGACTCCCCTCCCTGCCCCGGGGTCTCTCTGGGAGCACCTGTAAGCTAAGCCCTGCCCTGCAAGGGACGGTGTGGACCTACTTCCCGGGCAGACCGTGATGACAGTTCTTGCTCCCTCAGGCTGCCCTGTCATCCCCTGGGCTGGTTTCAGGGTCCATCTGTGAAGGGACCTTCGGCTTCCTGGAACCCCAGCCCAGCCTCTGCCTCCCGCGGCTGGAAACCTGGGAAGGAACATAAGGCGCACACGCCACCTAGTGGCCGCTTCCTGGAGCTGTCACTCCCGACACCGCCCCTGGGAGGGAGCTCATCTCTGGGCCCAGCTTGTCTGCGGTGCTGGCCAGCGAGGTCCAGGCGCTGCTCCTGAGAGCCTTGGCTCAGAAGAGCATCTGGCTTGTTAGAGCAGGAGGTTCTTGTGTCACAGTGCCCTTGATTTTCCCACTGAGCTGCTGCCACCGTGAATACGAGCTCTTGGAGAAGTCGCTGTCTGCCCTCTTCCCTTTCCTCCCCCTCCTCCTCCTCTTCCCTCTCCCTTCTCCCTATCCCTCCTCCTCCTCACCCCTCCTCCTCTGCTTCCTCCCCCTCATCCTCCCCTTTATCTTCCTCCCCCTCATTACTGTCCTCCCCCCCTTTCTGTCCCTCTCCTCCTCCTGTCCCTTCTCCCTCTCCTGTCCCCCTTCTCCCCTATTTCCCTCCTCTTTCTCTCCTCTTTCTCGTTCTCCGCTCTTCCCCTCCTCCATCCTCTTCTCCCTCTCTCTTCTCCTCCTTTGCTCCTCATCCTCCCTTCCCCACCCCTCCCCTTCCTCCTTTCTCTCCTGCCTCTTTTTCCATCCTCTCACCTTGGCTCAGCCAGCTTTCTTTTAATTATAATAGATACTTATTGGTGATGCCCTTATTTGTTCCAGGTGAAACTGCCCTGAGGGCAGTTCCTGAGTTAGAGACTAGATCATGAGTCCCAGCTGCGGTTGCTGAGGGGTTGAAAGATCCCTCCGATCTAGCCATCCATTGCTTCCCTCCCTCCCTCCTTTCCTCCCTCATTCATTCATGAATGCACGCACAGATTTAACAAATGCATTTTGAGGCTCTGTGCCAACATCACCTCACTTCAGACTTTGACCCCAGAATCTTTAGCACATGCCATTCCTCTCACTTCCCTGCTTGGAAAGCTCCCATTCTCTTTCAAGACTCAGGTTCAATGCTGCCCTGCGGACTAGCCTCTGAGCACTTACTCCTGCTACCCATGGTCCTGAGGTCTTCGCGAGTTTTCTGGCTCAGTCTTCTCTGGTTCCCATCCCCGGTGCCCAGCAGTCAAAGCCAGCCTTGCACTGAGTCAAAAACCCCAGAAGCTGTTTCTGTCTGCCTGGGACTCTGTGTTCTCCAGTAGTCAGGCTTGTTCCCCTCCTTTAAGGGTGTCCTATACACAGTAGCATCCATTGAAGTCCAGAAACATGAGCAGCAGCAATGTGGAAAGACAGGTGCATATATCTTCTGCATTCCTTGGGTTTTAGCAATCTTACTGTAATCAAGCTGTCTTTATCCTCAAGGATTTAGTGAAAAAGCTGTTTCTGAGGACTATACCCTGGAAACCTAGTGGTTTTTTTTCTGTCTTGTCTTTATTTCTCTCTCGCCGTACTCCTAAGCTAATGCCGTGAATGGGAAAAGCAAGGTTTGCTGTTTGATTTGTTGCAGAGCCCAGGTCAGGTATCCAATTATATTTAACAGAAGAATAGATGATGAGAGTGTCTGTCCTTCCCCTAGGCAGCATCTCTGAAGCTTATCTGTGGCATCATGGAAGGTAACACTATTACCTGGTATCTACTAGGAGGATATTGTTCAAGCCATCAGTCTTTTGTTCAAGCTCTGGCATGCAGAAGGTACCCAGTAAATGGTTGGCAATTTTAAACATTGAGGTATAACTTACATAACATAAATTATACAAATCTTGAGTATACAGCATTATGAATTTTCACATCTGTGTATGTCTGCGTTACTACCACTCAGGTCACGATGTAAAGTATTTTTAGCTCCTGGAAGTCTTCCCACTGCCCGTCCACCAACAGCTCTCCCCACTCTGTCCTCTCTTTCCTTTGGTAAGTTTTGTTCGTTTCTGAGAGTCCTAGAGATGGAATCCTGACCTGATGCATACATCTGTTTTCTTTGCTGTGATGATGGCAGTGTGGGTATATGCATGAGTCCAGACTCATCCAATCATATACAGGAGATGGCTGCAGATTTTTTTTTTTTTTTTTGAGACAGAATCTTGCTCTGTCGCCCAGGCTGGAGTGCAGTGGTGTGATCTCTCCTCACTGCAAGCTCTGCCTCCCGGGTTCACGCCACTCTCCTGCCTCAGCCTCCTGAGTAGCTGGGACTACAGGCACCTGCCACCACGCCTGGCTAATTTTTTGTATTTTTAGTAGAGATGGGGTTTCACTGTGTTATCCAGGATGGTCTCGATCTCCTGACCTCGTGATCTGCCCGCCTCAGCCTCCCAAAGTGCTGGGATCACAGGCGTGAGCCACCGTGCCCGGCTGGCTGCAGCATTTTTGTACGTAAGTTATACCTCAAAAAAACTGTTTTAAAAGAAATAAATGTCCGTGAACACCATCCATCACTTTGAAATTCTCATTTTGGGTCAGGTTGAAGCCAGTTCGGGAAGGTAAATCAGGTTAGTTTCTGTTCGAGAGTTTGCTTTTACTTAAAAGCATTAAAAGGCGACCTTCAATGTGGATTTTGCTGTGCCTGGACACCAGTGGGTGTCAGATCCAGAACCCAGCTTCCTGTTGCTGCTGGGCGGGATCATGGAATCTGGAGAGCTCCAGGTAGGGCAGATGACTTTGGGTAGCTGATGGGTGCCAGCTCCTCCCAGCTGGCATCCTTTGCTCCTGTGGTTCCAGGGAGGCCAGGCTATTTAGGAGGAATGTGGCTGTTGCCCCAGGACAGGACAAAATGTCTAATGTATTTACAGTCACTGTAGTTTGTGCCTGATTTGCAGCGGTGGAGGAACCACATGAGAAAATTGTCCATTTTACAAGATGTGCAGAAGGGGTTACCTGTGAGGCCTTAGCTCTAAGGCTGTGTTCGTTCTTAGAAAATAGTGTTGGCCCCACTCCCTTCCCACTAAGGAGTGTGTAGGATGCTGACAGATAGGCCTCCCAGGCTCCAGCCACCTTGGCTGCAAACATCAGTATGGAACTCTGACCCTGGCATGGAGGGCCTGAGTTCCTGGGCAGATAGTGCCCAGGGACGGGCATGTTCAACATGGGATTAACAGGCTCTGCAGGGAGGCCCAGAGACCTGGGGCTGGGACTAGATTGCTTTGCAAGGTAAGCTCTTGATTTCATGACCTCATCTCTCGCCCCAACCCCGAGACTTCACTCACAATCCAGGTTGTTAACAGAGAGCGATCTTATCCTGTTAGCCTTTCACTAGAGAGAAATTGGATTGAAAATCTCGCCAGACTGCCTCCGGACAGAGCTTTTCCATCTGCTGTGAGTGACCTTTGGGCAGGGAGAGTTGCTTTCCTTTACACACCATTAGCAGGTGGCAAAGAGGGGGGCCTCCATCTCTGCCCGGCTGTTGTCAGAAACTCTTGGAGAGGAGGCTCCACTGGGAGCTTGCTGCCTAACCCATGGTGAGACCTGAGTAAGCTGCTTCCCTTCTCGGTACTTGGGCTCGCCTCTCTCTTCCATGTCCTGTCACCGAGTTTCCATGAAGACAGTCAGACCTGGGCAAGTCTCCTGGGGACATGGGGGCTCACCTCCTTCTCTTGGTGACCTAGGACTTTAAAGAAGAATATGCCTGACTTTCTACAGCCATTATTTTTTGCTGTGTTCATTCTGTTTTATTAAATTTCTGTGCAGATGGTAAATTCCTAGGATGCATTAAAAAAAAAAAAAAAGAAAGCAAGAAAGCAAAATCTCATGAAACTCCAAGACCTGAACTCCTGACACCTTTTGGGTTGGCGCCTACTGTTGCATTGGCCTTGCTTACTTTCCTGGTTCAGCAGAAAGTGAACATTCCAACTAGGTGGCCTGACAGTGGCTGGGCCACTGTGATTTCAGCATCTGGAAGAGCAGCTCCCACTTTCTGAGCAGCTGCTACAGCCCGGGGAGCTTTGCGTTCATTTTCGCGCGATGCTCATGTTATCCCGGGATCATCAGTCCTGGCATTAGCCCCATTTTGTGGAGGGGAAAGCTGAGCTTAGGGACCCACTCAACACATGCCATCTGAATTGAGATGTCATTCTCTTCCCCACGTTGCTGCATCTCTACACCTGCTGTAGAGAGGCATCATATCATTGCCTCTCTACAGCATGGCAAGATCTGAAATCTACTGAATACTTTCTGTTCTCAATGCTGCATTGGTTGGCTGGGGCTGCCATCACAGATCACCCAGACCTATCGCTTCAGCAGGAGAAATGCATTTTCTCCTAGTTCTGGAGGCCAGAAACCTGAGGTCATTGTGTCAGCGTGGTTGGTTTCTTCTGAGACCTGTCTTCTTGGCTCGTAGATGGTCATCTTCTTGCTGTGTCTTCACATGGCTTTCTCTTTGTGTCAGTATCGTCACCTCTTCCCATAAGAACAACATTCTCATTGGATTAGGGCCACCCTAATCTCATTTTATTTACTTATTTATTTTTTTGGTAGAGATAGAGTCTCACTCTGTCTCCCAGGCCGGAGTGCAGTGGCAGGATCATGGCTTGCTGCAGCCTTGACTTGCTGGACTCAAGTGATCCTCCTACCTCAGCTGCTTGAGTAGCCGGGAACACAGGCATGTGCCACCACACTCAGCTAATTTTTATTTTTATCTTTTTTTTTTGAGATGGAGTCTCGCTCTATCACCTAGGATGGAGTGCAGTGGCATGATCTCGGCTCACTGCGAGCTCCGCCTGCCGGGTTCACGCCATTCTCATGCCTCACCCTCCTGAGTAGCTGGGACTACGGGCACCCGCCACCACGCCCAGCTAATTTTTTGTATTTGTAGTAGAGACAAGGTTTCACCATGTTGGCCAGGATGGTCCCAATCTCCTGACCTCGTGATCTGCCTGCCTCGGCGTCCCAGAGTGCTGGGATTACAGGCGTTGAGACACTGCGCCCAGCTTGCTAATTTTTATTTTTTGTAGAGATGGGGTTTCCCTATGTAGCCCAGGCTGGTCTCAAACTCTTGGGCTCACGGGATCTTCCCACCTCAGCCTCCCAAAGTGCTGGGATTACAGGCATAAGCCGCCATGCCTGGCTTTCCTTTCAGCTGAATTAACCTTTTTAAAGACCTATCTCCAAATAGGTCTCACAGATATCTCTCACATTCTGAGTTGCTGTGGGTCAGGGTTTCCACAAGTGAATTTTGGAGGCACCCAGGGTAGGCCGTCAAAAGTGCTTTGCATGTTATTTAATTTATCTGGTCTTGACAATGCTCTGTGAAGTAGATACCACTGTCAGTCATTGATGATGGTTGACCTATCAGCCATGGATGAATTGAGGAAATGGAGGGAGGGAGGGCAGGACGGTGTCCATAGAAGGTGGGATATAGACATCAGCGGGGCTCAATGCTGACTTCCCCTACTGAAAATACTGTAAGTGAAGATTAATTCTTAAACCCATATCAACTCAGTGTGTCATGGAATGATTTAGGAAGAGGAAAATATGGAAAATACCAGGATGGTGAGGATTCTCTCCAGGCAAAAGATGTTCCCCCACCCTTATTAAGAATGGAGTCATTAACTCCAAAAGCGCAGTGAACCCACCATCTGGGTACTGTTTTTGGATTTGGTGCAAACATGTATCTATCCAGGTGCATATTTCTGCACCCAAGCCTTCTTGTTTCAATGCTTAGGGGTAATGGTGATGTTGTCCATACCATGAAAGCATCTTTCAGTGCTCCAAGCAGCTGCCAAAAGCCACTGGCCCAGTGTCTCCTGGGAAGAATGAAGTTCTTGTAACAACACAGACCTTGGCCACGTGTCAAAAGTAAACATGGCTGTGGGGAAATGGAATTATCTTGGTTATCTGAAACTTTGCCAGAAGCATTGTTTTCTTATTCCTGAAAAATGTGTTCTTCATTAAAACCATACGTGTATAAATTTTCCCCAACGTTCTCAGCAACCAGTTCCACTTGGTGTCAATGATCCACAATCTACAGTGTACCTGCTAGGCTCTAGTTATTAAAAACAGTATTTTGACACCAATTATGATGCCAAAGCCCCAAGTTCGAGATGTTAGGCTGCTGTGGCTTGTTATATCTTCTCTCTGTCATGCTTCTCAAAATGGTGGGACATTAATTATGCATAATTAATTAATTATGTTTAGTATCTGTCTTTTCCACCAGACTGTAGGCTCCATGGAGCAAGGAGTCTTGTGCACTGCCCTCTACGCAGTACCTGGCATAGTAAGCGCTTGATAAATAATTGCTGGATGAATAAACAAATCCATTGAATTACAGTGTTAGATCATCGGAGATCTTCCTTCATGCCTGTGGAATTTTCAGAACTTGACCCTTGTCTTTTTCTCTATTAGTACTTTTTAAAAATTCCATTTATTTGCTTAGACCAAGGGTTGGCAAACTTCAGCCCATAGGCCAAATCCGGCCCGATGCCTGTTGTTTCAAATAAAGTTTTATTGGAACACAGCCACACCTGTTCATTTATGTATTGTGGCTTTCCTGCTGCAATATCAGAATTGAATAGTTGCGAGGGAGACTGTAGCCCACAAAGCCAAGAATATTTGATACTGGCTCTCCATATCTGGGGGTTTTGCGTTGGTGGATTCAACCAATCTCAATTAAAAAACATCCTTATGTGTACGATGGCTGCGTCTGTACCCAACATGTGCAGACTTTGTTTTCTTATTGTTTCCTAAACAACACAGTATAACAACTCTTTACATGGCATTTACGTTGTTATTTTGGGTATTACAGGTAATCTATAGACAGTTTGAAGTATAGGGGAGGATGTCTGCAGGTTATATGCAAATCCTATGCCGCTTTGTATGAGACTTGAAGATTCATGGGTTTTGGTATACAGGGGAGTCTTGGAGCCAACCCCTCATGAACACCAAGGGATGACTGTGCTATCTGGCCGTTTCAGAGAAACTGGGCAATCCGTGGCTTAGTCTAAAGAAAGCCACCAGTGAAGTGAGCAGTCTCATGGGGGCATTATGGTGTTGGCCTGAGAAGAGAAGGGGTGCAGTATGTCTTACGGGGTGACTGTTTTCCATTTCCCAGTGGAGAGGACTCTAGTGGACTTCTTACGGCAGGGGTCCTCAAAATGAAGGGTGTGGAAGAATCACCTAAGCAGTTCCTCAGAATGCATTTTCCTGGGCCCTTCCACAGGTGGTGATGGGATGGTACCCAGGAATGTATTCTGTGATTAAGTCAGCAATTGTATACTCAGCACTGACTATATGCCAGAGACAATTCTAGGTGGACGGCAGTGAACAAAACAGAACAGAGAAAGTCACTACTCTCAGAGATTTTCTGTTCTAGTGGGAGAACACTCATAATCACCAAACAAACATGCACGGCCATGCTAAGTGCAGGACGGGTCCACGAAGACTTTCCTGCATCTTTACCCACTCCCTAGATGGTACAGGTGCAGGTGGCCGGAGGACCACATGGTCTCAACTGCTTTCTTAAAGCCTCTGATAAATTCTCACCTGTGCGTTCTTTTCTTCCCACTACACTGGTTACCCCTTCCCTCAGCTGCTTGTAATGTCTCTCTCCCTTCTCCCTACCTCCTTCCCTTTTTCTCTCTCATTTGTTTTCTTTGTCTTTCCCTCCCTCTCTCCCTCCTGCTCTTTTTCTCTCCCATGTCTCCGTCTCAATCTGGTTGGGAGTTGAAGTCCTCAGATGCTAAGAATCCTTCACGGTTTATAAAGGCTTTTGGAAAAACAGCTTTATTGAGATATCATTCATATAGAGTACAATTCAGCCATTTAGAGCGTACGATTCAGTGGTTTTTTATTATTCACAGAGTTGTGCCAACATCAGCACAATCACTTTAGAACATTTCCGTCACCCCCCAAATAACTCCCATACCAAGGCTTTTGCAGACTATTTGATCTGATCCCTACAGAACTGAGAAGAGCAGGGCAGATGGTGTCCACCCCATTTGACAGAAGAGCAAATAAGGGATTGAAGAGTTTGGGGATTTGGAAAAGCAAAGGAGAACATTTTAGGTCACTTTTAATATTAGAAGGTTCCAAGGAGTCCCTAAAAATAAGGCCTTTTGGTGACTCTCCTGCTACCCAGAGACTCTTTTTTTTTTTTTTCTGAGACGGAGTCTTGCTCTGTCGCCCAGGCTGGAGTGCAGTGGTGTGATCTAGGCTCACTGCAAGCTCTGCCTGCCAGGTTCACACCATTCTCCTGCCTCAGCCTCCCAAGCAGCTGGGACTACAGGCGCCCGCCACCATGCCCAACTAATTTTTTCTTTTGTATTTTTAGTAGAGATGGGGTTTCACCATGTTAGGCAGGATGATCTCTATCTCCTGACCTTGTGATCCGCCTACCTCAGCCTCCCAAAGTGCTGGGATCACAGGTGTGAGCCATCGCGCCCAGCCACCCCGAGACTTTTAAAGCTTGTACCCAGGTAGGGAAAAGCTCCTGAGAACCCTCTGAGTTCCTGGGATTTCTAAAGCACAGGTTCATATTCCTCATCCCCTACCTGGGAGGTACAAGGACGGTGTCTGTGATTGTCTGTCTGGCTATGGATTCCGACTGCCAGCCACTCGCTGAAGGGCGCTCTCAGCTACCGCCATGCATATGCATCAGGCTGGCTGGCTTGGACACAGCCACCAACGCGGGGTGACAGGGCCTTGAGCTTGCCTCAGGGACCCTTCAGGAAGCTCATATGCTGAGTGCCAGGTGGCACCGCAGAGCTCTTATCGCAGGATGGGGGGGACAGAGAAAGCTGCTTGCTGAATGGCTCTGGGAGACGAGAGGGGCTGTTTGACCACTTGGAAACTGACCAATAGGTTTATCTGGTGCCACATGGCAAAATGCACGGTCTGTCGGGACCCCACCCGGATGTGGGGCAGTGTGATTGAGGGTGACTCTGGTGCCAGAGAGCCTGGCATGAGAGATACCAGCAGTCACCCTTCATAGACGGCTCTGGATTCTATTTAAAATGGGATTCAGGGACATTGCACAGAGTGCAATGAAATGGACCCAGCATTACAATTTTGCAGGTGAGCCATCTTTCTGTTTCTTACCAAAGTGCCCTCAGTATTGTCACTGGCTAGGCTTTACTGGAAGATGAGCCCCCCAGAACAGGGCAGGATATTTTTTCTGTATCCCTAGGATCTGTAGCAGGACCTGGGCATGGTGAGGGCGTAGGAAGCATTTGTTGAATGAATGATGCAATGGAGTCTCTGAGGGTGGTCCCCAGCTGTCAGGGGCTGCTCCACTCTGATGCTCACTGCAGCTCTCAGATGAACAGACTGGGGCACAGAGAGGTCAAGAACGTGGCCATGGGTCAAACAGCTCCTCAGGAGTCTGGTAGGGATTTGAACTCACTGGTGTGCCTGACCACTGCACTGTTCTTCCTAACCAGTCAAGTTGTGTGGAGGCGTTTGGATTTACTCTTTGATATTTTCTATTATTTATTTATTTATTTATTTTTGAGATGGAGTCTTGCTCTGTCACCCAGGCTCGAGTACAGTGGTGTGATCTTGGCTCACTGCAACCTCTGCCTCCTTGGGTTCAAGTGATTCTCCTGCCTCAGCCTCCTGAGTAGCTGGGACTACAGGTGCCTACCACCATGCTTAGCTAATTTTTGTATTTTTAGTAGAGACAGGGTTTCACCATTTTGGCCAGGCTGGTTTCAAACTCCTGACCTCAGGTGATCTGTCTGCCTCAGCCTCCCAAAGTGCTGGGATTACAGGTGTGAGCCACTGTGTGCAGCCCTGGATTTACTCTTTAATATCTTATTATTTTTTTTTAACACAGAATTTCATTCTTGTTGCCCAGGCTGGAGTGCAATGGCACGGTCTCGGCTCACTGCACCCTCTGCCTCTTGGGTTCAAGCTATTCTCCTGCCTCAGCCTCCCATGTAGCTAGGATTACAGGCATGTGCCACCACGCCTGGCTAATTTTGTATTTTCTTTTTAGTAGAGACGGGTTTCTCCATGTTGGTCAGGCTGGTCTCGAACTCCTGACCTCAGGTGATCCGCCCGCCTCGGCCTCCCAAAGTGCTGGGATTACAGGCATGAGCCACCATACCTGAAGTCTTTAATATCTTGTGTCCTCCAATTTATCCTCTGGAGGAAGGATGACTCACAGTTCCAGAGACAAGCAGTCAGAGATCAAGGTGTTGGCAGGGTTGGTTTCTTCTGCAGCTCCCTCCTTGGCTTGTAGACAACCGTCTTCTCCTTGTGTCTTCTTGTAGGCTGTGTCTGTGTCTGTATTTTAATCTTCTCATCGTAGGAGGACACCAGTCAGGTTGGACTGGGACTCACTGTAATGACCTCACTGTCACTTAATTACCTCTCTTTCAAGACCCTGTCCTTGATAGCAGTCACATTCTGAGCTCTTGGGGGTTAGGACTTTAACATATGAATTCTGGGGGAACACAGTTCAGCCCGTAACAGACCCTAACCAAAAAGATCTTGGAATACCCCTATTCCTTCCTCTCCAAAATCCTTTGTTTTCAGCCTCTGTTCCCGCCATGGGAATAAGGTGTGAAATGTTGACGCGAGCTCCAATCTTCATCAGTTCTAGACAACTGGTTATACTCCAGTGCTTCGGGAGGAATGAGTTTCCTTACTTTCTCGTGACAGATGTCGTGAATGGCACTGAAGATTCAACCAGAGGTTTAAAAAAAAAAAGCTCAACTCCGTTGCTTGCCTTGGTGCCCTTCTGAGTACATTTGAGCAATCGTTTTATCTAAATCTTTTTTTTTTCTATAAGAAAGAATTTTGCTTAATTGGGTCTCATTTCTGTTCTCCCCTTAACAACTGAACGTCTACATTTCTGTTGGGATTGAAAGCCCCAATCAGTTCAGATAAATCAGCTTCCTTTTTAAATTATGATCTTGGAGGAAATAATGATCTAACTTACTTTTTGTTAATTACTTTTATGTGAATTAGACATCCCGGCTTTGCAGTTGCTGCTTTCCTCAGAAGTATTTAAGCCCTCAAATCTATTTAAACTTTTTCTTTTTACTTAAATTAAGATGCTGAAAAATTCCACTATTGGAAATAATTTGGGTTTTTTAAGTTCAGCTTCATGGCTCCGTAATTTTAAATAATTTGAGCTGAAAATGATTCTATCATATCCCATGTAGTGGCACCAAATTACCATTTTCTCTTCAAGATTTTCTCTTATTATTGGTGTGTCAGACTTAGTAAATAAATAAATAGAAGAAAAGGTAATTAATGAAACAGTCTGGTAGAATTGTAAAACAGAAACGAAATTATGTATCCTACATTCAGCAATTTTGCCTTTTAACCATAGTGATCTTGGGGGGTTTGTGTGTGTGTGTGTGTGTCCCAAAGGGGGAAAATAATCATTTGTAAAGGGTAGAAAATGCTATTGCTTTGAGTACAAAGCAATAGATTACCAGTTGAATAATTTAGGGTTTTTATATTAAAAAATCTCAAACCTTCAGAAGAGAAGTGACAACCTTATAATAAATAAGCAACAACCTTAAAAATAACAACAGAATAAGAAGGGGATTAATACCCCAAAGTAGAAGTACAGTTGCCTCTCTGTATCCACAGATTCAACCAAGTGAAGATTGAAAAATAAAAGAAACAGTAAAAATAATACAAATAAAAAGAAATACAGTGTAACAACTACTTACATAGCATTTACATTGTATTGTATATTATAAGTAATCCAAGATGATTTAAAGTATACAGGAGGATAAGCATAGGTTCTATACAAATACTGCAGCATTTCATATAAGGGGGTTGAACATTCATGGATTTTAGTATCCACAAGGGGAGTCCTGGAACAAATCCCTCCTGGATATGGAGAAACGATTGTACCTAATTAAAACTGGTGAGAAGAGGCCAAAGCAGCATTTAGAGGGATTCTTATAGCCTTAGGTATTATCAGGACTCTTCTGTCATCAGAGAGAGGAATTCCTTATATTTTGAATATTAAGTAAAGTAGTATAAGGGTGAAGGTCTGTCTCTGCCCACCCCACCCCAATTAGTAAAAATGTTATACAGTTAGAGTTTTGGTGCTGGCTCACAGTTTAGTGTCTGGCATTGGGTAGATACCCTTATATCAGATAGTGTATTGAGAAATACAGTGCAGCCCAGTGTTTTAGGTGAGGACTTGGGAGTTGAAAGAATCCAAGAATTGAAGTCTCTTCTACCATGCAAATGGTGATCCTATCTATGATACCAATTATCACAGACTAAATTCTTTTTCTTTTTCTTTTCTCTTTTATTGCTTCTTTTTATTGGCCCCTCTTTATCCCGGGCACATTCTCCATTGAAAGCTCAGTCAAAAGGAGCTCTGAGTTTTGGGGATAACCGATATAACCTTAGTGTGTTTTAGGTTTCTAGGATATGGGTTAGGGGAAGAACCCTTTAGGTCAGCCAAGTAGTATTTGGGCTCTAGGAAAGATCTCAAACATAAAGTCTGAACTGCTGAATTGTCCCAGAGTTATTGCTCTGTCTTCAACCCCAGTAAGAGTGAAGATACCCCAAGAACCCACAGCTGAGACAGCTGCTGGGATAAATGATGGAAGAAGTCTTGCTATTACAGTCCTTGATATCAAGCCATGGTTGACATAGCAGTCTCTTGCTTTTCACCTGCCAAATTCCTAGGGCAGGATTTTACATCCCCAAGAAATATCAAATATGAGCATCCTTGTGGCTGAAGGGAGATCCCATGGCACCCTTCTCTGTCGTCTTCTACGTGGGCTATGATGAGTGCTGTAGCATCTGACCTAAGCTAAGTCCTAAGACGTTAGTCCTAAGTGAGATCATGTACCCGGGAATCTTGTAGCTTTGTGTGGATAGCAAGTTATGGCTGATGCCAAATGTCAACAGAGTAAACTGTGAGTGCGATTAAATGTCTTTCTAATGATGCCATCCAGGCCCCAAGCACCCATAGTAGAGCAAACAAATGTACCAGAGCAGCAGTAAGCAATCAAGAGAAAAGAAAAAAAAATGATGCTGTAAAAAAAAGAAGCTATTTTACTCTTCATTTTCCACTTACAACATATTGAGAGTACAGGGCTGGATGAGCAGCCTGAATTCAACTCACAGAACCTAAATTCAAAGCAGAAGTGATTCTAGAATACCTTCCCTCTATCCCCACTCCTCCGTCTTCTAAGGATGTACCAGTATGATGTTCAATATTTAACAACATTTAGGGCTCAGGTGTTAGTCACTCAGAATGGATACAGCAGCTAACCAGAGCAGACCCAGCTATAAACCCACACAGCTGTGCCATGGTCAACCAGGGCTGCCAGTAGTATAAATCCTTCTTTGCATCTTCAGGACATGGGCTACAAGTTTGTAGGGGACCCTGTGGTCCTCCTGGACCCAAAGCCACTGCCCAAAGAGGGCTTCATGGACCATTTAACTACTGGATAACTCAGTAGCAAAGGAAGAATGGAGTCTAATGTCAGAATAATATCTGAGAAGCTGGTTTTGCTTAGGACCAATGTTTCCTTGTTTACGCAAGAGATCTCGTCCGTGGTGCCTGCTTGGGGTCTTGGTATGATAATAGTTGCTCTGAGCCTTGGCTTTTTGTGTGCTTACCTCCCTTCCTTCTAGCTTAAGGTTGTGTTTGTCCAAGTCTTGTATTTCAGCCAAAGGACCTGATGTCAGTGGTTTAGTGCATTCTGTTCAATTGGAAGCAACAGAGCCAAGTGGTTAAGAGGGTAGGTTTGGACTCCATTAGAACTGGAGTGAAATTCTGGCCTTGAAGCCCACTTTTTAAGTCTTCATGAGTAGGAAAGTACCCATCTTAGGGTGTTGTAGGGAGGAGTCAATTAGCTGATGTTGATCAAGTGCTTAACTCGCAGGAGAGCACCGTGCCTGGTGACTGTTGTTATTTGGTTGGGGATAGGACCTGTCTATGTCCTGGGAGGTGCTCCTTTCAGGAGATCAACGCAGATACATTTCAGGATTCTCTGTTGATTTCCATCTATCTTTATCCACCTCTCAAAGGTCATTTGAGGCTCAGAGGCACAGAGGTATGGTGCCTTCTGTAGGAGTAGAGATCAAGGAGGAAGCATTGGCACTTTGGTCGGGTGTGGTGGCTCATGCCTGTAATCCCAGGACTTTGGGAGGCCAAAGTGGGTGGATCACCTAAGGTCAGGAGTTCAAGACCAGCCTGGGCAACATGGTGAAACCCTGTGTCTACTAAAAATACAGAAATTAGCCAGGCATTGTGGCGCATGTCTATAATCCCAGCTACTCAGGAGGCTGAGGGAGGAAAATCGTTTGAACCCGGGAGGTGGAGTTTGCAGTGAGCCAAGATCATGCCATTGCACTCCAGCCTGGGTGACAGAGTAAGACTCTGTCTCGAAAAAAAAAATAAGAAAAAAAGGAGGAAACATTGGGACGTTAGACATCAGATGTGCCCCACCATCTGATTACAAAAGTTCTTCAACCTCTGCCTGCAGGCCATCTCAGGACCTTCAGAGCATTGGCGGGTGGCTTTCATGATACTCTTGATGGAAAGGACTGAAGTTTGCATTGATTGGTGGCAGTGCCCTCATCAACCAGTGTTTCCCAGAGACAAGCCAAGCTGGCTTCTTACTCTTTTTCTATCCTGATGGACATGGGCTTGTCATTCAAACCCAGGCAGTATCTAGAGGGCCAGGCCCTAACTCTCGCCTTGGACTTCAGTTGTTGGAAAAAAGGCAACGAAGGAGATAGAATGTGTGGAGGAGGAAGTCATTTCAGAGGGGAGCAATTTGTACTTTACATTTTTTAGTTTGCTGATGTTTAATGACCAAATATGTGTTTTTAGGTGGTTTCTGATGTTATTTTCTCCATCTATTACAAAACAGCTGCAGAATGGCAACATTTGACATTTAAGAAAGGGAAAGTGGGAGGATTGGTGAAGTGATTCCCCTTGGAAGGGTCACACTTGTATCTAGAGGTTGTCCGCAACACATGGCCAAACCAGTCCCCAAAACGTGACTGTAGGCACTCAGAGATGCTGCATATAGGTTTGAAACAATCTAAAGCAAAGCAAAGAAAACTCAACTGGTCATTGAGTATGTCAGAATTTGCTCTGATGAAGGTGATGAGGTTGATGATGATGATGTTGGTGTCTGATGTTACTGGTCAGGCTCTCAGAGGCTCTCTTCAATCCTCATGCACATTTAACAGTCTCTCTTTGGCCAGGCATGGTGGCTCATGCCTGTAATCCCAGCACTTTGGGAGGCTGAGGTGGGCAGATCATAAGGTCGAGAGATCGAGACCATCCTGGTCAACATGGTGAAACCCCATCTCTACTAAAAATACAAAAACTAGCCGGTCATGGTGGCGGGTGCCTGTAGTCCCAGCTACTCGGGAGGCTGAGGCAGGAGAATCTCTTGAACCAAGGAGGCGGAGGTTGCAGTGAGCCACGATCGCACCACTGCACTCCAGCCTGGTGACAGAGCAAGATTCCATATTTTTTTTTTTTTAAAGTCTCTCTTCTATGTATCCATTACATTTTGACTTCACTTTTAGATAATTTATCACACACTCCTATGCCCTTCTGCATTCATGTTTCCCACCTCCTAGAATGGAAGCTACTTGATTATTTCCTTCCCCTAACCTCATTTTTTGTACTTAGTATTGAGTTTTGGCCCTTAGGAGGTGCTTGCTGTTTATTCAATGAAATGTCCAGAGTCTGGTGAAAGGAAATTGAGCATTGTCTGCATGAGCTTTTCTCTTACAAAGTCAAAATTTGGCCAAAGGCAGCTCCCATTGTAGGATCATTTTCTGGGATGGACGCTGGGGTGTCCACTAGGGTCAGGTTAATGATAGGGTGGAGACAGTAGAAATGGCATCCCCAAGTAGCAAAGAAAGGTTAAGCCTCCAACTGTTTACTCTCTATAAGCTTCTGTCTAAAGATCTCACAGGAGGATTGGATGTCTGAGATTTCTTTTCCAGTCCTACTTAAGCTAGGAAGCCAAGGAGGGCACAGAGGTACCAGAGGAAGGGCATCTGTGTGCCCAGAAGCCTCTTCACAAAGGACACAGGATGCAGGTAAGCTACTTCATATGGTACCCATCACATGTATGCGTTCAATATACTAAAAATAATTATTATTCTGTATTAGAGAAGATGTCATGAGACAACTAGCCACAGTCTGATGAACGAGAGTAAGGATGAATATGGGAGTTATACCTGGTGGGTTCGCAACCCACATCAATCTCTGTGTCCCTTGGGCAAGCCCTTTTACCTCTTTTAGCTGTTTCCTGGTCAACGTTATTTGACCCCCTGTAAGATGGAGATGGTAATACCTACCCTGCATGTTGTGGTGAGAATCAAATTAAGCAGATGAAAAGTGCTCAGCACAGTAACAACTCAGTACATGAGAGCCATCATTTTTATTGTTGTTGTATTTTTCAGCAAGGCAAGGGCTTTGATGTCTTTTAGGAATAGTTGAATTTTGGCTTCATATGATTACACACAATATCAGTGGTGATTTATCTGGAAATAGCACTTACCTCCAGGCCCTGCCCACGAGCCACCTAGCCCAACTATGTTTATTTGTCTTTTGTTTTGGAGCCTATAAGGGCATATTGGGAGGGTTTAATACAGCCCCATCACTGTGATTTAGTGAGCACTTACCGTCCCGCACATGCTACCGCGCTAACACTTTACAAAATGGTCATGAATGAGCCTTCCTTCAAACCTGTGAGGTAGGTACTCTTCTATAAAAGCTGGGAGAACTGCAGCACACAGAATTTCCGTAAGTTTCTCCAATGTAGCTAAGAAAACTGGGCTGGGAACACAACCCAGGTTACTGGATTCCAGGGCCTGCAATCTTAACAACTCCTTTTTTTTTTTTTTTGAGGTGGAGTCTCGCTCTGTCACCTGGGCTGCAGTGCAGTGGTATGATCTCAGCTCACTGCAACCTCCACCTCCCAGGTTCAAGTGATTGTCCTGCCTCAGCCTCCTGAGTAGCTGGGACTGTAGGCGCCAGCCACCATGCCTGGCTAATTTTTGTATTTTTAATAGAGACGGAATTTCGCCATATTGGCCAGGCTGGTCTCGAACTCCCGACCTCCTGATTCACCTGCCTCGGCCTCCCAAAGTGCTGGGATTACAGGTGTGAGCCACCACACCCTGCCAACAACTCTTTTACATCAGTGCAAGTTGGAACATTTTGAAGCTCCCACTCTTCTCCCTGGAATCATAGACTTGTGGTTTCTTTTCTCATCCCAAATCATAGGTGCTCTTTTTTTAAAAAAAATTTCAATAGTTTTGGGGGTACAGGTGGTTTTTCATTACATAGATAAGCTCTTTAGTGGTGATTTCTGAGATTTTGTTGTACTCATCACTGGAGTAATTACTCTATACCCAATGTGTAGTCTTTTAGAAAATATTCACAATCTGTGTATCCGACAAAAGACTGACATCCAGAATCTACAAGGAACTCAAATCAACAAGAATAAAACAAATAATCCCATCAAAAAGTGGGTAAAGGGCTGGGTGTGGTGGCTCACGCCTGTAATCCCAGCACTTGGGGAGGTTGAGGTGGGTGGATCACCTGAGGTGGGGAGTTTGAGGTCTGCCTGGCCAACATGGTGAAACTCCGTCTCTTCTAAAAATACAAAAATTAGCCAGGAGTGGTAGTGCATGCCTGTAATCGCAGCTGCTCAGGAGGCTGAGGCAGGAGAATCACTAGAACCCAGGAGGTGGAGGCCACTGTACTCCAGCCTGGGCGATAGAGTGAGACTCCGTCTAAAAAAAAAAAAAAAAGTAGACAAAGGAAATGCATAGACAGTTCTCAAAAGAAGATATACAAACAGCCAACAAACATATGCAAAAATGCTCAACATCCCTAATGATCGCGGTGCCCTTTTGAAGGCCAATTGTGAGCTGTTAGCAAACCCGCCTTGAGTGTAATGGTGAGTGTTTCCTCTACTGCCATCTAGAGGACACAGACTCAAATAAACGTCATTAGTCGCAGTTTCTGAGGTCCAACTTCCAAATGATCCTTACCCTTTACCTTTTATAGCCACTGGCCTCACTTCTTTGTACATAGGAAATTCAGACTTGCGTACATCAGTTGGCAAATTAACATTTTCGGTGTTGCATTCTGGTATTGCCTGACAGCGACTGGTTCAATATTGGCAAAGCCTGAAGTCTTGTCCTTACAGCAGTGGTAGTGCAATCATTTGACTATTTATTTTCACTTTCTCCATATTTTATACAGAGTGGAAAACAAGCAAATTAAAGTACTGATACAAGTGATAAAAAGCAGTGGTCTCAAATGTAATTGAGACAAAAATAGGGACTATTTAACTGTAATCGGACACTTACTCATTTAAGCTAATTAATCATTTTAAATTGCAAAGGGGGTAAACAAAATTAAAGAACTTGTACAAAATGGTAAAAATGTTTTTTTTAAATACTACCGAAGTGTGATTTAGGATATATATCTATCCCTTCTGGAACTGAGCCAGTGTAAGTCAGGATGGTTTCAGTGACAGATACTATTTCAGATAATTTAAGCTGAAGGAAAGTTATTGGTCAGAGAGGAAGGATCATAGATCACTGGGAGTCAAAGAAGAGTCGCAGGAGGCAGCAAATTGGGATGGGGAGCCAGGAGTCAGGGCCCACCAGCGTATTCTCTCCATTTCTCTTTCATTTCTGGCTGACTTCCTTCTGCAGACAGATTCTGTCTAGATGGCATGAATGGTGGGGGAAATTACCATCAGCTCTTTGGCTTTCTAACCTCATATTTGGCAACATCATAGAAAAGAGAATCTTTTTACTCACAAATGTTTATATGTCAATTCCAGGACGGATTCTGATTGGCTCTCCTTAGATCATGCACCTTCCCCTATACCAATTAATGTGTCCAGGGGAAGAGAGTCACCATAATTGGTCAAGCCTGGGTCATGTGATCAGGGTCAGGAAGTCTCAGAGTCTGTTACTAAAATAAAAGAGATGGAGGGGAAATATACTAGCTAGCCCCAAATGGGAACTGTTACAGTGTATCACTGAACTACGCTGCCCTTCCTCATCTTTCTTTGACATTTTCGCTTTTGGCTTTTCTGCATAGTTTCATTCCATTTAAAAGAAAATCTGTTTGTATTGATGATCAGCCATCTGACAAAAATCTCAAGCTACTTCATTCTATTGACCTCACTGAATAAATTGAATAAATAATTTACATTCTGCACAAGGATCATAAAAAACAGTTTTGGCATGGTGGGAATATGCATCCTCGCAGCCTGTCCCTCTCTCTGAATGTGGTTCTCTAGGCAGCAGAGTAATGGCATATGTTGTGAACACCTGGTGGCCTCCATTCCTCATGGAGTTAAGCTGAAAGTTAAAGAGAATGAAAATAGGGCCGGGGACTGGAGGGGCTTCATTGAGTAGAGGCTTCTGGCTTTGAGTGACAAATGTGTTGAGATGTGAAGGAGAGAAATATGTATCCCATACAGATTTGTTTTTCATGTAAATAAGTGTTTTAGCCTCAAACTTTCTGGCATCTCATTATGCAGGTGACTTAGCCATTGACATGCATGCAATTTGCATTTCCCCCTCTTTATGCCAAAAGTTGAGAGACTGTAACTTGGCTAAATTACGCATCCTGGGTGCACCAGTAGACTGCCATCTTGGGTGCATTTGTAAATACTGAGGGATAGATCCAGCCAGTGCAGGACTCAGATCCTGTTGATTTGTAGCATTGGGTTTTTTTGGAGGATTTTTATCCTATTTGACTTCTATCATGCAGTCCATTCATTTTTCGTGTTATAGATACACCAGCTAGACAGGTCTAGGATGAAGGGGTGATATAAAAGCTATTTAACATTCCAGGTGCGGTGGCCCATGCCTGTAATCCCAGCAATTTCGGAGCCCAAGGTGGGAGGATTGCTTCAGGCCAGGACTTTGAGACCAGCCTGGGCAACATCGTGGGACCCTTTCTCTATTTAAAAAAGAAAAAAAAAAAAAAAGGCTGGCACGGTGGCTCATGCCTGTAGTCCCAGCACTTTGGGAGGCCGAGGCAGGTGGATCACCTGAGGTCAGAGTTCGAGACCAGCCTGAGCAACATGTTGAAACCCCATCTCTACTAAAAATACAAAAATTAGCTGGGTGTGGTAGCAGATGCCTGTAGTCCCAGCTACTCTGGAGGCTGATGCAGGAGAATCACTTGAACCCAGGAGGTGGAAGTTGCAGTGAGCCGAGATTGCACCATTTCACCCTAGCCTGGGCGACAAGAGTGAAACTCTGTCTCAAAAAAAAATAAATAAATAAAAATTAAAAAAACCTATTTAATAACCAGTAAGTTGTGGACACTTTACTGGTTATTGCAGTGGATGAGAACTAATGCTGGCCAAAGTACTGGATGAGAATCTGAAGGACTCCTCCTGCTCATGGGGCCAGGCATTAACCTTTTATTGGCTGGGTCATGGAGACGGCCACTGGCAAGGTCAGGGTGGTCATGTTTTTCCGACTGGGATATCAAGATTTTATTGGCTCATCAACTGGGCAGCTACTGTGGCACATAGCAGCTTGACAGCCAACTTTCGTACTCATGTAGGAATATGAAACTAGCAAAATTCTTGGTAGACCTGAGATCATACCCTTGGAAGGGCCATCTAGGGAACCCTGGGCAGTGGACCAGGTGAGACCGCAGGGTTGCCTTCCAGAGCTATTCTTGCTTGTTTTTATTTTCAAATGGGAATTTGATTTAGGATCAGCCTTTGGTTTTCCCCAGACCTAGGAAGTAAACATTTTTCATTCTCAAAACCCACAAATTAATCATTTTTGCAAATCAGAGCTGAGCTCTGAGCCTCTGACCAGGAGGCCTGAGCCTGCTGGCCTTGGGAGCCAGGATTTGCCAGAGTGTGCTGCTAATCCATATGCATTTGTTCTTCTTGTGGGAGTTCGGGCCCCTTAGGCTTCAAGGGGTGAAGCTCTGCTCACTAATCATAATGCAATATCAGTGTTTTCTGCAAATCCCCTTATTATCTCTGCATCATTAGCAGTTTCTGAGCTTGTCTACAACTAATTTCACAGTGAATCTTATTTCTACCCGATATTTTAAATAAGCTGTCACGCAGGGCAGCAGCTGACACGCCGCTGAGAAAGAAGCAAATCAACCTAAAGTGGGCTTTCAAGCAGCCTCCAACAATTAGGCTTTGGGCCATCGTGCAAGGTGGGAAAATGGGGCCACTGTCTAGAGCAAACCCTGCCCCCTACCCCAATTTAAATAAGTAATGTCTTGGTAGATAGGGAAGTGGTCTCCAGAGCTAGGTTTCCGGGGGGCTCGTTTCTGCTCAGCTCCTTCCCACAGGTGACCCATAGCGAGTGAATTGATGTCTCTGAACCTCAGACGGTAAAGGAGTAAAACCTACTCACAGGGTTGTTGTGGGCTTAGCAAGCTAATGTCTATAATTTGCTTCGTGTGATGCCCCTGGACCATTGAACACCTAGTGTATCCTCAATAAATCTAGTTTTAATTGCTGTTCATACGTTTATGAATTAAATAACAAGTGACCCTTTGTGCCTTGGGTTTTTCAAGGCCCTGACACCATTTGGCCACTCTCTACTTCTGATGAATCCAGTAGTTCCCCAGGGAGGCGGATGGGGAAGGATCCCTAAGGGTGGAACTGGAGATGTGTATATCCAGGCAACAGGAAGAGAGAGCTCGCATTCCCATGCTGAAGACCGCTCTCCCTGGTAGGGTGGTGAGGACGGAGGGCCACTGGGCTTAGCCCCACTCTGGATTCCAGGGGCCTGTCCTACCCCCTTAGGTGACATCTGCTACTCCCTGGAGGAAATGACCCTGTTTCCTTGACAGAGCACCAGGCCTTCTTTTGAAAAGTGCCTAGGGGCCCAGTGTTCTCAAGTATTTCTACTCTGATGATGTTGGAAGTCCCCTCATTATTCTTTCCTTTGGGTAAAATGGGCAATCCCCCACCTCATACGGGAGTTCATTTTCTAAATGAGTGAAGGCAACCAGAGATTAATATTTGCAAATATTACAGAGAAGTTCCCCTTCATAGAGACAGTGCTGAGCATTTTACATACGTGATTATTGAGCAGCCCTGTGGAGGGGGTGCAGTGGCAATTGTTACTGTCATTTCCTAGCTAAGAAGAGTGAGGTTTGGAAAGGTAGCATAACTTGCTATCAGCCACCCAGACAGGTGGAAGAGCCTGGGGTCCAACCCACACGTTCTGGTTGTACCACCACTATTCTATCTTGCCCTGTGACACAGAGGTGACTAAAGATGCTAAATGTTCCTTGGTCCTTGACAAGGCAGTTCTAGGACACACAGCCCTAGCAGAGGGATGGCTTCTGGGGAGTAACCGTTATGATTGAGTAAGCTGGTGTTTCTAGGGGCATCCATTGCCTCTTCCTTTTCCCTCTGCCTGCAGCTGCGAGGGATACTCTCCTGCCACCCCAGTCCCCAACAAATACAGTGTCATCTTTGGGGCCTAAAGGAAGGATGGAAAAGTGGGGTTATAGGAATGGGATTCTACCTCTATCTTCCTTATTTACATATGGTATTCATAAGTTTTTATTCGCTGAAGATTCTAGATGGGGAGGATTGGAATGGGGCAAGGAAGAGAAGAGATTTTCCATTCCCTGTCTGTCGCCATGGACACTGGCCCTCTACGTCATAGAGCTTTAGTAGGATCCTGTACTGGTTCAGCATCATCTGAAGAAGGGAAAAGAGCAGCCTTAGGTTCTGGGCTGAATGGGCTCAGAGAAAGCCATGAGGGAATGTGTTTTGGCACTTGTGGTTCCTCTGTGTGACAGCCTTCTTCTGAGCAAACTCCCATGTATCCTGTGAAACCCAACTCAAATGGCCCCCGCTCTGTGATTCCTACAGAAAATGCCATTCTCTCCTCCTGCAGGTTGTCACAGGAGGAAGATACTTTCTCAGAAGAAGTGGACCTCCTAAGAACACTGAGCTTTATTCTTGTCCCCTTCACTAACCCCCCGCCCCTCCGTTCTCGTTTGCTTCATCTGTGAGATTTCCTAGGTACCTCTGCTCTAAAGACTAGGTTCTTTTGCTCTGACCCTAAGGTAGAGTGCACTTTTATTAGTCACTTGAAGTTGCTTTTGGCTTCCTCTTGCATAATACGTTGTAGAATTGTGTGCACACATTTCATCTATGTATGTAAGGGAATGCCCCCACTAATTGCCCAGTTGTGCTGATTAAAAAACCACATAAAGGCCTGAATTTCAAATATCTCTCCTGTTGGCTCACAAGCATGGCCCATGGCTACATCTCATCCACAGTTGTATTTTATTTTGCCTGCAGAGTTGTTAAAATTTTGGATTACTTGTCAATGTTTCAAAACTGGGAGGTTCAACAGAAGTCTTGATATGCATCAAAACTTCTTTTGGAAAATGAGAAGGCCTGGGAACACTGGGTCCATGTTCCTACATGACACTAGTCAAATGGGACTGAGTAGTGGCTTCCCTTTTAGAGGGAGCAGGAAGTGTGTTTGCCGCACTCTCCACCACTCTCTATGATCTCCCGAACCTCAAGTGGCAGGGTCAGCGCGCATTCATCATCACTGTAGTGCTGCTGTCTCTTTCAGCCTTTCCTCACCCATGCACATACCTACCATGCTGTAGGTGGCTGAGGCAGGAGCCTGATCAGCATTTGGGTGGAACAAGATGACTGAATTTACTGGAGCGTCTGGCAGAGAGTGGGTGTGGTTTCCAGTCCCCTGGGCTGGTGTCGCTCTGTTCTCTTTGTTATGATTGTGAGTTTCTTCATCTTGTGCCTTTGAAGCCCCACAGCATTTGATTAGTTATGAGCTATTTTCTGCTAAAGCATGAAACATTGTGCTAACCAGGCAAGCTGAGCATCTCTTTTACTTTTCTCTGCCCAGAGCCTTGTTTTCTGATCAGGAGTATTCACTGGCACTGGACTGTTTTTCCCCATGGTGCTGGGTGCTGCATGTGATAAGGATCTTGTGTCTCACCTTTGAGGCACATGCAGGTCAGGGAAATGAGAAAAAGGTAAAAGAAACTTCTGTAGCAGCTGAGGGGTAGAAGTGGCCGCTTAGCCAGGCATGTGACTAGAGCCCCTTCCTCAGCATTGAGCAGGACAGCATCACTCTCTGGAGGGCTGCTCATTTCCAAAGCACCCAAGAATCTATATTAATGAAGGGACATTTTGCAGAAGCGTTCACTTTAGCCATCAGTCTGAAATTACTGTGAATGGGAGAGAGTATTTAATTTTGCACATGCACACACAGACACATGCACCTGCACACTGGCACAAGCATGTATGCACATGTACATCATGCATGCATGCATGCATACATATATACACATGCATACCATGCACACATACACATGCACATGCACACCATGCATACACAGGCACACACGCACACCATACACATGCACACACACATGCACACCATGCATACACGTTCACTCCATACATGCACACACATGCACATACACACGTGCACATGCATGCATATGCATGCATACCGTGCATACATGTGCACACACATACATGCACACTATCGATACACACATGCACATACACATGCACACCATGCATATACACACATGCACACCATGCATACACATACATGCATACACACGTATGCACACCATGGATACACACCTATGCACACACACGTACACTATGCATACAAACCCATGCACATACACACATGCACATATGTGCACACCATGGATACACACATGCACATATGCACACCATGCATACACACACATGCACACCATGAATACACAGACATGCACATACACACATGCACACCATGGATACACACAGGCACACACACATGCACACCGTGCATACACACACGCATGGACATACACACATGTAGCAACTGAGTGCCAGTTATTAAATAGGCTGTGTTCTAGGTGCTGAAAGTACAATGGAAGGGAAAAGACAAAGTCCCTGATATCATGGGCAATATATTCTAGCAAGGAAAATTAGGCAATAAACTACATACACAAGTAGTTACCTGTTGCAGTGTCCAGGAGTAGTAAGTGCTACAAAGAACTGCAAAGCAGGCTAAGGGGAGAAAGAGTGATGGGAGGCTGCTTAGGATAAGGGTAAGTAGAAAGGCCTCTTCCAAGTGATAGCTGTTACTCAGGTTCTGGCACGGGGTCACTGTGCCACCCAGCTCCTGAGTGAGGCTGCAGGAGATACCATTTATTGCAACTGTGATATGAATGGCACCCCCTTCGGGTGTGCCATGCAGCAGACCTGGTCCTGCAGTGGCCTGGGGAAGTATGCTTGGGCAGTGAGCTCAGCAGGGCAAAGCCCTGGAGGCAGGGGCATGGTGGCTTTGTCTTAGGAATAGCAAGGAGCTCAGCGGAATAAAGGCAGGGGGTCAGTTCTTGGAGAGCCATGAAGACCAGTGCATCTCAAACTCTAGGCTCTTCCTATGGCATTTTCTGTAGGAATCAAGGAGCGCATCACAGATCAGGGGCCATTTGAGTGGGGTTTCCCAGGATGCATAGGAGTTTGCTCAGAAGAAGCCTATGATACATATGTATTTGACTAAAATGCAGATTGGGGGATTTGACTAAAATGCAGATTCAGTTTCTGCAGGTCTGAGGTGGGACTCGTGATTCTGGATCTGTAGTGAGTTCTCAGGGGATACCAAGGCTGCTGGTATCTGGACTACATTTTGGGGAGCAAGACTGGGAGGGGGCCACGGTCTGGACTTAGGGAACGCCACTGAGGGTCTCACGCTGGGAGTTTATTCTGCCTGGCTGAAGAGTGATTCACTTTAGAGGCCATGCGCTCATTGAATCAGTCTGTCGGGGAGCAGTTTTGATCCCTTCACTGCCCAAGCAGGCAAAGGAAGGCTGCCAGGAGAGATAAGAGAAGGTTTATTTGTGTAGCTGCTCAAACTTGGGGCTGTTTATAGTCGATGAATATCTTTCTTTAAGCAGCTGTGCGAATTACCCGAAATACATGAAAGCAATCCATGCGAGATCAAAATCCTTAATTCCAGACCTTTCCAGGTTGATACGTCTTAAAAGAGGGAGGCTTGGTAACATTGTTGAACATTAATTAGGTAACACTTGTGCTGGACTCTGAGGATGAAAAGCCTTCTGTGTTCAAGTGTTTGGGAACGTTGCTCTTAAATGCTGCAATCTGAGGCTGGGATTGAAATGAAAATTTCACATGAGCAAGTGCTTATTCCCATCAGGTGCGGTGATTGGAGATTGTGCAAACTTGAATGTGCCTAGCCGCCCCCCCTTCCCCAGCCAAGCAGCCTCATGTCCTCACTGAATAGAAGCTGGCAAGCCGATGAATGGGGAATTTACTAGAGGTAATTACAGAAGGAGGGAGGGGGAGGACCCATGTGCTCCCGGGAGGGGCCTCTCTTCCTTGTCACAAAGGACTGCTTTCCTCTGATGGTGTTCTCCCCTGATTTGTGTCTTACCCAGGACTTGGTTACAGACATATTACTAGAGGCAAGGTGCTGCCTGATGCCTCTGTGGCCTCTAGAGTGAGGGGGTCTGTATTCAAAAGCTAAGCTCCTTGCCTGTCTCACCTGTCAATGCCCGCTCACCCACCTGGTGTTCCTTTTGAGTTCCTCCAGGGCTGGCCTAATCCATCGCCTCTCCTGAGCACGACTTTTGGAGGCCTTGCAGGAGGCCAGAAGTTTATGTCCTCACCTTATGATATATTGTTACTCCTCCACATCGTGGGATATGGGCAGAGGCTCTGTGTTAACCTCTAAAAGCCTCAGTAGCCACCCCCTAGGCAGATGCTAGCATTATCATTGCCACTGTAGGCATGAAAAAAAATGACATCAGAAGCAGGAGGGTGAGGAACTTGCCTAAAGTTACATGGCACATGGGCAGGTGAGCCCCGCTGTTGACCTTGGACTGCCTCTTTGTAAAAATGATGTGGCTTCTTGGCTGTCCATGGTCATCGTGTTTTCGTGGCTGCCCCTGCTCACTCCCTCTGGGCACCCAGGAAGGTGGCTAAACCTTATGCAGTATCGTTGGCTTCTTGATGCTTCACTGTGGGTGGACTTGGCCCCATGTTCCCCAAGGAATACAAGGTTTCCTGATACCATAAAGTAGAGCTTCTCTGCTGAGAGATATGGAGGTTCTGAGCATCTGACTTCACACACCCAGCCTAGGAAAATACAGATGTGTACCCCACATTGATTAGGGTGGTGAATGCTTCATGATTTTTTATTGTCAGAACTGCAGAGTCATAGCAAGGTATTTTTAGGTACAGAGTCTTCCTGTAGCATTTAAATTACGATTTCATGTAGCAACTTCGGCTTTCCCCAGGGCCTGGATCTACTTAGATACACAGGATCATGCCCTTTATTTTATTTATTGATTCTTTTACTGATTTGAGACTCACCATTCTACTGATTCTCGTGGAAGAAACTTTCCAGCCACTACTGTCCCCTAATCACAAACTAAGCCAATAATGTGCCAGGCACATTCACGTGGGACAGAGCTCAGCTTGCACTTGCATAAACAATATGAATAAAAATTAACTTAAAAATCTTTTCTTTCCCTCTGTGGCAATGACATTATACCAATGGGCCTACTTAATTTCTTACATTTGTACCTTTTCAAAAGGGCCCGCTGTTTTGCGATGTCAAATGTGACCTTTACAACAAAACGTGCAAACCGCGTCGTACACAGAGGACTCTTCGAAGCTAGTAATTTTCATGATGCAAATTTCAGAACAGAATGAGCCCATTAACCAAATTAGCAATTCATAAAAGCAGAAGTTCATGGTCAGGAAACAATCGTGTCTTTCCATAAGGTATAATTTTAGCCCCTTGTAGAGTTAAAGTGAGTGTGTTTTTTTCCTTTAAAAAAAGTAAATTGGGGCTCTAATTAAATAGGTTAAGGCTATATATGAAGGACAATGCAATTTATGTGCAGTAAAATGAATTAGGGACTTGAATGGTGCCAGAGATCCTTGATAAGGGCATAGTAACACCACCCTGAATGTGGATGAGTGATTTTGGCCATTGTGCAAAGGAAATGCCCATATTGGAGGGAAGGAGAATTCTCTAACTCTGTGTTAAAGGCACTTGGGCTCCAGATGGGTTGAAGTTGGACTGTACACCATGGAGGTAAAGTTCCACCTTACACTCCAGAACCACCCATGTGGCTCCCTCTGACATGAGGAGTTAGTCTGAGATACATTTCGGGAACTCAGCCGTGTCTCTGATTTTGAAGCGTGTCAGGCTGGGAGACACGAGACTGGCAATGTTTCTGATTCGCAATTTTTTCCTCCACAAATTGTGGGGGATAAAAATACTATGCAATGTGCAACCTTATTCTGATTATGAACTGAAATCATGTCCACAAAAAGCCCATGTGTGGCTGAATAATATTCCGTTGTATGAATACACCATGTTTTGTGTATCTGTTTATCAGCTGATGGATGTTTGGGTTATTTGTACCTTTTGCCAATTGTGAATAATGCTGCCATGAACATTCATGTGCAAGTTTTTGTCTGAATACCTGTTTTTAATTATTTGGGGTATATACCTGAGAAGAATGAAATGCTCGCGCATGCCATGGCATGGATGAACCTGGAAAACATGGTGAAGGCTGGGGATGGTGTAATTCCAGCACTGTAGGAGGCTCAGGCGAGTGGATCACTTGAAGTCAGGCATTTGAGACCAGCCTCACCAACATGGTGAAACCCTGTCTCTACTAAAAATACCAAAAAAAAAAAACCATGTTGAGTGTGGTGATGCACGCCTGTAATCCCAGGTACTTGGGAGGCTGAGGCAGGAGAGTCACTTGAACCCAGGAGGCGAAGGTTGCAGTGAACCAAGATCGTGACATTGCACTCTAGCCTGGGCAACAAGAATGAAATTCTATCTCAAAAAAAAAAAATGCTGAGTGAAAGAAGCTGCACGCAAAAGGCCACATATTGTATGATTCCATTTATATGAAGCATCTAGAATAGGTATATACACAGAATGTAGATTTGAGGTTGCCAGGGACTGAGGGGTTTAGGAGAGCTGGGATGAGGTTTCTTTTAAGAGTGATAATGTTTGGGAATTGGATGTGATGTTTGCACACAGCTATGAATATACTAGATGCTTATGAATATACTGAATGGTTCACTTCAAAGTGCTTAATTTTATATTTATGTAAATTGTTATGTGAATTTTGCGTCAATTAAAAAAAGTCTCATATATTCAATGACCTATTCCTTGATTGTGAATTTCCTTGGGAAAGATTCTGTGTGTGCTTTATTATGTATTTACATACGTATTTTTTGTTCAGAGATAGGATCTTGCTCTGTCACCGAGACTGGAGTGCAGCGGTGCAATCCGAGCTGACTGTAGCCTCAATCTCCTGGGCTTAAGCAATCCTTCTGCCTCAGCTTTTTGAGTAGCTAGAACTGCAGGCATGTGCCGCCACAGCTGGGTGATTTTTAAAAAAATTTTTCATAGATAAAGGGTCTTGCTATGTTGTTATGCTGGAATGCAATGGCGTGCATCATAGCTCACTGCAGCCTCAAACTCCTGGGCTCAAGTGATTTTCCTGCCTCAGACTCCTGAGTAAGTAGGACTATAGGCAAGTACTACCATACCTGGCTAATTTCTTTGTCCTCTAAATTTTTTTTAAATTTTTTTTATTTTTGAGATGGAGTCTCGCCCTGTTGCCCAGATTAGAGTACAGTGGTGCGATCTCAGCTCACTGCAAACTCTGCCTCCCGGGTTCACACCATTCTCCTGCCTCAGCCTCCCGAGTAGCTGGGATTACAGGCACATGCCACCACACCCGGCTATTTTTTTTTGTATTTTTAGTGGAGACGGGGTTTCACCTTGTTGGCCAGGATGGTCTCGATCTCCTGACCTTGTGATCCACCTTCCTCGGCCTCCCAAAGTGCTGGGATTATAGGTGTGAACCACTGTGTTGTGGGTATAGGGTCTCACTATGTTGCTCAGGCTGGTCTCAACCTCCTCGACTAAAGCAGTCCTCCTACCTCGGCGTCCTAAAGTGCTGGGATTAGAGCCATGAGCCACTGTGCACAACCTCTGGTTCCCAGCACAGTGCTTGTCATTTTGTAGGCTATCAGTGAAAAATACTGACTGTGACAATAGAGTGTGTTGTGTACGTAGGATGTGCAGGAGGAGAATGCAGAGGAGACACCTGCTGTGTCAGACGTCGCGGTGTGCAGCATGTGTCAGGGAGGGCATGGCAGGGGTCTGGGCAGGTAATGGAAGACCTTTTTCTTTTTTGAGATGGAGTCTCGCTTTGTCACCCAGGCTGGAGTGCTGTGGCGTGATCTCTGCTCACTGCAACCTCCGTCTTCCGGGTTCACCCCATTCTCCTGCCTTAGCCTCCCGAGTAGCTGGGTCTACAGGTGCCTGCCACCACGCTTGGCTAATTTTTGTATTTTTAGTAGAGACGGGGTTTCACTGTGTTAGCCAGGATGGTCTCAATCTCTTGACCTCATGATCCGCCTGCCTCAGCCTCCCAAAGTGCTGATATTACAGGCATGAGCCACCACGCGCGGCCAGGAAGACCCTCTTGATGGTGAGAGGGCAATACCGAGAAAGGGGAGCGCAGCCGGCAGCTGCTATGGAGGCTTCCAGGGAAGGATGCAGGTGCCATTCCTGTGTGAAATACACTAGGGGACCCTGTGCTTTCCTTCGAAGAAACACTTCATTGTTTTTTTTTTCTTTTGAGACGGAGTCTTGCTCTGTCGCCCAGGCTGGAGTGCAGTGGCGCAATCTCGGCTCACTGCAAGCTCCGCCTCCCGGGTTCACGCCATTCTCCTGCCTCAGCCTCTCCGAGTAGCTGGGACTACAGGCGCCTGCCACCACGCCCGGCTAATTTTTTTGTATTTTTTTTTAGTAGAGACGGGGTTTCACCGTGGTCTCGATCTCCTGACCTCGTGATCCGCGCGCTTCGGCCTCCCAAAGTGCTCGGATTACAAGCGTGAGCCACTGCGCCCGGCCTAGAAATACTTCGTTTTTAAATGCCTGTGGACTCAGAACGTGTGTGTGTGTTTTAATGCATCAGTGGACAAAATCCTGCCTCAAGGTGGACCAGTGATAGGTGGGTGACATGTGCACCATTTCACTGAATATGAACCCCCGGTTTATGAAGCAAAACAGTGGGGCAACAAGAGGTGAAGTCATTCACCCAGGGCCACGGAGCTTGGAAGGGGCACAGCTGGGATTTAGTTCTACATCTGCCTAATGATGGACATTCTACTGCCTCAGAGGAAATTGTATTTTAGAAAAATTAGGTCCCTTTTCTTCTTAAATGTGCCTGCAATTTATTGCCACTGCAAAATAGGATTCTTTGGTTTCATGTTTCATATTTTTGGCAACATGTAAACACTGCTGTCCACTTCACGGGGTTATTGTGAAGTCAGTCGAGGCAAGTTATCTCAAGCTCAGAGCACATGGTAGGCATTGAGCAAACGTTAGTCTCTGTCCCCTGGAAACCCCACCTCTTCTCCCTCCCCTTTCCCCATTTCTCCTTGTGGGAAAGGAGAAAAAGAACAAGAAAAGAGAAGAACTCTGTAAGTCAGTACCTTCTGTGATTATTAGGGTGAGAAGGACTAATCCATGGCTTAATAATAAGAACCTGAAGCCCCAGGTTCAAGGCTACATTCTGCCCCTAATCAGCTCTCAGGGCTGGTATAAGTTTCCCGGAACAGATTCTGTGTGTGCTTTATTTTAAAAATCTCTGCTTCCCAACACAGGAAGATTGGCACCTTGTAGGCTGTTTTGTTTTTGTTTTTGTTTTTTGAGATAGAGTTTCATTCTGTCACTCAGCCTGAAGTGCAGTGGCATGATCTCAGCTCACTGCAACTTCCACCTCCTGGGTTCAAGATATTCTCCTGCCTCCGCCTCCTCAGTAGCTTGGAGTACTGGCATGCACCACTGTCCCTGACTAATTTCTGTATTTTTGGTAGAGACAGGGTTTCACCATGTTGGCCAGGCTGTTCTTGAACTCCTTACTTCAAGTGATCAGCCTGCCTCTACCTCCCAGAGTGCTGGGATCACAGGCATGAGCCACTGCCCCTGGCCACCTTGTAGGCTTTTGATGAATCACACTAACCACAATAATACATACGACATGCAGGAAGAGAATTCAGGGAAAACCTGCTGTGTCAGAGGTTGTCAGGTTCTCGGAGCCTCAGTTTTCATCTGGGCAATTGGAGTCATAAGCTCACTTTCTCAGGTAGTGCAACCAGAAAACCAGAGTAAGAGAATGCATGTGAGTGTGATCAGAAGGTGCTGGAGGACTGCGCAGGTGTGGTGAACTCTACCAGAAGAGGGGACACTGGGCTGACATAGGTTTCATCTAGAGCAGGGCTTTCCAACCAAGGGTGATGCTCCCTAGGGGAATTTGGCAATGTCCAGTGACATTTTGCTTAGTACAACTTGCGGGGAGGTGGTACTGGCATCTAGTGGGTGGAGACCAGGGATGCTGCTCTGTGCCCTGTGGTGTACAGGACACCTCTCACCACCAGGAAGGATCTCACCCAACAAGTCGAGAGTTGACGCTGAGAAACTCTGATCTAGAAGGAAAAAAGACAAAAATGCATTTAGATGTGGGTAGGACAGGAAGTTTTTGAGGATATGGAGTTAGTTTTCCTTGTGTCTACCTCCTCTTTTTATTTGCATATTTTAAAAATCACATTTTAGGCTGGGCACACTGGCTCACACCTGGAATCCCAGCACTTCAGGAGGCCAAAGCAGGCAGATCACTTGAGGTCAGGAGTTTGAGGCAAGGCTGGCCAACATGGCGAAACCCCATGTCTACTAAAAATACAAAAATTAGCCGAGTGTGATGGTTCTCACCTGTATTCCCAGCTACTTGGGGGGCTGAAGCTTGAAAATCACTTGAACCTAGGAGGTGGAGGTCGCAGTAAGCAGAGATTGTGCCACTGCACTCCAGCCTGAGCGACAGAATAAGACTCCGTATGAAAAAAAAAATCTGATGTTTAAAGATACATACAAGTAGCGATTATATACATTTACACACATATATACATACATATACATATATGTACACATATATATGTACATATGTATATATGTGCTTTGTTTTTTGAGATGGAGTCTTTCTCTGTCACCCAGGTTGGAGTGCAGTGCACAATTTTGGCTCACTGCAACCTCCGCCTCCTGGGTTCAAGCTATTCTCTTGTCTCACCCTCCCAAGTAGCTGGGACTACAGACATGCACCAGTATGCTCGACTAATTTTTATATTTTTAGTACAGACGGAGTTTTTCCATGTTGGCCAGGCTGGTCTTGAACTCCTGACCTCAGGTGATCCACCTGCCTCGGCCTCCCAAAGTGCTGGGATTACAGGTATGAGCCACCGTGCCCGGTCAGAAATAATATTTTTAAAATGTGTTTCTGCCACCCCACATTGGCAGTTGTTATTGGTCTCTCCTAATATTTTTAATAAAACTAAAACCAGAAATCATAGATAAGCTCCTCCCATCATGTCCCTCTCTCATTTCCCATTCTTCCCTGAGAAATGCAGCTTCTGTCATGAATTTATTTTTATCTTCTTTGTCCGTTTTTTGCTACTTTACAATTAGCAATATCCATGCACAAAGTACTGTGTGAATTTACATTTCTCTTTTCAACAAACACAAATTGAAGGCCATCATGTACAACTCGCTGTTTTCACTCAACAACTGCTTGTGTTGACAACATGTACGTGGGCTGGATTTGATCCGGGTGTTTTCAGGCTGGTGGATTGCCCTTGAGCTAAGCTTGTTAGTCCTTCACGCTGTGCAGATTATAGAGGGATGTGAACTGCTTCGTCAGAGAGGGGTAGTGATCGAGTTCCCAAGAATCGCCTCCCTGTGGAACACGCAGGGAGGTCAGCCCACAGGAAGAGGCAGAGTCGATGCTTTGCAAACACCGCATTGCTGTCTGCATGCAGCATTGGCCGTCTGCACTGCTTAAGCAAACACAGGTGTTGAAGGCAAGTTGGGGTCTTCATGGATGAGCTTTCGTCTCAGTAACCTCTGTGGTTTGGACAGGGACTCAACAGCCTCCAGCCCCCACCCCCAACTCCTGGTGAAATAGTCTTAAGACGAGGCTCTCAATGTTACCTGAGCAAACAGAGGCAGATGCTTGGGCCGGAGAGGCTGACTGTGATGGCCTTAGGAGATGTGAAGTGCTGCTTTCTGGGCTCTCAGCCACACTCCTTGTCCTCTTCAGAGGCAGCCACGGCAGGGGTGGTGGTGGTGGTGGTGGTGTGGAGGGAGGGAGGGAGCCCTGTCGAGGGCCTCGTCCATCATCCCGGCATCCTGCACTTGGTGTGGGAGAGGCGACCTGGATGCCCAGTCTGCATTTTTACAGACAGAAATGGAAAATAAAGCAGTGGCTTCCTGCTATTAAACGGGAGTGTGATTAGTTATAGGAAAATCAATTCATTCTTTGGCTTTGGGGAAGGCTTTTAAGTGTGAAAGGGGATGCTAATCCCCTGGGAAATGATTTTTAAGCAAAACTGCCTTAGTTCTGCCAGCTGCTTAGATAAACACCAGAGGGGAGGGAGTGGCAGCTTTTCTTTTCATGTAACAGGGGTTACCAGGAGCCTGCCTTCCTCTTTCTCTCTCTGTCTTCCCTCGCCTCTCTCCCTCCTTCTCTCTGTCTTCTCCCACATTTATTGAATGTTCACTTCGTGTCTTGTTAACAGATGGACACGGTCTTTGTCCTTATGGAAGATGGGGCAGCAGGCGATGGGTCATGAAGACAGGAACTAAGCCAGTGAATGAGACACAGGGAACAACTTCCTGTCTCCTCACTCTCTCCTTGATGACTTTTCACCCCTTCTTTCCCTCTGCCTCATTTCTCTGTTTTCTTTCCTTCCCTGTCCTTCCTTGCTGTCCCTTCTCCCTCTCCCTTTCTCTTCCCTTCCCCTGGGAGAACCCTATCTTCCTCCTCCTCCCCCTCTCCCTCCCCCTCCTCCTCCTCCTCTCCCTCCCCCTCCTCCTCCTCCTCTCCCTCCTCCTCCTTCTCCTCCCCCTCCTCCCCCTCCTCCTCCTTCTCCTCCTTCTCCTCCCCCTCCTCCTCCTTCTCCTCCCCCCTCCTCCTCCCCTCCTCCTCCCCCTCCTCCTCCCCTCCTCCTCCCCCTCCTCCCTCTCCTCCTCCTCCTCCCCTCCTCCTCCTCCTCCTCTCCCTCCTCTCCTCCTCCTCCCCCTCCTCCTCCTCCCCCCCTCCTCCTCCTCCTCCCTCCCCCTCCTCCTCTCCTTCCCCCTCCTCCTCCTCTCCTTCCTCCTCCTCCTCTCCTTCCTCCTCCTCCTCTCCCTCCTCCTCCTCCTCCCCCTCCTCCTCCTCCTCCTCTCCCTCCTGCTCCTCCTCCTCCCCCTCCTCCTCCCCCCCTCCTCCTCCTCTCCCTCCCCTCCTCCTCTCCCTCCCCCTCCTCTCCTCTCCCTCTTCCTCCTCCTCCTCCCCCTCCTCCTCCTCCTCCTCTCCCTCCCTCCTCCCCCTCCTCCTCCCCCTCCCCCCTCCCCCTCCTCCTCCCCCTCCCCCTCCTCCTCCCCCTCCCCCCTCCCCCTCCTCCTCTCCCTCCTCCTCGTCTCCCTCCTCCTCGTCTCCCTCCTCCTCCTCTCCCTCCTCCTCTCTCCCTCCTCCTCGTCTCCCTCCTCCTCGTCTCCCTCCTCCTCCTCCTCTTCTTCTTCCTTCTTCTTCTTCTTCCTTCTTCCTTCTTCCTCCTCCTCCTTCTTCCTCTTCCTTCTTCTTCCTCCTCCATCCTCCTCCCTCCTCCTCCTCCTCCTCCTCCTCCTCCTCCTCCTCCTTCTTCTTCTTCTTCTTCTTCTTCTTCTTCTTCTTCTTCTTCTTCTTCTTCTTCCCTCCTCCTACTCCTCCTCCTTCTTCTTCTCTTCTTCTTCTTCTTTTCTTCTTCTTCCTTTTCTTTCTGGAGACAGGGTCTCACTCTGTGACCCAGGCTGGAGTGCAGTGGCGTGATCTCAGCTCACTGCAACTCCTGCGTCCCGGGTTCAAGCGATTCTCCTGCTTCAGCCTCCTGAGTAGCTGGAATTACAGGCACCTGCCACCATGCCCAGCTAATTTGTGTATTTTTAGTAGAGACAGGGTTTCACTATGTTGACCAGGCTGGTCTCGAACTCCTGGCCTCACGTGATCCACCTGCCTTGGCCTCCCAGAGTGCTGGGATCACAGTAGTGAGCCACCATGCCCAGCCGGAATCCTAGGTTCTTGCACAGCCATTCCTGGAGCAACCTGCAGAATGTTGGTTGGAGGACACAGGCGAGTCTCTCTGCTGCCACCCCAGGTAGACACACACACAGAATCCTGCCCCAGGCCACCTTGCAGAACGGAGGGACCAAAGCACAGGTTGCTTTTGGGACCCGGATCAGGTTCCACCCTCCCAGGGTTGTCAGGATTCAGCATTTGTTCAGGGGAAATGAGCACTCCGTCCTGTCCTTTGTGTGACCTTGTCAGTCACCACCTTGCCCTAACTCTCCATCAGCTGTGTGAATTCCCGGTGCCCATCTGTGAGTGAGCTGTTTCAGTCTAACTGAGTCTGCATGGATACCCATCCCTGCCTGCTTTTTATACTTTCCTGTTAGATTTGCATGAGGAGTTCTGGTTACATAATTTCTCCTAAACAATATTGTTGCCCAGTTGTAAGCAGCCATTTGCATATCAGTAACAAAGTAAACTAATAATAATAATGCTTTTAGGCCGGGCAAAGTGGCTCATGCCTGTAATCCCAGCACTCGGAAGGCCAAGGCAGGATGATCACTTGAGGTCAGGAGTTCAAGACCAGCCTGGCCAACATGAAGAAACCCCGTTTCTACTAAAAAAAAGGAAAGAAAAAAATAGCTGGGCTTGGTGACACGTGCCTGTAGTCCCAGATACTTGGGAGGCTGAGGCACAAGAGTCTCTTGAACCTTGGAGGAAGAGGTTGTTGTGAGCCAAGATCACACCACTCCATTCCAGTCTGGGCAACATACTGAGACTCCATCTCAAAAAAAAATTATACTTTTAATGATGAGGATGATGATGATGAAGAAGATATTGACAGAGCTAACATATCCTGAGAGATTACTAGTCTTCAGATGCCACTTTGCACTTTATATATTTGATTTTATTTACTTTTTAAAACAACCTTATAGGGTAGCTGCTATCATCAAATCATGTTACAGATGGGAAAGCTGAAGCTCACTAAGGTTAACTAATATGCCGAGAGAATCAGATCTTGGAAGTGAATGCAGATCGGTCTGACCCCAAAGCCTGTGCTTTTAACCACTGGCTTTCCTACCTTGATGGCATAGTCGGAAGGGGAGCCTGAATCACATGTTACAGGAGCCTAAACATAAATTATTATCTTTAATCAGAGTCTTTGTGCAACAGGAGAGATGACAGGATTTTATTAGTGTCACCTTTTTGTGCTTCGCCAAGGCCACACCATCCAGATCTCTACTCCAGCAGTCTTTGCACGTCCTGCTCCCAGCCCCCACCCACTCACCCACCCGGCTTCACATTCAGAAGCTTAGCTGGGAAAATGGGTGCAGGAGCCCAGCTACATAAAGGGTATAAATGTCCCTTTCAGAGAGGCACAGTGGGAAGAACAAAGGATTTGAAACCAGACAGACTTGAATTCCGATTCTGGTTCGTGACCCTGGGTGGATTATAGATCTCCTTTTCCCAGCTCAGCCACCTTTGTAAGTTTTCCAGGTCACCAGCTAACTGCCAGGACTCAGGGTTCACTGCAGATAGCATGATGTGCATAGTACATATGTTGTTGGCATCTTACCCTTCCTTTCTCAAATCAGGGGTGACTGGGCCTCTGCTCCATCCTGTGCACACTCAACCTGCTGAGCTGCTGTGCAGAAAGTGGGGTGCTGAGCCCTGTGCTGGGCCTATGTGCAGAAGGTGGGGTGTTGAGTCATGTGCTGGGCCTATATGCGGAAGGTGGGGTGCTGAGCCGTGTGCTGGGTTTCTGCGAGGAAGGCGGGGTGCTGAGTTGTGTGCTGGGACTTTGTGTGGAAGGTGGGGTGCTGAGCCGTGTGCTGGGTTTCTGTGCGGAAGGTGGGGCATTGAGCCATGTGCTGGACTGTATGTGGAAGGTGGGGTGCTGAGCCGTGTGCTGGGCCTGTATGCAGAAGGTGGGGTGCTGAACCATATGTTGGGCTTCGTGCGGAAGGTGGGGTGCGGAGCCGTGTGCTGCACCTTTGTGCGGAAGGTGGGGTGCGGAGCCGTATGCAGGCCTGGGGTGATTGCCTCTCGCTGACCTCCTTTGCCTCTCCCTCCGCTCACAGACCAGAAGCCTGTTCTGCCCCATGTGCAGCTGCCCCTCTCTTTGAAATGCTCTGCTTTTGGGGCAGGTGCTGGCTCTGAGAGATACTCTTTATTTTCCAGAAGTGCTTAGAGCTGCTGATTTCCACAGGCTAGGGCTGGGGTGGCTCAAGCCCAGCCGGTTTACCTGCAGCTACTGAGTCCAGGTCATATGTGCCTTGTTAGAATGGATGCTGGATCAGGAGTCCTTGCCGAACTCAGCCAAGGCCAGCAGGCAGGAGGGCTGCTCTCGGCCCCTGAAAGCTGAGGGGATAAAGTCAGTGTCTGCTCGTCTGTTTTCCTTCTCACTTTGTGGATGTTCTCAGATCACATCTGGTCGGCCACTCACGAAGCAGGGCGGGCAGGCGGGGCCCAGCTGATGTGAGCTTTTGGTTGATGAGCCTAATGTCAAGGGTTCCATCCCTGCCTGTAGTGAAAAGTGCATAGACTTTGCAGTGAGGACACGTCTGGGTCAAATACTAGCTCGAGCATGCCCCTGCTGTGTCACTCTGGACGAGTCACTTGGTTTTCTGAGCCTCAGACCTCTTATCTGTGAAATGGACTTGCAATTAATGCTTTGAGACTGTTCGGCATGTTGTATATAAAGTGCATCAAGCTGTTCTTTGGCCTGTAATATGCTGGAGCCAATCCATATTGGCTTCTGAGAGCCAAGTGTTGAATTCTCAGGAATCCTGCAAGCCAGATGTTAAGCCATTAAGCTGGAAATGGGCCATGCTGTAGTGGGAGTATTTATACCATGGAAATCAGCAAACATTTCAAATCAGGACTCCCCCCAGCCTAAAGTCCGTACCATTTCATGTAGAGGTTGGGAAGGAACGTTCTCACCTGTCCTTCTTCCTTCTTTGTGGTGTTGTCTTCTGTCGTTCAGAATCATCCCCCAAGACTCCAAGCACAGGACTTTCTGGTTCAAGCCTGGCCTGTGCTGGATGTGAAAACACCCTATTCCTTTCTCACCCAGCCCCACTGAGCTTCCCAAAGCCTCAAGCCCTTTCACATCTCACTCACAAGCTAGCATGACAGTCTGAGACTGACCACGTCTGGGTCCTCTGGATCCTACTGCCTGGTGTGATGTGCTCCTCCTCCTGCAGCCCTTGCCATGTTCTCCTTTCCCTTCCTCCTTCCTCCTTCTTCCCTCCTTCCTCTCTCTCTCTCTCTCCCCCTCCCTCTCTCCTTCCCTCATGGCTTCCATTGTATCCCTCCCTTTATTTGTAAGCAAGCAGGGGAATGAAAGGGATGAAATGCTCTCTTCTCATCTCTACCGTTTCAGCACCCAGGACAGCACCCCTCCCCGCCCTCTCCGAGCAAGTAGAGGCTCTCCTGCTTTGGATTATACGTTGTTTTGCCTTGCACACTGGGTCCAGCCTACGCTTCCTACCCAGAAGTCCTAGTGAGGACGCACACACTAGGGCATATGTGTCTCCATACTCAGGAGACAAATCTAAGAGCAGGGCTGACAGATGGTGCCATCTTCAAGTGGAACATATTTGATTATTTGATTGGTATCTGGAATTTAGCCCCGATGAGGGTGGTATTTGCACACCATCATATGCAGAATCTACTGTGGAAATCAGGCTTATGATAATATGTGGGGTGAAGGACTGTGGGCAGGAAACTTGTTCCATGATTTTTATCAGTGTTGACTTGTGGATAGTTTTCACCCATTTCATGCGGGTAAGATATGTGGGAAGAGTTGAGTCCTGTTGCCTGAGAATGGAAAGACATCACACATCACAGACTTTCTCCTGCTCCTTGGAGGTGGAGGTCAATTGAGGCTTTTCCTCAGCATATCTGGCAGGAAATGACATCTGTAGCAACAGCTGGCTGGAAGAACACTGAAGATGGGGTGTGGCTAGGTTCAGCGACGAATGGTGCTTTAAATTCCTTCCCAGAATTTTTCAAAGTGCGTTCTGCTACGACTGCAAAGGGAATGATTGGGTGAGGAGCTGTAATGGTTGTCCTTTATACAGCAGAGTGCTCTGTGTGTCTTTGTTCAAGCTTTGCAGGCAGATGAAATGGGAGTGCATTTGTACTTCTTTCTCATCTCACAGGTACAGTGTAACCCTTGAGAAGGTCCAAGTGGAAGTGGGATTTAATAGCTTCTTGGAAAGCAAAAATAGCCCTACACTTTGACTTTGCCAGCAGTATGAATTAGTAGGAGGTGCTGTTGAAGCCTCCATTTGAGTCTCTGTTTGTCTTTGGAAGTACTTTGCACACTGACAATGATTTATTTTAAAGCATGTGCAGTTGTAGATTAGGTAGATCTCCCGCATGTCTCTAGATTGTGAGCTCTGAGGAGGAAGGATGGCCACTGTGTCTGTGTCGTTCACCACAATGTCATCAGCCACTTTCACAGTGTTGGACTTGTAGTACGTGCTCGTTAAATGCTTATGGAAAGATTGACTGGGATTACTTTTCTGGAGTAATGAATAGTAGTAATTATTACCAATAATAGCAAAATATTAGTAACTTGAATGATTTGGGGCTTAGGGAAAGCTGGATTCCAAACCTTGTTTCTCTTCTTAGGTGCATGTGTGTAGGCAAATCACTTGGACTTCCTATAGTTTTGAGTTTCTTATTTTATAAAGTGTGAACAGTAATAGCTTTCACACAGGGTTGTTTTTCAGGATGAAGGAAGAGGCGCACTCAGTGCAGAGGCGAGCATGTCATTAAAATTGTTATTTTTGTTGTTAATATAATTATCTTTATTAGTATGTCTTGCAGCTGTCTCACATTCATTTAAGAGTGCTGGTTGGAATAAGTTGGCGTTTTCAAAATTTAAGCCACTTTACTAAGGTGTGAATAATATATAAAAATCTGTACATAGTTAACATATACAACTTGTTAAGGTTGGAGATAAGAATACATCTGTGAAACCGTCACCACAACTTACACCATAAACCTGTCCATCACCTCTAAAAGTTTCCTCCTGACTGCTTATTTATAATTGTTAAATTTTTAGTTTCATGTGAATTAAGAACACTTAACATAAGATCTGTAGCTCTTATAGCCATACCCAAGGATTCTTAGAAATAGTCTTCTCTTCATCCATGTCCCTGCAAAGGACATGCACTCATTCTTTTTTATGGCTGCGTAGTATTCCATGGTGTATATATGCCACATTTTCTTTATCCATTCTATCATTGATGGGCATTTGGGTTGGAATAAACCCAGAAACAGAAAATCAAACACCACATGTTCTCACTCATAAGTAGGCATTGAACAATGAGAAAACGTGGACACAGGAAGGGGAACATCACATACCAGGACCTGTCAGGGGGTGGGGAGGAAGGGGAGGGAGAGCATTAGGACAAATACTTAATGCATGTGGGGCTTAAAGCCTAGATGATGGGTTGATGGGTGCAGCAGACCACCATGGCACATGTATACCTATGTAACAGACCTACATGTTCTGCACATGTATTCCAGAACTTAAAGTAAAATTGAAAAAAAACAAGAAATAGTCTTCTCTGAATATATGTGGTATACATCTCTTGATTGGGAACCTATTTATTAATTTTTCTCTGGGAATGATCAGCTTGATTAAAGAACTCTGGTTTCACTGACTTCAAAGCAAGCCATATATGGTCTTAGAACCATGATTTCCTGACAATTTCACATTAACAGCACTAATAGTAGTTAATGTATAAACAATTTATTGTATCACAACCCGTTTGTGGTCTTTCTTACCACTTAATCCACATTACAAGACAGCATCGTTGATCCTGCTGTTGCTGTTTTACAGAGGATGAAATTGGGACTGGAGTGAATAAAGTACTTACAATCACAGGGCCAGTGAATGGGGTGGAATAAGAATGCAAGGCCTGACAGCCCGACTCTAGGGTCTAAAGTATTGAGCAGCACACTGTGGCTCAGCTGTCCTATAGAGGCACTCACTGTTCACTTGCTGGACTTGGAGGGTTTGGTTTGACTGACTTCATGTGATCCACCCACCTCGGCCTCCCAAAGTGATGATATTACAGGCGTGAGCCACTGTGCCCAGCTAAGGTCTGCAAATTCTTGATCCCATTTCATGATCCAGACTCCAGGGCAGGGCTGGAGAGAATGCCTGCCCTGTGGCTATGAGTCAGTTGTTGAGCGAAGCAGTGCCAGGATTGATGCAGCAAGTGGAGTGAGGAGAGGGAATGAAGAAACACTCACAGACCTGGGGGTGTTTTCTTTTCTTTTATTACTGGAGAACTCAGGCAAACAACGTGCTGGGAAGCTGAGACCCTAAGACTGAGACATCAGGATTGGAAAGGTATCCTGACTCAAGCAGGGCACACTCGTCATTGCAGTCCAAGTTTGGGGTTGAAACAAGCTGAGGGGGCCCAGGTTGTCTCTTCTGAGCCTGAGCCTTGAGTGGCCACGCTCCAGGATCATCATCTAACTTTGATCATCATATTGGGACACTTAATTCACTTGATGAGACTTGGGATGTTACTTCTTGACCTTGGAAAATGGCAGTGACTTTGCAATTTAACTCACTCTGTGCATGGGTCATTTGTTCTCTGGGTATTACCTGGAATACCCAGAGGGCACAGATCTCTCTGTCTCATGGGTATTACATGGAAGGGTCTTTATGGTTTCAGTGCCAGAATGAGAAAGAAAACTGACCGTTTTAGCTTGAGGGGAGGGGAGTCGAGGTGCACCTGAGGATAACGAATATCAAAAAGATAAAGATGATTTACCTATCCCTCATCCATCCATCTGCCCACCCACCTATTCCTTTTTCCCTGTAAGTATTTATCCACCCGTCCAGCAAATATTGATAGGGCATTTCTGCATAGTCATTGTGCTGACAATGGGGGTTATAGAATGAACATAAAGGACATGGTCCTCTGACCTCAGAAATGTTACAGTCTTAGGGAAGGCAGATTTATAGCATCTGGTAATTAGAAACTGTTGTCTTTATCTTTTTTTTTTTTTTAACCCTTTCCAGGCTTGAAACATCCCTTATCACCTAGTAGGCATTCAAAAAATGGATGTTGGGTGGATTAATGAACAAACCTTACAGTCAGGGTTAAAAGAAGGCAACTTGGTCCACAGAAGAGGAAATGTAGCCCCATTTAGGGAGGCAGGGCGTGAAGCTAGGAAGGAAAGGTGGCCACACAGTGAAGAGTCACAGGCTGGCAGGGCTAAGAAGGTATAGAGACCAGAACTGAGGGTGAGGCCTGGGACCAGAAATCATCTTCCATCTGACTGTGGCTTGCAGATTAACCACTGCCTACATTTTTGAAGTATGTGGACCAGACATTTTATTTTTTAGAAATTTAAAATTTGTTTTTATTTCCATAGGTTTTTGGGGAAACGGGTGGTATTTGGTTACATGAGCAAGTTCTTTAGTGGTAATTCATAAGATTTTGGTGGACCTATCTCCAAAACAGTATACACTGAACTCAATTTGTGGTCTTTTATCCCTCACCCCCTTCCCACCCTTTCCTCCTGAGTCCCCAAAGTCCATTGTATCATTCTTACACCTTTGCATCCTCATAGCTTAGCTCCCACTTATAAGTGAGAAGATACTATGTTTGGTTTTCCATTCTTGAGTCACTTCACTTAGAATAATAGTCTCCAGTTTCACCCAGGTTGCTGTGAATGCCATTAATTCATGCGTTTTTATGGCTGAGTAGTATTCCATTATATATATATACATATATGTATATGTGTGTGTATGTATATAAATATATATCTCTCTCACAGTTTCTTTATCCACTCGTTAATTGATGGACACTTGCATTGCTTTTACGTTTTTGCAGTTGCAAATTGCGATGCTATAAACATGCGTGAGCAATTATCTTTTTTGCATAACCTTGGTAGATACCCAGTAGTGGGATTGCTGGATCAAATGGTAGTTCTACTTTCAGTTCTTTAAGGAATCTCCACACGGTTTTCCACAGTGGTTGTACTAGTTTACATTCCCACCATCAGTGTAGAAGCGTTCCCTGTTTACCGCATCCATGCCAACATCTACTGTTTTTTTATTTTTTTGATTATGGCCATTCTTGCTGGCATAAGATGGTCTTCTGTTGTGGTTTTGATTTGCATTTCCCTGATGATTACTGATGTTGGACATTTTTCATATGTTTTTTGGCCATTGGTATATATATATATATATATTTTTTGAGATGGAGTCTCACTCTGTCGCCCAGGCTGGAATGCAGTGGCGCAATCCCCACTCACTGCAAGCTCCGCGTCCCGGGTTCACGCCATTCTCCTGCCTCAGCCTCCTGAGTAGCTGCGACTACAGGTGCCCACCACCATGCCCGGCTAATGTTTTGTAGGTTTAGTAGAGATTGGGTTTTACCATGTTAGCCAGGATGGCCTCGATCTCCTGACCTTGTGATCCACCTGCCTCAGTCTCCCAAAGTGCTGGGATTACAGGCATGAGCCACTGTGCCTGGCCAGTATATCTTTTTTTGAAAATTTTCTATTCATTGGACCAGACATTTTAAACCTGGGATTAGTGGTTAGAATTCATGGAGTCTGAAAACGTGGCTGTGAAAAAAGTGACATAATTATTTACATGAACTCTAACTGAAAAGTTAAAGAGTTTCGTCCAGTTATCAAGGTAGAGAAAAAACCACAGGTGGTTTTTAGCAGAATCTGTGGCTTTGTCATCAGTCAAATCATAGGTGTTTTCACATCACGTTACAATTGTTGCAGGTATCCCCAAATACTATTTATTCTCATGCCTACCTTGAAATTATGGTGGTTATTAGGTGTGCTGCTGGATCTTGTTATTTAATGCGTTAATACAGAAGCATCAATTGATAAATCACAGGTTGCAGTATTATCGATGTCTTTTATAGTCTTTTGTATTCTATTTTTATGAATTTCAGAACATCCTGAGAGGGGATCCCTGGGCTCTGTTAGACCAACAGGGTTCAAGGCACATAAAACAGTTAAAAACCTCTCATTTAGATACAAATGCCTTGTCTGCATTCAGAGAGAATGGGACTCAGGTTGACTGGGGCACCTGCAATGTGGAGGTCAGGGAAATGATGTTTAGAGCCAAGGTTGTTTGGTTGAGTGGCTGGTATTAAATGGTATTCTCAAGCGCCCCAGTGAGAGAGGGGAATTTGGTGCAAGCTCTAGATCCCTTTTGAGTCTTTGTGACCAGCAGGTCCTCCGCATTGCACTCTCCTCTCCCTCGCCTTTTGGGCTTCGCTGGTAGAGTCCGGTGACTATGAAGGGGTCTTTGGCTCATCATTTCATAACTGGGACTCAAGGAGAGATACTGTCCTCTAGATGCTTGTCTCAGATCTGTGATTTCATTATCAATGCACTGTGAGTAATGAATGCCATACATCGTGTGTGATGCGTTCTTTTAGGTTTAGTAAATCACTCAGGTGCTATTCTGATTGGGTGTTTTCATCATCTCTTGAGAAGATAGGAAATTTATGGTTGCCGTTTGCTCTGTTTAGATAATTCTGCACAGTTCTTTTTTTTTTTGTATTTGCCATAGAGATAAAGTGCTTAAAATAACTAGTTCAGAGCTAAGCTGATAAAGCTAACAGATCCATAAATTGGGCCACGAATGATGCTTTAAGACACCTGCTATGCCGGAGAGGTGAGCTGAAGCAGGCGGAATGGTGAATGAGGGAGAAGAGTAGACTGGAAGAGATTCCTGACATGGAGCATAAAGGGTTCTGAGCTGGCTTTCCTATGGCTGTAGCTGCTGTGTGTGTAAATTGAGGCTGAATTGCCTCCAACCCAGGAGGAAGGAGTGCTGATGTAAGAGGTCCCAGAATGGCTTGATATAGGGTTGAGAAGGTAGCGCCATGTTGAATCAGTCCTAAGATTTGCTGTGCTGGAGCCGGGAGTGCTGACTTAATGGCATGCTCATTCTTCACCTGCTCACTTCACCCTGGCCATGTTCCTCCTGAGATTGGGAAAAGAAAAGAAGCTTAAAAGGCCTCCTGTCTTTCCTCACTATGTATCTCTTTGTGACACAAAGTTGAATCTACTTTCCCAACTTTAATTATTTTCCCAAGTTATTTATTACAAACATTCCACGGAACATAGAAGGAAAATATAACAAATGAATAATATGACATATGCTATATACTTACCATCCAGGGCCAATGACAGTGAACGTTTTGTCACCTCTGCTTTACCTACATTTGTGTATATTAAAAGAGGTGTCTCTGCGTGTTTACATGTGTGTGGTGTGTACATGAGCCACAGTAAGTTGTATGTATCCACTCTAGAAGCCCTAGCCTGCATCTCCTCAGAATAAGAACAAAATTAATAACTCCTTCATATTACCTAGTCTCCAGTAGATATCCAGATTTTCCCAGTTGTCTGACAAATGTCTTTTTTATCTATATAAAGTTTTTAAGATTTAAAAATATTTAATTGACAAAAGTTGTATATGTTTAAGGTATAAGGTGTAATGATTTGATATACATACACATTGTATAAATGAGTATGACAATCAAATTAACACGTTGGTCCTCACCCATAGTTAGTTAATATTGTGTATGGTGAAGACACTTAAAGTCTGCTCTCTTATCAAATATTAAGGAAACACAACGGCATTTTTTTTTTTTTTTTTTTTGAGACAGAGTCTTGCTCTGTCACCCAGGCTGGAGTGCAGTGGCCCGATCTCGGCTCACTGCAAGCTCCGCCTCCCGGGTTCACGCCATTCTCCTGCCTCAGCCTCTCTGAGTAGCTTGGACTACAGGTGCCCACCACCACGCCCGGCTAATTTTTTGTATTTTTAGTAGAGACGGGGTTTCACCGTGGTCTCGATCTCCTGACCTCGTGATCCGCCCGCGTCGGCCTCCCAAAGTACTGAGATTACAAGCGTCAGCCACCGCGCCTGGCCCACAACAGCATTTTTAACTGTAGTTAGCATGTGCTACATTGGATTCCCAAAACTTAGCCTTTTTTTTTTTTTTTTTTTTTTGAGATGGAGTCTCACTCTGTTGCCCAGGCTGGAGTGCAATGGTGAGATCTCAGCTCACTGCAACCTCCACCTCCTGGGGTCAGGCGATTCTCCTGCCACAGCCTCCCGAGTAGCTGGGACTACAGACACATGCCACCAAGCACAGCTAATTTTTTGTATTTTTAGTAGAGATGGGGTTTCACCATGTTAGCAGGATGGTGTCCATCTCCTGACCTCGTGATCCGCTCGCCTCGGCCTCCCAAAGTGCTGGGATTACAGGCGTAAGCTACCACGCCTGTCCAAAACTTAGACATCTTATAACTGAAAGTTTAGACCCTTTGACCAACATCTTTCCATTTTCCTCTTTAAATTCCCCTCAGAAAACTGGGATTCGTATCAAAGTTGACATGGTCTGTTTGACTGTTTATGCCTTTGAGTGTCTTCTAATTTAAAACAGTAGTTCTGAACCATTTCAGTTTCAGGACTCCTTTATGCCCTTAGAACGTGTTGAAGAGCTTTTGTTTGTGTGAACGCTCTTTCTCCATGTTTATTGTACTAGAAATTAAAACGAGAACTTTCTAAAATGCTGGGTTACCTGACCACATAATCTATTATCTGTGAAAGTGACAATATCGTCACATATTCTGGAAAACTCCCCCATACACTCATAAGAAAATGAGAGTAAAACATGCCCGTAGCATCACAGTTTTACCATGAAGTAGTTTTGACTTGGTGGATCTCCCTAAAAGAGTCCTGGGGACCTGGAACACACTTTGAGAATTACTGACCTGGAGTCACCCCCTACCATTTTTTATTTTATGACAGTTTTTTCTTTCTTTAAAAATGTGTTAGTGAAAAGTTAAAACGCATGAAATATGGAGAATTGTGTGGAACTTTTTGAATCTTTGTAATAAGTCACTGATAACACAGCAGTAGGGGTGGAGGTTTGAAGTTCAAGTGCTAGTTGAAACTGAAGACAATCGGGTTCACAGTTCAGTCCCCTCCACTTCTAAGTTGTGTAGTGGCCCCTTTGCTTCAGTTTCCTTATCTGCATAATGAGGATAGTAACACCTATGCCACTGTTAGGTTAAAAGGATTAAATAAAGAGCATATATCATGTAGCTGGGACAGTGCTTAATACATAGTAAATGCTCAGTGCATGTTATCTGTGATTATCTACAGGGGGATTTCCAGTGGGCCAGGGAGCAATTTTGCCTCCCAGAGGGCAGTTGGCAGTGTCTGGAGAAATTTTTGATTGCCGCATCTGGGGCAGGGAGTGTGTTGCTGACATCTGGTAGGTGGAGGCCAGGGATACCGCTAAACGCCGTACAACGCATAGGACAGCTGTCTACAACAAAGAATGACCCGGTTCCAAATGCCAAGAGTGTTGAGGTTGAGAAATCCTATTTTTTATTGATTATTTTATTTTATTTTCAAGACGGGGTCTTGTTCTGTCACCCAGGCTGGAGTGCAGTGGCATGAACATGGCTCACTATAGCTTCAACCTCCTAGGTTCAAGAGGTCTTTTCATCTCCCAGGTAGTTGAGACCACAGGTACATGCCACCATGCCCAGCTAATTTTTTTTTTTTTTTGTAGAAATGGAGTCTCACTATGTTGGCCAGGCTGTCCTCAAACTCCTGGCCTCAAGCTATCCTCCCACTTCAGCCCCCCAAAATGCCGGTATTAAATGCATGAGCTACCACACCTGGCTGAAAAATCGTATTAAATAGCCAATTGAAATAGCTTCAGTCAAGCAGTGACCAGTTGTTGAGAGTGCAGGGGTGCAATCCCATATTTAACACTGCATCATTCAAAGCTGGTGTATGTATTGAATGAAGGTAGCCAGCAGCTGTAAAGCCCCTACTTGGTGCAAGGCACCATGCTGAGGACTGCAGGAATAACGTCATGTAGAGCGCCCTGCGGCCAGTCAGTGTGGAAGCAACAGGAAAGCTGGAGACCACGTCATATTCTGGGTCACCTCTTGTCTGTATGTGTCCCAGCCTCTTGTGCTTCACACGTCAAAGACATTCAAAAGGCAGCTGTGCATTTTAGTTTAAAGTTGGTGACTGAAGCTTTGTGGGGAAGCTTGCCTTGATGCTCCTATTTTTGTTCCAGTTGAAGCAAATGGGGCAGTTGCCTTCCCTTCAGGGACAAGCCGGCGCTTGAGATGTTCTGGCCACGGTGAAATTCCTCAGTGTTTGAACATCAGAGCTGCTCCTGGGGACCCCACACATGGAGGAGACAGACAGAGAGAGCACACTGTCTTCTCTCATAGAGACCCACCCTTCTTGGCAGCTGTCTGTAGGCATGCCCCTCTCACCATAGCTGCTGTGTCTGCTTCATCCACATGTTGTTTCTTCGATTGGCTGAATTTTAGGTAATCACATCTTTAAGGAACTGCATCTCTTGACTTGGGGGTTCTCGAGCCAAGATGTGCAACGGAGTCAGTTGTCAACTCTTTAAAAGTGAATTCCTGGTCGGGCGCAGTGACTCACGCCTATAATCCCAGCACTTTGGGAGGCTGAGGTGGGCAGATCACAAGGTTGAGAGATTGAGACCATACTGGCCAACATGGTGAAACACTGTCTCTACTAAAAATACAAAAATTAGCTGGGCGTGGTGGTGTGTGCCTGTAGTCCCAGCTACTCGGGAGGCTGAGGCAGGACAATCACTTGAACCCAGGAGGTGGAGGTTGCAATGAGCTGAGATCATACCACTGCACTCCAGCCTGGTGACAGAGCGAGACTCCTTCTTAAAAAAAAAAAAAAGGATTCCTGTTATTCCTCCCGGACATTCTGCCACAGGACCCAGTAATCTGATAGCTAGCAAACTCCCTAAGGGGTTATCCTAGTTGGGATGGAGAATCTGTCCATTTGACCTAGTAAATGTGCTTTGAGTATCAGAAAATCAGAAGTTCCTAAGTGGGAAATACTGAGTCTTGGTCCACATGGTCCTAATTCCTTTTTGCTTTTTCTAAATTCCTGGGATCCATAGAGGGGTAATGCTGCTCCCAGTTTAAAATCCTCCTCTGGCTTCTCATTGTTCTCAGAATGCAATACCTATGGCCTTGATCCTGTGTAGAAGGCCCTGTACACTTGGGCTCCTGCCCCCCTCCATGTTGTAATCCCGGGTTGGTCTCCTATTTGTTATCTCTGCTCCAGCTGCGTGGGTCTCCTGGAAGCTCCCTGATCAAGCTCTGCTCTTTTCTTTTTTTTATTGAGATAGGGTCTTATTCTGCCACTCAGGCTGGAGTACAGTGGCACAGTCCTAACTCACTGCAGCCCTCTACCTCCCGTGCTCAAACTATTCTCTCATCTCAGGCTTCTGAGTAGCTGAGACCACAGGTGTGCACCACCATGGCTGGCTAATTTTTTGATATTTTTACATAGAGGGAGTCTTGCTATATTGTCCAGGCTGGTCTCGAACTCCTGGGCTCAGGTGATCCTCCCACCTTAGCCTTCAAATTTTCTGGGATTACAGGCGGGGGCCACTGCTCCCGGCCAAGCTCTTTTCTGTCTCAGAGCCTTTGCACCCATGTCCCCTCTGCCCCAAATAGTCTGCCTCTTGCTTTCCAAGTGTCTGGCTCCTTTTCCTCCTCCGGGTTCGGCTTTAAGGACATCCCATCTGATGGGCCTTCTCTGGCCTCCTTCCTGGTAAAAGTAGTTCTCCCTTACTATCTCACATACCACCTTGTTTTTTTTGCAAATCTGGAAATAGTCACCATTGATAAAATTAAACGGGATTGTATATTTGCTGTTTCCCTGACCAGCTAGTGCCACAGGGCCAGGGACCTTTGGGTCACCAGTCACCATCAGAGAAGCAGTGCCTGGTTCAGTGTTTGGCAGATAGTTGGCACTCAGTATTTAGTGCGTGAATGAATGTATGGCTGGATTCTCTCTAGCTGTTTCCCCATATTTACTGAGTGTCCTGATCTTAGGACAGATCCGGGAAAACTCATGCTGCCCCAGTCCCTTGGGCCCTCACGGGGGTTCTGGGCACAGCCTTGCTCCCAGGGTTTATACCCACTTGCTGCTGAGTGGGGGCAGAGCCATGCTGTGCCCTGAAAGCCCACAGAAGTAGGGGCTGTTTTCAGCAGGCCCCAGCCTCTGAGAGGCATCTGCTGAAAGCTGTTCTTGGCACGCCTGCTTCGGGAGAGAAGCAGAGCTGAGGAAATGTCAAAGGGTGAATGGGATAATCAGGCCCCAGCCGTCAAAACTGCCACCCACTCAAGCCCGTCAGAGCCTACAAGAGAAATCTTTCAGACATGTCAGCTTCTCCACGTGTCTAATGGCAGAGAGCAAGGATGCCCCCAAGGGAGGTTTGCAGGGGCTGATTCCGTTTGCCTGCAGCCTTTACAAGCCACAGTTGGGCACATCCGTCATGGATATGGAGGCAGCTGGGAAGGAAAGGGAGGGCAGTTCTTCACAGAGTGCGGGGCATCTGGTCCAGTTCCCGGTGTGTGGAGTAAATGCCTGATTGGAGCCTCATTATCCTATTTCTGTGGCCTTCTTTTCTTCAACGTTGGTACTCATGAAGCAATGTAAAGGTCTTACAATTCCTCGGCGCAGTAAACAGAGCTCAGGGAAGTCTTCAGGAAGATTGCATGCTCCTTTTATTCCCACGACAAGGTCCACTGAATTCCATTGAATTCACTTTGTTCCCTGGATCTGTCAGACATTGTCCTAGATCCTAGAAATAGAGTGATGGACAAGACAGACCAAATAGGTCCCTTTGGAGCCTGCGTTTCAGTTGGAACAGGTAGACAGTATATTAAATACATACCTAAGCCAACAGTGTACTTAAAGACTGCGATAGAATCCACAGAAGAAGGAGACAGCTAATAGGACAGGCAGTGAGCTGGGACAGCCACTTTAGATAGATAAAGAACGTGAAGGATGAGCTCTAATCCACATCTTCCTCCCCATCTGTTTTTTCTGGATAGGGAATGGATCTCTATTTCTCTTGCTTAAGGAGTCAACATGGAGTTGTTATGTGAAGACACGAGGGTGGTAGAGTTGTGACTTCTGTGGGGTAACTCTGGATTTTCATTTGAGCCCCAGGAGGATGAGTCTTGATTTTACCTCTGCTCAGTTTGCGTGTATTAAGTATATCTCTGCTTTCTGGATTGCCCTGTGTGTTTCATTCTATCTCCTACCAGACACACGAAGAAAAAAATAGGGCAAGGCCTCTGAAGGTTGGGCTTGTTTTCCCAAGGGCTGCTTCCGGAGTCCTCAAATTTCATCTGAGGTTGATAAGATGCCTGTTTTGCCATCTACCTTCAGGATAGGTCATTACCTATTTCACTATTATTTATAAAGTAAAATCGTTTGGCTTTGTGGGTATACCCCAGTGTTTTTGTTGTTGCTTACTTAGTTTTTGGCTTCATTAACATTTTGTTTTCACATTATTATGTTTTTGTATTTTCTTAGGGTTCATTTCATTCTCCACTCTCTCCACCCCCAAGATTCCTGAGTTCAAGCTAGGTTTAACTATTTGTCCTTTCTTATTTGCTAATACATACAGGTAAGGCTATATGTTTTCCTCTGAGAACAACTTTGGCTGTGTCCTGTCACGTTTGCTCTATAGCACGTTGCCATTTGGTTCTACATTGTTTATTAATTTCTATTTTGATTTTCTGTTTAGAAATATATTTTACAATTAGCAAGGATGCAGATAGTTTTGGGGATTGGTTTTGGGTTACTTATAATTTTATAGGATTGATGTGAGTGAGTGAGGTCCATTAGTTCATCAACTTAAAAATATTCTTGATTTCCTTTGTGGCCTGTACATAATCCGTTTTTAGAAGTGTACTTGAAAATCCTATGTATCTTGCTTGTATATTCGGGTTGAACAAAATCTTTTTGGATTTTATTTTTCTGATTGATCTCTGAATTTCTTTTCATTTATCCTTTCTAGTTGGTGTTTCTGCAGGGGAAACTATTAGAATTAGTTTTTCTTCTTGCTTAGCTGTAGCACCAAGCCAGGAATTTCAAAGTAGGAAGAATAAAACTAAATAACCCCTTTATCATCTCCCCAGGTTGGCCAAGAGGATATTTCTGGTAATGAGATTTTATAGTGAAGTGGGGGTGAGCTTATTGATGCAGTGAAACTGCCTGTGGCAAGGATGTCTCTGCAAAGGCTGAGAGATCTACCTCTAGAACACTTTCAGGGGATGGCAGCAGTTGCCCTGGTTGGCTTCTTAATGAGGCATTTCTAGAAATACACCATTTTGTCCACCAGGAAAAAAAAAATTCTAACAACCACATCACCAACAAGCATGCTTTAGAAGGCCAGGAGTTCAGGACCAACCTGACCAATATCGTGAAACTCTGTCTCTAGTAAAAATACAAAAATTAGCCAGGCATGGTGGCATGTGCCCATAGTCCTAGCTACTCAGGAGGCTGAGGCAGGAGAATCGTTTGAACCTGGGAGGCAGAAGTTGCAGTGAGCTGAGATCATGCCACTGCACTCCAGCCTGGTCAACAGAGCGAGACTCCATCTCAAAAACAACAAAAACACCAACTTTTAAAAAAAGATTTGCGAAAATATATAATTAAGGTCATCTCTGAGCTGAATAAGCCTTGAAACAAAAAATCATCTTTTTTTCCCGACCTTAACACAGAGCTTTAGAAACCTGTGAGACAGAGAAGCGCTTCAAAAAGAAGACTTCACTGGTAGCCAAAAGCATCAGAGATGGTTCTGATAACCACTGGGGCTGCTGGAAAGTACTTAATAGAGCAATCTGTTATCTGGGAGCATTAACAGGGTGGATTGAGGCTGGATTGTTTTCCTCTTCAGATTAAACTGCAGCCTGGGAAGGCTTTGGGGAAGTGACAGGTAGGTGTGTTGTGCATAATTCTTCATTTTAACCAAACCAACAGTTTCTTCCTCTCCTTTCCCCTATCATCAAGATGCCAGTGTTCTTTCTCTGTGTTTGGCAAGTCTGTTTGACAGCAGGCTCCTCCTCTCCTCCCTCTCACTTTTGTTTTAGGTGCCTGGTCTAACACATGAGGTCATTCACCTTTATCTTGGAAATGCTCATAGCTGGTCTGAAGTTGCTGGACAGGTGGTGGGTGGAGCACACTTTTGACTCCTTCAGCATTACATTCTCCCTAGCTTGCTTATCTCAGTTCATGGCTTTGGAGATGGATACTCAAGCTTTGGTTAGGGGGAGCATTTCTCCAGCTGGATGCCTATATAGTAGTATTCATGATACATTACAGAATTTAAATGAAAAGAATCCTTGCCCAATCAGTCCACCCATTGGTACTGTCTGAGCAGCCACGTAACAGCAGTTGGGTAGCACCCCAACAAAGATCTCAATTCAAACCAAGTTGAAAAGACCCAAAATGTAATCTCATGGAGCTGAAAATTCCAGAGGGTTGGTCTTTCCCCCTAAGTGTGATGGAATCTGGATGCTCTAATGATGCCTCGAGGCATCTGTCCTACTCTGTCCTTTCCTTCTGTTTTTATTTTTTTGGTGGGGGAGTGGCCATCCTGAGCTCCAAACTCTGTTTGACTATCTCAGCCTACAGCAGCAGGAGGGAGCCAAGTTTCTGCAAAAGCCTCAAGGCTTGAGCTCTTTGGGTTCACCTGGGTCAGGAACCCACCCCTAGAGCAGTCCTGCCAAAGAGAATGAGAACAAGTTGGCTTTTTTTTTTTTTTGGAAACAGAGTCTCGTTCTGTTAGGCTGGAGTGCAGTGGCACTCTCTTGGCTCACTGCAACCTCCAACTCCCTGGTTCAAGCAATTCTCCTGCCTCAGCCTCCCAAGTAGCCGGGATTACAGGCTTGCGCCACCATGCCTAGCTAATTTTTGCATTTTTATTACAGACGGGGTTTCACCATGTTGGCCAGGATGGTCTTGATCTCCTGACCTCATGATCTGCCTGCCTTGGCCTCCCAAAGTGGTGAGATTACAGGCGTGAGCCACCGTGCCGGGCCCAAGATGGCTTTTTGAGATGAAAACACAGGGAAAGAGCATGATGAAAGAGATGGTTCCTGAGTAGAAAATAAGAGTCATAGAAGTGGAAGAAGTTAAATAATTGCCATAGGGCCCAGCCATTATTTTGCCAGGTATATATATATGTCCACAAAAGGTTTGTACATGAATGTTCATAGCAACATTGTTCACAATATCCAAAAGGTAGAAACTACCCAAAAGCCCATCAAGGGAAGCCTGGATAAACACATTGTGGTTTATCCATACAGCAGAGTATTTTTTACCCATCAAAAGATACAGAGCACTGACATGTGCTAAAATGTAGATGAACCTTGAAAACATGCTAAGTGAGGGAAGCCAGACAAAAAAGGTCACAGACCTTAGGATTCCATTTACCTGAAGTGTCTAGAGCAGCCAAATTCATCGCGATGGCAGATTAGTGGTTGCTGGGGGCTGGGGACTGGGGGAGGGGTGTTGAGGAGTGGCTGCTTCATGGGTCAGAGGTTTCTTTGCAATGAAAATGTTCTGGGCTCAGATAGCGATGGTGGTTGCTTAATATTGTGAGTGTATTAAATATTACTAATTATACATTTTATCTTATATGCATTTTGCCACAGTCAAAATAAATATTAACCCATTTTCAATTAAACAACTAGATGGAGCAAATCAGGATTGCTGAGTGGGCAAAATTATTCTGTAGCCCATGTCCATAGGTGCCATCAAGATCAAAACCAACACCAGTGTAACTTGTGAATACAGGCTGAACTATGGACGCTATGGGAACATATGCCTTTGTCTCTTAGGCCACAAGCCCTGATTTTCATTTTCAAGTTTCTGCACTGTGATACTGCCTGAGGTCCTGGGTTTCTGTAAAAGAGACAACTGTCACTCTCTACAGTACTAATCCTACACTCATACACATTTCTTTCCTTTTTACTCACGTGCAGTTTAAACTGCTAGGCACCTCACAGGGTTATCCTTCTTACTAGTTCAACTGTTTGAGTTTATTGAGTCTTCCGTATGTTCCTGGAGCTTTTCTTAGACCTGTCAACAAACTTGGAAGTGTATAAACCGTAAACCCAATAACTAAGTTTAATAAGTACTGACTGTCTGCTAGCATCACTGTTCAATACATTATTTTTTTCATTGCATTCTCACTCCAGCCCTGAAAGGTAGGTGCTATTATAAGCTCCACTTTGCAGATGAAGAAATTGAGGCTCACAGAGCACAAGGAAATGGCCCAGCTGGCAGGTGGCAGGGACGGAATTCAGACTCAGAGCCCCCCTCACTGAAATCCCTAGTGAAGCCATCCAGCAGAGTAAATGAGGACATCAGCAAATGCTGGGTGCTCTCAGTCTCACACAAACCAGAGAAACATCCATTAGAAAGCACAAATTAGACCATCTTGCTCTCTTCTGTGGATTCCCTATTTATAGAGTGCCCAGTGGATGCTATTTCTAACTTAAGCTAGGAGGTTTTCTTTGAAAGTTTCAATCTGCAACTTAAAAGCAAAGCAAGAGCATAAAAGAGCTGGGAGTGCACTTCACCAAATGCGGTTCTGAAATCTAAGAGCAAGGAGGCAGGGGGAAGAGAGATGATCATCTTATTAGTGTAGAAGGATAAAGATGATCAGAGAGGGATGCTCCATTATTTATAGGAATCCGGTTCTTTTCTATACACTTCACTGAGGCATTTGATATATTTGTGCTGGAGATTAACACTGATGTTATTTTCTTTAATGTCTGTTTTTAGTGTATGCGGTGCATGTTGGCATTCAGGAAATTCAGCCAGAGGAGAAAAACAATAGTATTAATTAGGAATGTCAGTCATGGGTGTTATGAAATTCAAAACTGCCAAGTTTCTGGAGCATTTAGTGGTAATTATAATAGACTGTGGAGACAAGCTGTTCTTCGTTTCCTATACGGAAATGCACAGTTTGATGGGCAAGTGATCAAAGTGCTAATGCAAACCCTTCTGAAAGGGGTGCCTCTCTCACCCTGTTATTTTAGGAGCCAATGCTTTTGCTAATTCAGAGCTGCCTGGAGAGAGGAGACTATCCAGTGAATATAAGGCCCCTTGTCTTTTTATAATTTAAAATGACTATTCAAATTGTATCTCCACCCAAGTTGCAGTGTGAGCTGGGGGTTGAAGGATACCACCCATCAGCCTGGCAGAATATTTAGATTTAAGTCAGAGCCACAGCTTTTTCCCGGTAGAGTCATACTTATAATCAGTTTTCTCTCAAAGTGATGAATAATAAAAGCCTGTCCTATGTTCTTCAGGTAACCCAGTTAAATGGGTGGAGAGATTTGCGTCTTTGAGAACTGGAAAAAAAAGGGGTGCAACTTTCTTGGACTTGACTGGGTTGCTGGTTAGAGGTTTATGTCTCTTGGTATGTTTTAGAGTCATTCTATCAGTCCGGGGGCAGGCAGTCGATCAGGTAGAATGGCAGGGATGGAAGGATTCCATCCTCAGTACACTAATGTGTTGTATTCTCTTAGGTGAGCTTCATAGTGGCCCTGTGGAACTGTCTGGGCAGATGCCTACCTATCTGATGAGTAAAATCAATTACAGGGAGATCAATAAACCTGCCCCAGGTTATTCTGATGCCACGTGTCAGGAGGGCTCCTGACTTCATGACTGGTGCTGTCTCTACTTTAGTACTTCCTACCATTTCTGCACCTCTCCAGTGCCCTCCTGCCACAGGGCCTTTGCATATCCTAGTCTCCATTTCTGCTATGCTGAACCTTTGAAGGCTGGCTTTGGGTGCACCTCATTCTTAAAGGACAAATATACCCCTCCAGACCCTAGCAAGAACGCAACTGTGGAAACAGTAAGTGCGCCACGTTCCCTGTAAGATTTTCATTTGAAGAAAGCAAAACAATCCACAAAGAGTAAGTCATATTTTCCAGGAAAAGGCAGAGCAGTGGGAGATGAAGACTCATCCGTCTCTGATTTTTTTTCTTTTATGACCACCACCTCCATTAGCTGGAGATAATGATGTCAAGAGGAAAAAACTTTAGCGGTTGTTGGTTTGCCTGTAATTTGTGTGGCTCACAAGCAGCCCAGCTAAATTCAGTGGTTTCTGATGGTTCTACCTAGACCAGAGAAATAAGAGAGGGATGATAAGAAATTCTTCACCCTAAGTGTGTGTGTGTGTGTGTGTGTCTGGGTTTTCATTTTTAATAATTAATAGTAATTCCTTCTCCATCCTGAACTTTTTCAGAAATAATTAGAGAGCTTGGGGTTGGGTCAGTAATTGCTCAGAAATGTGCTTGGCTGCAGAGAAGCCTCCACTCTGGGGCGGGTGAGATGGTGGAAACGCCTCCATCCCCTCCCAGCAGTTTGGAAGTATGTCTAGCGGCATCTCTGCATCCTTTGGAAAAGCAGGGCACGCATTTTCCTGCTGACACACACAAGCCTTATAATTTAGCATTAGAAAAGAAAAATGGTTTCGAGCAAGAAAATATATTTAGAGCTCATTATTCAAGTAGAAGTCACAGAGAAGGGGCAAGGACGGAGCCAATCAACAAGAAGCAACCCACATTACAGGGTCAGAAGGAAGCCTGTGCCTGGCGCCCAGGAGCCAGGCAGGAAGCAGGTTCCAAGGTCATCAGGGTTGATATCAAGGTCACACCTCAGTAAAGAAGATGCATGAAGCTATCTTCTCTCAGAGTGAACCCATCCTGAAGGCTCTGTCCAGAACTACTTCTGTGGATTTCCTTCCTCTCTCTGGCTTTCAGTACAGGTCAGTTCACCGTCCATTTCCATGTTCAAGCCTCAGCAAGGTCTCGCTTGGCACCCAAATGTTGACGTCAGTGTCACTGAGGCCAGACTTGGTTGTTCCGCCAAGTGGAAGGGGCTCCATGGAGGGCAACTATCTCCATTCAGTGAAGTTCATATCTATTTTTTGGGGAAGCCCACATTGTAATTCTTTTCCATCTTTGACTTGCATTTCTTCTCTCCTTCTCTAGCTACTTATTGTGGCAACCCACCTGTCTGTCTCCACGCCTTCACTCTTCTACCTTACAAATACGTATACACATGACAGTGCATCACTGTAATTCTTGGCCTCATTGTAGGCCTTGCAGTTCTTTCTGATGTTGCCTAAGACTCATTAGCATTTCCCAGCTTAGCATTTTGCCTGCATCATCTGCTTCAGCCTGCAGCTTTTCTCCTCTTCTGCATCAAGGCTGGTTACAAAATGGAAAGGGGGAATGAGGAAGCCCCATGGGTCTTGATGCATCCAGGGGAGAGGAAAGAGAGCAAGTGCTTCTGTGTGTGACAGGGACTGTGCCAGTTGGTTTATAAACACCTTCTTGCCATTGAATCATTCATTCTTGGTTGTCCATCCTCTATGTAGTACTGTTCTGGGAGGTGATTCTACAGCAAAAGACACAGCAGATATAAGTCCTGTCTTCATAGTTCTTAGGGTCTAGAACTGGGGCATGTAATTAAGAAGAAATTACAGGTATAATAAATGTTATTCTGGAAGGAGCATAGGGTATTGTGAAAATCCTTTAAAGCAATTGAATTTAACCAGATTTAGGGTTCAGAGAAGCTGTTTCTGAGTAACAAAGACTTGAAGGATGAATATGACTTTTATTTCCCATGTAATCTCCACTTTCCTCTACAATGGGTAAAATATTCATGTCCATTTGCAAGTGGGGGAGCTGAAGTTTAGTGAGGTAGGGGTATCATGCCCGGGTGCAGGTTGATAGCGATGGGGCCAGGATTCAGTCTCACGTTTGACTCCAGAATCTATGAGACTCTTTCATCACATATCAGAAAGTCTTGACAAAGGAACTTACAGAGCAATGGTAGACAGAAGGCTTCCTGGCAGAGCCCAGGTTCTGTTTGTTTAGAATTGGAAGCATCTCATGGAACATAGTATTGGGTTAGTGCCGAAGTTATGGCGGGTTTTGCCATTACTTTTAATTACTTTTGCACCAACCTAATACGTGGCGAATGCATGGACTTTGGAGAAAGGTTTTTGATTCAAGTTCTATTTGGTGATTTTCACAGATTTGTAACTTCAGATGAGCCACTTTTCCTTCCCTATGGTGAAAATCTGTTGGGCAGATTCAAATATATAATGCTGGTCTGGCGCACATAGTAAGTTATGTAAAAATAGCACATTGTGGCTGGATGTGGTGGGTGGCTCATGTCTGTAATCCCAGCACTTTGGAAGGCTGAGGCAGGAGGATTGCTCGATCCCAGGAGTTTGAGACCAGCCTGGACAACACAGCTAGACCCCGTCTCTCCGAAAAATTTTTAAAAATTAGCCAGGCATGGTGGTGTGTGCCTATAGTTCCAACTACTTGGAGCCTGAGGTGGGAGGATTGCTTGAGCCCAAGAGGTCAAGGCTGCAGTGAGCTGTGATTGCACCACTACACTCCAGCCTAGGCAAACGATAGAGACATTGTCTCAAAAAAAGTGTGTGTATAGATATGAATATACACTGTGTATATACATCCACATGCGCATGCACGCACACACGTGCACACACACGTGCACACCCACACACACACACACACACACACAGAGAAAGAGAGAGAAAACACATTTTTGGGTCCTAAGGAACAGAAGAAGGGATGAACCAGCCCAGGAAGCTGTCCTCTTTGGGAGAGACCATTTACTACTGAACATTTCTAGACTTTGGGCTAAGCACATTGGTGCTTGAAAAGAGAGAAGCATCCCTGGGTTTTCAGCCAGGCGGCCACAGATGTGAACAATAGAGAACTCAGCTCACGTGCCCAGTGGGAAGAAGACAATCGCTCCCCAAACACAGCTGCCTCTTTCTCAATTGGACCCAACTTGGCCAGATAATGGAAACACAGAAAACAAGGCATGGGGAAAACGAGCTGTTTATGTTTAAACATGGCAACGGAGCCTCAACACTGAGCCTTCTTGGATGGCATCCGCGTGTCATCGTGCAGCCCGTGTGGCTGCTGGGCCCAGCCTACGGATTTGCAAGGCTGTGCTGGAGCCCATCTGTCAGGGAGGGGTAGATGATTAATAGCATCTGTTCTGGTCATCCACTCTCCTTGTGGATGGTGTGTGGAGACATGCTGCTCCTCTCCGTTCTCCTCCGGCAGCTCCTGGAAGTTGCAGCAGGCACTGCTTTGAAATAAAGATGAGGGGCACAGAGCTCCTCCTGCTGGATGTGGTTTGGGGTAATGAGCTCTCATTTGGGGGAACATAATTTTCTGGTTATGAAGACTCAATGGGCTAAGTCTTTTTTCTATAATTAGGTTATTAGAGGGATCACTTACAAAAGGAAGGCATCGCATGTTCTCAGTCATAAGTGGAAGTTGAACAATGAGAACAAATGGACATGGTGGTGGGGAGGGAACGTCACACACCAGGGCCTGTTGGGGCATTGGGGGGCAGGGGGAGGGAGAGCATTAGGAGAAATACCTAATTCAAGCAGGGCTTAAAACCTAGATGATGGGTTGATAGGTACAGCAAACCACCATGGCTCATGTATACGTATGCAACAAACCTGCACGTTCTGGTATTCCAGAACTTCAAGTGAAATTAAAAAAAAAATTAAAGGAAGATATCACACCTTCGTACCCACCCATTTGCGTATCCATTCATCTATACTTGCATCTATCACTTATTAAGGTATCATTTATGAAACATTTATTGTATAGCTGCCCATTTATGTGTGTGTGTGATATCGCATATCATTTAGGAAGTTAAGAGAGCAGACTCAATCTCACATCTCCCTCTCACTAGCTGTGTGACCTTGAGCAATTCACTCACCCTCTCTGAGATTCAGTTTTTCCATGTGCAAAATGCCGATAGCAATGAGTTGTTGTGAGGATTGAATGAGATTGTGCCTGGAAAGTGCTCACAACACGCTGGGTGTGGTGGCTCATACCTGTAATCCCAGCACTTGGGGAGGCTGAAGCAGGCAGATCACTGGAGGCCAAGAGTCTGAGACCAGCCTGGCCAATGTGACAAAACCTCATCTCTACTAAAAATACAAGAAACTAGCCAGGTGTGGCAGCCCATGCCTGCAATCCTGCAATTCCACCTACTTAGGAGGCTGAGGCACGAGAATCACTTGAACCTGGGAGACAAACGTTGCAGTGATCCGAGATTGTACCACTGTATTCCAGCCTGGGCAAGAGAGCAAGACTCCACCTCAAAGAAAAAAAAAGTGCTCAGAACTGTGCCTGTGCACATGGTACTATTCAGTAAATATTGGAGATTGAGTTTTATATTTGTACATTGATGAACAAAACTGAGGTAGCAAGTATGACTCTCTGTCCACAAACAGGTATGAAGCAAATATCTCAGTTTTCCTTTTTCTTTTAGAAAATCAACTAAAGCTGGCCTCCAATTCTGCATCCTTCCGGGCTGGTGGGAATTTCCTGCTCAGTCATTATGGAGGGCAAGGTCAAATGGAAAGAAGGGGAAGACCCAGAAGTTGAACCCAGGCCTCTGATGTTGGTTACTATGACAGCTTCTCTTGCTCTGTGTTTCTAAAAGACCAGAGATACCAGTTCTCTTGAGGCTGTTGAGTGAGTATCACTAAAGAATAGGTAGTTCTGCAAAGAATATGTTCTCCTATGAGAAGGCCAGGTTCCAGTGTGAAATCCACCTGCACATTCACATTTTAGTTAAACTGAGTTCTGTGTTTTGGGCAGTAAGGCCAATAAGAGGTAGTCAAAGAATTCTTAGGGGAAAATGAATGCACTTTCTATAGGTCCCTGTTTGCAGTAGATAAATGGGCATGTAGGTAAATGTGCTTACGAGTGATTAGGAGTGAAGCATAGACTGCCTACGACTCGCCTGCCTCCCTCATGTTGCTTTTGTTTGAAGTCAGGGTTGAAAGAAATTCACTGGACCAATCCATATTAAACATTTATGAATGAGACACTAGATTAACTTCTGTGGATATAGCAGAGAATGACACAGGCATATTCCCTGCGCTCATGGAATAAACATGTCGTGTTAGTAGAGCTTGTTATAGGGTCCTTCCATCAAGTCTAAAAACCAAATTTCTCTGAGTTCAGAAGGTGAGTAGCAGTTAGCTTGGGGAAGAGTGTTCCAGATGGAGGAAATTGCATGTGCAACGCTTGGTGGTGAAGCAAACACTGTGTTCTGGAGGAACGTGTTAAAGTATTATGAAGATGGATTATGAGTATGAGGGGGGCAAAGAGACATGAAGTGAGGGAGGCAGGTCTTCAGGACCAAGATTGTTAAGGAGCTTTGTTTTTATTCCATGTGCCGAAATGTGTGCTACGTCAGGTGCTCATTGTAGAGCACCATGGAGCTCTGTCTGTGTACGTACTTCAGCTGCTCAGCATCTGAACCCTTTTGTATATTTAGGGAGTCACTATTGTGTTGGTGTTGATGAACGTCAGGAAGATTAAAAACACCACATACTCATTCCTCTCCTCCCCTCTCCTTTCCTCTCTTCTCTTCTGGGCAATTTGGTCCAGCCTGATGCTTCCTTCTGGGACACTCGCTCTGGTGCCAGCAGCCCACAGATACAGGGAGAGTTTAGAAATTGTTCTGAAGCAGCACCAGCCAGTCAGTGTCCTCTGAAGAGGGCAGTGCAGTCTGAATTAGACTGTTCTGTGGTGTCATCTGGGTTTAGCGGCTGGTCTTGTTCTTAAGCCTCTGTTGCAATTTGTTGAACAAACAAGTATTCTTCCCAAGAACTCCTTTTCTTTTGAAGGAAATTCCTGCCAGTTTCTATTGTTCTTAAACAAGAACCCTAATCAATATAGAAAGTAAACAGATTTAGGGCATATGTGGAAGGGGGTAGGGCAAGGGCTTCATGATGATCTTTTGAATATTTCAACTTAGAACCCATTTCCTAAGCTTAGTGAGCCATGTCCATGGTCCTGGGTGGTTACGTGGTTAATCATTGCTTCCTCTGGGTGCTTGAGCCTGTCCCACAGGAATCTATTAGCTGGCGTAGGCAAGTGAGAACCTCAGCTGAGGTCTCTGCTCTTCCTCCAGTGTTTCTCACTTCACATTGTCTTTGGACAAATGGTACATGGAGTTTGTTGACATTTGTGTTTCCAGATGAAGGTGGTGGCAGTGTGTGTAGAGTGGTGGCTGCTAAAATTCACTTTGAGTCAACCCCCTGTTCTAGCACGTTAAATTTGCTACTCAGTGCTCACTCTTCTCATTCTTATTTGTAGACCCGGCTGACAGGTAAGGATGGACAGATTCACGGGAAGAAGAGCGATGGCTTAATTAATGGTAATGCAGAGGTTGTAGGTACCTCGGTGATTGGGTTTACATGTATGCAGAATTGGATGGAAGGCCAAGATGCAAAATGGGATAATTGAACTGTTAGCTGAACTGGAATTTAGCAGTTAATCACTTTTATGAAACCTGCATCTCAATTCATTACTCCATTTATGCCTTGTTGCAATACATAGCTGTTCAGCTAATTGGCAAACAGAAACCAGGCAGAGTACCCTGGAAAGGGCAAGGCTATCAAAGGTACTGTGATCTTTTCTGCAAGGGCACGTCTTCATTTAATCCAACCAGGAGTTGCCTGTTCATCTGAGCCTCATACTTCTCTTAAGGTGAGCACTAAACAATATGCTGAAGTCATGCTGTTACATCCCAAGTTTTATGACTGACCACCAATTCTCTCTTTTGTTTTTTTAAACAATTTAAGTTCTGGGATACATGTGCAGAATGTACAGGTTTGTTACATAGGTATACATGTGCCATGGTGGTTTGCTGCACCTATCAACCCATCATCTAGGTTTTAAGCCCTGCCTGCATTAGGTATTTGTCCTAAGGCTCTCCCTCCCCTTGTCCCCCACCCCCCGACAGGTCCCGGTGTGTGACATTCCCCTCCCTGTGTCCATGTGTTCTCATTGTTCAACTCCCACTTATGAGTGAGAACATGCAGTGTCTGGTTTTCTGTTCCTGTGTTAGTTTGCTGAGAATGATTGACCATCAATTCTCTTTCATGAAGTCCTCTACCCAATTATTACCTGGTAATGAACTTTTTAGTATGGTGATTAAAATAATGGGCTTTGGCAACACAGCCGTCCAGATTTGAAATTGGACTCTACCACACGTTTTCTGGGTGACATTGCATAAGCTCCTTCTCTCCAAATTTCTGTCTCCTTTATACTTACCTTAAGGGAGTTGTAGTGAGGCTTATATGAAAGTACAGTTCATAGTGAGCACAATGTTTAGTCTGGTGCCTGGCGTTTAGTCTGTGTTCTATTCATGCTTCCTGTCATTGCTCTCTTTCGCCTGGGAAACATATGTTATTTTAAGAAAAGGAGGAACAAAGGAATATCTCCTTTATGAGTTTGTTGAATCAGAGACAAGAAACGGAAAGGGATGTTAGAGTAGGGGCCCAATTGATTTAATGGAGAGAAGTTTATCAACAAAGGCATCAGAAGGGGGACATCATGAGACTGGCAGGAGAGAAGGAAATTATGTGTGGGGGTCAAGGTACAAAAACACATGAGCTGTGCTTGCAGGGGCATTGCTGCAGGACGCCATGAAACCTTTCACGTTTTGGGTGCGGTGTGGCTTAATGGAAATGGGGGCTCAGTCTGGTGGAGATTTGTTTGTTTTGCTTGATGGAGGAATAAGAAGGTCCCATCTGAAAAAAATCTTCACTTTGCAGCCGAGTCCATTGAACCCTAATGTCCTGTTAATTTCAGGGCTCTCTTTTCACGGGTATGGATCCATGGGGGCTGAGGCAGGCACAGATCTGAGTGAGGGACTCCACTGTATACCTGGAATTGCTCTTCCTCTTTAAAGACAGACTCCCAGTGAGTCAAGCTATAGGTTTCTGGTTCCCTTGCAGATAGACTTGGAGCACATCTTACATGGGAGTCTCTAGACCTCAGCAGACAGACCTGTTGGAGGCATGGATTTAGCAGTCATTAGTAGAAGCGGCTGTTAAAGTCGTAGGAGTGAAGGAGAAATAGTTGAGAGGGAAGAAAAAGTAGTCTGAGGGCTTAACCTTGGAGAATGCCAAACTTTAGGGGCCAGCAAAGGCACTTAAAACATCTTTATACTCCGGGTGAAGCTGCCTATGTTAAGATGGTTTACTATTCATTCTCATACTCAACAAATACCTGCTGAGAACCTCTATGTCCCAGGCATAGTTCTAAATGCTAGGCATAGAGTAATGAACAAGACGTGCAAATTCCTTGCCCTATAGAGCTTGTATTTGTGTGTGCGTGTGTGTGTGTGTGTGTGTGTGTTTGTGTGTGTGTGGTTGGGGGTCAGGGGTGTAGCAGCTATAAAATTAGCAACTATAAAAAGACCAACTTGAGTTGTTTTCAGTGCCATAGAAGAAAGAAGGTAAAACGAGGAGTTTCTAAGGAGAATCTCTTAGACAAGATGACCAGAAAAGAGCACTCCACTGAGGTAATATATGTATATGTGTATATATGTGTGTGTGTGTGTGTATATATATATATATACATATATTTTTTTTTTGAGATGGAGTCTCACTGTTGCCCAGTCTGGAGTTCAGTGGCGCGATCTGGGCTCACTGCAAGCTCCGCCTCCTGGGTTCATGCCATTCTCCTACCTCAGCCTCCCGAGTGGCTGGGGTTACAGGTGCCCACCACCACGCCTGGCTAATTTTTTTTGTATTTTTAGTAGAGACGGGGTTTCACCATGTTAGCCAGGTTGGTCTCGATCTCCTGACATTGTGATCTACCTGCCTCGGCCTCCCAAAGTGTTGGGATTACAGGCGTGAGCCACCGTGCCCGGCCTTTTTTTTTTTGGGGGGGGGGGGGATGGAGTTTCTCTCTTGTTGTCCAGGCTTGGGTGCAATGGTGTGATCTCAGCTCACTGCAACCTCCCCATCCCAGGTTCAAGTGATTCTCCTGCCTCAGTCTCTGGAGTAGCTGGGATTACAGGAATGTGCCACCATGCCCAGCTAATTTTTTTTGTATTTTTAGTAGAGACGGACTTTCTCCGTGTTGCTCAGGCTGGACTTGAACTCCTGACGTCAGGTGATCCATCTGCCTCAGCCTCCCAAGGTGCTGGGATTACAAGCTTGAGCCACTGTGCCCGGCCAGTAAGATCTGATCTGAGATCTTTTGGATAAAACTGACGTCATGCAAAGAATGAGATGGGGATATTTCAGGCATTTTTTAACAACATGTGCAGAGGCCCTGAGGTGGATTAAGCTAAAGTGTCTGAGATATTAATATATGGGGGCGGGGGGAGGGAGAGAGAGAGACTGACCTGGCTGAAGAAGAGTGAATATGAGTGATCTGAGATGAATCTGGAAGGAGTAGAATGTTGAAGACCATTGTAAGTAATCTGAATATTTTTCTTAGAGTGTTGGGATACAGTAACACATCTCCCCCTTGTTGAAATGTATAATATATATATGAGCCTGGGGTTGATATTAGAATGCTCTGCAACTCCTAGGTCTCTGGGGCTGCGATACATTCACTTATGTAGGACAGCATTATAGTTGGGTTTCAGATTGCCGTTTCATGTTGGGCACTGGGGTAAACGACACCGAAAGCTGTTAATGTAAATTAATGATTGCCCCTGCTGGCTTTGTTACAGTTTGCTCCAATGAGAGATTCATAAATGCATCATGCCTTGCAAATTTGCATCCATTAAAAACCTTCCCATTGTGGGGCACCATTAATCCCCTTTGTGGTGGAGTGGGAGTGGGTCCGAAGAACTTTTTAAAAAATTGCACAGCTGTGAAATCTAGTATTTAATATAAACTGGTTAAAATGTGGTAATTGATGGAAAGGCACCTGGAAAAAGAGGGTCACTCTACAATTTATCAGGTGGTGCTAGAGATAAGCATAATACAATTTGACAATCGGTCCATCTAGGTTTCTAAGCCATGTATTACTTTCGGTGGAAGAGATGACCATTTGTTAATCCCTGGTTTGTGCCAGGACATTTCATTAGTGTAATTGCTTTCAATCCTTGCGAACCTGGGAGGAAGGAATTATCCCCATTGTACAGATCATGCAACTGAGTTTCGTAATAGATAAGCAATTGGCCTAAAGTCTCACAGCTGAGAACAGGAAAAGCTCGGGTTTTATCCAAGGTTGTCCGACTCTAACAACACTATGTTGAAAGAGAGGTGTCTTCATCCTTGGCAGCCACACAATGAATTCATGGAAGAGCTTGAAAGGTCCTTGAATTTTCCTCACCAGAACTGGCAATCTGATATGTGAAATGTATTGCTACTTTCTCTTTAAAAGTGAAAACTGCACATTTTAAAGACTGGCTGCCATGAAACAGCGGTGGAAGTGCAGACCCCAAAGCTCACAGGGACTAGTGTGAGTCCTGGCTCTGCCTCTTGCTTGAATTGATACTGCAGGACAATTCTTTAACCTCTCTGAACCTTTGTTCATTCGCTTACAGAATGGGGAGAATCAGAGTGTCCACCTCTTAGGGTTATATTAAGGATTTACTGAGATAAAGCCTGGACAATACTTTGGTTTTGCTAAGGTCTTGCTCTCTAGAGCTTGTATTTGTGTGTGTGTTGGGGGTGGGGGTGGAGGTGGGGCGTGGGGGCGCCAGATCCTTGGCCAAGTCTCTCAACCTTGGATGCAAAGCTGAGGCATTTGGGAAGCGTTTGAAAAATACTAATGTGCAGGTCTTACCCAAGAGATTCTGACTTCCTTGCCAATGCCCAGGTTTAACCCCAGAGCATTTTTAAGCTCCCTTAGGTGAGAACCACTGCTTTTGATTGGCTGTTGTGATGGTTAATACTGAGTGCCAACTTGATTGGATTGAGGCATACAAAGTATTAACCCTGGGTGTGTCTGTGTGGGTGTCGCCGAAAGAGATAAACATTTGAGTCAGTGGGCTGGGGAGGGCAGATCCACCCTGAATCTGGTGGGTACAATTTAATCGGCTTCCACTGCATATAAAGCAGGCAGAAAAACCTGAAAAAGAGAGTTGGGCCTAGCTTCCAAGCCTACATCTTTCTCCCATGCTGGATGCCTCCTGCCCTTGAACATCAGACTCCAAGTTCTTCGGTTTTGGGACTTGGACTGCCTCTGCTTGCTCCTCAGCTTGCAGACGGTCTATTGTGGTCTTGTGATCATGTAAGTTAATACTTAATAAAGTCCCCTTTATGTGTGTGTGTTTATGTATATAATATAGAATAATATATATACTGTATTATATATAATATATTTTATATACTATATAATATATATAATATAATATATAAAACATATTATATAATATATGTAATATAATATATAAAACATTATATAATATATAATACATATATAATATATAATACATATACAATATATAATACATATATAATATAATATATAATGCATATATAATATATAATGCATATATAATATACAATACATATATAATATAATATATAATACATGTGTAATATATATAATACATATATAATATAATATCTAATACATATGTAATATATATAATACATATATAATATAATATCTAATACATATATAATATAATATAATATATTTTATATATATAAAATTTTAATATATATGATTTTATATATATATAAAATTGCCTAAGGTCTTGCCTTAAATCCATCAGCCCATTATGAGCTTGAGTGCCTTACTTGAGTTTGATATATTATCCCAAGGTGGTGTTCTCTGATGGTCAAGTGGCTCATTCATTCAGTTATCACAGGGTAGGAGAATGCAGATGCATTATTAGCTTTTAAAATGATGCAACTGGTGATTACAAAAATTACATTGAACTTTATGTGTTTTTTCATATACATTAATCCATTTCTTCTTTGTGTGAAAAGATGAGCTCTTGGCTCAAGCTAAGGCCGTCTCATCCTATATCTGAAAAGGATATCCCTGGAGGTGGGGAGAGGATGGCGCCCTCTTCAAGGGCTGACAGGATTGTAGGTCTGCCCTCTTTGCAGAACAAGTTGGCAGACAGAATCTAACAGATTTGAACTAATAGGATATATATCTATATCCTATGAGTTCTGTCCCTCTAAGAGAACCCTGACTAATACAGCTGTGGAATTCAAAGGTCGTAGGATGGATTTCTCTGCTCCACCAGACATGACCTAGTTGGGACAAATGAGTGACCCCACAGTGCTCTGCAACTCCCACGTGTCACCAGCTCTCCTCTGTAGAGCCACTGACTGTTCCTTGTGTGTGTTTTTGTGTGTGTCTGTTTTCTAGGATTAGCTTCACACAAACACATACATTTCTCTTGGTTCCCTCAAGCTTTCCAAGGATGGACACTTGTTTATAAAATGACCCCATGGTTAATAAAGTAACTTCTGGATGCGTTTTAAATGGGACCCAAAGTTTGGAGTGATTTAGCCTTTTCATCAGCTTCTCCCTCAGCAGGGAGCCGTTGAAGCTATCAAATGATATTGCAAATACATCACCGCCTACTGTATTGAAGTGCATCCAAATAAATGCTTGGCTGGTATATCTGGAGCCCTGTCCTGAGTTGTGTGTCTCTACTTTAGGGTTGCTTGGGGGTATTTGGTTTCCTGCATTATGATGTGAATGGGTATTTAAAATACTTTTGTAGAATGCTGCACTTGAGTTCCAGGCATCAGGGAGCTCTCCAGCACATGAGACACAGTTTATATGATCTCCCAGACACAGATAGATAAAGTCACTAATGAAGATAGGGGCATCCAGCCTGATGGTTGGCTTTATTAGGATCTGGTGTAAAGTGCGTGCGATAGAAGCGGTTGTGATTCTCTTCCCAGCTGAGATGAATTGGTCTCATAAGCAGACATGAAGAAAGGAGAAAAGAAGCAAGGGTGTTAATGGCTTCAGCACGATCAGCCGGAACTGGAACTGTGTAAGTTGGAGAACTATATATTACAGCTCCAAGAAGGAGGTATCACCAACCTATTAAGGATATTATTGGCTTTTTGATAGGACATCCAGAAATTGATGTACTGCCTTTGGTTCTATTATGTTTTCAAACTTAATTAAGTTTATACCTCTCCCACCTGGACCTCATAAATAGCCTCCAAGTAAGTCATTTGTCATGGAGGGGCTCTTATGAGTAGATTCATCTTCCAAACAACATTATTATTGCCTAAGGTCTTGCCTTAAATCCATCAGCCTAATACCAGCTTGAGTGCCTTACTTGATTTTGACATATTATCCCAAGGTGTTCTTCTCTGATGGTCAAGTGGCTCATTCATTAAGTTATCACAGGGTGGGAGAATGCAGATGCGTTATTAGCTTTTAAAATGATGCAACTGGTGATTAAAGAAAATTAAATTGAACTTTATAGGTTTTTTCATATAAGTTAATCCATTTCTTTTTTGTGTGAAAAGATGAGCTGTTAGATCAAGCTAAGGCCATCTCATCCTGTATCTAAAAAGGATATCTCAGGAGGTGAGGAGAGGATGGTGCCTCCTTCAAGGGCTGACAGGATTGTAGGTTGGTATGCCCTCTTTGCAGAACAAGTTGACAGACAGAACCTAACACATCTGAAGATGTATGTTCCTAGTACATAGCAATTTCACCTTTAATTATGTGCCTTGGACAAAATCTTTTACATACGCAGAAAGAGATGCTCATTGCAGCAACGTTTGTCATGCTGGACATTTGTAAATAACCTAGATGCCCATTAATGGAGGCATGAATGAGGTAAAGGTGGTGTATTTCGTGAAAGACTACTGTGCATCAGTCAGAAGGAATACAAGTAGGTCTTTTTTAAATTTCATACTGCGTGTGGGTTCCCTGCATTAATATGGACAGGCTCAGAAATGACATTGAGTGAAGAAACGAAGATGGAGACTGGTATCTACGTTGGATGTTACTTGTGTGAATTTTTACTCCATGTGCCAAGCAACATGGGATCTAGAAATGTATCAAGAAGAGGATACACACAGAGTTTGGCGGCTGCCTGGGGAAGGGGAACAGGATGGGGTAAATGGAACTGGGTACTGTGGGGTTATGGAGGATGTTTAGTAATATCCGTGATGTTCTGTTTGTTTACGGACTAGAAATTATTGTGACAAAATATAATTTCTAGTTTTGGGTGGCTGGAATATTAGTATTTTCTCCATTATTTTTTGAGAATAGAAGAAAGACTTCCTGGGAATAGGAGGTAGAATATAGTCAGAGTCAAACCCAAAGCCTGCAGGGATGGTAGCTGTTTCCTTCACCTCCACTGAGAGATCCTGGCTTTGTCTATTCAGGTGGCCACTGAGGGATTTCTACTTAATCATGGGTCTTCTTTCTTGACTTCTGATTATTCACTAAGATATTTGGTCTGGTGTTTGACTACTGCCTCCCCTAGAGGCCATATGAATTGATTTCTCTCTGTATATCGATTTGACAGAAGCACTCATTTCAACTCTTTGGCACATCCACATAAGAAGATCCACTGAATATTATTCAGCCATAAAAAAGAATGAAATCATATCTTTTGCAGCAACACAGATGGAACTGGAGATCATTTTTTTTGAGACAGAGTCTCACACTATAGCCCAGGCTGGAGTGCAGTGGCACAATCTCGGCTCACTGCAACCTCCGCCTCTTGGGTTCAAGCGATTCTCCTGCCTCAGCCTCCTGAGTAGCTGGGATTACAGGCGCCCGCCACCATGCCTGGCTTATTTTTTTTGTATTTTTTTTAGTAGTGACGGGGTTTCACTTTGTTGGCCAGGCTGGTCTCGAGCTTCTGACCTTGTGATTCAGCCACCTCAGCCTCCCAAGGAGATCATTATCTTAAATGAAGCCAACCAGGCTTAGAAAGTCAAATATGGCATGTTCTCACAATATGAGGGAGCTAAAAAGTGTGTGCACATGGTGCAGAGGGTGGAATGATGGACAGTAGAGACTCAGAAGGATGAGGACATGGACTGGATAAGAAATTAGTTAATGAGTACAGTGTACATTATTCAGGTGATGGGGACCCTAAAAGCCCCGAATTAACCATGATAATCTATGCATGTAAGAAAATTGCATATGTATTCCACAAATTTATACAAATAAAAAAAACAACACTTGTGATAATAAGGGGGAAAGTATATGTCAATTGAAAGTAAGGTCTCAGCTACCTTTTAGTAAACTCTTAGCTTCTCCAAGTCTTCCTTCTACTCCTGCTGGTTAACAGTCATCTTGGGATGCACACCTGGCTCCCCAAATCTGCCAAGAATGGAAAATCAGAGCCTTGTTCCTTCCCATGAGATGACATAGAAATTTTAGACCCTAATTTCAGAAACTCCAACCAGTATCTTTTGTGTGTGTGTGTGTGTGTGTGTGTGTGTGTGTGTGCCTGGACACTATCTCAGCATTTGGCCCGGGCGTGATGTGATTGTGCCTTTAGTCGCAAGCATGCAGATGAGAGGTAGCAAAGCTAGTGTTGGATTGCAGATTGCAGGGTGGGGTAGGGCTGGCTGCTGCCTTTGCAGTTTTCACTGGTCTCAAGGGTGGGATGGGAGCCAGAGAGATATCTTCAACTGAGAATTCAAGAGTCTTCTAAGAGAAGATCACATCACATTGCTTTTCTGTTCTGTCTTTGCCTTGGAACTAGGGATTTCCTACCTTATTTGGTACTTGGAGCAGTATTTCAAACTTCTTTTCTGGAATGTTTTATCTTTGGGGCTAGATATTGATTCATGTATTAATCCAACTTGTAATTATTAATTACGGTTTGGTAGTCCTTGATCTAGTTGCTTAGGAAAAAATGGTGCAAAGAATGAATCTTACCCTCTGATATTGTTTGGATGTTTGTCCTTTGTGAATCTCATGTTAAAATATGGTCCCTAGTGTTGAAGATGGGCCTGGTGGCAGGTGTTTGGGTTATGGAGGCAGATTCCTCATGAATGGCTTGATGCCCTCCCCATGATAAGGAATGTGTTCTCACTCGCATGGAAGTTCTCTGATAGTGAATGAGTTCTCTGTTCACGTAGAAGCTGGATGTTTAAAGGAGCCTGGCACCTCTTCCTCTCTCTCTTTTCCTCCCTCTCTTGTCATGTGATATACCTGCACCTCTGTTTGCTTTCCATCAGGAGTAAAAGCTTCCTGAGACCTCACCAGAAGCTGAGCAGCTGCTGGAGCCACTTAGTATTTAGTACTTAGTATTGAGGGTAATATACTTATTACCCCCAAGGAAAAAAATGACTAACTATCATAGTGGAAATTGCTCAGATATAGAATAGATGTTTAAATAACAAATGAAAGTATTTTTTCCAGTAGAAATTCCATTTGGCTATCAATTAGTCAGCAAAACCGCTTCTAGTTTTGACAGAAGTCATAAATTGTTGACTTTCATCTGGGTCTGAGAATAACTAATGTTGAAAAAGGAGGAGTCAAGGATTTAATGAGCCTGGATTTACTTCAGTTTAAGCTTCAAATACTTCATCTTTGTAGAAAATTCAGAAATAAGATGGATATCAAAGTCATTGCAGTTTGGATTGGGTACAGATACCCATGCTGCATTGGGATCTACTGCAAGAAGGATTACTCACTCATATTGGCTAAGAGTCAAATTAAGGTGTTAATATGAGCCAAATAAACCTCTTTTCTTTATAAATTACCCTGTCTATTCCTTTATAGCAATGCAAAATTGACTAATACACTCTCAAACTTCTCCCAGTACAGTGGAATAGGGGGAGACAATTAAGGCTGAATGTGATGTGTGCTTAATAGGAGTGGAACAGTAGGAGGAAAACCCAAGACTAAAGCCTGTGGTGCCTTCATGATGTTCTGGTTCAGTGCAGTAGTGTGTGGACTGAGAGAGGCAAAGGTGTGTAGAGTCGCCTGCTTACCACTCCCTCCCCACCAGTTAGTGGGTAGCCAACTTTGGGCCAGTCCTTAAACTTCTTAGCTTCCTCATCTGTAAAATAAGACACTGATATCTACATCTCAGGACTATTGGGAGTATTAAATTAGACAGCAAAGATAAAGAGTCATTTTGAAGCTATGTTCAGATGCTTTGATATCAATACATGATTAGGTGAGTGGAACCCACGTAAATAGTATCCAAAAGTTTCAGACTAAGGCTTTGGCTTCTTTGAAAGCCATGTTAGAGAAAGTCATTGTAGTGTGACCATGAAACCAGCATGCTCCTAGGGTGACCGACCATTCCAGTCTGCCTGATACTGCCTCAGCTTTAGCACTGGAAATCTCACACCTGGGAACCCGTTCATTCTCAGGAAAACTGGAAAAGTTGACCATTCAAATCTCCACTAATGGCTCTGCTGTCAGAGTCTGAAGTACCGGGTATATATGGTCTCAATGTTAGGTGCACATTTTATATTTTAAAAAGTTACATTTGTGGTTGGCATCCCCTGTGTACCAGCTTCGTAAACAAAGCAGTCTCTACTCTACACCTTTAAGGAAATAGGATGTATACTGGGTTTGTTTTTCTCCTTAACTCACAGTTGTGTAATTTTTTTTCTTGTTCTCTGCAAGGGCCCAAGTTTTGGTAAAAAATATACTTTGAGAAATCAATACAAAATTTGATCCAACCAGGTGAAACTTCCCAGCTGACCTAATCTTAACGCATTGTGAAAAGCATTTCAATTTATTAAACTCTTGTAGTTTTAAGGAGAAGCTGAAAAAATGGTGTTTAGGTATGAAAGAAAAGGAGCTTGGAAGGCTAAATTTAGATTACACCTGAGTCACTTTGCTGCTAAGTAGAGTTTAATAGAGGTGCATCTTTGCAATCTTTTTATGTGTTTGGCATGACAATTTGTTTTGTTAGTCAGAAATGAATCCTTAAGAAAAAAGCATTTTTTGCATTGCAACAAGAATTTTATATCAGTGAGAGCCATTTTGACTTGGGGGCTACTGCTGCTAATTTTCCTTAGCTAGGGATAATTTATGTTTGTACAAAGCTAGTTACCCTCTTGTTGCCTGCAAGAATTCTCGAGTGCATTTTAGCCTCTTGAACCATGCATTTCCTATTTGTAAGAATACAGAGAGGTGGTTTTTGTACCTCCCAGATGTCCGGGGATCTCCCCTTTCCTCCTTAGCTCTGAGATACTGCAGTTGGTCTGGCCGCAACATGAACTGGATGGTTGATGGCCTGAACTGGATAGTTGATGGCCTGAACTGGGTTACACTAAAGAGAAATTCATTACCTACTCAGCGTCTCACATGTAAATTAATGAGATATCTTGGGTGACATAATGGCAAAGACTGAATTAAAATAAACTCAGACAAAAAGGAGAATTTATTAGAGAAATGTCCCGGCATTCCAAGTAACTTGAGAAAGTGGAATGGAGCCTCTAGGTCTTTATGAAAACTAGAACCAGAGACTCAGTGTTTGCCAAGACTCTCTTCTACTGTCTCTCATCTCTGCTTCTCCTGCTATTGAGTTTCAGTCTCTAGACTAACTATGGGGAATGTGGCCACTGACGCCAGGGGCTCAGCCCTTACAGCTCTACCTACCAAATGTGAACCCATCTCTTGTCTTGGTTAAAAAAAGAAAGAAAGTCCAATGTAGGGTTTTATTTTGACATCTTGTGCCAGTTACCTAACTTCGAACCAATAAGTCAAGGTTGGGAGGCTTGGTTATGTAACACAGACATGGCACTTGGAGATTCAACTCTGGATGTCAAGGTCATGTCCAGAGAACTGAAATTGTGGGGAAGGCGTTAAGGATTGCTTATTTCAGCTGCACCACTTACGGGCTTTGAGCAAATCATTTGCAAGTTACCTGCTGGTAATGTGGGTATCATAATGGCTACCTGGCAAGGGTTGTTATACAGAGTTAGATAACATATATGCAGGGCATAGTACAGTGCCCGGGTTACAGGAGGCAGTTGGTAAATGGTAACTACGATTGTGGGAGTTGTAAATTTGGTGATGAGGGTGGGGAAAGCAGAAGATAGGACTAGTTGCCTACTCAAATTTATGTGGAATCCTAAAGAAAGATTGTCTGGTATATGGGAAATATTACACTGAACTGAATAGGAGGTCTCATGTGGCACACCAGGAAAGACTTTTTGGGACCTTGGAATATTTCTCTTTGTCCTCTGCAGAGACCGGAGACCTATCAGGACAAAGCTTTTCTTAGGGAATTTCGGCGTTATGGTCACATTCACTTATTCAGTCATTCGTACATCAGATACATATTTTTGAACTGTTATGTCCCAGGAAAGTTTTAGGAACAAGGAATACAATAGAGAACAATAGGAACAAGGTCTTTGGTCTTAGACCAATCATTTTAATAAGAAATTCAGACAAGAAAATGAAGGAACGCATTTATAAATAAGTTACGTGTTATGGTGATCACAAGGAAGGGAATGAACTGGTTAACAGGGTAATGATGAACAGGATAGTCTAGGAAGGTCTCTCTGAAGTATTGACCTGGAGACGTAGAGCACGGCCATGCAGAGAGACAGCAGGGGAGTGCTGCTTGCACACGGAATAGCGATTGCCTGAACTTTGCAGAGGAAAAGACCTGAGTTTGCTGGTGAAGCTGAAGGAGTGCTGGACAGCGGTCAGGGAGAGAGGACTATGGCCTGAGAGGCCAGCGAGGTCATCCCGGTTAAGACATTGTGGTTGGTTTTATTTTCCCTGAAAAGGAGTCTTTGTTTTCATGTAATGGTATCACATATTTAAGCAATGAAAAGGCATGTATTGGAGACAGTCATCCATGAGCTCCACCTGAATGCATGTTATTGTCATCACAGTGTCATCGATGCCAACAAAGTACTCTCCTGAAAGGAATACTCCTCAGTGTAGAACTCCCAAAAGCCAGTGATGACCTTGAGAAGGATTTGGGCCACTGTCTACCCATCTCTTGGGACTCAGTGAATGTGTTTACAGCTCTACAAACAGGATAGCCTCTACCTACCCCACCATGTTAGGAGAACTGGACGATATACTGAATGTAACACTCTTGGCATAACACCTGGCATGATGGAGGCACTCAGTCCATACAATACTCACTTCTGTTGTTACCAGTCTGCTTGAAAACAAACAAACAAACCTTCCCCATCAGATTTTGAGGGATTTGAGGGCAAGGACTCGATTTTACTTCCCTCTGAATTCCAAAATCTTAGCAGAAGACTTAGTACGTGACTGACATTAAATGAGTAATTTTCGAATGAATGGGTAGAGAAAGGAAACTGATGTTGGCAGGGGTGCGTATGCCTTTCTCTAAGAAGCTGTGTTCTCCTGAATTGGATGTGAACCCTGACCATGCCGAGGCTGAAGTTTCCTCATGAGTACAGAGTGTACTTCCATTGTTTTTACATGCCCAGCTTTTATTTCTCCTTATGCCAACAAAACCCTGATTTGTTTGGGGAACCGCTCGTTCCCAGTAGGTGGCAGTTTCAGAGAGACTGTAAAGTGGCCCCATAGTTCCCAAGAAGGGAGAACAGGTGATCCAGCACAGCCCAATCATCCTCTTTCTCCCAGAACAAAATTTTGAGTACAATGACACAGAGATGGAAATACTATGAGCTTATTCAACCTGACTGTAGCTCTCTGAAGTGGCTGTCCAATAGGTCTAATTATTTGGATGCTTAGAGACAGTTGTTAAGTTTTCCGTGACATTTTCTGAGCTCCTCAACGTCTTTGTAATAAATTTTCTGTTTTGCTTAATTTCCATCATTAGTTTCTGTTGCCTGCAACCAAAGAACCCAGAGCAATTAAGGAGGATTGGGATATTAGTCATGAAGCAGAAACATTGTCTGCAGTACACAAGACCCTAGGAAGCTGGTAGTCTCTGCCTCATCTGTGCTGATGCAAGATGCACTGGAGTGCTGCATGGAGCCATGCAGCTGGTAGACCATTTGTCCACTAGGGCAGTGTGTGCTCTTGGGATGGTACAGCTTGAATCAGTGGTTGAATATTTGTTAATTCAATGTTCATGGCAACTTTTAAAATATGTATATATTTGTGTGTGTGTACAGGTTGAGTATCCCTTATCCAAAATGCCTACGACTAGAAGTTTTCAGATTTTGAATTATTTCAAATTTTTGAGTATTTTGCATTATACTTATCAGTTGAGCATCTCCAATCCAAAAATCTGAAATGCTTCAATGGGCATTTCCTTGTAGAGTCATGTTGGTGCTCAAGGAGTTTCAGATTTTGGGAAATTGGGGATGTCATGTTTTCAGATGAGGGATGCTCAACCTGTATATCTCACATAGATTGTAATCTTAAATCCTGAAAACATTATCTTTTCTTTATGTTACAAAAGAGGAAATGAGGTTCAGAAGTGCTTGATTTGTCTGAGACTGTCGCATCAATAGGTGCCAGAGTTGCGATTCAAGCCAGAGCTTCTTGCATTCACCTGTGCTGCCCCCCTCCACTTTGTGGTCATCTGTCTATGAGACATGTAACATGAGGGCTGAGTGTCACATTCTTCACCTCTGCTAAGAATGTGTGCATTTGGTGACTCTTTTTTTCTTTTTATGCCATTCTGTGTACGTCCCCAAATGACTGGGAAAGTGTTATGATTATTGATTTGAAGGTTATGAATAAACTTTAGTAACTTTTAATAAACTAGGCAAATTCACAAATACCAAACCCATGCATAATAGGGACTGACGCGTGTGTGTGTGTGTTTCACTGCTAGCAGATGCATAGAAGCTCCATTTGTTGGCTTTAAAGAAGCAAGATGCCATGTTGTGAGAAAACACTGTGGAAGAGGCAACACATCAAGGAACTGCAGGCAACCTCTAGGAGTTGAGAGTGGTCTCTGGACAGCAGCCACCAAGAAAAAGGGGACCTCAGTCACACAGCTGCAAGAAGATGAGTTCTGCTAACCACTGGAGAAGACTTGAAGTGGATCTTTCCCAACCGAGCCTCTGTGTATTACAGCTCCAAAGAGCACCTGAGTTGCAGCCTGGTGAAGACCCTGAGTAGAGAAAGTCCAGTTCTGCTGTACCCGGCCTCCTAATGCAGCAAATTCGTGCTGTTTTAAGCTTCTGAGTTTGTGAGGATTTGTTATGCAGCAATAGAAAAGTAATGCAGGAGGTGAGTATGTACACACTCCTACATAGGGACCAGAATCCCTGGCTGGGGAGCTCAGTGTCTCATCTAGTGAATCTTTGTGTACTTGGTTTGTTGAGAATTCAAGCCAGCAAACATTCTGGGATCGTCAGGACACACCCCACCGAACAAGAAAATGCACAGAGTCCAGGCAAGAAGGATGTGCTCATCTGTAAGCCGAGTAAGAAAGAAGTGAGACCATACCTGGAAGGCAGGTTGAACAAAGAGGTATCAAAGGTGAAGACATGACACATGCAGCTTAGCTGGGAGGACACAAGTAGGTACGTTCTGAGACAGAAGCATTTAGACAGCTTTGCAAACATCTGGACTCACTACACAATTCACTATTTTTCCAGCTTCTCCCCAGCTCTGGATGTCAACTGAAGGTGTTTTAAGTATGGTAGTTTTTATCTCCTCGAGAAGGCAGTATTCTGGTTGCTATGGAAGAGAGTTGAGTGGACACGTGGGTGTATGCATCCTGGTGTGAATTGTGAAGCAACCCTTCTGTTGCTTTCCCTTCCCTGAGATAATACATCTCTTCTCTCCTGCCCGTGGGCCCTTTAACCCTTTCCTGACCTAACTTCGTAAGTAGGAGATGAAAACTGTGGGTAATGAGGCTTGGAAACCATCCAAATTATAGACCTTTGCATTAAAATAAAATGATAAAATTGATTTTTAGTTTACAAATAGGATTACTCTATTTTAAAAGCATATATGGGCAGATCAAAAAAAAATATCTGAAACTCTGAATCAAAACACTGCAATGGATACGCCTAAGTAGGGCAAATGGTACCAATTTTATTTTATTCTGTTTTGCCTGTTCTTTTTTTTCTTATACATAATACTTGTGGAACAAAAAAAGGTTAAAAAACTCATTATATGTTGGGGGAAGGAGAAAATTCTTCCCTACAGGTCAGGCCCTTCTTTCAGTCATGCTGCTGTGGAAGGTGGGTGGTGATGGATTTGAGTGTGGGTGTTTGTGAAAGATGCAGCGAGAATCTTGGTTCCAGAACTTTTGATGCCAGTTAAATTAATCTTAAATGTCACCTACAGTGACTTCCTCTTTCCCATTCTGTCCAAGATCAAGCCTGGCTATGTGATTCCTTTTGCCTGGAGTTCCTTCCTCTCCCTTCTTATAAGTAGGCAACTTCTCACTCCTCAAACTCAGCTCAAGTATTGTCTTTTTGTGACAGTTTTCCTGATCTAGAGAACGCCGGGGTTCAGTTAGAGGACCATCTTCTGGGCTGCCTCATTCCCCCACCTCGTCAGAGGTGGCAATGGCCTTGTGTTACCCGTTTTCCCCAGTTAGAGTAGATATCTTGTCTATCTATTGCTAGCGTCTAGCACAGAGCTTCGGGGCATCAGAGTAAAGTAGTGAGTAAGTGAGATAAATTTGAGCTCAGCTCTCATTTTGCCTCAGAGTTGAAAAGAAAGCCCAGCTGTGCTTGGCTCAGAAGTAACCCTAATAGGATGGGAATGAACATTGTGCTAAACCAAAATGTGTGGCCAGGGATTTTGCATTCTGCATTTTTCACACCCTAACTGGGGTATGTGTGCAAGCCTGAGGGGTTTACCAGCCTGATTTACCAGCCTCAATTTCCAAGACTGTTATCCTTCATCTTGACACACTGCTAAAGTCATTTAATTATCACTGTTTTACCTTGTCGTTATAGAGCTACTGTGATCCATTATTGAGGATTTTCAGGTTTTCTGCCTTCCGTCTACTCAGTGGGGCAGCAGTTGAGATTTCCTGAGTGATTTCAGTTCTGTAACTTCGTGAACACAACTTCTGAATGATACCCACTTGGTATGTGCAATCGGTAGGCATTTCTGGGGTGATTTGGAGGACCAGCTGGTCTCCAATTTTACCATTAAATGGTACCTAGCACTGCCTTACTGTACTCTAGCTTTTCCTGTTCCACTCTCTAAGATCACCACCGTGCTGGGGTTTGGGTTATCTCTGCCTGATGCACTCCTTCCTGAGGGCATTGCTCAGTCAATTGTTTCAAATGATACCTCTTAGGGAGAGTGGCCCTGACTCCTGATTTAAAGTAAACCACTCACAGCCCCCAGCCCCGCTATTATCACACCATTCTGCTCTTCTCCTTGATTTTCCTTTTTTGGGGAATTGCGTTTGTTTTTGTTTTTGTTTTTGTTTTGCTTGTGCAATTGGAGCGATGGGGAGATGGTAGAAGAGAACAGATTTTGGAGACACAATGAAAGCAGGAATTCTGCTTTGAACATTTTATATATAAAATGTCTGTTAAGTAGTGTTTACATAGTAATGGTTGTGGAATTTAGAAAGGAGGTTGGATTAAATGTGAGGGTGTGGAAACTACAGAATATGTATGGCATTTAAAACCATGGGACTTGAGATTACCAAGAGACTGACAGTAATATATGTTTTTATTGATAAATTTGGAAATATAACAGTGTGTAAATGTCACCTGTAGTCCTACAACCTTGACATAAATTAGGGTGAGATATTTGGTGTATTTCCTTTTAGTTTTTTTCACTATGCATTTAAATTTTTATTTCACTTAGTTTTTAATTTTTCACTTTATGATCGAAATTTTCAAACATTCAAAAGTGGAGTGGGTAATATAAGAAGTCCCTGGGTACTCATCATCCAACTCAGTAATCATTACGTTTCTATATATCAGGGCAAATATTTTATAAGGCAAAGTTCTTTATAAAAGAGCCACAGCAATAAGAGCAAGCAGGATGGTAAATCGCTTAGAAATCACTGAGAATCACTAAAAAAACCACTCTTTTGCAGCCCCTAATGAAATAATGAAGCTAGGCAATCAGGATCAATAGCTATGAAAACGACTAGGTGAAAGGTGGATGGGGAATTTGATGATAGATGGATGGAATGATGCCAGCTGAAATAATTGGTCAATCTTAGCATTGCTAAAACTTGGAAAATCAGATGTTATGCACCTCCTTATGTGATGCCATCATCGGTAATACCAAGTACCACCACGACGTGGTCTGGCTGAAAAGAAAAGAAATTGCACGTTTGCACCCTTTGACCTACGCTTGGAATTAGGATGACTAAATCTAAGGATCTAGTGGACAGCACAGGACTTAATACTTGCAATACTTAATACTATTGTATATTGAACATTTAGATGCTCTTCTAAAGGAAAGGAGGTAACTATAGAATGTAATAGATATGTTAATTTGCTCACAGGTAGTAATCATTCGCTATGCATATATATGTGGATCAGAACATCATGTTGTACCCTTTAAATATATACAAAAAAAATCAGTAAGAGAAGAAATTGCCCCTAAATCCAGTCAAGCTTCTAGATTTAATTACAGTTATAGGGAATACGAGGATTAGAGGAAAATATCACACATGGTTTTAGATTTGGGTACAAATAGCCTAATCCAGAAAGTGGGAAATTCTGGTAGAAAATTACAGAGAAGAATATAATGAACCTCCTGTACTCACCTTTTAGCATTATTATGTTTTCATATTATTTTATGATTGCTTCAGAATTTGTAAATATTTAAAAATCTATGAAAGAGTTGATGCCTCTGGGTACCTTCTCCCATGTTCATTTTCTTCCTTAGCTACCAGAACTATTATTCCCATTGGTATTTTCTAAATATTTGTGAATCCATAGGCAAAACAGGGTATATCATGCATCTGTGTTTTCACATGTAACACCAGTTTATTCATTCTAACTTCTGTATAATATCTCCCTGTATGATTTCAGCAGAATTTGTTAACCATTTTCCTATTGGTGGACATTCAGGTTATTTACATATTTTTACTTAATCAAGGCCGTAAGAAATATTTGTGAACTTGCTTCCTTGTGCTTTGACTAAACACGTAGGATAAAATTATATGATCCAAGGCTATGTGCATTTTCATATTTACCAGATGTTTCTAAAACCATCTCCAGAATGCTCTGAAGTCTTTACTATTCATAGTCCTTTGCACCTCTATGTGAATTTAAAGATCAGTGTATTAAAATTTGATGAAAATAATTATTATAATTTTGATATGAATTGCATGGAATTCAAATACTTGAGGAGAGTTTACATTCTTATGATATTGCCTTCCCATCTGTGAATACAGTATGTCTTACCATTTTTGAAGACTTTCTTCGTGTCTGTCTCTAATCTGCATCTTTATATATTTGATTTATATATTTAAATTATGTATAAATTATGTATCTTACATATCTTCTCTGTTTCTTTCTATACACCTACATACTCACAGAGACATATATGTTTTTGTTTTGTTTTGTTTTTTGAGACCGAGTCTCATTCTCTTTTGCCCAGGCTGGAGTACAGTGGCACAGTCTTGGCTCACTGCATCCTCTGCCTTCTGGGTTCAATTGATTCTCGTGCCTCAGCCTCCCGAGTAGCTGGGACTACAGGTGCAAATCTTTCTAGATAACTTACAATTTTGTACTGTGTGAATGGGGTAGTTTTTTCTCATATAATTTTGGATTGTTTATTTCTGGATATAATATTAATTTTTTCATGTTGATTATTATCCAGCAATCTTGCTAAACTCTAATAATCCTAATACTTTGGTTGTAGATCTTCTTAGATGTTCTATTTATGGTATTCACGTCATTTGTCAAGACTGTTTTGGCTCTCTCTTTCCAACCTAAATAAATAAAGCATATACGTCTCTATATAGGAAAACTCTATAATTTATAGATATATAAAACTCATATATAATGTGAATAATATGTAACATATATGCTATCTATAATACATAGTGTTATATATAATAATATATGTTTGTATATTATATAGATGTCATATTTATTGCCTGTTGCATTAGCTAGAGGACCAAGAGAACAATGATGAATAAAGGCAGTAATTGTGGGCTTTTTTTTTGAGACAGAGTCTTGCTCTGTCACCCAGGCTGGAGTGCAGTGGCACGATCTCAGCTCCCTGCAACCTCTGCCTCCCAGGTTCAAGCGATTCTTCTGCCTCAGCCTCCCAAGTAGCTAGGACTACAGGTGTGCGCCACCACGCCTGGCTAATTTTTGTATTTTTAGTAGAGAATGGGTATCCGCATATTGGCCAGGCTGGTCTCGAACTCCTGACCTCACGATCTGCCTGCCTCAGCCTCCCAAAGTGGGGTTATTCTTTTTCTGTCCCTGACATTAGTGGGAGTCCATCTATAGTTTCAACTTTAAGCATGATGTTTGCAATAGGCTTTGGTAGATAACCGTAATAGGTTAAGAAAGTTCCCTACTGTACCAAGTTTGCTAAGGGCTTTTATAATGAGTAGGTATTAAGTTTTATGAAATGCCTGGTCTTCATATATTGTCATTGTTACATATTCTCCCCCTTAATCTTTTAATGTGGTGAATTACTTTAATAGGAGTTCTGGTTTTAAATCATTACTGAATTTTTGGACTAAACATTTGATCATGATATATTACTATTTTTAGACTCTGATGAATCCCATTGCAAAGTGCTTTATTTGAGATTTTTACATCTGTGTTGATAAGTGAGAATGGTTTATAATTTTCTCTTCTTATACTGTTCTTGTTTGATTTTGTTAGTAAGGTAATACTACCCCCAGTGAGTCATGAGTGTCTTTTTATATTCACTGAAAAACATTATGTAAGGTAGAAGGTTAACTTTTCCTTGATAATTTGGTAAAATTTACCTGTAATTTTTTGCTTTTGGGGTGTGTATATTAGATAGAAAAGGCAACTTGGATCATTACTTCTACTTATTTTATGGTTATTGACTTATTGTAGTTACCTTTTTCTTGAGTCAATTTTGGTAATTTAAGTCTTTCTAGAAAACTGTACATGTAATATACTAGCTTTTGTTTTTTGTACAGAGCTGCTTTATAGTTTATTTTTTGATTTTAAAAATATATCTAAACAGAAATACTGTATGACCCAGCACTTCCACTCCTGAGTATACATCCAAAAGATGTAAATACAGGTGTTCAAACAAAAACTTATAGATGAATGTCTGTAGCAATACTGCTCACCAGGGCCAAAAGTTGGAAGCAACCCAAATGTCTATCAACTGATGAATGAACAATCAAAAGATGGTATGTCCGTACAACATAAAGTCATTTGTTTATGAAAAGGAATGAGGTACTGACACAGGCTACACCATGAATAAACCTTGAATACTTTTTTTAAAAAATTTTGTTTATTAAGGATTTTGTTATAGCTACATCAGCTTTATTTTGTGTAGCATCTGTATGGCAATGTCTTTGTTTTCCTGTTTCTTTCTTTCCCATCCATCTGTGTAGCTTGGTTTTAGATATCTCTCTTATAAACAGCATCTGATTGGATTTTTTTTTTTTTTTGAGACAGAGTCTTGCTCTGTTGCCCAGGCTGGAATGCAGTCGCGCGATCTCAGCTCACTGCAACCTCCACCTCCCGGATTCAAGTGATTCTCATGCCTCAGCCTCCCAAGCAGCTGGGTCTACAGGCTCACGCCACCACGCCCAACTGATTTTTGTATTTTTAGTAGAGATGGGGTTTCACCATATTGGCCAGGCTGGTCTCGAACTCCTGACCTCGTGATCCATCTGCCTTGGCCTCCCAAAGGGATCTCGGTTTTCTGTGCAGTTATATCACCTCAGTCTTTTAAAAAGTAAATTGAAGTATTTACATATATTGTGATATGGATTTACTTAGATTTTTAAACTATATTTTCGCTTAACTTTTCCCTTGTTTTTCCTCCTTCTCTTGGTTCATAAAGTTTAGTTATTTCTTCTATGTTCTACACTGGTTTGGAGACAGTAGATTGTTCTATTTTTAGTGCAGTGGTTCTTAACTGGATGTAATTTTGCCCCCAAGGGGATGTTTTAGATAGAGAGCTTTGTACCATATGACTATTGGACTAATTGCCAAATGTCTGCTTGGGGGAAAAATTGCCTCCAGTTAAGAGACATTTTTGGTTGTCAGCTCTGGGTAGACATTTTTGGTTGTGAGCTCTGGGGTGGGGTGTACTACTGGCATCTAGAGGATAGAATCCAACTATATTGCATCCTACAATGTGCAGGACAGCTCTTCACTGTACAGAATTATCCTGGCCAAAATACCAACAATGCCAGGTTGAGAAATCCTTCATGATACGATGGCATGGATTTTAGCAGACATTATCTTTGTGTTCTGGTTTTATTTTTTATTTATTTATTTTTTAAGACGGAGTCTCGCTGTGTTACCCAGGCTGGAGTGCAATGGTGTGATCTCAGCTCACTGCAAGCTCCACCTCCTGGGTTCGTGCCATTCTCCTGCTCAGCCTCCCGAGTAGCTGGGACTACAGGTGCCCGCTACCACACCCAGCTAATTTTTCGTATTTTTAGTAGAGACGGGGTTTCACCGTGTTAGCCAGGATGGTTTCGATCTCCTGACCTCGTGTTCTGCCTGCCTTGGCCTCCCAAAGTGCTGGGATTACAGGTGTGAGCCACCATGCCTGGCCAGTGTTCTGGTTTTATTAACTGAAATTTTAGTTTAATATTTTTTGAAATAGTTATTTGAAGTCAGCATTTAAAAAGAATGCAAACTATTTGATCAATTTCTGTGCTGAATTTATTGTATGCCTCAGTATTCATTATCTTTATTCAAAAGCCCACTTTGACAGTTTTTTTTGGCAAGGGTTAGTGGGTGGTAATGTGTCTTGGTCTTTCTATATCTAAAGATGTCTTTGTGTTGTCTTCTCTCTGGAATCATAGCAGGTGGATCTAAAATATTAGATTCTTAGTTGTTTCTCCTGTTATTCCATTGGCTCATGTTCCTCATGAAAGCCTTTCATCAAGTCTACGTGTCTTTCTTTATAGGCAATCATATTTTCTTCTATGTCAGCTTTTAAGATTTTTACAATTCTTTTGGTTATGCAGTTTCACTGTGATGTATCTAGGTAGACGTTTCATTTATCCTGGTTGGAACTCACAGAGAAACAATGTGTTTTCAACTCTGGAAAATTCTCCATAATGATGTCTTCAATTTCTTCAGTTCTGTTATTGTTTTTGCTCACTTCTGGGACTCCAGTTAGATGCATGTTGGAGCTTCTCAATCCTTCTTGTTTCTTACTTACCCTTCTTTTATTTTTGCCCTTCTTTAGTGCACAGTGGATGAATTCTTCAGTTATCCTTTCTGTGATCTCAATTTGGGTCCCATGCCCATCCATGAACCAGTGATAGGCTGGCCCGTTGTAGGTCACATGTGCAGTCCAGGAGCTGAGCATGCTGTGGTCTCACCCATAGTGTCTGAGAGTAAGAAAAGGATGGCTCTTGAAAGGTTAAGAGGAATGCTACTACCTCCAAAAGGTAGAATGACACTGGGCAGGCAAAAACAGGAGATGTTCACTGCAAATGTGCTGTATTCTTGATCTAGATTTTTCTTCTTTTAATAGCGTCTCATCCCCATTTCTTTTTGCACTGATGATCCCAGAAAATGCCTATTTGTTGTTAAAGATCCTGGACCAAATGAATCAATCTTAAGTCTGTGTGATCTGTTTCTTGCATTGCATTATTGGCTAATTGCTGGTCTCCCCTGCCAGACTATGCTGTCTCAGCTTTGGAGACTGTTTCTTCATACTTGAAGCTAAAATACAGCATAACTGGTTATGAAGATCCTGAATTCCAATGTAATGCAAACAAATGCAAAAGGAAATCATGTGGAAGTTTATTTTGCTTGTAGAGTTAAGGGACTTCTTGGGAGAAGACATTGTGATGCCTCAAGCTTGTCTCAAAGGAGTGCTCTCTAGCCAGGTTTGTAGAGGTCACAGAGATACACCTTCCTACATGTGCAGAGGATGGAAGATGTTTTTTTTCTGGGATGCAGTAGCACCGCCTCAGCTCACTGCGACCTATGCCTCCTGGGGTCAAGCCATTCTCTCCAGTAGCTGGGACTCCAGGCACACTGTACCACACCTGGGTAATATATATATATATTTTTTTTGTAGGGACAGAGTTTTGTCGTGTTGCCCAGGCTGGTCTCAAACTCCTGGCCTAAAACAATCCGCCTGCCTTAGCCTGTCAAAGTGCTGGGATTAGAGGTTTGAGCCACCACATCTGGCCAAGGTGGAGGACCTTTGATGACCATCTTACCAGAGGCATTTGTTGTCCGTGACATCCTTGAAAAATAGGTCATCTGGACGTTCATCAGGCCAGTTCAGCCTTCCTGGACCTTAGGTTTAAATGCCCATTTTGAATGGTCTTAACTTCGTAACTTATTTCTAGTAGAGGGTTTGCTAAATTCTTCCACACAATATAAACTCTAGAAGAATGGAGACCTCTGTCTTGTTTCGTGTTCTTTCAGTGTCTAGAAGAATGCCTGGTAGAAAGTAAGAGGTCAATAGACACGTGTTGATGGAGTGAAGAGAAATCTAGCCATAAGTAGCTATCAGTGAGAAGGAGGTGGGGAATTGGCTGAGAAGTATTCTGTATTTAGCCCATTCTCACACTGCTGTAAAGAACTACCTGAGACTGAGTAATTTATGAAGAAAAGAGGTTTAATTGACTCACAGTTCCACAGGCTTAACAGGAGGCATGACTGGGAGACTTACAATTATGGCAGAAGGTGAATGGGAAGCAAGCCCCTTCTTCACATGCCGGCAGGAGATAGAGCGGAAGGGGATGTGCCACACACTTGTAAACCATAAGATCTTGTGAGAACTCACTCACTATCACGAGATAACAGCAAGGGAGAAATCCACCCCCATGATCCAATCACCTCCCACCATGTCCCTCCTTCAATTTGACATGAGATTTGAGTGGGGGCGCAAATCCAAACCATACCACCTTCCTAATCAATTAGCTAGGCCAGCGAGGAAACTAAAGGATAATTGGTGTGCAGATGTCTGAGCATTCCAACAACTTTCCCCTAATATCCTTGGAGACGACCAAGTTTTGAGAGAGGATTTTAAACCTCCCTGGTTGTTTTTGCACTTCATTGAGGTCTGTTTTAACAATACGCTTCTGTAACCTCAGTGAATGTTAACAGTCTGTGAGTATCAATTGAACCATCTGTAAAATGGAGTTCATAATGGTGTTGACCTCATAAAACCTTTGGGGAATAAATTGAGATGCATGAACATGCTGCTTGGGGGTTGGCAAGTAGTGGTCTTTGCTGTGTGTGTTGTGGAGCTAAGTTTAGTAAATGGTCATGTTTTTAGATAACACCGTCTATGCCCATATGAAAGATCTTCCTGGTTGTGAATATGGGGAAGAGGGGATACTTTCATCTTATTGTATCTGTTACTATGTGACAAACTTCAGGACTCTGCCATGTACATCGTGATGTCTCTTAAAGCTTCCTTTCCATTGTGTCATCTGCTAAATAGTTACTAAATATGTCCTGTGTGCTGGAGTTGATGCTAGGCACTAAGAAGATGATGATGAAAAAGATGCCGGGTCTTTGCCCACATGGCATTTACAGTCTAAGGCATGAGAGAGAGATATGGAGCAAATGATCCTGTATAATTGCAACTTTGTTATGAAAGAGGGGCACAGGATACTGTGAGGTATTACAGGACACATAACACAGGGGCATGGAGCTGAGTATGGGGTAGGGGCATTGGGAAAAGGCTTTCTGGAGGATATGATATTTGAACCAAGGCTTTTTGAAAGATGTGTAAGAATTAGCCATGCAACCAGGGCAGGGAAGAGCTGCTGAGGGAGAGGAGCAAAGCCTCTAAGTTGGGATGGAGTTTGGTTCATTGGAGGGTCGGCAGGTGGGTAGGAGAACTGGAGCCCAGAGGGCAATATGGGAGTGGCATAAGGCAAAGCCAGGGTTCAAATATCACAGACCATCCTCATATATCCTTCCAAGGATTTTGGTCTCAATCTTTTGAGCCATGGAAGCCTATTTAAAGATTTTTAGTGCACAGATGTTTTAGTGCAGAGGTTAATACATAGACTCTGCAGTCAGGATGCTTGCATTTGGGTTTCAGCTTAGCCACCGAATAGGTTACTTAACTCTCTGAGCCCAGTTTTCTCATCCATTAAATGGGGATCACGTCTTTATTGCGTAAGTTTTTTTATAAGTGTCAAATGTGTGTGTGTATATATGTGTGTATATGTGCATGTGTATTTACGTGTGTGAGTATATATATGTGTACATACTTAATATGCAACCCATGATGTAGGGATATTATTATCTCCATGTTATAGGTGACATGCAGTGTATGCGTGGCTTACAGAGGTGCTTAGCATACTCAAAATTTTATAGAAATTTACACTAATCATTATGTGAACTATTGCCATTATTATTATTGTTATGCCCAGGTTAAGCCCCCTCAAATCCTTACATGGTCGCTGAGATCTGTTCTACCTTCAGAGATTAGAGCAAGCTGAATGGTGCTCTTGGGTTGATCTGGTGAGGTTTCCAGGTTCTTATTACCCACCTTGGACTGCTTGTTGGGCCAGTACAGAAGATTTGGGGCACATCCACTGAGGACATGGCAGCAAGAAGAGCTGGGGTCCCAAATGCAGAGACATTTAGTACCCAGATGGAGGAGGACAGGAATCACAGTTGCAGAAGCTGCTGGATAAAACAGTAATAATTTGGATAAAACTTATGCAAAGAGAAGCCCCAACCAAACTTCTCTGGAGGAAGTCTGGAGCCTAATCCATCACTAGAAGGTAGAAATTAAGTACTTGCTGCTTATCTCTCAGAGAAGAGTAACACACAGAGAGGCCCTGCGGGTCTGGGGGTCGCCACAACTCACAGGGAGTGGTGGGTGTGATTTATTAGAATGTGCACAGCTCTGTTGGCTTTTTGTCCTTTGAGCAGTGCTGGGAGCCAACCAGGCCCAGCTACTTTGCATACTAATAAAGATTGGTGCATGTAATTATTCAGCAGTCACACCGTTATTCCTCAGAGATAAATCATCCCTGGTTTATTTACCCTTCTTCCCTCAAGTTATTTTAAGTTGCTTTAATGCACCGGATCTCAAGTTGAGTGGAAGTGGCCAACTACTTGAGTTTTTAAGACATTCTGAGGTGCCTAGGGTTCCATTTGGCTGATTTATATTTTCGGGGGCTCTCCCAGGACCCCTCAACTCCATCCTCAGCTTGGCCGGGTGCCTGTGTGTGCTCTGGTAGCAGGTATAATGACAGGGTGAGTTGGCCAGTGCCAGGACCCCCTTTGAGTTGTTAGGAACTTTTGGAAACATGGGGTAGTTTGAATTAGCACTGAGACTTATCTGGCTTCTTACATCATGAGGATTTAACTACCCTCCTTCAACCAAAAAGTCATTTGGGAATAAGGCAGTGGGAAAACCTGCTCATCCCCAAGGGCGCATGTGTAGATCATCTCTTCCATGAGGAATCTCTTCCTCCAGCCCATTTTTGGCCCAGTGGTATCCATTTTGCAAAACCAAATATGTAACCACACATTGTATGTCATTGAGGAGTAGGCCAAATTATTATTAGTAAAGATAGGGTAAAACAAATCATTTGGTTCTTGCAACCTTTGATCTTTGTCCTTGAAGTCTATCTTCCTATCTTCCATGATGTTTCAAATTCTTTCCATCAGCACCAAAACCAGCACCATCCACGTGTTAATGGATCTCTTAGATTTGTTTTTATTTTTTTAGTTTTAGACAGGGTCTTGCTGTCTTGTCCATGCTAGGGTGCAGTGGCATGATCCTTGATCACTGCAACCTCAAACTCCTGGGCTAAAGCTTTCTTCCCACCTCAGCCTCCTGAGTAGCTGGGACTATCGGTATGCACCACCATGCGCAGATAATTTTTTAATTTTTTTGCAGAGACAGGGTTCTCACTACATTGCCCAGGCTGATTTCAAACTTATGGGCTCAAGCAAGGATCTCTCAGCTTTTAAAGACCTCTGTAATCACAAGCAAAACATTGACATTAGTACACACAATTTGTTTTTTGGACTAACAGCAAACTAAGAAACATTCAAAGACAGAGAGGAGGCAACTAATAATCAATATGGGATCATTAAGTGACTGAGCAATGAGGAGAGAAATAGATGAGACCTGATTCGTAGGACCTCTCATCATCCCAACAAGGGGATGATGGAAGCAAAGCAGGTGGGCTTTTAGGGATAACAAGATCACTCTGTTATTCTCGTGGGATACAATATCTGTGTGCGAGGCCTCTTGGCTTTGCTTATTATCATATCCGTAGTACCTAGAACAGTTCAGTGGAAACACGATAGGTGCCTGATAAATGTTTGTCAGACGCATGAACTGATCGTGTTGCTTTTTTTTCTGTCTTTTTTACTGAGACAGAGTCTTGCTCTGTTGCCCAGGGTGGAGTGCAGTGGCGTGATCTCCATTCACTGCAACCTCTGCCTCCCAGGTTCAAGTGATTCTCTTGCCTCTGCCTCTTGAAGAACTGGGATTATAGGTGCGTGCCACCACGCCTAGCTAATTTTTATATTTTTAGTAGAGATGGGGTTTTACCATGTTGGCCAGGATGGTCTTGAACTCCTGACCTCAACTGAACTGCCAGCCTCGGCCTCCCAAAGTGCTGGGATTACAGGTGTGGGCCATGTCTCCCAGCCATGTTGCTTTTTTTTTTTTTTTTTATGATTTTTGTCTTAGAACATTCCGAAAGTTACGAAAATGTGTACAGGTAAGGAATTTGGCCAGTTTAAACGTTTCCTGATGTAGTATGTCTGGAAGATGAGAGTGGAAATACAGTTCAAACCAAGCTGATTTCAAGGTGTCGATTGCCTCGAATCACCAAGCACTGCCTTGCTTCCTCCTTAGCAGGAAACCTGCCCTCTTATTTCCCTGGTGCTCTCCCGTCATTTGTGCTGGGTGAGTCATGATGGAGAGAGGGTTTAAAACATATCCTGGGTGGGAGAAAGTTAGTCATTAAAAATTTATCTTCTCTGGGAGTTTGTTTTTAAAACTTTGAACTAGAAAATATGTACAGAAATGTTTGGCTTTTAATAATTAAATCTTGCATTGTTTTAATTTTCTCCAGAGTATCTCTCTGGATGAAAATAAAGTTGCAATTCCGATATTTATGTCTTTCCTAAAGCACTGGTTGCCAAAGGAAACGAGTTTTGCTACTTTTTTTTTCCACGATGGTTGATTTGTCTCTGGGGGCACCCCTTTGAATTTGCAGGAAGGGCTTAATGTTCCGTGAGAGTGGGGAGGAATCACTGGGGCAGGGGGCAAGAGGGCGTGGGTTTTTTTTTAGTGTAGGAGGATACAGGATTTAGGGTGGGGTTCCTCCAGCCCTAGCCTAAGCCCACTCTGTAGGTGGCCAGCGTCTTACCTTCACACACGGTCCGTTTTCAGCAGGGAGAAGAAGCCAAGCATCCTGCATAAAAGCAATTATTTGTCTGAATGCTTGAGGCCATCTCTCTCTCTCCACCTCCACCAGAGCACCCATCCAAGGGTATCCAGACATAAACACATGAGAAACACCCAGCCTGCCAAGTCAGAATTTGGATTTTTCACGACTCTCCCATTCCCAGACAATACAAGCCTCATTACTGGGGAGCTTCTCTTCGTGAGCCCATGAGTAGGACTCACACCTATAACCATCTCTAATTCATCCAAGCCCTGTTTAAACAGAAAGAGGAAATGTGTGCAATTGGAATCTCTGGGCTTGGATGCAGCTGTTTTGGAGAAAGAAAATTGCTTCTGTAATTTCTGCTTCTGATGTGTTTGATTTTGTAAGTCAGTTCTTTAAGAGCCTCAAGGAAAAGGGTGTGCATTTTCTCAGAGCTGAGGTGTCTTGTGCTAGGAATGGGGGACATGAGTGCCTTGCTCATGAAGGCGGGTGGACCCAGATGTAGTTTATAACCACGAAAGATGCCAGGTCCTAATTGGATAGCTAACACCTATGTCTGCCATCTGCAAGGAACTCAGAGAATCATTGAGATAGGCAAATACCATGCCTTCCCCCAACACTCCAGCTATAAATACAATATTTAAAGGCACAGTTTCCAGGGAAGATACAGCTGGCATCACGTGTGGCTCCGAGGTTTGCTGGTGTTGCATCCTTGTTTGGAAACCTTAACTTCTATGAGCAGGAATAGCCTCATCTGTTAAATAGGAATGATACTAGTACATTATTGGGTTCCTTTAGGATTAGGAAAACCTGTGTAAAGGACATGGTGGAATACTTGCTGCTAAGACACTTGACAAAGATTTATTAGGAAGGAAGTAGAGTAGTAGTTAAGAATGCCACTGGAATCAGACAGACTTGGGTTCAGTTTCCAGCTCTGTATTTAATACTATTTGTGACCTTGAGGATGCTATTTCTAAGGTTTAGTTTTGTATTCACTAGGTAGAGACCATAATACCCACCTCAGGTGAAGTTTGGCAGTGTATTCAAAGTGTACACCACATGGTAAATTATTGTTGTTGAAAGAATAGAAGAAGGAGGGTAGTTGCTATCCATACCAACCAAGACCCTTGTTTCTTGGGCTCTTCCTGGAATCTCTTATTTTCTGAAAACCCGTAGTCACACTGGAACTGGATGAATGGAGAGAGAAACACATTATCTCCTGCACTTCAACTTGTATGACTTCATTCATTCAGTTCAAGTAATTCATGTATTTGTTGTAATTTCGCTTATTCATTTGGGAAATATGTATCAAGCAGATGAAGTGTGAGGCACTGTCCTAGGTATTGGAGATAAAGGACAAAAAGACATAGTCCCTCCTCTCAAGTTCATTTTAAGCTTCCGTATATATAGATTCCTTTGATAGTTCAATCAAAAACGTGTTTTTTCTCTCAAGCAGTAGGGTGAGAGAGAATAATCTGTACAAACATTTAATTTATAATTTCAGGCTATTAGTAGATCCACCTGCATCCAGCTGGATCTGTACTTTCCATCTCTGATTTTTTTGTATATGTCATTTTTATGGAAACAGAATCGTACTTTAGGCAGTTGACCCCCTCCACCTCAACTGTGTGTCTTCTAGTTTCCAGGAGCTGGTGTGGTTCGTAGATTCTCCCCCTAATATACAAACAGATACCTATTTACTGCACAATAGATGCCACCTACCATTGGTTGTTCCAGTGGTATATCTGGCACAGGCTTGGCCAATAACAATCTATCTTGGGGATATTCAAACTGAGCCTGGGAGGGGGCCATTTTTCTCTGAAAGCAGCAGCTATGAGATGAAAGGCTTGGGAGCTGCCATGGGCCACAATTTCTAACTTTTGGAAGAAACATGCCTGTCATTATTGAGAATGAACCTAATTGTCATAGAAAACAAAAGATGAGAGTGAGAGCAAGAAGAAGAATGAAAACAAGAACGAGAAAGAGAGCAAGAGAGAACACGGGCCATGGCAGTGTTTGCATCTCTTGTTTAATTTGTTCTTGAGACCCAACTGAAATATTTCCCTACTCAGGATTTCTATATTCAACCCCATAATAGATCCCATGAGTCATCACGTTCTACTCTTGCCTAACCTTGCTAATGTTGAGTTTCTGTCTCTTGCAACCCAAAAACAATCTTGATGAATACAGCATCTGTGGATCTGTTTCTGGGCTCCAGGGAGAGATAGATTAGAAAATGGGCTCTGATGACTTTGTGTAATCAGTGCCATGGTAGAGAACTCAGGATGCCAGGCAGCATAGAGGGTGGGTGCATAATCAGGAATTCCACAAAGAATGGCTCTGTTGTGTTATTTTGGGAAGAGTAAGGAAGGGTTCTTCTGTTTTTGATCAGTGAGCATGTACCTGAATATGACCTAATTGAAATGAATCAACCTGGCTTAGTCAACTGGCAGAATAATGAGAATTTAAAACAGATTTTCGTGGTGGGATGTTTTATCATTCATTTCCTTTCTCCTCCCAAAGTATCCCAGGGTAAGTCTTCAGCAAGACAAATGGATGATCTTGGCCTGTATGTGTCGATTATGACATTAATCCATCTCTCATCCTCCCAGGCCTCCTCCTGACACTTCCTGTTTAACAGCAAGCATCATTAGCTAGGTGTGTCAGGCACTTGTCTTGCTGCATTCTTCCATAGGATAAAATTATCTTGTTCATTCAGGAGTTGAAATTCATCTGACACCTGGTATTCTACGGTATATATATAGAAAGTTCATTCAATGAGATCTTTACACTAATATCTCCCATTTATGAAGCCACTGCAATCTGTTGGGTGTTTTATCAGTTTCTGTATTTTTTTTTACCGTTTCCTTTATTCTTCACAATGGCGCCGTGAATTATGCATTATTGCCCTTGGCTTCAGATGAGCACCTGAGAGATTAGGACATTTATCCCATAGGTGCTGGGTCTCTAACTCAGGCCCATTGGACTCTACAGCCTGTGCGCTGAAGGGTTGTGATTTTTAAGTGCCCATGTATCTTCAGCACCCGGGACAGCTCCTGAGTGGCTGGATAAGACATCCAGGTTATCTGAAGTTGCATGTGAGAGATTGTAAGCTCCCATGAAATTCCTACTCAGAGACATGTGAGTTTAGAGCCAAGGGTTATATGACAGTGGATAGGGTCCTATTTTGTCACTTTGCAGATGTTGAAACTGAGGCAGCTAATTGTGGATCACGTAACCCAATGCCATACAGCTTGTAAGGGCTAGAGCGAGGCTTGGCATTCATGCCTTTGTTGCTTTCACTGCGCTCTCTGTTAAATGTAGGCATGGCTGCCTTCTTCTGCTAGTGCCATTGACATGAGTCTCTTCATTTGCTGCTTTCTAGCCTTGCAAAGTTGCGGGCCTCCAAGAGGAGGGGAAGAGACTTTGCCGTGGCTTCTGCTGCTGGTATGCTAACACAAGTCACAATGCTGCCCTAATTGTCTGTATTATGAGGACGGCAGGCCTGGCACATGGGTTCTCTCAAGGCAGCTCCCCAATTAATCTTTTCTTCTCTGATTAAGGCTCACGTCCTGTGATTGTTGTGGTTGGGGATGGTTGGTGCACAGGATGTTTTAAAGAATTGAACGCAATGGAGTGAGTGAAGGAATTTGGGGTTAACCATGCTGACATTGCCTCAGACATGATCACTCTGTGGTCCGGAACATCTGAAACAACATGGAGCCTGTTACCAGCTCTGTGTCCCTGGGGACCTCTGGCGTTTGCTGGGCTTGTTGACAATGGTTGCCTTTGTGTGCCAGGCAGGGCAAGAGCTGTTGTAGCTGCTGCAAGACCTGGGGGAGTCAGAAAGGGATGACATGGCCTCTCTGTCTTGGTATAAGCAAGGAAAACATTAGCTTATGCTGTGTGTTAAGTTTTCCTTCACCAATTAAAAACATATTTATTGCAAAACCATCCTAGGTCTGTTCTTGTGCCTGAACCTAGGGTAAGAGGGACGCACAAGGAGACATGCCTCTGGACTCCCAGGGTGTTTGATCTGGAAGGGGAGAGAGTGAATAATCAAATTATTACAGTAATGAATGCATAATTGCAGACAAGAGAGATTCTCTGCAGGCATGGGACAGTTTATTAATTTGATGTAGTAAACACTTATATAGCACTTGCCCTGTGCATGCCATGATTCTAAATGCTTTCTAATAGTAACTCATTTAATCTGCAGGATAACCCTGTGAGGTAAGTATTGGTATTAGTCATTGTTATCTACATCGCACAGATGAGAAAATGGAGGCACAGAGAGGTTAAGTCGCCCAAGGTCACACAGCTAGTAAGTGGTAAAGCTTAGATCTATACCCATGTAGTCTTATTTCAGAGTTCATGTCTTTAACCATTCAGGATACCACCTTTCAGCTGAGAAAATACACTGGAGGACTTTGTCTAATTCTGGGGTTTGGACAGACAATGTCACTGTGAAGTGACATTTGGGGTGCGATTCAAAGAAGGAGGAGGAAGAGATAATGAAATAAAGAGCATTAGGTGGCAGAAACAGTACAGGCAAAGGCCCTGGTCATAGGGAGCCTGGAAGATGTCCTGGGCAGCTTTGGATGAGATGGGACTGGGGAGGTTAACTGGAACCAAACCTTAGAGGGCCTTGCATGCCTTATTAAGGATTTTTTGGTGTTTAGTCTCAGGAAAATTGGAATTCATTAAAAGGTGGTAAGCAGCTAGGTTTGCTTTTTGAGGAAAATTGCTGTGAATATGGAAATCCATGTGAATCTAAAGGACCCAGCACTTGACAGGCTGGAGACTTTCCAGAAAATGATGATGATGATGACAAAAATAGTATCAGCCTCTATTTATTGAGTGCTTATTTAGGACCATTGACCTGCTATGTATTAGTTTGTTCTCACAGTGCTAAAAAGAAATATCCCAGACTGGGTAATTTATACATGAAAGAGGTTTAATTGACTCACAGTTCGTCATGGCTGAGAAGCCCTCAGGAAACTTACAATTATGATGGAAGGGAAAGCAGACATGCCTTACATGGTGGCAGGTAAGAGAGAGAAGTGAAGGGGGAGGAGCCCTGTATAAAACCATCAGATGTTGTGAGAGCTCACTCTCTATCATGAGAGCAGTGTAGGCGAAAACTGTCCCCATGATCCAATCACCTTCCACCAGGTGCCTCCCTCAATACCTCAACACCTGGGGATTACCATTTGAGATGAGATTTGAGTGGAGACACAAAGCCAAACCATATAATGCTAAATCCTTTATTAGCAATACCTCATTTAGTTTTCACAACCACCTTCTAGGAGATTAGAAATATTATATTTATTATATAGACAAGTGCTCTAAGGCTTAGGGGATTTCAGCAGCTGGTTGGCATTACAGACTGGCACCTGCCAGGACCAGTTATTGGGCTCAGATCTGATTCCAAAGGTTTGGCTTTCACGCATGCTGATGAATTCTTATCTCAAGAGCAGACAGAAGAGTATGTGAGGCCTCTCAGAGAATGGCTGTTAGTGACTGGTATTCTAGGGGCTTTTCATCATCTATGAGCTCACTTAATTCCCATAACAGCTAGGTGACTTATGTGTTATTTGTCCCGATGTGTAGTTTAGGAAATGGAAGCCCAGAGAAGTTGCCTGTGGTCAAGTGGTTCATAAATAGCAGAGTCCAGATTTTAACAGAGTCCAGATTTTAACCCAGTTCATCCAGCTGCAAGGAAGCCAGAGGTTAGATATCTGAAGAAATTTCCTGGCTCCCTCTCATCTGAATTCCTAGTTTTTAATGCTACTTCCTTTGCCAGATACACTTGACTCCACCCAACTTCCACCCCCACTCCATTTCTGTGCTGCAGAGTTCACTCTGTTTTTAAATATTGAGTAGTCATGGTTTTCCATGGAGATTGAACCCAGCGCTAAAGGCTATATCATGATTGGTCTCTGAGGACATCCTTGTAATACATGCTAGTGGTTAATTTGAGAATAGTGGATGAGACTTTACTCTGGCCAGTGAGAGGTAAGGAAAAGTCTGTCGGGTAGGGGATGTGCAGAAAGTTTTCCTTTCCTTTGAGGAAGCATCCAAAACTTTTCTCTAGTTGAATGAACTGACACTGAATGAACTTGCTTCTGGTTTTCTTGTTCTGTGTGACCATACTGCCTTTTTATTTGCTTAAGCCATTTGTGGCTAATTTCTTTTGTTGCTTGAGGCCAAAGGTACTTCAAATGATAGGCAGCCTTTTGGATTCATCCTCAGTAACCCTTCAGGGTTGGGGGAGGGAGAAGGAGAAGGACAAGGAAGGGAGGAAGGGAGTCAGGGACTTAAGTACAGGAATGAGATTAAGGGGCCTTTAAGAGCTCTTCTTGCCATTTGAACCGTAGAGATTGGTGAAACTTGCTCTTGTTCGATTGTTGCTGTTTTTGAAGTAAAATGATATTTCCCCTGTCTGAGCTAATCTGGGCTTTGGTCCCCAAATATCTCATCTTTGTTGCCTCTTTGTTCCCAAGGAGGGTATCTGTCTCTCCAAAGGATGCCTGTTTTAAGGTTCTAAAAGCCCAAACCAGTTGATCTGGAAATGCCCAGATCTTTGATTCTTTAAAAGGCACATTCTATAAGGAGCTGTGAGGAATGCTGCCCACACAGCAGGTTACGATTTTGTAGATAAGTTCTTGTCCTATGTCATTGTGGTGTCTGGAGACACAAAGTGCCCGCAGCATCACAGAGAGACTCATGCAACCTGCCCCCCTGCCTGGGACATTGGCTTGATTTTGCCCAAGTCGATAAGGGCTAGAACTCTGAGGGCTTGACCATGTGGACAATGAGGTACAAAGAGTTGATCTGCAGTGACCTCCTTGTTGGAAGTGAGGAAGCCCAGAGCATCCATATTGCAATCTTGCAGTGGCCTCTTTCTGGGAGATGTGGGAAATGTTCTGACAGAGCTCAGATCTGCTGAGCTTTCTGAGGTTTTAGGAAGCTCACTCACAGGGCTCATTACCTAATTAGGAGGTAAAGAAAGGCAATAAAATATCAGCTTATGCACTCCATAAATTAGTCAGGAGCCGCCTTGAGTTCTCTTTGCACAGAAGTGCTAGGGACTGTCTTGCATTTCCATCATATCTGTCTATAAACATACTTGGGATACCTTGCAGTGATAGCCTCATTCTTCACTCTTCTCTGCCTTTTGCCATGAGGCCTTGCTGTGCTCCCCCGTTGTGAATCTGCACACAGTCATGTTAACTTGCTTTGGCCAATGGCTCAAGGCAGAAATGATAACGTTCTGATTCTGACCTCAGACCTCAAGAGGCTCTGCCTGTCTTCACCCACTGCCTTGAGCTGCTCCCATCGTGATGAGAAGAACTTCCCCATACCAATGACTGGTCGCTGGAAATGGATACAGAGAACATGGAATAGAGACGTGCCCAGCTGAGGCTAGAAGAGACCAACCAAAAGCTGGCCAGCATCAGACATGTGAGCGAGTCCAAGTGCGTGGGCAGAAATATCTGGCCAACCTGGTGGGACCTTAGATGTGTGAACAATAAATCCTTACAATCGAATATCACTGAGGTTGTGGTGTTTGTTATATAGCATTACTGTGCCAATAGGTAACAGATACAAGAAAGATGTGCTTAGTAACTGTTTTCATTTGTCATCTCTGCAAGAGTATAAACTGTTTGTGGGTAAGGAAATAACAAAAGCCATAATAATAGGAAGTATTGTAATACTATATTGTACATACCACACTGAGTGATTTATCACTATAATCATATCAGCCTCGTAAGGTAGAAACTATTATTGTCGCTGCGTCACAGATGTGGGAACGGGGACTTAGAGGAGCAATGAGCCAAGGTCACGTAGCTAGTAGACATCTCAGTGACTTCAGTGTCAAACACACAGGCAAGCATAGAGTTGATGCTGAAATGTCTGTTGGATGAATGAGTAACTATACTTCCAACTGTGTTTAGTTGAATAAGCCGGAAGCAGATTAAAGTAAAATGGTACATCTGCCTTAAGTGAACATAAATCAGAAGGATAACTTTTCCTGCTTCTGCAATCTTTTGCTGATGCAGCCTCTTTGTTTAGCAAATGCTCAGTACCTTACATTTAGCCATTTTGCCTCATTCCTTGGTAATGCATTAACACTGACCATTAGATAGATTATTGTTACAAACAAGATAACATACCCTGTTGTGTGTGTTTTTGAAACAACCCTATCAATCAGGTCTGCCTTATTTCGAAATCTAATTCAATTACAGAGAAGCTCTACCTTGTGGACGATTAAACTGTAAATTGTGGGTGTCCACTGGGCTCCTAGATTACTAATATGTTCCCTGCCATAACTCACCTCTGTCCCTACCATATATTGTCCATGCTTTCTCAATGATGGGAACATTCAGTTGGCATGAACCACATTGAAGGATATTTATGGTGTATCTCAAACTCGAAATATCTTCTTCAAGGAGATACCGATACATCATGAAAACTCTTAAGATGTATTATGCTTCTCTAAGTGGAAAAGTCTGGTTGACTGATCTCTCTTTTTTTTTCTTGCCAGTGTTCAGGTATTGGGACATAGAATGATGAAATGTGACCTTTCTTGTTTTCTGCAAAAATAATCTCCGTGCTGTCTCTTCTAGGTCAAGGCATGAAGGCTAAAGGCTTGCCTTCTCCGTGATGAGTTTCTCAGGAAAGCAAGCAATGTGCTGAGGCTGGGGGCAGCTTTGGGAGGTTTTGAGATGCCTGTGCCAGAATGAGAAGCCTGCGGCTGCGAGTAGGAGTGCTGGCTACAAGCACTTCCTTTTACTGGCCCAAAGCAAATAGCGAGAGAAGGGGGTTTAATTGCATTTACTGACTCCCTGCTCCCTTAACAAATATTTGTTGAGTGGTGCAGTGTGCCAAGGCCACTTAATAATCATCACAGCATAGCTGTATTTGTCTAATTCTTCACAGTTTATAAGGTATCTAATAATTCTCTCATTTGCTCCCTATTTAAAAAAAACTCATGAAGTGGGCAAGGCAGGAATAGTGATAATATTTTGAAATCACCATTGATGATGTCTGGTAGTAATTTAGCAATTATTATACACCAGGGATTCCATTTCACATTTCACATATGTTTTTTCATTTAAATTTCACATAAACCTTTGGAAGCAGGTAGTAGTATGGGGCTCTTTTTATTTTTAAACTTTTATTTAGTTGGTTCAAAAGTAATTTTTTTCCATTAAAATCAGTGGCAAAAACTGCACTTAATTTTGTACCAAGCTAATCAGTTTGGGGAGGGGTGCAAGTACAGGTTTGTTACACAGGTAAACTTATGTCATGGGAGTTTGTTGTACAGATTGTGTCATCCCCCAGGCATTAAGCCTGCTAGTTACTTTTCCTGATCTTCTCCCTCCTCTCACCTTCCACCCTCCGATAGACCCCAGTGTCTTTGTGTCCAACAATTGCATGAAAAAAACCTTAGCTTCGCTGATGATTAGAGAAATGCAAATCAAAACTGCAGCTAGATACCATCTCACACCAGTCAGAATGGTTATTATTAATAAGTCAAACAATAACAGATGTGGGCAAGGTTTGGAGAAAAAGGAACACTTATACAGTGTTGGTAGGAGGATTGTAAATTAGTTCAGCCATCTTGCAAGACAGGGTGGCGATTCCTCAAAGACCCAAAGACAGGAATACCACTCTGTCTTTAACAAGAGAGCCGCAGTGAGCATACGTGTTCATGTGTCTTTATAGTAAAATGATTTATATTCCTTTGGGTACATACCCAGCAATCCCATTGGAAACGAGCTCAGGGAAGCTCAGCGACTTGTCCCAGATTTCATGACCATCAGTGGCAGATTTTGGATGCAAACCCAGGACTCTGCCCCTAAAATGTCCAAGCTTGTCATCCCTGGTCACCTGCCTTCCAGCACCGGAGCCTGGATTTGCTGACTTCTGATACAACTTTTCCCTTGACAGGAGAATGAGCTCAAGGATTCCTCCTGGCATAGGGAGCTGTATTAGCAGCAGAAAATTCTTAACCCTTGTGATTTCCCCTCTATTTTCCTGCTTGGCTGTCAGAAATCAGAAATTCCTGGAGGTGCTTTTCTATCTGAGAAGGTCAGACGGTCTGGTAGAAGGAGCTCAATTTTCAAGGAATTTCATGAATCCAGCAGAAAAGTCAAAGTTCAATGCTATAATAATTTATAGTCTCTTAATTTCTTATTATGGTTGTTTTCAAAAGGATTTTCTTGTGTGATACAGCGTCGTTGTTTCCTGTGAATTTATCTTTGCACTTCCACTTCCACTTTTACTTGATTATCTCAATAAGGCCATCTATCTTTTTTTCTTAATATGGATTTAAAAAAAGTTTACTTTCAATAGTTTTGGGGGAGCAGGTGGTTTTTGGTTATATGGATAAGTTCTTTAACGGTGATTTCTGAGATTTTGGTGCACCCATCACCCAAGCAGTGTACACTGTATCCAATATATAGTCTTTTATCTCTCACCCCCTCCCACCCTTCACTCTTAGTCCCCAAAGTCCATTTTATCTTTCTTATGCTTTTGTATGCTCATAGCTTAGCTCTCACTTATAAGTGCGAACATACGATATTTGGTTTTCCATTCCTGAGTTACTCCACTGAGAATAACTTAGAATAATGTCCTACATCTCCATCCAAGTTGCTGCAAAGGCCAGTATTTCATTTCAACACAGCTCTCTAATAACTGGGAGGTCTTCAGTAACTACTAGTAACAATAATTGTTGTTTGCTAAAAGATTTGGTACTAGTCGGAGGGCCTCCCATAATCAGCGATTTATTTGATCCTCACAACCACTATGTCAGATAGATAGGTATTTCTGACCATCTGTTTACAGATGAGAAACTGCAGGTAGAAGGTGCTGAGCATCTTTATCTGAGGTACAGATATCTCTTTCTGCTGTCATTCGAGTGCTTGATCACAATTCTTCACTCTTCTGGACAATGTTACGCATCTACACTTTCTCATGACCTCGTGATGAGCAGAGTGGACTTCTTCACCTCTTGACTTTGATATCGGCCAGGTGACTTGCTCTGGACAATAGGGTATCATCGAATATGATGCACACATAGGGCAGGCATTTCCTTACATATGGTGGCTTTCCTTCATGTGCCTCTGCCATTGTCATGATCCTCTTGAATAGCTGCTGTCCTTTAAGCCTGGGCCCAGCAGATTCAGTTTATCTTCATAGAGACCAAATCAAGTACAGTTATTAAGAATGCACATGGAGGCCGGGTGGGGAGGCTCACGCCTGTAATCCCAGCACTTTGGGAGGCCGAGGCAGGCGGATCACGAGCTCAGGAGATCGAGATCATCCTGGCTAAATGGTGAAACCCCGTCTCTATATACAAAATAATATACAGAAAATAATTAGCCGGGGTAGCCCCAGCTACTCGGGAGGCTGAGGCAGGAGAATGGCATGAACCCGGGAGTTGGAGCTTGCAGTGAGCCGAGATTGCACCACTGCACTCCAGCCTGGGTGACCGAGTGAGACTCTGTCTCCAAAAAAAAAAAAAAAAAAGAATGCATGTGGAGCTTACATGAACCTAATGATGTACAGTGAGAAGCACAAGCAGACCTGAGGTTTGAAGCAGGGCTGCCTAGCTGAGCCCAGCCTAGGTCATCCAGCTGAGGCCTAGGTCATCCAATCTACAGCTGAGCCACAGACACATATGTAAGAATGAATGAGGGCTGGCTTAAGCCACTGAGTTTTGGTGTGGTTTGTTATGCAGGTGTTATTTTGATGATAGCTATCTGATAAACTCTCTTTAGATGTGAGCTCCATGAAGGCTGGGCTACTGTGAAACACAAGGCTTGGAAGGACAAAATCAAGTACAGTTATTAAATGCATGGAGTTTTGAATGAGACATACTTGGATTTGATGCTATTTACACACTATGTTAAACCTTCTGGCCTGGCTGGATGCGGTGGCTCACACCTGTAAGCCCAGCACTTTGAGAGGTCAAGGCAGGTGGATCACCTGAGGTCAGGAGTTCAAGACCAGCCTGGCCAACAAGGTGGAATCCCGTCTCTACTATAAGATACAAAAATCAGCCAGGGCATAGTCATGGGTGCCTGTAATCCTAGCTACTCTAGAGGCTGAGGCAGCAGAATCACTTGAACCTGGGAGGCAGAGGTCGCAGTGAGTGGAGACTGCACCAATCTACCCCAGCCTAGGTGACAGAGTGAGATTCCATCTCAAAATGAATGAATGAATGAATAAATGAATGAACTTTCTGGCCTTACTGCCTCCATACGTATAGTTAAAAAAAAACAAAAAACAAAACAATATTCCCAACTTTATAAGATTTCTGTAAGCATTGACTGAGATCATGTGTGTAAGTGGCTGGCAGATAGCAACAAGTCAGTAAAAGTTAACTGTTATGAAGATGACCTGAAGTAATATTTGTTGAATACATTCTATCCATTGAAAGCATATAACTCCATAGGCTTAGTGTATCTATGGAGTTGGAAGGCTACCACCCATACTTCATATTAGAATCTTTTTGTTTGTTTGTTTGTTTGTTTTTTGTTTTTTTGAGACGGAATCTTGCTGTCTCCCAGGCTGGAGTGCAGTGGCATGATCTCGGCTCACTGCAAGTTCCGCCCCCCTGGTTCACGCCATTCTCGTGCCTCAGCCTCCCGAGTAGCTGGGACTACAGGCGCCCGCCACCATGCGCAGCTGATTTTTTTTTTGTAATTTTAGTAGAGACGGGGTTTCACCAGGTTGGCCAGGATGGTCTCGATCTCCTGACCTCGTGATCCGCCTTCCTCGGCCTCCCAAAGTGCTGGGATTACAGGCGTGAGCCACTGCGCCCAGCGTAGAATCTTTTTATTATTAACCAAAATAAGCCTCCCACCCATTAAGCAGTAACTCCGCATTTTGCTCACCCCCACCAGGCCCTGGCAATTACTAATCAATTTTCTGTCTCTATGGACTTACCTATTCTAGATATTTCATATAGATGAAATCATACCGTAGGTGGCCTCTTGTGCCTGTGTTTTTTTTGCTGAGCATAAATTTTCAAGCTTCATCTCTGCTGTAGCCTATGTCACTACTTTATTCCTTTTTATTTCTGAATAATCCATTGCATGGATAGACCCCATTTTATTTGTTTATCATTTGTTGGACATTTGGGTTGTTTCCGTGTTTGGCTATTATGAATAGTGCTGCTGCGAACATTTGTGAACACGTTTTTATGTGGACGCATGTTTTGTTTTCTCTCGAACATATATTTAGAAGTACAGCTGCTAGGAGGGATGGTGACTCTTTCCCCCCACCATGATTTGAGGAACCTCCAATCTGTTTCCGAAGGGGCTGCACCATCGTACGTTCCCATTCCCGCTTACAATAAACGAAGCTTCAATTTTTTTCACATAGTCACCAACGCTTGGTATGATCAGTTTTGGTTTTTATTCTGGCCATCCTAGTGGATGTGAAGTAGTATCTCATTGTGGTTTTGAGGTGTATTTCTCCAGTTACTAATGATGTTGAACATTGTGTGGGTGCTTACTGGTCATTTGTAGTAGGTCTTTTTTGGAGACGTGCCTGTTCAGATTCTTGGTCCATTTTTGACTGGGTTATTTATATTTTGATATTGAGTTGTGAGAGTTATTTATATGTTGTGGATCGTAGTCCTAGATCGAATGTGTAACTTCAAATATTTTCTCCCATTCTACAGGTTGTGTTTACTATTGCTATTATTAGCTAACTTTCTGAATGTTATTTTCAGCATAAAGTTTTAAATTTTTGTTAATCGCAATGAACCTATTTTTTCTTTAGTAGTTTGTGCTTTTATGGTCATATATTAACAAGGCTTTACCTAAGCCAAGGTTGTAAAGCTGTATTCCTATGTCTTCTAAGACTTTTCAAGTTTTAGATCTTACATTTAGGTCTGTGATACATTTTGAGTTCATTTTTATCTATGGTGGAAGGAGATCCAACTTCATTCTCTTGTATGCAGTTATCCAGTTCTGACATCATTTGTTGAAAAGATTATTCTTTTCCCCTTGAATGCCCTATATACCCTTGTTAAAAATCACTTATTCATAAATAAAAGGATTTATTTATGGAATCTCAGTTCTAGTCCATTAATCTGTATATATCAGTCCCTAGGCTAGTACCATACTATCTTCATTACTGTAGCTCTGTAGAAATATTTTAAATTGGGAAGTGTGAGTCTCCAACTTTGTTCTTAGTTTTCAAGATTGTTTTGACTGTTCTGAATCCCTTGTATTTCTCAGTGAATTTCAGAGTCAGCTTGTCAATTTCTGCCAAAATGGCAATTGAAAATTTGGTGGGCATTGTGTTAAATCTGTAGATCAATTTGAGCGGTATTTTCATTTTAGTATTGTCTTCCAATCCGTGAATGTGAATTTTCTTTTCATTTATTTAGGTTCCTTTAAATTTCTTTGATCAATATTTAATAGTTTTCAGTATGAAAATTTTACATTTCTGTTTTTATGTTTATCCCCAAGTATTTTCCTAAGTTTATTTTAAAGTTTAAGTTTATTCTTTTTAATACTATTATAAAGGAAATTGTGTCCTTAGTTTCATTTTGAATTGTTCATTACTAGTGTAAAGGAATACAGCTGATTTTTGCAAATTAATCGTATATCCTGCTACTCTGCTGAATTTATTAGTTTTAATACTTGTATGGGTGTGCATGTGGGTATGTGGGTGCAGATTAGTTGGCTTTTCTGTGTTCAAGACCTTGTTGTCTGCAAATAAAGATATTTGTACTTCTTCCCTTCCAATCTGGATGCCTTTTATTTCTGGTTCTTGCCCAATTGTCCTAGCTTGACCCTCCAGTGTGATGCTGAATAGATGAGATGACAGTACCTATCCTTGTCTTGCCCCTCATCTTAGGGGAAGGCATTTACTCTTCGGCCATTGTGTATGATGCCACCTAGGAGTGTTTTCATTTATTCCCTTTATCATTTTGAAAACCTTCTCTTATATTCCTAGATTGTTGAGTGTTTTTATCATGAAAGGTTGCTGGGTTTTGCCAAATGCTTTCTCTGCATCTATTGAAATGATCTTGACGTTTTGGTTCTTTATTATCTGCTCATTCTGAATTATTATTCCCTAGATTCTCTAACCTGTCACAACCCTGCATGTGAACCCTTTGCAAAGGGCTTGTAACTAGAGAATCCCAGTGCTAAACAGGTCCCAGACAGAGGACCAAGCACAAGATTCACTGCTTCATATGTAGAAAGACAAACACAAATTTAATTTTATGCCCCTTTATTGAGGGGAGAAAGCTACCTGGAAGATCTTGACAGTCTGTGGCATCTTGACCCCATAGCACAATATTTTTGCTGCGTGGGTTGGGCTCTAAGGAGAATCCTCACATGTAGAATCATAAATCCAAAGTATTAAACTCTGTTAGCCAAGAGCCTTTAAAAGAAGCAGGTTGCTCTACTGACATCCTGTCTTTCCCACAGTTACACTGGATAATATTACCAAGTCCTATAAAATGAAAATCAAGTTTGAAATAGGGTTTGTTAATTACAGTATTTAACTGTTGTCGTTATTGTTTCCTTGGAGATTAATGAGGTGAGTTATTGTAACATAATTAGGCTACAGTGTATCTAATCTCTTACAAACCCTTGTGATTCACTGTTGTTCCAGTATGGTTTGAAGGTTAATTTCACTTTGCTGGTATAGACTTGGCAGTGTGCTTTCTATTGAAATATGTTTTTAATTATATTTGAAAGTCATTAGTCAAGGGCTCTGCTGGGCTGTTCTGCACACATTTGCTGTAGAGAAATCCAGATACAATTAGACTCATTGTGATCATCTATCCCCATGCCCAGGTGTCCCCAGGGGAACAAGGGGGGGAATTCAAAGACAGCTGAGACCTGTATTGACCGTCAGTTTGGTCCCAGGAAGGCATCTTTATCAGTGAAATCTTTTGAATAAGTCCCCACGGTGGCATTAGGGCCGTGAGTCCACATCTGAAGTAGACATAGGTGGTTTCACCTTGGTTGAGGACTTTCTCAAACATACCCAGCTCTTTCCCAGCTTCAGGCTTCGTGGATACCATTCTGTGCTTGGAATATTCCCTGCCTGGCTTACTTCATCAGTCTCAGCTTACCTCTATTAAATGCCACTGCTTCTGAGGAGTCTCCCAAGACCAAGTATCCCCCTACTCTCTGCCATTTAACTTTTTCTGTTGCCAGCTCTCATTTTATCTTGTGTTTTCCTTTGTGGAAGTTCTCACCATCTTTAATTATCTGTTCCGTGTTTCCTTCCTCATAAGGGTGGAGGCCCTGTTTGTCCACTGCCATATTCATATACTTAGGGCACATAAGGCTCTCAGTTGTGGTGGTGCAACAAATCCATCACGGACTGCTTTCCTAATCTCCAGCAGCCTAATTCACAAGTGATGCAGATTTGCCAGTCTCTTCCTTGTACCTTAGAGTCATACATGCTGAATGACTGGACCACCCTTCCTGCTTTCTGAGTGTACACATCTGTAACAAGGGAGAATCACAATGGAATCCTCCTCACAGAGGAGGCAATAGATGGATGACATGAACACGGTGACTGCTCCAAGGCAGGCATTCACCAGAGTCCATTTTCTCATTTGTCCGCCATTGGAGAAGCTTGGGATGGATGGCATCTGAGGTCTGATTTTGACAACTTTGGTCTAAGGTAGAGTAGTCAGCCCACAGGAATCCGTGGATTAAACAGTGGCTGTCTCAAACATGGGCTGGATGGTATCTGTGGTCTGATTTTGAGACCTTTGGTCTAAGGTTGAGTAGTCAGCCCACAGGGAGCTGTGGAGGAAACAGTGCCTGTCTCAAGGTTGGGCTGGATAGTGTCTGAAGTCTAATTTTGAGACCTTTGTTCTAAAGTTGAGTAGTCAGCCCACAGGAAGCTGTGGAGGAAAGAGTGGCTCTCTCAAGCTTGAGCTGGATGGTGTCTGAGGTCTGATTTTGAGACCTTTGGTGTAAGATTGAGTAGCCAGCCCACAGGAAGCTATGGAGAAAGCAGTGGTGGTCTCATGGACTGCCCTAGTCAGAAATCTGGCACTAGACTGGACCTTGCACCATTGTTTTCCTTACAGTGAAGTAGCTCCCACATGGGCATCTCTTTAAAGAACTCAAGTCAAGAAGATGTTTCACATTTTTCCATTTAAAAAACACTCTGCTTTGAAACGTGTTTTGGAGTGGTCGAACTCAGAGAAGAGTGTTCATGTATAGCTCCCTATGTTAGCACAGCCGTTTGTGTGTCTGTGTGTGTGCATGTGCGTGCATGCAGACTGCTCACCGCTCAAATGCTTTTCCCCAATTTTGTGGTGGAGTGACAGATGTTATGATTGGCACTGTGCTCCTAGGTTGGTTTTATCTCAAAGAAGAGAAAGATTTTTCCTGAGTGGCAAGATATTCTTTGGAGCAGTGTCCTGAGCAAAGACCTAAGGGCTGGAAAAGCCTCAAAATAAAGCCTGTGTCTGTGGTAGTTGTCAGAGAGGCTGAGCCAGGGCCCTTGCCCACCCTAAAGGCACGGTGAGATTGTCCTAAGCTGCTTTCACTGGCATTTAGGGAGCTGATGCTCAGGCTCTGTGAGAGCATTCAGGAGCTGCAGGTGATGGGCCTCATTTGGTCAAACTGGCTTCCCTTGAGTCTCTATGTCTATGTCTTCGTGAAATGGCATAGTGGTTAGAGGAGGGACTTGGAGCCAGACTGCCAGGGTTTGAACCCAGGACCCATTACCTACCAACTGTGAGAGCTTAGGGAAGGCATCTGACATCTCTTCCCTGAAGTGTAATCCTTGTGGGCTTGTCATGAGGCTCAGAGAGCGAAATTCATGCTAGAGTAAGAATCCTATCAGGACTGTCACTCTTGTTTCTCAAATAGAGATGGTTTTTCTTCACTTCTCCCATCACACAGAGAGCCCAGATGAGAAGTAAGGTAACACGTGAGGACCCAACATGTTCTGAGTACCCACCAAGTACCTGGCAGCATACTGCGTGCTTATATTCTTTTCCTTGTTGGATATCTACACCAGCCCACTAACATAGATGGTATCCCCGCCTTCCTGGAAAAATGAAAGTTACCATGAGCCTATTTTGCGCATGATCCTCAAAGATTCTCTGTGATTCCTGCCACGTAGTGAAATGAGCGTCTTTAACAGGCTGCGACTGGGGAAGGGCCACGTATCAGGAGGTGTCTCTACTCAAACTTTCCCCATTGAGAAGGTTCCTTATTGAGTGGTGAAATCCAATCCAATCAACCCTTTCCCTTGGGAAATGCCAGTGGATAATGAGGGTCTGTCTGTAGAGATCCATCTTTGTCCCCAGTACCAATAAAATATTTGGGGAATCCTCCAAGAGGCCTGATGCCTGTTGCAGAGGAGGCTAGGGTGTTGGTTAATGAGCATGCCAAAACAATCCCTTGTGCTGTCAGCCCTCTAGTGTGTGGTATCTTTTTTAAAAATTATTTTCTATTTTTTTTTTTTTTAGAGACAGGGTCTTGTTCTGTCTCCCAGGCAACAGTGCAATTATGAAGTCCTAGCTCACTGTAGCCTTGAACTCCTTGGTTCAAGGGGTCCTCCTGCCTCAGCTTCCTGAGTCACTGGAACTACAGGCATGCACCACTGCCCCCAGCTAATTGCTTTTATTATTATTATTATTGTTTTGCAGAGATGAGGTCTTTGTTTTCCAGGCTGGTCTCAAACTTACAGGGCTCAGGCAATTCTCCTGCCTCAGCCTCCAAGTGTTGGGACTACAGGTGTGAGCCGCTGCACCCAGCTAATAGCTTATGTTTCTATCACCAAGGCTGTCTCTGTAGCCCTTCTGCTTGAGTCTGCAAGAATGCTCATAAGATCATCATTTTCCATATAAGGAGAATCAGAGAGGTAACTTGAGGTCCACATTCACACATGGCTTGGGGGAAATCCACTGGGACATCTTTTTGCTGCCATTCCTGCCTCCACGGAGCTTATGCTTCCCAAGAATGGCACTGCTAGCTGCCCTGTCCCCGCTCAGGGCTGGTCTAGGATGCCAGCTCTCCGAGTTCTTTGCCTCTTGGTTGGCACTGGCACGAGGAGGCTGCTGGGTTCAGCACGTTTGCTGCAGGTGGGGATTGATTCCTGAGCACTCAGTTCCTTACTTTGCTGATGTGATGACATCTATACAAACCCACATTTCTGAGATTGGTCACCAAAGGGTCTCTTCTTTAAAAGTGGGCCCTTCCATTCCATGGTCTTCCAACCAAAAGAATCCTTCTTCTCCCTACTTCCTTTTTCTTTTCTCCACTCTTATTATTTTTTTAATAAAGCTTTTCTTTGGGTAGAATAGGTTTCTCTGATTTAAACTCCTTTCGTCTCCGTTTAATTTCCTTTCCCTAAAGTGCCGTAGAGGGCTTTGCGAATCAATGAGTTTTGTCATTCTAGATCAGATGCGTCCCTGAAATGCAGATAAATTGCCCATTATGGGACCGTTGTCTCCCCTTTCTGGGGATGTATTCAGAGAATTCAGCCAGATTTGTCAGGCCTGACCTTCTTTTCATGAACCATGCTATGACTGGCCCTCTCTACATTAAATATTGCTGAATGGCCCACATCTTCTAAACCTCCTCCCTCCCTGGGGTCCTAGACAACAACCTCTCCATTGCGAAGGTCGCCACCAGAAAGCCAGGACCTTCATTTTGTTTGTCCCACTTTCCTTCACTCTGTGGTGACCCGGATTGCTGGGCCAGCCCCATGCCATGAGGTCAGCCTGGGGCAAGTCCTTGTCCATAGCCTGGAGCCCAGGGAAGCAGCCTCAGAAAGGAATCTGCTGCTCCTCAGCTCCCTTGCTGCTTTGCTCTTGACCTGCACACTAACACTATTATATTATGATCAAGGCTTAACTCTATTATTTGCAATGCTAATAGCTATAGGTATTATGAACAATAATGTAATCATTGCTGACATTGTGACATATGATTAGTACAAATATTTTAATATTATTGTTGGCTACATGTTGCTGTGCTTTGCCCTTTTACGCATTGAATATTCTCCTGTCAGCTTCGTGTCTCAGCTACAATTGTATTGTTTTTAGTGTCATTGATGGGGAAGGAAACTGAGGTTCAGAAAGGTTCTGTGACTTTCCGGAGGCCACATGGGTGGGCACTGTTAGCCCTGGCCGTGAATTCAAACCTTGATGTGAAGGCCGGGCATGGTGGCTCATGACTGTAATCTCAGCACTTTGGGAGGCTGGGGCAGGTGGATCACTTGAGGTCAGGAGTTTGAGACCAGCCTGGCCAACATGGTAAAACCCTGTTTCTACTAAAAATACAAAAACACAAAAATTAGCTGGGTGTTCTGGCGTGTGCCTGTGATCCCAGTTACTCAGGAAGCTGAGGCAGGAGAATTGCTTGAACCAGGGAGACAGAGGTGGCAGTGAGCCAAGATTGTGCCACTGCACTCCAGCCTGCGCAACAGAGTAAGACTTTGTCTCAAAAAAATGAACAACAAAGGAACAAACAGAACCCTGATGTGAAGACTGACTTTACTTTTTGTTTCTTCTAGCTTTATTGAGCATGCAATGACTGACAAATAAAAATTGTACATATTTAAGGTGTGCAATGTGATGCTTTGATGTAGATATATATTGTGAAGCACTCACCACAATTGAACTAACATACTCATTACCTCAGATAGTTAAACTTTGTATGTATGTGTGTATCTACTCTCTTTGCATGTTTCAAATGTACAATACAGTGCTATTAAGTAGAGTCACCATGATGTATATTCGGTCTCCAGAACTTATTTATCTTTTAACAAAGTTTGTATACTTAGACCAATATCTCCCCATTTACCCACCCTGAAGCTGTTGGTGACCACAACTCTACTCTGTTTTTGTTGTTGTTGTTTGTTTGTTTTGAGATAAGGTCTTACCTTGTCACCTAGGCTGAGTATAGTGGTGTTATCGTGGCTCACTGCAGCTTCAAACTTCTGGGTTCACATGATCCTCCTGCCTCAGCCTGCTGAGTAGCTGGGACTACAGGTGTGCGCCAGCATGCCCACTAATATTTTAATTTTTTTGTAGAGACAGGGTATATGTTGCCTACACTGGGCCTTCAACTCCTGGCCTCAAGTGGTCCTTCCACCTTGGCCTCCCAAAGTTCTAGGATTACAGGAGAGAGCTACCATGCCCGGCCTCCTCTCTCTGTTTCTATCCGTTCACTTCTTTAGATTCTCAATGTAAGTGAGCTCTGGTAGTATTTGTCTTTCTGTATCTGGCTTATTTCACTTGATCCAGCAAATCCCACTTATGAGTGGACATTCAAAAGAAGTAAAATCACAATCTCAAAGAGATATCTGTGCCCTCATGCTGATTGCAGGACTGTTCACAATAGCAAAGATATACGAACAACTTAAGTGTCCATTGACAGAGAACGAATAAAAAAAGTGCAGTGTAGATATACACACAGTGGAATACTATTTAGCCTATAAAAAGAAGGAAATCCTGCCATTTGCAATAACATAGATGAATGCTGCTTTTTATCCCTACTGTCAAAAGCTCTCAAGTTGAAAGTTCCTAAGCAGGAACTCCTGTGTGCAAAGGAATGGTCTTGTGGAAGCATTTGCATATTTGAAGGGATTGATGGACAGGTTAGCTCAAGGGAAGTCATCCACACCAGGTGGAGTTCCCCTGGAGTGAGGGCTGTGGGAGCAAATGCCCCCCTTGCCCACTTAGCAGGTTTCCGGGTAAGGTCCCTGTGGTTAAGAAGTAGGGAAAGGCGGAAACACCATTCTCTGATGCCGTTTATCTTCTCTGATTGTCACTCTTCGCACATGTGAGCCCTCTGGGTTCCTGGGATGGCTCCGTAGGTCACTCTGAGAATCTCCTTCTTTGTCTGGTCACCCCTCCCCTCTCCATGGCTGAGAGTCACCTGAAATAAGATTCCTTCCAGGCACAGAGGCAGCTCCACGCAGAGTCCCTGATGAGCTACTTGCCACTGAGTTCTCCTGGCCCCTTTCTTCCCTCCCCACCTCCAGCAAAGTTCCAAGATCACCTTTAAGTATGCCCATCCAGGCCAAAAGTCTGTAACTGTCAAAACCTCTTCTGTGGGTACCCAGAGACAATATCACCTCTCACCTTCAACTGATAGTGACAAACAGTGACAGGTTGAACTTTACCTGCATAGCCCTGGCTCCTGTCAAATGTCTCTGCTGACAGGTGAGAGCTCTGAAATCATCCCAGTACTCTCAGGTCCACTCTCAGGGCAGAAGGGCCAGGGAGGCAGTGATGTATGTTGAGTGCTCGCTGTTGCTGAGAACTGGAACAGTTGAACGTAGACTTCGGAAACAGGGAGACCTAATTCTGTCACTTACAAACTGTGTGTCCTTGGGCGAGGGGCTTAGACTTTCTAAGCTTCAGTTTGTAGTCTGTCAAATGGGGGTATGAACATGGAGATGCATCATACCTAGAGGTTAAGTTCTAAATCAGAGCTGGAAGCAAAATATGTGAGCAAGTTAAAAGTTTCTCTTGAAGGCTGCAACATTGGAAAGCATTTTGCAATTCCTCAATAAGCCCAGCACACAGCTAGCTTTTTTTTTTTTTTTTTTTTTTTTTTTTTTTTGCCAGCCGAGAAATGGATTATTGTATTTTTCGTTGAGCATCTGGTGGATAGATGGCTTGCATTTAGGGGATATAAATGTAAAAATCACAGCATGGGGATTCAGAGATAGGCACGTGGGAACTAAGACCTGCTATATCTTAGGAGAAACTATGTTAATTATATTTGTCCAGGGATCCCAAGAGAATTTGCATCTTTACTAAGCTCACCTGTATCTCTTCCACTAAAGGTCTCAAGCAAGGAGGACACTGGCTACAAACTCCACTCTGGTATTTGGGTCGGGCTGTGGGAAAGGCACTTTTATTCTTCTACTCTTATCGCAATTAGGGTTCAGTTATAGACAACAGACACCACTCTAGCTGGTTTATCCAAGTGTTAAGGTGAATAGCAGGTTTTGATGACTTATATTGCCTTTGAAAAGGAGGAATGCGAGTCCCTTGGCTATTTTGAGGGAGGTAAATCCTAGCCCCGAAAGCTGCATACTGCATCTAAGCTCAGGGAATCTGCTTCTCTTGCTGCAGAAAGCTAGTGGGTACAGCACCTGCTGTTGGAGAACCACTGTGCTTTGCCTCTGGTCCATGCCCGCAAAGGGAGTGCCTCAAGTTCTGCCTTCATCTAGACTCAATTCCACTTTGAGTATCACACAGTGCATCTGATCAGAGGACCCAAATTACACTCAGAACTTACCTGTCAGTGTGTCTGGGGAATTTAGGTTTTTGGTTTCTGGTCTTGGCAGTAGAAGAAGATTATAATGGTCATTGAATTAGCCAGATCACCAGTCTACCACAACTAGGGGAGCCTTCAAGACAAGGTGACCACAGGTTTATTCTCTTTTTTTCTTTCAATGTCCATACCTGATCCTTGGGGATTTAGTGCCACAGAGCAAAGACTACAATTCCTCATGCCTGAGAAAAAGAATCCAGAGGAGCATATAGATGGAGAGAATGAGCCTAGAGTGGAGCTGGCAAGCACTATCTCCCTGAGAGGGTCTGTAGAGGGCATGGAACTGGTTGCCATTGTATGCCTCTGGCCGCGCACACACCCTGGAGCTGTTAATCTATGATCCTGTTGGTGTCCAAGATTTGACCAACAAGCTTAACAATTTTTCTCTTTGGGATAGAATAATATTAATAATCATCATCACTGTCATCATCATTGTCATCATTACCATCATCATAACCAACATCACCACTGCCATTGTCACCACTGTCACCATCATCATCACTACCACACCACCACCATCATCGTTACCACTGCTGTTGTCACCGATGTCACCACCATCATTATTATCATCACCATCAACATTACCGCCATCATTATCACCATCAGTATCACTGCTACCATTATCACCAATGTTACCACCATCACCACCATCAACATCAACACTGCCATTGTCACCACCATTATCATCATCATTGTCATTGTCACTATCATCTTTGTCATTACCACTATTATCATTGCCGCTGTCATCACCATCAACATCTCCACTGCCATTGTCACTGGTGTCACCATCATCACTATCAGTATCACCACTATCATCATCATTACCGTCACTACCAACATCACCATCACCACTGCCATTATCACCAATGTAACCATCATCACCATCAACATCACCACTGCCATTGTCACCAGGGAAACCACCATCACCATCAATATCGTTGTTCTCATCACTGTCACCATCACCACTGTCATCAACACCACCACCGTCACCATTATCATTACCATTGTCTTCATCATCACCACTGCCATTGTCACCAGTGTCACCATTATCAAGATCATCAACATCACTATCGTCATCACTATCAATGTCTCCACCACCACGATAATGGTTGTCATCATTGTCATCACTATCACCACCATCATCATCATCATCATCATCATCATCATCATCAGTATCAGTATCACCACTGCTACTATAATCATCATCATATTAATCAATTCATATTTACCAAGTACTTTCTCTTTGTCAGATATTATGCTAAAACTCCACCTGCAGCATCTCAGTCAATTCTTACACAACCTTAGAAGGTGGGTACTGTTGCTATCCCCATTTTACAGAAGAGAAGACAGACCCAGATGAGTAGGAGGGGCCATGATTTGAACGTCAGTTGTCTGAGTCCAGAGTAAAGGGGTAGAGGGGCTCTCTTGCTTCTGAGATTGGCATATATAGCTCAAGAATGTGGGCATGAACTATGGAATCTGTCTTAAAGGCAAGGGGATATTTTTTCAAGTGAAATAGGGGGAGCTATTAAGTCAGAAATCCCCCCTGGATGTCCATAGGACATTTGTGATGGCAAATGCAAGAAAAAATGTGAGTAGGGAGAATAGCAGCTGAACTGTTGAGGTCATGAAGGGAGATAGATGATAGGAAGTATGAAATCTTATACAATTTTCCAGTGGTTTCTAATATGTGTCTTTCTGTCCACTGCAAGAAAAATAAGAAGACACCACCATATCTCACATGTTAGCCTCTCAATCAGTAGCCCATTATCTCGTCTGTTCAGGTGTTTAATGGAAGTTCCTCTCTCCTGCTGACCCAAAAGCTTAATGAATCTAGAATTCTCCACCCTACATCAGTGAGCGGGGCATCCCCTTGCAAGACAGCCTCATTGCAGCCACACACAGGGTAATATTTGCTCTTTGCTTCATATTCTAATGAATAAATGATATTCCCATTGGTTATTTATCCACTTTTAGAATTCGAATGGAATTCTACAGATAATTACCACATTTCACCATTTGATAGGAAATTGGCACCTGCTGCATGGAGATAATAGTTCAATTCAGCATCTATGAAATGGGGAATTTTCTGCTAATTCCTGCCTTGAAATTTGTAAATCATCAGTGGAGTTGGTTATTAAAATTCAAGAGTTTAAAGACCTAGAGCCAAGAGGGAACGTACCTTCTTCGTTAAAATTACAGAAACCAACAATGACTGCTGGACTGAAGATTCTCAGCCCAGAAGGCTCAAAGCAACTCAGGAGCAAGAAAGCTTAGTGGCAATGGGATTGTCTCTCCAGGAGATTCAAACCGCATAACAGGAGCGAGTTGGCTCTAGGACACTTGTCAAAATGTGCAGAAATGAGAGATGGCAGCAAGACACCGGGGAGAGGCAGGGGCTTTGGGGTCAGGCAGACGATGGTTAGAATTCTAGCTGTCTATGGCTTTAGGCCTTTCTGGGTCTCCGTTTCTGCATTTGTAAGTTAAAAAATTCCCTTTTTGGCAAAAAGTAACTACCTTCTGTGTAATCTTTAGTTAATCTAAGATCAAATCTATCCATTTCTCACCCATTTACTTAACAGCTATTTACTACAAGTCACTTAAGTTTAAGTAAGATTCTGCCAGGTCCTAGGGGAGGACAGTGGAGAGAAACGCCAGGCTTGTTCTCTGCCCTCATGAATATTCTTCACAAAAGTCTTCAACCGTGTCTTCATGGAGCCAGGATGAGTGCAAAGGCCCAAAAAGGAAAATAAAAAATTGCACCAGGCTGAGGGGAATGCCTGCCTTATTATCCAAGGAGTCGACTTGGGGGGTTGGGCTGTTTGGAGTGTTGGAAATATTCCATGTTTTTATTGTGATGGTGCCTATATGGTCTTATACATTTTTCAAAACTCATCAAACCCTGTGCCTAAACAGGGGTACATCTTACTGTATGCATGTTACCAATACACCTGACTTCCAAAACAAATGAACAAAAAAAGCCCGCTTCTGAAAGGAAATAGGCAGTCAGTCTGGTATACTGTTGTAGTTGCTGAGCCTGAAGATGTCACCAACTAGGAAATTAGAATTAAAGAGATTGGGGACTAACACAGTTTCTAAACTTTCACTTTGGCTTGTGAGAATATACAAACGCTTCTGATCACCACTGATTTCCACAAAGACCTCGTAAACTCTGGGCTGTGGGTGGACCCATCCCTCATATGGCAGCCATGGGGGTCCAGGAAAGCCACTGGGGAAGCAACTTACCATGATTCACAATGCCAGGTGATCCCAAGATCAACTCCAATGTGCAAATGGCACTCTTGTCTCTGGCGTTAGATTGTTCTTCCAAGCAGCAGTGCTGTCAGTGGAGTAGCTGCCCTGGGCCGGGGTGGTCATGCCTGATATTTACCTGACCTTGGCCAGGTCAGCTGGGCAAACTCAGGCCTTAGTTCCTAGAAAGCGATCATGAAGTCAGCATGTTCACCTAGTCCCCAAGGTGCCTCACGATGTTACTCTTGTCCACTTGCAGAGACCTTTTCCAAACACCCTTGTCTCCTTCCTCTTTCCCTTCTCCTGGCTTCCTTCTCCCTTTCCCTCTTCCCTCTTCCCTCTTTATTCCCTTCCTATCTCTTCTTTCCTCTTATTTTCTCTTTCCCATTCTCACCTTTTCTTCCCAGCCCTTCCTTCCTTCTCACCTTTCCTTCCGATCCCCTCCTTCCTTCCCACCTTTCCTTCCCATCCCCATCCATGCTGATGCTCTAGTCTTTCCCTGGGATGCATCTTCTCTTCTGTCAGCTTTCTCTCTCCAAGGGTGCTGAGGACATCTGTCCTGCCCTACCCCATCGTTCATTTCCTCCAGTTCTTTCATGCTTCCTGACCTCAACCCTTCTCCTGTTCTGATGACTGGGCACGTGTTTCCTAATACAGTGGAAGAGAACTTCATTGTCCATGTAATAACAACATGCACGAACAGCCCAGGCACTTCCCCAGGGTGTTTGTGGCTGGAGGAAACTCCATCCTTACCCCCTGCCTGGTTTCATGTTCTTCTCCTTACCTGTTGGGTCTCTGAGATAGGTGTCTTGTCTGTTCAAAGAGCACAGGCTTGGCCAGACGTGGTGGCTTATGCCTGCAGTCTTAGCGCTTTGAGAGGCTGAGGTGGGAGTATCACTTGAGGCTAAGCGTTAGAGAACTGCCCGGGCAACATAGACCCCACCTCTACACAAAATTAGAATTTTTTCTACTTGGGATTCTGAGGCAGGAGGATCGCTTGAGCCCAGGGGTTCAAGACTGCAGTTAGCTGTAATTGTGCCACTGTACTCCAGCCTGGGCAACAGAACAAGATTCTGCCAAAAAATAAAATAAAAACAAAGAAAGAAAAATAGCACGTGTTTTCATGCTTTAATCCCCTCTGAAACCCATGGACTGTTGCCATTGCCAAAGAAACCCTTGGTAGAGGAAATGAGGCAGCATCCATATTTGATCCTCAGATGAACTGATCATCTTGCTCAGGTCCACTGAGCTCAAAGCTAGGTTCACGAGACTGAGTGCACCTGCCTGTCACCTTCCTCTTTGGTGCCAAACACCCACGTTGCTATTGGGCAGCAGCTCTCAGGTGACTTTACACACTAGCTTCCATCTCAAACACTGAGCTCATTCCCTGTAGGCTACAGGGAATAGTATATCCTTGGCTTGGATGAGCTCAGTGGGAGCTCATGCAAGAAGGAAGGGAGATAAAGATGTTTAAGAAAGACCACTGCAAGTGAGCAAAAGTAACATTGTGAGACACCTTGGGGACTAAGTGACTGTGATGACTTTAAACACTTTCTAGCACAGGGTTTGGCACGTAGTAGATGTGCAGATAAAGTTGGCTGAAACAAACTGGCCACAAAAAAAAGAAAAGAAAGAAGACAACTCCAAGGAAGATACACCATGAGAGAAGTATGTGAAGTCCACAATGGTAGGAAGGAATGGGGGCCATGCCTTGTGATCATATGGTTTATCCAGCTTTCCTTAGTTACTCGTTTCTATGCCTGATGTGCGTGTGGTCACAGAGATATTACCTCTGGCTAGGAAATAGGATGGAACCACCTTTTAATAGCATCCTTATCTCAGTTTAACTGAAAGAAGGGGTCAGGACACTCCATGGGCACGAAGGAGACATCTTCAAGCCACTCTGCATTTCATGGCTTCCATAGCACTTACTCAAACCCAGACAGTGTTAGTTCTGAAATGACAGAACAAAGCAAACAATTCCTGAATTCATTCTTCTCAATCACATCTGAATTCCTTCCTCACAGATAAGAAGTGTGCCTGGTTGCCTTGGCATTAGAGATGCATCTTCTGTCAACTTTCTTTCTCCAAGGTTGTTGAGGACATCTGTCCTGCCCTGCCCCACCCTTCATTTCCTTCCTGCTTCCGCATCTTGACCCTTCTCCTGTTCTGATGACTGAGCCATGTGGGTGTCCATTACCTAATAGAGTAGAAGAGGACTTAGTTGTCCATGTAATAAGAACATGCATGGGCCAGGCCTGGTGGTTCACGCCTGTAATCTCAGCACTTTGGGAGGCCAAAGTGGGCAGATCACCTGAGGTCAGGAGTTTGAGACCACCCTGGTCAACATGGTGAAACCCTGTTTAGCCGGGCATGGTGGTGGGCACCTGTAATCCCGCTACTCTGGAGGCTGAAGCAGGAGAATCGCTTGAATTCGGGAGGCGGAGGCTGCAGTGAGCCAAGATGGCACCACTGCACTCCAGCCTGGGGGACAGAGCAAGACTCCGTCTCAAAAAACCAACAACAACAACAAAACAAATATGTTTATTTGACACATGTTCCCCAGATGGGGAGAAGGCATGGGTAGTACACGTGTGTTCTTAAAAGCAGAGGTTTGCTTAGGGTCCTTTTTCTGTGTTCAGAGGGAACAAAGACGGTGACATGCTGACCTTAGAGTTCACAGAGGGATTTGGACGTCCATGACTCATTCATTTCCCTTCTTTACTGGCTATGATGATGATGGCAGGTAGGGTTTTGTTACACGTGGACCAGTGGAGCCACTCTTCCTGCCTTTGCCACAAGCCTGCCACCCAGCACCCCCCATCCCTTTTGAGCAGTGATGAAGTGAACCTGGCATCCTGGAGACATACCAGGACATGTGTTTTGGGAAGTGTGGGGTATAGGGCTTTAGAATTCTGAGCTGCCTCCTTTGTGTCAGAATCAGATGTGTCACTATCTATAGCGACCCCTCCTCCAATCTTTTTTACTTTCCTAAAAGTGCACCCGAGTAGCACTGGGTGTGGGGTGATGGGAGGTGTGATTCAGCCACCCACAGCCATATGGGGCTGCTGCTTGTCCCAGCTTCTGCTCCGTTTCCCTCCCCGACTCTCCTCCTTGCTTCCCAGTGAGAGGAGGGCTCACCACCCTGTTTCCTGGATGCCTGGGCGGAGTGGGGACGGGATCGGGGGCATTTGAACCCCCTGTGAAGAGTTGAAGATGAAGTGGAAGCTATTTAAATTTTTCTTAATTTATTTTTTGAACAGTCTCTCTGTAACCTGGCATTTTCCTGTGCTGGTGTCTCTCGGATTGTCTGTCTCTGTCTCTATCTGCGCCTCTCTCTGGCCCCTCCCCTCTCTCCATCTGTATGTGTCTGTCTCTTTGCTCTGCCTTTCTCTCCATCTGTTTGTGTGTCTGTGAATCTGTCTTTGTCTCTTTTTCATTCTTTTTTCCCTCTTCTCTCTTTCCCTCTTTTTCTCCCCCTTCTCTTTCCCTCCCTTCTTCTTTCTTTCTCTCTCTCTCCCCCTCCCTGTCTCCCTGTCTCTCTTCCTCCTTTCTTTCCTGGCCCCCTCTCACTTTATTCCCATCTTTCTCTCGGTGATTCTGTTTCAGTCTCCTCCTCTTTCTCTCAAGCACCTCCTTCATTTAAAAAGGTAGGCAGAAGTGGGTGAGGGGTGCTGACAATGATGGTGACTTGCATTGCCCATAATCTCCTTGAGGTCTAACATGGCTCCACTTTCTGCTGGATGCTTCATGTCAGCGATCACTGTCATTATGTGAGGTCTGTCGTCATTTTTTTTTTTTTTTTAAAAGATTCTGGGCTGGGTGCAGTGGCTCACGCTTGTAATCCCAGCACTTTGGGAGGCCAAGGCAGGTGAATCACTTGAGGTTAGGAGTTCAAGACCAGCCTGGCCAACATGGTAAAACTCGGTCTCTCCTAAAAGTACAAAAAATTACCTGGGTGTGGTGGCGTGTGCCTGTAATCCCAGCTACTTGGAAGGCCGAGGCAGGAGAATCCCTTGAACCCAGGAGGTGGAGGTTGCAGTGAGCCGAGATTGTGCTGCTACACTGTAGCCTGGGCAACAGAGTGAGACCCCATCTCAAAAATAAGCAAATAAATAAAATTAAAACAAAAAGATTCTGGATTTTTTTTTGCCTGTCCATGTAGTACATTTTCCTGCCTTATCCTGCTCCTATCTGGCTAACTCTTTATCCTGCTTTTTATATGTCAGCAAATCTGTACTTCTAAGTTTAGGGTGCTTGGGGTCTTCCTTTGCACTGCGTCCATAGCAAAACTACCCCTTCTACAGAGCTCAAGATTGGACAATGGCTGCACAACTCTGTGAATAAACTAAAAACCCTGACGTGTACACTTTAAATGGATGACATGAAGTAATGTCTGAATTATATCTCAATAAAGCTGGGTTTTAAAAATTTCTTTTTTTAGTCTTTTATTTATTTTTTTAAATTATACTTTAAGTTATGAGATACATGTGCAGAACATGCAGGTTTGTTACCTAGGTACACATGTGCCACAGTGGCTTGCTGCACCCATCAACCTGCCATCTACATTAGGTATTTCTGCTAATGTTATCCCTCCCCTTGCCCCCCACCCCCGACAGGCACCAGAGTGTGATGTTCATCTTCCCTGTGTCCATGTGTTCTCATTGTTCAACTCTCACGAGTGAGAACATGCAGTGTTTGGTTTTCTGTTCCTGCGTTAGTTTGCTGAAAATGATTTTTTAGTCTTTAAAAAATATGTTGATACATTATATTTATACATAGTCTTGAAAGTACATATGAAACTTTGTCACATGCAGAGAATGTATAATGATCAAGGCAGGGTGTGTAGGGTATGCATCACCCAAGTATTTATCATCTCTATGTGTCGGGTATATTTCAACAACGCTGTTTCTTTAAAAAGTAAATCTAAAGCAAGTATAGCCCAGGTGCGGTGGCTTATGCTTGTAATCCCAACCCTTTGGGAGGCCAAGGCAAGCAGATCACTTGAAGTCAGGAGATGCAGACCAGCCTGGCCAACATGGTAAAACCCCGTCTCTGCTAAAAATACAAAAAAAACTAGCTGGTCGTGGTGGTGCATGTGTGTAATCGCAGCTACTCAGGAGGCTGAGGCAGGAGAATCACTTGAATCTGGGAGGTGAAGGTTGCCATGTACTGACATCGCACAACTGTACTGCAGCCTGGGCGACAGAGCAAGGCTCTGTCTCAAAAAAAAAAAAATCTAAAGGAAGTATAAAGCACATTCCATTGATTTCAACCTGACTGCAGGTTTTCCATTGGGGCATTTGAATTGGGAGCTGGAGTGGGGGTGCACAGCATGTGAATCAGGAAGTATTTATGACTCTGTGTAAATATATCACAGTGGAATGCCAAACGTTAGCTTCTGCTGAAATCGGCTACCTCATCTAAACCTTAGCTAGAGGGGTTTCCTTAATGTCAACATTGATGCCAAAAGCCAGGGAAGATGGATGAAGTCAAAGCAGAATTGGGTCTACGTGGGTTTTCTTCTCTCTGACAAAGAACAGGCTAACTCCCACTTACTCCACACAAACACCCCTTTCTCCACAAGGCCTTGCCTGAATCTCAAGTTTAGAAAAAACTCTTTTTTGCTGTTGTCTTCAAACACCTTGAAATCTAACAGTTCTCTTCCTTATTGTCCTTCTTGGTTTAAGTATGTGTCTTATCCATTGGGCTGTAAACTTCTTGAGTGTAGGAACTGTGCCCCTTTTGCACATAGAAGGTCTGTGATAATTATTCAGGCAAGGAAGGATGAAAGAAAAACAAACAAATGACTGAGGGGGGATCTTGGTGTCCAATATGGATATTAAGGCTAGTCCCCATCAAACATCCCACTTTTAGCACATAACTGTTGTGCCCCTATGGGTAACGTTCTGCATAGCAGGCAGTACTCTGGGCACTGGTAATACAACTGTGAATAAAACAGGCAAGAATCTGTGCCATTGTGGCACTTGTGTCTGGTAGGGGGAAAGTAGATAATAAAAATAAGTAAATTATAAGGAGTATTGGAAGGTGGTAACTGTTAGGGAGAAAAGAAAGTATAAGAGTACTTATGGTGAGCATGTGGTCATTTGCAAAATATTTTTCCTTTATCTTTATTCCCCTGATATCTATAGAGAAAAGAAATTGTTCATATAGGAGAGAAAATTGAGGTATTTTGCAGCACACAGAGACAGATATTAAAAAAAACTTATGCTTTGGCATTTTCTGTGCACCCTAAGCTTCAAACTTAGAATTCTTGGAGCAAACAGAAAGGCCCTTGGGGCTGGGACAGGCAATCCTGTGTTGTAGAAGCAGAGAGCAGGGAAAACAGGGGAGCCACTGCCCCACACTGGGGCCTCCTCCCATCTCTCCATCTGCATGTGTCTGTCTGTAACTCTGCCATTTGAGCAAGCTTCATTCCAGTTTTTCAAGCTTAAGCCTTGGGATATTAAAAATGTAAAAAATAATAAGAAAAATGAATGGGTGCAAACCACAGCTAGAGACAGAGGAGGGGGGGTGAGGCTGGGTTGCTGAGGAGCCCCAGGGAGGGATCAGTGTGGCCGGCAGCGGGAGGGGTCCATGCTACAGAACTGCTCTCTTTGAACTTGGTATTTTTCCACAGCAAACAGAAGCCCAAAGCTTGTTGGCAGTGGAGCCTCGTCCTGGGAATAGGGAGGGCAGAGTGGCCACTGGGAGCTAGATGTGGAGGAAGTAAACACACAGGGGGAGGCCGACTTTGATGGCTTTACCATCTGGGGGCTCCCTGAGGAGTTGGGGCCAGTGTTAACATTCACTAGGTGCCCTGTTGATCAATCATCATAAGTGAAAGGAACAAAGCATCCGATCACCAAACACTGTGGATTCCCTGAGACTCCAAGGGGGGCTCCACCAAACAGGGGTGCAGCACAGTCTCCCAGACACAGGGGCTGGCCACAGTCCCAGCAACAGTGATGGTAGAGTCAGCTAGTGCGTATGAAGACTTGCATATTGGACACTATTCAAAGCACATTGTGTGAATTATCTCACTTAACCTTGTAAGGTTTTCTGTAGCAAACTCATGGATCCGTTAGGACTCAATTGATTACACATGACTGAAAAGCAAACATAAAATGATAAGCAGAAAGGGAATCTGTCAAGTCATGCAACTGAAATATCCAGGAGAAGCTGTGGCTTCAGGCATGGCTGGATCCAAGAGCTTAAACAGTATGATAGGCTCTGTTGTTTTTCTTGGTCTCTTGACTCTACTTCCCATATCTCAGTATCATTCTAAGATGAGCTGTCATGGTGGCAAAAGGGCTGTGGCTACTCTAATCCACATCCTTTCAAGGTGAAGTCCAGCAGAAAAGAATGTTTCTTTTACTGTCCCCATAGTTTTAGTATGTCTTTTGGCCTCTCCTTGGCTCTGATGAGGATTGTGTGCCCGTCTGGACAGGTTACCGTGGTGGCAGGGAATGGAAGTCACTGTTTGTTGTGTACTACCCTGGAGTGAGGGATGGAGTCATGATGAGTTGGAGTGGGATCATGAGGGATGGTCCTTAAAATAGTAAAAGGAGGCAGGTGGTAAAAAATTAAAAAAAGTCTATGTCTTGGTACTATTATCACCTCCGTTTTGTAGATGGGGAAATTGCGACCAGGAAGGGTGGAGTCACTGGTCCATGGTCACACAGCAAATAGAACTGGGATAGTGGTCCAGTGTCATCTGTGGCCACCAGCAGGCCATCAACTTCCATGACCAGAGCCTCACCTCATCCGTCTTTCCTGCGTCTGTCCTTGGGGCTCACGTCATTCCAAACCACCAGAGCGATCAGTGGGGTTGCCCTGAAGAACTGCAGGAGTCATAAGGCTGCAAACCTATCAATCCTGTCACTTTCCAAGGACCATTCCCAAGGCAAAGGGTCATGAATATCATCATCTCCATCTTCTTTAATGCTAATTACTTTTTTTCCCACGTCAACATAAAAATCATCTTAAATGTCCCCATTAAAGTGGATGTGATTTCTGACCACAGAATCATCAACTCAGCCTGGGAAAGACTTTCAGGGGAGAAAATGTTCTCAGAACCACGGTGGCAATTTCGAGTGATTTAGAATATCAAGTTTGTGTGATTTTTAATCATTAAAGGAGATGTAAAAACATATTTTATACACAATCTTTTATCTTACACTTATTTTTATATTTCTCTATAACAATTTATTGCGACGCATATATCACCATTACATCAGACATTTATGGCTCCATTAAAATTCAATGCTATCATAAATTTGGGCCTGTTAAAGTGGTGACATTTGTAACAGCTTTCACAAGGACATATTTTATATTTAAAGTGAAACTTAGAGAAGAAACTTTTGTTAAAGAAATAAAAAACGTGTAGGATAGGAAGGGGGTATAAGATTTTCTTCTTTGTAAAACACTTAATGCCTACCTTAATACCTGCCGTATTATGAAGCCAGACTTTTGCTAAATACTGGATATGGTAGTTCTACTATGTAGGGATTAACAGGAATCATGATAATGCTATCATTGACTAGAAATACTCCACTCTTCTCAGTCTTTTGGCACCCTGAGACCTGGGAGAATTTTAGAAATAAGAGAAAATATTAATCAGATTTTTAAAAAATGCTATGTCCATATAATGAGAAGTTTTCTGATTCCAGACCATAAGGATTTTCAGAGTGATAGTATATGGAACTTATGTTTTTCCATCATTTGGTTCAAGATGGGAAATTTGGAAACATCCGTCCTTCCCTTCCTTTCTCCTTTCTTTACTCCCTTCCTTCTTTCTTCCCTTCCTTCTTCCCTCCCTTCCTCCCTCTCTTCCTCCCTCCCTTTTTTCCTTCCTTCCTCCCTCCCTTCTTTCCTTCTTTCCTCCCTCCCTTCCTTCCTTCCTCCCTCCCTTCCTTCTTTCCTCCTTTCCTTCTTTCCTCCCTTCCTTCTTTCCTTCCTTCCTCCTTCCCTCCTTGCCTTCCTTCCTCTCCTAACTCTCCTTCCTTCCTTCTTCTCCTTCCTCTCCTAACTCTCCTTCCTTCCTTCCTCTCCTTCCTCTCTTTCCTCTCCTTCCTCTCCTTCATCAAATGGTCAAAAGGTATTAGAACAACTTTTGTGAGCCCATCGCTTTTGTAGAGGATCTAAAATGTAAAAGTAGGGCTGCTATATTCTTCTTCTGAAGGAGGCTTCTACACTGGGAAGCTGTCAAAGGAGAGAAACAAGCCTGATCACTTCTCTCGCATCCTCAGGTGCCATAAGAACATCTGGCACATAGTAGATATCCACCAATAGCCTCATCAAAGATCTTGGTCAAGCTACTCACATAGAAAACTTTAGGCAGTTAATGCTCAACTAGGCATAGCAGAGGACCGGCCCAGCTGTGCAGGACAGAATGGGTATCATATATGACTTAAGGAAAGCGAAGTGAGGACTTTGTTTAGGTCTAGATAGGGTTTATGGAAGAAGGAGACTTCAAATTAGTATTAGTCCAGAAATGGGACTAAAGGTAAGCTAGCCTGAAAGAACCAATGGGAGCTAAGAGCTAGCTTGAAGAACTTCATCTGGGCCGAGAGATGGATCTGGTCAGGTGTTGGGATAAAGTGAAGGTGAGTCTACTCAGCACCATGGTGTGTATCACAGCAGGGACAACAGACACTGAATGTGTGCTGGATCAGGCGGGAGGCATGCTATTTTGCATTAACAATAGAGATAGCAAAGGATTAACTCCACTTACTATTAGCCTGTTTTTTTTTTTCCAAGTGCTTTTCTCAGATGGACTGATTTTAATTCTCACAACCACCCTAACAGTGAGTATTCTGTATTGTGATTGGAAAGAATCAAAAAGGAGAGTAGATATATAGGTTACAGGTACATTTTCTATTTCTCTCTGTATGTCTCTGTGAATCTGAACAAATAGAAGGCAGAACACTACTCACATCCCGGGGTAAATTTAATTGGGGGACTGGGTGGGCAACTTTTGTTTTCGGAGTTTTACTGGCTGATGCTGCTAATAGCGGGCTGAAATCACAGGTCATTACGGGAAGTGTCAACAAGAATCGGACAAATCAGAGTTCTCCTAAACCAAATGAGACCTTTGCAGAGCATGCCCTGTGGAAGGAGGAGTCTTACATTCTCACAAAGGAACACAGTACCTACAAGCTGTGCTGTTCAATATGGGAGCCACTGGCTACATGTGCTGACTAGTGCCACATATTAAAATTATCATTTTTTGCATGTTGTGTTAAGTAAAACATATTTTTAAGAGTAATTTTCCTGTTTCTTTTGCTTGTTTTAATGTGGCTACTGGAAAATTAAAAATCACACATGATTTTCATTACATTTCTTTTTTGTTTTTTACGCTAAGAACATTTAAAATGAGATTTGCCCTTGTAACAAATTTTACTTTTGTACACATAAGGCCCTGCTGTGTTGTCCTGGCTTGTCTGAAACTCCTGGCCTTAAGTAATCCTCCCACCTCACCCTCCCAAAGTGCTGGGATTATAGGCATGAGCCACTGCACCCAGCCTTGCGATGAATTTTTAGGTGCATACCACGGTATTGTTAATGATAGGCACGATGTCTTACGGAAGATCTCAAGAACTTTTTCATCTTTCTATGCAGACATCATCTATGTAGGTTGTTTGCATCCTTTCTGTAGAAAGGACATATCTACGGAAATAGAGAAAGACTCCTGGAGAGCTCCTTGTTCATCATGTCACCAGTGTCTGGGCTGGGAACTGCTTTCATATAAATTTTCAACTACAGCTCCCAGGCTACCATGCCCTGAAAAGAATCATTCAGAATTCCTTGTCTTTGCTTGTGCTATGCTCCCCATCTGGAGTTCCTTCCTCTTATCTTCCACCTCACTCACCTGGCATGCTCCTGAAATCCTTTAAACCCCAACTCAAACGTTCTCTGTTTCTTGTAGCTGCCCTTGAATGAATTGCTCTGTCTTCTGGGTTCCCGCAGCACCTTGAACCCATTTCCTCTGCTGTTGCTCTGACTGCCTTGTGTTTTAATTATTTATCTATTTCCATAGCTGCTCATGGAATCCCTTGAGATCAGGGACAAAGTAGCTTTAGATTCTCCTTAGGCAGAACCCTTCTTTTCCGCTTCCAAATAGAAGGGCACCCCCCATTGTTGCTGCAGCTGGTTCATATGGGATCATCTGTCAATGGTGTGTCTCTTCTTTCCAACTCCACCTTCAGTGGCTTTGCACTGTTGACTTGTAATTAGAGTATTTACATCACAGACATTGGCAGACAATGTAAATCAGGGCTTTTTCTGAGGAGTGGGGAAGGGAGAGCAAGTTGTTAAATATTTACCAGGTCACCCTGATCTGAAATTAAATGAAATAAAAGGCTTTTGCCACCTGCATCAGCCTTGGAAAATGGTCATTTTCTTGTGATTAGGTGACGTGAGTATAAAGAAATTCTGCTTTCTTTTTCTTTTTGGAGACGGAGTTTCGCTCTGTTGCCCAGGCTGGAGTGCAGTGGTGCGATCTCAGCTCACTGCAACTTCTGCCTCCCGGGTTCAAACAATTCTCCTGCCTCACCGCTCCCCCTCCCACTGCCCAAAGTAGTGGGGATTACAGGCATGCACTGCCATGCCTGGCTAATTTTTGTATTTTTTTTATTATACTTTTAGTTCTAGGGTACATGTGCACAGCGTGCAGGTTTGTTACATATGTATACATGTGCCATGTTGGTGTGCTGCACCCATTAACTTGTCATTTACATTGGGTATATCTCCTAATGCTATCTGTGCACCCGCCCCCACCGCATGACAGGCCCCTTGCTGTGTGATGTTCCCCTTCCTGTGTCCAAGTGTTCTCATTGTTCAATTCCCACCTATAAGTGAGAACATGCAGTGTTTGGTTTTTTGTCCTTGCGATAGTTTGCTGAGAATGATGGTTTCCAGCTTCATCCATGTCCCTGCAAAGGACATGAACTCATCCTTTTTTATGGCTGCATAGTATTCCATGGTGTATATGTGCCACAGTTTCTTAATCCAGTCTATCACTGATGGACATTTGGGTTGGTTCCAAGTCTTTGCTATTGTGAATAGTGTCGCAGTAAACATATGTGTGCATGTGTCTTTATAGCAGCATGATTTATAATCCATTGGGTATATACCCAGTAATGGGATTGCTGGGTCAAATGGTATTTCTAGTTCTAGATCCTTGAAGAATTGCCACACTGTCTTCCACAATGGTTGAACTAGTTTACAGTCCCACCAACAGTGTAAAAGTGTTCCTATTTGTCCACATCCTCTCCAGCACCTGTTGTTTCCTGACTTTTTAATGATGGCCATTCTAACTGGGATGAGATGGTATCTCATTATGGTTTTGATTTGCATTTCTCTGATGGCCGGTGATGAGCATTTTCTCATGTGTCTGTAGAAGTGTCTGTTCATATCCTTCACCCACTTTTTGATGGGGTTGTTTTTTTCTTGTAAATTTGTTTGAGTTCTTTGTAAATTCTGGATATTAGCCCTTTGTCAGATGAGTAGATTGCAAAAATTTTCTCCCATTCTGTAGGTTGCCTGTTCACTCTGATGGTAGTTTCTTTTGCTGTGCCGAAGCTCTTCAGTTTAATTAGATCCCATTTGTCAATTTTGGCTTTTGTTGCCATTCCTTTTGGTGTTTTAGACATGAAGTCCTTGCCCATGCCTATGTCCTGAATGGTATTGCCTAGGTTTTCTTCTAGGGTTTTTATGGTTTTAGGTCTAACATTTAAGTCTTTAATCCATCTTAAATTAATTTTTGTATAAGGTGTGAAGAAGGGACCCAGTTTCAGCTTTCTACATATGGCTAGCCTGTTTTCCCAGCAGCATTTATTAAATAGGGAATCCTTTCCCCATTTCTTGTTTTTGTCAGGTTTGTCAAAGATGAGATGGTTGTAGATGTGTGGTATTATTTCCGAGGGCTCTATTCTGTTCCATTGGTGTATATCTCTGTTTTGGTACCAGTACCATGCTGTTTTGGTTACTGTATCCTTGTAGTATAGTTTGAAGACAGGTAGCGTAACGTCTCCTGCTTTGTTCTTTTGGTTTAGGATTGACTTGGCAATGCAGGCTCTTTTTTGATTCCATATGAAATTTAAAGTAGTTTTTTCCAATTCTGTGAAAAAAGTCATTGGTAGCTTGATGGGGATGGCATTGAATCTATAAATTACCTTGGGCAGTATGGCCATTTTCAGGATATTGATTCTTCCTACCCATGAGCGTGGAATGTTCTTCCATTTGTTTGTGTCCTCTTTTATTTCATTGAGCAGTGGTTTGTAGTTCTCCTTGGAGAGGTCCTTCACGTCCCTTGTAAGTTGGATTCCTAGGTATTTTATTCTCTTTGAAGCAATTGTCAATGGGAGTTTACTCTTGATTTGGCTCTCTGTTTGTCTGTTATTGGTGTATAAGAATGCTTGTGATTTTTGTACATTGATTTTGTATCTTGATACTTTGCTGAAGTTACTCATCAGCTTAAGGAGATTTTGGGCTGAGACAATGGGGTTTTCTAAATACACAATCATGTCACATGCAAACAGGGACAATTTGACTTCCTCTTTTCCTAATTGAATACCCTTTATTTCTTTCTCCTGCCTGATTGCCCTGGCCGGAACTTCCAACACAATGTTGAATAGGAGTGGCGAGAGGGGGCATCCCTGTCTTGTGCTATTTTTCAAAGGGAATGCTTCCAGTTTTTGCCCATTCAGTATAATATTGGCTGTGGGTTTGTCATAAATAGCTCTTATTATTTTGAGATATGTCCCATTAACACCTAATTTATTGAGAGTTTTTAGCATGAAGGGCTTTGAATTTTGTCAAAGGCCTTTTCTGCATCTGTTGAGATAATCATGTGGTTTTTGTCTTTGGTTCTGTTAATATGCTGGATTATATTTATTGATTTGCATATGTTGAACCAGCCTTGCATCCCAGGGATGAAGCCCACTTGATCATGGTGGATAAGCTTTGTGATGTGCTGCTGGATTTAGTTTGCCAGTATTTTATTGAGGATTTTCACATCAATGTTCGTCAGGGATATTGGTCTGAAATTCTCTTTTTTGGTTGTGTCTCTGCCAGGCTTTGGTATCAGGATGATGCTGGCCTCATAAAATGAGTTAGGGAGGATTCCCTCTTTTTCTATTGATTGGAATAGTTTCAGAAGGAATGGTACCAGCTCCTCCTTGTACCTCTGGTAGAATTCGGCTGTGAATCTGTCTGGTCCTGGACTTTTTTTGGTTGGTAGGGTATTATTACCTCAATTTCAGAGCCTGTGATTGGTCTGTTCAGGGATTCATCTTCTTCCTGGTTTAGTCTTGGGAGGGTGTATGTGTCAAGGAATTCATGCATTTCTTCTAGATTTTCTAGTTTATTTGCATAGAGGTATTTATAGTATTCTCTGATGGTAGTTTGTATTTCTGTGGGATTGGTGGTGATATCCCGTTTATCATTTTTTGTTGTGTCTATTTGATTCTTCTCTCTTTTCTTCTTTATTAGTCTTGCTAGTGGTCTTTCAATTTTGTTGATCTTTCAAAAAACCAGCTCCTGGATTCATTGATTTTTTGAAGGGTTTTTTGTGTCTCTATTTCCTTCAGTTCTGCTCTGATTTTAGTTATTTCTAGCCTTCTGTTAGCTTTTGAATGTGTTTGCTCTTGCTTTTCTAGTTCTTTTAATTGTGATGTTAGGGTGTCAATTTTGGATCTTTCCTGCTTTCTCTTGTGGGCATTTAGTGCTATAATTTCCCTCTGCACACTGCTTTAAATGTGTCCCAGATATTGTGGTATGTTGTGTCTTTGTTCTCATTGGTTTCAAAGAACATCTTTATTTCTGCCTTCATTTCGTTATGTACCCAGTAGTCATTCAGGAGCAGGTCGTTCAGTTTCCATGTAGTTGAGTGGTTTTGAGTGAGTTTCTTAATCCTGAGTTCTAGTTTGATTGCACTGTGGTCTGAGAGACAGTTTGTTATAATTTCTGTTCTTTTACATTTGCTGAGGAGTGCTTTACTTCCAACTATGTGGTCAATTTTGGAATAAGTGTGATGTGGTGCTGAGAAGAATGTATATTCTGTTGATTTGGGGGGGAGTGTTCTGTAGATGTCTATTGGGTCTGCTTGGTGCAGAGCTGAGTTCAATTCCTGGATATCCTTGTTAACTTTCTGTCTCATTGATCTGTCTAATGTTGACGGTAGGATGTTAAAGCCTCCCATTATTATTCTGTGCAAGTCTAAATCTCTTTGTAGGTCTCTAAGGACTTGCTTTATGAATCTGGGTGCTCCTGTATTGGGTACATATATATTTAGGATAGTTAGCTCTTCTTGTTGAATTGATCCCTTTACCATTATGTAATGGCCTTCTGTCTCTTTTATCTTTCTTGGTTTAAAGTCTGTTTCATCAGAGACTCAGATTGCAACCCCTGCCTTTTTTTGTTTTCCATTTGCTTGGTAGATCTTCCTCCATCCCTTCATTTTGAGCCTATGTGTGTCTCTGTATGTGAGATGTGTCTCCTGAGTACAGCACACTGATGGGTCTTGACTCTTTATCCAGTGTGCCAGTCTGTGTCTTTTAATTGGAGCATTTAGCCCATTTACATTTAAGGTTAATATTATTATGTGTGAATTTGATCCCATCATTATGATGTTAGCTGGTTATTTTGCTTGTTAGTTGCTATAGTTTCTTCCTAGCCTCGATGGTCTTTACAATTTGGCATGTTTTTGCAGTGGCTGGTACCAGTTTTTCCTTTCCATGTTTAGTGCTTCCTTCAGGAGCTCTTTTAGGGCAGGCCTGGTGGTGACAAAATCCCTCAGCATTTGCTTGTCTGTAAAGTGTTTTATTTCTCCTTCACTTATGAAGCTTAGTTTGGCTGGATATGAAATTCTGGGTTGAAAATTCTTTTCTTTATGAGTGTTGAATATCGGCCCCCACTCTCTTCTGGTTTGTAGAGTTTCTGCTGAGAGATCCACTGTTAGTCTGATGGGCTTCCCTTTGTGGGTAACCCGACCTTTCTCTCTGGCTGCCCTTAACATTTTTTCCTTCATTTCAACTTTGGTGAATCTGACAATTATGTGTCTTGGAGTTGCTCTTCTTGAGGAGTATCTTTGTGGCGTTCTCTGTATTTCCTGAATCTGAATGTTGGCCTGCCTTGCTAGGTTGGGGAAGTTCTCCTGGATAATACCCTGCAGGGTGTTTCCCAACTTGGTTCCATTCTCCCTGTCACTTTCAGGTATGCCAATGAGACGTAGATTTGGTCTTTTCACATAGTCTCATATTTCTTGGAGGCTTTATCCGTTTCTTTTTACTCTTTTTTCTGTAAACTTCTCTTCTCACTTCATGTCATTCATTTGATCTTCAATCACTGATACCCTTTCTTCCAGTTGATCGAATTCACTGCTGAAGCTTATGCATTCGTCACATAGTTCTCGTGCCATGGTTTTCAGCTCCATCAGGTCATTTAAGGACTTCTCTACACTGGTTATTCTAGTTAGCCATTTGTCTAATCTTTTTTCAAGGTTTATTACCTTCTTTGCGGTAGGTTTGAACTTCCTCCATTAGTTCAGAGAAGTTTGATCGTCTGAAGCCTTCTCTCAACTCATCGAAGTCATTCTCCATCTAGGTTTGTTCCATTGCTGGTGAGGAGCTGTGTTCCTTTCGAGGGGGAGAGGCACTCCGATTTTTAGAATTTTCAGCTTTTCTGCTCTGTTTTTTTCCCTATCTTTGTGGTTTTATCTACCTTTGGTCTTTGATGATGGTGATGTATAGATGCGGTTTTGGTGTGGATGTCCTTTCTGTTTGTTAGTTTTCCTTCTAACAGTCCTAACAGTCAAGACCCTCAGCTGCAGGTCTGTTGGAGTTTGCTGGAGGTCCACTGGAGACCCTGTTTGCCTGGGTGTCAGCAGCAAAGGCTGCAGAACAGCAAATGTTGCTGCCTGATGGTTCCTCTGGAAGCTTCATCTCAGAGGGGCACCCGACCGTGTGAGGTCAGTGTGCCCCTACTGGGGGGTGCCTCCCAGTTAGGCTTCTTGGGGGTCAGGGACCCCCTTGAGGAGGCAGTCTTTCTGTTCTCAGATCTCAAACTGTGTGCTGGAAGAACCACTTCTCTGTTCAAAGCTGTGAGATAGGGACATTTAAGTCTGCAGAGGTTTCTGCTGCCTTTTGTTTGGTTATGCCCTGCCCCTAGAGTTGGAGTCTACAGAGGCAGGCAGACCTCCTTGAGCTGTGGTGGGCTCCACACAGTTTGAGCTTCCCATCTGCTTTGTTTACTTACTCAAGCCTCAGCAATGGCAGACGCCCCTCCCCCACCTCGCTGCCATTTTGCAGTTCAATCTCAGACTGCTGTGCTAACAATGAGTGAGGTTCTGTGGACGTGGGACCCTCTGAGCCAGGTGCAGGACATAATCTGCTGTGCCGTTTGCTAAGGCTGTTGGAAAAGCTCACTATTAGGGTGGGAGTGACCCAATTTTCCTGGTGCCGTCTTTCACAGCTTCCCTTGGCTAGGAAAGGGAATTCCCTGACACCTTGTGCTTCCCAGGTTAGGTGATGCCTCGCCCTGCTTTGGCTCGTGCTTGGTGGGCTGCATCCACTGTCCTGTCTCCACTGTCTGACAAGCCCCAGTGAGATGAACCCGGTACCTAGGTTGGAAATTCAGAAATCACCCGTCTTCTGCATTGCTCACACTGGGAGCTGTAGACTGGAGCTGTTCCTATTCGGCCATCTTGGAACCCACCAATTTTTGTATTTTTAGTAGAGAGCTGAGTTTCACCATTTTGACTGGGCTAGTCTCGAACTTCTGACCTGAAGACATCTGCTCACCTCGGCCTCCTAAAGTGCTGGGATTACAGGCATGAGCCATCGTGCCTTGCCAAGAAATTCTGCTTTCTGTTCAATCCAGACAGTTTGACGAGCTCTCCCTGAAGGCTGTAATTTCAGGCTCTGGTGGAGAGATGATGGATTAGACTAGGTGACTATGAAGTTTCTTCTCAGCTCTAAACTTCACTGATTCTGGGCATTATGCATTTCACTCATGAGTAATTAACATTTATAGTGCCCTACATTTGTGTATCCCTTATCTTTCTTTTTCTCTCTGGGAGCTTTCATACTGATTACATCTCTTGACACCTCTGTGAAGCAAGTGGGCAGATACCCTCTCCACCCAATAGAGAAGTTAATACATCCGCTGTAGACTTCTGCTTAAACTCAGATAGATTTGGAGGGTGGAGCCAAGATGGCCAAATAGGAACAGCTCTGGTCTACAGCTCCCAGCCTGAGCGACACAGAAGACAGGTGATTTCTGCATTTCCATATGAGGTACCGGGTTCATTTCACTAGAGAGTGCCAAACAGTGGGTGCAGGACAGTCGGTGAAGTGCACTGTGCGCGAGCTGAAGCAGGGCGAGGGATTGTCTCACTTGGGAAGCGCAAGGGGTCAGGGAGTTCAGTTTCCTAGTCAAAGAAAGGGGTAACAGACGGCACCTGGAAAATCGGGTCAGTCCCACTCTAATACTGCACTTTTCCAATGGGCCTGGAAAACGGCACACCAGGAGATTGTGTCCCACACCTGGCTCGGAGGGGAGGGTCCTATGCCCACGGAGTCTCGCTGATTGCTAGCACAGCAGTCTGAGATCAAACTGCAAGGTGGCAGCGAGGCTGGGGGAGGGGCGCCTGCCATTGCCCAGGCTTGCTTAGGTAAAAAAGCAGCCAGGAAGCTCAAACTGGGTGGAGCCCACCACAGCTCAAGGAGACCTGCCTGCCTCTGTAGGCTCCACCTCTGGGGGCAGGGCACAGACAAACAAAAATTCAGCAGGAACCTCTGCAGACTTAAATATCCCTGTCTGACTGACAGCTTTGAAGAGAGTAGTGCTTCTCCCAACACGCAGCTGGAGATCTGAGAACGGACAGACTGCCTCCTAAAGTGGGTCCCTGACCCCCGAGCAGCCTAACTGGGAGGCACCCCCAAGTAGGGACAGACTGACACCTCACTTGGCTGGGTATTCCTCTGATACAAAACTTCCGGAGGAACTATCAGACAGCTGAATTTGTGGTCTCAGGAAAATCCGCTGTTCTGCAGCCACTGCTGCTGACACCCAGCCAAACAGGGTCTGGAGTGGACCTCTAGCAAACTCCAACAGACCTGCAGCTGAGGGTCCTGTCTGGTAGAAGGAAAACTAACAAACAGAAAGGACATCCACACCAAAAACCCATCTGTACATCACCATCATCAAAGACCAAAAGTAGATAAAACCACAAAGATGGGGAAAAAACAGAGCAGAAAAACTGGAAACTCTAAAAAGCAGAGCACCTCTCCTCCTCCAAAGGAACGCAGTTCCTCACCAGCAATGGAGCAAAGCTGGACAGAGAATGACTTTGAATAGTTGAGAGAAGAAGGCTTCAGATGATCAAACTACTCTGAGCTACGGGAGGAAATTCAAAACAATAGCAAAGAGGTTAAAAACCTTGAAAAAAAATTAGAAGAGTGGATAACTAGAATAACCAATGGAGAGAAGGGCTTAAAGGAGCTGATGGAGCAGAAAGTCAAGTATCGAGAACTACGTGAAGATTGCAGAAGCCTCGGTAGCCGATGCGATCAACTGGAAGAAAGGGTATCGCTGATGGAAGATGAAATGAATGAAATGAAGCGAGAAGGGAAGTTTAGAGAAAAAAGAATAAAAAGAAACTAACAAAGCCTCCAAGAAATTTGGGACTGTGTGAAAAGACCAAACCTACATCTGATTGGTGTACCTGAAAAGGACGGGGAGAATGGAACCAAGTTGGAAAGCACTCTGCAAGATATTATCCAGGAGAACTTCCCCAATCTAGCAATGCAGGCCAACATTCAGATTTAGGAAATACAGAGAATGCCACAAAGATACTCCTCGAGAAGAGCAACTCCAAGACACATAATTGTCAGATTCACCAAAGTTGAAATGAAGGAAAAAATGTTAAGGGCAGCCAGAAAGAAAGGTCGGGTTACCCACAAAGGGAAGCCCATCAGACTAACAGCTGATCTCTCAGCAGAAACTCTACAAGCCAGAAGAGAGAGGGGGCCAATATTCAACACTCATAAAGAAAAGAATTTTCAACCAAGGATTTCATATCCAGCCAAACTAAGCTTCATAAGTGAAGGAGAAATAAAATACTTTACAGACAAGCAAATGCTGAGGGATTTTGTCACCACCAGGCCTGCCCTAAAAGAGCTCCTGAAGGAAGCACTAAACATGGAAAGGAAAAACCGGTACCAACCACTGCAAAAACATGCCAAATTGTAAAGACCATCGAGGCTAGGAAGAATCTGCATCAACTAACAAGCAAAATAACCAACTAACATCATAATGACAGTATCAAATTCACACGTAACAATATTAACTTTAAATGTAAATGGGCTAAATGCTCCAATTAAAAGACACAGACTGGCAAACTGGATAAGGAGTCAAGACCCATCAGTGTACTGTATTCAGGAAACTCATCTCACGTGCAGAGACACACATAGACTCAAAATAAAGGGATGGAGGAAGATCTGTCAAGCAAATGGAAAAGAAAAAAAGGCAGGGGTTGCAATCCTAGTCTCTGATAAAACAGATTTTAAACCAACAAAGATCAAAAGAGACAAAGAAGGCCATTACATAATGGTAAAGGGATCAATTCAACAAGAAGAGCTAACTATCCTAAATATATATGCACCCAATACAGGAGCACCCAGATTCATAAAGCAAGTCCTGAGTGACCTACAAAGGGACTTAAACTCCCACACAATAATAATGGGAGATTTTAACACCCCACTGTCAACATTAGACAGATCAATGAGACAGAAAGTTAACAAGGATATCCAGGAATTGAACTCAGCTCTGCACAAAGTGGACCTAATAGACATCTACAGAACTCTCCACCCCAAATCAACAGAATATACATTTTTTTTCAACACCACACCACACCTATTCCAAAATTGACCACATAGTTGGAAGTAAAGCTCTCCTCAGCAAATGTAAAACAACAGAAATTATAACAAACTGTCTCTCAGACCAGTGCAATCAAACTAGAACTCAGGATTAAGAAACTCACTCAAAACTGCTCAACTACATGGAAACTGAACGACCTGCTCCTGAATGACTATCGGGTATATAATGAAATGAAGGCAGAAATAAAGATATTCTTTGAAACCAACAAGAACAGAGACACAACATACCAGAATCTCTGGGACACATTCAAACCAGTGTGTAGAGGGAAATTTATAGCACTAAATGCCCACAAGAGAAAGCAGGAAAGATCCAAAATTGACACCCTAACATCAAAATTAAAAGAACTAGAAAAGCAAGAGCAAACACATTCAAAAGCTAGCAGAAGGCTAGAAATAACTAAAATCAGAGCAGAACTGAAGGAAATAGAGACGCAGAAAACCCTTCAAAAAATTTATGAATCCAGGAGCTGGTTTTTTGAAAAGATCAACAAAATTGATAGACTGCTAGCAAGACTAATAAAGAAGAAAAGAGAGAAGAATCAAATAGATGCAATAAAAAATGAAAAAGGGGATATCACCACTGATCCCACAGAAATACAATCTACCATCAGAGAATACTATAAACACCTCTATGCAAATAAACTAGAAAATCTAGAAGAAATGGATAAATTCCTCGACAAATACACCCTCCCAAGACTAAACCAGGAAGAAGTTGAATCTCTGAATATACCAACAGGTTCTGAAATTGTGGCAATAATCAATAGCTTACCAACCAAAAAGAGTCCAGGACCTGATGGATTCACAGCCGAATTCTACCAGAGGTACAAGGAGGAACTGGTACCATTCCTTCTGAAACTATTCCAGTCGATAGAAAAAGAGGGAATTCTCCCTAACACATTTTATGAGGCCAGCATCGTCCTGATACCAAAGCCCGGCAGAGACATAACCAAAAAAGAGAATTTCAGACCAATATCCTTGATGAACATTGATGCAAAAATCCTCAATAAAATACTGGCAAACCGAATCCAGCAGCACATGAAAAAGCTTATACACCATGATCAAGTGGGCTTCATCCCTGGGATGCAAGGCTGGTTCAACATACACAAATCAATAAATGTAATCCAGCATATAAACAGAACCAAAGACAAAAACCACATGATTATCTCAATAGATGCAGAAAAGGCCTTTGACAAAATTAAACAACGCTTCATGCTAAAAACTCTCAATAAATTAGGTATTGATGGGACGTATCTCAAAATAATAAGAGCTATCTATGACAAACCCACAGCCAATATCATACTGAATTTGCAAAAACTGGAAGCATTCCCTTTGAAAACTGGCACAAGACAGGGATGCCCTCTCTCACCACTCCTATTCAACATAGTGCTGGAAGTTCTGGCCAGGGCAATCAGGCAGGAGAAGGAAATAAAGGGTATTCAATTAGGAAAAGAGGAAGTCAAATTGTCCCTGTTTGCAGATGACATGATTGTATATCTAGAAAACCCTATTGTCTCAGCCCAAAATCTCCTTAAGCTGATTAGCAACTTCAGCAAAGTCTCAGGATACAAAATCAGTGTACAAAAATCACAAGCATTCTTGTACACCAATAACAGACAAACAGAGAGCCAAATCATGAGTGAACTCCCATTCACAATTGCTTCAAAGAGAATAAAATACCTAGGAATCCAACTTACAAGGGATGTGAAGCACCTCTTCAAGGAGAACTAGAAACCACTGCTCAACGAAATAAAAGAGAATACAAACAAATGGAAGAACATTCCATGCTCATGGGTAGGAAGAATTAATATCCTGAAAATGGCCATACTGCCCAAGGTAATTTATAGATTCAATGCCATCCCCATCAAGCTACCAATGACTTTCTTCACAGAATTGGAAAAAACTACTTTAAATTTCATATGGAACCAAAAAAGAGCCCTCATCGCCAAGTCAATCCTAAGCCAAAAGAACAAAGCTAGAGGCATCATGCTACCTGACTTCAAACTATACTACAAGGCTACAGTAACCAAAACAGCATGGTACTGGTACCAAAACAGAGACATAGATCAATGGAACAGAACAGAGCCCTCAGAAATAATGCCGCATATCTACAACTATCTGATCTTTGACAAACCTGACAAAAACAAGCAATGGGGAAAGGATTCCCTATTTAATAAATGGTGCTGGGAAAACAGGCTAGCCATATGTAGAAAGCTGAAACTGGATCCCTTCCTTACGCCTTGTACAAAAATTAATTCAAGATGGATTAAAGACTTACATGTTAGACCTAAAACCATAAAAACCCTAGAAGAAAACGTAGGCAATACCATTCAGGACATAGGCGTGGGCAAGGACTTCATGTCTAAAACACCAAAAGGAATGGCAACAAAAGCCAAAATTGACAAATGGGATCTAATTAAACTGAAGAGCTTCTGCACAGCAAAAGAAACTACCATCAGAGTGAACAGGCAACCTACAGAATGGGGAAAATTTTTGCAACCTACTCATCTGACAAAGGGCTAATATCCAGAATCTACAATGAACTCAGACAAATTTACAAGAAAAAAACAACCCCATCAAAAAGTGGGCAAAGGACATGAAATGACACTTCTCAAAAGAAGACATTTATGCAGCCAAAAAACACATGAAAAAATGCTCATCATCAGTGGCCATCAGAGAAATGCAAATCAGAACCATAATGAGATACCATCTCATCCCAGTTAGAATGGCCATCATTAAAAACTCAGGAAACAACAGGTGCTGGAGAGGATGTGGAGAAATAGGAACACTTTTACACTGTTGGTGGGACTGTAAACTAGTTCAACCATTGTGGAAGTGTGGCGATTCCTCAGGGATCTAGAACTAGAAATACCATTTGACCCAACCATCCCATTACTGGGTATGTACCCAAAGGACTATAAATCATGCTGCTATAAAGACACATGCACATGTATGTTTATTGCGGCACTATTCACAATAGCAAAGACTTGGAACCAACCCAAATGTCCAACAAGGATAGACTGGATTAAGAAAATGTGGCACATATACATCATGGAATACTATGCAGCCATAAAAATGATGAGTTCATGTCCTTTGTAGGGACATGGATGAAACTGGAAACCATCGTTCTCAGTAAACTATTGTAAGGACAAAAAACCAAACACCGCATGTTCTCAGTCATAGGTAGGAATTGAATAATGACAACTCATGGGCATAGGAAGGGGAACATCACGCTCTGGGGACTGTTGTGGGGTGGGGGTAGTGGGGAGGGACAGCATTAGGAGGTATACCTAATGCTAAATGACGAGTTGATGGGTGCAGCAAAACAACATGGCACATGGATACATATGTAACAAAGCTTCACATTGTGCACATGTACCCTAAAACCTAAAGTATAATAATAAAAAAAAAATTAAAAAACAGATTTGCACATAGTTGTTTTTGGTCTCTAATAGTTAGATGGTGGGGCTGCTGGATGAAGGTGAATCTCGAGGATGAACTCTAGGAATCAGAGAGGGCAAGGAAGCCACCTAAAGTCACACAGATACTGGGGAGCAGAACCTCATCAGTCCCAGGACTACTTTCAAGGTGAGGAACATTTGGGAGTGGTTGTGGTCCAGGAGAATGGAAAAATAATGTTAGCTATAGAATATCCACTATTTCAATAAAAGAACAGAACTGATTCAAAATTGAGATGGTTTAGTGTTTACTCCAAACCTCAACTGTATTAAAACCATTTTAATGGTTTTTTACTTCTTATTGGTGGCAATGTAAATTAGTTCAACCATTGTGGAAGACAGTGTCGCAGTTCCTCAAAGACGTAAAAACAGAAATACCATTTGACCCAGCAATCCCATTCCTGGGTATATACCCGAAGGAATATAAATCATTCTATTATAAAGATACATGCATGCGTATGTTCATTGTAGCACTATTCACAATAGCAAAGACATGGAGTCAACCTAAATGCCCATGAATGGATCAATGGCAGGTTGGATAGAGAAGATGTACGTATACACCATGCAATACTATCCAGCCATAAAAAAAAGAACAAGATCATGTCCTTTGCAGGAACATGAATGGCACTGGAGGCTATTGTCCTCGGCAAACTGATGTAGGAACAGAAAACCAGTACTGCATGTTCTTACTTAGATGTGGGAGCTGAATCATGAGAACACAGGGACACATAGAGGGGAGAAACAGACACTGGGACTTTTCAGAGGTCACAGATTGGAGGGTGGGAGGAGACAGAGGATCAGGAAAACAACTAATAGATACTAGGCTTCATACCCGGGTGATGAAATAATCTGTACAACAAAGCCCCATGATACAAGCTTACCAGTATAACAAACCTGCACATGTCCCCTTTAACTTAAATAAGACATTTTAGTCCAGACATTCACTGTTGAAACCATGAACTATGAAAAGGGCTGCCCTTTGTTTTTGCCACCCACCTTGCTGTTTCACTCTCTCGACTGTGATACTGTGCTTTCCAGAAAATAAGTTGCTTCATGGATCATAGGATCTTATTTTCTCCCTCCAGAGAGAATGGCACCCCAAATTGAAGATAAGCAGGCATTTTAGAAAGGTTTCAGAAAAGCATGGTAACTCTTTGAGTGACCTGTAATAAGAGAACCCTCTTAGGAGGTGAGGGAGGAGAAGCAGTTGGGATTTCATGAAATGACTGAGTAATTTTGACAAGCCTGGAGATAGGACTTCATACTCACTCCTCTACTTTGAATTTCTGCAACTTTGAGGCATATATTGTGTTTCAAACTAGACCAAAAGAAATAAATTCAGAGAGAAAGAAAACTCACCCAGAACATCGTTCAAAAAAAGAGTGCCCAGCACTTTGGAAGGCTGAGGCAAGAGGATTGCTTGAGCCTAGGAGTTCAAGACCAGCCTGGTCTTGAACATAGTGAGACCTCATCACTACGAGAAATAAACCATATTTTAAAAATTAGCCAGATGCGTGGCTACACCTGTAGTCCCAGCTGCTTGGGAGGCTGAGGTGGGAGGATTGCTTTAGCCTAGGAGGTTGAGACTGCAGTGAGCTGTGATCACACCACTGCACTCCAGCATGGGCAGCAGAACAAAACCTTGTCTTAAAAAAAAAAAAAAGTGAAAATACTTGTGTGTGTATGAGTGTGCACTAAACTTCAATAATGGCCCTTTTTGATGTAGCTCAGTCCTCATAACGCACTCATTAAAACCCTAGAAATAAAGATTTTAGTGCCATTCCATAGAACACTTAAAAAAATCTTGATAGGCATAAATTGTCTATGAATTTTACACTATGTGCCCTGATTAGTGGTTATGATTTTACTGCTTATACTCAAAAAAGTTTAGAATATACTTGTATAGAATTTTGGCTGCATTTTTCACTTGAAAAAGAGTTACAACTCTGTTTCCATATGGTAGACAGAGGAATCCCTCTAAACATGCGGCAACGGAGTTGCTTCTGTTTCTAAGAGCTGTCTATAGGACCTCTCCTCCAGTGGTGTGCTGCAGCCAGCTTGTATTGGCTGGCGAGAGCCGATTGTGAAATTTTAAGGAAACCTACCAGCTGGTTGATGTAATATTGGCAGCTAGAAATTGGCCATAGAGGGAGTATTTATACCGCAGAAACTGGAAAACGCTATAAACCAGTGTTTTTCTGTCCCAGAAAGTTGGTTGTTAAGCATTTACCAGCACACCACTGCTCTCCCTTGTATAGGAGACTCCCCTGTTACCACATTCCATCTCATTTAATCCTCAGATCTACAAATAAGTAGACAACTGTGTTGAGGATATAGAGTTTTCATTAAAAAAAACAAAGCAGAACAAAACAATGATCTAAACCCTACAGAAAATCGGGGACAATACAGGATTGTGTCTCCACCCCCCATTCCTCTCTAGGTATTTGGTAATTATTTATCCTCTCCATGTAGCCTTTCTTTTTATTCATTTTTCTAATCTAACTCAACCATTCTGAAATGTCAATGTGTACGTTAGTATGCATGTGTTGATAATACAAAACTACCTGCATGACACTTTGTGGGAATATTAGGGGCTTTTGAGGGTAATTTTAGTCATGCAAGTATTTTCCTGTAGTTGGCATAATACATTTTTTAAAAGCCAGAATGGTTGTGAATCCCACCTCTGCCACATTCAAGCTACTTAACTTCTCTATGCCTCAAATGAGGGTAATAATGGTACTTTCCCTCTACGCATCTTGGGAGGATTAATTGTGTTAATCTATGTAACATGTTTAGGATTATACCTTGTGTTTAGTTGGTGCGATGTTCATATTTGCTCCTATTGTTAGTAAGGAAGGGAGTGTTTTAATTGATGATTCTGGCAACTGACTGAGGGACAGATTGGGTGAGGCCAAGACTGGGAGATCAGTAAGGATCCCCATTTTACTGGTTCACACTGATCTTCCTGAATCAATTGATGGCATGTGGCTATTGAGTGTTACGTAGACCAAAGCAGTAGCCCTAAGCTGTGACTTAAAGGGCCTTGGTTGGTCACAAAAGATGACCACTTCCCCATGGGCGTCTATTTGATCAACTTCCATCTCGTTACTTTTGTTTGTTTGTTTGTTTGTTTGTTTTTTCTTGAGACAGAGTTTCACTCTTATTGCCTAGGCTGGAGTGCACTGGTGCAGTCTTGGCTCACCACAGCCTCTGCCTCCCAGGTTCAAGCAATTCTCCTGACTTGGCCTCCCAAGTAGCTGGGATTATAGACATGCATCTCCATGCCTGGCTAATTTTTTGTATTTAGTAGACATGGGGTTTCACCATGATGGTCGGGCTGGTCTCAAACTCCTAACCTCAGGTGATCCGCCTGCCTCGGCCTCCCAAAGTGCTGGAATTACAGGCGTGAGCCCCTGCACCCAGCTTCTAATTCCTTTTGGAGCTGAGGGCATAATGAAGAGAGGGAAGTAGGAGATGAAGTCAAAGACCAGGCAGATACCACACTTTGAAAAGACCTCAGAGGTCATGGTGAAAGTTTGGATTTCATATTTGCTGCAGTGGAAAGCCATGAGAAATTCTTAAGCAGGGGATTCTCCTGTCTCTCCTAGTGCCTTCTAAGCCAGGCTCTAGGAGAGATACAAAGCTACAGGTGGTGCCTCAGGGACTTGCAAATCAGAAGGTTCCATGCCTTCCCCTTTAGTGGGTATTATTTCATCTCTGTGAGCCCCCTTCTTACATCTTCCACATAAGCAAAAAAAAAAAAAACCCTTCACCACCTCTTGCAGTGTATGGACATGTGAAATGGCATGGGGTTGTAGCATGGTGTCATAATTAATAGGAAAAGGGCAAGCAAACTGTAGGACTTACCTAGCAAAACTGGAAAAGCTACAGACATGGCAGTGAGAAAAGATGGACACCGTTTCTCTCCTTGCTTAGTCCTGGTTTCTTCAGGGACCACCTTTGCGGTGGAGTTTGTCACATCTCCCAGATGCCCAGGCTGGTTTCTTACCTCCTTCTCCATCCAGGCCTTGTCTCATGTCCAGGGGCCAATAATAAAGATAAATTTGAGGAGTAATGAATAAAGACCCATTCCTTGTAGAGCAATAAATTTATCGTGGCTTAACTAATCTGGCACCATTTATGCCTGCTGCCTGCCTTTCTAGCCATCGAATGACTAATTGATAACTAATTTCCTCAATTTGCACTTCATTACTTATCACAGCAGAAAGGCTTATACCTAATTCTTTGAGCCAAAGAGACCCCATGAAATCAATGGAGATGGTACTTGCCAGGGATCTTGGCAAATTGGCCAGCTTTGCAGGAAAGGTGGACTCTTCTCAATAATACAGCTAACAGATACTGAGTGTTTATTGCATGCCAGGAGCTCGGCTAAGCACGTTACATTTGTATAAAAAATATAAGGGTTGTACAAGATGATGTAAAGGATAAAGCCCTTAACTGTATTATCTTAACACAGTAGAAATTTACCAATGATTTAATGTTATTCTTAACACAATAGAAATTTACTAATGATTTAATTCACATGTTTCCGGTTGGCAAAGGATGGGGGAGTTCTGTATTGCATTCTTCAGATTCATTGAGACCTAAAATTAAGAACCAAGTTGGCTGAGACTCTGCCATCATTACTGCATAGCTGCCAAGCTTGCCCTTGGTCTATATTCAGCCAGCAGAGGGAGAAACAGCATGAGGACCGTGGCGGGGAAGGTTTTATTTTTGCTTTTGTTTTTGTGTTTTTTTTTTGGAGTTGGAGTCTCACTCTCTTGCCAGGCTGGAGTGCAGTGGTGTGGTCTTGGCTCACTGCAACCCTTTCCTCCTGAGTTCACGCAATTCTCCTGCCTCAGCCTCCCGAGTAGCTGGGACTACATGCACATGCCACCACGCCCAGCTAATTTTTGTATTTTTAGTAGAGACGAGGTTTCACCATTTTTGCCATGATAGTCTCGATCTCTTGACCTCGTGATCTGCCCACTTCAGCCTCCAAAAGTGCTGGGATTACAGGCGTGAGCCACCATGCCCGGCCGGGTAGGAAGTTTTTAATAGGCCAGCCTAGAAGAACACATCATTTCAACTCACAGGGTGTTGCTTATAACTCAGTCACAGGGAGACCAGGAAATGTGGTGTAGACGTGACCCAGGAGGAAATGAGTTTTGTTGGACAGATTGCCACATGCTTGTGATTTTATTTAATTCTTACAGCTGTGCCATGAAGTTGATCCTCATCCCCACTTCACAGATGTGGAAACTGAGGCTTGAAAAGTTTAAGTAGACTTGACAGTAAGTGGAGGAGCAGAGTCTTCAGCTTGTCATCTGTCTGATTTCTGGGGTCATGCTTCTACTACTCTGCTAGACTACTTCTCTTGGGTCTCAAACAATGAGAAGCTCTGACAATAAATATTTCCCCTTCACTACTCTCGCTGGTCATCACCACTGCAGCTGACCCTGACTCACTATGAAGTTCTCTACTGGTCAGCCATCACGTCTGCCTATGGCACTGAGCTTCCCAGAAAAACATCTCTGGAACTTCCAGCAACCTGGGGTTGGAAGCCTGACGGGACCCAAGTTGGGTGATACAGAATTCTGAGGCTGACCACTCATATGTGCGGGGGCACAGAGCAAATGTTAAATTGAGCCAGGAAAGACTCCACCAATTAGCGCTTCTTCTGAACTCTGCCGTCCATTGGCTTTTTAACAAATGATGCTATTAATCCTACATGTTCTCGATTCTTCACTTTCTTCATGGGGGAAAAAAAGTTGAAGGCGATATCGTGGTATTTATCCTTGAAATAATGTTGCCATAGTTACCTCTCAGCTCTATTATAACAGTAGTGCCATAATTGGAGCACGGAGACCTGGAGATGCTCTTGTAACTGTGAGCTTGGTCCCTGGGTTGGGCATGAAATGCATCTCTTAGATTGAGGGAGAAAGAAGTGAGGTTGGCCTCAGCAATTAACCCCAAAGCGCAGCACAGTGGTCCTATCTGTTGGATGAGAGCATTGCTTGGTGGTGTCCAAAGTGAGCCATTTCTGTGAAGTTGCTTTGTTTTCACATTGTTTTACAGTGACACTCTTAGAATGCAAGAATGTAGTGTCTCCATGGAAACTGGAAATGTACAAAATTAAAGCCTCAGAATAGGAAAGCTTCTATGAGCACAGTTCTGGTGATCACTAATAAAGAAATGATGTGTTGTAAGTACAAGGTGTTGGATGTCAGGGAAGACGTGGAATGATAAATTTGACATCCTAATCTAATCCAAGACCTTCACTTTTTGGACAGGGTGGGAGAAAGGTTATGAATGCATATCTAGGGAATGTGTGCTCCCCTAGACAGGAAAAAGGTTTGTTAGTGTCCCACTGTGGCAAAGGAGTAGCTGACCCTCCATGCAACATGAACTTGACTCCCCTTACCTCTTGTGTATACGCAAAAGGAAAGAGTTAGTGGGTTGTGAGAGGGGCAGTGTGATACATTGGGAAGACACCATTTGCAGTTAGACTATAGGTGAGTTTCATGACTTTGAGCAAATTCATTAAACCTCCATTTGAACGTCCATTTCTACTTCCATAAAATGGGGAGGCTACTAGTATATACTTCTCTGAAGAACATGCTTCCTTTCTTCACTTTCCTTTTGATGCTCATTTTTGGCAGTATCAGCAGGGGTTCATTAGCCTAACTTCCTATCCATGAAGGCAAGGTTCAGTTTAGAATGTCTGAATCTGCATCTTAGCCTGAGGTGTGTGTTCAGCTTACAGAAGAACCAGTGGAAACAGGAAGCCATCTCTGGGTACACATGCTGTTTGCCCATAGTGGGAATTGGTGAACTCCTTAGAGAGATGTGCCTCTGTTTGATGCTTGTATTTCCTTGGTGGATCCTCCTCCACGTCTCTCACCGCCTTGTACAATTCCTGACCTCTCATTTGCCTCCTTACATCATGTCTTGATACATTGGCAGAAATGCCACACAGTTGTATCAGGGCATTCAAATGCATACACCTCTCAGGCTCACCTGCAGCCCCTGCAAATTCAGAGTTTTCTTAATTTCTGTAACTCTTTCTATTTCTGTATTTAATGGCACAGAACAGGGGGTTCCTTTTGCCTCCAGTGCTAACCATCTCCATTTGGGTAGAACCAAAGCTCTCATACTGATCTCCTTTCCTGTCTGAATACCTTGCAGTGTTTCCCATAAGCCTGTCTGTCTTTCTCTAAAAAGATGGCAGTTACCACTTTGGCTGGCTGGCGTTTTTCTCATATGCCTGATCCTGTAACAGTATTCCTCTCTGGGATATTTTTCTTGGCACCGCAAGCACTTCTCCCTCACCAGTGCAGGGAAGGCTTTGATAGTTCTTGGACATCTTGATCAAACGGCCTTAATGCTGCAACCACCTGCAGTTTTACTGTTTAAAACTTCCACATCCCCTTTTGTGTGTATTTCAACTGCACTGAAAATGTAGGTTTCTATAATCTTGTAGATGGCTATAAATATCCCCATTGGGTTAAAAAAAAAAACCTTGTATTTGAGCCTCAATATGCTGAGATGTGTTGTGATCTAGTAAATAGCAGGAATTTTTTGCTTACCTAGTATTTATTGAGTAGCTGTTACATATCAAATAAAGCACCTGACTTTGTTAGGGTGACCAGGTTGTCCAGATTTGCCCAGAATGTTCCCAGTTTTACCACTGAAAGTCCCATATTCTGGGGAAACTGGAAATCTATGGTCCCAGGCAAACAGACAATTGGTTGCCTTAGGCACTAGGGGTAAATTGGTAAACAAGACAAAATTTCTACCCTCAAGGAGCTGACAGTTTGATAAACCAGAAAATAAAAATAAACACTCAGCAATTTCACACACACACACACATATATATATATATACATACAGACACACACATACATATATACCCCCAAAGAATTGTAAGTAGGTATTCAATTACCTGTCCATATACGTGAGTAGCAGCATTACTCACGATAATAATACGGTGAAAAGAACCACATTTCTATCAACAGAGGAGTAGATAAATTGTGGTGTATCCCTACCATGGAATACTATTCAGCCCTAAAAAAGGAAAGAAGTACTGGTGTGGATGAACCTTGAAAACATGATGCTAAAAGTGAAGGAAGGCAGACAAAAAAGGCCACATCTTGTACAATTCAGTTTATGTGAAATATTTATTATGTTGGTGCAAAAGTAATTGTGCGTTTTTGCCATTATATTGAAAGTAATTTGAAAGTAATGACAAAAACCACAATTACTTTTGCACCAACCAAAATGAATAGGTAAATCCATAGAGACAAAAAGTAGGTTAGTCGTTACTGGGGGCAGAAGGGAGAGAGGAATAGGGAGTGAGTGGGGTTTCCCTTTGGGGTGATGAAAATATTTTGGAGCTAGATAGGAAAGGTGGTTGCACAGCCTGGTGAGTTCACTGAATGCCACTGAATTATTCACTTTAAAATGGGTAATTGTATGTTATGTAAACTTCACCTCAGTGAAAAACAGATAATGTGGTAACTGATAGGATGGTGGCCAGTAGAAGGTTCTGGGGCAGGAAGGATCCAGGTGGTAAACAGTGAATGCTAATGCAAGAGTTAGGTCAGAGAAAAGATGAAGGGGTAGTGTTTCAAGCAAAACAAGAAATGTTTGTGTAGATGTGGGAGGCAGGGGAGCCCTCTCGCTGCTGTTTATTTTGTGACATCGTGATGCACATCTCGTATGTTAAGGTGACTTCTCAAGAGTATATACAAGCAGAAAGCTGGGATCACCTGCAGAATGTGCCCCCTCAACTTTTTCAAATGGTTTTCTAGCCACTCAGCTGCAAAGAGATAGGTCTGGCCTTGCTATCTGGTAATTATTTCCCAAGGAATATGTTCGTAGAGGCTTTGTATTAGCTGTTCTCATTCTGCTAATAAAGATATGTCCAATACTGGATAATTTATAAAGGAAAGAGTTTCAGTTGACTCACAGTTCCACATGGCTTGGGAGTCCTCACAATCATGGCAGAAGGCAAGGAGGAGGAAAGTCATGTCTTACATGGCAGCAGGTAGGAGAGCTTGTATAGGGGAACTCCCCTTTATAAAACCATCAGATCTCGTGAGAACTCACTATCACGAGAACAACATGAGGGTAACTGCCCCCATGTTTCAGTTACCTCCCACCGGGTCCTTTCCAGGACACATGGGAATTATGGGAGCTACAATTCAAGATGACATTTGGGTGGGGACACAGCAAACCCTATCGGGCTCTTTGGCTAAATGGGTAAAAAAATAAGGTGAGATGTCACATTCTCTGGGAAGACATTCAGTGTCAGCAGGTGACTTGATGCTGGGGTGATATCCCCACTGGAGGGGCCAAACATCCTAGGTCTGGTCCTGACACAGCTTCCCGTATCATAGTGACCCCAGAATCAAAGGAAGTTTCAACCCCTCTGAGGAGGCAGGGATAGGAATGAGCTTCATGGCAGAGTTTGAATTTGGGCTCTGCCCTTTGTCACCTGTGCCTGCTTGGGCAGGTGAACTTCTCCAAGCAGCAATATCATCATCTAGAAAAGGGGGATGGAAGTAAAAATGGATCTGTTGTAAGAATAAATGAATTTTCCTGCAAAACCAATAGTATACGCTGTCTGGCAAATAACAAGCACTCAATAATTATTAATTTTCTCCATTCTTTCCTCTTCATCCTAGACTTAATTAAGGTGTATCGTTGAAGCTGTGAATAAGCAGTTCACAAAAAGAGAAATCTAAATGGCTGGGACACTTGGAAAAATGTTCAGACTGGGTATCAACAAAGGATTCAAAAGTGAAATAAGACATCATTTTTTCTCCTAGAAATTAAAGCAAAAAAGAACAACAAAAAAAACGAAAAAAGAAAAGTCAAGTCAGTATTGGCCAAGAGGGTTGGGAGTCAGACAGTCTCATACCAGGCTGGTAGAAATACAACGTGGAACAACCTTTTGTGGGGCAGTTTGGCAATAAGACTAATATGCTCGTTTCAAAAGCCTTAAATGCACATTTGTGCTTTGACCCGGCAATTCCACTTCGGGAAATTTACCCGCGGGGAATAATTAAGGATGTGTTCGCAAACTTAGCCGCAGAAGGCACTCTATGAATAGTTGTTAAATGAAGAAGTAAGGGGTACTCATTGCTGCATTGTTTATAATAATGAAAATTCCAATAACGGGGGAAAAAATCAAATAAATGATAGTTCTGGCCTTAAAATGGAATCCTCTGCAGCCATTAAATATGATTTGGTAAACACATTTGGATAACTCTGTCATTTACATAGGTCTGGGAAGATATTTCTGATTCCTCAAGTGAAAAATTATGTTAAATGGCATATTGCATGGCTTTGGCTTGTTCAAAAATACATATCCGTAAATAAAATTGGGAAGAAAACCTCTTGAAGGATATATAGCAATATGTGCAAAGCAGTTATTGCTGAATGGTGACACTGTGAATGATTTTTTAATTTCCTCCTTTTTGCTTTTTGGTATATTCTCAGCATGTACTGTTTGCACATATCTGTTTTTAAAGAAAAACCTAATGTTAAAATAGAGGGACTTGTTAGGATGGGGGTGTGTGGTTGGAAATCAAGACAAGAAAGTAGAACATAAACGCGCCCAACAGAAGAATGTGGGGCATCTGGCTGGGTTAGAAGTCCAGCGTGATTTGGGCAGCCTTCCTTCCCCGATGTTGGCACTGTAAGCTTTTTCAATTGCAGATCCACACTCGGATCAGAAGGAGGCTTGGTTTGGCCTGGACCCTCCTTAGGAAGTGTCATGTCTGGGAAACACACACAAGAGCGCTTCTTTGTTCATGCTGTTCGTTGCCCAAGTTGGCTGTGCTTGGGGGTGACTCACTCCCAGCTACAGTGATGCAAACGTGTGTCCCCGGGCTGGGCTGTGCAGACAGCCTGTGCCCACATCTTGGAGGGAGACAGAGCCAGATTCTGGCTGTGAGAAAAGCCCCTGGCCCAGGAGGCTCTTGGGGATGAAGGGGGGATATCTTTACCTTTTCTTATCCTCATATTTTCACTGAGTAAATTGCTGCGATGGAACATAATTGCTTTTCATTTTATTTTTAAAAATTGCTGCCAAGGCAATCCGCCGGCCTCCTGAAGTCAGCACAAATCTGAAAACACTCACTCCAAGGGAATATTTTGAAAACTTGGATTTGAAAAGCGATGTACCCCCAACGATCAGCAGGTCGAGGTTCAACCGACTGTGGTAACTTGGTTGCACTTTAGCCCCAGAGATTCACAGAGCTCATCACTTCCTTTCTCATTGAAGCCTTTGCTCAAATGCTCCCTTCTGAGATGACACTCCTCTGAACGTGCTGGCTGTCTTAAGTAGCAACTCCTTCTTTTGGCTTTCCCAGATCTCTTTTTTATTTGCAGATATGTATCCCACACTGGCATTATATTATTTCTTATTTCTTTATTCACCTGTTTACTTGTCTATCTCCTATGCTAGAACACATGCACCTCAAGGGCAGGTACTTTATCCTATTCATTGCTGTACCCCCGTGGTTAGTATCACATCAGGCACACAGTAGGTGTCTAATAAATACTTAACTAATGAAAGAATAAGAGAGAAGGATGTGAAAGTCTTTTGCAACCTGGAAGACACTGTGGGGCAGTAGGGTGTGGGTAGGATGATTGCATTTCGGCTACTCCAACTCTCCAGCTCACAGCCAATGTCATCTGGACCCCACATCATAGTTAGATGGGCTGTTCTTAAGTTATTAATAGTCCTGGAATACCAGGAATATCTATAATGGCATTCTGCCTCAATGCTGGAAGGTACCAGAGGCCTTGAGTTTTCCTTGGTGGGGAGGACAGGACTCCTTTCTTCACCAGAAGCTGAGTAGATGCTAGCGCCAAGCCTTCTGTAAAGCCTGCAGAACCATGAGCCAATTAAACCCCTTTCTTTTATTATTATTATTATTTATTATACTTTATCCCTTTTCTTTATAAATTACCCAGGCTCAGGTATTTCTTTACAACAATGCAAGAATGGCTTAACAGAGCTTCTCTGATTTCCCTAAGATGCTAGAGAAAAGAGAGCGCAATGAATAGGGGAGGGAGAAGGGCCCATCCCTTGCATGCTGAGACGTAGTAAGGAACCCCAAGGGAAGAAAGAGGCAATTATCAGTAAACCAACCTGGACTCAGTTCCCTCACACCTGTACACTTGGATTTTGGTCAAATCATAACCTCAGCTTCAATTCCTCCATCCTTCAAGTAAGGTGAAGAAAATCTGCCCTGCCTACCTGTCATTATAGCCATCATCATTTTTATCATTACAGCTTATTAAACATTTATTATTTACCAGCCACAGAAGCAGGCACTCTGCATATGGCCTTTTATTCAGTTCCTGTGATCGCCCTGTGAAATAAATACAGTTTTGTCCATTTGAAAGAGGAGAAAGGATAAGGTAGGAAAGGCAAAGTAGTTTCCCCAAGTGCCCTTGGGCTTCAGGTGCCAGACCAAGGCTCGCAGGGTACCTGATGCTGTGTTTTATGAATCAGGAAACACCATCAAATGTCACCAGTACCTTTCCAAACATGTTCACAGGCAAGCATGTTTGCAAGCAATCATCTCTTCTAATTATTGGGAAGCCCTTGGGTGGGAGCTGGGAGACTCTTTCCAGCCTAGCCTAAGTAGGTAAACTTAAAGAATACACATGTCCTCTCCAGATGTGCTTAAATCTGATCACTGGAGCCCAAACCCAACAAGAACAGGGTGAAGGATACCAGCAGCAGAGCACTCCCCCAGTCTAAAACAACACTGTGGTTTATAAAAGGTCAAGTTCAATCAACCAGTTGTTTTCCAAGGGAAAAAAGTCAAATTTCAATTTCAATACACATGTCTTTGGAGGGGGAAAAATCCCATTAAAAACTCTTACCAGCAAATGATAATTAATTCAAATCCACCTTTGACCCTTCTTTCCCAGAGTCAACCACAGTTACCATGAGAGGCATAGAGACATTTCATGAAGGTAAGGACTTTGTCTAGTTCATGGCTGAATACCTAGTGCCAGACACACAATAAGTGCTTAATAACTACACATTAAAGAATGGCTGTCCAGCAGGTGGCTGCTATGGATTCTCTGCAAACACTCTAAGAGATATGGTACTTTGCAATTCAACCCAAAATGGCGGGGTATGGACTCACCCCAAGGGAGAAAGGATGCCTTGTGTTTTCAAAATCAGCCAGTGAAGCACCTCAGCCTGGTGTTTGAGTTTACAGCCTTTGGATATGGACTCTGGCTTTGCTGCAAGAACAGGATGCTCATTCCTAGAGTTCCAGGCACTAATGGCAAGAACAAGGATGGGAGTGTGGAAGGATTCCTAGTCTCCCATGGAAAAGACAACCTTGCTCGTCAGTGGGGTGTCTGCAGTCTGTGGTGTTCCACCACTACCCAGCTACATGGTTACTGCTGTTGCCATCTTTGTCTCTGGGGTGCTGAGGTTGGTTTACAACACTGGAGAGTCAGCCCAGTGGGACAGTGGGGACTAGCTTGGTAGTGTGCATGTCATGAAGCAGCCAATAGCTCAGAGTTCTGTCCTCCGGATCAAGGAATAATCAAGGTTTCTGGAACCTTCCAGCATTGAGGCTGAATACCATTATAGGTGTTCCTGGTATTCCAGGACTATTAGGAACTTAAGAACAGCCTGTCTAGCCATTATGTGGGTGGGGTCCAATCATGGCAGAAGGAGAAGGGGCATCTCACATGGCCAGAGGGGGAGCAAGAGAGAGAGGAGGAGGTATCATGCATTTTAAAAAACAGATCTCGGCTGGGCACGGTGGCTCATGCCTGTAATCCCAGCGCTTTGGGAGGCTGAGGAGGGCGGATTACGAGATCAGGAGGTCGAGACCATCCTGGCCAACATGACGAAACCTCGTCTCTACTAAAATGCAAAAATTTAGCTGGGTGTTGTGGCACATGCCTGTAGTCCCAGCTACTTGGGAGGCTGAGGCAGGGGAATTGCTTGAACCCGGGAGGCAGAGGTTGCAGTGAGCCAAGATCGCATGACTGCACTCCAGCCTGGGCAACAGTGCGAGACTCTGTCTCAATAAACAAACAAAGGGAAAAACAGATCTCATGACAGCTTACTACCATGAGGACAGCACCAAGCCATGAGGGATCCACCCCCAGGACCCAAACATCTCCCACCAGGCCCCACCTCCAATGTTGGGGACCACATGTCAACATGAGATTTGGGTGTGGACAAACATCCAAACTGTATCAGAAGGTAAGCCTACCCACCCTGCTTCTGCCCTCAAGGCCCTCTGCTCTCTATCCCTCCCCACCAAATCCCACTTTATTTCCCTTAATCTTTCACTGGGGAGTCACTGTTTACAAAGTCCTCTCATCTTTAAACTTCTACTTACAGTTCAGTACGTGCTACTTCTTGCAAATAATGAGCTCTCTACATTTAGTTCCCATCACCCTATTTCAGGGTTTTCTGTGTCTGTTAGTTTGCTTCTGGGTGTTGTGGTTTTCACGTTGTAGGAATTGATGTCTCAGTCAGTTGTATAATGTAAGTCCCACCCTTTAAGACAAGAAACTGTGTTTGCACACCCTAAGTGTTCCCTCCAGAGCCCCAACCTAGGGCTGGGCATTGAGTCCCAACCACAGGTTAAGGGTGAGGGATAGGTTTGTAGAAATACCCTACAAGTAATAAAGAATCTACAAGACAGCATCTCCTCTTGTCTGCTTTTGGCCTGTGTTATTTTCCTGACTTCAGGGAGAAGAGGTGGAGAGCTGTTCATGGTTGAAGGATTACTGGAAGGAAGGGTTTCTCTTGGTCCAACTAGGTCAAGATGGGATGCTGCCCAGAGGACCTCCATGGAAATCCATTAACTGAGAGAAACCAAGCTATGGGAGTGAAGGTTGGTGGCTGAATTGCCCATTCAGCTGGGGAGAGGTGGGTGAATACCTGAAGGTAATGTGGATAGAAAGGAATGAAGCATGTGTGTATGGGTTCAGAGCCCCTGTGCAGACATCACACTGGAATAGATGTGTCCCTACGAACCCTGCGTGAGTTTCCAAGCTCACATGCATCTCCAGCTTCCTGCTCTTGTCACACGCCTTCCAAGGACACAACGGGATTTGCCAGGATGTTCTTGATGTCTTCCCCTTGGTATTTATAGGGTGGCTTTCCACTGGACTCCTGAAAAGGCATAAATGAAGCTTTGTTGACAGGGGAAGCCTGTTTGCTGTAATTAGATATTTAAAGACCCTCATTAGTTGCCTTTGCTGGGCCTAATACTCAGCAGTACCAAAATGAGGGGCTCTCGACTTTGGCTGCCTCCTCCGCCTCACTCAGCATCGTTCTTTGAGGATTCCTATTTGTATTTCTTCACAGCCTTTAAGCCTCATGACCATACTCTTGACCTAATGAAGTCCCATTACTTTCTGTCTGCAGACAAAAAAAAAAAAATTGTATATATTTTTCAGTTAGAAAAGGTTAAGAAACAGTCAGGCCACCCATCAGAATGAATGTATAGCTCACCCAGCTATGCAATTATCCAAAAATAACCCATTTCTATTTGCAAGAGTAGACTGCATTTAAATAAGCATTCTCTTCAAATAAACTTTCATTAAGTCAGATTTCTCTATAGTCTGCAAGCTTAATGAATGCATGTGCGGCCGCGTGGGATATATAGGATTTACCTCCATGCCTAGTTTTTGGAGCGTGAGAGAAGTGGATCCGTAATGAGATAAGTGAGCCCATTTTGGTAGAGGCACCGTTGATTTAACAAAGGAAATGCTGAAATGTGCATCAAATGGGGGCGCTAAGATAACTGAGCTTCTGAGGAAACGGCTGCTAAAATGTTAAGAGTCCTACGGCTGTTTTTTTCTTTTGCATATTATTAGAAACTCTGATTTCAACATGACCTCCCTGTTTAGACCGCCTTAAAATACTTGTTTCCCCACCTTCCACGTGGCATTGTCAGGAAGGGGGTATCTGGTGGACAGGGAATAGCTACAGGTGCAAAATGCAGAATACCATGTTTCCAGTGTTTTCGGCCCACATGACATACCAGCGTGGATCCTGTTTGAAAGCTACCAGGTGGTAGCATTTATTTTGGCTGAAACTCTGCATCATCGCCACAATCTGCTCTTCTGTGCATTCCTTTTGCGTCGATTCCACTCTGCCTGCCGGGGAGGAAGCGGATGATTCTGAGCCCAGCCCACGTAGGTGCTGTTGAAACAGGAGGTCAGCCAGCCTCTGCTGCTTCTGGGGGGCTTTAGTAGCAAATGGCTTCTGTTGTGTCCAAATGGAGCCTCCTCCACGGAACATGGGTATGAGATGCCCAGAGAAAATGCTGGACCACATGGACCGTCACTGTTTTTTGTTTGTTTGTTTGTTTGTTTTTGTTGTTTTTTTTTTCTTGTAACCCATTGTATTTAAGTGGTTTAGATTATCAAAGGAAAAAAAAATAGGAAATCCAGGCAGTGGGATAGAGAAGAAGTCAAACGGGGCTGCCTGGAGCTCCATCAGTGAGTGTCAAACAATTTTTTAGCAGAAAGCCTTGTTATAAAGCCTATAAACTACCAGCAGTTCAAAAAGAAAAAAATAGAGTCAATTAAATATTGATATATAGGAGATGGAAGATAAGTGAGTTGACTGCATTTAAACCTGACCTTTTTTTGATGGGAAACACCTTATGAATATGTCATCAGCTAAATTGTGTCCCCTCAAAATTCATACGGTGAAGTCCTAACCCCAGGTGCCTTAGCACGTGACCTTATTTGGAGACGGGTGTTTATAGAGCTAATCAAGTAAAAATCAGGTCATTAGGGTGGGCCCTAATCCAATATGACTGGTGTCCTTATAAGGAGGAGAAATTTGGGCTGGGTGCGGTGGCTCACGCCTATAATCGTAGCACTTCTGGAGGCTGAAGCAGGCGGATCACTTGGTAGTCAGGAGTTCGAGACCAGCGTGGCAAACATGGTGAAACCCCAACTCTACTAAAAATTACAAAAAAAAAAAATTAGCCAGGTATGGTGGCAGGCGCCTGTAATCCCATCTACTTGGGAGGCTGAGGCAAGAGAATTGCTTGAACTCAGAAGGGGGAGGTTGTGGTGAGCTGAGATCATGCCCCTGCACTCTAGTCTGTGCAACAGAGTGAAACTCCCTCTCAAAAAAGGAGGAGAAATTTGGAGACAAACAAATACAGGAGGAAGATCACGTGATGACATGGGGAGAAGAGGGGCCATCTACAACGAGAGGGTCCTGGAACAGACCCTTCCCTTGCAGCCCTCAGGAGGAATCAAACCTGTCAATACCTTTATTTTGGACTTCTGGCCTCCCAGACGACAAGATAGTAAATTTCTGTTGTTTGAGCTACCCAGTTTGTGGTACTTTGTCATGACAACCCTAGCAAATTCTTGCAGGATGTGGGAGACATGGATACCTGGGAAGAAAATTAGGCTCTGAGTATAGGTATGTCCTAGAGACTTGTACTCCTCTGGCTAAGGGAGAGGTTACAGAGGGTGGAGGCAGATAGAAGCTAAACTATAGAGAAGATTTACTGTGGAGGTAAGAATGAATGTGGCTCTAGCCAGAGTAGTTTGGGTGATTACAGGTTGTGGGTGTTTTTGTGCGTGGGTGTATATTAATGTTTGAGGTGACTATGCTTAAGTGAGAAGCTCTCATGTTGGACCTGAGGTAGGACATCAACAGGACTTTTTTCAGAACACCAGTCAGAACCCCGCTGATCAAAACAGGATGCAATAATGAAACTGGCCAAAACCAGCTAACAGCAAGATGGTGATGAAAGTGACCTCTAGCTGCCCTCACTGCTCATTGTATGCCAGCTATAATGCATCAGCATAAGCCATTCCCATCAGTGACATAAGTTTACAAATGACATGGTAACACCTGGAAGTTACCTTACAGGATTTAAAAGGGGAGGAACCCTTGGTTCAGGAAGCTCCCCACCCCTTTTCCAGGAAATTCATGAATAACCCACCCCTTGTTTAGCATGTAATTAAGGAGTTGCTATAAATAAAGCTAGCCAACAGTACACAAGTGCTATCTGCCCATGGGGTAGCCCTGCTGTTTCTGTGGAGCAGCCATTTTCCTGTTCTCGGTTGCTCTAGTAAACACGCTTTGCTTTCATTTTACTCTGTTGGCTCGGTCTTGAATTCTTTCCTGCACATAGTCAAGAACCCTCCTGGGCTGAGCCTCAGTTTTGGTGCTCGCCTGCATCAAACTGATTTATTCCCCTGTTTAAACACCTAATGTCCAGTGAACTGGCAGGATGTGGGTGGCCTAGAAGAAAATAGCACAGAGCTTTTAGAACTGTATGCCAAGCCCATGACAGACATCACTAGTTGATCACGGCACTCTTTTTCTCTGAGCTGAGTCTTCTTGCCTCCCCATCTTTCTTAATGGGTAAACAGGACAGGCACAACCAGTTATTCCAACCTGGCAGGTGAACTCTGTTTCCTGTCTCTGGCCACGACCCTTTTTGCTGGAGGTGTGGTCTGCAAACGAGCAGTGTTGGCATCATGGAGTCTCCTGGAGGAGACACAAAACCTGAGGCTGCCTCCCAGACCTACTGAGTCAGAAACGGCATTTTAAACTGTGAAATGAAAGAGTAAAATGAAAGCAAAGCATGTTCACTAGAGCAGCAGAGAACGGGAAAATGGCTGCTCCATGACACAGCAGGGCTACCCCATAGACAGCATTTGTGGACTGCTCGCTAGGTGCAAGTGCAACCTAGGTGGTTGGTCTGCACGTTAAGGTTGTGAGAAGCTCTGACCTGGAGGGACTCTCCTTCTGACTAGGGAGTTAGGGTGAGGTCTGCATGTACCTGGGAAGTGAACTCTATTCTAGTCAAACAGGCAGCCAGCAAATCTGGGTATCTCAAGATAAGCATTTCATTGTGTTTGTTTTGTTTTGTTTTCTTGAGGTGGAGTCTCCCCTTGTAGTCCAGGCTGGAGTGTAGTAGCATGATCTCAGTTCATTGCAGCTTCTGCCTCCTGGGTTCACGTGATTCTTAAGCCTCAGCCTCCTGAATAGCTGAGATTACAGGCATACGCCACCATGCCTGGCTAATTTTTGTATTTTTAGCAGAGATGGGGTTTCACCTTGTTGCCCAGGCTGGTCTTGAACGTCTAGCCTCATGTGATCCATCTGCTTCGTCCTCCCAAACTGTTGGGATGATAGGTGTAAGCCACCACACCCCACCAGAAACATCTCATTTTGGGATCAGGCATGTGAAAATGTCCAATGTGAAATTTAATTCTTGCTCTGTATGTTGTAGATGCAGTGTGTGTGTGTGTGCGTGTGTGTGTGTGTGTGGTGTTTGAAGCGATGACGTAGTTCTTATTTTGTGTCACAGCATCAGTTCAATCAGTATGGTACCTTTCAAAAAGGCTATTTTGGGCTGGGCACGGTGGCTCACGCCTGTAATCCCAGCACTTTGGGAGGTCGAGGTGGGTGGATCACAAGGTCAGGATTTTGAGACCAGCCTGACCAACATGGTGAAACCCCGTCTCTATTAAGAATACAAAAGTTAGCTGGGCGTGGCAGCACATGCCTGTAATCCCAGCTATTCAGGAGGCTGAGTCAGGAGAATCACTTGAACCCGGGAGGTGGAGGTTGCAGTGAGCCAAGATCGCATCACCACTCTCCAGCCTGGGCGACAGAGCAAGACTCTGTCTCAATAAATAAAAAGCAGAGGCTAGTTTATAGAATAACAGTAGTGAATTTTTGGGGCAGAGACTCACCTGTTGCCGCAGGAAGAGCCTCGCCAATGCCTTGTGGAAAACAGCCAGACTTCCTGGCAGGCTCCCTCCATGTGGAGTCTGTGCACCCCCTCTCCTAACATCTTCCCATGTGCTTTTCACACACCGAAATTCCTGAGCTCCACTTCTAACCCACTGACTTGGGATTTCAGAGATTTGAGGCACAAGGATCTTCCTGCTTAGATCCTCAGGTACCTCTTACGCACTCTTGAGTTTAATTCCCCATCAGGGTAACTTGAAAATTCAACCCAATTATATGACCATAAACCTTATGAGAAAGTGAATAATGAGTCCTTTATACTATAGTATAAATGTTAGCATATCTGCAAGTACTTATTCATGGCTGATTTGGGCAAGTGAGTTGAAAGGATGATCCATTCTGGAAGAAGTAGGCAGCTAGAGGGGAGATAAGGAGAAACGATAGTTTGGGCCAAGGACAATTTGCTGAGAGGAACAGACTTGAATGAGGAGCCGGTATCTCTGTCCTTGGGGAGCTTACATTCTGATTGACAGAGACATGCAACAAATAATAGCCTGGTGGAAAGGAATGAATTGTGGGTGAAAAGCAGGGCAAAGGGCTGTCAGTTACAGTTTTAAATAAGAGGTCACGAGTAGACCAGTAAGATGAGGGAGCTGGTTTTGCAGACACTGGAAGAAGAATGTTATGGGCAGAGGGAGCTGCCTGTGCAAAGGTCCTGGGGCTGTAGCATACCTGGTGTGTTCCAGGAAGCCTTCTGGCAAGGAGGAGTGAGCAAGGAGAAAACGAAAATATGAAGTTGGAGAGGGGCAGGACACCGTTGGGACTTTTACTTACAATGAGAGACGCGAAGGGTCTCAGGAAGATTTTGAGCAGCAGACAGGTATGACCTGACTTGGGTTCAGTGGCTCAACTCCAGTGCTATGCTGAAGGTAGACTTCAGGGGATAAGTGTAGAAGCAGGGTGGCCAGTTAAGAGGTTATTGCAATTACTAAATGTATAAATTTATAAAGCATGTGAAGAAAAGAGAGTTTCCTTCTTACTGCATTGTAGCTCCATCCTCCGTGGTAAGTATCATTAACACGTTCACAAGCAGCCTCTAGACTATGTCTGTGGCCATTAGAACACACACACACATCCATACACACACATTGTTTACGTAAATGAGATCATAGTACACATATTGCTCCAGAACTTTCTTTCTTATTCAACATGTCTCATATTCTGTGTCGTAGTCTATTCTAACAGTTGCATAATTTTTCATAACGTGAACATACTGCAGTTGCTGTATTAGTTTTTTATTGATGGATATTTAGGATGTTTTCAGTTTATTTTTTTCCCATTCTGAACAGCGTCGCCGTGAACATTTTTGCAATATCTATTTTTGTGCACCTGAGCAAGAATGTGCATGGGATTATTTCTGAAAAATAGAATTGCCAGGTGGAAAAGCATGTGCATTTTTATTTTATTTTATTTTTGAGACAGAGTCTCGCTCTGTTGCCCAGGCTGGAGTGCAGTGGTGTGATCTCGGCTCATGGCAACCTCCGTCTCCCAGGTTCAAGCGGTTCTCCTGCCTCAACATCCTGAGTAGCTGGGACTACAGGTGTGCACCACCATGCCTGGCTAACTTTTGTATTTTTTAGGAGAGACGGGGTTTCACCATGTTAGTCAGGCTGGTCTCAATCTCCTGACCTGATGATCTGCCTGCCTCGGCCTCCCGAAGTGCTAGGATTATAGGCCTGAGCAACCATGCTCGGCCTGCATTTTTTCTATTTTAATCAATACTGCCCATTTGCCCGCCTCATAGGTCATAGTCATTTACATTCCCACCAACAATGTGATGTCTGCTTTCTATGTCGTCTTATGGTTTACAAAGCCTTTCACGTGCATCATGAGTTGGCCTGTGCAGGAGGAGGACGAGTGGGTTTATCCCCATCTTGCAGATTTGGAAACTGAGGCCCAGAATGGGGGATTTGGGCAATGGGAAGAGAAAGGGCCCATTACCTGACTGACAGACAGACAGACAGACAGAGACCCACAGACCAACATTCCTTTTCTTTTTCTGGATTAGTAACACACTGGCTTCCTTTGACATTTCTATGTTAGTGGGAATACTTGATCATATCATTTCTTATGGTGATAGGAGTTGCTGTTTTAGTTTCACGTAGATGATTTTAGAAATTAATTTCACAGAGGCAGTATTTTAAACACATAGGTAATGTCAATACATAGTTCAAAATTTTAGTGCCTCTCTGGCTCTCTTCAATCTGTTTCAACAGGGAGAGGTTACGCAGCTTCCTTCCACATATCCTAGTGAGTAGTAGATATCAGTAGCTAAGCATTTAGTTTAATCATTATGTAGTCACCATTGTATAAACATGTACATGGTGTCTACTGTGTAACAGGGCTTCGGGATACCAGCAGCATTTCCTTTCCTGTACACCAGAGGATTTTTTATTGGTTTAGTTTTTTGAGATGAAGTCTCACTCTGTCGCCCAGGCTAGAGTGCAGTGGTGCAATCTCAGCTCACTGCAACCTCCACCTCCCGAGTTCAAGCGATTCTCCTGCCTCAGCCTGCCAAGTAGCTGGGATTACAGGCACATGCCACCACACCTAGCTCATTTTTGTATTTTTAGTAGAACTGGAGTTTCACCAAGTTGGCCAGGCTGGTCTTGAACTCCTGACCTCAGGTGATCCACCCACTTGGGCCTCCCAAAGTATTGGGATTGCAGGAATGAGACACTGCACCCAGTCTAGAGGACTTTAAATCAATTTTAAGAATCACAACCCCCTTCACTTTTCCCCAAACCAAATCTCACATAAAAATGGAAAATCTACACAGTGCTTATAAAGTCACAGTGCATATAGTTTGATCCCTGAGTGATGGTGTAGACAAGAGAACGCAGTCCACACCCCCAAATCGGCTCAAAGTAACTCACATCCTATCCTGGAGCTTTTGGAATACCCTAATGGGGGACATAGGATCCCCAAATGTATCTCCTTCCTCAACCACCATAGCTGCTCCTAAGCTTCCCTTCAACTAACATCCCCCTTCTCAGCCCACGCACCTTTCTTTTCCCTCTTCCCTCCAAGTTGTCTGGGCCTGATGTTGCACCCGGGAATTTCTTATAGTGGAGAAGGCAGGTGGAACAGAGGGGGCCACTGCGTTGGAGGGAATGATGCAAGCCAGGCTAGGACTGCTCAGAAGGCAGGGGAAAGTGACATACTGGAAACACCCATGTGTTCAAAATGTTTTGTCCCTTCTATAACAAATGATAAAAATTAAGGAGCCTTATATGGCAGAGGCTCAGAGGTTCAGACACCAGGTGCACAGGTGTCTCAATGCTCAGGAGGCCTGTTGGCCATCTACATCTCTTTTCCTTCTCTCTGTTCATCCACCTCAGCATGGCCTCATTGTCATTCCAGGGCTCCAGGAAACAAAGGCCTGAAAACCATGGGTTTGCTACTCTGAATCCTTAGAGCCTGCTAACTTGTTGGAAGCATGGAATGCTGCAATGTCCACTCATGTGGGGGTTTTCCAAGAACAAGGAGCTAGCAATGTGCAGATGCAAGAAAATAATTTCTGATAATGGAAGTGAAGATGCAGGCATCCATGGGAGAAGGGCTATTGGATGAATCAGGGCCAGGCAACTGTTCTCCTTTTTGGAAGGTTCTGTCTCTTGACCTTGAGGTGCCCCTGTTCTTGTCTGAGTTACACATTTCAGCTCCCCAGGATGAGCGATGAGCTCTACATCACCTGGCCCGGGCTGCAGGGCAAAGAGCTCTTCAAGAGCCCAATGAATCTTAATAAAAAATGGAAATGGCTTTCCCCCTTCATTTTAATTAACATTATGTCTACATTTCTGGGATAATGGATAATTAAGTGAGTTCCCTTGGCATTACAATGTTCTTGGAAATAATTTATGGTTTCGTTTCACTATGTGAAGGCTGTTTGGGTTGGTGCTTAAGTTTTATCATAAATATTTCCGAGGACTATTTGCACATTGGTTGATTTGTATTCACAAGGCTGCAGTACCCCATTCTGGGGAAGTGTCTTATGTAATATTTTCTCACAGGCCACGCTTCCACCCTGTGTGTTCTTTTTTGGCACAGAGTTGTTTGCAGAATGTTGCATTCCTTCAGCAGCATGAGACCATGGCCCACCGTTTGAACCTGCATCCCTCTGTGTGAATTGGTTGAGCTGAGACAGAATCTCAATGAGCCTTCTGGAACTGGGCTGAGCTTAAGTCTTCCAGTCTAAAAGGGAAATGGTAATAATAATAAGGGTTGATATTTATTACCTGCCCACTAGTCTGCGCCACGTACTGTGCTGAACATTTTAGGCAGTCTTTTGTTATGAAGAATGAATGTGGCATTGTCCACAGTCAGTCTTCATAAAGCAATGGTCTCGGTGCTAGTATTATCATCCCCAGTTGACACTCAGCTAGAAGGTGGCAGAGCTGGGACTTGAACCCAGACAGTCTGCCTCCAATACCCACAGTGATGAACCTTTGTGTTGTCCTTATGCAAATATCTACAGGTATGAAGATGTGTCTACTTTCTCCCTCCAGAACAGCCCTGTCCAGGAGATTTTGTGTGATGATGGAAATGTTTTAAATGAGCATCGTCCAGCACAGTGGCCATTTGCCATGGATGTATGGATGTCTCCTGAGCACATGAAATATGGCTTAAGATGACTGTGGAATTGAATTTTAAATTAAATTTAAATTTATCTTAATTTAAGTAGTCATGTGTGGTTATGGCCACCATATGGGGTAGCACAGCTCTGCTGCAAACTGCCTGCTGGATGCTGTAATGCCCTGACCTCATCCATTGCTGCTGGAGCAAACTACTCACACTTTGTGGTTTAAACAACACAAATGTATTACCTTACAATTCTGCAGGTCACAGGTCCTAAAATCAGCAAGGTTGTTTTCCTCCTGGAGGCTCCAGGGGAGCATGCATTTCCTTGCCTTTTCCAGCTGCGAGAGGCCACCTACACCCTTGGTTCCTGACCCTTTCCTCTACCTTCATAGCCAGCAACAGATAATCTTTAAGTCTCTTGATTCTGACCCTGCTGCCTTCTTCTGAAGGGAACCTAGTAATTCCATTGGCCCACCTGGATAATTCAGGGAAAATGCCTCATCTCAAGTACCTTAATTAAATCTGTGAAGTGTCTTTTGCTATAGAAGGCACATATTCACATGAGATTCTAGGCAGTAGGACCAGGACATCTTTGAGGGGTCCTTGTGAGAGTATTTCTTGGAGTTTAAGAGCATAGGCTCTGAAGTTGCATTGACTTGGATGGAAATCTCAGCATTGTCACTTACTCCTTGTAGGGTCTTTGAGCAGGTCACTCAACCTTCCTGACTCCGAGTTAACTTATATTTAAAAGTGGAATAATGCTAGTAACAACCAAATAGGGTTGTTGTGAGACTTAATTAAGGTAGTGATGAAAAGTGTCCATCACACAGGGAAACACACAATACACACATAAAATTGTTAAAGGCTTCTTTTTAAACTTACATTTCATTATGATTTGGCACAGGAGTAATACCCTCACTCTCCTACTTAGCTCCTTTAAAAAATATGCCCTTGGTGAGAGAAATGTAGAGACGATGAGAACCACGATCATAAATAATCATCTCTTCCATTTAAATTGCTTTTTCAAGGGCTTGCTTTTATTTCATTTATTCTTCATAAGCACCATTTGAAGTATGTGGTCACGTTCTCATTTTGCAGAGTAGAAAACAAAGATTCAGGAGCGTTAAGATACATGCTCAGAACTGTGGGGCCAGTGCAGTGCTGAGCTGGAACCAGGCACTTACCTGCTGGTTCCAAGGTGGATCCTCATTCCAGGTTTGTACCCTTGACTTCCCTTCCATGTGAGAAAAAGGAGAAGTGTCTGTAGAAGGATAAATTGGGGAAGGTGGGGAGGAATGGCAATAGTGACTTGGTTGAGAGTTACGGTGCCAGAATCATCCATGTGTGGAAGATCTAACATTTCAAGGCCTTCCTTGGCACCTTTGAGCTTCACAGGGCTCCAAAGTTCTAAGTGTGAGTTTCCATGATCTCATCTGATTTCCCTACCATCTTGCAGGACCAGACCCCCCACCTGGCTAGTTCTCTGATCACCTGGACTGGCTTCACCCCTAGTCCTTCACCTGGTTCACAATGTAATGGGCTTCCGCTCCCTACCAGCCCATGAAATTGTTCAAACAAAGCAATCACTTCCTCCTGTGGGAACCAGGGAATATCTCACCATCTTGTCACTACAAAGCCTGCTCCCCACAGTGCCTGCTGGTTCAACCTGCTCTGAGAACAACCCTGCGTGGCCTTGAATGGAGTATTGTGTCTGCCTCTCCCCTGCACCGAGTAGGTGTGACTAATGGATTCGTTGATTGCGTCTGTCCACAGCTAGGTGTCCTGTGCGTGGCCATCTCATACTATTTAGGGTGGGGATCCCTTCTTCACTATGAGGGTGAATAGGAGGTGATCAGAACAGTTTCCCCCTAGTTTGAGCTCTAATTCCCACCACTGTGCAAGCTCAGATAAAAGTTACACGTCCTCTTGGTGCCTCGGTTTTCCCATGTCACAAATGGGGCCGTTATTGTCATTTGCCTGATATGATTCCGATAAAAGTAAAACAAAATACATGTTTATGTGTCTGGCATATAAAGCACTCAATTTTTTGTTATTCATTAAGTCCCTCATCCATTGATCTATTCATTAACTCATTTAACAATTGTATATTGAGCACTCATTGGTTTGTGGGGTGAACCAACCTATTACTAGAAAAATCTAGCCTCCAAGTTATGAACCATGCTGTCAATGACTAGGTGAACATGAACCCAAAATATTTTGGTGACAAGTTTAGGGTGAATTTGAAAACAAATTGCATACCCACTTTTTGCGAAATGACCGTTAGGTCAGCCTTCCTTCCTCCCTCACCACGTGTGCAGACCAGACCCCTCTGGGTCTGATCCCTTTGTCAGTCTCTGTACCTCTAAACAGCTCAATTTATCTTGAATTTAAATTGTGAAAAGTTAAGATGCATACAGTTGTTGAATTTCCAAAGTTGGTCTCTGCTCCCTCCTGCATTTTCAACCTAGCACAAAAGCATTTTCATCAGATGATCACCCGAGCTGTGGCTGGTGCTATACAATTCCATTCAGCACATAAAAACATATTTCTTTCTGACTGCATTATATTACATGACTTATTGAGCCATTTATCTCATGGTGTGGGGCCCAAGCTCTGTTTTATTGAAACTGCAGAATCAAACATCCCTGTATCCACATATCCGTATACCTCTGTAGATGCTTATTTGGAGAGTTGTTTCTTGTGAATGTTGGCAAGCTAAGTAGCCTTCCCTTTCCATTCTCCTGAGCTCATTGTGGATTCTACTGGGAATTCTTCCAAAGGAGTTGTTTTTATAGGTGCACCCCCCCAACCCAGGTGGAATGATGGGATTGTATTGCCCTGACGTTTGGCCTTGGCTACAGAATACCGTGATAATGAGGTGCTGTGGCACAGGAGGCCAGGACTGTCTTGTGTAAGTTCAAACCGTAGTTCTCTGTTTGCCTACACTGTGACTTTGGGTTACCTTTATAATCTGCCTGATCTTCAGTCTTCTCACTTGTAAAATAAATGGAGATGGTAATCATGCTGATCTGAGAGAGTTTTTGAAAATAATAAATGAGCTAAAATATGTACCTGTTTATAAGAGTGCTGAATACCTTAAAAGCATGTTTGCTATTATTATTATTATTTTTTTTAAGATGGAGTCTTGCTCTGTCGCCCAGGCTGGACTGCAGTGGCACATTCTCGGCTCACTGAACCTCCGCCTCCCAGGTTTTAGGCAGTTCTCTGCCTCAGCATCCAGAGTAGATGGGATTACAAGTGCGTGCCACCGGGCCCGGCTAATTTTTGTGTTTTTAGTAGAGATGGGGTTTCACCATCTTGGCCAGGCTGGTCTTCAACTCCTCAACCTCGTGATCCACCCACCTCAGCCTCCCAAAGTGTTGGGATTACAGGTGTGTGCCATTGCACCCAGCCTTATTATTTTTTATTATCTTTCTTAACTTTCTATCATCTTTTTATTTCTTCTGGGTACAGGAAAGGATAGAGACAATGAGGTAAATTTTATTCATTGGTTCATCCATCCAACATTTATTATGTGTTTGGCATGTACCATGTATTAAACAAGGGATTGAATATGAGATAAAGATGAAATCAAAATATCACGTTGTGTCCCATAGATATATACAGTGTGTATTTGTCAATTTAAATAATCAATCAATTCCTCCAAATGGAAAAAAAATCACAGTCCTAATATTCACGATACTGAATTTCCTGGGGAGACAGACATTTAAGTTTTCATAGACAAAGTAGGCTGCGTCCTCTCCTGCTTTGTATCCCATTCTCCAGTCTGACATGTGCTCAAAAGGCCACTCAGTTTCTGAAATTCCACCATTAAGTCACTTGAGTACAATATGTATAGGCAGCTCCTGAGAGAAGCAGGGGACGCCTGGTTGAAGTTCAAGTTACTCACTTAACCCTGAGCAAGACAGTTCTTTGCTTTCTCCTCTTGAAAACTGGGAGGTGCCAACGGTGTCTACACAGTCTACCAAGCTAGAGCAGAATCTGTTGTACCGTGTCTAGAAAGAGCTTTGTAAACTCCAAAGTGACAATTCCAATGTGACAAGCAGAACACCCTCGCGGGGTCCCACTGGGAGAGGTGGAGGTTATGATAAAACGGGTTAGAACCCTGATGGGTATTTCTCTCTCATTCTGTTAAACTTGGGTTTGGCAACTTTTAAAAACCCTTCTCCTTGATTCTAAAACTAGGTCCTAAGGGAACCTGCGAGATAACCTGTCAAACAGTCACTGAAAAGTTTGGTGAAATTAGGAAAGATAAAAGGTAGGTGCTTTTCTGATGCTTCTTGCCTAAAGATGGAGAAAACTGGGGCAGGGAGGAAGGGTGCATCCCCTAAGTGGGGGAAATGAAATTGTACAGTTTCAATTTGCTTAGAAGCATAACGCTTATCTGTAGCCTCCTCCTCTTGACTCTATTGAGTCTATTGAACCTATTTCTAGAGTGAGTTTCTCAACGGATTGCTGTTAGAGGTTTGGATAGGACAGGGTAGGGCAGTTCTTTACAATGTAGTGAGTAACTATGCCAATAAATGCCAGTAGTAGGCCCAGCTCAGTCACTGTGACAACCTCAAACACCCACACATATTTACAAATGTTCTCTAGGGAAGGAATTGGCAAACTTTTTTCTGTAAAGATCCAAGCAGTAAATATTTTGGGCTTCATTGGCCATACGGACTCCGCCGCAACCATCAACTGTCTTATAGTGTGAAAGCAGACATAGACGTGTACACAAATGGATGTGGCTGTGTGCCAATAAAACTTTATTTACAAAAACTGGTCGCTGGCTAGAATTGCCCTGTGGGCTATATTTGAAAGCCCCCTTTTCTAGGGATTTGTGCCACCCATTGAAATTTTCTGTTCTAGAGGGAGAAAATTGGCCAGAAAAATGGGCTGGTTATCCTCTATGGCACTGATAACAGAAAATAGTGGATTCCTCATGAAGAGATTGTCTTAGTCCATTGTGCTGCTATAACTAAAGGTCTGAGACAGGGTAATTTATAAAGAACAGGAACAGGCCAGGCATGTTGGCTCACGCCTGTACTCCCAGCATTTTGGGAGGCTGAGGTGGGCGGAATACTTGAGGTCAGGAGTTCAAGACCAGCCTGGGCCAACATGGTGAAACTCTGTCTCTACTGAAAATACAGAAATAAATTAGCTGGGTGTGGTGGCACATGCCTGTAGTCCCAGCTACTTGGGACGCTGAGGCAGGAGAATCCCTTGAACCCAGGAAGTAGAGGTTGTAGTGAGATGAGATTGTGCCACTGTACACCAGCCTGAGTGACAAAGCAAGACTCAAGCACAGAAACACATTTCTTACAGTTCTAGAGACTGGGAAGTCCAAGATCAGGGTGTCAGCATGTTTGGTGTCTGATGAGGGCCTAGTCTGCATCTTACAATGACACCTTGGTACTTCATCCAAGAGTGCTGTGTCCTCATATGATGGAGGGGACAGAAGGGGCAAAAAGGAGTACACTCCCTCAATCAAGCTCTTTTAATGACATTAATGCATTTGAGAGGGCAGAGCCCTTATGACCTACACATCTCCCAAAAACCATCACCTCCCAACACTGTTGCGTTGGGGATTAAATGTCCACCACAAGAATTTGGGGAAATACATCCAGATCATAGCAGAGATAGAAGAAGACAATGTCAGGATGGGAGATTTTATATTGATTCCTTACTAGGTTAGGGTTCTCCAGGGAGACAGAACCAATGGGAGATACTCAATGTGTGAGAGTGTGTGTTATGTGTATGCATGCATGTGCGTTCCTGTTATGAAGAATTGGCTTACATAATTACAGAGGCTGAGAAGTCCTACAGCCTTGCTGCCTGCAATCTGGAGACTCATGAAAGCAGGTGGTATAATTCAGCCTAAGTCCAAAGACCCAAACCAGGGAAGCTGATGTTGTAAATCCCAGTTGGAGGGTACGAGAACATGAACTGAGATGTTTCAGCTCAAGCAGGGATACAAGAAAGAAGGGGTTGAATTCCTCTTTCCTCTGCCTTTTTTTCTATGTAGGCCCTCCATGGGTTGGATGACACCACCCACACGGGGGAGGGTCATCCATTTTGCCGAGTAGGCTGATTCAAATACTCATTGCATCCCCCCAAACACCCTCATGGACACACCCAGAAGTAATATCTCACCAAATATCTTAGCATTCCCTAATCCAGGCAAGCAGACAGATAAGATTAACTGTCACACCCTCTTTACTTAAATATTTTTAAATTGTGGTGCAATTTACATGCAATAAACACACAATATTTACATGTAATTTACATAAAATATAATGCCACTGTTGAAGTTACAGTTCAGTGAGGTTTTGATAGAAATGTACCTGTGTAACTATCATTTCAATCTATATATAAGATATCTCTCTCCTCCCAGAAACTATCTTTTCACTCCCTAGCAATCTAGTTTGTACCAATTTGCGGTAACCATGTTTTGATTTCTATTTCTACAGATTAATTGTGCCTGTTTCTTAAATTTATATATTAGGGTCATATGGTGTATATAGAGATTTTTTCTTGTTTTGAGTATTTCATTAAATAAAAGATGCATATCAGTAATATAGGAAAAGTGGATAGAAAAAAAATCACCCTCATCCCATTACCCAGACATCACATCTGTTTTCATCATGGTAAATTCTCTTCCAGCTCTGACCCATTCATGCTCATATTTTAACATAATTGTTTTCAGACTTTACACACCATTTCCCCTGCTTTTTTAAAAGCTAATGATACCCCAGACACGTTTCCCTTGTTTCCATGGAATGACTTTAATGATTGTTTAATGGTTGTCTAAAATTCCAGCCTGCTGATGCACCAAAACTTACCAAAAACCTCCATTGTCACGAAGAGGCAGCATAGTATAGGTATGTTCCCAGGAGGCTGGCTCCCTAGTGCGTATTTTGGCTCTGTGTCTTGGTTGCTCGTCTACAAAGTAAAGATCATAATGCGATTGCTGTGGCTTTCATGTGTGTGTCCCCTCCTCAAATTCATACATGGAAATCCTAGCCCCCAAGGTCTTGGTATTAGGAGGTAAGTATATTCATCCATTCTTACCCTGCTATAAAAACGTACCTGAGACCAGGTAATTTATAAACAAAAGAGGTTTAATTAGTTCATGGTTCTGCAGGCTGTATGGGAAGCATAGAGGCTTTTGCTTGGCTTCTAGGGAGGCCTCAGGAAACCTACACTCATGGCAGAAGGTGAAGAGGAAGCAGGCGGCCAGGCACGGTGGCTCACGCTTATAATCCCAGCACTCTAGGAGGCTGAGGCAGGTGGATCACGAGGTCAGGAGATCGAGACCAGCCTGGCTAACACGGTGAAACCCTGTCTCTGCTAAAAATACAAAAAAAAATTAGCTGGGCGTGGTGGCTGGCGCCTGTAGTCCCAGCTACTTGGGAGGCTGAGGCAGGAGAATGGCATGAACCCAGGAGGCAGAGCTTGCAGTGAGCCGAGATCACGCCACTGCCCTCCAGCCTGGGCAATAGAGCGAGACTCCATCTCAAAAAAAAAAAAAAGAGGAAGCAAGCACATCTTACATGGCCAGAGCAGGAGCAGAGAGATGGGGGAGGTGCTACACACTTTTAAACAACCATCTCTTGTGATAACTCACTCAGTGGACAGAACCAAACTGGGATGGTGCTAAACTATTCATGAGAATTCCATCCCCATGATTCACTCACCTCCTACCTGGCCCCACCTCCCCATTTCAACATGAGATTTGGGTGAGGACACAGATCCAAACCATATCAGTAAGGCCTTTGGCAGGTAATTAAAGCATGAGCATGGTGCCCTTATGAATTGGATTAGTGCCCTTTTAGAATAGGCCCCAGAGAGCTGCCTTTCTCTTTCTGCCATGTGAGGACATGGTGCATAGACACCATCTATGAACCAGGAGGTAAGTCCTTCCCTCACCAGACACTGAATCAGCTGGTGCGTTGATCTTGGATTTCCAACCTCAGAACTTTGAGCAACAGATTTCTATTGTTTATAAGCTACCCAGTGTATGGTATTTTGTCATAGCAGCCCAAACAGACTAAGACAGGGACCTGCTTCACTGGGATGTTGTGGGGATTAAATGAGCTCTTTTGTGTTAACGGTGTTAGCCATCCAGTGTTTTGTAGATGATGGTGTCACAGATACATCAAGGCATGCAACTTTTACCTTCCATGGATTTATTTTTCTGGCATAAATTCCCAGGAGGGATGTTAAAGAGACGGGACATTCAATGGTCCTTACTATGTGGTATCTCCTTACCCTGTTCCCTTCTCAGTGAAGGCACTACCGCAGTGGGATTGCAGTGTCTTCAAACTCAGCTGCGGAACTTAAATGTTACGTGGCAGGACATTTACCAAAGAGCTTGATAGAGACAACAGAGAGGTGTTGCTGGCTCAAAACTGTCCAATTCTGAGCTTCTGTATCCTTTCCAGGCATGGGGGTGGTGGGGCAGGAAATGAAGCTACTTTGTTTTCAATGCCCCCCCACCATCCTTGACGATCCTTCCATTTTCTGTCCTATCTTCTGTATATTATCAGGGTCTCTGCATGGTGTCTTCAATTTCTTTTCTTTTTCCTTTCTTTCTTTTTTTTTTTTAAGATGGAGTTTCAATCTTGTTGCCCAGACTGGAGTGCAATGGCATGATCTTGGCTCACTGCAACCTGTGCCTCCCGGGTTCAAGTGATTCTCCTGCCTCAGCCTCCTGAGTAGCTGGGATTACAGGCATGCGTCGCCACACCCGGCTAATTTTGTATTTTTAATAGAGACAGGGTTTATCCATGTTGTTCAGGCTGGTATCGAACTCCCAACCTCAGGTGATCTGACTGCCTTGGCCTCCCACAGTGCTGGAATTATAGGCATGAGCCACGGCACCAGGCCAAGATGTCTACAATTTCCTCAATAAATCTACCTCTCTTCAGTCCCACTGCCATTACCTTAGCCCACATCACTTTAGCTGACATCACCTTGCTTGTGGATTACTGAAACCGCTCCCCATTTCCATTCCCTACCTTCATGCTCACCTCCTTCTCTTGCCATTTCTCCATTGGACCACCAGAGCTTTCCTTTCATTAGGATCCTTGGATCATGTCATTCCCTGAACTGGTCCTACTGCCCTTTGGATGATCCAAAACCCTTAAGATGCTTTGCAAGGCCCTTGGTGATTCAGACTTTGATTATATTGCTCCACCTCTGACCTCAGGAGGCACCTGCCTCCACTATATTCTCTCTGCCCTTCAAATGAGGTATGCATGGTCTTTCTCACCTTTTTGGACTTCTCTACTCCTTCCTCTCTTGCTCCTGCTCAGCCGTGAGATTCCAGCTTGTCGCTTAGCTCTGGGGAAAATGCACCTCTGACCTCCTGAGTCCAGGATGGGGGCCCTTCCAGCTGTCCCTTGATACGTCCATTCCTCTGTTGCTCACGTAGCACTTTGCTCACTGCTGCTTCCTGGTGTGTCTCTACCACTAGGAGGGACCCTCTGTTTATGCAGAGTTGAAATAGTGACAAGAGAATGTAATGAAGGCCATGATAAGGAGATGTGTAGTGTGTCAGGATGTGTTTCTGCCTTGAGAGGGTTCTGTACTACCCCAGTGTGGGGAACAGAGCTTGCTCCGTGGATGATCCCTTCATTTTTCCAAGACCTGTGCAACTTTCTTGGTCCTACAGTGAGGTTCAATCTCCTTAGCATGCCCACTGCCGTCATCCCAAACCTGGACATCATCCCCGACAGTGCCTCTCTCCTGCTCTCACCAGGCTGGTCATAGTCATTATAGCCATTTCACATTTGACTGGCTTCATGTCAAACTCTTAATGAGATGACAGTGAGAAATTGGTGTTTGACCTCGTCGGAGAGTGGTGGGAGGGAAGGAAGTGGAAGAGGTCTGAAAGGTAGAATGAGGCCGGGCGCGGCAGTTTGCGCCTGTAATCCCAGCACTTTGGGAGGTAAAGGTGGTTGGGTCACTTGAGGTCAGGAGTTTGAGACCAGCCTGTCCAACATGGTGAAACGCCATCTCTACTAAAAATACAAAGATTAGCCGGGTGCGGTGGCACATGCATGTAATCTCAGCTCCTTGGGAGACTGAGGCAGGAGAATAGCTTGAACAGGAGGTGGAGGTTGCAGTGAGCTGAGATTGCGCCACTGCATTCCAGCCTGGGCAATAGAGTGAGATACTGTCTCCAAAAAAAAAAAAAAATAACACAGGAGGATCTCATAGCATTTCTTTTTGTGAAGAAGACCTTGTAATGACTTCACAGGGCCCTTTCACTGGGAGAAAAGGGAACAGGTGAGCACAGCAAGGACACGTCCTAGGATTGTGCTGCTCGGAGATCTGGTCGTCGTAAGCATCAGAGGTGTCCTCCAGTGCACACAGAAGTGCCTCACAGTGAATTAGACAGAAGACCAATGATGTTCCCTGGCAATGAGGTGAATAAAGACTTTATGCCCTAGGACATCCATTGTAAGCCTCTCTACAAACTGGTCATCTGAATAATGAAGTCACTGTAGTTTGCAGTGGGCTTACCTCGTGCTTAGCCATGAGGGGATGACACTGTAGAAACCTGACCCCACGCTCAAGGACTGCATGGTTTAAGTGGATAGGTTGGGATACCCCACAGACAAAACACATACAGTGATAAGTAAGTATATGTGAATGCCGAAGAGGAGGAATATGAGTGAGAGCTTTGTGGAAAAGGTGACAAAGAGCTGGATCTCACAGAGAGGGTTTGGCAGCATGGAGGGAACAGGAAGATGAGCCCAGGAGAGGGTGACACCACCAGCAAAGGGGGTCAGGAAGTAGTGAGTTTGGAACAGTCAAGCCTCCATGAGGATCATTTCCCAAGGTGTTCCGGTAAAGGGCACACATTGACAAGAGGTGGCAAACAGAGTTGGAAAGGAAGAAGGCATTGGGATTGCAGGGTGTTCAAACTCAACTAAGGAACTTAGATGTTATGTGGCAAGTCATTCACCGAAGAGTTGGGCAGAGACAAGAGAGAGGTGGAGCTGGGCTGCAGACTGTTCAGTTCTGAGTTTCTGCATCCCTTCCAGTGGGGGCAGGAAATGAAGTGACCTTGTTTACACCTATAGAATGGGGTAGATATAAATGATTGACTTATAGGGGTGTTGGAAGGATTGTCTGTGAGCCCCTCTTCCTAGGCGGAGATTCGACTGCTGAAAACGTCATACCTGGAGAGTGACATCTGGCCACGCTGGAGGTTGCTCCCAGGACTGCATCCTGAATCTCTGCTGTTGGCCGGTAGTTTGTTATTTACCCTGGATGGAGAGAAGAAGTGACAGCGTATGTCAACCTTTCCATTTACTACCTCATTTTAAAATTGTATTAACTGCTGTCATTATTGGAGATATTTAGTGCAACAAAAGCATCTTTTGAAGGAACACTTGTGGCTGGGCATGGTGGCTCACACCTGTAATCCCAGCACTTTGGGAGGCTAAGGCGGGGGGATCACCTGAGCTCGGGAGTTCGAGATCAGCCTGGCCAATGTGGTGAAATACTATCTCTACTAAAAATACAAAAATTAGCTGGGCATGCTGGTGGGTGCCTGCAATCCCAGCTAGTTGGGAGGCTGAGGCAGGAGCATTGCTTGAACCCGGGAGGCGGAGTTTACAGTGAGCCGGGATCGCGCCACGGCATTCCAGCCTGGGTGACAGAGTGAGACTCCGTCTCAAAAAAATAAATAAATACATAAATAAATATACTTGTGCTCTTTCGCAAGAGCAAAGATAGGCCGTATTTACCAAACTGTCAAGCTCCTCAGTGAGTGTGAGACACACACATACACATTCACACACACACTGCATCCCGAGAGTGACATTGTCAGTGAGAGGCACGTGCTTTTCTACCCGCCTCCCAAGTTATAAGGAAAATTACAAGTTGAAAATCTAAGAGGCCCCAGAAGCAACTCAGACCTGTGAAAAGCCCCCACCCCGTCGCACCCCATGCGTAAGGCTTTCCTGTGTCTCAGGAAGATAGAAGCCTCTTTCAAGACTTTTCTCCTGCCCACCCAGTGTGGCAACCAACACTCTTCCACTTCCAGCTGATTCTGATGGGTCAGACAAGCAGTCCAAACTAGTGAAAAGTTTGAATGTCCTGGAGTCCTTGTGTACAAACCCTTCCCTGTCTCTCCCTCTTCCTCTCTCTCACACAGCACCAAGTAAGAACGCCTGTCTGTGTAAGGAGGATTCATCAAAATCTCTAATTAAATACATGGCAGCTGGTGAATTGAAGCATTTGTCTTAGCTCTGCCATCCTATAATACCTTATAATCCTGGGAACCCAAAGTATGAATTAATTATAATTTCTGAGAACCCGGGGAGCCAGAAGCATCAGGGAGGGAGCTATGGTAAAGGAGAGGCTGTGTGTGGTGACAGCAAATGCTTCTGAGAAAGGGACAGAGACATCCTTGTGTTGACTTACAAGAGGCCACTTTGGGAGGTCGACAAGCCCGCATATTTGTGTATATTTATATAACTGTGTGTGTATGAGAGTGTGCATGGGCATGTATGAGTGTGTATGTATTCAGAGTCAAGTTTTAAGATCTTACTATAGGGCATTTAACGTGTTAATTTCATCATCATCATCATCATCATCATCATCATCATCATCATCATCAGTAGTACTGGTACTAGTATTTTACCAGCTACTGAGAGCTTATTATTGTTCTCTCTTGGTTAAGCTTTTTCCCCAGTCATATCTTGTTCATGACTCGTGACTATGTATTATTTACACAGTTAGTATCGCAGTTCTCTTGATAAGGAGATGGAAGCTCAAAAATGTTAAATAATCTGCCATAAGTTCCCAAGCTCACAAGTGTCTGAGCCAGTACTCAAGTCCTAATCTGATCCCAAGATGTCTCCTTCTATCCACCAGGCCATCCTTCCTGAATTCACCATACGCCATGGCTGGGTACTCAGATTGTAGACTTGGATAAGACATAATTTCTACCTTAAGGAAGCGGACCTGCAGCTGCATGGGCTGTGCTAGCCGGGGCACTGGTGGCTGCTATAACAGGTAGACCTCTACACCTCAGGAGCTTCATGCAGGAAAAGTTTTTTTCTCCCCCAGGTGATGCGTGACCGTGACTGCGGGCGTGGAGCAGGCACCCTACCCCTTGTGGTTATTCAGGACCCCAGGCTGCTACCACTCAGGGGTCCTCCTTCATCTTCAGCATTTCACCTCCAAGGGAAAAGAGTGTGAGGGTCTCACATGGAGAATTTGGACAGGCTGGACCTGAAACTGACAAATAGCCCTTCTTCCACGCCCCTATCATCCACCAAAGCTCAGCCGCATGGCCTTGCCTTGTGGCCCATGAGCTGGGGAGTGGAGCCCTGTTGTGTAACCAGAAAGAATACAAGAATGACACGTATATGGGAAAGGCTTGCCAGAGGGAGAAACCCCTGCATTTCCCAATGTCCAAGGTGCAGAGACTGTACAGAGAAGGATGGGGCTTTAGGAATGGCTTTGGCTTTGTGCCTCCTTCCCCTGCAGAAACAGGAGCTCAAAGAAAAAAAAAAAATTGCTGCAATACAACTGTTGATGAAGATGCAAGGAAAAAATATGCTGAAAAAAAAAAAAAAGACTCAGAATGTTCAGAAATGTAGCACATGTGGTAGAATGGAATAGTGCCCCTGGTACTTACAGGGTTTGGGATTTGATCCTGGGCCTACCAGGAGAAAAACATTTCTTACCCTCCCTAAGCCTCATCTCCCTCCTTGATGAAGACAACAATACCTACTCCACAGGGGCTGCCACGGAAATGAAAGAGACGCGAGTGAGTGTGGAATGCCTGGTGCTGGGTGCGTGCTCTGCATCACTTCATCTTCCTTTGTTAGCCTCACGAGGCTATTCCAGAGTCATTGCTGCTGTTCTTGCGACCCTCTGCCCCTTTTGGGGATGTAGATGGTGGGTCTTTTTATTTTATTTTATTTTTTTGAGACATGATCTCACTCTGTTGCTCAGGCTGGAGTGCAGTGGTATGATTTCGGCACACTGCAGCCTCCGCCTCCTGGATTCAAGTGATTCTTCTGCTTCACCTTCCCAAGTAGCTGGGTTTACAGGCACATACCACCATGCCTGGCAAATTCTTGTGTTTGTAGTAGAGACGGGGTTTCACCATGTTGGCCAGGCTGGTCTCAGCTCCTGGCCTCAAGTGATCCACCCACCTTGAGCTCCTAAAGTGCTGGGATTACAGGCATGAGCCACCCTACCCGGCTTCTTTATTTTAATTTCTCACATGTGAGTCAGCTAGATCGTTAAATAGCACATACTTAAGTAAATAGTCACTAAACTGTAGCCAACTCTCTTATTTTCTATTGCACTAAAAAATGTAGCTCTAACTGATAAAAAAAATCAATACAATGCTGTTAATAATTATATCGTCTTAACAGACATCGTTTGTTGAGTGATGACTCACCAGAAGGCATTATTCTAAGGCCTTTACATGCAATCGCTTTTTAATTCTCACAGCAATGCTAGGATCTGGGTACTAATATTATCCCCCTGGGATCTTGGCCAGGAGGGCTGGGTGATGGTCTATCGTGTTCATGCCTCTATTCTCAGTGCGTGGCACAGTAACTGACAGGCAGGCAGCACACAAAAGTCTGTGTGGGTGAATGGGTGACTCTCCAGGTTCCAGGAACGAGAGGTCTTAAGTTACTTGACTTCCCCAAGGTCACACTATAGCAAGTATTAGAGCTGAATGCAAATTCAGATCTCTCTAACCTCAGACTGCATTCTAGAGAGTAGAAAAAAATTAGCACACACACACACACGCAAAAAACCCTCACATGTTGGACATCATGTATTCAAAAGTAAGCAATCCAACAAGCCTATGACATGTTTGATCTGGATATCCTTTGCTTGGTTTCCACTTAAGGCCACTTTGCTCTCTGGAAATAAAGAGGTAGAGAAAATGGCAATTGTCGGTGTCATCCTTAGGGAGGTTTTGGGAAGAACCGGCAAGATGACTGAGCTGAGCCCACCCTCCAGATTTCTTGGGGTTGCCTCTGGGGCTTGGAGGTCCTCTGTACATCAGAGACTTTGAGGATGACTTTGGCAGGGCACTGGCTCTCCTCCGCAACCCAGGCACCCTGCAGAACTTGTCTCTTTGCCTATAAAGCAAGCAAATTGGATGGGATGATTTCTGATTCCCTTAAGAGCTGGTTATTGTGGATAAGTGATTTTAAATCCCAGGACCCCAGTCTCAGGGGCTGTAAAAGAGAACCTGGGACAAGGCCAATTTTGAAGTGATGTGTGTATGCTCCTGGCATTGAATGGCTTCTCTGTAAATGGGCAGTTCTGTTTTTATTCCTGTTGTAGCCCTCTGTACTCCCTTTCTAAGTTCTCTTAGATACACTAGAGAGACAGCATCACAGCTACATATACAGTTGACTCCTGCACAGCATGGGTGTTAGGGGCACCTCAGCCCAGTTGAAAAATCCATGTATAACTTGTGACTCTCCAAAAACTTACCTACTAATAGCCTACCATTGGCCGAAAGCCTTAGTGATAACATAAACACTCAGTTCACACAAATTTGTATGTAATATATACTGTATTCTTATCATAAAGTAAGCTACAGAAAAAAATGTTATTAAGAAAATCATAAAGATGGCTGGGCGCAGTGGCTCATGGCTGTAATCCCAGCACTTTGGGAGGCCAAGGTGGGTGGCTCACCTGAGGTCAGGAGTTTGAGACCAGCCTGGCCAACATGCTGAAACCCCGTCTCTACTAAAAATACAAAAATTAGCTGCGCATGGTGGCCCGTGCCTGTAATCCCAGCTGCTCGGGAGGCTGAGGCAGGAGAATCGCTTGAACCCTGGAGGCAGAGGTTGCAATGAGCTGAGATTGTGCCACTTCACTCCAGCCTGGGCAACAAGAGCGAGACTCCATCTCAAAAAAAAAAAAAATCATAAAGATAAGAAATATGTTTACTATTCATTAAGTAGAAGTAGATTATCTTAAAAGTCTTCATTCTCATGTTGTTTGAGTGACTGAGTAGGCGGAGTAGGAGGAGGAAGAGAAAGGGTTTATCTTGCTGTCTCTGGAGTGGAAGAAGTGGAAGAAAATCTACATAGAAATGAACCCCTGCGGTTCAAACACACGTTGTGTTGTTCAAGGGTCAAATGTACCTCCCATTTTCCAGCCGTCAGGCTATGTCCAGGTGTCCGTAGGGAACCCACAGGAACCCACGTGTCTCCATGACTCCCTTTCTGTCTGGCTGATCTCACTTTTCTCTAAACTTGCACTTCAGCCTCTGAGAAGTGCTTAGAGAGGCCGGGAGCCCAGCCCTGCTGTGCTGACCAGCTCCTTTTGCCCACCGTGGGCAGCCCTGGCTGCCTCTGCTTCTCCCCTGGCCCGCCTCCAAAACTCAGCTTAACCGTGTTTGTTTCTGTCTTTACTTGTTTTGTCAACATGCCATTGAGAAGGAAATGCAAACCTGAGCCTTGATTAGAAATCTCCCTTGGTGCGGATTTACCCTGATTTTCAATTCAGCCGGTTGGCGTGGGTGCTGGGGGACCAGCTTCATGCTGCTAATAGGTCCAGGAAGCTGATGTGGCACTGGCCAGAGTCCTGAATCAGAGGGTTGGCATAAGCCGTGTTGCCTTCCTGAGAAGAGGCGGGCGTCCCTTCCTCTCCATCCCCCAGACCCCTCTCTTCACCTCCTCATCTTCCGGACTACTCAAGATCAGTGCTCACAGGAACCTGGTACTTGCAGGGGATGCTGGAGGGCCCAGACTGGTCACCCCATTGGGAGAGTTTCCAGGCTTGGAGGGAGCCTGGATCTATGTACGTGTGCCTTTGTGTGTGTTTGTGTGTGTGTATGCATGCATGTGAGTGTGTATGTGCATGTGCATGTGTGTGTGAGTGTGCATGCATGCATGCATGTGCAAGTGTTCATTTGCACATACTCACAAATGTACTGGGAGACTGGAATCCAGCACGTTCTCCCTGATCCTCACATTATAAACCTGTGTGATCTTGGGTGAGCCATTTAAGCTCTCTGTGCTTCATTTTTTGGGAGAGTTAATATGTAAAATCATGAAACTGCAAGGTCGTGGCCAAACCTCTTAATTGATCTGAACTTCACTTTTTTGCATTTATGTGGTCATTTGTGGTTAAGGGAATGAGCATTTGGAGCCTCAACCTTGACATTTAATTCCAACACGTCTGTGGTGTTGGGCATATGATTTAATCTCTTGGGGCTTTTTCTTTATCCATAAAGTGAGCACGGTAACAGTCTCTAACTCATGGGGTTATACTGAGCATTGCATGGAAACACACAGAAAACACTTACAAAATGGTCCTTCCTCCCCTTTCTTTTTCCTTCTCTTCGTCTTTGTTTCCCCTTCTCTTCCTCCTCTTTGTTTCCTTCCTTCACCTTCCCTTCCATCTTCACCTTCACCTCCTTTTTTTCCTCCTCCTTTACTAATTCCTCCTCTTCTTCCATCATCATTGTCATCATTGCCATCATCTCACTATGAGGCCAAATTCAATTATGTACCTGAAGGCACTGTGTCATCTATAAAATATTACACACACCAAAATGTCCCTGATACCAGAGGCAGACTCATCTTATGTGAAACTCGATGCCAGCATGCATGTGTGCATGTGTGTGTGTGTGTGTGTGTGTGTGTGTGTGGCGTGTGCAGCCTTTCAGATTTGCTCAGTGGAGAGGTATAGCTGTTGGGCAGGTCAGATGTTGTGTGTCAAGGCATGTGGTGAGCAAAATGAGTTTGCCTGTGGATGGAGGATGCAGCCGGAGGAGTCGGGCGGCCCAGCGGGAGGGGAGCCAAGAAGAACACCTTAATGATGGCTTAAGAAACTTACAAATAAAGCTGAGATTCCTAATGTTTAATTTCAAGTGACTGAACATTAACATTTAATTAACTCCTGACTGCTAAACCAATATTAAATCTAGGCAGAGGCTAGTGGCATCTCTTATATATTAGCCGCCAAGAGGCTGCAATCGTACTATGGCGACATTCGGCAAGATGGAAGCTACCCCATCACATGGGATCCCAGTCTACACGCTGTCTGTGGAATTCCCCAGGCACACACCCACTCTCATCTCACTGGTTCTTGAAAAGGAGTCACATTCAAGCCAACATGCCTTGGCTCAAAATCTAACTTTTCCTCTCCCCAGTTGTATTACTTTGGCCAAGCTGCTTAAATTATTCCATCTCAGTTTCTCATCTGGAGAATGGGAAAAGAAACACCTACCTTATTGTACTGTTTCTGTAGATCAGTGGTGATGGATCTGAAACACCTCACAAAAGGCTTAACCCATAAATGTCAAGAAATGATTCTGCATCAGTTTTATTCCTACCCCCTCTCCCTATCACTATGCCCAGTGACACTTGGTTCCTGTTAAGGACCAAGATCTGTTCCACCTTATCGTCTTCCACTTCCTCCTTCTTCTTTTTTTTTTTTTTTTCTTGAAACAAGGTCTTACTCTGTTACCCTGGCTGGAGTGCGGTGCCGAGATCATGGCTCATTGCTGCCTCAATCTTCTGGGCTCAAGTGATCCTCCTGCCTCAGCCTCCCAAGTAGTTGGGACCACAGGCACCTACCACCATGCCTGGCTAAATTTTTAATTTTTCTGGAGATGGGGTCTTGCTATGGTTGTGAATTCCTGGGCTCAAACCATCCTCCTGCCTTGGCCTCCCAAAGTGCTAGGATTATAGACATGGACCACTGTGCCTAGCCTGGTCTTCAATATGTTGTTTCCTTGACCTGGAATTCTTTCCCCTCCCTGCCCTGACCACTCCTCTTCCAAATCCTAACGCAAATATCATTTCTTCAAGAAGCCTTCTCTGGCCTCCTAAATAGATTCGTTTCTCCCATTATATGCATCCATATATCCCTCCTAACTTTTGACTTTAGACCTGGAAGATAAACAATCCCATTCTCCCCTTGTGTTTACATTCAGTGGGGAGGGATTTGCTTCCTTTCACTGCTTTCCAAAGCCATTAGAGCCTCACAGTCTCTGTTGCATTTTCTGAGTTTGTTCTTTTGTTTACTCTACTGCAGACAGGTCTGACAACACTCACCACTTGCATCAATAGTCCCCACCTTTTCAAAGACTTTGGCAGTACAGCTGGGTTTTCCCATTTGCATAGGGCTGTGCAATGCGTTGTAGATGGCCATAGCAGTTGAATCTACTGCAGTTTCAGCTTGTAGATTGGGGGAAGGGAGGACTTCTGTCACTTTGTGAAGGCATGGTTGGCTTTTGGTGAGCTGTTTTGGAAGGTCATAAGCTGCTCAAGACTGGGCTCAGGAATAGGAAAACCCTGACGTCACGGGGATCCACCCACTTCTGAGGCTGGGTTCTGAAATGCACAGATCTGGATCTGGAGGGAAGTGGATGTGGCCCACTTGGGTGAAATCTGGGGCATGGACGAAGGAAACATGTCATGGGAAAGAGGCAGTTTTTGCCAAGCTACGGCCAAGAGCAAGGAATCAGGAATGAGTTGCTCGATCCAGGATCTGGACGAAATCAATCCACAGTGATCAGGTGCCCAGGGTTTGTGATACGATCAGTGGCCTCAAAAGCATCCCATGGGGTCAGAGAGAGGAAGAGGAGTGGTGGTGGTATCATAGATGACATTTCCAAGATGGGATGGAATGAGGTGGATCCCAGGGATGAAGCAGGGCTGTATCAGATGGTGTCTCCACACCCTGATGATGATGATGATGGTGACAGCAATAGCAGCAGACCTTTCATGAGCACTAATTATGCTCCAGTTATGGTGCTGAGTGTTTACTTGTCAATGACCATTTGATACTCTTACCCCATATTACAGATGAAGACACTGAGGCACAGAGAGGACAGGTAATTTGCCTGTGGTCATCCAGCTAGAAGGAGACAATGCTAAGATTCAACCCCAGCTCTGTTTGCTTCCAAACCTGGTGTTCTCTAACTCTGATATATTTCCTTCTTGTTTCCAGGTTAACTTCTATATGGCCCTCACATCATTCATCAGTTCATTGTTTATTCATCAATTATTTACTCATATGACAATATTTATTGAGTATCTACTTTGTGCCAAGCACTGCGGAAGGTCTCTGGCCTTTTAGAGTTTATATTCCTGTGCAGGAGAACTACAGAAAATTACATAAAATAACTGCAAAAGATGACAGTCTAACAAGTGCCATAAAGAAAATTAAATGGAGTTTTGTGATCAAGACTGGTAGATGGGGATGGTGAGGTCATCTTTGTATAGGGAGGTCAGGGAGGGACTCTACAGTGGTGACATTGACACTGAGATGTAAAAGATGAAAGGAACCAGCCATGCTAGAAGCCCATAGAAGAAGTTCTCATTTCCTATCACTATTCTTTACCTTTTGGATCTTTGCAGGTAAACTACATACACTGGATTTGCATCAATGGTGTAGACTTTCAGGACATCTTTGGGGTAGGCAGTTTTAGCTTAAGTGTCTGTCCACATCCACTTCTTGGGACCCTCCTCTTCAAGGACCCTCTTGGGACACCTCCATTGGGTGCTTCTAAGAAGTCGCTCTCTACTTGATTTTCTGCTCTTCCTGTAACTGAAGGTGTGTTTCCTTGTTGTTTTGGCTGTATCTGGCTTCCAGACCCTTATACAGATGGCTCCCCAGAGTGACTCACCTCTGAGTAGCTGGGGGCCAATTATGAAGTTGACCCTCATTTTATTCACTTCTGAGCCCAGCCCTAAGCTGATGCAGACAATCCTAAATCCAGTTAAGTGTTATTTGCTTGAAATATTTGAAAGAGCCAGCTTGGCCCATCTTCAAATATTTTGTTAGCTAATCAAAGCCAGATTGTGGTCAGAGGCCATATCTAAATTTATTAGGAAAATTAATAGACCATTTAGATTTTATTGGAATTAAGCTAAAATACGATAAGCAGCCACACAGCAGATAGTGATTAATTTTTACACTGACCTGAGTGATGGGCTCATAATGAAATATTGACTTCTAGGTAAGTCATGGGGCCTTAGAACAAGCAGGACAGGCTCTGGAAGGATGTCCCCACTCCATCTGCTTGAGGTTAATTGGATGGGACACCATAGGAGAGATGCTCAGTAAATATGCATCATTTTTAGTTTCAAAGAGTATTTATATGCACCTACTGTGTGCTGAGCCCTGGGAATATGTAAAGCAGACAGCCTGAGTTTGAATATTGGTTTCTGTACTTAATAGCTATGTGTCTTTGGGCATGTTACTTAACCTCTCTGAATTTCCATTTCCTCATTTGAAAGCTAGGGATAAAAATGACTAATAGGGATAAAAATGACTAATTGTAAGAAGTCATGGAAGTGATAGCTGTAAAAAGTGATTGGACATACCACATAGATGTTGCTATGAGTATTATTGTCATTAGTAATATTCTAAATAAGACCCATTTTTGGCCTCAAATAATTCAAACAACACATTATGATACAGCTGATCTTCCAAGCAGTGTCGATTTCTTCCTATTATGTGCTTTGTAAATCTTAGTTAGGGTCAGAAAAGGCTTTGTTGAGAAGATGTTTGAGCTTTGTTCTAAAGGATGAAAGGGTTTATTTCCTAGGTGGACTGGGGGGATATGGGACTTCTAGGTAGATGGCTCAGCATAGGAAATAATATGCAGACCTGAAACAAACTGGCAATTGGTAGAACTTTAAATAGTTGGGTATCACAGGGCAGAGGGCATCTGCGTTAAATGATTGTTAGGGCAACAGGAAGTTGGGTCTTGTGGTCTGGATCACTCACCTGTATGCCTGTCTCCATGAAATATATATATGTCAAATGGGACTTATGAGAAGGGCACTTCTGTTTACTTTTTTAAACTTTTGCTACGTGTTCCACTTTGCTCTGTGGAGGCAGAAGGAAAATCTTTTTTTTCTTTTTTTTTTTTTTTTTTTTTTTGAGGCGGAGTCTCACTCTGTCGCCCATGCTGGAGTGAAGTGGTGCAATCTTGGCTCACTGCAAGCTCCGCCTCCAGGGTTCACGCCATTCTCCTGCCTCAGCCTCTCTGAGTAGCTGGGACTACAGGCGCCCGCCACCACGCCCGGCAAATTTTTTGTATTTTTAGTTGAGACGAGGTTTCACCGTGGTCTCGATCTCCTGACCTCGTGATCCGCCCACCTCAGCCTCCCAAAGTGCTGGGATTACAAGCGTGAGCCACCGCGCCTGGCCAGGAAAATCTTAATTAAGTGATGCCAGAGTCAAAAATTATGAACCAGGGGTCTGAGCTTCGAGGTTCCTCCCGGGTGCTTGCCCTTTATAGGCACTACATAAACCCCTCTGGTGTCAGCTTGGGTGTGGCTCAGAGGTACAGACTACCGCCTGAGTCAGACAGGCCCAGTTCAGCTCCAGCTCTGCCACTTGACTCCTGCAAGATCTCGAGTGAGCCACTCTGAACCTCAGATCCTTCTTCTGCAAAAGGGCTTATTAGTCTGTTTTCATGCTGCTGTTGAAGACATACCTGAGACTGGGTAATTTATAAAGAAAAAGAGATTTCATGGACTCATAGTTGCACATGGCTGGGGAGGCCTCACAATCATGGCGGCAGGTGAAAGGCACATCTTACATGGCAGTAGACAAGGGAGAATGAAATCCAAGCAGAAAGGGAAACGCCTTATAAAACCATCAGATCTCGTGAGACTTACTCACTACCATAAGAACAGTATGGGGGAAACTGCCCCCATGACTCAGTTATCTCCCACTGGGTTCCTCCCACAACACATGGGAATTATGGGAGCTACAGGTAAAATGAGATTTGGGTGGGGACATAGCCAAACCATATCAAGGGAGGTTTGTAAAAGCAACCTCATTGGTCTGTGGACAAGATGACTGAAAAAAGTCAAACAATATATACAGACGTATGGTCCCCGAATTATGATGGTTTGCGTTATAATTTTTGAACTCTATGATGATATGAAAGCAACATGCATTCAGTAGAAACTGTACTTTGAGTACCTACACAACCATTCTGTTTTTTTCACTTTTAGTACAGTATCCAGTTGGTTACAGGAGATATTCAACATGCTATTATAAAACAGGCTTTGTGTTAGATGATTTTTGTCCAACTGTAGGCTCGTGTGTTCCGAGTGTGTTCAAGGTAGGCTGGGCCAAGCTAAGATGTTCGCTTGGTGAGGCATATTAAATGCATTTTTGACTTAATGTTTTCAATATACAAGGGGTTTTTTGGGACGTTACCCCATTGTAAATTGAGGAGCTTCTGAATAGCTCTTTGTACAAAGTTGGGCACCTCTACCTATTCAACAAATGTTAGTTCCCAGAATATAGTGTGGTATGTTTGATTTTTTAAAATTAATTTTAAAAAAATAAGTGGGAGAATGTTGCTATATATGGCTGTTCTGTTTCATGTACTAAATATATATCTGTCTGTCCTCAGAAAATGAATATGCATGTCTCCCAAGATATATCTGCATGTTCCATTTCTCCTATTAAGTATGTATTTCCCTATTTTATATATATGTATAAGTGTATACATATATATGTCCTACTTATAGACGGAGGGGAGAGAAATATGTATGTAGGGAGAAGTAGGTAACGACAACTGTAGAACAAGCCAGACTGTTCCAGAAAAAGTAGGAAATATGCTCAGGGTAAGGGAAGGGGAAGTATACACCGCAGGGCCACAGGTGATGCTCTGGCATGTCCAGTCCAATGGTGTGTTGCCTAATTTTGGATTACCAGAGGAGACTGGACCCCATAGTCCATTTCCTTACTCATGCATAACCATGCACATTATGATGTGACATTAACAAGGCAAAAGGAAGTCAAGAGCAAACCAGGGTGGGACATCCTGTGACCAGGACTTGATGGACACGGGTGAGGGGAGGGGCAGGTTGTGAATAGGCTCTGCAGCCCCAGCACGCCCTTGAGCTTAGGCCAGGGCGTGAGTAGACGCGAACTCCTCTTCTGGGCAGTGGCAAGGGCTCTCCAGCACAAATAAGGGAGAGTTGGCTGGATCAGATGGCCAAGGACGAGTGGAATTGCAGGACACAAGATGGTGAAATGGAGGTGACCCAGTGACTCAGGGACACTTTTAGTGGCCTATTACTTAGTTTCAGGGTGACACTGGTGATAAATTGGAGGTGGAATAACGTGTTGCCTCTGCAGTCATTATTACAGAGAGGAATTACCGTCCTCAGTTGCTTCTCAGATAGCGAACAGGCCCGCTCAGAAAGCTAAGCAAGGAAGACATCCTTTTGCCATTGGATATCTTTTCTGGGGCGAATCACAGACAAGCCTCTCTGTTTGAATGGGTGGGAAGGCATGGCAGGCAGTCCTAGGATAAAAAATGAGTTAATAGTTTAAAACTTCCCTGCCACATGAGGACAGATGGAATCTGCCTTCTTGTGCCTGATATAGACCCATGGGAGGCTCCAAGAGGCAGGCTTAAGTGCAAAAGCAAGACAGAGAGTGGGATCTTCTACCCCAGGAGCCCTCTGATCACAGGATTGCCGCTGTTGATGGAGACACAGTTGAGTTAAAAATAGGCCCCGTCCAGGGTGTTTACGGAAGTGGAGCTGGAAGTTCCTGGGCGCATGTGTGACAGAAATGCAGTGGGCCATTTTAATTAGATCCCTTTACCAGAACTCCTGACCTTCTATGTAGCACATTAATGTATTTTACTAATTATAAATGCAATTAAAAAGTACTGAAATAAAATTAGGCTGATCTATCTAATTTACATTAAGCACTTTCAAATTATGCAGATTTTAAAGTCTCTCTCTGCCTCTCCCTCTTTTTTTTTTTTTTTTTCAATTTGAGTTTCAGGGTAAAATTGTCTGCATTAAAACAGCTGGAAAACAACCTTGTAGGAAAACAAATTTCTTTTCTGTGATTATTCTCAGTGTGCGAGTTAATTTTTGAGGCAGTAATATACTTAGCAGGCATCGGGCAGTTACTTATAAAGCAGAGACATATGTGTCTCGACACAGGCGCGGGAGCTGGGGTGCATGCGGGGATGAGTGGGGTTTGGTTACTTTGGGAACGAGGTTGAAAGGCTAACTAGGCACACACACAAAAATACCAATGTGATCTGTGGTTGCTAAAGAGTTGAGATTTACAAAGAGCAAGATGTAATGGCAGGCACAATGTGCCTTTGATAGAGATGAACCATCTGGTGGGTTTATCCAACAACATAGGTTTTTTTTCTGTTTGTTTTATTCCTATGCTGACAGGCACAGAGAGTGAACCGGGTTCCAAAATTGTCGCCTAGCATCATTAAAAATCAGAATGTTCAGTTTTGCTGGCTGTGGAAGTTGCATATGCAGGGCAGCTCTATATTAGGTGAGGAAATGGAGCATAAAGGAAAGCGAATGCCCCTCTCCCCCAGAGGGTTGGACGTGTGTGCTTTTCTGCTGGGGCCATCGCTCTGCCTGGGTCTGCTGGAGGCTGCATTCGCTGGAGGAGGAGGAGACCTTGACGGGGACTCTTTATAGATTAAATCTGATCCGTAGGTTCCTTGGAAGCAGACGTGTAATAAGCTGTTCTCTGGAGTTGGGTATAAGCTCCTTAAGACGTTCCTGGTGAGGTTTAACTCCCCTTACTCCATGCCCTCAATTTTATTTGCTGCCCAAACTTTGCGCTTTAAGCTCCCCGTCAAAAGGAAGCCTGAAATAATTCCTCAAATTGAAGCTGTTGGTTTGGAAAGTCCTTTTTCTTCCTCTTCTCCCCCTTTAGATACAAAACGGGTGTTTCCACTTGCAGCCAGGAAACCAACCTTGCCTCCTCTGACCTGGAAGCCAAGATGTGTGTGAGTCTTCCCAAAGGACGGCTGGACTGTAAAACATGCAGACAAGGGTGGGATGGCTGCTGAGGTCCCTTGTATTCTGAGATCTACAGGCTCAGGGGCCCTGGAAAGCGTAAAGTGATTCTTGGCCTCTCCCTCCTCCCACCCTTTGCCATCACAGACTCTCAGAGGGAATGCTCAGAGGTGGAACTGCTTGTTAACCCATGGGGAGAAAGTTTTCAGATGTTTCTCTTGAAGTTGAGCATGTGTGGATCCATGTGGCAAGCAGATGCTAACTTAGAGCTAGACCCTGGAGGTTTCTTCCCTTTATAGGGAAGAACAGGATAGCTTGTTTTGTTTTGATATTTCACTAACTAAAGCCATTCTGGATTACAGACAGAAACTCCATCACTACCACCAATAAACTAAGTTTATGTATTCACTCGTATATTGGTTCATTTGTTCATCCATCTATCCACATATGAATGTACGAGTATCGCCCGCATCTGTCCACCTATCCAACCATTCATTCGTTAATTCATACAGTTATTTCCTCACCTCACTGATACTTGTTGAGCATTTACTCTGTTTCAGGCAATATGCTTGTCTTGAAGTTCACCAGGATGTATGGACATAGGCCCTTGACTTCTGAGAATTCATAGTTTAGAGAAAGAGACAGACATGTACTTGCGTAATAATTTGATCCCGGAAGAATGGATGCAGTTGCAGACCATCTTTAGCACGCAGCCAATGGCAGGAATGGGTTGGATGGGACTATAGTCACAGGGTCTCTCCATACACTGTATCCCTCCCCCCTTCCAAGAAACAACAGCAAAATAAAACCTTACCTCATAGCCCTTTGTTTTCCATACCTCAGTACCCCCTGGGTATGTCAGCATCAGGCCCACCCTTTTGGCCCGAGCTTGGTTCTTCTCTAACAAACACAGGCTCTAAGAGTTCCTTTGTACTATTTTATGGTCCTCTTTGTACTGGCTTTGGGAGGGATGTTGGAAGAGTGGTAGAGAGATAACAGGTGCTTTGGAAAAACAAAACTTGTGGATTCTGATCCCAGTTCCCACACTGACCAGATCTGGGATCTTTAGCAGGTTATTTAACATGGCCCAGCTTCTTTTTCCTCGTCCATTTTTAATAACAGTGCTACTTTCTTTGTGAGACTGCAGTACATATTAAAATGAAATCATGACCGTGAAGCATATGTATGGTGCCTGTCATTCATTCTCTCACTCCACAAACCACACTTTGTTGGGCATTCATTAAGCACTTGATGAAACAGGGATGAATTAATAAAGTGCTAGAATTCTACAAATAGAATATTGAGCATCTACTGTATTTAAGGTACCGTACTAGGCACTGAGTGGGTATGTCAGAGTGAATATGATGCATTATCTACCTTCTTGATCCCCTTTGTATTATCTCATGCTGTACTATGATTATGTTGCTTCAGTTAAAGCTCTGGGATTGCAGAAATGTTGCTTCTTTCCTCTCCTCGTGTTCTGTCTCCTGTCTGTTAATTCCCACTGGTAATCAGACTTCCACACCTTTGCATATACTGCTCTCTCTGCGTGGAATGGTCTTGTCCATCCCAGTTCATGCCCTTCCCTACTTGTCAAAGTCCTACTCACCCTTCCAAGCCCAGCTCAGAGATTTCCTCTGGGAAGTCTTGCAACAGTATTAAAGATGGTCTGCAATTGCATCTTTTCTTCCAGGATCAAATGATTACCCAAGTACATGTCTGCCTCCCTCTCTAAGCTATTCACTTCCTGGAAGTCAAGAGCCTCGGTGCAATTCATGTTGGTGTCCTTCAAGACGAGCATGTTGCTTGAAACTGAGTAATTGTTCAATAAATATTAGTGAGGTGAGGAAATAAATGCATGAATCAATGGATGAACGGTTGGATAGGTGGATAGATGGGGGTGAGATTCATACATTCATATGCGAATGAATAGATGAATGGATGGATAGATGAATAAATGAATGAATACACAAGTGAATACATAAACTTAGTTTATTGGTGGTAGTGACAGAGTTTTTGTCTGTAATCCAGAAGGACGTTAGTGAAATATCAAAACAAAACAAGCTATCCTGTTCATTGATAAGGTTCGAACTTTGAGGATTGCTTTGTAGGGAGTCCCTGGGGTATTTCATAAGCTGATAAATCTGAGTACAAATGAAACGTTGAGTAATGTGAATTCCAGATATGAGTTGCATTCCACCCAGATGGTGGGAGGTGAAGGGGATCTGCCCTCTGTGTGCTGCATGACCCCTCTCCACCCTGCTGCATCCTCCCTTCCCCTCTTCTGCCCATTGTGATAGCCTGGTCCTAATTAATTACGGTGGCCTTTCAGCAAGTTGGGCCTGGACACCAAGATTTTCTCTGCAGTCGTGGCTGCTGCCTGGCCTTGTGTCCTACCATGCTCACCTCCCAGACAAACATACTTAGCAGCTGTTTTCCCCACATTAATAATCAGAATTGACACATTCTAAATGAGGTCCTCCTTGTTGTGCAGGGCAGCTCTGATGGATATGTGGGGAATTGACGGCTCCTGAGAAATGTTTTTGCTATTACCAGCATTTCTCTGACAGGTTTTTAATAGTCCCACTAAAACTGCAGTATATTGGAAAATTTTGTAGATGAAGTGCAAAGGGCTGCTGTGACTTGGAGGCTCTGGGGTGGAAAAATACAGTTTGGGGAGCATTGAGTTGTTTGAATCAAAAGAAGGTGATCTAGTGTGGATTTGGGCTAAAAGCTGGGAAGGGGGCAGTTTGATCAGAGGTCTTTGAGGAGACCTGGGCTGGGTTATGGATGGCACTATGCGGTGATTCATGTGAACAGTAAATTAAACACTGTTCAGCCCTGGAATAGAGCCTGGATTAAAATGTGAGGTTAGAGAGGGTTGGACAGGATGGGTTCATTCATTTATTTATTTAGTCATTCCATAAGCACTGATTTACCTCCAACTTGTGTGTCACAAATATAAATTAGCGTTCATAAGTTCAAAATTTTCTTAACTAGTTTAGGGCCTTGGGCTATTTATGCAGATGTGAATTCTGATCCTCAATTCCCTCATCTTTAATATGAAGCTGTTAATACCTATTCTTTAGAATTGTATTTCAGGGTTGGAGATCCAAAATGTAAGCTTCTGTGTGGGTTGGTGTCCCTGCCAGAAACAGAAGACATATATTGATGGGATAATTGAGAAGAGTTGAACAAAGGAATTGTTTATCAAAAGGTTAAAGGAAACAGATAAGATGCAGCACCCTGGGGCTAGCAACTGTGGAGAGCTGTTACCACCCCTAGGGTTCCAGGAGGAAGGAGAAATTAGCAGAACTCAGAGGGCTATAGGAAGGGTTGCCTGACATGAATGTGGCTTTCAGTAATGAGTCAAGTCATAACCAACCCATATTCTAGCAGAGAGGAAGTCAAGAGGATGAAGAATCCCAAATCTCTGTCCTCCCACCTTCTGCTACCCTGTAGTGTTTTCCTTTGGCCAAACTCAATAGGGAAGGGGATCCATCAATATGGTTTCAGGGCACAGAATAGAGTGGATAAGGATGGAGAGTGGACCTGGGGGGACGAATGGAGAAATCTGTCCTGCATAGATCCTAGCACAGTGTTGATCTTTCAGTGAGTCAATAAATGGTAATGAACATGGGCATCAGGAGCTCACATTCCCATTGGGAGTGAGGAAATAGCTGGTGTTATTATTCCAATTTGTCCCTGAGGCTTAAAAAAATGGGAGGGCCTCTCATGTCTTTACTAGCAGACCTGCCTTTCCTGTTACCTACAATTCAGTTCTCTCATTTTCTCTCTTACTTCACCAGCCGCTGGAGGGAGGTTGTGTCTATGCATTTGTGCAGCTATAACAAAATGATGAGACTGAGTGATTTATTAAGAATGACGATTTATTTTCTCACAGTTCTGGAGGCTGGGAAGTCCAAGATCAAGGCGTTGGCATTTAGTGTCTGGTGAGGGCCTTCCTCCTGCATCCTCACATGGTGGATGGGGCCAAAAAGGTTAACAGGGACAAATGCTACGTACTCACGTGGTGGAAATGGAGAAGAGCCAGGAAAGGAGCCAGAGCTAGTTGCCTCCAGCCCTGTTATAAGGGATCAATCTATTCATGAGGGCTGTGCTTCCCAAAGGCCCTTATCTCTTAATACCAACATAATGAGGATGAACTTTCAACAGGAATTTTGGAGGGAACACCAGAATTCCAACCTTAGCAGAGGTGAACAAGTGGCAAGTCTGCTTTGCTGTTCAAGGGTGAAAATCAAGCCCAAGAGAGTGAAACCAGCTATTGGGAGTTCATTAAGGAACTAGGTCTTTGCCAGGGACTGTCATCAGTGGGAAAGACAAGAGCTGAGAGCTAAACAAACCTGATAATGCCCTGGGATAATCTTCCCTAATTAGCACAGAGGTGACTGCAGGATCACTGATGCTCTCAGCCCAGCTCAGCCCTCTGAAAACCATCACATCGTCAGGGGCTCTTCTTATTCCTTGGCCCACTGATGTTCCCAAATATTCTTTCTAAGCCTCTCAGAACCACTTACCCAAGCAGCCAGCCTTTCCCCACTGGAGGAGCAGGATCTCCAGGAAGAGAAGGAATAGTTAGAAAGATGTCTTGCCATGGCATGGGGGAGAAGCTAGAGCTGCCCCCTGACACCTCCACCAGCAGGCACCAGTGATGGCTGAGCCTGGCCCAGTGGGAAGATGAGGCATTCAGGCTTTGGTGTAAAATGTCCAGGTAAATACTGACTCCTTTGTTTATTTGCTGGGCAGCGACAACATGATTACTTAACCTCTCAGAGCCTTCTTTTTCCACCATGATGGAACCTACCTCCCTATTGTCCTGGGCAGTAAGACAGTCACAGCCATCCCTCCTCTCCCTTCACGGGGGCTGTGGATATGAATTGCATCTTCTTGTATCCTCAGTTTGAGGCTCCAACCACCTGAGCACCTCTCTTAGTATTTCCTTCACAATCTTGTGGCATCCTCAGGATGCCTCAGGGCCAGGACTCCCTGTGAGCTGGGTCCCTGCCGGGTCATCTCAGAAAGCTGCTGTCTGACTGCTGCAAGAGGTGGAGCTGGGTTCCTGAGCTAATTTTGGTTACTATTAAAATGGGTCATTACTGAGCATTTTTGCACAACCAGGAAATCAACTGGATGCAAACCAGTTTGCTAATAGGGCTCATTATAGCCTTGTTATAACTTAATTGCATAGGTAACCACACAAGTGTATAAATAGGGATGAATGTAGTCAGGGAGGGGGCTTTTAGAACAGGGATACATTCTGGATTCTGGAAGTCCTGGCTTCTGAGAGAGAGGGAGTGTGGAAGGTTGAAGTCTACATCGGTGCATCACAAACTTTAACAGACTCGAGAAGGAGCTGGGAATCTTGTTACGACGCAGGCTCTTGTTTACTTGGCCTGGGGTTGGGCTGGAGAGTCTGTGTACCTAACCAGCTCCCAGGTGATGCCCATGCTGCTGGTCTGGACCACACTTTGAGGAGCAGGAAGCTGGACCACTGGACACTTTCCAGAACCACATCCACCCAAGACAGAACCACCAATAGAAGACTGTCTCACACCATTAACCTTGTATCTAGGGTTACTCAGTCCATTTCTTTCAATTTCCTCCTTCCTTCTTGCTGTGTCTCCTGAACACCTGTCATGCTTACTCCTTCTATGCCTGTATCCTAAGAGGGTTTTGTGGGTTGAGTTTTGTCCCCAATCCCAATTCAAACACTGAAGTCCTAGCTCCTGGTATGTCAGAATGTGACTATATATGGAGATAGGATTCCAAAGAAGTAATTAAGATAAAATGAGGCAGTTAGGATGGGCCTTAATGGCCTCATTAGGACAGAGACATGTACAGAGTGAAGACCAAGAGAAGATCTAGGAATAAGGTGGTATCACCAGCCAAGGAGAGAGGCCTCAGAAAAAACCAATCTCGCTGACACCTGATCTTGGACTTTTAGTCCAGAATTGTGGAAAGTTAATTTTTGTTGCATAAGCACCCAGCCTGGTGCTTTGTAATGGCAGCCCTAGCAAAGTAATACACTGGGGATGCTCAGCTGAGCACACATGCCTGCACTTCTATCCCATGGTGCTGGCTATATCTGTGACATCATCACCTCCCTAATTTGAGTGACACTCCTGCTGGGTTGACCCAGCCCGTGGAACTCCTAAACAGCTGTACCACTTCCCCACCTGCACAATCAGAACTCAGGAGTAGGGTCTTCATATAATAAACCCAGACTTCCATCCCCCTTGGGACTGCGACGTCATGGCTTCCTTGTTCGATACTGAGCCTCCTGCTTTGATAGCTCCCCTCTGAGTTACGTGTATGTGTGCAAAAGGGAATCACCACAAAATTCAGATTGCCCTCAACTGAGAATGTTCTCTTGTTTAGAAAAAAAAATTATCAAGATATGATTGGCATTCTGAAAACTTCACACATGTGAAGAGTATTGAAATTTGCATATACTTGTGAAACCATCACCGCAGTCAGGATAATGAAAATATCCGTCACTCCAATGGGTTTCTTTGTGTCCCTTTGCAGTCCCTCAGCTCCTGCCCTTCCCTGTCCCCCCACCTCCTCAGACAACCACTGATCTGCTTTCTAAATCCATACATTGGTTTGCATTTTTTAGAATTCTATATAAATGAAATCATATGGAACAAACTTTTTTTTTTTTTTTTTTTTTTTTTTTTTTTTTTTTTTGAGATGGAGTCTGTCACCCAGGCTGCAGTGCAATGGCGCAATCTCGGCTCACTGCAACCTCCGCCTCCCAGGTTCTTCCACCTCAGCCTCCCGAGTAGCTGGGATTACAGGCACCCGCCATCATGCCCAGCTAATTTTTATACTTTTAGTAGAAATGGGGTTTCACCGTGTTAGCCAGGCTGGTCTTGAACTCCTGACCTCAGGTGATCCGCCTGCCTCGGCCTCCCAAAGTGCTGGGATTACAGGTGTGAGCCACCATGCCCAGCTTGAACAAAGTTTTTTTTTTTTAAGACGGAATCTCATTCTGTCACCAGGCTGGAGTGCAGTGGCGTCATCTCAGCTCACCACAACCTCTGCCTCCCAGGTTAAAGCAATTTTCCTGCCTCAGCCTCCTGAGTAGCTGGGATTACAGGCGTGTACCACCATGCTCAGCTAATTTTTGTATTTTTAGTAGAGACAGGGTTTCATGATGTTGGCCTGGGTGGTGTCCATCTCCTGACTTCGTGGTCTGCCTGCCTTGGCCTCCCAAAGTGCTGGGATTACAGACGTAAGCCACCAGGCTAGGCCTGGACAAACTATTTTTAAAGCATTATTGAGATGTAATTGACATGTTGTAATATTCACCTGTTGTTTCTATAAAATACAATATAGATTCTGACTGAGTTTATGGAGTCATGTAGGCGTTACCACAATTTAGCTTTGGAACTCCATCACCTCAGAAATATCTCATTTGTAGTTAATCTACTCTCCGTCAACCTCCAGCTCCAGGGAACTGCTAAAACTCCAGGAAATGACTGATCTGATTTCTATCTCTAGGAATTTGCCCCTTTCTGGACATTTCACGTAATTGAATAGAAAGAACGTAGTCTTTTGCACCTGGCTCGTCTGGCTTACTGTAATGGTTTTCAGGTTCACCTATATTGTCCCATGTAACAGTGTTTGGTTCATTTTTTTGTGCAGTCATATTGCACTGTATGGATAGAGACTACATTGTGTTTATCCATTCACCAGTTGATGGACATTTGGTTTATTTCTAGGGTTTGGTGGTTACAAATAATGCGGATATGAACAGTTCTGTACACACCTTTGGACATCTGCTTTTCTTTCTCTTGAGTAGCTAGAAGTAGAAAGGCTGGATCATTTGTAGTTCAATATTTAACATTTAAAGAAACTTCCAAACTGTTTTCCAGAGTGGTTGAACCATGTTACATTTCCACCAGCAGTCTATAAAAGTTCTACCTCTCACATACACTCACCAACGTGATCAGTCTTTTTCTCTTTTTTGTTTTTCAGAGTTGGGGTCTCACTCTGTCACCCAGGCGGGAGTGCAGTGGTGCAATCGTAGCTCACTGCAGCCTCGAACTCCTGGGTTCAAGGGATCTTCTCCCCTTAGCCTTCCAAGCAGCTAAGATGACAAGTGTGTGCCATCATGTCCAGAAAATTCTTTTTTATATTTGGTAGACCTGGGGTCTCCCTCTGTTGCCCACGGTGGTCTCAAACTCCTGGCCTCAAGCAATCCTTTCACCTCTGCCTCCCAAAGTGCTGGAATTACAGGCATGATCCACCACCTTGCTTGGCACAGTCTTCTAAATGTTAGACATTCTTACAGGTATATACGGGTATATCACTGTGATTTTAATTTGCATTTTCCTAGTGACTAGTGATGTTGAGTATCTTTCAACTCCTGGTTTTCCATGTGTGTATCTTCTTTGGTGAAGTTTCTGCTCAAATATTTTGCCCATTAGAAAATTTTGGGTTGTTGATTTTCTTATTGTTTTTATTGTGATACATATACATAACGTAAAGTCTATCCCTTTAACTTTTTTTTTTTTTTTTGAGATGGAGTCTTGCTTTGTCACCCAGGCTGAAGTGCAGTGGCACAATTTCAGCTCACTGCAACCTCCACGTCACAGGTTCAAGTGATTCTCCTGCCTCAGCCTCCTGAGTAGCTGGGATTACAGGCGCATCCCACCGCACCTGGCTGATTTTTGTATTTTTAGTAGAGACGGAGTTTCACCATCTTGGTGAGGCTGGTCTTGAACTACTGACCTTGTGATCCACCTACTTCGGCCTCACAAACCTTTAACCATTTTAAAGCATACAATTCAGTGGTGTTAAATGCACCCACAAGATTGTATAACCATTACCACTATGGTTCCAGAACTTTTTCATCAGCCAAGCAGAAAACTCTTACCCATTAAGCATTTACACCCATTCCTCCCCTGGCCGTCCGCAACCGCTAATTTACTTTGGTTTTATGTGGTCTATCCATACAGTGGAATATGATTCAGCCATAAAGGGAATGAAGCACTGATTCATGCCACAGTATGGATAAACCTTGAACATACTGTGCTCAGTGCAAGAAGCCAGGCATAAAAGGTCACATATTATAAAATTCTGTTTATATTAAATACCCAAAAAAGGCAGTCTCACTGTTGAATTTTAAGTATTCTTTATATAACAGGGATTCTGTATCAGATATGTGATTTGCAAATAGTTTATCTGTATCATAGAGTTGTTCTGAGGATTAAGTGAGGTGATACATCATGCTGTTAGCACCGCTACTGGCATCAGCCACGTGCTTAGTATTTGTTAGCTATTGAGATTTCATTATTTGGATCCAGTCTCACTGGGAATTTTAGTGATTTATTCTGAGTCTGAACTTAGTTAAAGCCCTTTATGTAGAATTAAACATCTTTACTGCTGACTTGGGACCCTGGAATTATAATAGATGACATTTTAGGATTGGCTTATCATACGTGTTTAAGTAACTTATGTTATTATGGCAAAAATCGCAATTACTTTCGCACCGACCTAATGCAAGAAGTAACTTATTTTAAGCAATTAGGATAGTAATGGTAATAGTAATAATAGTTATTATTACTAATGTCAGTGACTAACCTTCCAAGTTAACTAACCTGTAATTACTCTTACAAGATCGTACCTTCCCCTCTCCAGAATCCTGCAGAGAACGTGTCTCTTGAGCCCCTGCTCTGCTGTCCACATCCCTTGGTCTGCATCCATATGCCATCCTTTCCCAGCCTTAGCTGAAGTCCCTTTGGGAAACTGTATCACTGTTACCTTGTATGCTATTTCCTAATGAAGAAGAGACAAAGGGATTGTACTCTGTAAAAGAATATAAAAATAAATGCACTCTAATTTATATGAAGATCTCTGTTTGCTTCCCACCTTCCCAAATCCAAGCTTTGCCAACTTTTTCCCTCTTCCGAAGAATTATACCCTCGGCAGCAACAATAATAACAATAAATATAGGCTCTGTGTTGAGCACTTCTTAGTTAGTTGAATCCTCCCCAGAATTCCATCAATGCCCAGTTCACAGATGAGGGAATTCAAGCTCAGAGGCCACACAACTTGCCGAAGGTCGTAGAAGTAGTCAGCGGTAGAGAACCCATCTTCTCGTCCACTTGTCTATCCTGCCACCTGGCCATTTTAAAATTGTATTCCCGACCTATTTTCTTTCTTTTTTTTTTTTCTTTTTTGAAATGAGGTCTCACTCTGTTACCCAGGCTGAAGTGCAGTGGCATGATTCTAGCTCACTGCAGCCTCAACCTCCTGGGTTCAACAATCCTACCTCAGCCTCCTGAGTAGCTGGGACTACAGGTGTGCATCACCATGTCTGGATAATTTAATTTTTTTTTTTTTTTTTGTAGAGACAGTCTCACTATGTTGCCAAGGCTGGCCTCGAACTCCTGAGCTCAAGTAATCCTCCTGTCTCAGCCTCCCAAAGTGCTGGGATTACAGGTGTGAGCCATTGTGCCTGGCCTGATTTCCTTTCCAATGTCTTGATCACATGTGGGTCTCCTTTAAATTCCCTTCTATCCTCCCATCCCCTGTTTGGAGACCCAAGTGGTGAGTAGCTGGCCAGGGCCTGACTCTTCACGTCCCATGATTAGAACAGGGGCAGCTCTGTTGATCAGAAACCTCAGCCAGGGGTACTAAGAAAAGAGCCTGAAAAATGAGTATTCAGTCACTAATGGACCAAGAAGAGGTCCAAATTCCGTTCGGACCCCACGCAGAAAGTCCATCTGCTTCTCTCCAGAGGAGCTGAAGAGAACAAAGTGGACCCTGTTCCAGGAAGGAAGCCACAGCAGTTTCCACAGAGGCAGAGAGAATCATTTGTCTTAGGTGTGTGAAGGTCCTCAAAGAGTGAGGTAATAGGTTTCTTTATTAAAAATTAATCTTCTTGTAAAACCATTGCAATACAATGCACTTTAATAAATCACCCCACGCTTCCAAATGCATTTATTATCCCTTCTCAGGAAACAGTGGAGCCCAGAGAAATTGGTGCTGCAGAGAGAATGGCTGCTGGTTCACTAATGAACTCAGATGGGGGCAGGGGCTGCGAGCCTGGGGCTGGGGGCTGCGTTAGGTTTGAAATCTACCGGGTGGTGTGGATTTTGCATGGGTATTACAATTGGTTAAAATCCATTAGGCTTAGTTGGTTGGATCTTACAGCCCTCAGGTTTACAACGCTTGGGATTTCTGGATTGAGGGGGGCCCAGTAAAAGGACTGCAGCTCTGGCTAAGGCCGATGAGGTCATGTGAGCCTCCAGTTCTCCATGGGGGTGCTCTGGCATGATGGGTAGCATTAGTTCCAATGTGCAAACAGGGACCCACCGTTACCCCCTAGTGGCTCCTTAAAGATGCTCCTCGTCCTCCATCTCTGCTACATCCTTAGGCTTGGAGGTACTGGGATTTCAGAAGCAGGAGGAATACCTTCTCCCCTTGGCTACCTATTCCTTCAAGCTCTCTTCCTACCTCAGCTAGTAAGATTCTCTAACTGCCAGTACCCATCAATTACAAAATCTTCCAGGCACTTTGGATTCTTACTGGCTGAAGTAGCACCTCTGTACAGAAGTGACAAAACCGTCTTCTCTCCTTGACCAAGAATGCCACTGGGTGCCAAAGCCATGCCACCTGAACACCAAATTCCACAGCCTTTCATGAAACTAGACCTTGCATCTCCTATTGGAAGCTCTTTCTCAATTATTACACCTGGCCAGGCGTCGACCATGCTTGTAATCCCAGTACTTTGGGAGGCTGAGGCAGGTGGATTGTTTGAGCCCAGGACTTTGAGACCGGCCTGGGCAACATAGTTAAACTTCATTTCTACAAAAAATACAAAATTAGCCAGATATCATGGATTGTGCCTATAGTCCCAACTACTAGGGAGGGTGAGGTGGGAGGATTGCTTGAACCTGGGAGGTTGAGGCTGCAATGAGCCATGATCGTCCCACTATACTCCAGCCTGGGTAACAGTGAGAGCTGTGTCTCAAAGAAAAAAAAAATTATATAGCCCTAGATCTAGGCTGAAAAAGATGCTATTCTGTCCTCTCTGTATTCTTTGTATCATTTTATTTTTAATTTTTGTGGGTACATAGTAGGTGTACATATTTATGGAGTACCTGAGATGTTTTGATACAGGCATGCATGTCCTGTGTTCTCTTTGTTTTTGGGATCCAAACAAAAATATTTCTTCTGTCAGTCTCTCCTGTCATGCAAATGAACATCCTGACTAGGAGATCCACCCACCTCCAGTAAATCCCAGAAAAATCAGACATATCCCATTTTGGGTTCAGCTGAGGATATCCCCTTTCCTGTACACCCTCCCTACATTGTAATCCAATTCAGTGCCATCTTGCACTCTTGTGTGCACTCTGTGTGTGTGTGTGTGTGTGTGTGTGTGTTGGGGTGTGCATTTCTAGGAGCAGCCATATTTCTATTACGGTAATTAAACATGGGTGAAGGATAGCTTGGAGCTTTGAAATCCATATTCTTCTCCCCAATTCCCCTCACATTTCTTCTTAAAGCGAGCTTGCTGACAAGCAGGTACTGATGGATAATGGAACTCTCACTGATATCCCATTCGTGGTTGGAGTTTCAGGTACTTCCATTTTTACAGTGCTTGGCACAGTGTAGGTAATAAATAAATGTCTTTTCAATGAGTAAGAGAGTGAGAAATTAATGGATGAACAAGTGAGTGAGGCCAAAATTCTCATAGATCAGGGAACAGGAGAAAGTCTGACTAATGTTTGGGAAGAGGAATGACACTAAGACCCTTAGTGAGAGAAGCTCGGCTGGAGAGGGGAGAGAGAAAGGAGAGGGGAGACAGAAAGGGGTTCATGAAGATGGGGCTGGAGATGCCGACAGGGTGCCTGCAGTGATGGGTCTTGTGGGCTGTATTTTTTTTTTTTTTGAGACGGAGTCTCACTGTCACCCAGGCTGGAGTACAGTGGCACAATCTGGGCTCACTGCAGCTCTGCCTCCCCGGTTCATGCCATTAACGTGCTTCAGCCTCAGTAGCTGGGACTACAGGCACCTGCCACCACGCCCAGCTAATTTTTTGTGTTTTTAGTAGAGATGGGGATTCACCGTGTTAGCCAAGATGGTCTCGATCTCCTGACCTCATGTTCTGCCCACCTCTGCCTCCAAAAGTGCTGGGATTATGGACGTGAGCCACTGTGCCCGGCTGGGTCTTGTGGGCTGTATTAAGCTTATTTGTCTTTATGGTGAAAGCAGTAGGGTCTTTGAACAGTTTTAAGCGGGAGACAGGTAGATAAAGATATTCAATAACTTTATCCCCATCCTGATCACTAGTAATGATGCTTCATTAGATCATCACCATCCTTAGCATTGTTACCAATCGTTGAGCAGCTGCTGAGCTAGGCTGTGTGTTAGGAAGTTTCTGTATCTGACTCAATGGTGCCTCCAGGCAGTGTGTACCATCATCAATTTTGCATATGAGGGAATGGACTGAAAGAGTGAAGGCCACTACCCCAGCAGGAAAGCCTGGGTTTCATTGCACATCATGCCTTGCAAGGGCTTGTATATCATGGGGTTCTCACACTCCACATATGAGGGGATACCATTGTGTCCTGTTTCCTGCTCTTGGGTCGCGGAGAGGTCTATAAGCAACAGAGAGCTCTGCCTTTCTTTACTCAGTCAGTAAGTTTTTTGAGTACCAGCCATGTGCCAGGTACTGTGCCAGGCTCACCTTCTGAAACCCGTCTCCGAAGACACATGGAACCTCTGAATTGGAGATGGTCTAAGTCCATTAATAAGCGTTTTTTGAACAATATTTACTTTGTTAGTTTTGACCAGAAATTAGAAGAATAAGATAGGACCCTTGTTTTCAAAAAGGTGTCAGCATGGCAGGAAGAAAACAGTCTTGACCGTGGAGGGGACAACAAAGAATGGGCTTCAACATGTGATTAGGAGTCTTGCTGGTTACTGCTGCCTGCAGCTAATGTCTCCCCTGAACGTTGGATCCCTGTGTCCATTATGTTCTACACATACCTCACGTTCAACGGGGCTACGGTGGGAGAGAGGACTCCTTTTATGTCCCATAGTCTATTTAAATGGTTCCTCCACCCACCAAATACATCACCTTTGACTCTTCCCTTTCCCTTGTTCCATTCTTACAATGGATGGGTCTTAATTACCTCTTGGATCTGTCCCTATCTCCATTCGTCCTTCACCTCCTCTGCTCCATTTCCCCCTCCTTGTCTCTGCTTTCTCTCCATCCACAGGTCTGTTCTCCTGCCCTGGTATCTTATTCTGTTTGAGCCACTATAACAAAACAGCACAGACTGGGTGGCTTATACACAACAGAAATGTATAGGTCATGGTTCTGGAGGCTGGGAAGTCCAAATCAAGGTGTCAGCAGCTTCAGTGTCTGCTAAGGGCCCACTTCCTAGGTGGCCATCTTTTCAATGTAACATCCTATGACAAAGGGTCATATGAGCTCTCTGGGATCTCTTTTATAAGGGCCCTAATCCCATTCATGAAGGCTCATGCCTGTGACCTGACCACCTCTCAAAGGGCTTCACCTCCTAATACCATCACTTTTTGGGTTTAATATATGGTTTTTAGGGGACACAGACATTTAGACCACAGCACCTGGGAGGTTAGCAATATCTTCCTATGGTGCCTCTCTGCTTCCATCTGTGCCCTGCTTCTGCTCTAGAGTGGCCTTTCAAAAGCATGACCTCACTGTGCCATTTCTTTGAAACCCTACAGAGGTTTCACTTTGCTTGCAGGAAGCAGTGCAAACTGTATTTTGGAATACAGGTTCTTTCTGACCTGGGTCCTTATCTTCTGCCATTTCCCTCTTGGAAGACTTACATTCTACTGACGCTGGACTACTTGACATTCCCTATCCAAGTTGTGTCTCCAGGCCCTTATCTATGCTGCTCCCACTGCCTGGAATACCCTTTCCCTCTGCCATGCCCACCAGGTGAATCGCAGCTTATCCTTTAAAACATGGCTTTAGTTTCTTTCAACCAATGTTTTTGAGCACTTTCTTTACATGCTAGACCATGCCGTAGGCAGGCCCTGGAGCCACAGAAATGATGGATAAATGAGGAGCCAGCTTTCTACCTCAAGTGGCCTGTCACTTCTTTCATCACTTACCTCCGTTAGAGAGGGTTGGCCTTTCTGCTGGCCTCTATCATCACATCCCACTCTGTTGAGGTACCTTGTTTACAAGCCAACATCCCCCACCGGACCGGGACCTCTGGCAGGGAGGGGGGACGTCTTTGTCTTCAGGTGACTTTACTGCACACTCACTGTGTCTGAGACATTGTGCTTCTGCACTATAAATGCACTTTTGCATTACATATTTCTACCGCCTCTAGGAAGTGATTGTTCCTGTCATTCCCATTTTACAGATGGAGGAAGCAGAGCTCATGGGGATTAAAACACTTGCCCCTGGTCCATAGTCACCCCATAGACTGACTGCAAAGTTCATTCTCTTAACTGCCATGCCACGTTGTCCTATTCAGTTCTGTGTCTTCGGCACATCACATGGAATAGGGCACAGAGATGTTTGCTAAAGGAATCTTACTGTCTGTAGTATAAATCCTACAAGAGGGGACGCAGGAAGAGATGGCGTTGGAGAAGAGGTGGGGTGAGGAAGGACCATCCCGGTGATCCCCGGCCATGTGGCTGGACCGTGCCCGGAGTGGTCAGCATTAGCAGCACCAGAGCTGCAGCTGCCCGCAGGTTTCTAGCCACAAGGGAGGGGAACCCACCCCAGCTTCTTTTTATCATCAGCCTAACTAATTTCTTCCCCCACCTCCTTTTGTGTTCTTGCTTTGTCAGTTGTCAGAGGGCACCTGAAAATGAGCTTGGTGAGAAGGAACGCTTTCCCCCATGAATAAAGAGCTAGGAAATCATTCCTCTGAAGTGCGTCACAGCGTTACCCTGAATTGTTGGGACGCGACTCCAGCAGCGTCCTGAGTGACACCGTGCCCCCGTCTGTCTCCTGTGCTCTCCCAGCCTCACAGGGGTTTAAGAGGATCAGACAGTTAGACAAGCCGGTCTAGATCCAGCCCTCTCTTTGACAGCAATTTCTTAGAAGAAATTTGATCTCAATTTCAGGAAGTCTTCTCTCCTCTCTGACTGACGGTTTTCCCAACCTCTGGCTCCACAATCCCACATGTTTAAGGGGATCTCTCATCACAGTGCCCTCCCTGTGAGCCCACCTCCTCTGGGAGGGCAGGAAGGAGGCTTGCTGGCTACCAGTCCTCAAGAGCCTGATTTTCCCTCCTTTCCCTTCCCTTCCCCTTCCCTAGACATGCTGCCCTGAGGTGCTCCTACCAGGGTCTCTGCAGCACACCCCCATCAGGACCAAACTCATTGCTCAGGCAGGACAAAGGCTCCCTGGGGCAGACTGCTGTCATTTTCTCCTCCTCTGGCCTGGGAGATAACATGGGGGCTGCCTCAGATGCTGAAGCCTAAGGCTGCTACTAGGCTGGCCACCTTTCATCCTAGCTGGGGCGGGGAAGTGGGCTGTCTGTCATTCTCTTTTTTTTTTTTTGAGACGGAGTCTTGCTCTGTCACCCAGGCTGGAGTGCAGTGGCATGATCTCAGCTCACTGCAAGCTCCGCCTCCCGGGTTCACGCCATTCTCCTGCCTCAGCCTCCAGAGTAGCTGGGACTACAGGCGCCCGCCACCATGCCCGGCTAATTTTTTTGTATTTTTAGTAGAGACAGGGTTTCACCGTGTTAGCCAGGATGGTCTCGATGTCCGGAGCTCGTGATCTGCCCGCCTCAGCCTCCCAAAGTGCTGGGATTACAGGCGTGAGCCACCACGCCTGGCCGGCTGTATGTCATTCTCTTGACCCTGTTTCTGCCAGACCACCCTGCCTTCCCAGCCAGTCCCGGCCATTTCAGTCCAGCAAATACTTACAACTGGCGGGGGACGGGGAGGTGAGGTGGGTATATACAGGGGCAATATCATAAAATGGTGAGAGTATGTTCTCTGAAGCCAAATTTCCAGGGTGGAAAATCCTGTCCCCTCTTTAATATCTGTGAGAACTCAGGCAAGTAAGTTAGCCTCTTTGTCCTCCAAGTTTTTTTTAAAATCTTTAAAATGGAACCAAAAATAGTTTTACTATCGTAAAATGATGGGAATTCAGTACAGTGCATTAAGTACTTAGAACAATACCTACCTGGAGCAGAATAAATGTTCCATGAAGAGTGTGGCTGCTACCCTACCATGCCATATTTTTTCCCACTAAAGGAATCTTGGTGAAGTGTATATGGGATCTCTTATACTGATATTTTTAACTCCTTTATTGAGATATGCTTGACATATTAAAAAGATGGGCATATTTAATGCATTCATCTCAATGAATTTGGGATTATGTATACACCTGTGAAACTATCATCACTATCAAGACCATAAACATATCCATCACTTCCCCAAATTTCTTGTTATCCCCTGTATTATTATTATTATTAATTATTTGGAGACAGGGTCTTGCTCTGTCACCCAGGCTGGAGTGCAGTGTTGCAATCATGGCTCACGGCTCACTGTAGCTTTTGACTCCTGGACATGAGCAGTTCTCCTGCCTCAGCCTCCCGAGTAGCTGGGACTACAGGCGCCTGCCACTAAGCCCGGCTAATTTTTTCAGTTTTTGTAGAGATGAGGTCTTGCTATGTTGTTTAGGCTGGTCTCCAGCTCCTGGGCTCAAGTGGTCCTCCTGCTCTGGTCTCCCAAAGTGCTGGGATTATAGGCATGAGCTACTATGCCTGGTTCTTTATTATTATTATTTATTTATTTATTTATTTATAATTATTTATTATTATTATTTTTTATTATTTATTTTTGTCTCAGTGTGTTTCTGCTGCTGTAACAAAATTCCTGAGACTGTGTAATTTACAAAGAATAGAAAGCGCAAACATTAATTTTCTCACAGTTCTGGAGGGTGGGAAGTCCAAGGTCAAGGCACCAGCAGGTTCAGTGTGTGGTGAGGGCTGCCCTCTTAGTGTCCAGGATGGTCTCTTGTTGCTGCATCCTCACATGGCGAAAGGAGAAGGGCAAAAAGGTCCCAGCCAGTTCCCTGCAGCCCTTTTATAAGGCGCAGATCCTTCATGGCCTGATCACCTCCTAAAGACCCCACTTACTAATAATGTTGCTTTGGGGGTTAAGTTCCAACATAATTTTTGGAGGGGACACAAACATTCAGAGCATATCAGGTATGAACACTTAACATGAGATCTATCCTTTTAGCAAATTAAAAATAAGTTTTTTATAATTTGGGTTGTTTCCATGATTTTGCTGTTGTGAATTGTGCTGCCACAAACATGAATTAACAGCATTTGCAATGATCTGGATGAAATTAGAGACTATTTTTCTAAGTGAAGTAACTCAGGAATGGAAAACCAAACATTGTATGTTCTCACTTATATGTGGGAGCTAAGCTATGAGGATCCAAAGGCATAAGAATGATACAACAGACTGTGGAGACTTGGAGGGAGTAGGGAGAGGGGGCAAGGGATAAAAGACAACAAATATGGTGCAGTGTTTACTGCTTGGGTGATGGGTGTACCAGGTTCTCACAAATCTCCACTAAAGAACTTACGTAACCAAATACCAACTGTACCCCAATAACTTATAGAAAAATAAAATTAAAAAATAAATACAAGTAAAAAATAAAAGAAGTTGTTTATAATTGAGTGGGTTCACACTAATAATAATAATAAATAATTTTGGAAATCTACTCTAGAGCATAGCTCCTATGGCTACAAATACTATATTGTGCACTTAAAATTTGCCAACCACAAAGAAATGATGGGCAAGAATTGAGGTGATAGGTACATTTAAGATACACAATGCAGCGACAAGAATTACGGAATTATGTCTTGTTTCTGTGGAATTATGTCTTCTCAGGTTTCCAACCCATGGCCTGGAGAGTCCATCCTGGATTCCTGGAGTGTCCAAGTTGGAAGGAATTGGAGGTGGTTTGTTGTCATGGTTGAGTGCGTGGACTTTGGAACCTAGCTGCCCAGGTTTAAGTTCCAGCTCTGCCATGCACATCTTTGGGACCTTGTGTGTGTTGCTTAAAATGCATCTGAAAGGCATCTGAGGCGTCTGTCTTCCCAGGCTGTGGCCTTAGATCTTGCTTTCCACGTGATAACTGCATAATTTGAGGCTGGTTGCTTCAGAGGTCTTAGGGCACCAAGCTATAGGAACTATGCTGTGTAGTAGATCTCAAGGATGTATTCATCACTTAAAAATTAGTAATGCTAGTGGGAGCCACTGCTGCACCCCATTTGGAACTTTTCCCTCTTAGCGTATTAAACCCTTCTGCATACCCATTGCCTTACCCTGAGGATCCTGGTGGACCGTGAGAGTCCTGGGCATATAGAGGGAAGTCAGATACTGATGCAGTGAGTGGATGAACACCCATTCACTTTGCTATTCTAGCATAAGTCCTTACACATAGTTGGTACTTGATAACTGTTTTGGAAGTGAGATTGGGGTTGAGTATGTGAACAGATAAATAACTGAATACCAGATGGCAAGTATATAAAGGAAGGGGTAGCTCCTGCCTCTTGGAACTAATGAGCTGGCAGAGTTGTAACCAAATGCAGCATAGCATGTGAAGTGTTCTATTGAGGGAAGGGTCGATATTGCTTATTGAGAATATAGTATGTGTCAGGCACTGCCCTCTATGGCTGGGGTCCCCAAACTCCAGGCCACGGACTGGTACCTTGCATTACCACCTGAGCTCCACCTCCAGTCAAGTCAGTGGCAGCATTAGATTATCACAGGAGTGCAAACCCTATTGTCAACTGCACATGTGAGGGATCTAGGTTGCACGCTCCTTATGAGAATCTAATGGCTGATGATCTGTCACTGTCTCCCATCACCCCCAGATGGGACTGTCTAGTTGCACGAAGACAAGCTCAGGTCTCTGATTCTACATTATAGCAAGTTGTATAATTATTTTATTGTATATTGCAAAGTAATAATAATAGAAATAAAGTACACAATAAATATAGTGTACTTGGATCCCCTATCTCCCTGGTCCATGGAAAAATTGTCTTCCATGAAACCAGTCCCTGGTGCCAAAAAGGTTGGGAACCTCTGATCTATAGTATAAGAGTTAAGGACAAGGCCCTGTAGCCCGATGGCCTGGTTTCGAATCAAGATCCTGTGACTTACTAGTGAGGTAAACTTGGAGGAGTTGCTTCACCTCTCTGGGCCTGGGAGCCAGAAGAAGTGCTCATATCCACTTTGAGGACTAAGAAGCCAAGGATCAGAATGATTAAATTAATTTTCTCTGGGCCCAGGACAGAGCAGGAGGGGGCCCCAGAGTCTGCGCCAGGTCCCTGTTATTTCCGAGGACTTGTGGAGAGCCCTCCATGATGATGGCTGAGTGGATGGTAGAAGGGGGCTGCCTCCCTCTTTTTTGTCACCCAAGTGTGTCCTTCTTACAGTCATGGAGCTTGTCTGTCTCCCTCCTTGACAGGGAAAACAAGTGCCAGACAGTGTCCCAGCGTCCAGGGCAAAAGGCCATCTGGTGTCTCCATTTGTCTCAGAAAAGCCAGGGCACATTCCCAGGGCCCCAGTCATGCTCTCTTCATGCAGGGGGCTGCAGGGTGACTTCAGGCTGGTCAGTGGCTTTCTGGGGTGATTGACACATGCAATTTCTCTCCTCTTGTCTGGCTGAGGTGTGGAAGGAAAATTGGATGTTGTTGAATAATTGAAAATGAAAATCCCTGCAAATTGATTCCTATGAAAACAAAATTGAGTTCCACAATTAGGCCTCTTGCCTTTGCGGGGCATCTGAGGCCTCTCTCTTCCCAGGCTGCAGGCTCAGACGTTGCTTTCCACGTAATAACTGCGCGCTTTGAGCCCAGTGGCTTCAGAGGTCTTAGCAACTCCAGAGAGTATCTAGAAGGGAACCCTGAGGCCTGCTTCCCATCCCTGGTTCCTGAGGTGGGCTAGGAGGTTTATCCTTTGGTTTACTTTCCGGGGGGACTCCAGTGACATAACTACATGTTTCACCCTGGCTTGTGAGTGGGCTCTGTCCATCTGGATTCTTACCGTGAGGGTCAACACTCTTACTCCATCAGAAAATTAAGAGGTCCCCGTTGTGGAATGATGTTTTTGCAAGCTTTCCATTCCATGGCCTGGAGAGTTTTACTAAGAGCTTAGGCTCTTGGAGCATCAACACAGGAAGGAATTGGAGGTGGTCTGTTGTCTTGGTTAAGTGCATGGACTCTGGAACCTCGTTGCCCAGGTTTAAGTCCCAGCTCCGCCATGCACAGCTTCAAAACCTTGCACATGTTGCTTAATTCCTGCAGAATGCAATGTAGTGGTGGAAGGCAGCCCCACTGGGGAAGGAATGAGCAGTACCAGGAACCCCAGGTTCAGAGATGTTCCCTGCCCGGGCTGTGAGCAGGATACTGAAGGGACCTCCCCTCTCCATGCCACATCTTTTGCAGATTCCACCTTCATGCTCGTTTCCTGGATGCAATCACAGCTCTTAACAGAGCGGCACCAGGAGTCACCTACTATAAGGTTCGAAGGAAATGTCTAGATCCTCTACTGGGGTTTTACCTGGAATTTGTGGATGGAATTTAGGAGCATTCATAAACTTGGATGGAAAAAATTATAGCGTCTTTCCTCAGTGCACTTTTTATGGTAAAAACTATGTAACATAAAGTTATCATATGAACCAATTTAAAGTGTACAATGTAAGGACATTAAGTATATTTACAGCGCTGTACAGCCATCACCACTGTCTGCTCCAGAAACTTTTCTTCACCCCAAAGTAAAGCCTCATACCTATTAAGCAATCACTCTGTTTCCTCCTTCCCTTATTATTCCTTAATATGAATAAGGAATAATATTCCTTGTATATATTATTATATATAGCATATATTCTTATATATTATTATATAATATTTGTTATAGTAATATTCCTTCTTTATTATGAATATTACTTACTCATTTACACTCTTCCCTTAGCACTTTTTATCTAACATTTACCTGAAATATACTATGCCCCTCAAGTGTGAATTTTGAAGCAAACCACACTAGTATTAGCAGTACCTGTGACTTTGTCCCCAGTAGATGTCCAGGTGTTTTCATTCCACATTGTAGTGTTTCAGATGTTTTGAAAGTCTTTTATGCCAGGAGGTGGCAAACTAGTTCTGAAAAAGGCCAGGTAGTAGATATTTTTTGGTGTTGTGACCTATATGATCACTGTCTCAATGACTCAACTGTACCATTTGGCATGAAAGCAGCCACAGATAACATGTAAACAAATGGGTGTGGTTGTGTGTCAAGGAAACTTTATTTACAAAAGCAAGAGCTGGGCCAGATTTGGCTTGCAGGCAATAGTTTGCTAACCTGTACTTTACGTTCATCTCTATTGTGAAGCTACTAATAGTTATTAGATTCACCCCTGTGTTTTGTTATTTAACATATTAATTAAAATCACATCCATATGCTACCTTACACATTTTTTATATCTGTATTTTAACATAAGTTCCTTTTATAATTCCAAATATATTATTTTTTCATTTATTAACACTATTCCGAGAATTGGTAGGTAGATTTCACCTGACTTGTGAAGGGATCCTTGGCAGGAGCAAGCTAAGGAGCCCTGAATCCTTGACCAATAGTGTTGGAAATGCTAGAATATCTTTGAAATATTCCAGAAAACAGTTGTGTAGCTTCTTCTAGTGCACCTTCAATGACACAGTGCTCACCATCTCCCAGAGAAGCCTATCTCTTTGTTGGAGCATTCTTGACTCTACGAATATTCTTTCTCCTGTGGACCAAGTCTTTTTCTCTTTCACACATGAGACCCTCCTTTAAAGCTACATTGAACAGGCCTGGCACTGTGCCTCATGCCTGTAATCCCAGCATTCTAGGAGGCCGAGGTGGGCAGATCACGAGGTCAAGAATTCGAGACCGGCCTGGCCAACATGGTGAAACCCTATCTCTACTAAAAATACAAAAATTAGCAGGGTGTGGTGGTGGGTGCCAGTAATCCCAGCTACTACGGAGGCTGAGGCAGGAAAATTGCTTGAGCCCAGGAGGCGGATGTTGCAGTGAGCCGAGATCGTGCGACTGCACTCCAGCCTGGGTGACAGAGCAAGACTCCATCTCAGGAAAAAAATAAATAAATAAAAAACTGCATTGAACAACTCATATTCTACTTCTACACAGTAGTTGAAGACAACTCTCTATGCACCCCGAGAACTCCCTCCCTCTACATCAAGACTCTGCAAGATTTTTCTGACAAGGGCCAGGTAGTAACTGTTTTAGGCTTTCTGATCATACTGTTTCTGTCTTAAATACTCAACTCTACTGCAGTGTGAAGGCAACCACACAGAGGGTGTGCAAACAAATGGTTTCAGCTGTTTTTTAGTTAAATTTTAGGTGGCAACCCCTGCTTTGAGTTAAATCCTCCCTAATTCTAAGTCGTCTTGCTATAATGGCCATCTTCCTCTGGATGCACACCACTGTGTTTATACATTTTTTTCTCTCCTACATTTGTCCATTCATTCATTCATCCACTCACCCATCCACCTGGCCATCCATCCATCCATCCATCCACCCAGTCATCCAGACAGCCTTTTGTCCATCCATCCACCCATCCATCCATCCACCCAATGACCCACCCACACACCCATCCACCTATCCATGCATCCATCCATGCATTCCTCTATGCATCCAATCCGTCCATCATCATCTATCTAGTCTTCTGTCCATCCATCTATCCATCCATCTACCCACCCATCCATCCACCCTTCTAGCCAGCTAGCGTGCCTTCTGTCTAACCATTAATCCACTCACCCATCTATCCACCCATCCATCCATGCATTCAATCTATCCATCCATGCATCCAATCCATCCTTCCATGTATCTGTCCACTCATCCATCCACTCATTCATCTCTCCATTCAGCCAGTGACCAATCCACCCATCCATGTGTGGGAGAGCATGATTTAACTCATGTGTAAACAATTTATAATTACTGTGATAAGAGCTGCAAAGGGAATAAACATGGTATTAAAGAATAATGGTCACCAGTAAGATGGTGTCATCAGGTCTGAGTGAGTGACATCTTAATCTAGAAATAAAGGATGAAAAAATGCAACCACTGGGCTCACGCCTGTAATCCCAGCACTTCGGGAGGCCGAGGTGGTCGGATCGCGAAGTCAGGAGATCAAGACCATCCTGACCAACATGGTGAAACCCTATCTCTACTAAAAATACAAAAGATTAGCTGGGCGTGGTGGTGCACTCCTGTAGTCCCAGCTACTCGGGAGGCTGAGGCAGGAGGATCGCTTGAACCCAGGAGGCGGAGGTTGCAGTGAGCCAAGATCGTGGTACTGCACTCCAGGCTGGTGACAGAGCGAGACTCCAAAAAAAAAAAAAAAAAAAAAAAAAAAGAAAAAGAAAAATGCAACCTTGTCAAAGTTGAGAGTGGAGGATTTCAGCAGAGGATGGAGTGTGTGGAGAGTCCTGGGCAAGGAAGAGTATGGTGTGCCTGTAGGCTGAAAAGAAAATGAGGTGGCTGGATGCATTAGTAATTTATTGTTGTGTAACAAATTACCATTACCCCCGAAGTGAGTAACTTAAAACAACAACACTTACTGTTTCACTGTTTCTGTGGGTCAGGAATCCAGACACAGCTTAGTTGGGTCCTCTGCTCCGGGTCTCCCACAGGCTGCAACTGCAGTGTATTGCTAGGGCTGCAGACATCCGAAGACTTGGCCAAGGAAGGATCTGCTTTCAAGCCCTTTCCCTGTGCTGCATTCTATTCTTTAGAGGCAAGTCTGTAGCTCCAGCTCACACTCACGAGGAGACCACTCAAAGGAATGTGTGCCAGGAGGAAGGGGTCACTGGGGACCATCTTAGAAGCTGCCTGCCGCACTGGGGTTTAGAGGGTGATGAGGAGAGTAAGGCAGGGACCATCCTGCAGAGGCTGAAGGCCACAGCCAGTCACTCAGAGGTTATCCTGAGTGCTAAGGGAAGTTATTGAAGGGTTTCAAGCAGGGGAGTCACATGATGAGCTATGCATTTTGAAAAGATCATCTTGATGACTGCGAGGAGAATGGATTAAAGGGGCACAGTGAAGGAACAAGGGGAACGGAGGAGGCTGTTGAAGTCATATGGGGAAGAAATAATGATGGCATGGAGCAGAGTGTTGGCACGAAGTGTCAGTTGGGGGAGGAGGAGGGTGCCTTTTTATGGAGGCAGAACCCAGGGTGTGTGCTGTTCAGCTGCATATGGGGATTCTGGTGGCCCTCCTCTACCTCCTCCAAAGTCCCCCTCCATCCCCTCCTTTTCTTTCTCTCTTCAGTAACATCCCCTGCTCATGATCTCCCATGGGCTGTGTAGATCTGCTGTCCATGAGCCAGGCATTGACACAAGAGAACAAAGGCATTGCTAATGCTGTAAATCCTGGATCCAATTTATTTGTTATTTCCACTCATTTGAAATGCACCTGTTACCCCAAAGGCCTTTGAATGCCATCAGCAGCAACTACAGAATCAAAGAGAAATTGGAACCTTTTGGAAAAGCCCTTGGTTGTTCAGAAGGGAAACAAAAACAGGGGGGAAAAAAAGGCTCTGGTTTTTTTCCCCCTTAGGTGACTTACTGGCATAGATGGCTGGACTTTTGAAAGACCCTTAGGAGCAGGGATCTGAGGCTGTTTGCTTTTTCCTTCCTCTTGCTTCCAGTCTCTTCGTTTGCTCAATACATTCAAATGGCCATGACATTTCCTTGTAGGGTTTTTAAAACACCACACTGCCACTTTTCTTCAGGCTAGGATTGTCCAGCATCCATCTTGTGCGCTGCAGTGCTCATTTGCAAATCATCCTGGATACAGTGGCAGCTCAGGGTCTGATATTACCCAGCTAATCCAGTGTTTTTTTAGAGACCATTTGCTCTGCAGTTGGGCAGAATCAGGAAAACCCTCTCTATCTACTCGGTTGATCCTTCCTATGCATTTTATGATGTTGGAGGTGGAATCATTTTAGCCCAGCATAGGCAATCCAATTGTCTAACAGGTCTTCTGGAACCTAATGAGATCATTAAATTTCCAATCATTTTGCTGTTTTTTTTTCTTTTTTTGCTTTTTCTGTAAACATGAATGTGAGTCAGCGAAAGCTTAGTGCTTATCACAGACTCGCCACTGAGGGAAAGAGGATTGTATAGAGGCCAGGACTGTGGGGGCTGAGTAATATCTGGGTATGACCCTTGGGAGAAAGGGGTTCATGTCCCAGCCAGAGTGATGACTTCTAGCTCCATTTGAATGGGTGTCAATAGCCAGCAGATATGATCTGGGAGGTGAGAAAAGATGTATGGGAAGATAAAATGCAGTAGCTAGGATGATCCTTGAGGCCAGATCAAATCACGTCAGTGTGTCCTCTCTGCATCACCAGTGCCCTAGAATAACACTTCCATCTTCGCCACCATTGCAATGTGCCTGCTGGACCTTGTGCCACCATATCCCAGGGTTCTAACGATACTGACCATCTTTTGTAAATAGCCCGGGGTCTTCAGACTGTGTTCAGGCTGTTTCCTGGCTGTTGTCTCTGCCTACCATGCATAGCACAATTGGCTTTTGCTGGACATTTGAGCCTCTTCAGTGATGCCCTCTCCTTGGCCAAATTAACTCAGACTGTCTCACCTGCCACCCTTTCCTATCCCCCCAACTCTGTGTTTTGCCTAGCCCTTGTTGTCATGTAAATTAACCTTGCTAATGCGTTAGTTGGCGAGTTTAATATCTGTTCTCCTTACCCACAGGGATACGAATATCTTTAACAGCACATGCCACAGAGTAGACATTTGATGTGGTTTGGATCTGCGTTCCGACCACATCTCGTGTTAAAATGTAATTCCCACCAATTCCAGTGGTGGAGGTGGGAACCTGGTGGGAGCTGTTTGGATCATGGGGGTGGATTCCTCATGAATGGCTTAGCACTGTCCCCTTGGTGATGAGTGAGTGAGTTTTCCAGAGATCTGGTTTTTCAAAAGTGTGTGGCACCTTCCCTGCCATTCTCTCTATCTTGCTTCTGCTCTGGCCATGTGACCTGCCTGCTCCCACTTGGCTTTCCACCTCGAGTAAAAGCTCCCGTGGGCCTACGCAGAAGCTAAGCAGATGTTTGTATATCCTGTAGAACTGTAAGCCAATTAAACCTCTTTTCTGTTCTATTATTATTATTATTATTATTATTATTATTATTATTTGAGATGGAGTTTTGCTCTTGTCCAGGCCAGAGTGCAGTGGCACAATCTCAGCTCACTGTAACCTCCACCTACCGGTTTCAAGCAATTCTCCTGCTGTGGCCTCCTGAGTAGCTGGGATTACAGGTGCCCACCACCACGCCTGGCTAATTTTTGTATTTTGGTAGAGACAGGGTTTCACCATGTTGGACAGGCTGGGATTACAGGAGTGAGCCACTGCGCCCAGCCTAAACCTCTTTTCTTTATAAATTACCCCGTGTCAAGTATTCCTTTTTAGCCATGCAAGATGGCCTAATACAGTCTTCACTACATAGTGGTGAAATAAATTATTTAAAAATGAATGCATAAGCTCTTTTAAGTGAAGGACCCCATGCTTGGATCTTGTTCACCCCAAGTTTCTACTGCCTGAAATAGGGTTTGGCACATGGTAAGTACTCAAAATGTCCATCAAGAGGTTGAAAAATGGGGCAGATGTTAGCACTTTCATCCTAGAGGGAAGGCATGTCTGTTTGGTTGAAGGAAGACCACAGTCAGCATCAGACCATAATTCAGGACCCTGTGTTGAGGAGGCAGGACCTAGCTAAGGGCTTAGGAGAGAACTGGGAACTGAAACAGAAACAGAAATGGCTGAGTAGGAAGCCAAGTCACCTGGGTCAGGTATAATCTGGAAAGGTCTAACAGGTAGGCTGGAGCTCAGCAGATATGGGGTAGCTCAGATCATGCCCCAGGGCCTCCTGAAACAGGAGTAAGGCTGTGGAACTAGTTCTTGACTTCAACTAGTTCCAAACCTTATTGGCTAATGGACTAGGGAAGGCTGAAGCCACAGAAGGAAGGCTGAGGCAGGCAGGGAAGAATGGGGCATGCCCAGAAAGGGCTATTTTGCCACTTCCTATCTGTGTCAACTTGGGATGGTTAGTTGACATCTTTGTGCCTCAGTTTCCACAATATGCAATGGAAATTGATAATAGTCCCAGCTCTTGGGGCTGTTTCAAGGGTTATTTTATGCATGAAATGCTTAGTTCACAGCCTGGCATGTAGAATATAACACGTTAGCTGTCACTGTTAGGCTTTTGATTATACTGCAATTACACCTAGTTGATGTCTCTCCCAAAAGCCTGTAAGTTCCCTGAAGGCAGGTGCGCAATTGTGGGGCAATTAGCCTAATCTATAAAATGTCCAGCAGCCTTTTCATTGGGTGCATCATGGAATTAACAGAAATTTGAAAAGCTTAGTCTGAGTCTTAGAGCCAGAATGAACAGGAACCAAAGATGTTCTGGAAGCTGACTTTCCTATACTCCAACTGCTTGGGACCACAGGAGGAAAGAGTGTACATCTAGAGTTATTTTAAGGTTTGCTACAAATGATAAGGTTAAAGGGTCCTCAAAGGCCTCTTGGGTATCCCCAGGCTTCAGAAATCCTGAAAAAGATACTCACCAATGGTGATTCCATCCCTTTTTGGGCCACAGGTGTTTTTGAGAATCAGGTGAAAGCCACCAGCCCCCCAAAATGCATAAGCACAATTTTCCATTCAATTTCAGGGTGTCCACAGATTTCTATGGTACACGACAATCCAAGGGTCTGGGTAAGAACCATATACTAGAGCCTTATGCATAAAGTCTCACTGCGGAAGGAAAGTGACATCTCCTCCTAATTTTCTAGTCCAGGAATAATATCTGTATCAATAAGAAATCTGGCCAGGTGTGGTGGCTCACGCCTGTAATCCCAGCACTTTGGGAGGCTAAGGTGGGTGGATCATGAGGTCAGGAGATCGAGACCATCCTGGCTAACATGGTGAAACCCCGTCTGTACTAAAAATATTTAAAAAATTAGCCAGGCGTGGTGGCAGTTGCCTGTAGTCCCAGCTACTCAGGAGGCTGAGGCAGAAGAATGGTGTGAACCTGGGAGGCGGAGCTTGCAGTGAGTCAAGATTGTGCCACTGCACTCCAGCCTGGGTGACAGAGTGAGACTCTGTCTCAAAAAAAAAAAAAAAAAAAAAAAATCTGTAGAAGGTCAAAAGGAAAGGTGGCAGTCCATTTTTGTACCTTTCAATTATAGAGGTAAGTCAGCTGATACAGTGTTGCTAATTAAGACACTTTTAGAGGGTCTCCTTAATTGAAAGATAAGGATGATTTGTGATCGGTAAATCGAGAATGGACGTGTGCATTGGTCCTTGAAATGTCTCATGTTGGCACGTCTCTCTCTCCTTTGAGAGAAAGAGGGAGAGACACATTTATTTCATTTCCCTTGTCTCTCAGCTTAGTTAGCCCTTTCTTTAGCCCAGGCCCTGTCCAAATTATTATAATTTTGGAAAGATTGGGGTCTCTTATGCATTATGTACTATTTGGAAGCCATAAAGAATTCATGCATATAGTACTCTCCCTCTCCATACTAGGGTGGAAGAGGATGACACTTTTGTGGCACGTGTTTGAAGCTCCCTTTCCTAAAACCTAATTGACCTGAGCCCCCTGCAAATGCACATAAAACAGATACAGATTTTTATCCTCAGTGTCCAGCCCCAAGGCTGGCACCAAGCCACTGCTGACTTTGAGGTAGGCTTAGTTGCAGAGGTCGTCTGTGAATTCTGCTTATTTTAAGAAATTAAGACAATTTTTCAGTGGCTTCAGTGGTACACGTGGTTTTTGGTTACATGGATTGATTTTACAGTGGTAAAGTCTGAGCTTTTAGTGTACTTCTCATCTGAATAGTGTACATTGTACCCAGTAGGTAGTTTTTCATCCCCTCTTCTGAGTCTCCAATGTCCACCATACTACTCTGTATACCCTTGGGTACCTGTAGCTTAGGTTTCAGTTATAAGTGAGAACATGAGGCATTTAGTTTTCCATTCCTGAGTTACCTCACTTAGAATAATAGCCTCCAGTTCCATCCAAGTTGATGCAAAAGATAGTATTTTGTTCTTTTTATGGCTGAGTAGTATTCCATGGCACACATATAAACCACATTTTTCTTTATCCACTCATCTGTTGATGGGCACTTGGTTGGTTCCATATGTTTGCAGTTGTGAATGTGGTGTGATAAATATACAAGTGCATGTGTCATAGATAGATAAATAGATAGATAGATAGATACATACATACATAGATAGATTTCTTTTCCGTTGGGTAGTTAACCAGTAGTGGGATTGCTGGATTGAATGGGATAGATGATAGATAGATAGAGAGATAGAGAGATAGAGAGAGAGAGAGAGAGATAGATAGGTTTATTTCTTTTCCGTTGGGTAGTTAACCAGTAGTGGGATTGCTGCATTGAGTGGGATAGATGATAGATAGATAGATAGATAGATAGACAGATACATAGATAGATAGATTTCTTTTCCATTGGGTAGCTGTCCAGTGGTGGGATTGCTGGACTGAATGGTAGATCTACTTTCAGGTCTCTGAGAAACCTCCACAGTGTTTTCCACAGATGTGTTACCAGTTTACATTCCCACCAACAGTGCCTTGTGTTCCCTTTGAGATATCACCTTACCCCACTCACAATGGCCATTTTTTAAAAGTCAATAAACAGTAGATATTGACACAGATGAATCCTGCTTTTTGTGAAAGGAGATGGGATGGCTCAACTTGACACATCTGTGTCATTATATAGGACCCCGAGAAGTATAATGGGGCTGTAGAATTGCAGAAGGCAACTGGCCCAGCCTTAGGAGGCTGGTGAGGGCTTCCTAGAAGTGAGGACAGCTGAGCTGAGCACACAGCAATGAGCACAGGACAATACCAGGCTGGGCAGGCACTGCAGGCAGGGAAGCCATGCATCCCACCACATGGGAGGAGGAAAGGGCAGGGCACGTAGACAACTAAGCACAGCATTGCAGAGGCTGAAGCCACAGCGATCTGCTTTGTAGAAAACAGTGCTACACATCTGGATTCATACTTGGGGAGGCTTGGGAAAGCTTAATGGAGAAAGGGGGTTTTGAGTATATCAGTCCTCCTATCGTTAGACTTTATAGATATCAACATCCTGCCTGTTGGTTGAAAAGAGTCTAGATTCCCAGGTCCCTCTTGGATCTACTGAATCAGCATCTTCAGGGGCAGGTCCCAGGAATCTGCATTCCTAACAGGCACTCCCCCAACCTCCCCACAGGGTTTCTGCAGGATTCTGAAGCAGGTGGCTCTGCCTGGACCCTCCTTCTTAAGGTTTTATGAGGAAAAGAGTCTCATCTGCCACCCCCATAAAATGTGTTTCCTGTCTCATCCGTTTTAGTTCTTGATTAAACTCAATTTGGCATGTCGTTATATCTGATTACTTATTCATCTTCTTCTTTAGTCTTTTTCTGGGGGACAATTGATTACGAGCTCCTGGAGGAACCATGCCCATAGGCCTCCCATCGCTCCCAGAGCGCAGTCCCAGGAGAGAGACACCTGCCTGGCCTTGCTCCTTGCATCCGCCGCCCATGAGTCTTGGTGACACAGGGAAGTTGGGGAGGAGGAAGAAGAGAGCTCAGGAGGCTGAGGCTGCTTGGAGGGAGGCTCTGGGCCTGGAGTTGAGAACTCAGATTAGTCCCTGCCAGAAGTTAGAGTGTGAGGCAATTTAGCAAATTGTAGCTTGCAGCAGATGTTTAATTAGTCGTGAGGCTGTGCAGTGACTGGAGGCTGAGCGGGGGAGGGCAGCTCCGTCTGCTGCTACCGCCGCTAGCGCCAAGGGGGACATGGGCTTTGCAGCTGGGGGGCGAGGCTGGGCCCAGGGGAGCCCAGCCAGCAGGAGAGAAACCTAAAGGCTTGAGACCCTGGGACATGAGAAGTCCAAGAAGACAGGCAGGGCACGAGAAGTTCAGTGCACAGAGGAAGCTCCAAGACCCTTTGCCTGGCAGTGGGGTAGTTCCGAGGGAGAGTTTTCCTCTGCAAACATCTGAGAGCATGATCCTCAACAGGTCCTAAATGGAGACAGTCTCTTGTACCCGTCACTTGCTCCCCCTGTTCTGCTCCCCATCTCAGTGGACAGAACCATGACCCACCTTCTTCCTTAGGAGCCATCTTCCATACTTCCTTATTCTCTGCCCTTCACCTCCAGTTCATCCCCAAGTCCTGCCAGTTCTGCCTTCCAGGCACATCTCAAATCTCCATCTCCATTTCCCAACCCTATCCCAGGATTTCTCAAACTTTGTACTACGGATGTTTGGGGGCTGGGTTATTCTTTGTTGCGGGGGAGCTGTCCTGTGTGTTGTAGGATGTTCAGCAGCATCCCTGGCCTCTACCCACTAGATGCCATTAGCATCCCTCCTGCTGCCAAGTTGTGACAACTACAAATGTCTCCTGACATTGCCAAAAGTTGCCTGAAGGGGAGAAGCACCCAGATGAGAATGCTCTTCCACACCAGCCCAGGCCACCTCTTTCTTGCTAAGGATCTTAGCTCCTTACTTGTCTTCCTGACTTGTTTCCTGGTCTCCAGCCTCACTTCTTCCAATGCATCCTCCACACTGAAGCTGGAGACGTGTTCCTAAGGGAAACTGGGTCATGTGATAGTCTTCCCTAGAGCCCTTCCACGGTCCCTGGTCACTTGCAGGAGTACTCATATTCCCTGACATGATTTGGAGGCCCCTTCTTAGGGGACCCCCATTCATACTTCTAGCCTCCTCTCCCACCCCTCAGTCTCTCCTCCTTCGCTCCAATTCCCCCGGAATCCTGCTGCTTTCATGATCCTCCTTTCCCACCTCCTCTCCTCCTCCCACGGAGGCTTTGCACACGCTCTCCATATTCCAGTCCCGCTAGACTTTTCTCAGTTTTTTTTTTTTTTTGACTACACACAAACTGCATCTTCTGCCTGAAACACCCTCACAGATATAGCCCCAAGGGTCCTAGAATAACAAATTAAGATGAGGGTTTGACCAGCTGGCAGAATCCTAAGAGATCTTATTGGACACATTGTTTAATTTTTGTCCCAGTCCAAGTCTGACTCAGACGGGCTTTCTGAGAGATTGCATAAGCTTCGGAATTGCAGTGACTCTCAGCCACCCTCTGCCCTCCTCCACAGACATTCCCACTCCCAATGCCACTGGTTACCACACAGTCCCTTGTGGTGGGGCAGGAGGAGGTGGAAAAGCACCTCACAGGGAAAGTCTTGATGCCAGCCTCCTCTTTGTTTTTTTCTTCCTGAGAGGTCCCTGGTCCTCTTTTGCGGGTACAGGCAACAGAACTGTGTGGGGATTTTTAGCTCTATCCCCATTCCTGCTTTAACTTTAGAGCTCCATGTGGTTTACATTGCAGACCATCAGTAATTATTTGTATAATGTTGGCTTTCCCAACCAGACTTCCCTGAAGGCAGGGTGCTTATCTCACTGATCACACTATCCTTAGTATTGATCACGCTTCGTGGCATAGAAGTCTGTTCTCAATAAATCCTTGAGTTGGCTGGGGCAGAGGACCCCATGGGAGGTAGGTTGGGTGCTTGGAGAATACTGCCTCAGATTGCTGCTTCGGAAAGAGGCAACACAGGTACAGCATTCAGGATGTCTGTGGACTCCAGTTCTAGGGCTAGTTGTTACTTTTAATATGACATTGGTGCATAATTTTTTTTGGTGGCGGGGGGGACTTGAAAACAGAATTCTCTTTATTATGTGTCAGAAGATGGTGCAAGGTTAATTTTGTTAATTTCCATATTACATATTGAAAGAATACAACACCAGAATGCTGGAATCATCCGCTTTTTTCACCTTAAGTACTATGCTCACATTACCACACATTGCGTAGGAGATGTAGCTGCATGGTGTCTGATCTTGCCACGTGTGTTCCAGGTGACAACAGCTTGTGAGGTATGTGCGGCGGCCTCCCTCTTCCCACATGTACACCGGCACAGAGTTATCCTTGAATGCAGTGAGCCTGTGGAGAGAATCCACCCAGTAGTTATTGATGGCTGTCTGGTGGTCCTTAAATCATTGCAGCCAGTGATGGTGGAGAGAAACAAGAATGGCCCACGGGTAAAGACAATCATATATCCTACTCTGGCTCCCATCCAGTTAGGATGCTGCAGATGAGCTGGCAACAGGAAACTTGCCATCTCACGTGGTTAGATGACTGGCTGCCCGTCCTCTTGGTTGTTAGATCAAGGGTGATAAATTCTGTCTTTCTTCCAATGATACTTTGGGATATCCATGTTATCCTGTTTTTTCATCTTTGGGGCCCAGCAGTCACTTTCTCTCTCTAGACCTCTGTTTTCTTATCTGCAAAGTGGGAATTTGGACGGATGAATATCTTCATTGCTTTCAGTTCCAATAGTGGTGACAGCCCAGTCACAAAGCAATCACAACAAAGTCTGTCTTTGCAAACAGTAATTGTGATAGTTAGCGTGAAGTAAGCGCTTTTTGCAGACTACCTCAGTGAGCTCTCACACCCTTTTACAAATCAGGAGAGAGAAACCCAGAGGGTAGTTTCCTTGCTGAAGATGATTTTGAGAGGTGTGCTTCTCAGCTGGAGGAAAAGTTTGCACCCCAGGGGACATTTGGCAATATCTGAAAGTATTTTTGGTTTCACAGCTCGCTGGGGAGTGCTCCTGGCATACAGAGTAGAGGCCAGGGATATTGATAAACCACCTGCAATGCACAGGAGAATGCCTACAGCAAAGAATTATCTGGCCCCAAATTTCAACAGTACTAAGGCTGAAAAACACTGACGTATAGCTAGAAGTAGATACAAATTATTGTACTCCAGAATTTATCCTTTGCACCAGCACATTTTGGCTGGCTCAGACTCCAGCTGTATTTCCCCATCCTCTGTTCAATACTTATGAGGGAAGAAAGTCTTACAAAAAATCACAGAAAATCAGAACCAGAAATCTCATATTTCTCTTAGTCTCTAACTGGGAGGGAGCTGATAGTTTGATCTGGGACCCACTTTTTGCCAAAAGCCCTTTTCTTGGTTTATGGCCCTAATTCCTTTAGCCCTCTCCGCAGCCACTAAGTGTCCTATTGACATTGTCTGGTCCTGATTCACCAGATGCAGATTTCCCATAAGCCCTTCCAGGACAACTCAGGAAACATTTACTAAGCGCTACATTAACCTGAAGTGCTCTGAACTGCAAACAACATACCTGGCCATCAGTGGCTTCTTAATCAAGCAGTAAATAACTGACTCAAAAAGAATACTGGAGTCAGGTGGTTCCAGGACTAGTTCAACAGCATCAGGGATTCAAGCTTTACTTAACAGTTTTGCTTCACCATCCTCATCCACATATTTGTAGTCTTATGGTTATAAGATGGCTGCCATTGCTCCAGACATCACAATCTCCCACTGTGTTTCAAGGCAGGAGGTGGATGAACGCAATTTTTTTTTCTCGAGGCTATTTTTAAATGAAGAATTGCTTTCTGAGAAGATGCGCTCACCAGCAGTCGTGCTCCTGCAGCTCATTGACTAGAATCAGTCTCGTTGGTAACCCCTGTGAGCAATCAAGACAGAGAAACTAAGGTAGACAAAGAAGAAGGTGAGTTAGAATGATGACTGGACAAACATCTAACAGTGTCTGCCACAAGCACCTACTGTGTGTCAGAGGCTGTGCTAGACTCTGGAAGTAGTGACCAAGGCACTCATAATCCATTGCTGACAGTCCATTTAGTATCTAACTCATGAACACCCTCTTCCTCAGTTTCTCCGCATCCAAATTCAGCAGAGAGTCCTTATTTCCCCCATTGTGTTTTAGAAAAAGACCTGGACACTGAGTCACAAACCCATTGACAAATATAGGACCATTTTTCTTGGCATCTCAGTCCCAGACTTATCTTGCTTTCCCCACGTCCCGACAGCCCTGTCCTTGGTTGAACCAGAGGCAGAACATCTGCATGGCAGTGAATCACACAGCTCTTCTGAAGAGGCTGGAAAAACAAAGCCACACCCAGAGAGGCCACCCCCTGTCCCCATTGTCTGAGGGCGCATGAGATGAGGTGAGGCTGGGTGCCCCAGAGGATGCTGTGATCTGTGGGGTAGAAGGTCATTTTGTGCTGATGGGCCTGGCGGTGACCTGGCTGTACACCTCTCCTGTGCTTCAGAACACCAGGAACACAGCCCCCCCACTGCCATCATGATCTTTACATAAACGCTGAGCTCTAGAAGAAGAGGCTTAAATGGGGGAAGGAATTGCTGGGATGAGAGTATGGGCTTCACATAAATGAAAACATGTCAAAAGGGGAGGATTAGGGTTACTTAGAAGTGAGGCCATGGGCCACTATTGCCTGGAGGTGTGTGTAGGTGAAGCAGAAGGAGCCTTCTCACAGCACACAGGCTTTAGCATGGCCTGTGTGATCCACCTGGGGATGCAGTGAGTTCCCTATCACGGAAAACACACAGACAAAACCTAGGGGAACCACTCTCAGTGTTGCCGAGAGCCAGTGCCTGTCTGGGTGAGAGCTTGGACGGCCAGAAGCTTCCTGCCAACAGGGTCTTCTGCCTCTCTTCACCCAAAATGGCCTTTTCTCTTCTAAGCTCTTAGGCTATTGCAGGGGTGGTGAACCGCCCACTACTCCTACATCAGGGGACTCAGAATCTGGAGAAATTACCTTGGGCTGCAGATAACGTCTCGGGCAGGTTAGCAAGCTCTCCCTAATAAGCTGAGGGTCCTGGGAATAACCATGGTGAATAATAACATCGATTGAGTGATTTCCTGGCATTGCGTCAGACATTTTACATAGATGATGGCACGGAATCATCTCCAACACTATATAGAGTAGGTACCGTTATCACCACCAATCCAGTGTCATGGATGAAGAAACAGAAGCATGAGGAGGTGAATAAACTTGCTCAGATTCAGGAGCTGAGGAGCAGCAGAGCCAGGATTTGAACCCACACAGCTAGATCCAGGGAATGTTCTTATCACCATGCAGCTGCACTGCCGCTCATGTATCCCGAAACTGCAGGTCAGCCATCCAACCATCAGTCTTCTTCCTGTCTCTATAGTATCTTCTTCCAGAGAGCAAGGGAGGGCCCAAGAGAATAATTTCCTCACCTTGTCCCTCCCACAAAAAGTTGCCAGATATAACAAGTAAAATACAGGGTGCACAGTAACTCTTCAATATATGAATGGACACGTATAACCAAACATTCAGATACACAGCAGCCATTTGTTTAGCATAAGTATATCTTATACAATATCTGGAATATACTTGTGTTAATCTCTATCTGTCTAGTCATTGTTGATCTGAAACTCAGGTGTAAATCATGGGTGTCCTGTATTTAGCTGGCAACCCGACTTCCATAGCTTGTAGGGGCCCAGTGCTCTGTCTGACTCCCAGCCCATCAACTGAACAGGCCTCATGTAGCCCAGTTGTCATTTCAGCATCAAGGACTTCCTTTCTACTCACAGACTAAAAGAATCAGAAATAGATGCGGCTGCTTTAAAATGCACATCTGCATTCCCGGGCTGCCTCTGCTCAAAGCCGAGCATCTCAAGTCTGATTTGAAATTAAACACCACCAGGTCTCTGCTCTGGGTAGATGTGGGCTGGTGGGCTGCCATCCTCGCCCAGAGGCACACCATGCCCCATCCTCATCCTCCTCTCCCTGTGCTGATGGCATTCAGGCTGCTTCTGCCTGCAGGTAGATGGTGAATCTCTGCCCTGAATCATGGATTTTGTGTGTCAGGTTCCTGGAGAGAGGCCTGGAAGAGTGACAAGGAAATGGAGCCGCTGAAATCAAGTTTAGACTTGTTAGAGGGAATGGTGTTTAAAAGGCGCCTCAAACACGTTAACTGCAGCTGTTCTCAGCACCGAGAGAATGGCGATGATTTTCCTAGTGAGATGCAGGAGATCATCATATGAGAAGTAGTTAAGCAATAATTTAACATTGTTGTTCCTTCCTAAGCTGATGCGAGCTGCTTCTGGCAGGAGGGTTTGGGGAATTTTGTTCTCTCTGTGGGAAATCACAAGGCCCTTGGATTTGATTTCCATTTAAATCCCTGAATGTTTGGTTGTCTGCCTTGGTTCCCTCATTCACTCGTAGGCAAGCATATATTAAGCACCTACTGCATGCCCGGCACTGTGTCATTTCAGTCCCTAAGTGCATGCTGCAGGTGTTCATTCATGTATTCATTCATTTATCCGTTTTTAAACGTATTAAACATTTTTCAGGCCAAGTGTATGTCTGGCTCTGCTCTAGGTGCTGGGGATATTTAATAATAGAAAATAATCAGGTCCACGCTCTTCCTTCAAAGAATGGATTTCCCATTGGAGGAAATGTACCTCTAAGCAAGTAATCAAAAGGCAGTGGGTTCGTCCCGTAATAATAACAAGGTGGGACTCCACTGATTGAACGGCTACTGTGTACCAATCGCTTTGACCACATTAATATTTTTGTTTTTATTTATTTATTTTTTAAAATTTGTTTATTTTGAGACAGAGTCTCGCACTGTCGCCCGGGCTAGAGTGCAGTGGCACGCTCTTGGCTCACTGCAACCTCCGCCTCTCAGAGTCAAGTGATTCTCCTGCCTCAGCCTCCTGAGTAGCTGTGATTACAGGCATGTGCCAGCATGTCCGGCTAATTGTTTTTTTCTTTCTTTTCTTTTTTCCTTTAGTAGAGATGGGGTTTCACCATGTTGGCCAGGCTGGTCTCAAACTCCTGACCTCGTGATTCACCCACCTCGGCCTCCCAAAGTGCTGGGATTACAGGCGTGAGCCACTGTGCCAGGCCTATTATTTTTATTTTTATCTTTCATTATAGGTTCGGGGTCCATGTGTAGGTTTATTATATAAGTAAACTCATGTCTCAGGGGTTTGCTTTTTTTTTGAGACGGAGTCTCACTCTGTTGCCCAGGCTGGAGGGCAGTGGTGCGATCTCGGCTCACTGCAAGCTCCGCCTCCTGGGTTCACGCCATTCTCCTGCCTCAGCCTCTCCGAGTAGCTGGGACTACAGGCGCCCGCCACCATGCACGGCTAATTTTTTTGTATTTTTAGTAGAGACGGGGTTTCACCATGGTCTCAATCTCCTGACCTCGTGGTCCGCCCGCCTCGGCCTCCCAAAGTGCTGGGATTACAAGCGTGAGCCACCACGCCCGGCCCTGGGGTTTGCTTTACAGATTATTTCATCACCAAGGTACTAAGCCTAGGACCCAATAGTTATTTATTCTGATGGTCTCCCTCCTCCTACCCTTCACCCTCAAGTAGGCCCCAGTGTGTGCTATTCCCTTCTGTGTGTCCATATGTTCTCATCATTTCGCTCCTACTTAAGAGGACATGAGGTATTTGGTTTTCTGTTCCTGCATTGGTTTGCTAAGGATAATGGCCTCCAGCTCCATCCATGTTCCTACAAAGGACATGATCTCGTTCTTTCTTATGGCTGCATAGTATTCCATGGATACATGGAACATTCCATATATGTTCCACATTTTCTTTATCTACTCTGCCATCGATGGGCATTTAGATTGATTCCATGTCTTTGTTACTGCACGTCTGTGTTCACTGCAACACTCTTCACAATAGCAAACACATTATTATTTTTGACACATTATACCCAAGCCATTCCTTGAAGCAAGGTAGCCATTATTATCTCCATGTTGCAGATGAAAAAACAGAGGTCTGGAGAGGTAAAATAACTTGCTCCAAACTATGCAGTTAGTAAGTACAGGGATTGAGTTCAGAATGTAGGTGCATCCTTCTGTAAAGCTTGAACGCTTTCCGCTCTGCCAAGTTGCTGCTGGCACCAATGAGAGAACACAAAGAGAAACAAAGAGAAGCATGCAGCAAGCTCCAACAAGTGCACCTGAGTTGGGTTCTGGAGGTTGAATTTAAGAATTTTCCTATCAGAAAAATCAGAAGAGTTTCCCTAGAGAGGAGAACATCATATCTTGAAAGAGTGAGATTATTTGGGAAACTGAGGGAGGTGAATGAGAAGCTTTGGAAGAAGCAATATGGAACCCAATTCCTGGGCTGCCTGGATGGTCTAGTGATGGTTTGTTTTGCTGAAACAAAGGGATGGCTCCTTCTGAGACTAAAGCTTAGTGTTTTGGAGTACCAGGGACTTTGCCCATCACCTACCTTGAGGCCTTGCGTGTTCACAAAGGACAGTTTACCATGAGGGTTATTATGTTTTTTTTTTCCATCAACCTGACTTAGAAATCTCAAACTTAGAAACTCAGCCCACATATCAGAGCAAAATTGCCAGCAAGAAATGATGCATGCTGCATTTTAAAATCTGGTTGTTGTGGCTGATTATACATGCTGTTCTAAAAAGCCCTGGAATAAAGTCTCCCATCCCACAAGAGTAAAGAATGGTCCCCAAAGAAATTGACATTACATTATTGATAAGTGTGTTTGGCCACGTGACAGCAATAGCATCTGTCTTCGTCCCTGACATCTGATAAATTCACAAAGCTCCTGCATTCACCTTGGGCATGCGTGTAAGTCTAGTGGCAAAGATTCCTTCACTAACTAGCAGCTTCAAAATGTGCTGTGTCCAAGGGAAAAAGAAAGGGGGAAAAATAAGCAGTGTGTCACTTTTGGAATATTTGTCCTGAATGAAGAAAAAAAAATACAGTACTGTTCTCTTGTCTTTTCTCTGCCTTCTTAGAAATCGGATTAGTCATTATTAAACATTTTGAAGTGGAATAAAAAGAGGGAGAAGATTCCAAGGGCACATTGCTGCTTTGATCTTAACAGAGCTATCATTGTCAGGAGCCGACACAAAGGCGGTTTCCTTTACACATTGAGATCCTGGTAATTATGGCCTTGTAATGACCCATTCCAAAAAGAAACAGCTCTGTTCCTTATTTGCCGTTAAGAACACCAAGAGTTTATTTGCAGAGAATTGGGTTTAATTCAATTAGCAGGAATTGTGAGGCATTCATAACACAAGGTATATTAGCCCAGCACTTGGTTTGTAATGAGAACCAAAAGGCATTTAGGGAAAGAAAAGCTAATTACCCGAGATTCTTTTTTTTTTTTTTTTTTTTCTGTAACACGGAGGGTTTAGTCCAAATTTCAGAGGCCTATATTCCCAAATCCCTTAAGCTTTAATTAATGATTAAGCAGGGCAACAGGAGATGCAGAAGGACAGCAAAATTTTGCCATGCAGTCATTGCCAAGGGGGTATTACTCATAACTCCACCCTCAGCCAGCACTTCAAAGTTTACAAAGCGTTTCCACCACCATTATCTGTTCTGAATATTCATTTCCTCCCTCTTCTGGACCAATTCCCCAGCACTGGGAATATTCCTCTCCAGCATGTCTTGAGTTTCAGATCTCAGCTTGCTTCTCCAGGAAAGTCCTCATCCAGCCCAGCTGTTTGCTTCCGGAGATGTGCGCAGGAAATTGACGAGTGTGAACCCCCACTCTTACCCGCACCTTGGTCCAGGTTGATGACCCGGGGCAGGTGGCCGAGCTTCTTCAAACTTCACTGTGCTTTTCTTTGTTATTCTCCATAACTGTGCTATACCATTTGGAAGCCACTGCCAAATGTGGTTACTTGAATGTAAATTAATTTAAATGAAACTTAAAATCCAGTTATCATAACACTGGATACATTTTTAGGGTTCAGTAGCCACACGTGGCTAGTGGCGACTCTTATTGGATGGCACAGATAGAGCCCACTTTCAACATGGCAGAGAGGTCCATCAGACAGCACTGGTCTATGAAATGGGGGACGTCATCTATCTTTTGAGGGTAATGAGTTAAGAATTTTGTGAGAAAATGGCCTGGCGTGGTGGCTCACGCCTGTAATACCTGCACTTTGGGAGGCTGAGGTGGGCAGATTACTTGAGGTGAGGAATTCAAGACCAGCTTGGCCCAGATGGTGAAACCCTATCTCTACTAAAAATACAAAAATTACCGGGGCATGGAGGTGGCCGCATGTAATCCCAGTAATCCTAACTACTTGGGAGGCTGAGGTAGGAGAATCAGTTGAACCCGGGAGGCGGAGGTTGCAGTGAGCCGAGATTGTGCCACTGCACTCCAGCCTGGGCGACAGAGTGAGACACTGTTTTTTTAAAAAAAAAAAAAAAGGATTTAGTGAATTTAGTAAGAAAATGCACAGGAAGCTTGTGACTCATGGTGGAGGCCCAGTAGTAGCATCTTTGATGAAAGAAGAGAGTGGAGAGAAGGAGGAAGAGAAGAGGACACCCCCCTCTTATGGTCCATTCTTAACACAGTGGGAAAGAATAGTGGGGAAAGGTGTAGGGAAAGGAAGGTAACTTCTATTACAGCATGTTTTATGGGCTTTATTATCTCTGTGTCTGTGTGATTATTTGACAAATATTGAGTGTGCCAACCATCTCATCTATTCCTCACAACCCCCCAGGGAGGAAGATTTTCTTCCCCCGACTGTGTAGATGGTGGAATGGAGGCTCAGGTGGGTGACCTGGTATACCTGTGGGTGCACAGCCAGTGAGCGGTGGAGCTGAGACCTTCCCCTGTCCCGAGGAACAGCAAGACCCTACTTCTCTCCACCATGCTCAGCTATCTTCATCAACACAGACTTCCAGCTGGTTCTTATTATTTTAAGGGCTAGTCGCCAGTGCTCAGGTAGCCAAGAATGCTCCACTTCACAGTCTTTGCATAATGAGTGGATGTGAAGAACCACATGGGGCCCTGAAAAGGCTCCAGGAAGCCCCTCAAATGCCTGCTTCACTGGGGACTGGGGATTTCCTTCAGAGCAGCTGCGGAGAAGGACACATTTTGCAAACAGCCCAGCCATGCACATAAACTGCGTTATTAGCCTATAAATCAATCAGTGCATTTGGGCCCAGGCTGCACAGTGCTCCTCTGACAGATGGCCATTGGTCTGTCTCCATCTCCTTAGCTAGATCCCAAGAGGAGGGGAGAGAAGAAAGAGCTTCCACGAAGGTGTTGACCCCAGTAGCTCTCTTGTACCGGGGAATAGGGAATCCCAAAGTGGCTGTGCAAGGGCCAGGCTGTTATCTGGAAGTCATTTGAAGAATGAAATTGAATTTGGTGACTCCAACACTTTGTTGGAGTGAGAAATACATGACTTTCAGGTAGGAAACACATGAGCATTTTGGAGAAGATGTTGCAGTTGGGAGAAGTAGGGGGAAGGACAGATAGTTGGGAATGGGCAGGACCTGGATTCCATTTCCAGCTTTGCATGACCTTGGGCAAGCCATAAGAAGTTCTTAGCCTCAGTTTCCTTATCTGAAAAAAAAATGGGCAGGGGGAATTTTAAAATAGATCCTGATTGCATCAAAGGATTAAAATGTGTGCACAGATGTTACAGGAGAGAGATCTTTTTCCAGATACATTATAGGAGCTTCAGTGCCATTTGCAAAGAAAAATGAGGTGGACATTAGTTTTCAGGGTCTTACCAAAGGCTGAGTTTTTATTAGAGGTATGTCATGGTGTTGCCTTAGAACTGGAGAGCAACGTGGTTATGAATTGAACAATGCTTATTCCTTCATTAGTTTGTTCCTTCTGGAGACTTTTAGTGAAGCTATATGGCCCTCCAGAGGCTGACTGGCTTGGCGTCTGATTCCAGCACCAAGCCTTCCAGTTGTGTGGTCTGGACCGGTGTTCCGCAGCCTCACTCCCTTGGTCCCTGCAACAAACATGATAGCCACCTCTTAGGGTGGTCATGGAAGTCAATGAGGTGAAGACTGTAGGGTGTTTGGCCCCATGCTCAGTTCAGAATCAACACCCAGACTACATTAGTCATTAGCATTGCCAACAGATTGTCTGTAATTGTCCAGGACTCTGGGGATACAGGAATAAATAAGGCATTGTCTGGTCTTTGAGGAGCTCTAGTGCAATGGCTCTGACCGTTGCATCAGATAATTAAATTATCTGGTGTAGTTTAAACACCCCCAGTAGTGATAATTTAAGCATACACTGAGAATTATCCTGTATGGCAAATGCACCTGAATGTGTGTTTGGAGCTAGGGCATCCGGGAGTGGCCAACCCAGAGATTTGTTCCTTGTCTGTGAGGAACATGTGTGCTAAGTGAAAATGGCATACAAACTACATGTAGTTTGCAAGCAGGTTGCAGTTTTTTTGTCCAGCCTGACACCACTAAACTGTATCTACAGTGGATATCTTATCCAGCCCACCAGCACTGGACCATTTCTGTACATAAGGTGGTTCTCCTGTCTAGCCCACCACCACTGGACTCTATCCCCTATATGGAAACCCCTAATAAAAACACATGTCTTGTTTTCTGGTTCTGGATCTCTGGCCTCTTGAACCTGGTCCCTTCCCCATTGAGGTTAACAGGGGTTCAGCACAACATCTGGAATCAGAAAACCTTCTGAAAAATAAACACACAAATATGATTCCAGGTCAGGAACTGCTAAAACTCCATGGACTCCAGCTTAAGAGACTGGCCTAGTTTGGAACTATGGGTAAAACAAAGTTTATACCCAGCACAATCATCCAAATTGTAACGGACGAGTAGTGGTTGCTCTCAGAATAGGTGATGAGGGCAAGGAAGGCTTCCTAGAGCAGGTGATGTCAGTTAAAAACAAGAGAATAAACAGCTTATTAAATAAGTGGGGTGTCATGCCTGTAATCCCAGCACTTTGGGAGGCTGAGGTGCGTGGATCACCCGAGGTCAGAAGTTCGAGACCAGCCTGGCCAACATGGTGAAACCCCCATCTCTACTAAAAAAAATACAAAAATTAGCTGGGCGTGGTGGCAGACACCTGTAATACTAGCTACTCAGGAGGCTGAGGCAGCAGAATCACTTGAATCTGGGAGGCAGAGGTTGCAGTGAGCCGAGATCATGCCACTGCACTCCAGCCTGGGTGACAGGGCGAGACTCCATCTCAAAAAAAAAAAAAAAAAAAAAAGTAAGTGGGGTGAGAGCAGGGCAGGAGCTCCAGATAGAAGGACCAGAATATGCAAGACGGGGAGAGTAGAAAACCCAGGTAGGAACACTAGAGTCCTTGGTCTTCTCAGAAGTGGAGGCAGAGTCCATTGGAGCCTCCTTGGGGTCAGAGATAAGGTTGCATTGAATTCAAATCCTTTTTTCATTGCCTTCAAGCAAATGCATTAACTCGTATTTCTAATTTTATTTTCCTGCATGGAAGAGGTTCTTGACTTTAAGGACAATGGAGTGCCCTGATTTTAGCAGTCATGTGGATTTGGGAAATGGCAGTAACAAGTGTCACCAGGTATTGGGTCCAAACAGGACACTTGAGGTTACTGAAATCACCGTGAGGCTCTGCTTGTTCAAGGTGTAGGAAGGGGAGGGGATATGTCTGGGGCACTGATGTATTTGCTACAATCCTCTACTACAGAAACTCATTCCCAGGCATCCAGTTTCTTCCAGGAGTCACATCCTAGCTGGATACCCAGTATCCACTCTAGGGTCCGTCTCGGTTTCCATGGCCCCTCTGATTTCCATCCCACGTGGTTCTCAAGGCTTGGTTTTTCTGACTCTGAGCCTCAGTCACCGCTGCTCAGAGCCAGGAAATCTGGAAGTGCCGACTGCTCGTGGAGTCTGCTCTCCTGTTGCGTGGCCCCCTCACTCCAAGGCATCGGCTAGTATTTGTTCTGATAATTATTCATTAGCATCTCGCCGATGCACAGCATCCCTGCAGCTCCTGTATGATCTTGAGTGTGCAGCGTCTCTCCTCCCATGTCTTTGGAATTTTTAGTTGTGCTGTCATTTGTTCCCAAGAAGTAAACACGGAGGCATTCTGTTCCCCTCCAAAAGCGTGTTTTCAGCGACTCCCAGTGTAGCCCAGCAGGTCCCTGCTCCTAACTCAAAGGGAATGTTATATTTCGGATTTGTTTTCCTTTGCGGATCGTCTGCTCACAGATGTTTGTCCTTTGGCTTGTTTCTCTTTCTAATTAATTTTTGATTAACTTTTGAAACACCTTCTGTCTCCACCAGTTTCAGCCACCCCAGGTGATTCTATTTACTCTGAACCCAGGCTGGGAGTCTGGGTTCTCAGAGGCTCGGCAATGCAGTGGCTAAGAGGGAAAGGAACTTCCAATTAAGTGGTTAAATGATGCTATCCGTCTTATCCAGAGGGATAAGCGGAGGGGATGCTGCTTCGCCCAAGCATGAGGGAGGGAGAAAAGTGAATGAGTCTGAGATCTGGAGTAATGAGTGGAGTGAGAGACAGGGAAAAGGTAAGATAAATGACCTTCCAGAAAGAAAATGGAGCTGATATTGTGGCACTTATTAAGAACATATGAGTGCAGACGCACGTCCTTTGAACCACTAACTCCATTCTTTGGAATTATTTAGAGGAAGAAGAAATAAAATATTAAGCACTAGTATCCTGTGTGTCATGAACTATGCTAAGTTCTCTAACAAAGTAGCAGTAGTAGTCACCATCATTGCAGTAGTAGTGGCAGTCACAGCAGCAGAATGAGTAATAACAGTAACGATGCATTGTGACAGCAGACAACTCTGCGTGTTTACTCCGAGAACTATTTTCAGTGCCTTATGTGCATGATCACATTTAATCCCTAAAGACTCCATGTGATCCTCATTGAACAGATGAGGAAACTGAGGCTCAGAGGACTGGAACATTGCCTCAGTTTGCACAGAGAGTCAGTGACAGAGGGGAATGAACCCACAAGGGCGACTCCGGAGCCTGATGTCTCATTTCCTTCACTTGCCATCTCGAAAGGGCCCCGGGCCAGGTGTGAGCAGTTCACATTTGACCTTGCAGGCAGGGAGACGGGCAGCTCAGCATGGGAGAGGTGATGAAGGACGGCGTCTTACAGGCTGGGACAGCAGGTGCGCAGCCTGGCTGGAGATGGCATCGGGCATATCGTGCTGCGTTCCCGGAGGCTCGTGCATCCTCTGAGCTAAGCTGAGCTGTAGCCACCTGGAAACTTGCCTTGTTGATCCCAGCCTCCCTGTGGGAGTGCACCCCCAAACCCACTTCCCAATTCTCAGGCCTGCTTTATTTCTCCCTTTGGTACACTGTGCTGTGGACTTACCCTCAAAATCAGCCCAACACCCTGGGTTGTGAAGCCAGACTCTATGACGGTAGTAACTCTCCTGCTAGTTATTATCATGGTTGTACCTTGTGTTCCACACACAGCAGGAAGGATATCAGCGTGCATTCAGCTTGGTGTTACTGATCACGTCCTAACTGGAGACAAGATGCTCTGCCCAGTGTGTAGTGGGTACTTTTCCTTTACCCTGCAAAGGCCACACTGGAGGTTCATTTCACCGTCATCTTGCATTTTGTCTGAAGACCTTTTCCCAAGACTCCCTCTCTCCGCACCCCTCCTCCTTAATTTTCCTCTGTGTGTTTTCCAAGGCATTCTCTGCACTGCCAGGGACAGCCTAAGGTTTACCAGCCCTGCCAAAGAAGATGAAATGCTCAGGGGTCACTGGGCAGGACGAGGTAATAAGAAAAGCAAACGGTCAACAGCAGGCCCAGCCCAGCTGAAGCAATGACCAAGTTTCTCCTCAATTTTGAGATTGCAACGGGGAGAGCAGTGACGGCTCTGGCGGAACATAAATTATGTCATCTCTGTGCTATCAAAGGTTCTGAGCATTCCTTCCTGCTGTCCTTTTCATTTTGGCTCCGTAAATACTGTGTCCTTTTAAAAAGAGTCATTGTTCATGTCCGTTCAAAGGTGACAGGAAAACCGCAAGTTTAGCGTTCTGTGGGTGGGTGTCTTAAAGGAACTGTCTGTTGCTGAGTCAGTGGGTGAGTAAAGGAGGGAAGATGTCTTGGCCAGGTGTAGAGAGTTTCTGAACCCTAGAACATTGGCTGGAGAGCAGAGGCTCCATCATTAGATGCACCTGAGTTAAAACCTCCAGCCCACCACTTACGAGCCATATGAGTTAGGGCTGTTTCCCTTCTCTGTTTTTAAAATCGGGGACAATAAGAGAATCTACATCATAGGGTGTGATAAGGATCAATTGAGATTATATATTAAAAGTACTGAGAACAGCTTGCAGAATGATCAGAATGATTCTTAGTAAAAGTTAACCGGATTTTTCCCCTCTTATTATTCATAATATTGCAGAGAAAGCTTCCTTATCTTCCAAGATCATGCTTTCGAGTTCATGCCTCCTAGCCTTCGCCCATGCTGTCTTCTCTGCCTCGAATGCCCTGCCTCCCCACCTTAGGTCGAGTTCTCCAGAGCTGAGATGTGGCTTTTGAAGCAGTGAGGATTGCAGGCGTGCTCACAGGGAGGGCCTGTCTAGAGGTGAGGGAAGGAAGATGAGGCAGCAAAGATGTGGTTTAGTTGAAGTTGAGCCCCAGCCCAATGCTATGGGAGGCTCTGAATGTGGGTAGCTCCAGGGAGCTTGCACACCCTGAAGCGTACAAAATACACCTTTATACCATCATCTCAGCCAGCCATGGGCTGCAGGCTGGCTCCAGGTGGAGGTCAATGCGTAACTGTTGTGGCACCTTTGGGCAAGGCACAATTGTGCAGAAAAGGTGGCAGCTGAGAGTCCCGATCAACCAGTGCTTGATGCACCTTGGCTAGGGGTGGAGGGGAGTGATTAATATACTGGATTTGTAAAAGGCGTTATGCAGTTGGGTATAGTGGCTCGTACCTGTAATCCCGGCACTTTGGGAGGCTGAGGCGGGAGGATTGCTTGAGCCCAGGAGTTTGAGCTGCAGTGAGTTATGATTGTACCACTGCTCTCCAGCCTGGGTGACAGAGCAAAACTCCATCTCTAAGGGAAAAAAAGGATTTGGGATATGGGTGGAGGATCACCCTTCCCCTGCCAGCAGACTCCTACCCATCCTGTAAGACATTGCTCTACTCCCCCTCCTCTAGGGCCCGTTTCTCTGTGCCTTACGCTCTGAGTGCCTTCTCTCTGAGTGCAGAAAACTTTTCACTGCAGGTCCCTTGGTTATAACGCTCATTACACTGTAATAGAATTATATGTTTACAGATCAGACTAGCCCTAGGAAAAGAGACTGTGGATATTGGAGTCATCTCTTGTGTAGGGAAAGGAGGCAGCCAGTAAGGGGGTGCAGGCTGAATAGGGGCAGAGCAAGGAGGGAGTGCGCTTCTTGGGGTGAAGGTTGGAGCCTCAGCCTTGCATTTCAATGCCAGGTAGCATTTGATACCCTGGAGTTGAACAGCTCCTGGGTCTTCCAGCCAGACAACCCTCACCTCCTGAGAATGGCCAGGGGAAATTATGGAAAGTCAGAAGAGATTGCACCGTTAAATTTCCCAAGAGTGTAGAAAACAAAGCAAAGCTTGGTGAGCATGTTGAAGTCCTGCCCTGGGCACGGCCTGACCTGCCCTCATGTTCTCTGGGCTTGAGGAGCCAGATCCCATCTCAGCCTGAGTCAGACCCAGGCCCCGGCCACGTAATCTAATCACTGGACCATCCAGCTGCACCTGAGGACACAGACCTTGCCTTGGAGATCTCTCTTGATGGTTATATGCCTTTCTTTTTGTCTGTGGCAACAAGCATCCTTTCCTTGGATGAATGATGGTTTGAATGAGCCCTCAGAAAAGACAGCCCAGCTTGGCCTGGTCTAGCTTAACAGATTTCAGGATGTGAAGTCCTGTAGACTAGGGGGGTGTAGGGGACAGAGAGGCAGGGTGGTACCCTAGCTAAGCCTGCTGCATTTCAAATTCTGGCTTTTTTTTTCTTTGAGACAGGGTCTCCCTCTGTCACCCAGGCTGGAGTATAGTGGTTCAATCATAGCTCACTGCAGCCTTGAACTCCTGGCCTCAAGCAATTGTCCCCAACCACCTGGCCTCCCAAAGTGCAGAAATTACAGGCATGTGCCACTGCACCCAGCCAAATTCTGGCTAAAAATGGTATGATTATTTTGTGTTTTAATTATAAACTAATCCCTTATTGACTATATTTGATCATATAATGTCAGCTATGTTTCTATTTTTAATTTTTGCCAGCTTTATTGAGGCAGACTTGACAAAGAAGAACTGGATTATTTATGGTTAACAATATGTTTTGATATGCACATGTATTGTGAAATGGTTACCACAATCAAGCTAATGAACGTATCTGTCCCCTCACATAGTTATGGTTTGTGTGTGCGTGGTGAGAACACGTAAGATCAACTTCTTCAGAAATTTCAAGTATATAGTACAGTATTGTTCATTGTCATCAGAAGACTATGCATTAATAAGATCCTCAGAACTTATCCTGTGTAACTGAAACTTCGTATGTTTTGACCAACATCTTGCTATTTCTTCTCACCTCCAGTGCCTGGCAACCATCATTCTAGTCTCTGCTTTTGTGAGTTAAACTCTTTTAGGTCCCATGTATAAGTGAAATCAGGTAGTATTTGTCTTTCTGTGTCTGGCTTATTTCACTTAGCGTAATGTCCTCCAGGTTCCTCCATGTTGTTGGAAATGGTAGGATTTCCTTTAAGGCTGAATAATGGTGTTTATATGCTTATACCTATCTTACACCCCCCCCCCCCACACACACACACATGCACACACACACATGCCACATTTTCTTCATTCATCTGTTAGTGGAGACATAGGTTGTTTCCATACTTTGCTGTAGTGAATAATGCTGCAACGAACATGGGGGTGCAAGTATCTGTTTGAGATACTAATTTTATTTCCTTTGGGTATATACTCAGAAGGATTGCTGGATCATATGATAGTTCTAGTTTTTTTTTTTTGGAAGCTCCATACTGCTTTCCATAATGGCTCTATCAATTTACATTCCCACCAACAATGTATAAAGGTACCCTTTTCTCCATATCCTCCCCAACACTTGCTATCTTTTGACTTTTTGCTAGCCCAGCCTAACAAGTGTGAGGTGATACCTCACTGTGGTTTTGATTTGCATTGCCCTAATAATTAGCCATGTTGAGCACCTTTTCATAAGCCTGTTGGCCATTTGTACATCTTCTTTGGAAAAATGTCCGTTCAGATCCTTTGTTCATTTTGTAATTGTGTGTGTTTTTCTGCTGTTGAGTTGTTTGAGTGCCTCATGTATTTTGGATGTTACCCCCTTATTAGATATATAGTTTAGAAGTACTTTCTCCCATTCTGTAAGTTGCTGTTTTGTTCTGATTGTTTCCTTTGCTGTGCAGAAGATTTTTAGTTTGATGAAAGCCTACTTGTTTATTTTTGCTTCTGTTATCTGAGTTTTTGGTGTTATATTTAAAAATTCATTACCCAGACCAATGTCAAGAAGGTTTTCCACTGTTTTCTTTTGGTAATTTTATGGTTCAAGTCTTCTGTTTGAGTCTTTCATCCATTTTGAGTTGATTATCGTATATAGTGTGAGATAACGATTCAATTATATTCTTTTGCATGTGGATTTCCAGTTTTCCCCACCATTTATTGAAGAGACTGTTCTTTCCACATTGTGTGTTCTTGGCATTCTTGCTGAAGATCAGTTGACTATAGATCGCTGAACTTATTTCTAGGCTCTCTATTCTGTTCCATTGGTCTATATGTCTGTTTGTTGCCACTACTATACTGTTTTGGTTACTGTTCCTTTGTACAGTATTTTGAAATCAGAACATATGTGATGCCTTCAACTTTGTTCTTCTTGCTCAGAATTATTATCGCTATTAGGGGATTTTTGTAGCTCTTTATGAATTTTGAGTTGTTTTTTCTATTTCTTTGGAATTTCCTTGGAATTTTGATAGGGATCATACTGACTGTAGATCACTTTGGGTTGTATGGACATTTTAACAATATTTATTAATCATATCCATGAATATTGGATGCCTGTGCATTTATCTGTCTTACGTTTCCTTCATCAATATTTTATTAATGTTTATTAATGTTTAATGTACACGTCTTTCAACTCTTTGGTTAAGTTTATTCCTATGTATGTTATTCTTTTTTTTTTTTTTTTTGCTATTGTCAATAAAATTGCTTTCCTAATTTTCTTTCCAGTAGTTCATTCTTTGTGTATAGGAATGTGACTGATTTTTGTATGTGGATTTTGTATCCTGCAAATTTACTGAATTTGTTTATTATTTCTAACTTTTTTCTAGGAGCCTTTATGGTATTCTCTCTCTCTATATATATATATATACGTATATATATATATATATATATATATATACGTATATATATATATATATATATATATATATATATATATATATATATATATATATATACACACACACACATACATATATATATAGGGAAAACCATGATATTATATATATATAATGTTATGATTTGTGTGTGTTTGGTGAGAAGACGTAAGATCAACTTCTTCAGAAATTTCAAGTATATAGCACAATATTGTTCATTGTCATCACAAGACTATGCATTAATGAGATCCTCAGAGCTTATCCTACGTAACTGAAACTTTGTACATTTTGATCAACATCATATATATATATATATATATATTATATATATAAAATCTTAGCCGGATCTTCTGGATAACTTGCTGGAGCTTTAGCACTTGCTGCTTCACCTTGCATTTTTATGTGATAGAGATGGTTTCTTTTCTTAAACCTCATGAGCCAGGCTCTGCTAGCTTCAAGCTTTTCTTCTGCAGCTTCCTACCATTCTCAGCCTTCACAGAATTGAAGAGAGTTCCGGTCTTGCTCTGGATTAGGCTTTGGCTTAAGGGAATGTTGTGGCTCATTTGATCTTCTATCCAGACCACTCAAACTTTGTCCATATCAGCAGCAAGGCTGTTTCACTTTCTTATCATTCCTGTGTTCACTGGAGTAGCAATTTTAATTTCCTTCAGTAACTTTTCTTTTGCATCCACAACTTGGATAACTGTTTGGGGGAAGAGGCCTAGCTTTTGGCCTATCTTTGCTTTTGACATGCTTTTCTCACAAAGTTTAATCATTAGCTTTTGATTTAAGGTGAGAAACATGTGACTCTTTCTTTCACTTGAACACTTAAAGGTCATGGTAGGATTATTCACTGACCTGATTTCAATATTGTTGTGTCTCAGAGAATAGGGAGACCTGAGGAGAGAGGGAGAGATGGGGAACAGCTGGTTGGCAAAAGAGAACACACACTACATTTATCAATTAAACCTCCCATCCTATGGGAGAAGTTCACAGCACCCCAAAACAATTACAATAGCAATATCAAAGATCACCGATCACAGATAACTGTAACAGATGTAATAATCATGAAAAATTTTTAAATATTGCAGGTATTACCAAAATGTGACACGGAGACATGAGGTATACACACACTGTTGGGAAAGTGGCACTGAAAGACTTGCTTGATACAGGGTTGCCACAAAGCTTTAACTGATAAAAAAGCAAGCAGTGTCTGTGAAGTATAATCAAATGAAGTGCAATAAAATGACCTGGGCCTGTAATAACCTCCCACCTCCAGCTGTGACAGCAAAATATGCCTCCAGACATTGCCAAATCTCCCCAGCACACTGAGTGAATCCCCTGTTGTTGGACAGCTAGGTTGTCACCTATTTTTTCCATTATAGAAAATGTTCCCAGCATTTTGGGAGGCCAAGATGGGCAGAACACTTGAGCCCGGGAGTTCAAGACCAGCCTGGGCAATATAGAGAAACCTTGCCTCTACCAAGGAAAAAAAAAAAAAAAGAACCGCACGAAACTTAGCCAGGCATGGTAGTGCGTGCCTGTAGTCTCAGTTAACTGGGGAGGCTGAGGTGGGAGGATCCCTTGAGTCTGGGAGGCGGAGGTTGCAGTCAGCTGTGTTTGCACTACTGCACTCCAGCCTGGGTGACAAAGCAAGACCCTGTCTCAAAAAATAAAAAAAGAAATGTTACAAAATATCATTTTGTGCTATAAGCTTTTAGTGGTATTTCCAATATGTAGAAGAGACTCCCAGAAGCAGAGGTATGAGGTCAGTGGAAAGGAGGGTTTTGAACAATCTTTGTCTGTATTTCCACATTGCCAAGCTGAATTTGGCAAGCTGAAGTCTCCCTCTTAGAAGATTTTTGTAACCTTGCAAGCTAGCCGCGGAAAGTAACCAGGGGCTCTTTAGAAGGAAACTTAAATGGTGACACCTTACCCCAAAGATTACAGGTTACAATGGGAAGGGCCCAGAGAGCCTCAGCACCCACTTCTCACACCAACCCAGCCTCCTCCCTTCTTCATAATTAAGCTTCAGATAATGTTTGCAATCTCCCCATGTTTTCTACCATGTGTCAGGGTGACTGATGGGCTCGTCACAGCTCAGACTCCCTGCAAACCGGCACTGTGACTGCTTTAACCTTCCTTAATACACCAACTTCAAGGGCAAACCAAGGGCAGGGATTTGCCAGGACCTCCCTGATCAGTCCCACCCTCCCCTGTGACTTTTCCTTTCCTCTCTTCTGCCTCTTGCTCCTCTCAAAATCGTCTGCAAGATAGACCTAAGGCAGTTGCTGAGCACCATAAGTAAAACTATTCTTAGGTTACAAGCTGCCAGAATTTTGAAGCAAGTGCATGTAAATATTTCATTCCTGACAGTGAGAGTTATTAAGAGAAACCTTGTGCGTTTTCTAGAAGAATTTTAAGAGACATTTATTCATTGGACATGTCTGGAGCCTGCAGAATTTGGTAGGAGATGGGAAGGGAGGTAGGGAGATGAATATCATCCATGAATGGGCTCTTTCCTTTTTTACACTTACAGTTAAAATTTAAGATGAGTTCTGGTGGCTCAGTGGCTGGAACCAAGTCCCAGGCCAGAATAGAAGAGAAAGAGATGGGGAGAGGGGAACCTGCCTACTTCAGAAATACCTGTTTGGGACTGGGTCTGGGGGCTCACACCTGTAATCCCAGCACTTTGGGAAGTTGAGGTGGGCAGATCACATGAGGTCAGGAGTTCAAGCCTGCATGGTGAAACCCCATGTCTACTAAAAATACAGAAATTAGCCAGGCATAATGGTGGGCGCCTGTGGTCCCAGCTACTTGGGAGGCTGAGACATTAGAATTGCTTAAACCTGGGAGGTGGAGGTTACAGTGAGCTGAGATCATGCCACAGCACTCCAGACTGGGTGACACAGCGAGACTCTGTCTCACAAACAAAAACAAAAACAAAAACAACCCTGTAGGGTGGCTGTTTGCAAGTAGCTCTGTTGAATGTGGTAGGGCTCATAATATCAGGTGTTAGGACTTCTGCTACTGTTACAGTGATTACCCCGAACTCACAAAACCACAGCTATCCATTCTCAATCTCTAACTCTAAGCCAGACGTTCCCATTGAATATACATAAAACAGCAAGATAGATTTTTGTGTCCCTTTTTAAATAAGGGAACTGAGCCTCAAGACAGGTAAGGTAACTTTCCCATGGTAGAGTAAGGACGTATAAAGATCAGGCATTTTTGACTCCAGAGCAATCCTTACACGTTCTACCAGCTGGAGATCAAGTTGAAGGTTCTGAAAATCACTTGCCAGGAAAGGAAGAAAACTTACAGTGGAAAATCACAAAGAACAGCGTAGGTGCCCAGGGTTTTGTGGCAGGGAGGATAAAACTCTGCCTACCATCGGCCAGCAACTGTGCCAGGCACCTTGAACGTATTGTTTTGCTTAATTCTTACAGCAGTCTTATAAAATGTTATTTCCATTTTACAGATACAACATTATGGAATCAGAGAGGCTAAGTCACTTGTCATCATCTATGGTCATGTAACAGAGTATCCCTAAAGCTTAGTAACTGTTTATTATACCTCAAGATATTGTGGGTCAGGAATCTAGGCAGCACCTGGTGGTCATAAGTTGACTCAGGTTTCTTGATGAAATTCAGTTGACTGGCACATTGGTCAGGAAGCCTGGAAGTCTGGGCTCCCCTGAGACTGATCCCAAAGCACCTACATGTAGCCTCTGCAACAAGGCTGTCTTAAGATAGGCTTCTGACATTTCAGCTGCAGGTGCCCTGAGAGCAGCCCAGTGGACAGTAGTGGACACTGTCAGCATTTTTTTTTTTTTTGAATGGAGTCTCACTCTGTTGCCCAGGCTGGAGTGCAATGGCACAATCTCGGCTCACTGCAACCTCCGCCTCCCGGGTTCAAGTGACTCTCCTGCCTCAGCCTCCTGAGTAGCTGGGATTACAGGCGCATGCCACCATGCCAAGCTAATTTTTGTATTTTTAGTAGAGAAGGGGTTTCACCATGTTGGTCAGGCTGGTTTCAAACTCCTGACCTCATGATCCACCCGCCTCCGCCTCCCAAAGTGCTGGGATTACAGACGTGAGCCACCACGCCTGGCCTACTTCACCACTTTTTGGCAATAGGACTTTACATTTTTGTGTTTGTACCTGTGACAACAATCTAGAGATTCAAGTTGGTTCAAGGAAAGAGTTGACTCAGTTTGTTTAAGAAATGACAACCTGTTGACTGCTCCTGTTTGTCTAGGTGGCCGTGTAGAGGAGAAGGGGAATGCAATGTTTCCTGTTATCCCCAAATGGATCATTAGAATCCATAGTTGGCTGCAGAGATAAGCTATGCATGATAAGCTCTAAAATAGTGAGGTTCAGATACCTCCCCAGGGCTAAGAGAGGACTAGGCAATTGTGCTATTTCTAGTGTCCACTAGTCTATATAAGCAGAAGATCAGAGAGGATTCAAGAAGAGAGAGAAGAATGAGTCATGGGTCAATGTCCTTCTTCACAACATTGTAAAAAAAGCCAAGCTCCAGGGCTCCTCTTGTAGACAGTGGGAGGCCAGCAAAAAGAGGCCCTGATGTACTCATGCAGCATCTTTGATGGTCGTCCTTCTGGGCTTATTTGTGCAGGTGGAGATAAAAAGGAATGGAGGAGAGAGAAAGCTTCATTCTCTGCTTTGCTCTTGCTTTTTGTGGCTAGGTGAGGACCTGAGTTTCCTGAAGGCTAAAGGGATACCAAAGAGAAACTGGGTTTGAGCTTTGTGGCTGGTGCACCAGGGAGAACCAGCTGCAAGGCGAGACAATCTCAGTGTCAAGAGATGGAGTCACACTGCCAGCATTCTATCACGAGGAGAGTTTGGGAGAGGTTGAGCAGGAATGAATTTCCTATCAGGGAACCATGTAGGAGGATCTTGTACAAAGTAGTGCTTCAGTGGGGATGTGTGGCCAGCCAGCTGGGTCTGTTCACCAAAACCATCTTCTCCCCTTTGATACACGGTTGGCTACATGCTTACACCCCCCTGCCACACAGGTGACTGTGTGACTGAGCTCTAGACAATTGAATGTGAGCTAGAATGATGCCTGCTGCTTCTGGGTGTGGTCCGTAAAAACCACCACTCATTCTCCTCCTGTCGGATTGGGATAAAGATGATGATGGCTTTGGAAGCCACATCTTAAACATGGCAGAGCCTCTTTCACTCTGATTTTCTGAATGTTCATGTGGAAGAGATCTGTTATCCAATTTGCTCTCCCACCTGGGACTCCTACATGAGAAAGGAATGAATGTCCATCGTGTTGAGCTGTTACGCATTTGGTTCTATTTGCAAGTGCAGCTTAGATATCCTTGACAAACATAAGCAGCCTCCACCCATAGGACTCCCCCAAATCCACCCATGTCCCATGACGGTGCCAGCATTTGGACATCTTTCATGCAGAGGGCATTTGTTGCTGTTGGAATTCACCTGATCACCAGCGGCATTAGCAGATGATTTCATTTGTTGCAAAGTGCAAAGGATGTTGTTGCCCTTAGTCTCGAACCCATCTTCTTAGACGCAATGGCAGAATTGTCGAAACCAGAAAACCAAAGGGGAAAGAAGTCATGAAAGAAAAGACCATGAATTCTCCCTAGTTAGTCCTTCTGGTTGCTGCCTGGGGGTGGGCGGGGAAGGGGTGGGGAATGGAGGAGATGCATCTTATACTGTATGTGAGATTAAAGTTTTACACTGAGTTGGACTTGAGAGGACAGGAATTCTCAGGCCTGAGAGTGACTGGGCCGTTCTCTGTGTTTGGCGGAGATGTCCTTACAGCTCAGAAAACCTCCACATGTGTGTCATTCATTTCATACGCTGGTGTCAGACCATTCCATAAGTCAGTTCCATCCAAGCCATAGACAGTCTGGCAAAGACGACGTGGTAGACTCCAGGGCGTGGGGATCTAAGATTTTCATGTGAATGACTAGCAACAGAAGTAATCACCCAAATGCCGCCACAGATCCTCGTGTTTACCCGGAATGCCGGTTTAAGTTAAGATGCAGTGATGTCACAGGTAAAGGCTTCCTGGTCCGGCACGGTGGTGTGTCATTTGCTGGTGGGGAGGGAAATCTGGAGGCCTACCAGGATGTCATTTGAGGGAGGGGTGTGATTGTTCAGTCTTGCTGCCTGGCGGACCACTTGAGCACCATTGGCACAGCCATCCCTACTGTAAATACTGGAGGAAGGGACGGGGTGACCTGCATCAGTCAGTGAGAGGGGAAGGGATAATGTCCAGCCAGGGAATAGCAGACAGTCACCCACTGCGTGTCAGGGTTTTGGGATGGGAGCATTGCAGAGCTGTGCAGGGAGCACTGTCTAGGATGATAGAGACCCAGTTCAGTTTACAGCTTTACAGCTTGCAAGGGAAGTAATTAAATCTCTTTGATCCTTATCTGGATCTATTTAAAGTGAACTCTATCCCTTGAATGAGCTGATAAATTCCTTCCTGTGCTTGAGCCATTTTGAGTTGTTGTTGTGTCATGCTACCGAAAGAGACCTGTCTACCACGACCCTCCAAAAGTTATACAGGGTAGCCCCGCACTGTTCAGCACAGAAGGCACAGACCACAGACTGGTTTGCAGCATCGGAGCCCCAGACAGTGTTTGGGCATCTCAGACCCAGGGTTCAGGGAGAACAGGTGGCTGTGACTGGACCGTGATCTTCCCTGCGTCCGTTAACTCAGTCCAGACGTCTCCTGACGTGTGGGAGTCCCAGGAGGGAATCCAGGTCTCCATCATGTGGCAGAATCCCTGCCTGGGTCTCAAAGGCAGCTTTGGAGTTCGACCTGAGTTCAGACCCGGCCCCTGAAAGTCCCTGGTGTGGCCTTGGGAAAGGCTCTTTATGTCTCCAATCTCAGTTGAAAAGGAATCACGTCCACCGAGTTCCTAGCACAAGCGAGAAGGAAACCCTTAATGTCGGCCTTTGCGATTTCAAACACATGCAGAGAAAGCGAAGGAGAGGAAGGGAAATGATTAAAGGGATGGGAAATAGCTGGAACAAAGCTTTCGAGGGAGTCCTGCTGGAAGTTTCCCAGGTCCCTTTTGCACCCTGTGCTGGTCCACAGAATGGCCCGCCTCAAACACGCCTCTAATCATGTCAACCCCCCACTGTAGACACTCTGATGACTGCTGCTGGCTTGATAAAAGCCCATGGCTGGAGCTGGCGTCAGCAACCCTTAAAGAGCCCTCCATCCTCCAGCAGGCCCCTGCAGTACGGTCTGGCTTGCCCAGCGTGCAGTCCAGCCACAGTGGGTCATGACAAACCCTGAGGTCTGTGGGTGCACATTCGTGAACACTACGTGCCTTAGAAGTGAGTCTCTGAATCTAATGTAATTTTGACTATGAAATCCGCTCTGAATGCAGCGTAGAGAGGGTTCTAGATACCTAGAGGGGCCTCAGTAAAGTTTACCCCTTGTTTCGTATATTTAGCCGATTGGTAAAATTATTAATGCAGTATAGTTTACCTCTAGTTGGCCACAAGCCCTACCGCTACCTATTGCATCACTGTATGCCTTACCTTCTCCTGTGCCCCCGTATGTGAATGCTTAAGAGAGTTCTTTTTAGTCTCCTTTTTAATAAGAAAAAAAAATAGCCAACATTTCCACAAGGTCTCTTTCTTTCCAATTTTTTCATGAATTTCTTTTAACTTTTAAGTTCAGAGGTACGTATTGCAGGTTACAAAGGTAAATTTGTGTCACGGGGGTTTGTTGTACAGATGATTTCATCCCCCAGGTATTAAGCCTGGTGCCCATTATTTTTTCTGATCCTGTCCCTCCTTTCACCTTCCACCCTCCAGAAGGCCCCAGGGTGTATTGTTCCTCTCTATGTGTCCGTGTGTTCTCATCATTTAGCTCCCACTTCTAGGTGAGGATATGCAGTATTTGGTTTTTGGTTCCTGTGATAGTTTGCTAAGGTTAATGGCCTCCAGCTCCATCGATGTCCCTGCGAAGTACATGATCACAACACTATTCACAGCAGCAAAGACAAGGTCTGTTGTTAACGCTAAAGTGGTATGAAGCCTTATTTTTTATCCTGGTTTAAACAAATGTTTAATTTTACAAGTGGATACATTATCAATGTAAACATCTTAAACAATTCAGGAAAAGAGAAAGTTGCTCATGACTTTTCTTCACCCGTTGGGTCCCAGTCAAGTTCCAGTTTGCTCAGAAGTAAACCTTTTGTCGGTTTGATGTATCTCTTTTGATACATTTTTCACATACACATCTATGGTGTGTGTGGTGAAGGCAAGATGGATGGTGTATACATACTTGAGTTATTTTTTTGTTTTTATTTTTTTATAAAATGGTATCTTATGTACAGTTTTCTGAATGTTTCGTTTTTCATTAACAATATGTGCTGTAGAGTTTTTAACGTCAGCATATAAGAATCTTCCCCAAGCTGTGTAATAGTTTATAATATGGATGGATCATAATTGACTTGGCTTAAAAGATCAGAAACTGGAAAACCAACAGCCACATTCAGATCATGTATGTGTTTTTTGTTTGTTTAGAACCATGTTTGGCCTGGGAAAAACTGAAATGCAAATGGCTTTAGCTAGTGGGCAGTCATAGTTACCCCACAGGCCCTGCACCTCCCTACTGCCTCTCCCTCTATAGGTGGTTGAATATTCAAACGCTGTACTTTAGTCATTATACTTTTTAAACAATGTATTGCTGTCAGAACAATGCCATGATGGACAGCTATGTGTATGCCTTTTTATGTCTGTATTTCCCTAAGGTAGATGCAAGAAGTGGCTTCCCCCTAACGGGGGGAATAAAAGGGGCCTGACGATGTAAATGACACAAGGTTAGGAAACACTAAAAGTATGACTTGGGGGACATTAGAGTAGTCAGCTGAAAACTCTTTTGCCCATGGAGCTCAGTGAATCAGAGAGAGTAGTTCTGCCCAAGGCTTATAGCTGTTGAATATCATATTTCCCTGACATATTCCTGTTGGTTTTCAGCAGAGAAATATACACATTCACGTGAGGTAATGTAGCCCAGGGATCCTGTGTGCTTGTGCTTTACGGATGTGGCTGATCACCATGGAATCAGCTACTTTCCCAGTCCTGAATGGGCTCCAGGATTGAGGGAGGGGAGAGAAGGTTCCAACCTCTGACGTCCATCACACCATGCGTTTCCCCATGGCCGGGCCCCAGATTCATGGCTTGGCAAGCCTTCAGCCACAGCTCATGGACTTTCTTGGCTGAGGTCAGTCTGAAGTCTTGTCTCCTGTTTAGGGGACTAATGGTGCATGAAAGCTGCTCCATGGACAGTGAGCTTTGCCTGAGCTCCTGGGTCTGATGCCTTGGGAGTGAGTGTGGGAGAGGTGGTGCCAAAGCCAGGTCACTGGGAGCTGCAGGGGCTGGTCAGCTAACTCAGGAAGTCATTCGGTCTTAAGTCCTTTGTTGGATTCACATCCGTGAGCTGGTATTGGTCTGTGTCTCAGCCTGGGCTGCCATAATAAAACACCATGGACTGCAGCTTAACCAACAGGAATATATTTCTCATACTATGGAGTCTAAGAGTTCGAGATGAAGGTGCCAGCAGACTCGATATCAGAAAACGGTTTGCTCATTGGGTTGTAGATGGCTGCCTTCTTGCTGTGTCTTCATGTGGCCTTTCCTGTGTGCAGGAGGAGAGAGAGAGAGAGAGAGAGAGAGGGAGAGAGGGAGAGAGGGAGAGAGAGAAAGAAAGTAAGTTCTCTGCTCTCTCTCCTTTTTTATGTTTCATTATTTTAAGGCGGAGTTTCACTCTTGTTGCCCAGGCTGGAGTGCAATGGCACAATCTTGGTACAGTGCAACCTCTGCCTCCCCGGTTCGAGCGAATCTCTTGCTTCAGCCTCCTGAGTAGCTGGGATTACAGGTGCACACCACCACGCCTGGCTAATTTTTTGTATTTAGTAGAGACGGGGTTTCACCATGTTGCAGGCTGGTCTTGAACTCCTGACCTCAGATGATCCAGCTACCTTGGCTTCCCAAAGTTCTGGGATTACAGGCATGAGGCATTGTGCCCAGGCAGCTGTCTCTTCGATGGGCACTAATCCCATCATGAGGGCCTACCCTCACGACATCATCTAAACTTAATTACTTTCCAAAGGTCCAGTCTGCAAATACAATCACATTGGGGGTTAGGGCTTCAATATATGAATTTTGGGGACATAGCTCAGTCCAAGCAGCTGGATAGGACAATATGGCTGAGGTTGGCCAAGTCATCCAGGTATAAGAGAAGTTGTAAGAAAGCTTCTTAAGAGTTACACAGAGAAAAAGATCTGATCTCTAGAAAGGAGACCCTTTGTAGGCACACATGAACAATGTTGGGAGGTGTCTACACCAAATCCTTTGATATAGAGTAGGCTTGTAGGTAGGAGGCTGAACATCTACCTGACTTTATGTTGGGTTTAAATCTAATTTCTTCTGCTTAATAACATCCCGACTTTGGAAAAGTTACCTAACTTGTACAAACCCCGATATTTTCATTTATGAAATGGGGTCATAAAAGTTATTCAAGGGCTTAATTAAATGCGATAGAATATATAAACAACTTGGCACCATTCCTGGCACAACTCTCTATTTCACAATATTTTGAGGAATTTTGCAAACATGAAGCTGCTGTTGTTGCTGTCGTCGTAGCTTTTACCTGGTGTTTCTCATAACACTGACTTGAAACGTTAAGGGGAGGAAAAAAATACGTCAAAAATGTCTTCAGTGCCTTTGCTTTCTTCTTCAGTGTTTATTTAATCATTATCAGTACACGGACATTGCTCATACCCCTCCCCACTTTTTTTTTTTCTTGGCAAGATTGTTATAATATGTTGAAAATATTAATTATCCTATTCACCTTATTAACAGGACTGGATAAACAAGTCATATTGCTGTGCTTGGTGGAAGAAAATGTGTGTGTGTGTGTGTGTGGTGTGTGTTGTAACCTTGTCCCCTCGGGTCATAACAAATTATTGATGCCAGTTCCTTTAAAAAGACAATTAATCCAATTACCTTCTTGTTGAATCAATACTAATGTCTTTTTTTTTGTTTAACTTGCAGGTTTCGGCAAGTCAGGCTACGGGCAAAGCTGAGGTAGGAAACACGGTTTTTCTGTCCCTTTAGCAGATAGTTTGAAGTGGGTTTCTTTAGTGATGGAGTGTAACGAGCATTCTAGCAATGATTCTTCTGCGTTTCATTTCCTGGTGGCTTGGATGGTATGTTTTCAGTTGAGTGGTTTCTGTGCTGCTGGGTTTTGTGGTGCCCAGGTCACTGCACTGCTCTTCATGGAGTTTGCATGGTAAAGATGGTACAGGGTGACTTCAGCGTCTGTTTCTCGACAGATACATCGTGATTCTAGCCCAGCTCAAAGCCCTGGCTCTGCCAGTAAGATCTCCACTGTCTGTATTATATAGTTTCCCCATTCCTTCCCTTTTGCTTTTTCTTTGTATATTTTTTTCCTTTCCTTTATTTTATTTTATTTTTGGGACAGAGTCTCACTCTGTTGCCCAGGCTGGAGTACAGTGGCATGATCTCGGCTCACTGCAACCTCCGCCTCCCGGGTTCAAGTAATTCTCCTGCCTCAGCCTCCTCGGTGGCTGGCATTACAGGTGTGCACCACCATGCCTGGCTAATTTTTGTATTTTTGGTAGAGACGGGGTTTCACCATGTTGACCAAGCTGGTCTCGAACTCCTGGCCTCAAGTGATCTGCCCACCTCAGCCTCCTAAAGTGCGGGGATTATAGGTGTGAGCCACCATGCCCAGCCTGTTTTTCTTTTTCTACTCAGTCTCTAAGGCATGAAAGGAACTGTGGTGGATGCTGACAACACAGGTAAAGAATAAAAAATGAAGCTGGTCAGAAGTCACCAGCAAGGTGACCGACCACCCATTGGAAATTGTCCATGTTGTAATGTAATGGGCTCCTGCAAAATATGCCCAGCACTATAGAGCCGGTCCCTTTCACTCCCGAGCCACTGTGTGGTTAAAGCAAAGAACACCGACCCAGGTCCCGGGAGCCCAGGGCTCTGTGTGATGTTGCGCGTCATCTTAATCATGCCTAGTGTTGCATTATTGGAACCCTAAGCATGTGGAGTTATTTATATCCTACTGCTCAATGAGGTCATCACCAAGGTCTGATTTTTCAAATTCAAGAAATTGCAACCTGAGGCATAAATGGGTTAACTGTGGCTATTCGCTTTCCTCAGGTATACCATGGGGATAGTTGTATCTCCCTTTGATCCATCACACGGTCATTAGTAGGGTAAAATAGAATAAAGCTTGTGGAGGCAAATTCTCGCGGGGTTCTGCAAACACCTAAGGGAAGATCATTATCCATAAGTATCCATTCCCGTTCAAATATCTGCAGCCTCGGATACAGTAACTCGGTGTGCAAAGGTTTTCCAGGAGCTGGGATGCATTCATAGTGTGATTGATTTCGGATGCCTAATGAGGCAGGGATTTGGGAAGCACAAGGATAGGGCAGAGATGAGCAGCCTCCACTGTCACCTATGTCCCCATGATCTTGTGACCAGTCACTCGAGGGACTTATTAAACAACACAAATATTGTTTCCTCATTTTTGGAATGGGAATAGCAGTATGCATCCTGTGAGGCTGTTGAGAGCATTAAAATGGCAACGACAGTGTTTCCTCTGGTGGTTTGCTGTCATGGGAATACCAGTTTCTATGTATTTAGCACCTCTGATGCACCATTTATTTATAATTGCACTGTATGCATCGTTATATAAAATCCTTACAAAAATTTTTTGATGTATAGGCTATGATGATCCCTGTTTTACAGAAGAGTAAACTGAGACTTAGAAAGGCTGAGTAACTTTCCTAGCGCCATTCAACTAATGAGGAATAGAGCTGGAATTCATAACCATGTCTGGCAGAGTACAAAGTGCCATGCCATGTAACCCACCCAGATTATGGCCTGGTACACAGTGGGTGTTCAGTAAATATTAGTTCTGCCAGTCATGAAGGACTGATTGCACTTTCTAGAGCATACCTGAATATGTCCTGTTTCTCTGTGGTCATCACCCCGTACAGCCGTGTGTTGCCTATGATCTTCCACCTTTCTTCCTTTCCCCAGACACATTCTTACATCTGCATCCTATTTGGCAGTTTAAAACAATCATCTAACAAGAAAACACTCATGTTGCCCCTTTTCAACTTCACGATATATATATGTTTTAGACGAAGTCTCACCCTGTCGCCAGGCTGGAGTACAGTGGCATGATCTCAGGTCATTGCAACCTCCGCCTCCCAGGTTCAAGCAATTCTCCTGCCTCAGCCTCTCAAGTAGCCGGGACTAAAGGCGCATGCCACCATGCCCAGCTAATTTTTGTATTTTTAGTAGAGATCGGGTTTCACCATGTTGGCCAGTATGGTCTCCATCTCTTGACCACCTCGTGATCCTCCCGCCTCGGCCTCCGAAAGTGATGGGATTACAGGCATGAGCCACTGCGCCCGGCCGTTCACAAGATGTTTCTTATCCTCATTTTGCCAATTGAACAAAGGAGGTCTGAGGAGTTGAAGTACTTCCTACATAGGTGAAATAATGTTTAATAATCCAAAAATTCCACTTCTACTTGTATGCCCAAGAGAAAGGAGTGCTTATGTCCACCAAAACAATGCATGCAAGAATTCCCATAAAGGTTTTATTTACCATACCCAAATGGAAACAAACCAAATGTCTATTAACAGAATAATAGATCAATCAATAGTGGTGTATTCATGCAATGAAATACAATACAGCAATCAAAAAATATTATCTGCAGGTGTATGACATAACCTGTATGACTCTTAGTGATATTATAAGAAAAATATCGGAACAAAACAGTGTACCCTCTATGATTTCATTTACATATGTACATATACACACCCACGTATATATTATTTATATATTCTATATATTATTTATATCTCTAGGAAACAGACAACATTCATCTCTGATGATAAAAGTAGCAATACTGGTTACCTCTGGGAGGCGTTGGCTGAGTAGGGGCAGAAAGGGAGCTAACGGGAATGTCCAACACTCTCATCTGGATGTATTTACGAAGGTAACCATCATATATAAAACTGATAGAGCTCTACAGTGAAGATGTGTGCATCTGACAGGTTGTAATTTGCATGGCAAGAAAAAAAATGAAGGCACTTGGCAAGAAAAAAGAGTGAAAACACAAAATGTATCAACCAGGATGATAGGGTGGGGGGAATGGTCAGTTGGTCATGGTGGGGGTAAGTGAGATGAAGGGAATTAGGAAGTGTAGGAATGCTTAATGTACAGAAACACTTTTGATCAAAAATAGTCTTTCTTCCTTCATTCTTTTTTTTATTCCAGTCTCCCATTTTCCAGATGGAACAGTTTTTTTTAATCTTTTTTTTTTCTCCTTACCATTATTCCTAAGGCTGCCTTACTGTTGCTGCAGCCAGATCATATCTTTTTCATGACGGCAGGGAGGTAACCTTTTATTAATTGAATTTCTAATGGCAATTCATCAAAGCAAGCGATCACGGTTATTTAATGCGTGATCCATATTCATGGCATGTTCTGTTAGGTAAATAATAGTGGCTCTGGGAAAGTGCTTCTGTGAGGTCCTTTTCCTTCTCATATGACTTTCTTTCCCCCCCACCCCAAGTAGAGTCAAACAGTTGTAATTTAAGCAGAACAAACCCCACCTGTGGAGGAGACATTGGTTAAAAGGAGACAAAAAGAATGACAAACCCACAGAATCAGTGAGAATGAGTGGCTTTGCCAGTTCCCTTTCTTTCTGCAGATTGACAGTGAATATGTGAATAACGTTTGCTAAATCTGGACTTTGAAAACATGACGGCAAGCTGTTTGTGCCAATAAATTTTCATGGCATATGCCACCCCTCCCTGCACCACACACAGTTTTAATAAGATGGCACATGAGCTGTTGAGAAATGTTAAAAACCCTGTAGAGGAAAGAGCTTTATCTTCTGACCAAATTCTGTCCAGCAGTGTTTATGACAGCTGAAGAATTTATCTGAAATTCCCTCTGCTAGCCGCAAAGCACCTGGCCCTTTGTCCCCAAGCAGCCTTTAAGAACCAAACTAAGATGTCACATACATAATATAACAGATAAATGGCCCAATTTCCATGTCCACATGATGAATGGAATGCAAGTTCAGCACACACATATTTGCACATTAATTGGCCCTGCATGGTTCCATTTTGTTTCTAAGTTGCTACTGTATGTGTCCTAGACTCCTTCCCCTTCAAAATCATTAAGCCTGTTTTATCGCACAAATGCATACACATTTCCCCCCTATTTATCGTCACGCAGCTTGCCCTGCTGAGAGAGAACGAAGTTACCTGGGCGCAGCCGTTGGATTGCAAATGCATATGTCTGAGCCCTCTCCACCACCAGCTGTATATTAACACAAAGATCTGAGACCCAGCCCCACGTTGCCTATGCTGACAGCCAAACAAAGGAGGTTGTAGATGAGGATGTTTGAGGAAAAAAAGAAAATTCATTTAATTTCACTTACCAGTTGGTTTCTTGCCTCACCTTAATGATTTCCTGTTGATAGTTTAATGGCAATGTAAACTCACTGGAGGGCCTCAATTTTGATAAATTGGCCTGCTTTTATTTCATGGCAAAGCAATCGAACTGAGATTGATTGATATTACAGCTTTGCTAGCCCAAATAATTGCAATGGCAAACTACGCAGGTAGCAAACTCAGTGGCCTTGGGAAAATGTAGGTGGAATCTCCCTCCTACCATTATTTTTTCCTTCCAAAAGGAAACTTTATCCTAGGCCTAGGAATCATTTATTTCTCTTGTCTTCCAAGCCTCATTCTCAGGAAAATAAATCGGGGGCTGCAGGGCCCATTAAAAATATTCTTACCTGCTTGAAAAGACACCAGTGCATTTGAGAAAGGGGCTGAGCTTCTTAGTCTGTGAACAGAAGATCAGTCCTAGCCATCCTGTGTCATTAGAGAATCTAGCACATTTAACAAGGGTCAGTTGAGCTGTTTCATCAAGAAGGTTACAGTGGAAAGAGCAAGAGCTTTGGAGTCTTGTAGACGAGGTGTGAATGATGGGTCCACAGCTTATGAGTTATGTGACTGTAGTCAAGTTACTTAACTGCTGAGCGAGTCTTTTCTCTGCAAAATGGGAATGGTGAAATAAAGTACAAGGTTTGTTTGAACTTTAAATGAAATAATCAATATGCAATGCCTGGCTGGGCATGGTGGCTCACACCTGTAGTCCTAGCACTTTGAGGGGCCAAGGCAGGAAGGTTACTTGAGCCCAGGAGTTCGAGACCAGCCTGGGCAACAGATGAGGAAGAACCCAATCTCTACAGAAAAAAAAAAAAAAAAAATTGGCAGGTGTGGCAGCATGGGTGTGTCGTCTCAGCTACTCAGGAGGCTGAGGTGGGAGGGTTGCTTGATCCCAGGAGGTGGAGGTTGCAGTGAGGCAAGATTGCGCCACTGCACTCTAGCCTGGGTGACAGAGCTAGACCCTGTGTTAAAAAAAAAAAAAGAAAGAAAGAAAATAATGCAACGCTGAAGACAGAGCCTGGCATACATTAGATGTTCAACAATTAGTATTTTGCTTCCATACAAAGTCCCCCTTCACTTATATTTGTATTAAGTAAAACAATAATTAGGGTGTGGTGGCTCATGCCTGTAATCCCAGCACTTTGGGAGGCCAAGACGGGTGAATCATGAGGTCAAGAGATTGAGACCATCCTGGCTAACATGGTGAAGTACCGTCTCTGCTAAAAATACAAAAATTAGCTGAGTGTGGTGGCACACACCTGTAGTCCCAGCTACGTGGGAGGCTGAGGCAGGAGACTAGCTTGAACCCAGGAGGCAGAGGTTGCAGTGAGCTAATATCATGGCACTGCATAGTCCAGCCTGGCAACAGAGCAAGACTCCATCTCAAAACAAACAACAACAACAACAAAACAATAATTAAATAACCTAATTAGGAATCATCGAGACCTGTTGTTTTGTGCTACCTTTGCATCATGGCTGTATCCTGCCCTAACCAGACAGAAGTTCACTCCTATGACTTAATTCACATTGGAGTTAATGGCCCTCTTGTCTCCACCCAAGGACAAGATCCACTTGAAGATCAGCAGTACTTTCCAATCAGCACTCTTGGCCTTGTCTAATTTTGCCCAATCATGCTTTGATAGTCATCTCTGTCCTTGAAGCCAGCACCAAAGAATATTTAAAGAACTCTAAACAATCATGTGGTCTTAATTCAAGAGTCCAGAATTCTCAGTTGGAGATATGGTTGGTGTTTTGTAATTTCTTGAACATTTAAGTGACAGTCTATTATAATGTAGGCACAATACTAGGCCTGGGAATACATGTACAAAGTTGACACACTATCATACCCTCAAATAACTGATGGTTCATTATAGCATTATAGAATAAATGCTGTAGTGTCACTTGTCTCATGAGGACTGATGTTCTCAATAGAGCAAAACTGTCCCCGTAAGGCTCCCTCCATATTTGGTTAGTTCTGGATCTCAGTTCAAACATAAATGAGCCTAGATAGGCTAGGGATATTTATAGAGGCTTCTCAGAGGAGGTAGTATGCAGACCGGAGCTTCGAAGGGTGGATTAGGTTAGGTTGTCATCAGGTAAAGAAAAGTCAAGGGCCCGAGAAAAGGCAGAGATGGGAAAAAAGCTGTCTGCTCAGAGAATAAGTGAAAAGTAAGTATGGAGACAGTGAAGGAGGGTGATGTAATCAGAAGGAACACAGAAGAACCAAGGCCAGGCATCCTCATGGAAATCAAAGAGTAAGATGGTTGCAAGAGAGAGGTAGGGGTGTTGGATCATTGAGAGGGCTCGAGGAAACAGGGTCAGGACCCGTGGCACTGAGTTTAGCAATCATGCCATCATTAATGTCCTCAAGAACAGCCTTTGCAATGTGGATGGCTTAGGGGTAAATAGAAGGAGAAGACACATGGGCCACACTGGAGCCTAGCTGTTCAAGGCAGCCATTGGTTGATCCAAGGGATCAATGGTCCTCTGGCTTGAAGGAAAGACAAGAGGTGGGAAGGAATTTTGAAGAAGACAGAGGCTTGGATATATCGTAGTCTTGGAGAACAGGCCTCAGAGGATACGACGATGGGGCACAGTCGGGGATTTACCCATTGAAAGGTGAGCTGAGTGTTCTTGAGGCTGTTGTGTTTTGCTCACCATTGTCTAGCACCAGAGAGCTATGGTACTGATTGGACTGAGCAGAGATATATATTTTTTCTTCTGTGACACTGAAGGAAAAAAAGTTGGAGAGTAAATGTGGATACATTTCGAAGGAGAAGGGAGATAGATTGAAAGAGGTTATGCCTGGCAGCCTTTACTTCCCACTGAATAGCAGAGGGAAATATAAGTGCCGAGAATAAGGAGAGCAGCTGGGTGTGGTGGCTTATGCCTGTAATCCAAGCACTTGGGGAGGCAGAGGCAGGAAAATCGCTTGAACCAGGAGTTTGAGACCAGCCAGGGCAAGGTAGCAAGACCCTCTCTCTCCAAACAATTTAAAAAATTAGCCAGGCAATGTGATGCACACCTGTAATCTTGGCTGCTCAGGAGGCTGAGATGGGAGGATCACTTGGGACCCAGGAGTTTGAGGCTGCAGTGAGGTATGATTGCACCCCTGGACACCTGTCTTGGTGACAGAGCAAGACCCTGTCCCCCATAAATAAATGCATGAATGAATGGATGGAGAATAGAGGCAGAACTGGAGGTTAGAGGGGAAAAATAAGCAGAGAGAAGAAATAGCTGATACGAGATGCTGGTGAGAGGCTAAGTAACCAGCAAGCTGACATCCAGAAGCACTTAGCGGGGAGATGAGCAAGAACCTTCCCATAGCAACAGCAGCAGCAGCGTTGATAATTGCAGCCATCATTTACCATGTGTGAATGGAGTCCCAAGCACTGCATTATCTTTACAGCAATCTTTGAAATAACTGTGAATGCCTCCATGTTACAGACAAAGAAACGGAGATGTGGAGAAGTGGTGTAGGTTGGCCAAACTTACTCAACAATAGTGGGACCCATATCTGAACCAGGTTTCTCTGATTGCAACACCCAGGCTGTCTCCACTAGGAACAGCATGACTGTCATTTTTTATCTCCAGTCCCAGTGAGTGGTGAAACTCGGGCAAATGACTTAATCTTTCTTTGTCTTGTTTGTCTGCTCCATAGCATGAGGACAATTAAAGAATGAACCTTATGGCTTATTCTGAGAAGTTGAAAGGCATACTGTAGCTTACAGAAGGCAGTAAGCATATTATTTGGTGCGTAAGTAGTCCATAATACATGCTAGTCATTGTAGTGGTTACTTTTATTAGTGTGCTTGGTGACTCATTCTAAGCTACAATAGGAAATAGCAGAAGTATCAACTGGAACCAGTTCCTGGCCTCTGAACCTGTGTGGAAGCATCAGTCCTAGGAGTGTTTCAGAAGCCTCTTGCTCTGTGAAAATTGATTAAGGGTCTCTGGAAAAGTGAACCGTTGTAAAATTTCTCTACTTCTTCATTTGAAAAACTAGGTTTCTGTTGCCGTGAGGTTTCGGGGATGAATTAGAAGGATCCCACTTCTTTTTTTTTTTTGAGACGGAGTCTTGCTCTGTCTCCCAGGCTGGAGTGCAGTGGCACCATCTCGGCTCACTGCAAGCTCCGCCTCCCAGGTTCATGTCATTCTCCTGCCTCAGCCTCCAGAGTAGCTGGGACTACTGGTGCCCGCCAGCACATCCAGCTAATTTTTTGTATTTTTAGTAGAGAAGGGGTTTCACCGTGTTAGCCAGGATGGTCTTGATCTCCTGACCTCGTGATCCACCCACCTTGGCCTCCCAAAGTGCTAGGATTACAGGTGTGAACCACCATGTCTGGCCTATCCCACAATTTTTACCTTGCATTGGGGGTTAATGAGTAAAAACAACCAAATGGGGGGGAAAAAGCTAACTTTTAATTAGCACCTGAGTCTGTGCCAGCCAGGCCACTCTGCAAGTCATTCTGCATGCCTCATCTTATTTAATTTTATCCTCAAAATAACCCTATGAAGTACATCCTATCATTTTTTTCTGTTTTACAGTTGAGCAAACTGAGGCTTAACATGGTTAGTTAAATGAGTCACAAATGTTATAGGAGGGAAATTGAGACTCACACCCAAGACTATCAGACCCCCAAACCAGCTCGGGTGCTTAGAAAGTGAAGTCAGGAGTCACCTCCACTCTCTAAGAGGCAAAGGCTCAGTCTTTTAAACCTAGAGAGAAAAATCTCATCTCTCCTCCTCTAAATTATCTCATCTTCTAAGGCTTCCCCTGCTACAGCTAAACCAGCCTTGTTGACTGCCTGTTTTAAAATTTTGTGAGTGTTCTGTGATCACAAAACCCATTCCCACAACCATATATTATTTCCTACAGTTTTGACACCCTTTATTTCCATAGCATTATACATTCCAACCTTCTGACTGTTTAAGATCAAAAGATGTGCTCCCGGGCTCATACTTCACTCCAGCTCTCAGACTCTGTGCACCAAATTAGACAGAACAGCAGAAGCTCCAGCCTGTCGTAGTCTGTAATGTTGCATAATTCCAAGGATTCACCATGTTTTATCAATGGCAAAAGGAGAGACGGACTCAGCCACAGTGGTGGGGCTTTCATGGAGGATATGGGGGAAGGCCTGGAGATGCAATGGTTGAAGGGGAGTGCTGGGATGTTCAGAATCAGTCTAGAACGTGGGGAGTTAAGTTGGTTAATTGTGGAAATCCCAGGCCAAATGCAAAGATTTATAAAGGGTCAGAGAAGAAGGAGGAGATCCACGTAGGGTACTGTGCTACCTCCTAAGAGAATAAAAGAATTACTGATTATATCCAGGAGGAGGGAAAAGAGATTGTGTCTGCTCTCCACGCTCGGCTTAGTGGTTCTAGAATGAAGCAAACTACATACTGATTAGCAGATGGACTTCTTTGGAGGGGTCATGCATTTATTCAGCAAGTTTTAGAGAGCATCTAATGTATGATAGCCACTCTTTTAGACCCTGGTATCTTAAAATGAATGAAATACTTTTTTCTGCTCTCAAGGAGCCTGTGATCTATGAAAATACACTGATGGGTGAACAGATGCTTTTAGCTAAGCTGTAATAGAAGTGGGTTCAAGGGGGAGAATGAATACCTAGAGGGGGCTGTTCAGCTCTCCCAGGAAGCCTGGCTCCAGATGAAATAGGTCTTCCTTTCCTATTTACCCACATACACTTGATGCAGAGCAGGCAAGCCCCACAATTGGGGCTTAGCCCAAGAGGGTTCTTGGCTTTGCCCAGGAAATAATTCAAGGGCAAGCAGTGGTGTTAAACAGCAGCTTTTATTGAAGCATCAGTTACAGTAGCAGCAGAGGGATTGCTCCTCCCTGAGCAGGGCTATCCTGAAGGGAGTGTGCCCAGAGTAGCAGCTCAGAGGCAGTTGTGCAGTCATATTTAGACCCACTTTTAATTACATGCAAATTAAGGAACAGATTATGGAGAAATGTTTAGAAACAGGGTGGCAACTTCCAGGTCCTCGGGTTGTTGCCATGGAAAGGGCAATAAGTCCTGGGTGTTCCCATGGTGATGATAGACACACTCTGGTGGGCGTGTCTTATGGAAAGCTGCTTCTGCCCCATCTGTGTTTAAGCTAGTCCTCAATTTGGTCCAGTGTCTCGGCTCCACCTCCAGAGTTGAGTTCCACCTCCTACCTCACACTTTCTCTAGAACCAGTAAGGGGCATTGGAGACTATATACACAGACACCACGTTCTATGACAGATTTTAGTAATCTGAAAGCAAGTTTGATAAATAGCAAAGAGATTGCTTTGGATCGACTGTGTGTATGGATGAGGGGTAGGGGAGGAGGGAACAATTGGAAAATCAGCTGGACATGCGGGTGAAGGGCACTGAAGGTGACTCCTCATTGTGGGGATGATAATGATAACAGTGATGGTGGTGGCGGTTATAGTGGCAGCAGTGAGAACAGTCAGCATTTATTAATGCTCACTGTATGCTAGGCATTGAGCAACGTATTGTATATAACTTACCTCTTTTATTCCTTCCAATGAACTTAGGAGAATGTGTATTAATATAGACTTCATTTAACAGATGAGAAAACCAAGGCTCAGAAGAGTTTATGAGGCCCACCCAAGGCCCTATGGCTAGTAGGCAAACTTAGTATTTGATTCTATGCAATTTGCTGTCTGAACCAGCGGTCCAGCAAAGATGGGGGAAGCAGGCTTGAAAACCCCCTTGGGTTAAAGTCTACATTGCTCAACGCAATCTTCTCGTGATAAATGTTGCTGACACACTTTGGAGAAACTTCGTGACTATGCCTGATTCTCGGCACTAATGTAGCTTGACTTGGGGCTGATATCCCACTTACCTCACCAGAATGACAATTAGGGGGTGTAAAAAAAAAGAGTTATTGCAATTCTGGTTTCCTCTATTGAGCTATGAATAAGTGATGATAGCTGTGAAATGATGTGGTGTTTAGATCGTTTCTGGTAAATTAAAAAAACTAAAAATTGAATAAAGTGGTAATCCATGCAGCCATTTAAAATAGGAGGAGTGGAACAAAATTGGTAAACTCTTTTAGTGTCTTCCTGGCCTTGTCATTCTAATGTAATTTGTTTGCAAAAATATTAATTAATACTCAAACATCTGACGTGTTGTACATGTTAATTTGAAATGTGTTAGTTACATTTTCTACTTTTGCCCTGGTACTGTCTTCAGCAGCAGCACATGCAAGAATTCTGGTCCTATAGCCCCCTCCTTACAGCTCAGCAGCCAAGCAGATACCGAGTAGATACTGGGAGCTCTTTGCAAAGCTCAGAGCTGCTTGCACCTTTGCAGAGAAGGGGAGAGAATGCTGTATGGAAACAGCATGTTAGTGGTTTTAGCTAATGGGGACTGACTGCAAATGCAGGATCTCAAGAAACCTTCCTGTGTTCCAGTGAGCAAATGCTGTGCTGGGCCAGCAGGGGTTTCAGATGGTAAGCAGAAGCTGGAGGGAGAAACTCCTCAGATGACATTTGGACTAGGTTCTTTCCAGATCTTGAAAATGGGTTGTGTGCTCATGTCCCGAATTCTAGGCGTGTCTCATAAAATATCTAGCCACTGATACCATTTGAGGGTGTTATCTGCTTCTTTTCTTTTCTTTTTTTTTTTCTTTATTTTGGAGACAGAGTCTTGCTGTTTCACCCAGGATGGAGTGCAGTGGCATGATCTCGGCTCACTGCAACCTCCGCCTCCCAGGTTCAACGATTCTCCTGCCTCAGGCTCCCAGGTAACTGGGATTACAGGCACGTGCCACCATACCTGGCTAATTTTTGTATTTTTTAGTAGAGACGGAGTTTCACCATGTTGGCCTGGCTGGTCTGAAACTCCTGACCTCAGGTGATCTGCCTGCTTTGGCCTCCCAAAGTGCTGGGATTACAGGCGTGAGCCACTGCGCCTGACCTATTTTCTTATTTAATTCTTACATTAGACAGGAGAGGCTGAGCTATGCAAGTAACAAGTTAACCATGAAATCTCAATGGCCTACCCAAAGAGTCTTATTTCTCACCCGTGCTATGTCTGATGAGAGCTGGGGGTGGCCCTCTCCATCTGTTGACCTCGCAGTACAGGATGCTTCTCTCTTGTGGCTTCTCTCGGTCAGTGCATACCTCCACTATCAGTCTGGCAGGGGAAGAAAGGAAACGCGGAATCTCCCTTGACCTTTTCATTGCCTTAGCACAGAGATGGCAGACATCCCTTCTACTCGCAGTCCGCCAGCTAGAACGTATCTCAGGGCACCTGTGACAAGAGGCCTGAGAAGATGAGGAGCACATGGATATTCTGTAGGAATTAAATACCTGCCACAGTGTGCCAGTGAGGCCCATGACAGTGATGAAAACAAGCACCTCTATTCTCATCTCAGTTCTGTGCTTCACTGACTCCTACACTGGGGTTGCTTGCCTGGCACTCTATTATGCACTTTGTTCCATTCATGTCACTGCAATGTCAGTCTTTCCTTTCTAAACAAGAGGAAATGGAGGCTCAGAGGGCTCAAACTATTTGTCAGTGGTCACACAGTTAGTAAGGGGTACAGTCAGGATTCAACCCAAAATCTGACTCCAGTACCTCCACTGTTTTTTTTTTTTGCCTCCCAGCATTCTTGACAGATTTCCTTTGGTAGCATTGTAGTAGAAAGAGCTTGAGGCAACACTTAGAGAACACCCATGAAGACCCAGAGGACAAGGATCTATTAAGTCTTCAGGGGATGATACGAATGATGCCCAAGTTTGTGCAGAATTTATTACTTTCAGCAAGCAGATCCACATTCTGCATCATATTTCAATCTTATAATAATCCTATGGAAGATTTGGGAAGAATAATATTAGCTCTGCTTTGTAGATGCATTATTAGAGGGTCCAGGAGGCTAAAGACCTGCTACAGGTCACCTTGGTAGTCACTGATGGGTGTCTGGGCTTTGGAATGAGTCTCTGCGTGTGTATGGGATTGTGGATCCTGCCCATCCTAGACTGAGGTCCCTTAACCTCTTCTGTTTCATGACCCCCTGGCCTTGGACATGTGGGGAGAACGGGCGTCTTTGCAGAATAAAGATTTCAAATACAGAATACAAAATACTTAGTATCACAAAGGAAACTATTTATATTGAAATACATTTATTAAATAAATTAAAACGTGATTTAGTCAAATCTTTGCTTTCTTTATTAACACATTAAACAAGCAAATCTAGTAATTACCGTAATTTGGGAGTAGCGATAAGCATTATGATATTTTGAGATATCTGTGAGAATTATAATGTAAGGTGGCTAAAATACCTGTGATTTCTCTTGGTGACAAAGTCACAGGTACTTGTAATAACTACTGCGATGTTGTGGCTTATATTTAAAGGGAGTGCTAGATTTGTTAGAGGCTAGTGAAAATCAAGTTTTATTTTTTCCTATCGAAGGTCATGGACTCACTGTGTTCTATCTAGGGACCCCTATAGAATCTTGGATACCCAGTGAAGAATATTCTCCATCTTGGCCCTGAACTGTCTTCTGATTCTAGTTGGGTGAAAGCCTAGAACTGGATGAGTCCAAGCTCAAATTATGTTTGATTTTGTTGCATGTATTCACTTGGTCTCTATTACCTTGTGGTAGTGATGTCATCTCTGCCCAGTGCCTAGTCTTAACCCATGGCTTCTTCTTTTCCAATACAGCACATGTGTCATTTAAGAGGATCAGGGTCTAGGTGTGGTGGCTTACACCTATAATCCCAGCGCTTTGGGAGGCTGAGGCAGGTGGATCACTTGAGGTCAGGAGTTCGAGACCAACTTGGCCAACATGATGAAACACTGTCTCTACTAAAATTATAAAAATTAGCTGGGTTTGGTGGCACATGCTTATAATCCCAGCTACTTGGGAGGCTGAGGTGGGAGGATCATTTGAACCTGGGAGGCGGAGGTTGCTGTGAGTCAAAATTGTACCACTGCACTCCAGCCTGGGTGACAGAGTGAGACTCCATCTCAAAAAAAGTTTTTTTTAAAAAAAGATCACGGGTTAATAAAGGCTAACATTTTCCCCGCAATGCTAGGTACTATAGTAAGACTTCATACGCACTATTTCACTTAATTCTGGTAGATTCTAGTGTTAAATGTATTTTGCAGAAAGTAGTAATGATGGTTAACATTTATAAATACTTACTATGCAGCAGGCACTCTTCTAAGCACATTTAAGGTACTAAAATAATAATAATTACTGTAGTAGCAGTGGTAGCAGCAGTAGTAATAGTAGCAGCTAAGACTTATTTAGCACTCCCTTGGTGCCAGGCTCATTATCTTCTAAGTATTTTACATACTTAATCTCAATTTTTCCCCACCACATTCCTATCAGGTCAGTATTAGTTATTTACATTTTACAGAATAGGAACTAGGTTCAGAGAGATTAAGTAACAAAGTCACATGACTACACAGCCAACCTTTGAATTCAGGCATTCTCTTTCCACACACTGTGAAGGTAAAATCACTAACCTCTACTGCCTTGTTTTCCATTTTGTTCACTGTTCCTCATAGCTATGTCAGAGGTAGAAGTCAATTTTTCACTCCCATTCTACAGATTGGGTAACTGAGGCACAGTCACCTTAAGAAACTTGCCTCAGAGTTGGCTTGGTTCAACTCAAAGATGGAACAACAAAGCCTGCAGGTGAGCAATTTACAGGAAAGATTTATGGGCAACACCTGGAAAAGTCATACATTACTTCTGCCCACCTCCCATTGGCCAGAACTCAGTCTCTTGGTCTCATAAACTGCAAGGGAGCCTGGGAAATGTAGTCCAGCTGTGTACCCAAGGGGAAGAAACAAATAAATTTTGATCAACTCAGAGCTGTCTCTACTACAGGCACTGAGCAGAGACCTGGAGAGCTCATGATTTGTGGTGAAACTCCATCCACAGCAAGAGTAAAACTAGGGGTTCAACATTTGAGGAGGCACTCTCACAGTAGCCAAGCTTACGCCGCACTCCACAGCTCCCCATGGTGCCTGGACTGAAATGTTAGTTTGTGCAGCAGAGGCCCCACGTGCCAGTGTTGTTCCTGGGCGGTTTAAAGACGGAATTTGACACAATACATTACTGCAAATTAGAGAATGTGAAAAATCTCATGCTGTGGAGACTTGGACGCTGGGTATATTTTTATAAGCCATGGTGAGTCTGCAAATGAAACACTGTCAAGGAGAAAACATGAAAATGTGTAATAGTTTGTTACTGTACATTTAAATGAATATTTAAAGTGCAATGTATTCTTTTTAAAAGGAACGTTGTTGTTGGCATTTTCTTTTGTTTAGTTTGGTGTGTATTTTTAATTTAAATGATCCAGACCCTGCTCTTAGGATCTCCTGCTCAAAGCCTGTACAAGCAGCCAGTTTATTGGCACAGGGTGAGAAAATTGGGTACTTGAATCCTGTATCATACAGTGCTGTGTGTTATATTCCCTCCATTCTTAGATATCGGGGGTTATAAATCTCAGCTTCACTTTGATAATAATTTTTTTGCAGGAGGAAAGGATGTGGAACAAAAGCAACACAACGTTAAATGTACACGTTGATTTTAAAACAGATTTATATTTCAGATATATTTTAAAAATATATGTGTGTTAAAATCAGAAAAATCTCTCTTACCGAGAAAGAGAAAACAAACCAATAAACAATAACAACAAAAATACAGTCCTATTCCTGATAATACTTTTTCTGACATTCTCCAAGTATGAAACAAAGCTACTTGATAAGTGCCTCATAACTCTTCATCTCTTAACATTCCATCTTACCATATTGGTAAGTAAACTGTCTCACAGGAACCTGCAATCCCAGATATGGGTGGCAAACACCCACAGTCCCAACAGTGGACTCCACTAATTGTTTCGAGTGAGGAATTTGATCACACATGTCTCTGTGCTTTTGGATTTTGAAGGCTGTTGGCCCAAGGCTGAGAGCATGCTTGAGGCTCTGTCTAATAAGCCTGGTGTCTTCAGCTAACGACTCCTTCTTTCTTGTTCTGAGTAGAACACAAGCCTTATAGGCAGCTAAGCAGTGATTTTTTAAAGAAAAATCACTCTGATTAGCAACATTACTGTGAGTAGATTTGTGTCTTTTTCATATTTCACATTCTGAATATTTTATGAAAATGGTTCCTTTTCCCAGTGACCTAATGCTGTGGTTTAAATAATAGGATGAGAAGGTAGGAACCCTGATATTTCTCCTTTTAGGGACAACACATTGTCTTGCTGATTGGAAGAAATGAGGATAGATGGGTAAAAGCCACTGAGGTAAGCGCCTGAATGCTGAGATCCCGTTGACTTGGATGTGATTTCTGGTTCTCTCATGACTTATTGTACAACCTCTCAACATTTCAACCTGAAAGATGGGGATAATCACTGTAGCTACCTAATATTATGAAGGTGAGGATTAAATGAGAGAGGCTGTTAATTACAGCATGGGTCACAGTGCCTGGCAAATAGCAAGTTGTCAGTAAATGATACTTTGATTTTACATTTAAGCAGCATCTCAGATAACTCCCCCACAGATAACCTTCCCTTCATGTCTCCCCAGCAGAGTGTTGTCCAGTGATATAGTTGAGAGCTTTTATTGTAACTCTGGAGTAGATAAGACGGGTGATTAAGAAATGATAGTGTGTCTTTGAGTCTGGCTTCCCAGACTAATTTCAGCTCCGCAGGGCTTTTCCTGTTGCCTATGGTAGAGACAGCTCTGAGTCCACCAAAATCCATCTGATTTTCCCCCCAACTGGGGTACACAGCTGGACTATATTTCCCAGCCTCCCTTATAGTTGATAAGACCGTGTGAATGAGTTCTGCCCAACGGAAGGTGGGTAGAAGTAATGTATGACTTTTTCAAGCATAGCCATAAGGCTTTCCCATGGATTGCTCATCCTCGTGTTCTCTCGTTCCATGTTGGAGTTGAATAAATCAGATTCTGAGGCAAGTTTCTTAATGTACCTGTGCCACAGTTGCCTGATCTGTAAATTGGAGTTGTAACAGGTGGAGGAATGAGAAGCAGTTATCCTGATGGTGGGTAGATGGTGTAGTTGATGAGTGAGGTTCAGAAGGTGCTCCCAAGAGGCTCCATGAGGGGCTTTGGTGATCTGGAGGCGAAGTGTGGCACGAGCTTGGAGCGTCTTTCTCCAGTTTTGCCATAGTCTGGTGCACTCAGAATCTCTTTAGACTCTCCTGGAAAGAGCTGGTGGTGCTGTGGGGGATATGTAATGTGGGCCCAGAGGTGGGAGAACCTACAACCAATGCTTTTGGGGCCTGCATGTAAAATGACACCCTATTTTGTAATGCATGGTCTCTGAGGCCAGATGGTCTTCGGGTCTCTTGTAGATGAGCATTCTCCAAATGGAGAAGTTCCCAGACCTCTTAACCTTTCCTTTCTCACTTCCAAGATAAGGGTGGCAGCTATGGTTTACCACGCTGTTGCAGGTTTCCTGTTAGGTTTCTCAGTGCCTCCTCAGTGATCTGCCACCATAAAGAGATTTCATACATCATTAAGGGAGATGTCATATGTGTCAACATAATACTGTGTTCTTATCCAGAATGTCACGTTAGACTCCTGGAGGCTTAAAAAAAAAAAAAAAACTCGAAATACGACTGCATTTTTTTCCCCTTAAATCATCCAATCTGCCATCTGAGGCCCCCAAAGGAAGCTGCTAGTAAAATAGCAACTTGCAAGGTTAAGAAAAGCATCACAAAACATGCTAGCTAAAATGTGAACTTTTGCAACCTGTGCTTAGGGAATGGAGTCAGAGGGTTCACAGAGGCATTTTGCTATTTTTCAGAATCTCCTTTCCTTCCTCAAAGTGATGGGCAGAGTGTTTGGGACAGGGCTAATGGTCTCTGAAGATCCCTGGCTTGATTGGAGTTGTCTATTCTATGTTCTCTTTCAGAATTTCCTCTATGCTAATGCTTCCCAGGGAAACTTGTATGGACGCCAAAATAAAGAAATACGTTCTACTTTCTCATCGAGTTTAGAGGCAGGAAGTGATTTTCTTACTTAGGCATTCATTGACAAACCTTCACTGGGCATCTGCGTCAGACCAGGTGCCCTGATGCATCCAGGTGCTGCTGCTCTGAACTCTTCCACCTACTAGCTGGGTTACTGATACAGGTTGGCTCTGTGTCCCCACCCAAATCTCTTGTTGAATTGTAATCCTCAATGCTAGAGGAGGGTCCAGGTGGGAGGTGATTGGATGATGTGGGTGGATTTCTCCCTTGCTGCTCTCATGATAGTGAGTTCTCATGAGATCTGGTTGTTTAAACGTGGGTAACACCTCTCCCTTCACTCTCTCTTCCTCCCGCTCTGCCATATCAAAATGTGCCTCCTTCCCTTTAGCCTTCTGCCGTGGTTATAAGCTTCCTGAGGCCTCCCAGCCCTGCTTCCTCTATAGCTTGTGGAACTGCTAGTAAATTAAGCCTCTTTTCTTCATAAATTCCCCAGTTTCAGGTATTTCCTTATAGCAGAGCAAAAATTGACTGTTACCTTGGACAAGCAAACTAATGCCTCTGTATCCCTCTGTCCTTATCTATAAAACAGAGATGATGGGTGGTTATGAGGATTAAATAAATTAATACATGTAAAGTGCTTAGCCCAGTACCCGGCAAAGTAAGGCTTTAAAAAATATTGGTTATTATCAATCTCAAGAGGAGTTCTGTAGAAATAGACAGAAATAACTTTGGCGGATGAATTCTTCTGAAAACGTGGAGAGCTTTTCTCCGTGGATCATTCAGGTTCTCAAGGGCTATTTTAATTAAAACAGCAATAACTAACATTTGGTCTTCTTATGTGAATGATACCATTGGCCCTGAGCTGGAGGATGACTCATTATTCAAATCGTCTCTTTGGCCAGGCGCGGTGGCTCACACCTGTCATCCCAGCACTTTGGGAGGCCGAAGCAGGCAGATCACCTGAGGTCAGGAGTTTGAGACCAGCCTGGCCAACATGGGGAAACTCTGTGTCTACTAAAAATACAAAAATTAGCTGGGTGTAGTGGCACGTGCCTGTAATCCCAGCTACTTGGGAGGCTGAGGCAGGTGAATCACTTGAACCTGGGAGGTGGAGGTTGCAGTGAGCCGAGATTGTGCCACTGCATTGTAGCCTGGGCAACAGAGTGAGACTCTGCCTCAAACAAACAAATCATCTCTTCAGTCATTCATTCAGTCAGTCCTATGACCAGTCATTCCCTTAGACCAGTTTCTCAACCTCAGCACTGTTGACATTCTAGGCCAGCTAATTGTTGTGAGTAGCTGTCCTGTACATTGCGGGATGTTTACCATCATCCCCGGCCTCTACTCACTAGGTGTTGGTAGCATTTTCTCCCCAGGTTGTGACAACCAAAACTGTTTTCAGACATTGGCAAGTGTCCCCTGGAGAAGGAGGTGAGGAGTAACTTGCCTTAGAGTCATAAGTAATTGGAGTCCTAAGAAGACTTTAGAGATGAGTCCATTCAGGGATTCACTGTTTTCAGGGATCCCCCATGCATGGCAGCACAGTCAGCATTCCTGGTACCTGGCCCTGGACTCCACAGCAGCCCCAGTGAGTGTAACAACTAGAAATGTTGCAGCTTTTCTCCAGACGCCCTGAAGACCATAGTACTGCCTTCAGTGGATTTCCTTCTACCTTGTATTTCTCTCTCCTGTTTTATTTGTTTGTTTGTTTTGTGAGATGGAGTCTCATTCTGTTGCCCAGGCTGGAGTGCAGTGGTGCAATCTCAGCTAAGTGCACCCTGCACCTGCGAGGTTCAAGCAATTCTCCTTCCTCAGCCTCCTGAGTAGCTGGGATTACAGGCACTCGCCTGGATAATTTTTTTTTTTTTAAAGTAGAGATGAAATTTCACCAAGTTGGCCAGGCTGGTCTTGAACTCCTGAACTCAAGTGATCCACCCGCCTCAGCCTCTGATAGTGCTGGGATTACAGATGTGAGCCACCATACCTGGCTTCCTTTCTCCTGTTTTTTACAGAAGTGAAAATGTAGGGCCAGAGAAAGGGATTGGTTCACCCAAGGAGTCAGACCAAGCAACCGAATGGTTGTGCCAGAATTCTGGGCAGTCTTAGTTCTTTGTGCTCTTTTTAGGAGAGATAGTTTTTGCATACCTGCTGAGTTAAAGCAAAATTTGAGGGATACCAGATAAAATGATGGCATGAAGATTTCCACTGTTCTGAACAACAGGGCAAGCACTACACGCACACACATCAAAACTTCTACAGAACGAGCAAGGTCCTGCAAGACTGCCCTCCTGCAACACAGCCTTCCTGCAAGACAGCCTTCCTGCAACACAGCCTTCCTGCAACACAGCCTTCCTGCAACACAGCCTTCCTGCAAGACAGCCTTCCTGCAAGACAGCCTTCCTGCAAGACTGTTCCTGCTGGCCTCACCACCTTCCTCTCAGACCACTTTCCACTTGCTCATTCCCCAGCTTCATGACTTTCTCAGCCACTGTGGTGTGCCAAGTTCCTCCTGCCCCAGCATCTTTGCAGAGTTTGTTTCCTCTGCCTGGAATGGTCCCTAATTGGCTTCCCACTTGGCCAGCTCCTCTTCTTCCTGTGGGCCACCTTTTCTCCAGTTGCCTCCCCTCATTATCCATCCCAAAGTGAGCATCTTCCTTTATTCTATAAAGCTTTTTTTCTTAATGACTTATCACAATTTATGATCATTTTACTCATTATTATTATTGTTGCTTAAAAGCATTTTATTCCATGATAGTTCCCTGAGAGTGTAAGTCACAACGTCCTGCTGTGTTGCAGCCTCCAATACTGAAACCATAGTTGTCAAACACTTAAAAAAAACAGTTGTTGAGGCCGGGCGCGGTGGCTCACGCCTGTAATCCCAGCACTTTGGGAGACCGAGGTGGGCGGATAATCTGAGGTCGGGAGTTCGAGACCAGCCTGACCAACATGGGGAAACCCCGTCTCTGCTAAAAATACAAAATCAGCCGGGTGTGGTGGCACATGCCTGTAATCCCAGCTACTCAAGAAGGCTGAGGCAGGAGAATTGCTTGAATCCGGGATGCAGAGGTGGCGGTGAGCCGAGATCGTGCCACTGCACTCCAGCCTGGGCGACAAGAGTGAAACTCAGTCTCAAAAAAAAAAAAAAAAAGTTGTTTAATTAAAAGAAACCTGAATGAAGGAATAAATAATAGCATGTACACAGCCCTATCTAGAAACCGGGGATGGTGACCAGTTCAGCTTCATAAACCTTCTAGGTACTGGGAGGGTCTCTTCATCCTCTGCTCTGGGCTGTGAAGATCCCGTTGTTGGGAGTATTAAGCAAGATTGGCCAAGATTTGGCCAAATAATATATTGATCACCACACACCCTTCAATAAAAATGTCACTGTGTGGTCATTTATGTAAAATTTTATTTTATTTTTCTTCAACTTTTAAATTGTGGGGTCCATGTGTAGGATGTGCAGGCTTGTAAATGTGTGCCATGGTGGTTTGCTGCCCAGATCAACCCATCACCTAGGTAATAAGCCCAGCATCCATTAACTATTCTTCCTGATGCTCTCCCTCCCCGCACTCTTCCCCAGTGTGTGCCATTCCTCCCCACGTGCTCTCATCATTCGGCTCCCACTTATGAGTGAGACCACGTGGTGTTTGCTTTTCTTTTCTTGTGTTAGTTTGCTGAGGATAATGGCTTCCAGTTCCATGTCCCTGCAAAAGACATGCTCTCATTTTGTTTTATGGCTGCATAGTATTCCATGTGTCTGTGTGCCACATTTTCTTTATCCATTCTGTCATTGATGGGCATTTGGGTTGATTTCATGTCTTTGCTATGTGAAATAGTGCTGCAATGAACATATGAGTGCATGTACCTTTAGAATAGAATGATTGATATTCATTTGGATGTATTAAGCACCCACTATGTGCCAGTCACACTTCTGGGCACTGAGGACGCAGGACAAACGGACTCCACACATGTCCTCATGCACTGATGATAAATAACCAAAAGCCAGCGTGGAGGAGTGTCTGTCCCTGGCAGCCCATGCCAGAGGGATCTCACCTAGTCCTGGGGTTGGGGAAGGCCTCTCTGAGGAATTAATATTTTGATCAAGGCGTGAGGGAGATGCAGGTGTTGGCAAGACAAAAGCAGACGCAACAGCCTGTGGTCAAGTGGTTTTTAAAGACACAAATTCACCCCAGAATGGCTGGAAAGAGGAGAGCCTGGATGCAGCCTGGAGCACAGGATCTGGCAGAAGACAAAGACTGAAGAAACGGTTGGCCTCTGCGACGATCACAATGTGTGTGAAATGTAGCTCCTGCTTTTCCTCTTCATCTTTTCACAAGCAGCAAAGTGGACATGACACCTGGGGTGTGTTGACTGGCAGGTCTGTGTGTTCCAGCTTCACCACGAACGGACTGGCAGATCTTGGGTAAACTGTACTGTTTGGTTGTTCATGGGGGGAGGATATGAGCTTGGGGATGAGACCTGGCTTCAGATCCCAGGTGTATGTCCTTAAGTACAATACTCTATCTCTCTAAGCCTCTTGTCCTCACCTATGATAATAATATCTAATTATAACAGGCATTAGTAATGCGCTGTCCTTAGCAGACACTGGGCAAGGTGCCTCTTTCATGTTGACTGACTTCACCCTCACCACCATGTAGTGAAGCTAGCGCTAATTTCACAGCTGAGTAAACGGAGGTACTGACAGTTAATGATCTTGCCATGAAGTCCCAGAACTAAGAAGTGAAGGACAGGCGCAGTGGCTCACACCTGTAATCCCACCACTTTGGGAGGCCGAGGTGGGCGGATCACGAGGTCAGGAGTTTGAGACCAGCCTGACCAACATGGTGAAATCTCGTCTGTACTGAAAATACAAAAATTAGCCAGTCGTGGTGGCATGTGCCTGTAATCTCAGCTACTCCAGAGGCTGAAGCAGGAGAATCGCTTGAACCCAGGAGGTGGAGGTTGCAGTGAGCTGAGATCGCACCACTGCACTCTAGCCTGGGCGACAGAGCGAGAGTCTGTCTCAAAAAAAAAAAAAAAAAGTGAAGGTGCTGGTCTTCAGCCCTACATCTGTCTTATACTGGAGCCTGGGCTTTTGATCCTACACCATATTGCCATTTAGGATGACTAAGAGGGTTAAATGGAATGATCCATTCACCCGACACTGTGTCTGGCCTGAATTCAGGAAATGGAATGTGGTCAGACCGATGTGAGCTCTCGTCTTAGTTTTCTCTCACTGGCTACATGGCTCCTTCAGTTGCTCCATCTGTCTGGATCTCAGTTTCTCAGTCTGTGAAATGGGGATGAACTGAAATTATATCTCATCTGGTAGGAGCATTTGGTGAGAAAATGCATGCAAATCCCTTAGCACAATTCCCGGGGCACAGGAAGACTTGACACTTGTTAACCATAACTGTTATTAGGCAGATAATAGGCCCAGCACAGAGGTGAGTTCTGCCTCTCTACCCTGCTTAGGATTTTTTCTTTGCACAAAGGGCTTCAGAAAGTATAAACCCCCTCGTCTCTCTCTTGTGTGTGAGGGACAGAGGTGTCCCTGATGTGAGGCAGTGGCAGAAGCCAAGGGCACGGGAGGAGCTGTTCCGATGGCTGGAGCCATTTCAATGCACCAGCTGATCGCAGCGCACGTCCAGGTAGGGGGATGCCCTTGGTTTCAAGTTCTTTGTGTTCTTTCCCCAAAACAAGCGCCTTCCATGCCAAGCCATCTTTCCTGTGCAACACTTTAATTTACATCTTTTAATAACTTTGGTTGCCATGGAAGCATTGGAATTCAGTTTTAAAATAGACAAACTAATTGTTTCAGTCAGAGTATTTGCTGTCAAGGAAACAGCCCGTTTTCCCTCATCCCCGAGAGCCCGCTTAATTGGATGGATGAGGTGGCAAAAATGGCAGAGGGCTTCCTTCTAATCTACAGCCGGGTGAGGGTACACCAGGAGGCTCCAAGGGAATCTCTGGGTCCTGCCCATGTGCCTAGGAAGGGCAGAGTCTGGACTCATGAAGGGATCCACCTGGGGAAAAATGAACAGTGAGAAAGGACCGTGGGGCCCAGAAAGTTCCTGGGGCAGAGCTGGGGTAGAGCACAGGGGTCGGGCGTCTGACAGCCAGTTTGGTCAGCTGTTTCTCTGAACTTGATGGAGGCTTGGAGATCCTCCATCCTGTTCTGAGGGATTCTAGGAAGAAAAACAACAACAGCACACATTGCACAGGACTAAAGCCTCTTCCTCAGTGAGATCGACAAGAAGACGATGTCTCTTCTGGGACAAACTCTCACTTACTGCCCTCTCTGTGCTAGGTATCGGGGAGAGGGTGAAGACATCGTTCACTTACTGAATCATTTCACAAATATTATTTGTATTCCTGTTAGGCACATTGGTGATCCCAATAGTGTTCTGTCCTTATGGCACTTATATTCTAGCAGGATGGATTACATAGGATGTTGAAAGTTAATGCATGGAACGGTGCAGAAAAAAGAAAAAGCAGGACAGAGAGAGGGGCTGGCAGTGCTAGGCACAGAGCAATGTGAATGGCTGAGAAAGTGAGGTTTGAGAAGACACTTCGCAGGTGTGAGGGGAGACCAAGCCTAATCTTTGTGATTGAGCGTGCTTAGGAGTGATTAAAAGTTTTACCTTTGTTGTCAGAGAAGATCAGGGTTGCAGTTCCATTTTTCATTGCTTACTCCCTGGATGACCTCTGTCCGTGACTGTATGTCTTTATGCCTTAGTCTCCTTATCTCTCGACTAGGAGTAATAGTACCTTAAGCTGGTTAAGTGAGTTAGTGCTTATAAAGTGCTTGGCTTGTAGTAAGGGTGGTGATGATGAAGATGAGGAAGAGAAGGAAGTCATAAACCAATGAGAGACAAGCAGTGAGAAATAAGCAGTGGCAATACCCACTTTTTTTGTGAAACACTGAATGGTGGAATGCATCGCAGGGTCTTATAGAAGCTCTGAGGAAGATCAAATTCACCCTGCTAAAGATGGCTTCCCAGAAGGGATTCCTAAGTCAAGATTTGCAGCACACTCAAAGCCTGTCCAGGGGTAGTGGGGAGAAAATGGTGCTCTATTTTAGGAACAGCATGTGCAAAGGCCAAGTGGTAAGAGAGCATGGCCAAGTGAAGGCACTGTGGAGAGTGTGCTGGAGCTGAGCATGTAAGATTCAGCACCCCAGGTGCCATGAGAGGGGGTTGCAGATGTCAACAGGGGCTGTAGGCCTTGAATAAAGTTGAGCTTTACCCTAAAGCTGGCCTTCTCCCAATTTTCAACGAAGTCTTCCCAAGGATAAAGAGGAGGAAACAAATTTCTGGTGAGGAATAGGGTATTGGGGAACCTGAAGCTTTCAGTGACCCAACCCAGCTGGGAAGCCTCTTCAAAATCTCATGTGTCAGTATCAAATGTGTATGAAAGTTTGGCATTTTACCTCACATTGTATCACATTTCCTTAACATTCTAAATTACTTACCATGGAGTTCAGCTAATGCTCCAGAAGTATGCTTCTCATCCTCACATAGCTTTGAATGCCCAACACGTAACTTTGCACTCTGGTTTTACCATTGTATTTTACAAGTAAATATGTGGAAGCCTTTGAAGGTGTTAAGATCACATGGTGAATGGGCACAAAAAATAGAAAGAATGAATAAGACCTAGTATTGCTAGCATAACAGGGAGACTGTAGTCAAAAACAATATAGCTGTACATTTCAAAATAACTAAAAGAGTTTGTTTGTATCACAAAGGATAAATGCTTGGATTGTTTGTATCACAATGGAGAAATGCTTGAGGTGATGGAGACCCTATTTAACCCTATGTGATTGTTATGCATCGCATGCCTCTGTCGAAATGTTTTATCTGGCTAGGCATGGTGGCTTACACCTGTAGTCCCAGCCCTTTGGTAGGCTGAGGCGGGTGTATCACCTGAGGTCAGGAGTTCAAGACCAACCTGGCCAACATGGCAAAACCCCGTCTCCACTAAAAATAAAAAAATTGCTGGGCGTGGTGGTGGGTGCCTGTAATCGCAGCTGCTTTGGAGGCTGAGACATAAGAATCACTTGAACCCAGGAAGCAGAGGTTGCAGTGAGCCAAGATTGCACCACTGCACTCCAGCCTGGGTGACAGAGCAAGACTCCATCTCAAAAAAAAAAAAAAAAAAAAAAAAAAACAACAACAAGAACAACAAAAACCTCATGTAACTCATAAATATATGCACCTGCTATGTACCTACAAAAATTGAAGATTAAACGTAAACAAGCAAAGCATGCTTAGAACAATTAAAAAAAAGATCACCCAGAGCCATGTCTGTCATTCTAAGGATTAATTTAGTTGCAAAATGTAGAATTGAACATGAGGTGGGGAGGGAATCAAGGCTGAAAGCTGGGTTACCACTAGGAGGAAATAGCAGTCATCCACTGGGGAATGATGGTGGCCTGGCAAATAGTCATGGTGTGGGTGAGGGAGGAGGGGAGAGATACGCATGGGGATAATTTTTTAAATGTGCCACCAAATTCAAACACAATTCTGGAGCTCCATTTTCCCAGGTGTTCCCTTTCACACCGCTCTGTTTCCTTTTAGTCTTTTACTTTACTTACTTTTTAAATCGAGGTGGACTCATAGAATCAAACATAATTAAAACAATTCAAAACAATATAAAAACATTTTTCATGTGTGAGATGGAGTCTTGCTGTGTCACCCAGGCTGGAGTGCACTGGCACAATTTTGGCTCACTTTCACCTCCACCTCCTGGGTTCGAGTGATTCTCTTGCCTCAGCCTCCTGAGTAGCTGGCATGTACCACTACACCTGGCTAGTTTTTTGTATTTTTAATAGAGATAGGGTTTTGCCATGTTGGCCTGGCTGGTCTTGAACTCCTGACCTCAGATAACCCACCAGCCTTGGCCTCCCAAAGTGCTGGGATCACAGGCGTGAGCCACCATGCCCTGTTACTAAAAACATTTTAAAGGAGTAGACAATTAAGAACAGTCGTATATACATCAGAGCCCTGAGTTTCCTTCTGAGCTCCTTGGAAGCAAAGGGAAAATGAGAAATACATTGGATCATGTTAACTATATTGCACAGCAAGAAGAAGAAACAGGAAATTCATCTACAGGGCCGGGTGTGGTGGCTAACACCTGTAATCTCAGCCCTTTGGGAGGCTGAGGCAGGCGGATCACCAGGTCAGGAGATTGAGACCATCCTGGCTAACATGGTGAAACCCCGTCTCTACTAAAAATACAAAAAAATTAGCCAGGCGTGGTGGCGGGTACCTGTAGTCCCAGGTACTCAGGAGGCTAAGGCAGGAGAATGGCATGAACCCGGGAGGCGGAGCTTGCAGTGGGCAGAGATCGCGCCACTGCACTCCAGCCTGGGCGACAGAGCGAGACTCCATCTCAAAAAAAAAAAAAAAAAATCTACAGAAGGGGGTATTATGCAAGTACTGAGCTGTGAGAGAGAGAGTGAATCACTTGAATCCACATTTAGAGGGTATTTTTATTATAGAAAAGCCATGTCTTCAACCATAAGATTGTCCGTATCAACATTTCATGCCCTTGCCTGCTATAAATGCTGAGGTCATAGTGTTAAGTCTTAACTTAGTTGAGGCAGTTTCATGGGGGAAGATAAAATAATGTGGTCCAGGTGCCTGTCTTTCTAACTTAATACAAGCTCAGATCTTGTAGAGAATCCCAGGAAATGGATGACTCACATGCCCATTACATTATCTGTCTCAGATATTAGATTTCTAAGATGAGCTTCTGGAAGTAGGAGCTGGATCTTAGTCAACTCATAGCTGGACTCTCTAGTGAATGCCAACCTCTGTGTCATTGACTGCAGAAGAAAACAAACGTGATTGAAATACCAGTGCCAGAGGACTCCGCGTTTTCATTCTGAAATGATAACTTGGCAGCCTGATCTTTATTCTTACTGAGCTGGAGAAGGGGCTGATGTGGCCCAGGGCATAGGAAAGAGGTATCAGAATCACAAAAGCTGGTTTACCTTTCTGCCACTAACGTGCAGTCTAGCTATGGGTAAGTCAGTTTAACTCTTGCAGACTCAGTCTTCTTGTTTTTAACATAGGATCAAAGGGGCATCTCACAGGGGTTTGGGGAGGATTAAATGGCATGTCGTGTGTCAATCACCTATGACAGTGCCTAGAACAGAGACATTCAATACCTTATACTGTTGCTGTTATTCGTATTATAAACGGAAAGCGATGTAACTCTTTTGCTGAACCTTAAGGCCAATCCCAAAATATTATCATGCTCCCAAGAGGCACATTTCTAAATCAAAAAGAATGGAAGAATGAAGTCTGTATTCCTGAACTTTTCAGGAAAGAGGGATGTGAAGGGAGGAGGAAGTACGACAAACTTGGTGTAAAGTGTTCTGTCTTAGGTTGGGTACTTTAGATGCAGAGCCTGAGAGGGGATTTTCCTTAGGAGATTTATTGGGGAAGTGCCATCAGGAGAAGGGGAGTAAATTAGTATGAGGAAGGGAGAAGCTGGAATCTGATCCTGGATGGATCCCAGGAGAGGCTGTGGAGCATGAATGGTCCCCACAGCTGGTCTCATCTAGAGGCGGGGAGCCAGGCTGCTTGTATCTTGCTACTGTTTAGATCTTTGTCCTCCCAACCCTCATGCTGAAAGTTGATCCTAATGTTGGAGGTGGGGCCTCATGGGAGGTGTTTTGATCATGGGCAAGCGTCTTTCATGAATATATTAATCCCCTCCCTGTGGGGTGGGAGGGTAGTGAGTTCTCACTCTGTAAGTCCCCTTGAGAACTGATTGCTAAAAACGCCTGGCACCTCCCTGCTCTCTCTCTCTTTTGCTTCCTCTCTTGCCATGGCATCTCTGCACATATGGGCTCTCCTTTGCCTTCCACCATGAGTGGAAGCAGCCTGAGACTCTCACCAGAAGCAGATGCTGGTGCCATGCTTCTTGTGCAGCTCACAGAACCATGGGACAAATAAAATGCTTTTCTTTAGACATTATCCAGCCTCAGGTTTCCTTTATATTATAGCAACATAGAATGGACTAAGACATATCCCCATGTCATTAGCTGAGGTTTGCCTGCAGGGTCGGGGAGAATAGGCATAGCCCCTCAGGGGAGAGGGTTTCCATTTGGAGAAGAGGAGATACGAGCTGTATCAGCCAACACTTTAGTGTCTGGCGTCCAATGTTGTTGCGAGTTACGGAGATCTGGTGAAGCATCAACAGCATCACTACAGTTCCTAAACATCATGTATTCATTCCCATTTTCTTCTGCTTTTGAGCAGCTGCCAAAATCTCTCACCTTTGTCTCTCCAACTCTCCTTTGAAAGCTACGTTACCCCCACTGTTTTTTTTTTAAATCATAAGGCTCTCCACCCACCCACTAAAAATCTACCCATCCTCTCTTAAACAGAAAAGACATTCCACTCTGCTTTCTTTCTCTGCATCTTTACCCACCTTCCTTAAAGGGTCTTAGATACTTAATCTTCAATATTTCATATTCTGATCATCACTACCTCATGAGAAACATATGAGTAGGATCAATGTTATTCTCGAAAATTGGCTTTGAATCTGCAAGATCGCATGGGAAAATATACAGTGACGACCCCTGGGGTTTGCTCCACTTAATATAAAAGAGAAACTCTGTGTTAGCAGGATGTGGTTCAGCACCGGGGAAACCAAGGCCCCTCAGGGTGGGCCTCTCTTAGCTGGGATAAGGTGAACAAACCTTTTCATCCTCCCTGCAACCTTCTCCAGAGACTGTTCAGTTTGAAACACCTGACTGGTGTCTCCGCAGCATTTTGTTTTTTAGTCTGATCATAGCCATGTGTAAGAGCAAAGACAGCCAATAAATCATACCTTCTATTAAAATTCATTTAAATTCTCTTTTTGTTTTTTCGGGCAGACTAGTTTCACTCTGAAATGTTACATGTTTGAGCTTTTAACTCCAAATAATTTTTTATAGTCCCCTGGAAGACCAAGAGTTTAGGTAATGACTTCAGAATATGTATTGGTTTGCTCTCAGGCTGCTAATAAAGACATACCTGAAACTGGGTAATTTATAAGGAAAGAGGTTTAATTGACTCACAGTTCTGCATGACTGGGGAGGCCTCAGGAAACTTTCAATCATGGTGGAAGGGGAAGCAAACATGTCCTTCTTCATGTGGTGGCAGGAAGGAGAAGTGCTGAGCAAAAGCGGGAAAAATCCTTATAAAACCATCAGATCTTTGAGAACTCACTCACTATCACAAGAACAGCATGAGGGTAACTGCCCCCATGATTAAGTTACCTCCTACCAGGTCCCTTCCATGACACGTGGGGTTTATGGGAACTACAATTAAAGATGAGAGTTGGGTGGGAACACAGCCAAACCATGTCAGGGTATCGTAGAGCAAGATCCTAACTCTGCTACCTGAGAAGCAGGGAGGAGATGACCCATCTCGTGGGCCTCTTGCTTAGACATAAAACATATCAGACCTCTGATTCATCCTGGCCTAGAGAATAATCCACTGTCCTATTTCACCTTTAGGAAGGAGTAATGATGATAATAAGAACCAACAGTAGCAGGTGGTTTTTTTTTTTTTGGTCATCTACATGTAAAATCGTATTTAATCCTCTCCACAATGAATGTAGATCCTATTGTCAAGTCTGTTTTGCAGATGAATAAATGAAGGCCCAGAGAGGTTGTCCAAAATTACCCAGGCAGTGAGTGGCAGGTCCAGAATTTGATCTCAAGCCATTTGACGTCACGGGCAAGTTTAACCATCATGTTCTACTATGCTATAGCTTCCCTCTCATTAATTCATATGAAGACATAGCTACTGGTTGCATGCAGTGGCTCATGCTTATAATCCCAGCACTTTGAGGGGCTGAGAAGGGAACATTGCTTGAGGCCAGGCGTTTGAGATCAGCCTGGGCAACATAGGGAGTCTCCATCTCGATTAAAAAAAAACAAAAAAAGCAGCTGGGTGTCGTGTCATTCACCTGTGGTCCCAGCTACTTGGGAGGTTGAGGTGAGAGGATCACTTGAGCCCAGGAGACTAAGACTACAGTGAGCCTTGGTTTGCAGTGAGCCTCACTGCTTTTAGTTTCAGAGATACCTGCCTCCCCTCTCTTACTCCAGATCACAAGGCCTTCTCAACAGTTGCACCACTGCACTCCAGCCCGGGAAACAGAGCGAGACCCTGTCTCAAAAATAAAAATAAAAATAAATAGGCTACTGACTATCCACTGTAGCAGGGCGCAAGACACTGTTCAGGTGTTGATACATGCTGATGAGAAATACAAACATAATCTTACCCTTAGTCTAAGGGGGAAGAGGTCTCACAGGATCACACAAATAAACACAAACATGATGGGAGCTACGGAGCAGGGCCTGTCATGCAGAAGCTGCCCATTATAGGGGAAACTGACCTGGTCCATTGAGTCAGGGAAGTCTCTCTGAGGTGGTGACAAGCTGAGACTGAATGATGAACAGGGCACAGTTAAAAGGAAATTAATGAAGATTACCAAAGTAGCATTTGAAATCAAGCTGAGTTGTTTGCTTGACTAAGTAGGAAGAGCGGGGCCACTCTGTGTGAATTCCATGGGTTTCACAGAGCAAACTGAAAGAGCTGGATATTGAGCCAAAAGGAGGAAGTAGCCAAGCTGGGCAAGATTCTGATGTCGGGTACCTGGTTGGGTCATAAACCCTCCCTAGTGGGTGTTGCATTATCAAAGCTGGAGACTGGTATAAAACATGGCTGCCGGGGGCCTTAGAAGATTCCAGCCGGCCTGGTCAATCCACAAATGCACCTGAATGGGCATGCTGAAAGCTATGGCAACACTTGCTTTGATGTCCCGGCATGGTGGCTTACACCTGTAATCCCAGCACTTTGGGAGACTGAGGCAGGTGGATCACATGAGCCCAGGAGTTCGAGACTAGCCTGGGCAACATGGTGCATCTCTTTCTCTACAAAAATACAAAAATGAGTCAGGCATGGTGGTGCAGACCTGTCGTCCCAGCTACTGGGATGGGGAGGCTGAGATGGGAGGATCGCTTGAACCCAGGAATTGGAGGTTGCAGTGAGCTGAGATTGTGCCACTGCACCCCAGCCTTGGTGACAGAGCAAGACTCTCTCAAAAGCCAAAGAAAATAAAACCAAGAGTTTCTTCAACAACGTTGTCTATGCTTATATTGTACCTTTGTTTGGGCAGTTTATTGATTAATATCTAATCTTTCTCACTGCACTCCAAATGTCATGGGTGGGGCCGACGCGGAAGATCTTGTCTTGCTTTGTCATTGTGGCATACTCAATTTCTAACACAATGATAGGCATGTGGTATGTAATATGCTTAGCATATTACTCATTGATTCATGAATGCCTGTAAATGTGAATAAAAATAATGGAGGAGAGAATAGTGTGTGTTTTCCTAGTAGAGAGAATTGTACATGCCAAAAGGAAGGGAGAAAAAAAGAAAGAGAAAATTCCCCAAACAACTGTATTTCTGCAAAGAGATTTATTTCAGTAGACGTGAGTAAAGAAATGGGGAGATTCTATTTCCTTTATAGCCCTTTTGCCCCAGAGTAGAAATCTACCAGGAGACCTTTGTCCAGACTCATTCATCGCAACCTTCCTGCTCCCGCCTCATGCAGCCAGTTCCTCATCCGTATTCTTCCCAGGCCACCCCTCCAGCCCAGCAATCTGTTTCTGTCCTTTACAGGAGCTAATAGGACAAAAACAAATCGCAGCTCTCCAGCAAGTCATGCGGGGTTCTTGGGGACCTGGCGGCCAGCTTCGAGAAGGACATGAGAGGAGGGGATGGTGCCAGGAATGTCAAATTAGCCTCCTCTCCCTAGCAGAATTCACAACCACCATCAAGACATCCAGGAAGCTGCAGGAGCTCCCTCCGGGCCCCTGAGCTCCTATTCCAAAAAGCCAAGTCTACATAGTTCTGATTACCTGGGGAAATTAATAGAACAAATCTTTCCCTTGGGAGAGACTGGCAATGCAGTGGCTCTATCTCAGAGGTGGCATGTGAGAAGCAGAGAGGCACCGCCCTTTCAGTCTGCAATCACTGCCTTTGGTTGCAGAGATACCTGCCTCCTTTCCATTATTCCAGAGCACCAGCCCTTCTTCATTCTGTGCTGTGACTGGTGTCAGGAGAAACTGAGACACGTGTTGATTAAGTCTGGCGTCTCGGCAGCAGCCCGGTTGTGTTCGTCTCTCTGGAACCTCTCAGCTTACCATTCCCTAAGGGCTGTATGTGGGGGCTACTTCTTATACCCATCTCCTCCCCCTCGGTTCACACAGTCTTTGTTTTAGGCAGGTCCTAATTGTTCCTCTTTGAAACAATTTTATGCTCTGATAATCTGATCCCCTTACCGTTGGGGTTCCCTTTTATAATTCACCTTGCACCCTGTAGCTGGCGATGACTTCCCAGAGCTGAGCGATGATGTCTTATAATGTAAGGATGAAATACAACTCCTAGCTTAAGTTCAGGGTGCTCCACAGTCTCAGCTCATTTGTTCCGAAGGTTTGCCTATAATTTCCCTTCACACCTTTGCTAGCCAATATCGTAGCCACTCAATGCGTGTGGCCATTACACCTAAACTGAAATTGGTTAAAATTAGAAATTCAGTCCCTCAGCCTTAACAGCCCTATTTCAAGCAGTCAGAGGCCTCATGGAGCTCAAGGCTGCCATACTGGAGAGTAAGCATATAGGAAATTTCCATCACTACAAAAATTGGTTGGACAACCACATTGGAGAGCAAGGTTATAGGACGTTTTCATCACTACAGAATTTTTTGGGTGCAGTGATGTTTCACACATTACCCAAATTGAGCTTTTCTGTATCTTTTCTTCATAGCCTCAGGATTTCCACCTAATGCTTTTGCTTGTGGTCCCATCTCTGCTGAAAATTCCTTCCCTCAATCTGCCCATGCTCAAGCATTCCTGATCTTCAGACTCCTTTTGGGAGCCTTCTTTGGTTCTCCACCTAGAAGTGACTTATCCTGCATCTAAACTCTCATAGCCCCTAGTCCTCCTGAACCTACCTGTAACTTCCCATTGTTATTCACAGTTATTCAAGTCATAGTGCCTATAACACGGATGGAGTTCAGTGCATGTTTGTTGAATGAATTAATCATATTCCCTCTTTTGAACTGTAAGCTCTAAGTACTGTCAATTACCCATTATTGTTCACCTGCCATGAGTCAGAAAGTATTCCAGAAAATTTACTTATCACCCTCTCTCATGCTTACAACATACCCATTAAGTACGAATTAATGTTCCCATTTTATAGATGAGTAAACTGAGGCTTAGAGAAATTCTGCATCCTAGCCTGAGAACCACAGTTGACAAATAACAGAGCTAGAATTTGAAATCAAATTTGGGTGACTCTTACCCTCTGTTTTCCCACAGGGAAATGCTCTGCTGCCTTTCTTTGAAGAGATGTTTCTTCATTTAATTTAATTTATTTGTTTATTTTTATTTTTGAGATAGAGTCTTGCTCTGACACCCAGACTGGAGTGTAGTGACACCATCTTGGCTCCCTGCAGCCTTTGCCTCCCGGGTTCAAGCAATTCTCCAGCCTCAGCATCCTGAGTAGCTGGGATTGCAGGTGCCTGCCACCATGGCCAGCTAATGTTTTTATTTTTAGTAGAGACAGAGTTTCACCATGTTAGCCAGGCTGGTCTCACAGTCCTGGCCTCAAGGGATCTGCATGCCTTGGCCTCCCAAAGTGCTGGGATTACAGGCATGAGCCACCATGCCTGGCCTCATTTAATCATAAAGGACAAAAAGTCTTCATCAATCTCTCATTCCATCCATCCTCCTTCTTTTGATTCTAAGCGCTGTGTCTGGCCTGTAGTTGCCACTCTTTAAACACTGAAGTAAAAGTGTTCTGGCCTGTAGTTTCCACTCTTTAAACACTGAACTAAAAGTGTATCAGTCACAAAGAGACCGCCAGGATCTGCTGCTCGCCTCCAAGCTCTGCCCACATGGACACTTTAATGTGTATCGAAGTGACCATATGCTAACCTTGCTCTTGTCTCTACTACAGTTCTTATCTCGGGTAAGTCATTCCAAACTCCCCCACCCTCAACAAATATGTGCACCTCTTTCCAGCCTCCCATGTTTGGACTCGTAGCCTTTCCTTGGACTTGCCTGAGCCGACTTACTGTTTGTATTAGAGGGGTGTGTGTGTGTGTGTGTGTGTGTGTGTGTGTGTTTGTATGCATGTGTGCATGGGAAATACGTTCCCCACTGGAAAATGTAAACCCATGCAGTGTTTCTGAAGACAGTCTCCTAAACCAACACCTGCCATAATACTCTCAACTCTACCTTGTTGCTCTGACATATTTCAGCACTGCTTCATCATCCTCCGTCCTGCCCTCCCTGCTGTGCATGGTCCAGTATCACCCTGTCCTCTGAGAAGTCATTCCTGACTATGCCTGTTCTTCCTGACGCTTCCTATCACTCAGTAGCAACATGACACAAAGCGGCTGGGCAGATCCCCATTTGCAAAAGGGGGCATTTATTGGGTGCAGTTGCTGTGTGCTCCTTTTTCTCATCTGGTCCATAAAACAACTCAAGCTCATTTGAACAGAAGGAAGAGGATAATAAGTGGATAGAAAGGAGGCAGGAAGGGGCCAGCCAGACAAAAACACTGTCTCTTTCAGCCATGGGAGTGGTTTGCCCCTATTAGACCTATGAGAACTCAGAGGCTGAAAAAAAGTCTATCTGTTTGGGGGCACCTCTAATAGTAAAATTTATGCTTGGCCTTAGGTATGTGACCCCGTTTTGCCACTTTGTCTCTCCTCCTCCCACCCCAAAAACACTACCTATCAGATCTAGGCTGACTTAGATGTTTCTCTGTGCCCCAGGAAGGTTGCATCCCCCTGAATTGACCAGTCTTCATTACGAGGGACCATAGGAAAGCAGATGCGGGGGCCTTCGTTGGTGCAAGCCCTGCACGTGCTCACTGGAGCTGGCTTCCTCTATCCTTGCTGAGGGAAGCTGGTGGAGGCACGTTTTCCTCTAAGGTGGGCATATGTCACCTTCGGGCAAAAGATGAGCTAATAGAATGGAGATGAATGTAATTGGCAGAAGGTCAGTGAGGGAGCCATGTGCGTCTGGAGCTTCCCGAAAAGGCCAGCATGTTCCCTGCTCCCCTGTGTCGTGATTAGTATGCAGGTAAGGCGAATGGGCCTCCGCAGAGTAATTGGATCATTCGGAGATCGGCAATGCCTGGTGTATGCACAAAGCCTTAACAGTGATTAGATCCTGCCCGCTCATCTCGGCAAGCCTTGAAATTCTTCCCACTGTGAAAAACTAATTTTCTGTGGGAATTTATTAAATAAGAAATCTGCATGCCACTTTACCTTGTAAGTCAGGCCAGCAGAATACAAAGCTTCCCCTCGACTTTGATGCCTGCTCCCAGCAGAGGCGTCTTCATCACTTGGGGACAGGTGTTTAGGAGCTTGTTTTGTTTCAGGGCATCATATATTTTTAACTCTGTCCTCAGGGCAGGAAATACGGGGAACCTCCTCGCTAAAAGCCTCTGAGAGAGAAAAATCAAGACAAGCAGAATGTGGGGATGGGGGTGGGAGTGGGTAGGCGGAAGGCAGGCAGGTGCATTCAGACCGTGGTGTGGTCTGTCTCCCTATCTTGGGCTAAGATGTGAAATGCGTCCGGTTGAAAAGACTTCTCTGTTGAGGTCTTTACCCTCAGTACCTCAGAATGTGACTGCTTTTGAAGACAGCATCTTTAAGAGGTAATCAGATGGGCGGCGCGCAGTGGCTCACGCCTGTAATCCCAGCACTTTGGGAGGCTGAGGTGGGCGGATCATGAGATCAGGAGATCAAGACGGTCCTGGCTAACATGGTAAAACCCCGTCTCTACTAAAAATACAAAAAATTAACCAGGTGTGGTGGCGGGCACCTATAGTCCCACCTACTCGGGAGGCGGAGGCAGGAGAATGGTGTGAACCCAGGAGGGGGAGCTTGCAGTGAGCCAAGATCGCACCACTGCCCTCCAGCCTGGGTGACAGAGCGAGACTCCATCTCAAAAAAAAAAAAAAAAAAGAAAGAAAAAAAGAGGTAATCAGATGAAAATAAGTTCACTGGGGTGAGCCTTAATCCCATGTGACTCCATATGACTGGTGCTATATATATATATATATATATATTTTTTTTGAGATGGGGTTTTGCTCTTGTTGCCCAGGCTGGAGTGCAGTGGTACGATCTCAGCTCACTGCAACCTCCACCTCCTAGATTCAAGCGATTCTCCTGCCTCAGCCTCATGAGTAGCTGAGGTTATAGGTGCGTGCCACCACACCTAGCTAATTTTTGTCTTTTTAGTAGAGACGGCCCTGGTTGTTCTGGAACTCTAGACCTCAGGTAATGCACCTGCCTCGGCCTCCCAAAGTGCTAGGATTCCAGGCATGAGCTGCTGTGGCTGGCTTAACTGGTGTTTTTACAAGAAGAGAGGATTAGGACACAGACACATATAGAGGGAAGCCAATGTGAAGATACGCAGAAGGCCAGGCGCGGTGGCTCTTGCCTGTAATCCCAGCATTTTGGGAGGCTGAGGTGGACAGATTGCTTGAGCCCGGGAGTTTTTGACCAGCTTGGAAAACATGGTGAAACCAAATCTCTACCAAAAAATGCAAAAACTAGCTGGATGTGGTGGTGTACACCTTCAGTCATGGCTGTTCAGGAGGGTGAGCCTAGGAGGTCAAGGCTGCAGTAAGCTGTGAACATACCACTCCACTCCAGCCAGAGGGAGACCCTGTCCATCACGACAACAAAAGACACAGGGAGAAGACAGCATCTAGAAGCCAGGGAGAGAGGACTCAGAAGTACCCAAGCCTTCAGATTTCTTGATCTCAGGCTTCCATCCTCCTGCAGGGTGAGAAAACTGATCTACTCCCAAGCCCCAGCAAAGTGATACACTCCCCAAATGCCTCCTCTGGAAACCTTCCTAATTTCCCTGTTGAGAATTCATCTTTTTCCCCATGATGGAAGATAAGAAGGTTTTCAGCTCTCATGCACTGGGAATTGGCTGCCCAAAGCCCTGCCTTAGGATGTGATTCTCAGGCTGAGTCCAGGCAGGGGAGGATGCTGTCTGCAGATGTATGGTCCCTGGCTATCAATGGAGGTAGTGGTCACCTACCTTGGAATATGATTCTCAGGCTGAGTCCAGGCAGGGGAGGATGCTGTCTGCAGGTGTATGCTGCTTTGGCTGTGAGTGGGGGTAGTGGGGGCCCATGTGCCCTGCTTGTTATGTTCTTAGCTGGCGGCAAACGCTTCAACTGGTATTTTTCTTGACACAAGCATTAGAGATTGAGTCATGCCTCCCCAGATTGGTGAAGTCCTAGGCCTGAGTGCCTCAGACTGTGTCCTTATTTGGAAATATGGTTCTTGTAGATAACAATTAGTTAAGCTGAGGTCATCCTGGAGTAGATTGGGCCCCGAATGAAGTATGACTGGTTTCTTTGTAAAAAGGGGAAATTTGGACACAAACATGCACACAGGGATAATGCAATAATGTGAAAATAAAAGCAGAGATCAAGGTAATGTTTCTGCAAAGAATGCCAAAGATTGCTAACAAACCGCTGGGTGCTAGGGGAGAGCTACGGAACAGATCCTGCTTCACAGTCCTCAGAAGGAACCAAACCTGCCAATGCCTTGATCTGGGACTTCCAGCCTCCAGAACTGAGATGACACATGTCTGTTGTTTAAGCTCCCTGTCTGCAGGACTTTATTATGGCAGCCCTCCAAATGAATACTTGCAGGAAGGCTCTTTTTCATGGCGGTGCTCCTGGACTGGGAGTCGGGACATGTGGACTCTAACTTAACAGAGGGTTGGCTGCCGAGGGCTGTCGCTGACCACACTCCCAGCAGCAGCTGAAGCCATGAATCCTAGATTTTTTTTTTTTTTTGAGTTGGAGTCTCGCACTGTCTTCCAGGCTGGAGTGCAGTGACACTATCTTGGCTCATTGCAACCTCCGCCTCCCGAGGTCAAGCAATTCTCCTGCGTCAGCCTCCTGAGTAACTAGGATTACAGGTGCCCATCACCATGCCTGGCTAACTTTTTTGTATTATTAGTAGAGACAGGGTTTCCTCATGTTAGCCAGGCTGGTCTTGAACTCCTGACCTCAGGTGATCCGCCTGCCTCGGCCTCCCAAAGTGCTGGGATTACAGGCATGAGCCACTGCGCCCAGCCCACCTGGGGGATACTAAAACAGAAGTATGGCTCCCCATAGCCTTTAAGGAGGAGATGGGGGTTGGAGGGGTGCACGCATTTGGTGGATGATTTCTGTGACACCTTAAAATTTGGAAACTTTGCAGACTGTTGACCCGCTGTGGCTTCAGGGCAACGTGAACTGAGTCAGTGATTTATGTGAGAAATCATGCAGTTGGAAGAGCGTGAAATTTGGAAGTGAGACACTGGAGTTCTCATCCTGTCTCACCCTGTGTGCATGCCCCTGCACCAGGATCTTCTAGATTTCATGCCTCTTTCTATCTAAGCGTCAAAGAAGGGATCAAAGTAGACAAACACTTTTCCATCCGAAACCATTCTCCTAGAGCCATGCTGCTTTTTTTTCAGAGCACCTTGCACTTTTGTGATTATATTAATGTCATCATTTGTGTGACATTGTGATCCACATCTGTCTCCTTCAGAGAGCTTGGGCCTATGGAGAACAGGGGCTTGCCTTGCTTCTGCTGTGTGATTTTACATGCTTATATTTACTGAGTACCACACATATGTCCCGTACATAAGTACTCATTTAAGTCTCATAAGAACCCCTGAGTAGGACTCCTGTTTTCCTGACGATGCATTTGGGAAAACTCCACAAAGACATGCCTACTAGCTGGTATAATTAAGACATGAACTCAAGGAGACTATTTACCATTATTGTTATTATTTGAGATGGCATCTTTTCTCTATTGCCCAGGCTGGAGTGCAGTGGCATGACCTCAGCTCGCTACAGCCTCTGCCTCCCAGGTTCAAGCAATTCTCCTGCTTCAGCCTCCGAACTAGCTAGGATTACAGGCATGCACCACCATGCCCAGCTCATTTTTTTTATTGTTAGTAGACACTGGATTTCACTGTGTTGGCCAGGCTGGTCTCAAACTTCTGACCTCAAGTTCTCCACAGTCCTCGGCCTCTGCAAGTGCTAGGATTACAGGCATGTATATGTACGTATTTTTTTTTTGGAAGACAGAGTCTCACTCTGTTGTCCAGGCTGGAGTGCAGTAGTGCAATCTTGGCTCACTGCAACCCCCGCCTCCTGGGTTCAGGTGATTCTTCTGCCTCAGCTTCCCAAGTAGCAGGGATTACAGGTGCCTGCCCCCATGCCTGGCTATTTTTTGTATTTTTAGTAGAGATGGGTTTTCACCATATTGGCCTGGCTGGTCTTGAACTCCTGACCTCAAGTGATCCACCCACCTCTGCCTCCCAAAGTGCCGAGATTTATTATTAATTACTATATGATCCTCCCTTCTAGGGCCTAAAACTGTGGCAGGACATTGCAGACTCTCAGTTTCAATTTGATGCATATAAACTCGTGGGCCCCTGCTATAGACTGAATGTTTGTGCTCCACCATCCTAATTCATGTGTTGAAACTTAATTCCTCATGTGAGGGTATTCAGAGGTGGGGCCTTTGGGAGTGGAGGAGCTCATGAGGGTGAAGCCTTCATGAGTGGGATTAGTGTCCTTATAAAAGAGGCCCTAGAGAGCTCCTTTTCCTCCTGAGCTGTGTGTGGACACAGCAAGAAGATGGCTGTCTATGAACAGGGGAGGTGAGCCCTCACGAAACACCAAATCTGCTGGAGACTCGACGTTGGACTTCCAGCCTTCAGAACTGTGAGAAATAAATTTCTTTTGTGTATAAACCACTTAGTTCATGGTATTTTATTATATCAGCTCCAACAGACTAAGCCCCTTTCTTTTCTTTTCTTTTTTTTTTTTTTTTTTTGTTTGAGACGGAGTCTTGCTCTGTCACCCAGGCTGGAGTGCAGTGGCGTGATCTTGGCTCACTGCAAGCTCCGCCTCCCGGGTTCACGCCATTCTCCTGCTTCAGCCTCCTGAGTAGCTGGGACTACAGGTGCCCGCCACCATGCCCAGCTAATTTTTTGTGCTTTTAGTAGAGACTGGGTTTCATTGTGTTAGCCAGGATGGTCTCGATCTCCTGACCTTGTGATCGGCCTGCCTTGGCCCCCCAAAAGTGCTGGGATTACAGGCATGAGCCACTATGCCCGGCCCAAGCCCTTTCTAAAAAATAAAAAAAAATTAAAAAAAAAGTAGAGAAGCCCAGTATTTAATAGATAAAAGGAGAGATGGTCTGCTTGAGGAAAGGCCTCCCCACAATCAGTCCTCTTCAGCACCTCCACCATCAACTTTGACAGGTGCATGAAACATGGTTTATAGACCCCAGCAGCAGCTGATGCATGGAATCTCTCTTCTCCTGAGTGTAAGTGAAGTCACCGGAGAGCCTAACTCTGTAGCCTCCCTCCTGGGCATCTCTACCTGAGGTGTGTTTGACAGCTCAGTTGCTGGAGGGCAGATGCTTTGAGTGGCTCATTCACCAAACTGGGGAACAAGCCCAGCCCTGGTAAGATGTCAGAGCACTGAAATCTTTAGCAACCTAGCCGGGCTTGGTGGCTCAGGCCTGTAATCCCAGCACTTTAGGAGACCGAGGCGGGCAGATCACTTGAGGTCAGGAGTTTTGAGACCAGCCTGACCAATATGGAGAAACCCCGTCTCCACTAAAAATACAAAAATTAGCTGGGTGTGGTGGCAGACACCTGTAATCCCAGCTACTCAGGAGACTGAGGCAGGAGAGTCACTTGAACCCGGGAGGCAGAGATTGCAGTGAGCCAAGATTGTGCCACTGTACTCCAGCCTTGGTGACAGAGCGAGACTTCAAAAACAAAACAAAACAAAAAAAAAAAAAAAAAAAGAAAGAAAAAGAGAGAAAGAAAGAAAGAAAGAGAAATCTTTGGCAACCTGTTTTTAATCCTCCACCAACCTGCTCAGAGGCAACTTGATCACATGGGGCTTCATGAAGCCTTTTCTGTCCTGCAGCCTAGAGTGGTCACCAAAGGCTCTCAGAATGAGAAGAGAACTAAAGTGGATAGAGACCTCTATATAGCCTGGTCCTCAGGCCAGTCTCAGGGAGAAGTTTCACATAGCATCACATAAAGGGGCATGTTCTCCCATTCCCTGCCTCCATAGCACCCCAAATTCAGTGCACCCTCTAGGAAGTAGCAGAGCCTTCTTGACTGGAAGAATGTCCCTTCTTCAGCTCAGAATGCTTATGGGAGGGTCAATTTGTCCATCCCTTTGCCTTCAGGCAGGATGAAAGATGGCGAGGAAAGTCTTGACAATGGCTGGCTACTATGAGAATCTCTTCTTGTATAGATGGGATAGGTAGAAAGATGTAGGAGGCCTGGTGGTTATTGGACTGGAGGAAGGTGTGAGGGTTGAGTTGGGTGCAGGGCTAGCAGAGGCAGGGAAGGAGCTGTCCAGGGTGGCTTCTTGGTCAGAGGAAGTGAGGGTTTCTCAGCCTTTGCTTTGTGTCTCTCTATCAATGCCCCACTTCTATTTTTATCAGTAGGATGCCCATCAACCCAACTTCAAGCTGTCAGAATCTGCATCTCTGCCTGAAAACTTTGTTTTTGCCCACCTGAGTTTCTCTGTGTGCAATGCAGGCTGGAAGTGCTGGCAGATTCACAACCCCAGGAGAGCTCCCTGTTCCATGACAGATGGAAGCTGGTGTACAAACACCCCACATCCCTCATCCTCTGGGTGGGATAACTCTGACTCTGCTCCCTGTGTTCCCCACAGGGATCAAGCTTCATTTACCCAGAGTGGTAATTTGCCTAATAATGCAAATCATGCCCCCTTTCTCACCTCTCTTATCTATAATCATCCCCCAAATAAACTACTGGTGCTTGGATCTTTGACTTAGCATCTGCTTCTACGGGAACAGAAACTAAGGTACTCTGTCATTGGACTGGCACTGATGGAGGGAGCCTGGGGTACTTGGCAGACATAGGTCCTACCTGCAGACAAATCTTGCAAACCATTTGGCTTGCTGGATCCACCCTGTTCTCTAGGGCCTCCCACTTGGGGTCCACTGTCTGTTTTTCACCCCCAGAAAAAGGTCCATCATCTGGTTTGACTCCACACTTACTACTGATGGGGATTTTCACTGGATACTTGTGGCAGATATGAAGCGCTGAAGTTCCTGTTCCCCTTATCTTGTGCCACAGCCATATCTTCAGAGACCTGTTGCTGTTGAGATAAGCACAACTTCCCTGGGGGCACCATCCTAGCATCTCACGCTTCATCCCCACAGTATTGAGTACATGTTTATTTTCTTCACTAACAGAGAGCTCGGCTGTAAAAGAGCTGCTGTACATTATGAGTCTTCAACGCCTTGTTCATGCACCATGGCCTAATCCCATTTCTAGCTTCTGACGGGGGTGCGGAGGCATTGTCTCACTCTGTTTGGGCTGATGTAACAAAATACCATGAACAGGGCCACTTACAAGCAGCAGAGATTTATTTTTCACAGTTCTGGAGTCTAGGAAGTCCAGCATGAAGGCAGATTCAGTGTCTGGTGAGAGTCCACATTCTGGTTCACAGGTGGTGCCTTTGCACCGTGTCTGCATATGGTGGGAGGGGAAGGGGAGCTCTCTAGAACTTCTTTTATAAGGCCACTCATCTCAACCATGAGGGCCCCACCCTCATGGCCTCATACCCTCCCTGAAGCCCGACCTCTGAATACCATCACCTTGGGGATTCGGATTTCAGTATATGAATTTTGAGGGGACACAAACATTCAGACCTTAGTAGGCATCTTCACAGGGAGAAGTTTGGAGACAAGAACACCAAAGGAGAACCTCTAAAATAATGATCCACTGACTCATCCATCCTCACCACTCCACCCAAGTGCCACCTAAATTAGAGACTGGTGGAAAAACAGATAAGCATTTGGGGGTTGGACAAACCTGAGCTTCACACCCATCTCTGCCATTTGCTAACATTTGTGTCTTTGGCCAAGTGACTTGGCTTCTCTGAACCTCAGTTTTTTCATCCATGTAGGGGGTTTGCTGAGGTTACCTCTTAGGCATTTATAGTGGTGAAATGTGGCAAGACCCATCAGTTTCTCAGAATGCTGCTCACCGTATCATTGACACATAATAAATGTTAGCCGTTGTTTTCACTTTGTGTACCACTGATGCCTATACATTTAGCTGCACCTGGGAGAAGCTGAGCAGCTGCACACTAATCAGAGATTAGGAGTCTACCCTGAGAACAGTGTGGTTTGGGGACATGTCACGGACACCTGAGATCTCCCAGCTCCTCTTACCTCACTCCAGTCCCACTACATCACAAAATAAGGGAAGATACATTGCACGTTGAAGGACTTTTATGACAAAGTCATTTTTCTACTCATGACCTCTTGTTTTTGCACAAGAACTTAGTAGGTATCTGGCAAAAGACCAGCCACAACCCAGATAAAAGTGTAATTATTTCCTATTTGCTTGCTGGGGTTTTTAAATCAGTGCAGTAATTTAAGCATGGCTCTTGGAGGCTTACAAAAAAGATGTTATGATTAGTTTTATCTCCTTTGTTAAGAAAAAATAATTACAGTGAAATAATTAGAGGTGGCATAGTTGACACGAGATTAGGAGAGCTGGCTTGGCAATGAAAGTGAAGTTCTAATGAGGAAAAGTATAACAAAGGGATAGGTCCATGGGGAGAGTGCCAGGAGCTTGTCCAGTTCTGGCCTCCAGACCCAAGAACAGAGGGGAGGCAGGACAGCTGGCCTGGTGGGGTGGCCAGCTTCCTAATGTACTTAAGTCACTCAGGAAAAAAGTGCTCTTCTTAGTGTCAGAAGACCCAAGTCTAAGTTCAGACTCTAGCATTGCCAAGCGTGTGACCTTAGGCAAGTCCCTTGATGTTTCCAAGCTGCATGTAATAGCTATGTGTTGTGTTAGCTTCTCTTTCTTGGTCTAGAAATTCAGCTTGTGGGTGTATGATAAGGAGAACAGGTTGACCTGGCTTAATAAGTGGAAAGCCACACACAGGTGTATGACACCATCTTATTTATCCCACAGTTATTTATTGTGACTTATTAATCTCCCCACCCCTACTATGTATGGGTTGTTTCGACTCACACAGGGGTTGATATGGTTTGAATATTCGTCCCCTCCAAATCTCATTTGGAAATACGATTCCAATGTTGGAGATAGGGCCTCGTGAAAGGGGTTTGGGTGATGGGGGCAGATGCGTCATGAATGGCTTGGTACCTTCCCCACAGTAATGAGCTCAAGTCAGAGCTGGTTGTTTAAAAGAGCCTGGTATCTCTCTTGCTTCCTCTCCCTTGCTGTATGACACACCTGCACCCCTTTGCTTTCTGCTGCGATTGAAAGCTCTCTGAGGTCCTCCCCGGAAGCCGAGCAGATGCTGGAGCCATGCTGGTACAGCCTGAAGAACTGTGAGCCAAATAAACCTCTTTTCTTTATAAATTACCCAGTCTCAGGTATTCCTTTGTAGCAATGCAAAACAGGCTAACACAGGTTTATAACCAGGTCCTTGCTCAAGAAGAATGATATTCCGAACATTCCAGCAACACATCCAAAATACCAATAATTCTGCATTCTGGCCTTTGTTGAAGGTTTGAGAAAAGGTAAAGATAACACCTAACATTGTCTTAGTACCTATCATGTACCAGACACCATGCTGAGCACTTTGGATGTGTGAATGACATCTTTCTTTACACCAATGTTAAGAGGTGGACAGGGTATATTCCATCACTCCACTCATTCCATCATGAAGACATCAAGGCTCAGTGGTGGTAAGGAACTTCCGTAGAGCCATCCAACTTCAGTTTGCAGGATCAGGATTCAAACCTAGGTCTGCTTGATTCAAGGACAGAGGCATTAACCCACAACTTTCATGAGATCTGTTGGGGACTTTGAAGTTGTGTTGTCTCATTTGGTGATGGCAGCCAGGAGGAAAGGAGGTTTTGGCCCCAAAATAATCCAGGAAAAACATGGAAAACTGTCTTCATTTTGAGTTAGCAGTGTCTAGTAGATGTCTTCTCACATGTATTTATTATTTTCTGTTACATAACAAATTATCACAAAATTTGGCAAGTTAAAAGAAGAAGTGTTTATTATCCCCAATTTTTGTTGGGTCAGAAATTAGGAAGTAGCTTCGTTGGGTTCCCCAGTGCAGGATCTCTCATGAGTTTGCATTTATGCTGTCAGCCAGGGCTGCAGTCTCATCTGAAGCCTGAGTGAGGCTAGAGAATCCCATTCCAAGTTCATTCATGTAAACTTTGGCAGATCCTGGATCTGCTTGTAAGCTCACTCATATAGTTGTTGGCCAGCCTCAGTTCCCCATCATGTGGGACTCTCTGTAGACTGCTTGAGTGCCCTTACAACATGGCAGCTCGTGATGAGAGAGAGAGCAAAAGAAAAAAAAGAGAGAAGCCGGGCGCAGTGGCTCACGCCTGTAATCCCAGCACTTTGGGAAGCTGAGGCGGGCGGATCATGAGGTCAGGAGATCGAGACCATCCTGGCTAACATGGTGAAAGCCCATCTCTACTAAAAATACAAAAAATTAGTCAGGCATGGTGGCAGGCACCTGTAGTCCCAGCTACTCAGGAGGCTGAGGCAGGAGAATGGCATGAACCTGGGAGGCGGAGCTTGCAATGAGCTGAGACTGTGCCACTGCACTCCAGCCTGGGCGACAGAGAGAGACTCTGTCTCAAAAACAAAACAAAAAAAAAGAGCGAGAGACTATGACAAAGCATTCACCAGTTGGAAGCCACGGCCTTTTTATCACCTACTACTGTGATGTGCCATCACTTTTGCTGTATGGTGTTGAGTAGAAGTAAGTTGCTATGTTGAGTCTACACCCAAGGGGAGGGTATTACACAGGGGCAGAACACCAGGAGGTGGAAACCACTGTGGATATTTTAGAGGCTGCTCATTCCACCACTTTTTATTGCCCACTCCCTTTGTCTCTTCTATGTATCTAGATTGTAGATGGAGCATCTTATTACCTCCTCTGATGAGTGAACAGATCCTAAGAGGTCAAGATCATCACTAATTTGACTTGTGTCTTTGCTTTTCCATCTATTAATATTTTCTTCCACATGATTTGAATAGACTCAAGATAATTCAACTGGCTATTGCATCCTTTCCATATTTTGAGATTCTAGAGAGGGCTGAAGCACTCCAGAGACTAAAATGCCACTCAGCACTTGTACCTAAATGATGTGCACTCATCCATTCAGTGAACACTTTTGTGCCTACTTATTCCTTGGGGCTAAGAAGAGAGAGTGGATGAGACTGGCAGGGTTCCTTCAGAGAGGACCTACTTTTAGTAGGTAATCAGAGAAGTTTATAGAAGGCAGGCTGGGTGCTGTGGCTCATGCCTGTAATCCCAGCACTTTGGGAGGTCAAGGCGGGCAGATCACCTGAGTTCAGGAGTTTGAGACCAGCCTGGCCAATATGGTGAAACCCTGTCTCTACTAAAAATACAAAAATTAGCCTGGCTTGGTGGTGCTTGCCTGTAATCTCAGCCAGTCCAGAGGCTGAGGCGCAAAAATTGCTTGAATCCTTGAGGTGGAGGTTGCAATGAGCCAAGATTATGTCACTGTACTCCAGCCTGGGTGACAGGGTGAGACTCAATATCAAAAGAAAAAAAATTTTATAGATGACAATATGACACGTTACCATCATAAGCCTTAAAAAATGTCACATTAAAATTCATGATGATCACATTGGGAATAATGGGGCTTAGAGTTACTCAGTGCACTGCCCTGTGAACTGCACACAGCTTTCTTGGTAGAAGCAGTCTAACTTCTCCAGCCTTCACAGCAGCTAGTAATGCCTGTCCCCTGGTAGGTGTAAGATTGGATTGTGCAGATTCCTACAAACTGTGTTAAGGATTTTAAGCCCTATCTCAAGTACAAATGTAAGACATTGGATAGCCTGAAGCAGGAGACCAAGCCTGAAAATTTGTGTGGTGTCTGAACTGTCTCCCTGACACTCTAGCAAAAAATCCCAGATGAAAGGACTGTTTCTTCCCATCACCATAACAGGTTAGACAGCTTTATCCATAACAGCTCTAATTCTCGGATTATCCTTAATTCCCCCCTTCTTTGTTGGAGTTTGTCTTCTATTTGTTTTTGTCTTACTGTCAGCTTGTATTAATTCTCTGTCTCACTTTCCTCCCTCTCTTCTTTCTTTCTTTACTTCCTTTCCCAGTCTCTTTGCTCATAAGACTCTCAGAGAAAAGTGTTAGGGAAAAGGCCTCTACTTGACCATTGCTTCCATCTAAATTTGCCTATTCACCATTTGTTTTAAGCTTTTGTAGGGGCCTATGTGCCCAGCCCCTTCCTCCCACTTTCCCTTTATAGTTGTGAGGTGCTGGGTCCTCCGCTGCTTCCCAGCCTTGGAACTAATTTCAGGGGAAGCAAGAGGAGGAGGACCTCCTAGAAGGGAGAGAGAATTCTCATTTTTCCTTCTGGTAAGCCCCACAAGTGGTTGTCAGGTGAGAAAGCTGCCGGGTCAACACCACCCCCCACACTAAGCTGCTTATCTCTGACTCCACTGGGCTGCCGTTTTATTAGCTTTACCTCTCAAAGCACAACCCCTGGATTGAGTTGGGAGAGAGTCGGAAATGACATCCTCTTAGCCAGGAGAGTAAATGCTCTCCTGATGGGGGAAAGCAGGTTTCCCAATGCCTGGGTGACTCCCGCCTCAGGGCTGAATTCAGCTGTGCACAGGACGAGCTGGCGGGTGTCTCCCCTGCCTTTGATGCGGGTGATATGACCTGCATCCCATGTGCCCCTAGGATGGGGATGAATTGAGTCAGAAGGGCTTCCACTGAGTCGCCCTTTCTCCCTTCACCCCACCCTGCAGGCATGGCCCCACTTGAACCTGCTCTACAGTCTGGAATTCGTGGGTCTGTTTTCGTTCCTATTCCTCCGCTTTAGACAACTGCTTCCTAAGCACCACAGGGTACCAGGCTCCTTTTCACTGCCAGTGCCCGTGCTTTGAGTCCACACCCCAGAGGAGAGACTTACTAAAGGGCTCTACTGTTTTAAAACATGCCCATGGAAGCGTGATAATATTGATAATAACATAATGGAGAATACTTACTAAGTCCATTAAGCGCCTACCACTGGGCACGCTGCTAAGCACTTTATGTGCATCTTACGTTGAATCCTCCCAACAGCCTAAGAGATTTGGTGCTTTCAGGACTCATCTTCATTTCATAAAAACAGAGAGTTTGAGATGTTAAGTAATTTTCTCAAGATTATCTGTCAGATCGGGACCTCATAATGATTCCAGTCAAAGAAGACGGGAATTCCCAGGTGGTTCTGACAGCACCTATGGGAGCCACAGTGGGTGGGAAGGAAGGAGACTCAAGCTCTGGACTGCACTGGGCGTATCCATTTGAGTCCTGCCGCCTTTCTCCTGGGCCCTGGGAAATGTGTCAGCACAGAAATGGTTATGTCCCCAGTCCGTGTCGCCATCCACCGTTTTTTACCTGGATACCTGACATAACCTCTCCCTTGCTCACCACATGATCCTTCAAATGTATTTTTTAATGTAGTCTCAAAGTGTGACCAGATGATCATTATAAAATTCAAACTGGATTGTGACTCTTCTCTGTTTGAAATGACTTCCCACTGCAGGGTTTAGCTCCTGGTCCCCGTCAGGTTCCTTCTTCCCCTTTCTGTTCCCGCTGCACTGACCTCTTAGCTCCTAGAATATGATCCTCTCTCTCCCACAGGGGAGAAAGAATCTCTCACAATTAGGCTCTCCCCACCTCTCAGATTTAGAGTACAGCTTGATCCTTGCCTTCTAAGAAAGCCCTCCTTTCACAGGTCAAATTCCATGTCCCAAGGACTCAGTCAGCAACAGCCTGCAGTTCTCGTATCACAACTGCGGTTTTACCTTTATTTTTATTATTATTATTTTGAGACAGAGTCTTGTTTTATTGCCCAGGTTGGAATGCAGTGGCACAATCTCAGCTCATTGAAACCTCTGCCTCCCAGGTTCAAGTGATTCTCCTGCCTCAGCCTCCCGAGTAGCTGGGACTACAGGCACCTGCCACCATGCCTGGCTAATTTTTGTGTTTTTAGTAAAGATGGGGTTTCACCATGTTGGCCAGGCTGGTCTCAAACTTCTGAGCTCAGGTGATCCACTCACCTCGGCCTCCCAAAGTGCTGGGATCATATGCGTGAGCCACCACACCCAGCCAGTTTTACCTTTTTGCACCAACACTGGACTGTGTGCAACTTGACATCCCAGACCATGCAGCTAGTTCCGTATCGTACGTTATTAGTACCTGACAGATAGTAAGGGTTAATAGACCTACTGACCAGCTTTAACAGAGCCCTCACTATCTATAACAAAATTAATGCACAATTCTCTGGATGAATGATTAAAACCCCTCTAAAACGTTCCAGGCTGGACAGTGAGCTGAAGGCATTCCTTATCTCCAGGAAAATGAACTCATTCGGTTAACTAAGATGTTACTCCAGAGTTACAAAGTAACCACCAGGACTGTGAATTTGCCTAAGACTTCCTGGTTGTCCTGAGGTTGATCACAGTCAAGGGAGGAGGGACTAAGGTGCAGTGATAGTGAGACCTGCAACAAAGCAGGCTTGGCCAGAGTAAGAAGCAGCACTTGACTCTTCTGGAAAGTAAAGGAGGCTTCTCAGAAAAGTCGTCTTTAGGTCCAGCTCCAGGGAATGCTGGCTCTACAGGTGTTCAAGGAAGGAAGGTGTTCCACATGGGGTGAACAGTGGACACAAGGAGGCGCAGTGGAGCCTGGGGCTGTGACCATGGGATAATATGCCTCTCAGGCAGGAATCATATATCCAACTCTTTCCCAGTGTCTGAGAGCTGAGGCAGTTTCATCTTATCACCTGATAGCACATAGGTACCTGGAAAATTGGTTGTGGTGTTTATACTTCTTATCCTGATATGTAGAAAAAAACGTACAAATTGCTGACACTTCAGTGAAGGAAGGAAACCCCATACCCGTTAGGAGTGACTCTGCATTCCCCTTCTCCTTCAGGGATATTGCTGACCATATATCCCTGGATGGTTCTGGTTAATGCCTATTTCTCTGAATTAGCCCTGTAACCTGTTCCAGGTTAGACAGTAAATCATGGTGTTACCCTACTGAAAGCCTAAAGTAAACGCAGAGCTGTTGTTTTAATTGCATTTTTTTTTTTTTTTTTTTTTTTTGAGACAGAGTTTTGCTCTTGTTTCCCAGGCTGGAGTGCAATGGTGCAATCTCAGCTCACCGCAACCTCCTCTTCCTGGGTTCAAGCGATTCTCCTGCCTCAGCCTCCCGAGTAGCTGGGACTACAGGCATGTGCCGCCTGGCCCGGCTAATTTTTTGTATTTTTAGTAGAGATGGGGTTTCTCCATGTTGGTCAGGTAGGTCCCAAACTCCCGACCTAAGGTGATCCGCCTGCCTCAGCCTCCCAAAGTGCTGGGATTATGCAAATTTTATATAATATAAAGTTAACCATTTTAAAGCATATAATTCCATGATATTTTTAGTACATTCACAAGGTTGTGCCACCACCACCTTCATCTAATTTCAAAACATTTTCATTTCTCCGAAGGAAACCCCATACCCGTTAGGAGTGACTCTGCATTCCCCTTCTCCACAGCCCTGGAAATTACTCATCTACTTTCTATAGATTCGCTTTGCTGGGTATTTCCTATACATGGAATCCTATAGCATGTGATCCTTTCTCTCTGCGTTTTCTTTCACTGAGCATAATGTTTTCAAGGTTCGTCCATATTGAAACATATATTAGTACTTCCTCTTTTTTTTTGAGACGGAGTCTTGCTCTGTCACTCAGGCTGGAATGCAGTGGCGCGATCTCGGCTCACTGCAAGCTTCGCCTCCCGGGTTCATGCCATTCTCCTCCCTCAGCCTCCTGAGTAGCGGGGACTACAGGCGACTGCCATCACGCCCAGCTAATTTTTTGCATTTTTGGTAGAGACGGGGTTTCACCATGTTAGCCAGGATGGTCTCGATCTCCTGACCTAGTGATCCACCTACCTTGGCCTCCCAAAGTGCTGGGATTACAGGCTTGAGCCACTGCACCTGGCCATATTAGTACTTCGTTTCTATAGAAGGAAGTACTGTATTTCACTCCGTCTTATTCCTTTTTATTGTACATTATCCATATAATTGTATGTAGAGAGATCCTATTTTGTTTATTCACTCATCGGTGGCTATACATTTGGGCTGTTCCTACCTTTGGATTGTTTAGAGCTGCTCTGAGCATTGGTGTACAAGGGTCTGTTTGGGGACCTGTTTTTATTTCTCTTGGGTGGATACCTAGGAGTGGAATTACTGGGTTATATGGCAATTCGTTAACTTGTAGGGGAACTGATCACAGCTTTTTGAGTGTGTGCCATGCTAGCCTTGACCTGGCTCCCTAGTCTCAAGACCACAGCCCAGGCAGCTCTGTACTGGGCAGAGGAGGAAGCACCCTTCCAGGGACAGACAAAAGACCTTGTCCAAAAGTGGGGCAGCGGGGAGACCAGGAGTGTGCCCAGGTAGGATCCTCGTCCTTGAGATGCAAGGCTGTCCCTAGAAAATGATGTCGGTGTGGGATCTGAACTGGAATTAAAACGTCCTTCAGGAGGGCCTGGTTGGAAATTCTTCCTTCTCAGCATTATAATTTTAAAAAATCCATCGAAAGGACAAAATAAGTACATCATCACAAGGATCTTAAAGGAAAAGCACAGATATTTCCTGCCCGATGGAGTTGTCTATTTGTACGTGCAGTGGTGGAATGTGAATACGTGCCGTGCAAGGCTACCTGAAGAATCTGTTCTCTTCCCTGTGTGATGTTGAGTAGGAGACTCCAAGAATAATGGGAATCATTGATTCTCATCCCTGCTCCATCTCTGATGTGTTGGTGGGAATCCAACTTAGCCCTTCCAAATTGCAAGCAATTCTGTAAATATTACTGATCACCTGTTAGGATATAGGTATCATGCTAGGCACCCCAGAGAATGCTAAGGCCATAGAAAGCAGTGGGATTTGGGGGAAAGCTAGAGAAACAAGAGCTCTGGTCCCATTCTAGCTCATAACGAGCTTTCTGTGTGGCTTCTGATGTGACCAGGATCTTTCTCTCTTTCGCCTACCGTCTCCAGAGATTGTGTTTCTTTACTGGCTCAAGTGTTCACATCCTGTCCCCTTGGAGGGATAGCAATTTTTGTGTAAATTACTTATGGTGCAAGGTGGAATCTGATGAAAGGTAGGAGCAAAGTACCCGGGATGTGCGGGGGGAGTAGGTTGTAAGGGAATCATTCAGGCAGGAAAAGAATCTTATCTGACTTGACTGAGAAGGACCGATGAGGGCATGAAGATGAAATTGATTTTGAATGGAGCCAGTCGCTGATATTGATAAGACTATTGATAATAGCAACTATTTCTGGAAGGGTAATGAAGGGAATGAGAAATAGGAAAAGGAAGTGCCTTAGGTGGTTCTTGCATTGCTCTAAAGAAATACCTGAGGCTGGGTAATTTATAAAGAAAAGTGGTTTAATTGGCTAATGGTTCAGCAGGCTGTACAGGAAGCATAGTGCCAGAATCTGCTGCTGGGGAGGCCTCAGGGAGCTTCCAATTATGGCGGAAGATAAAGGGAGAGCAGGTGCATGACATGGCAAGAGAGGGAGGGAGCAAGAGAGAGCAGGAGGACGAGGAGCCAGGCTCTTTAAACAACCAGATAGGCCAGGTGTGGTGGCTCATGCCTGTAATCCCAGCACTTTGGGAAGCCGAAGTGGGAGGATCGCTTGAGGCTAGGAGTTTGCGACTAGCATGAGCAACATAGCTGGACCCCATCTCCACAAAAAAATAATAAAAAAAATTAGCCGGGCATGGTGATGTACTCCTGTGGTCTCAGCTACTTGGGAGGCTGAAGTAGGAGGATCACTTGAGCCCAGGAGGTCGAGGCTACAGTGAGCTATGATCGCACCACTGCATTCCAGCCCGGGCAACACAGCAAGACCCTGTCTCAACAAACAAACCCCCAAACCCTAGCTCTTGATGTGAACTCAGAGCGAGAACTCACTCATCACCAAGGGGATGGTGTTAAGCCATTCATGAGGAATCCATCCCCATGATTCAACACCTCCCACCTCCAACACTGGGGTCTCATTTTGACATGAGAGCTGAGATTTAAAGGGGACAAACATCTAAACCATACAGGGATGGATGGAAGGAAGGGAAGAAGAAAAAGGGACACAAGGAGATGTGGTAAGGAGGGTGTCTCAGCTAAGGATAGCCCTTGTTCACCCCCTTGTCTTGCTGGAGCAAGGCTAACCCACTGGAAGTTCCTGCCCAGCCCAGGGCAGAAGAGAGCCCAGGCACAGCAGGTGCTTCTGAATGGTCAGCCTCTCCCTGCTGGACCCAGAACCCAGGTGAAGGGCCCCCGTGGTGCACAGTCATCCGCCCACTCTGGCAGAAAGCTGCTGCTGGTTTAAACCATTTAATATCCCTACCATCAGTAATCACCCACCCTCATATAATTTATTTATCTATTCATTCTCCTTATCCAGATTTCCATAAACTCTTCCAACCCCACAGTGTATTCAGATGGAAATAAATGAGTTTAATTACTTAAAGTAAATTTGGAATTCAGGGGCTAACGCTCTCCATTCTGCATGTGAGCCCAGCCACAGAAGGAAGTGTAAAATATTCAAGCCTTTGAAAGATTGCAACCACTGGGCTTGGCAGACACCAGCACTTTGCCTTTTTTCCTGGATATGCTCCCACGCTTGAGGGGGAAGTGATGGGCTCTTCCTTTCTTCCCAGGTTGAGCAGGGGATGTGGAGGACAGAGAAGGCTTCAGCCAGGTCTCTCAACCCCCCATGCCTCTTCCCAGGGGACTCTCCACAAGGCCTTGGATGGTTTTCACATTAACCTCTCCCGCCGCTTGCTGGAGCAGCTGATAATTTTGCTCTGCACCAAATGATGCATATGAGAGATCAGAAAAATCTGTAACCAGAGGGGAAAAACGGCTGCTAATGGAGTGGTAATAGGGTAGTTTAGGCGAGACTTCCAGGGAAGAGATTTACAATTTAAATAAGAAAAATAATAAACTCTAAATTAACAAAAAGAGAGGAGAAGAAGAATGCTATGGCTTTGTGATTGGGGATGGGGGGTGGTGGGGACCTTGCAGGACCCTCAGAACAAGGCTGGAAGCGGCCTCAGTGAGTCAGAGGGATGCCATAGGTGGAGGTTGAATAATGAAGGCCTTCAGGATTAGCCCCAGCTCCAACAAGTACAGGGGCACATGGGATTGGAGCAGCTCCCTGAAGACTCACAGAGAGCAGAGGACAGATGGTGAATTCAGACCTAGATCATCTGTCTCCAGAGCCAGGCTTTTTTTTTTTTTTTTTTTCTTTTTTTTTGAGGCAGAGTCTTGCTCTGTGGCCCAGGCTCGAATGCAGTGGTGCAATCTTGGCTGACTGCAGCCTCCACCTCCTGAGTTCATGCAGTTCTCCTGCCTCACCCTCCCAAATAGCTGGGATTACAGGCATGCGCCACCACACCCAGCTAATTTTTGTGTTTTTAGTAGAGACAGGGTTTCACCATGTTGGCCAGACTGGTCTCAAACTCCTGACCTCAAGTGATCTGCCCACCTCAGCCTCCCAAAGTGCTGGGATTACAGGCGGGAGCCACCGTGCCCCACCTCCAGAGCCAGTTTTTAGCCATCATGCCTTCCTGTCCTTTCCCTAATTCTTAGAGACCTTCCTGGCTTTCCTACTGATTTGGTTTGTCTGTGTCCCCACACAAAATCTCATCTTGAATTGTAATTCCCATAATCCCCACATGTCAAGGTCAGGACCATGTGGAGGTAATTGGCTCATGGGGGTAGTGTACCCCATGCTGTTCTCATGATAGTGACTGAATCTCATGGTGTCTGATGGTTTTATAAGCATCTGGCATTTCCCCTCCTTGCACTCATTCCGTCCTGCTACCCCATGAAGAAGGTGCCTGCTTCTCCTTTGCCTTCTGCCATTATTGAAAGTTTCCTGAGGCCTCACCAGCCATGCTGAACTGTGAGTCAATTAAATCTCTTTCCTTTATAAATTATGCAGTCTCAGGTATTGCAGTGTAAGAACGGACTAATACACCTACTTCTATGATTTGGATGTTTAACCCCTCCAAACCTCATGTTAAAATTTGATTGCTAATGTTGGAGATGGGGCCTAATGAGAGGTGTTTGGGTCATGAGGGCTGATCCCTTGTGAATAAATTAATGTCTTCCCTGGCAGGGAAATGGGGTTGGTGGGTAAATGAATTCTCTATTCATTCCTTTGAGAGCTGGTTGTTAAAATGAGCCTGGCACCTTCTCCCTCTCTCTCTTGCCTTCTTTCTTGCCCTGTGATCTCTGTACTCACCAACTCCCCTTCATTTTCCGCCATAAGTAGAAGTAGCCTGAAGCCCTCAGCAGAAACAGATGCTGGCACCATGCTTCTTGTACAGCCTGCAGAACCATGAGCTAAATAAACCTCTTTTCATTCTAAATTACCCAGCCTAGGTATTCTTTTATAGCAACACAAGTGGACTAAGACACCTACCTTTCCAGGAATCATTCTTATCTTATGAAGTCTTATCTTCATGATTTTTTGTTTCCATCTTCATGTCTCCAGATGCTGCGTTCCTTCCCAAGGATGGACGTGATGCTATGGGGCCCAGGGATTGGGAATAAAGTCTGACTGGATTCTCCTTTGCAGACTGGGAGCTCAGTAAAGACTAGAGCTTTTTCTAGGCAAAACCACAATGCAGTGCCCTGAATTGGTGCAGGGACCTTCCTATTCTTCTTCCTTGGCTTTTTTAGTTAGAAATTGAGGGTCATCCTATTATCTGATCCCTTTTAACACAGACACCCACTGAAGCTGGTCATCCATACTCTCCCACCCTCCCTGTTTCCACATCAACCCTTGTCTCTCCTAAGTATTGATCCTCAGACCCCGATGCCTCTGCAGACAAACTTCCCTTGACCTAAGTAAGGTCCCTGCCCCTGAGACCAGTCCTTACTACCTGTATACAAATGCTTATAGCTGTACCATTCACATAAGCCAAAAGATGGAAGCAAACCAAATGTCCATCAGCAAGTGAATGGACAAAATGCCATCTACCCATACAGTGGGATATTATTCAGCCTTGAAAAGGAATGAAGTTCTCACCCAAGCTACAATGTAGATGAACCTTGAAAATACCATACCTAGTAGAAAAAACGAGACCTGACGAACACTTACTCTATGATTGCATTTATAAAAGTGTCCAGAGCAGGAAAACCCATGGAAACAGAAAGTAGATTAATGGTTGAACATAAACTTGGACATGATTAGTGGTTCATGATTAGTGGAACATGAACATGATTAGCGATTGAACAGGAACATGACTGGAAGCAGATGGTGGTGATGGTTGCATAACATTGTGAATGTACTAAATGCCACTGAATTGTACACTATAAAATGATTAACATAGTGAATTTTATGTTATGTGTATTTTACCACAAATATACATGTTATATATATTATCTTATACTGTAATATAGAATTACATAAAACTATGCATAATTGTATATGTAAAACCAGGTTTTTTTTTTTTCTCAGTCTCTCAGGTCTCTTCCACCCTCTGTCCTGAAGAGGAGCTTTCTCTGCTTACACATCGGCATAAACCTCCAAATAACTAACTGGGCCCCTGTCAGCACTGCTACCTTGGGCAGTGTTTCACTACCACAAAATGAACTTCTAAACCTGATGGGCCAAGCTCATGTCTCCGTAGACTAAACATGCAGTGGCCTTCCTTACCTTTCCTACTATCTATTGTCCTCTGTTTACTACAGGTGGGGTAGCAGTCAGACTACCCCTCCAGGGTTCCCTTGCTCACTTGGCTGATGTTCTAACTGTTGGCTGGGAGTGGGAGGAACAAAGGTAAGCCATTATGTAAATATCAGGCCATTCAACATTCAAAGATGTATTGTTATCTCTTCCAATGAAAAGGGAAGGTAAAAGCTTGAGAATGATGCCTCCCTTTTAAATCTGATACTATTTAAAATGAGATATGCGTGTAATTACACATATGACCCTTTGGCAAAACCCAGGTGTATCTGAGTCTCCTGCCTGCATTCAAGAACCCTGTATCTCTCACTGGAAATCCTATTGGAGGAGGGTTGGGGCTGGAACAGGGATATTGGGTGTTCTTAATCACCTTCCTAGGGAGTCTTTGAAAATGTGGTGAAATTTGGAGCTCTTAGCTGACTGGGGGGTGCTTTTGGAATTTAGTGTAGGCAAGGCAGGGGTTAGGGATGCCAGAAATCCTGCAATGAGTGGTCCAGACCTCGCAATCATTATCCCACGCCAATGCAGTCACACTGGCATGGGATAATGATTGCCCATTAACAGAAGGAGATTTGGATTCTACTGCACCTCAGACTCATAACTTGTTGTGTGACCTTGGAAAAATCACCTAAATCTCAATCTCTTCATTATTTATTTTTGCAGTGCCTGGATCCATGGTTTATAAATTGTATTCTTAGCTGAAGACTTGGGGTCTGCAAAATTTTTAGCCACAGGGTGGATTCTTGAGAATTGCTTTTCCTCTGAAGGGAGTCCCTACATTATTCAAGTTTGAGAAACATTAAGCTTATTTTTAACAATAATAGAAAACAGTAACTGAGTGATTCGTTTTCTGGTACATCCTCAGAGCAACCTGTTAAGTCAGGTATTTTTATTAGCTCCATTTTCTAGAGGAGGAACTGAGGTTTATACAGTTTGGGAAGGCTAGTAGGTAGTAGAGTTGGGATGTGAACGCATGCATTCACTATAATCCACGGTCTTGGCCATCAAACCAGTGTCCCAAAATGGACTTTTCCACAAACCTCTTTGTTTATTTCTGCAGTTCCAAATACCACAATGATTTTTGCCATATTTTTATATCCTAGCGCTGTTATTCATTTAATATTTTAAATTGATTCCATTTTAACTGAAATTTATTTTAATTGGAAAGTATGATTATTTTTCTTAAAATCCAATGAAAGTAAAAGAATGTTACTAAATTCTATCCAGATTCCTAAAAGGCTCCAAATATGAGACTTACTGTGTCTTTGTTAAAAAGGAGATACAAAAATATTAGAAGTTAAATATATATGTGTGTAGCAAACAGACTTTTTGCTTGATGAATTCCAAAATGTTGCAAGAAAATTGAATATGAAATTACTTTCTCACTCTAGGCACCAATGGCTTTTAACACTCTATGTAGGAATGATCTAAAGTCATTACCTTAGGTATTATCAAAAAGTCAAAAGGTAAGTGTTGGTTAGGATGTGGAGAAAAGAGAATGCTTGTACACTGCTGGTGGGAATGTAAATTAGTACAGCTATGATGGAAAACAGTGTGGAGGTTCCCCCCAAAACTAAAAGTTGAACTACCGTATGATCCAGCAATAGTGCTTCTGGGTATATATCCAAAGGGAATGAAATCTATATATCGAAGAGGTATCTGCCGTCTCATGTTCATTGCATCACTATTCACAATAGTCAAAATGTGAAATCAGTGTAAGTGTCCTGCAAAAGATGAATGGGTAAAAATAATGTGGTGTGTATACATGATGGAATACTATTCAGCCTTGAAAAAGAAGGAAATTCTGTTATTTGTGACCAAATGGGTAAACCTGGAAGACATTATGCTAAGTGAAATAAGCTAGGCACAGAAACACAAATATTACATGATCCCACTTATATGTGGAATCTAAAAACATCAAACTCCTGGAAACAGAAGGTAGAATGGTGGTTACCAGAGGCTGGGGCAGGAGCTGGAGGTTGTTGGTGAGATAGAATAAAGTTTTGGTTAGACAAGAGGAATATGTTTTAGTGATCTATGGCAGGACATGGTGACTTTCATTAGTAATAAAGTATATTTTGAAATAGCTGAATAAATTTATTTTATTTTTATTTATTTATTTTTTTTTATTTTTTGAGACAGGGTATTGCTCTGTCACCCAGGCTGGAGAACAGTGGTGTGATCACAGCTCACTGTAGCCTTGACCTCCTGGGCCCACGTGGTGTTCCTGCCTCAGCCTCCTGAGTAGCTGAGATTACCACACCTTGCTAGTCTTCTAATTGTTCGTAGAGACGGGGGTGTCACTATGTTGCTCAGGCTGGTCTTAAACTCCTGGCCTCAAATGGTCCTCCAGCCCCGGCCTTCCCAAGCGTTGGGATTGTAGGCAGGAACCACCACACCCAGTCATGCATAGATTTTAAATATTCTCACCATGAAAAAAAGTATGTGAGATGATGGATAAGCTAATTAGCTCAATTTAATCATTCTACAATGTATAGATGTATCAAAACATCATGTTGTACCCCATAAACATATACAATTATTATATGTCAATTTAAAATAATATTGTTATGTTAGGTAACACTGGTGAACATCACTATATGTTCCTCCTGCCACCACATCCCTTCCTGCTGTCAGATTCCGGCCCCGTAACTTTACACCAGAGCCGATGCTGACCAGGTCCTAGCTGCTGTCTCTCTCTGTGCTTCTGGCCAAAAAAAAAAAAAAAAAAAAATCCTGTAATGCCTTCTTGGCTGCCTCAATGCCGATATTGTGGGCCGCCATTTTGGTTCCACAGTTGTCTGACCAGTTCTTTCCCACCCTGGCTTTGGAAGGTTAGAAATCTTTTGTTTTTCCTTCTTTTCAATTACAAAAGCCTGTTTGAACAGCCTCTGTGACAGCCCATGTTCAAACAAGCTTTTGTAATTGAAAACAGAGCTCGCAATGTGGCTGCAGGGATGCTCGCCTCAAAAGGAGGGGTTGCAGATCATACTGTGAGCTGGTCCCTAAGGCCACTTTCGAAGGGTTTAAAGCTTCTTTCCAATTTCAAAAAAAAAAAAAAAAGGAAAGAAGGAAAGAAAATCCTATTTAAACACACAGTCCAGACTGACTGGCTTGGGTGATGGAAAATGAAAATTTTGACACAGACATTGCTTCGTATCCAGGGGCAGTAGTCTTGGGAAGCGGACAGGGAGGGTGCATTGCCTCCTGGTGGGCCTTCTCACCCCTCCCCCAGCACCTCCGTGCCACTTTCTAAGGGGTCTCTGAGGTTGAATGCACAGGTCTCAGCAAGTTCAAGTTCTTAGTTAGGCTCACCTTCAAGTTCATTCTTAAGCTCTCTCTTTCTCTCTCTCCCTCTACACCCCCTCTCTCTCCCCTCGCTCCCTCTCTCTCTCCCCACCCCAAGCATTATAAATGTAATGTCTGAGAATGATGGTTCTGGAAAGAGAATTGGGTTCAAGTTCTAGCTGTGTGACCTTGAGCAATCATCAAACTCCTCTGGGACTCAGTTATCTCTCCTATAAGACAGCATGACATTAGAGTGTCTTTGAAGATTAAAGGACATAATCTATTTAAATTACCTCTTACCATACTGCAAGACAAAGGTTCCATGTTCCATATGTGTAGTTATTTTTACTATTAATGCTAGTAACAATATGGATAATAATATAATAATAAGGTGAAAGACTTCATAGTGGTTGAGAATGTAGACTATGGTGTCAGATTGGTCTGACTGAACCTCCCTGAACATCTGTTTCTTTTATGTTAAAATGGGAATAATGATACATTTACATGCATGCATACCTAGTCACTTGCTGTGTGCCACACGCTGAGATGGGATGTGAACAGAACTCACTAACAGCAGGCAAGGGAGTAGGCTAGAAGGTAAGTAGGTACAACCAGAGTCTTCTGAGAGTCCAGAAAAGGAGAGAATTAATTCTTAATTAGGGTGGGGAGGGTGGGAAGTTGTCAAGAACAGGTGCGCTTTGAGCCAGGCACAATGTGGCTGGTCAGGGAAGGAGAAAGATCGATGCACTATGAAGCAGGTGAGTGAGTGAAGTGAGTGAGGAAAGAAGGCGGAAGGGCTTGCATTTCAGTACAGCTGGAGAATCGGGGCTGGGAGGGGGTTTGCATTTGTGAGAGTTGCATGGAAGGATGGGAGACAGGCTGCCTCCTGTGTTAATCTCTGTGTTAATCTTGGGATTATAAGTGACAGAAACTCAGCACCAAATAGCTTAAAACAAAGAAGAATGGATGGATGGATGGATGGATGGATGGATGGATGGATGGATGGATGGACGGATGCTTGGATGTATGGATGGGTAGGTGGGAGGGTGGGTAGGTGGGTGGGTGGGAGGGTGGGTAGATGGATGGATGGATGGATGGATGGATGGATGGATTCATGGATGGGAGGTGGGAAGGTGGGTAGCTGGATGGATGGGGGGTGGATGGATGGGTGCATGGATGGATGAATGATTGGGTAGGTAGGAGGGTGGATGGATGGATGGATGGATGCATGGTTGGGTGGGTGGGAGGGTGGATGGATGCATGGATGGATGCAACGTTGGGTAGGTGGGAGGTTGAGTAGGTGGGTGGGTGGGAGGGTAGATGTATGCATGGATGGATTCATGGTTGGGTAGGTGGGAGGGTGGATGGATGGATGTATGGATGGATGCATGGTTGGATGGGTGGGTGGGAGGGCGGGTAGGTGAGTGGGTGGGACGGTGGATGGATGCATGGATGGATGGACGCACAGATAGATGCATGGATGGATGTGTGCTTGGGGAGGTGGGAGGGTGGATGGATGCATGGATGGATGCATGTTTGGGTAAGTGGGAAGATGGGTAGGTGGGCAGGTGGGAGGTTGGATGGATGGATGCATTGATAGATGCATGGATGGGTAGGTGAGAGGGTGGATGGATGGATAGATAGATGAGAAATAAACTTATTTGTCCAAGAGTAGTCTCACTTCAGGCTCAGTAGGACCAAAAAGGTTAGATGTTGTCATTAGTACCCACCTCTTGCTCTCTGCACGTAGGGCTATTCTTTTGTATTGGCTTCATTATTAGGCTCCACCTGGTTACCCCTTGTGCTCCAACCACATCAATCATCCTATTGCTCATGGCCTCAGTGAGAAAAAGGAAAAAGTGCCTTTTTGGTAGATTCCTGTTGACCACCATGGGTCATTTAACAATTCTCATACTTAACACTGAGATCAAAGTGTGGGGAAAGGGGACTGAATTAACAAAATAACATCACTTGGCCATATCTGGAGGTGGAGATGGGCCCTTTGTCCGAACCACAGAGACTTAAAGTGGGAGAAAAGTTTGACAGGAGAGGAAGATCAGGCAGGTGTTAACAGAGAAGGAGAGTGGTTTCCAGGCAGTAAAAGCAACAGATGCCCACCGTAGCCCTGCATGCTCAACCACATTCTGACTTAATGTGTAGGCAGTTAGGTAAGTCTTTGAGCAGCTGGGCCTGAAAAGACGTTAAAGACCTGAGATCAAATGGTCCGGGTGAGAGCTTCAAGGAGCAAACACATCAGGCTCAAGGAGAATCAAGTTTTGTGGGTCCTGAATCTTAACAGTTTGGAGCCCTTCTTTGTGTAGGTGGAATCCTGAAATGCCCCCTGAGATTCCCTACCTGTCTCATGCACATACCCTGAATATTCTTTGGAACTTGAATATAATGGATTTTACTCCTGTGATTAGATTGTTGTGTGGCATAGGCCTTGCTCTGTCAGCCAGGCTGGAGTACAGTGGCACAGTCCTAACTCACTGCAGCCTTGACCTCCTGGGCTCAAGCAGTCCTCCTGCCTTGGCTTCCCAAAGTGCTAGGGATTACAGGAATGAGCCACTGTGCCTGGCCTTATATGGCATAGTTGGTCCTAAGAGAGGAAGAATGATTTGGCTGGGATTGGCTTAATCACACCAGTCCATTAGAAGCAGAGAATTTTCTGCTGTTGGTCAAAAAAGAGGAAGTCAGAGATCAGTGAGAAGGTTTTGATGCACTGTTGCTGGTTTAAAGATGGAAGGGCCATGCCCTAATGGATACAAGAGGTCTGTGGGACTGATTGCTGCCCTTGTCTGACAGCTGCCAGAAAACAGAGCCTCAGTCCTGAAACCTCAAGGAAATGCATTTTGCCAACAATGGAATGAACATTGAGGCAGATTTTTCTCCAGCACCTCCAGATGAAAATTCAGCAAGGTCGACACTTTGATGTCAGGCTTGTAGGACTCTACGCAGAGACCCCAGCCATGGCATGCTAGACATCTGCCCTTACAGAACTGAGCAAATGAGTGAGTGTTGTTTTGAGCTCGTAAGGTTGTCGTGATTTGTTCTGCAGCAATAGAAAACAAGCACACTCTTTAAGTAAAAGAAACAAAAATATGATTATACCATTAGGTATATAAAACTAGGTCAGTTTCATCAATGTCATGGAAAATCCACCTCTGGGGTCAGGAGTTGCTCTGGTATTGTTTACCTGCATTTCGCATCTCTCCCAATTCTCTATAAACGTGGGATGCTGAAGAATTCACATACTTATTTCCTACGTGACCTCGGGTGCTTGGTTCTCCCCGCTCTTTGGCCCCAATGCCCCACACCCGCCACTCCATGCCCCCATATGGTTGTGACAGTGCCAAGCCATTTGGTCCATTTCCCTTCCTGGCAAAGAAAAAAAAAGTAAAGCTCTCAAAATTATTAGGTAATGATATCACTTTAAAAAGCGACACAATATTTTAACAGCATGACGCCACTTAGCTGTGGTTTAATAAAATGTAGAAAGCCCAGAGCCGAGGAAGCTGCAGCAGCCTTAGGTGGGGGCAGACAAACAGCTCTGGAAACTCACATCAGGAAAATTACTTTTTCTTCAAATGGAAACTTTTCAATTGCTTTCAAATAGCTGGAGCTGATAGAAATAATTTCCTTAGCACGTTTGCATACGCTGCCTGTGTCTTCTCTGCATGGCGCCGGGAGCTTCATTAATAAAGATTGTTGCAAGGTTCTGATGTTGCCAGGCTCTTGTTATTTAGAAAAAGCACCAAACCAAGTCAAGGGGAGTCAATTGATTACTAAATGCAATTCCTGTTTGGTGTCCCTGAGACAAATTGAGGCCAGTGGGGGAGTGTTCGTGTGTTCTTACGCACACGTGTACCAAGGATCTAGCCACAGCAGCTCCGACATGTCAGCCTGATCCTTGGCCCGTTTTGAGGGATCTCTTTCAGATCACAGGGACTGTCAGGGTTGAATCTCCTTGTTTTCCAGATGCGAAAAACAGATGCTTCTGGAGGGAAAAGTGACTTAGGAACAATCACACAGAAAAACAGAAATTGCCATTTAGGGAGGCCAAGCTATTGTCTTGGGTCTAGCAGACCTTATTATGTTTTCATAATGGATAGGGAGTTAGGCCTTGATTGTTTTGTTTCTGGGCCTTTCTGCCCAAAGCCCTGAAATACTAGGTAGAGTTTGGGGTAGAAGATTAATGAGCTCAGTGTTTTCAATAATGAAGTTTGAGAGGGCTGGTGGCCACAAGGTGTTTTTTTGTTTTGTTTTTTTAACTTTTATTTTAGGCTTGTGGGTATGTGTGCAGGTTTGTTATATAGGTAAACTCGAGTGATGGGGGTTTGTTGTACAAATTATTTCATCACTCAGGTAGTAAGCCTGGTACCCAAGAATTGTTTTTTCTGTTCCTCTCCCTCCTCCCACCCTCCACCCTCAAGTAGGCCCCTGTGTCTGTTCCCTTCTTTGTGTTCGTGAGTTCTCATCATTTAACTCCCACTTATAAGTGACAACATGTGGCATTTGGGGTTTCTGCTCCTGCATTAGTTCACTAAGGATAATGGCCTCCAGCCCCATCCATGTTCCTGCCAGAAGGTGGTTTTATGTGGACAAGGCATGACATCATCCACAGGAGCTCAGTGTAAGGAACATGCTGCTGTTTCATTGGCCTTCCGTTTTTCAAATCCTGTGGGGAGAAAGGCCCAGATTGGTGCAAGCACAGCTTTAATGCCTCTCCAAAGCTCCCCAGCTTCCCTTTACTACAAAGAGGCACAGAGCCTTGGAAAGACAGTGGTACCCAGCTCATTGTGTTTATTATATCTATTGTGCTTAGTTTATGGTTATTCTTTATGGCAGCTGGTGTGGATTTTGCATTTATGTAAAGCTTCCTTTCTAAATCTATTACTTTCCTTTAAAAACTGAGTCCACTTAAAGAAATACATAAAGTATGATGTGGATTACGAGACATCAGAGTGAAGCCAAGATATCCTGGCCTAGTCCATGGCTCAGGTTGCAGATCAGGAGACTGAGGGCTGCAGTACGGACAGATGGCACCAAGTGTTTTAAAATAGAAGAAGATATTGAATGTTCCCAACACAAAGAAATGATAAATATTTGAGATGATGGATATGCTGATTACTCTGATGTGATTACTACATGTTATATTTATGGAAATATCAGGATGTGCCCCATAAATATGTGTAATTATTATGTGTCAATTAATTAATTAATTAATTAATGTGGGGGACTGACCCACAGACCAAGGCTGCACAACGGATGAATAACATACTCAGACACTGATACTCAGTGAAAGAGCAGGGCAGGGGACCGGGCCGCTCACAGAAAGAGTTGTGGCAGCTGCACACAGACTCGCTGGCCCTGCGGGCATTTATTCAGCACAGATTTAATGACAAAGGCTTTGAGTCAACACACCTGTGGGTAATTAATCTGGTTGGCCTCCCCCAGAGAGATCAATCCTGCATCTGCAGAAGATCAAAGGTCAGTCTTAGGACCACATGATTAAACAAGTATCTACGCCCTTAGCTTTTAAGAGAGTTCAGCTGCCTTCAGCCAAATCTTTTACTGAAGCGATGCAAACCTCCCGGCTTTCCAAGAAGGGTTGTGTCTATTTCCTATAACTTTATCTTCATAATTTTTCCCACTACCCTGACCAATTCCCTACAATCTAAAAAATGGAAAGTTTGAGCTATAGTGAGGTTAACAGATCAGGAAGTATCTGCCGTTGAAAAGATTGTTACTCATGTTCCCAAGAGGAGGGGGCAGGCCATGCCACATGGGGCCACATGGGGCCACATGGGGACACAGGAGGATCCATCCTGCATGTGGCAGAGGGTGGAAGGAGGACCGTGGCCAGGAGCCTGTATTGTGGTTTCTGTGTAAGGATCAGGCAGGCAGCATAAGGAGATTTAGGAATGGCTGGTTTGAATAATGGCAGAGAGCTCTGGGGCAGAGGAGCTGTTCCTAATTGTCTGCTACCTGGCCCTGGGGTGATTAGGGCTAGTGGACAGTGGCCTGGAGTGTGAAAGCGGGATAGAGGAGGTAGTTGGGGGATCTGGGCTCTGGACTGGTTGGCTTGTATTTGAAATGCACACTTACACAGGACTTCTTTCTAGTCTTTAGGAATTAGCTGACCCTAGGAAGGGCAGTCCCTCCAGAGTCAGCAAGGTTCCCAGATGTTAAAGCAACAGAATACAAGAAATAAATGACATGGATCAAAGACCAAGAACATGATCTACTTAGTGGCAGGGCCAGGTTTCAAATTCAAGTCTCCAGATCCAATGGCTAGTTTAACTTCTATGCTGCCTACTTTGGGTGGCCATGGTTCTAAATGCCCCATTAGATATCCTGGTTGTTGGCTGAATTCACAGAGGTATAATGGCTACAGAAGTCCAAGCAAAACTCTACCTCAACCAGCCTCCCCTGGAGGCCCTCAGGGCCTTCATTCTGTAACCCTGCAAGCTCCACAGTATTCCATTTTGAAGCTTACTCCATTCCTTCAACTGATCTGAACCCATTCTTTTTTTTATGTCAAGAGTGGAAATATATGGTAAAAATTATATGATGGTAGCAGCTGGCATCGTAAGCCTTCCTAGGGAGGAATGGTGGTGGTGGTGGTTGTTTTGAGATAGAGTTTCACTCTGTCGCCCAGGCTAGAGTGCCATGGTGTGATCTTGGCTCACTGCAATTTCTGTTTCCCAGGTTCAAGTGATTCTCATGCCTCAGCCTCCTGAGTAGCAGGGATTACAGGCATGTGCCACCACGCCTGGCTAATTTTTGTATTTTTAGTAGAGATGGGGTTTCACCACGTTGGCCAGACTGGTCTCAAATGCCTGACCTCAAGCGATCCACCTACCTTAGCCTCCCAAAGTGCTGGGATTACAAGTATGAGCCACTGCACCTGGCCATTAGGGAGGAATTTTGTTTGGAAAAATAGTAAGGCAGGACAGTGAGACTGGAAAGAGTCCTGTGTGAGCCAAGTTAATGAAAGAGAATGACCAAGTTCTTCTGCCCATGTCAAGGAGACTGATGTGTCTTGCTCTAGACGAGGACAGAGAGAGAGGAAGGCACAGAAAGAGGTGGAGACACAGGTCAGATTGATGGTGGATGATGAACATTTTAAGAACAAGAATGTACCTTTCAACGTGTAATTGTGTGCTCATTCTACCCCCAACTTCCTACCTCACCTAAATCATTGTACTGTGTATAAATGGGGATTTTGTTGGAAATGTAGAAAAGATCTGAGTTTCATACAAGGGTCAGTTGTTTCTGCAGCAGAGAGCGCATGCCAAGACAAGAGCGGCAAAGCAGAGGTGATCCCCAGAAAGCCAGCCATCTGGGTATCAAAGATCTCACAGAGGGCTTTGGGACTGGGGGTCTTGACTAGGCTTACCTTCATCTCAAGGGACTGTAGACCACTGCAAACATCTGTTTTTCACTTACATATTTCTGGTCCTATATAATCGGTGTCAGTGTACCTTTTACTCAATATCTCTGAGCCTTAGTTTTCTCATCTGTCCAGTGGGGATAAAATCTGGTTTGTCTGCATCATAGACCTATTGTAAGGACTAAAGTCTAGTCTGGATAATTTATAAATAAGGCCAAAATGTTGACTGGAAATGTTCCAATCCTGCCTTTTGCTATGTCTTGGAATTGTGTTCTCTGGACTCCATTGGACTATTTCTTTATGGAAAGAACACGAGAGATTGTGCAGCTTTTCCTATAGTGTGTGGATTTACAGGAGCAAAGGCATCGCTTTGTGAACAAACCTGGCAAACACTGGAAAGACGAAGTGAGAAGACAGTGTCCCTGTACTCAGAGAACTGAAGAACTCTACCTGCCATTGAGCGAATGCCATGATTACATTCTAGAGTAGAGGCATGAACCAAGTGTTGAGTTCTAGTGACACACGTTTATTTCTGTTTGGAAGAGTTAAGGAAAAGCCCCTGCAATAAGTAGGAATTTTTCAGCAGGGAATATATAAATATTTGTAGGCAACTGTATCACATATACTTACATATTTTTATATAACTGATATATAGTGGCAATTTATATGTAACTATATGATACAGTTTTATATATATAGCTACATATAGAACTTTATAATATATAGTTATATTGTTACATATTTATATGTAACTAGTATCATAATTACATATCTCCATGTAACTATAAATATGTGTAAATATATGTATATAATGTATATATAAAATATATACCTATATAAATTATACAAATATATATTTATAGTATACATAAATATATATGGTTATATATACATCTATACATGCTTACATACATATATATTGCAAAATGTGGTTTTCAGTTGACTCAATTCTGATTGATGTCAAATATATGTTACAACAGAATTAACATCCATAAAGTTATTTTGATTATTTGAATAGTTATTAATTTACATCACATTTAATTTTTGGGTATCTGTTTTTAATCCATCAAGATAATTTCACATGAGTATTTATTTTTTGCTAACATTCCGGCCAAAAACTGAAACACCTCTATACCCTTTTCATTCTTTTTTTTCTCCTTTTCTTTTCTTTGCTTCCATACTTTACCCAGAAAACCTGGAAGCAAAATATTCCTTCTGGAATATTCTACCTATCTTGGTGTCTTCCTGGGAAGTATATAGCTTTCAGGTTTGTAGCCAGCTTTCTGGAAACAAATGAAAATACTAACTGTCCCATAACCTGAGCTAGAGCAGTGTCTGGAGCCAGTTCTCCTCCGGAGTGTCTCACTGATCTTTGCTGATGAAATTTCAATTTTGGCCCTATTTCAGTCCACATTCTTGAGCTGAGTGACTTAGCAACTTCGAATATTAAAATTACTAAGCTGCTGCTGATGGCGATGGTTATGTTGCATAGCTATCATGTTTAAAATAAACTCAGTCTGTGTGGCAAGTTGCAAAATGTCCCCAATTCTCCATACCTCCCTATAACCAGGGAAACTCTACAACCTATTTCACTAAGGGGTGTGGTCTGCTTCCCACATCCTTGAATTTTTTGGCTGACCTTGTAACTTGATTTGGCTAATACGATGCAACAGACCTGACTGTGCAATTTTAAGACTGGGGTCATCTTTTCTTTGTCATTTGGACCCTGAGGAATAGCCTGGTTGCTTCTCATTGCTACAGCTGACACCCACACAACCTCCATAAACAGTCATTTTGGTTACCTGCAGCTCACCACAAAGCAGGAGGAAGCCCAGCTGAAAACAGATGAACCACTCAGCTGAGCCTAGCCCAAATTGCTGATTCATTAGTATCATAAACAAAATAAATAGTTATTGTTTGAAACCACTAAATTTTGGGATGGTTATTATATTAAAAAAGGATGAGTTCATTTCCTTTGTAGGGACATGGATGAAGCTGGAAACCATCGTTCTCAGCAAACTATCACAAGGACAAAAAACCAAACAGCTCATGTTCTCATTGATAGGTGGGAATTGAACAATGAGAACACTTGGACACAGGGCAGGGAACATCACACACCAGGGCCTGTCGTGGGGTGGGGGAACGGGGGAGTGATAGCATTAGGAGATATACCTAATGTAAATGACGAGTTAATGGGTGCAGGACACCAACATGGCATATGTATACATATGTAACAAACCTGCACGTTGTGCACATGTACCCTAAAACTTAAAGTATAATAAAAAAAGTTAATCATATTAGGATATGTAATTGTTTAATGAATCATCACAAACTTAGATTAAAACAACAGATAGTTATTATATCACAGTTTCTGAGGTTCAGGAATTTGCGAGCTGTTTAGCGAGGGCATTCTGCCCCAGGATCTCCCATGAAGTTGCAGTCATCTGAAGGTCTGAGAGGGACTGGAAGGGCTACTCACAAGATGGCTCACACATGTGGCTGTTGGCAAAATTCCTGTTTCTTGTCATGGTGGACCTTCCACAGGACTGTTTGAGCATCCTAACAACATGGCTGCTGGCCACCCTTCAGAGCCAGGGATCCAAGAGAAAAGGTAAAGAAGAAACCACAGTGCCTTTTATGACTCAATTTTGGAAGTCACCCGCTGTCACTTTTTCCATATTCTATTTGTTAGAGAGTCACTAAAGTCCAGCCTTGACTCAAGGGAGGTGGTGGCTCCATTTTTTTTTATAAAAAAGTGTCAGCAAATCCGTGGATGTATTTTAAAACCACCACACCAGCTGATAGAGCCTCACATAGAGAATTGAAATGTTTAAGGAGATTTCTTCATAAAGCCACAGCCATAGACTGACCATATGGACATGGGGATCTATTGAGGCACAGTTGCAGGTTGACAGTGTGGTGGGATGAAAGTGAGTAGGCTTCACAGTCAAGCAGAGTTGGGGTAGAATCCTGACTCTAGAGCCTACTAGCTGTGTGACCCTGGTCAGGTTATTTACCCTCTCTGAGCTTCAGATTTCTTATTTGTAAAATGGGATAGATGCCATCTTCCTTGCAGGATTTTACGGTCATAGTGAGTGCTAGGTACATTTAAATTTCTTTATTTTTTCTATCTTCTGCCCTGCAGGTTCACCCCATATTCCACACTGATAATAGTCCCCTGGGACCATGGGGAACAGGAGGAAGACTTAAGAAATATTGGAATGATGGAGATACTAGAGTAACCATTGAGAAACCATCTCTAGTTGTGTGACTTTAATTAGGCAAGTCACTTTCTACTTCTGAGTCACAAGTTCCACCTAAGTTAAATTCAGTATTTGAATTAGATTGTCCCTAAGGCCTCATTTAGCTTAATATTGAGCATCTCGTTTTCCAGGCATGCCCTAAGAACCTGATGTTCACATTCTCATTTGATCCTCCTATTAGCCCTGTGTGGTGGCAAAAGAGAATCCAGGCACTGAGAATTGGAAGGACCTTTCCAAGGTCACCCACCTGGAAAACCATGGGGGAATGTCAGCCTGAGCCCAGATCTGTGGGGATATTAAGATCCTCACAGGGAGGTTTGTGGAATTTTAATGACAGCTTGCTATGGGAAATTATAATTCTTTAAAAATTCCAATCAGGGCTCTCAGAAGAGCACCAAAAGACTCCTTCAGGAAGCAATTAAAGGGCCTGCCCCATAGTGGGAGCACCCGTGGTAAATCAACATTTCAGCAGAGCAGTTTCTAGGCCAGGAATTCGAGGGGAAAATGAAATCATTCAAGTGGAGGGGAGAGAAATAAATTCTTTGCTGAGGCCACAGCCGGCTAGTCTGGCACATGTGGGACTTGGGCTGGCAGCTGTGCTGTGAGCATTTCCGCTTGGGATCTAGGTGGGTGGGTGGGGGTTACAACCCTGTATTTACATGTTGGGCTGTGTGTAAGAAGGAGGTGGGGTCTTGATTTTGGAGTCAGACTGCCTCGGTTTGAATCTCAACTCTGCCCCTTAATTGAATGACCTTCTGAGTCTGTTTCCTCATTTTTACAGCAGAAGGAATTACATACTTATCTACTGGTGGGTTGCTGTGAGAATTAAATGAGATGATGCAAGCAAATCTTGGAACACGTTGCCTGCGATACACCCATCCTCAATAAAGTAGCTTAATAGCTTAAATAAAGAAAAAGCGTTCAAATAAGGCTTTCTTGGTGGTGTGGAGAAAGTCACTACAATAATGTAGTTTTAAAAAGTAAAGGAGGGCCCAGGAGTGGTTTCTCTTGTTTGTAATCCCAGTGCTTTGGAAGGCTGAGGTAGGAGGATGGATTTAGGCCAGGAGTTCAAGACCAGCCTGGGCAACATGGTGAGATCTTATCTCTACATTTTTTTTTTGTTGTTGTTAGCTGGGCATGGTAGAATATGCCTGTGGTCCCAGCTACTTGAGGGGCTGAGGTGGGTGGATCACTTGAGCCCAGGAGTTTGAGATTACAGTGAGCTATGATAGCTCTTCTGCACTCCAGCCTGGGTGACAAAGCAAGATCTTAACGAAAAAAAAATAGTAAAAGAGGCTTGGAAAATACACTAATATTTACGAGGGTCCCATGAGAGCAAAAATTTTGCTTACTTTGCACATAAGTATTTCCAGTAAAATACCTGACACATACTATGTGCTCAATTAAAATGTGCCAAATAATTGGACCACATGGAAGACCTACTGGGGCATCCCACTTAGTCATTTTAATTGAACCAGGCAGGAATTATCCCAATTTTTTTTCCATACAGAGGTTGAAACTGAAGTTTAGGAAGACTAAAACCTCTTCCCATGAGCTCATAGCTTCTCACTGGGTCTCAAGTGTGTCTTACTCCTTGCAAAATGGACAAGAGCGCCAGCGTTAGTATGGATGATGCAGTGCATCCCCTTTTTGGGCCTGAGTCTGCTTCAGAAAAATAAGGAAATGTACCTGGTATGAACTTTCTGCTCTATACTAGAGAACAGCGACCACCATTGTTGTGGTATTTTTCTAAATCATATCTGACACTGAAGCCTGAGTGGAGGAATAACACAAACCAGTCATTAGTAAGGCTTCCTCCCCATGTCCACTGGCTTATTCAATAATCCTAGACCGGCTTCTAACCACCCAGTGGGTTCTTCTTGCCTGATGCCCAGGTACAGCCAATTTATCAAGACGGGAATTGCAATAGAGAAAGAAGTTTAATACATAGAGAGGCAGCTAAATGGGAGAGTGGAGTTTTTTTATTACTCAAAGCAGCCCCTCCATAGTTTGGAGGCTAGAGTTTTTAAAATATAGTTTGATTGGCCGGGGACTAGGAAATGGGCGCTGCTTACTGGTTAGGAAATGTAGTCATAGGTATCTGAACAATGGTCCTCATATGCTGATTCCGCTTCTGGGCGAGGGCCACAGGACCAGTTGAGTCATGAGTCACGGGTCTGAGTGGAGTCATTTGGTTGTCAGAAATGCAAAACTCCAAAAAGATACCTCAATCGACCAATCTTAGGTTCTACAATAGCAATGTTGCTACAGGTGCAATTGGGAAAGTTATCAATCTTGTGATCTCCAGAACAGTGGCTGTTTATCATTTAATTATGCCTACCTCTTAGCAGGATTCAGGCCCCTTTCATGATCCTAAACTTGTGAGCTTTTATTACTTTTACAAAGGCAGTTTAGTTTTGGGAAGGTCTATTATCTTTTAACATATAAACTACATTTCTCCCAAAGTTAGCTTGGCCTAGACCCCGGAACAACCAAGGGTAATTTTTGGCTTAAAGACAAGGTGGAGTTGGTTAGATCGGATCTCTTTCACTGACATAATTTTCTCACTGTTATATTAAATACTTTTTTCAAAGGCACTTTCAAGCTGAGGGCCCAGGAAACTTAAATGAGGATGGCAGCTGATCCTTTGCATTGTGGTTGCCATCTTTATTGTTGATTCTTGGGATATGCAATGTCTCTGTCTGGTGCTGAGCCTCCACCATCTCGGGGTGGTAGGGCTTGACTGCTGCAGGCGGGCTGCCAAGCACTCCCCAAGTGGTCTGCACTGACTGCAAGCTCAGTATGGGGGGCCATGACCCCACTGTTCTCAAGGCTTTGTTCCTACTTCCTCATCAGAGATTCTCCCACCCTGAGGGGAGCAGTGCCTGGACCTCAGCACCCGGACACACATCCCCAACACAGCAGATCAGCACTTCCATATGCCCAAGCCAGTGCTTCTAGGTGTAGCCCCTGGAGCACCTGCATTCACATCATCTGGGAATTATTTAGAAGTGCAGTTTTCCCAGCCCCATCACAGGCTTCTTAAGTGAACTTTCTTAGTGTGTAGTCCAGGAATCCACAATGGAATCTCCAGTTCATTCTGCACATTAGAATTTGAGAATCATGGGGCTAAACCGTTGATACCAAGTCTTGTAGGCTTTCCCTGTGTCCAAATACCCAGGTGCTTATTTAAGGGGAGAAACAGCAGGAAAGATTTCTGGGTCCAAAGAAAGAAAAACATGAAGAATTCTCATTTAGACCGCAGGGTTAACTGAAACTCAGGGCATCCTATGCCAGAAAAAAGAGGGAAGAAGAGGCCAAGACAAAGCACTGGGGGACCCTAAGTCTTTTATGTCACTAAATCTTTGGGTCAACTTGGCCAAGGTGCTTGTCTTCTCTGAGTCTTGATTTATTCATCTGTGAAGTGGAACTAATGAGGTATCCCCAGAAATCTGAGAATTTCGAGGAGGTTGATCTGAAGAGGCTGAATGTATCAACAGTTTGACAAGTAAACTACAAGTTGTGCCTGAACAAGGTGCAAAAGATTACCATTCACATTCACCCATTAATGTATCTATTCACCTGCCTACCCACTCACCCAGCCATCAACCCACCCATTTATCCACCTATTCATCCACTCATCCATTAACCTACCTGTTCACCCAGCCGTTCATCTACTCATCCATCCATCCACTCCTCCTCTGTCTTTCCTTCTATTTTCCATCTACCTATCCGTCCATCCACTCACCCATCCACCATCCATTCATCCATTTATCATCCAGCCATCCATTCATACATCATTCAGCCAACATACATGGAACATCAATTCCATGCCGGACACATGGACACAATAGTGAACAAGACTTAGTGCATATCCTAATTTACAAGACGGCCATTGATCTAATGACCTCAACAATGTGTGAACAGTGATAAGATTGAGTTCTGAAGGAAAGAACCAGATACATGGGCTACACTCCTTGCACTATGTAAGTTCAACCTTGGTTGTTTATCTCTAGGAATGGGCGAATGGTCACCAGGCAGCTCTTGAGGCTCTGAACAAGCTTAGGGGTTGCAGGACTTTGGGATGGGGAAGAGAGGGGCATAGCTATGTATACATAGCAGTTACATGAAGACCTGCGACTGCTCTTATCATAGAATAAACATCTGAGGACAGAGTAGCTTTTCTCAGGCAGGTATGGCCATGGCCTTTAGCTGCACTTCTCAGCGGAGAAAGCAAGGCTTTGTATTAAGCGAAATCTGGATGCAAATCCCGAGTTGGTCCCTTCGGAGCTGTGTGTCATGCCTCAGTTTTGATAAATGTGAAGTCAGGTGGAGGCAATGAGGAAATCTATACTGTCCCCCCCATTGTCACCTTTGGAAGTCCCTTAAGAGAAAGCTATTCTCGGCCAAGTGTGGTGGCTGATGCCTGTAATCCCAGCACTTTGAGAGGCCACAGTGGGCAGATCACGAGGTCAAGAGATAGAGACCATTCTGGCCAACTTGGTGAAACCCTGTCTCTGCTTACAAAAAAAAAAATTATCTGGGTGTGGTGTCACACACCTGTAGTCCCAGCTACTCAGGAGGCTGAGGCAGGAGAATCACTGGAACCCAGGAGGGAGAGGTTGCAATGAGCCGAGGTTGCGCCACTGCACTCCAGCCTGGAGACAGAGCAAGACTGTCATAAAAAGAAAAAAAAAAAAAAAAAGAGAGAAAGCCATTCTCACCTCCCTTCCTGGGCTTCTTTTGGAGGGAGACTGGAGCTCTATGTAGGTTTAAGTGCTGTGAAATGGACTGCCGGACACTGCCTGGTGCACCATCCATCCAGGCTTAGATGGTTCTGGCAGGGGCATTGAATAAGTCATTACAGAATTACTCATAGGCTGACCACATGCCAGGAAGTGAACAACTCGGATAAAAAAGCTGCCTGGCCCTTCATGGGTCTTAGCTTTGGTTTTAGCTAGCAGACACGAGGACCCACACATGGTCTGATGTTGTGTCTGGAGTCATTATCATTGAGGAACCAGGGGTGAGTTACAATAAAGGTAACTGGATTTGGGGCAGCCGTTATACTTGAGGAATGGGATTCTGCTGCTGCTGGACATTGGCCATGATTGTGAGTGTCTGTGCTTCGCCGCAGATCTAGAGATGATAACATCTATTGAGCTCTAGGCATGTGCAAGGCCGTGGATTGAAATCCTTGTCTGACTTGCTTATTTTAATAATTCTCACTGCCCTCTGAAACGGATATTGTTATGATGTCATCTTTACAGAAGAGAAACTGAGCCTCAGAGAGATTAATAACTCCTAGGTTCACAGAGCCAGGGCCAGAGCCAGGATCAGAACACAGATGTGGCTGGCTTTAGCACCCCTGCCCTTCTACACAGCACAGCCCTTCCTCAAGTAGAATCTGCAAACCTCCACTGTCCATCACCACCCCTGACTTTGCCAGATCTTGCTGGATGTAAGTGGCTAACCAGTGAGGCTCTAGAATTCATATCCTGCTCAGACCATCTGGGCATCCTTCCTCCCCAGTGTGTGAGAAGTCTACTCCATCCATCAGTATTTCAAAGCCCCTCCCATGGGGTGTCTGACACTGAGCCAATCCATGCCATGGGCAAGAGAGTGATTGGTATGCTTCAAATCCTCCTTTCAAGCTGCTCTGAGTCTAGTACCATGGAATGGAACATCCACACCGGTGTCCACATTGGGTTTAAAAAGAGAAAAGAAGTCTGCTTTGTTTGCTAGTAAAATGAGGAGGACATGGGGTTTTAATTAGTGGACTGACTTACCAGCTATTCTTCTTTCTTTTTAAAAAAGATTTTGTTAATAGACCAGCACTCCTGTCCTTACATGGCAGGATGTGATGGAAAGTGCACAGACGGCCTGAGGTGGGGGCCAGGCTCTGCCACATTAGATGTCTTCATGTCTCTAAGTGTCTCTAAGTCTCCGTTTTCTAATCTGTAAAAGGGACACAATCATAGGACCTCCCTCATAGGGTTATTTGAGGCTCAGACTAAATGGATGTGAGTGTGTCTTCATTGATTTACCTCTCCAATCCTTTTCTTTTCATTTGCTCATGGATGTTTATCAAACACCAACCAAGTGCTGGATGCACTACTCTATCCTGGGACAGAGCCATGAACAGCTCAGCCAAGATCTCTGCTCTCATGGAATGGGAGTGCCTCATGGTGGTGTGCCTGGCGAGGACATGGAAGTTCTATGCCCTTCCCCATATCTCGCCCTATGCATATTTTTTTCCAACTGGGCGTTCCTGAGTTATATCCTTTACAACATACCAGTAATAGTAAGTAATTTGCTAAATTCTGTGAGCCATGCTAGGAAACTATTGAACCAGAGAATCTGTGATTTATAACCAGATGGTGAGAAGGGAGGTCCAGGCTTGCTCTGAAGTGGGGCCAGTCTGAGGCTGAGGGACTGAGCCCTCAACCTGTGGAATCTGATTCTAACTCCAGGTGGATCGTGTCAGAATTGAACTGTAGGACACCCAGTTGGTGATGGAAGAGAATTGGAGCATTGGTTGGTGTGAAATAAAACCCAACACATTTGAGTGTAGAGGTATGCTGCATAAGTAGAGAAACAGAGTTTTCTCTGTTAGAAGAAAGGCCAGAGCAGTGGCTCACACCCGTAATCCTAGCACTTAGGGAGGCTGAAGTGGGAGGATTGCTTGAGGCCAGGAGTTTGAGACCAGCTCTAGCAATATAGTGAGACTCCCATCTGTACAAAATAAACAAAAATGAAAATAAAATTAGCCCATGTGGTTGTGCATACTGTAGTCCCAGATACTCAGGAGGCTGAGGTAGGAGGATCACGTGAACTCAGGAGGTTGAGGTTGCAGTGAGCCATGATTCTGCCGCTGCTCTCCAGCCTGGGTGGCAGAGTGAGACTCTGTCTCTAAAACAAAACAAACCAGAAGAAAGGCTACGAAGGCTGGAGAGCACAGAAGGCAAGGAGGAGGTGGCCAAGCTGAGGTCAGACGGGGAGGTCAGATCGCCATCGAATGAACACCTCGTTTTACAACCATGTGTTCTACATTGCAATGACAGATTTTTGTTCTGTTTTGTTTTCAGACAGGGTCTTGCTCTCACCCAGACTGGAGTGCCTTGGTATGATCATGGCTCACTACAGCCTCAAAATCTTGTGCTCAAGCCATTTTCCTGCCTCCGCCAATTTAAAAAATTTTTAGAGACAGGAGTCTCTATGTGTTGCCTAGGCTGTTCTCAGACTCCTAGCCCCAAGCATTTCTCCCATCTCAGCCTCCCAAAGTGCTGGGATTACATGCGTGATCCACCGTGTCTTGACCCTTCGATTTTAGGTATTTTTATTGCATCCCTTACCGTCTTCCTTCTCTATTATAAATATGCCCTTTTGAGAGAGTGGGGTTAGGGATTTCTGCACCCTTTTGACTATGTCCAGGAACATTCCTAAGGGGGTGTCTCCACCTAACAGTGCAAAGATGCAGCTGCCCATGGTATTCTTCATGGTGATAATGGAAACCTAAGTTGCTTTTTAAATTTGCTAAAAGTACCTGTTGTAATTACCGGGCCACCCATAACGGGAGTTTATGTAATTATTAGTTTGAATGGTTCTGCTCATTATGGTACAGAATTTTAATTTGCAAATGCATCACCAGATTCTTGATTGAATTCCCTTTTGACCGTGACGCTGAGGACATATGTTCATGCATTTTCATGGCAGGAACTCTTCAGCGGAACCAACGCTGCTCAGGAGAGGCAGGTGCACAAGGGTGGTGGGCATGTGGGCATGGTGAGGCTATGTTTGCGAGAAAGGAAGTGCGTTGGGAACAGGGCAGGGGTGCCTCTTTCCCTAATGCTATATATAGTAGCCTCTGTTTGCTATAGAGGGGAGGAAGGAGACATCTCATATGATAAATTTAGCTGACCAAGCTGGGCAGGTGGGTGTTAGTTCTATGGAAGGCTTTGCTGCTGCTGATTTGTAATTGAGTTCAAGGAGAGGAGAGGACCAAGACATTTGTGGGAGACACATGGCCCTTGGCTCCTGGCCACCTTCTCCTCCATGGCAGTGGTCCAGCAGCGGGGACATTGATTTCTCAGGCCCACCATAGATTGGGTTGAACAGCATCTGCCCAAGATTCGTGTCTACCTGGAACCTCAGAATGTAACTGTATTTGGAAATAAGGCCTTTGAAGATATAATTAGTTAAGATGAGGTCATGCTTGATTTGGGGGTTGGAGTGGCTAATTCATTGACTGGTCTCCTTAAAAGAAGAGGGAAATTTGGAGACCTATAGGGAAGGCCGTGCGATGGTAGAGGCAGAGATTGTAATGACACAGCTGAAATTCCAGGAATGCCACCGATTTCCAGCAGCAACAAGAAGCCGGGAGGGAGGCCCGATGTTCCCTCAGAGCCTCAGGATGGAACCAACCCTACCAGTGCCTTGATTTCAGACTTTCAGTCTCCAGAAGGGTGAGAGAATAATCTCCTGTTGTTTCAAGCTGCGTAGATTGTGTTACTTTCTTATGGCATCCGTGGGAGACTAATACACACTAGTAGGTCCTATCAGAAGGGCAGGGGCACTGCCATTTTATTCACTCACCCAACACCTAGTGGGTACATTACACAACAACAGATGTTTCAGTGATTTCTTAATATTTTACCTGTTTGACATCTTCTCTCTTGCTGTCTCGATCTCTTTCTCTCTATGTGTTTGTGTGTCTACGTATGTGATATACACAACTATTACGGGGGATGTACTCTTCGAAGATAATTGCAGACATCATGAGTGACATGTCCACCCCGACTGCTAGAGTCTGTATCTACTAAGATCAAGGGTATTCTCCCATATAACCAGCATACCAGTAGCTGACCTAAGACATATGACAATGATACAAGGATGTTATCTACTATACAGCCTGTGTCCAAATCCTCACAGCTGTCCCAGAAGTGTCCTTTCTAGCTATCTTTAAAAAAAGAATACAGGCTTTTGGAGGCCAAGGCGGGCAGATCACGAGGTCAGGAGATCGAGACCATCCTGGCTAACACGCTGAAACCCCGTCTCTACTAAAAATACAAAAAATTAGCCTGGCGTGGTGGCGGGCACCTGTAGTCCCAGCTACCCGGGAGGCTGAGGCAGGAGAATGGCGTGAACCCGGGAGGCGGAGCTTGCAGTGAGCCAAGATCGTGCCACCGCACTCCAGCCTGGGTGACAGTGGGAGACTCCATCTCAAAAAAAAAAAAAAAAAGAATACAGGATCCAATTAAAGATAATACATTGCATTTGGTTACAATGTCTCTTGAGTGTTTTGTGTTCTAGCATGGGTCACCCACTCTTTTCTTGTTGGTCTTTTACAACAATTGACAGTTTTGAATGGTCAAGCCGTTTGTTTTGTAGAACAGTAGTTCTCAAAATATGCTACCTCAACCAGCAACAGCAGCGTCAACTAGGAACTTATTAATTAATCACCCCGAATATTCTTTGGCCTCACCCCAGGCCTATTGAATCAGAAAGTCTGGAAGTGGGGACCAGAAATCCATTCTAACAAGCCCTGCAGGGGATTCTGAGACAAGCCCAAGCTAGAGAGCTTCGGTCATGGAGCATCTGTCTCATGATCTGGGTCTCTCTGATTGGCCCCCCAGATGAGATTCAGGTAGATAATTTTTGACAAGAATGTTACATAGGCTGATGTGGCCATCACTGAGCACATCACACCAGTGGGCACTGAGTGATACGTTTAATTGCTGTAATCAATCAGTGATAGATTTAATCACTTATTTAAGGTGGTATCCCTCAGTCTTCTGCATTGTAGAGATGTTTCCACCTGTAATTGGTAAGAATGACTACATCATTTGCAAAACCCAGTAAAAAATAAAAGTGTGAGACCTCTTGTTAAAAAATGACGAGGACTTTCAAGGCAGACAGCAGAACATTCGCTAAGCTTTTCTGCCTGTGGGTGTCTGTGCACCTGCCTAGACTGAACACCCAGGAAGCCAGCCCTGCCATGGGTTGATGTTGAGATGATGTGAAGATTCCATTTCCTATCAATCTTTCATCCGATGGTTTTTAGCACCCACTTATGATCCTCACTTGAGTTAATTGTCACATTGGCAGTTGCACATTGGTGGGTTTCAAACTCTTAATGATCATTCTTTCTATTTTTGTTATCTGGTATTCTTATGTAAAAATGAGCCCTGTCCCTCCACTCCCCATTCTTGAGTATCACTATAGGCTCATAGATCCTTCTTACATTATTCAGTGTGTTACAATCTTTGCTATTCTTCTTCTTTTTGATGCTCCACTTGTCTGAAGTCTAACTAGTGAGTGAAAGCCTTTCAGTTATTGTTTTGCACTTACCTGGCCAAGCTCTTCTTCCATGTCTCTTCTCAGTCCAGCAAACATTTGTCAGGCACCTACTGGATTCTCATTTCAGGGCTGGGAGCCAGGAGTAAGATGAGTAAGATGCTTTTTTCCCTTGAGGGTAGGACACCTGAGTTCAAGGGAAACTCAGTGTGGTGAATATCTGTTCTGCAGTGATCCAAGTGCCAGGAGAGAGGGAGCTGGGGGGAGACGGCATTATGTGGGAGGGGCATCCAACCCAGACCAAAGAGGATAAGAGACCTACCCAAAGCTGTACAGTGGTGGTGACACTGGGTGTTCAGCTCAGGACTTCTCACCTCAAGTGTAACTCACTTTTCATCACTCTCTCTCAAGGTGTAGACTGATTACCAGGTACCTCAGAATCACCTGTGCTGGTTATCAGAGGTGGACATTTGGGGACCTCACAGAGACCTACACAATCTGAATGAGTAGACAGAGATATCCTGAACTTTTTATTTAAAAAGAGTATATATTTGGCTGGGCACAGTGGCTCATGCCTGAAATCTCAGCACTTTGGGAGACTGAGGCGGACAGATCACTTGAGATCAGGAGTTTGAGACCAGCCTGGAGGACATGATGAAACCCTGTCTTCACTAAAAATACAAAAAATAGCTGGGTGTGGTGGTGTACACCTGTAGTCTCAGCTATTCAAGAGGCTAAGGTAGGAGAATTGCTTGAATCTGGGAGGTAGAGGTTGCACAGAGCTGAGATGGCACCACTGCACTCCAGCCTGGGCAACACAGCAAGAGTCTGTCTCAAAAAAAAATATATATATATATATTACATTATATATATATATATTACATTATATATATAATATATATAATATATATATTACATTACACATGTGTATATAAGCTGCTGGTTGATGGAGTGTATTTTGTTGACTTTGCTGGTTATATGCAGATGTTGGAGCCTAATATTAAAAAGAGTACTCCAGAAACCCCCACACCACTTATCAGCAGAAACAGTCCCTGCACTGCTGAGTCTCCCCTATGACCGTCCCCCAACTCATCTTCACAGGCAGCCACTTCCTTGAATTTCGTCATCCTCTCTTACTTACTGCACATTTGAGTATCTTTAAAGGACACAAGGGATAGATTGTTAAAAGTTAAAAGTTAAAGTTATTAAAAGTTTCTTGATTTTGCATTTTCCAAAAGTAGTGTGTCTGTGTGCGCGTGTGTGCGTGTGTATATGTGTGTGTATGTGTGTATACATATATATACATACTCTTAAGGTGTAGACTAATTACCAGGTACGTCAGAATCACCTGTGCTGGTTATCAGAGGTGGAGATTTCGGGGCCTTGCATATATATATGTGTGTGTGTGTATATATATATATGTGTGTGTATATATATATATGTGTGTGTGTGTATATATATATATGTATATATACATACACATATATAGACACACACATATACACACACACACACATATATATACATATATATGCATGTATATACACACACATATATATAGGTTTTTTTTGGTTTTTTTTTTTGGAGATGGAGTCTCACTCTATTGCCCAGGGTGGAGTGCAGTGGTGTGACCTTGGCTCACTAAAACTTCCACCTCCCGGGTTCAAGTGATTCCCAGGCCTTAGCCTCCTGAGTAGCTGGGATTATGGGCATGTGCCACCATACCTGGTTAATCTTTGTATTTTTAGTAGAGACGGGGTTTCACCATGTTGACCAGTCTGGTCTGAAACTCCTGATCTCAAGCGATCCACCCACCTTGGCCTCCCAAACTGCTGGGATTACAGGCATGTGCCACCATGCCTAGCTAATTTTTTTAATTTTTAATAGAGATAGGGTTTCACTATGTTGCCCAGGCTGGTCTTGAACCCCTGACCTCAGGTGATCTGCCCACCTTGGCCTTCCAAAGTGCTAAGATTACAGGCATGAGCCACCATGCCCAGCCTATGTATATATTTTTGTTCTTATTTTATTTACCATTGTATTCTTCATCTGTATCAGTGATGGGTGTAGCTGTAATTAGTCATTCTCCTGCTGCATAATGTGCTGTGGTGTGACACGGAATTCTTCCATGGATGGGCATCTATCTCGGGTTTCCCTGTTACAGACGTGATTTGTGTGGGTGTCCTGTGCACACCTGGGAGAGTGTCTCCAGGACAAGGCCTCCCATGCTGAACTGGTGACCACAGTCACCCGAGACCTGGTTAAAAATCCAGGGTTATCAGACCTCAGCCTCTGAAAATTATGTTTCATTAGGTCTATGCTCAGGATCAAGAATCCTTTTATTTAATTTGCTTTGGTTTTGGTTTTTACAAGCACTTCAGATATTAATATTATCACTAGGAAACTCTTGGAAATACAATGGCAGCAGTTCCCAACCTGGCTACATGGTCGAATCTCCTGGGGAAGATTATCAAGAAAGTACCAATGACTTAGCTCTGCCTCTATGGATTTTGTCTCAATTGGCTGGGAGGGTGCGGTGGAAGGTAGGGATATTTTAAAACCTTGCTGGCAGATTCTAAAATTCAGTTAAGACCAAGTGCCCTGGGGCCGTGTTTCTCAGCTAGGGAGTGATTTTGCCCCTCAGATAAGGCCATCAGATAGATAAGGATGCCCAGTGAAACTGGAAATTTAGTAACAATTTTTTAGTATATGTGTGTTGTAAATATTGCATGGGCATACATTTTTTTAAAAAAATTATTTCCATAGGTTATTGGGGGACAGGTGGTGTTTGGTTACATGAGTAAGTTCTTTAGGGGTGATTTGTGAGATTTTGGTATACCCATCACCTGAGCAGTATATGCTGCACACAGTTTGTCGTCTTTTATCCCTCACCTCCTTCCCACCCTTTCCCCCTGAGTCCCCAAAGTCCACTGGGTCATTCTATGCCTTTGCATCCTCATAGCTTAGCTCCCACTTATGAGTGAGAACATACGATGTTTGGTCTTCCATTCCTGAGTTACTTCACTTAGAATAATAGTCTCCAATCTCATCCAGGTTGCTGCGAATGCCATTCATTCTTTCATTTTTATGGCTAAGTAGTCTTCTATCTTATATATATATAACATATATATGTTATAATATATATAACATATATATGCTATATATATAAGATATATATGTTATAATATATATAACATATATATGCTATATATATAAGATATATGTTATTATATATAACATATGCTATATATATAAGATATATATGTTATATATATAAGATATATATAATATATATAACACATTTTCTTCCTCCACTTGATTGATGGACATTTGAGTTGGTTTCACATTTTTGCAATTGTGACTTATGCTGCTGTAAACCTGCGTGTGCAAGTATTTTTTTTGTATAATGACTTCTAGATACCCAGTAGTGGGATTGCTCTATACTTACACTAAAAATTATTTGTTGTTTATCTGAAATTCAAATTTAACTGGGCCACCTGTGTTTCTGTTGCCAACCCTGGTACCCATACCCCCAGGGGACATTTGGAAATGTCTGGAGACACCTTGGCTTGTCAGTACTGGGTGGCGAGTGCCATCAGCATCGAGTGGGGAGAGGATAGGGCCCTGCACACTATGCTGTTGTGCACAGGACAGCCCCCTACCATCGAGAATGACCCAGTCCCAATGTCAGTGGTGCTGAGGTTGAGAACCTCTTCCCTTGTGTTTGCCTCAGTGTTTGTGGAACATCTCAGTTTGAGAAATGCTTCATCACATATTCAGGCTGGCCGTGGTCTCATGGAGGGAGGGGCTTCCTGGGCTTGTGACAAACCCCCACCTGCCCACCTCTGGAGAGATGGACAGGCCCTCAGGTGAGCATCCTTGTGTCTAACTCAGGCCGGGTGGGGGTTGGGAACGATAACGGTGGAGCAGGTGGTGCCAGGTCTCTTCTTTCACCACCACTGCTGGACACTGCTGAGAACGAAGCATTAAACCCAGCAGAAAATGATCTCGGTGAAGGTACGAAACAGGGAGATTTTTCATCCTAGTTTCAGAGATGCTCGTGGTGCCCTTGCGTGGCATCTTGAGTCTTCCATTATTAAAAGTGTTCTTAATTAAAGTGGTTTATGACCTTCAAAGGGGGCAGGCCAGAAAGGGCATTGTTCTGTGGTGCTAAGCAGAGTTTTTCAGCTCTGGAAACTGTAATGAGGACTCATAAGTTGGCAGAGCAGTCAGTAATCACCCTTAACTCTCAGCAAGCATCTGATCGTGTGCTCCGTGAGCTATTATTTCATCTCTGTCACTCGGAACTTGGCCAAATTGCAGAGGCTACATTTAAAATGCTTCCTCCCTCCCTTCCTGCAGCCTCTTTACCTCTTAGCCAATATTTCTAGGATGTTATGGAGGAGGAGAGCATTCCCAGGGTGAACAGGTGGACTGAATAACTTGAAATTTAGGCAAGGGTCTCACTGTTTCTAAGTGAACAGCACCGTTCAGTTCCTGGGTTCCTCTTGAAGGAGGAGCAAATACTTGATGAGGCAGCAGCCTAAGAAAGTCAGTCTTTCCAGCTGGACGTGGCAGCTCATCCCTGTAATCCAGCGCCTGGGGAGGCCGAAGCGGGTGGATCACTTGAGGTCAGAAATTCAAGACCAGCCTGGGCAACACGGCGAAACTCTGTCTCTACTAAAAAAAAAAAAAAAAAAAAAGAAAAAGAAAAAGAAAGCTAGGCACACCCATAGTCCCAGCTACTCGGGAGGCTGAGGCACAAGAATTGCTTGAACCCAGGAAGCTGAGGCTGTAGTGAGCCAAGATCATGCCATTACACTCCAGCCTGGGTGACAAGAGTGAGACTCTGTCTCCCAATGAAATAAAATAAAAATAAAGTCTGTCCTCAGTGTCTGAGAACTCACTATACCCTCTTGGACATTTCTGTTAGGGAAACCAGGGAAGAAATAAGAAATAACCTTCTGCAAATAAGTAATCATCATAGAAGTAACAGTAGCAAAAGTTTATTGAACACCTACAATATGGTAAATATTGTTGAAATAAATGTATAAGTCACCTCTTTGGTAGCAGTTTTTGACTTTTTGTGATGAGCAGTGTGGTTATCATAAAGGGAAAAACTGATAGACTTCACCACATTGAGATTTTAAAATTCTTCTGGATAAAAGATATAAATTAAGCTTATAGATATTTCCAATACACAAAATGGAAATATTAACATCAGTCAATAAGAAAAAGGCAGTGACCCGTAGAAAAATGAGCAAAGTCACTCCCAGAAAACTAATATATATGATATGTTAATGTAGTTACTTGTGGAATGCAGGTTAATTCAGCAAGATAATGGGTCCAGTGCTCAAATAGCAAACACTTAAAAATGTGATAATCCAAAATGTTGGTGAGGATATATGTAGGGGTGCAAATCTAACAAATAAAAATGTATTGGCCATGCATGGTGGCTCGTGCCTGTAATCCCAGCACTTTGGGAGGCTGAGGCAGGAGGATCACTTGAGGCCAAGACCGCAAGAGCAGGAGTTGAAGACCAGCCTGGCCAACATGGTGAAACCCCATCTCTACAAGTAATACCAAAATTAGCCAGGCGTGGTGGCGCACACCTGTAACACCAGCTACTTGAAAGGCTGAGGCACGAGAATTGCTTGAACCCAGGAGGTGGAGGTTGCAGTGAGCCGAGATTGCTCCAGTGCACTCCAGCCTGGGTGACAGAGTGAAACTGTTTCAAAATGAACAAACAAACAAACTAAATATGTATTAAGCCCAGTAAAATTTGAATTTTACATAATGAATAAATTTTTAGTATAAATATGTCACAGATTTGACAGATTTACATTAAAAATTATGGTCTCTCTGGAATTTAAGTAGGAGTGTGGCAACTCTAGATGTGGGGAAATGCAAGTTACTATACAGTCAAATGTACATGAATGCCCTGGAGCTCCTGTTCAAAATGCAGATCACTGGGCTTCCTCTCTGAGATTCTGATTAAGTTAGATGTGGGGTGGAAAACAGGCAGTGGTCTGCTGTGCTTGCAATTGCAAACTAGTGAGAGACAATTGGTAAATTCTTAGCAAAAAAAAAACATACATATATGTATATTTTTGAGGCACAGTCTCGTCCTGTCACCCAGGCTAGAGTGCAGTGGTACGATCACGGCTCACTGCAGCCTAGATCTCCTGGGGCTCAGATGATCTTCCCACCTCAGGTTCCTGTGTATATGGGATTATGCGCATGCACCACCATGCCTGGCTAATTTTTTTTTTTTTTTTTTTTTTTTTTTTTGAGTAGAGATGGGGTTTCGCCATTTTGGCCAGGCTGCTTGGTCTCCTGGTCTCCAGCAATCCATCTGCCTTGGCCTCCCAAAGTACTAGGGATTACATGCCTGAGCCACTGCGCCCAGCCTGCAATTTTTGTAAAATGAGTTCTAAGTAGGCTGAAACTTGGTAGCTTGAAATCAACAGAGTGGAAATATTTACACCATAGTAACTGGTGAATTACTTTAAGGCAGGGCTTTAAAAATTGTTTTACGGAAGAGCCACTTATTAAATGTTTACCAGCACACTGTTGGACCAAATGTCTACCTGAACAAGTTCTTAGGTGATTGATATGCTAGGATCACACTATGAGAAACAATTTCTTTTTTTCTTTTTCTTTTTCTTTTTTTGAGACAGGCTGTTGCCTAGGCTGGAGTGCAGTGGCGTGATCTCAGCTGACTGCAACCTCCACCTCCGGAGTTCAAGCAATTCTCCTCCCTTAGCCTCCCGAGTAGCTGGGATTATAGGCACGCGCCACCATGCCCAGCTAATTTTTCTATTTTTAGTAGAGATGGGGTTTCACCATGTTGGCCATGAACCCCTCAACTGGTCTTGAACCCCTCACCTCAAGTGATCTGCCTGCCTCGGCCTCCCAAAGTACTGGGATTACAGGCATGAGTCGCCGTGCCCAGCCACAATTTCTTTCTAATTGTTATATCAGGAGGGCAATTTCTGGAGCAGCTGATCCTCCATATGTGGAAGCAGGAGTCTCTCAGCAAGTATTCTTGAATCACTTGCATGTTGATGGGCAGCCTTATTTTATTTTTCATTAAAACATTTTTAAATTTTGGAATTGTGTGGGTACACAGCAGGTGTGTATATTTGGGGGGCACGTGAGATGTTTTGATACAGGCATGCAATGTACCACAGTCATATCATGGAGTGTGGGGGTCTCCATCCCTTTGAGCGTTTATCCTTTGTGTTACAAACAATCCAGTTATACTCTTTTAGTTATTTGGAAATGTACAATTAACTTCTTATTAACTATAGTCACCCTATTGTACTATCAAGTAGAAGGTCTTATTCCTTCTTTCTGTTACTGTACCCATTAACCGTCCCCACCTTCCCCCCACCATCCTCTTATTACTCTTCCCAGCCTCTGGTAATTATCCTTCTACTCTCTATGTCCATATATTCAATTGTATTGATTTTAGATTTGATGGGCATCTTTAGACCAAAGAATCTACTGCGCTTCAGATTCTTCATCTGTGTACTGAGAATACTGATGGCACCACCTTTGTAGTGTTTGAGAATGATTTGGGGAGATACTTTTTTGTGTAAAGGGCTTAGCACCCTCAATACTTACCAAAGGGGTGCTGTAAATGTTTTACTAAAACAGAGCTTTTTTGTAGCCCTGCTTTAATGAGTACATGAGACTTGCTTGGAATTACTATTATTTGCTAATTGTATCACACTTGTGGAGCAGTCTTTAGAAAGTGACTGTTTTGCTAAGGAGGTGGAGATAAGCCTCCTTGCAGTGTTGTCTGTGCTCTTGCCTGCTCCCTCAAAGCCTTCCTATCATACAGTGGTTATGAGTGCATACTCTGATGCCAGACCACCACAGTCCATCCCTTGGGTCTGCCAATTATTAGGTATTATTAGGTGTAAGATATTAAATTGCTTAGCCTCAGTTTGCCCCAGTTTCCCCATCTGAAAAAGGGGGGTGATAAGAGCAGGTGAGGATTTAAATGAGATAATACAGGTGTGTTACTTTCCTTTTCTGTTGTAACAAATTACCACAGAATTAGTGGCTTAAAACAGCACAGACTTACTCTCTTACAGATCTGGAGGTCAAAAGTCTAAATTGAGACCTATGGGGTTAAAATCACGGTTCCTACTGTCAGCTCCAGGAGATGATCTATTCCTTGCCTTGTCTAGCTTCTGGCACCTACCCACATTCCTTGGCTGGTAGCCACATCATGCTTATCTCTGATACTATCGTCTCTGCATATCACTAACCTTGGTTCTCCTGGCTACCTCCTCTGGGGATCCTTGAGATTGCAACTCTGGGCCCACCCTGATAGTCCAGGATAACCTCCGCATATCAAGAACCTTAATCATATCTGCAAAGTTCCTTTTGCCACATAAAATGACATATTTGCAAGTTCCAGGGATTAGATTGTGAACATCTTTGGAGGAAGGGAGGGCATTATTCTGCTGACCACACCAGGTAAACCTGCAGCAGTGCCTGGCACAGAGGAAGGCTTGATATGTGCCACCTGTGGTTTTAACTGAAGTGCAAGGAGGTCAAGGACAGACTGCCCATCCTGTTCCAGTGAGCAGTGACGCTGGCTAAGCATCAGACAGTGGCTTTATACTGCTCACTTGAGTTTAACCATTCACAGATGGAACTCTTGCAAAGCCACCTCTGTTGCCTTGAGAACCCATAGAACATGGATGTTCCCAGCCCACTTTCCAATTCCCAGGTTTCTTCTTCAGCCTGAATCTCTCAGTTGTCTGTCTGGAGAGATTTCCCAGGCCCCAAAGGTCAACTGTTATTAAAATTTTAAATTGGCTGAATGCAGATTCCACACACGTCATTCCATTGACCTAGCATCCATTCTTGCTCAGGAACATACAATGACAGGGGTGTTTTCTAAGAGTAATGTTCCTCATTTTGAGTGTAAGGGGTAAGAAAAAAGGAAATTCGTATAAAAGTCCAAAACAGAATTTCTTTATTTAAGCTTCTGATGAAGAAAAAAAAACACATGGTAAGCCCAAAGCAAAAATACAACTGAGTTTGGATTGAATTTTAAGGATGTGTAAGGAATGGCAGTTTTCACCAGAAAACAGAAAGATTCTCTGCAGATCTTAAAGAAATTGTTGCTGAGGCAGGAGAATCACTTGATCCCAGGAGGCAGAGGTTGTAGTGAGCCGAGATTGCGCCACTGAACTCCAGCCTGGGTGATGGAGCAAGACTCTGTCTCAAGAAAAAGAAAGAAAGAAAGAAATTGTTGTTGGCTTTCTCTCTCTGCCCCTCTCTCTCCCCATCCAGCTACCAACAAGTGTTCTTGAATAAGAGGAACCCTAGGCTGGGCACGGTGGCTCACGCCTATAATCCCAGTACTTTGGGAGGCCGAGGCGGGGCGATCACCTGAGGTCAGGAGTTTGAGACCAGCCTTGCCAACATGGTGAAACCCCGTCTCTACTATAAATACAAAAATTAGCCGGGCATGGTGACATGTGCCTGTAATCCCAGCTACTTAGGAGGCTGAGGCAGGAGAATTGCTTGAACCCAGGTGACGGAGGCTGCAGTGAGCCAAGATTCTGCCATTGCACTCCAGCCTGGGCAACAGAGTGAGACTCTGTCTCAAGAAGAAGAAAAAAAAAAAAAGAATAAGAGGAACTCAGCATTTACTAAGCCCTTTTGTCTACATTATTTCACTTAATTATTACCATAACTCATTTTGCAATAAACAAACTGAGGCTGAAAGAAGTTATTATTTATTCACAGTCACACTGATACCGAGTGGAAGAAGGTGACTCAAACCTATTAGATTTCATATTACCACTAGCCCCACGCCTCTCCCAAATTCCATTTTTTTATGTTACGTGAAAACAGCAAATATTACTATTACGTGAAAACAGCAAATATGGAGCTATGACAATGTCATCTTCAAACACATTCCCCAAATGTAGCTATAAATACATTCTACTTGCCATTAAACCATGCACATTTCCACCTTCTTTTTTCTTGCCTTTTTTAGTGTTAATGAGATTCATGCCTTTCACAGAGCAGTCATATCTCAGAAACTTCTAGCTCCTCATGAAGTGTTTGGGGAGTTAAGAAATGGCCTGGTTTCCCTGAAAGAGTTTTCAACTTCACAGAGCCCAGCCCCACCTCCTCCATCATTCTGTCAGTGTTGATCAACCCCAACACAGTGAGAAGCCAAATATCCCTTTGATTTAATCAGCCCCTTTTATGCAGAATTGAAGCCAAGCGTCTCTTCTTCCCAACAGCACAGCATTTCCTGGAACATGAAGATCAATGGTGTTGATAGGCTGTTGACAGAGTGTTGACCATAAGCCCATTAAACAGAAGGTGGAACCACAATTGTGGTCAAAGGCTCCCTCCCAAGATGGCCAGAAGACAGCAGGGCTGAGACAGGGGAAAAGCCACCTTCTCTGGACTTTTCATTTTCACAGCATGAAGGTGACATGGGTGATCCTGGAAAGGAGAAAGAAAGTTTGAGAAATGTGTTTTCCAGGAAGCTTTTCTAACCTCTCCCAACCCTCTGGCAGAAGTATCCATTCCCTTCTCATTCATTTCCTCTCTCCAAGAATTTTGAGCCTTTTTTTCATTTGGGGCATATTCTATTCTATTTTATTCAGCATTGCTTAATAAAATTTGCACCACAGAGCATGCTGAACATTTTACATTAGTTGTTGCATTTAATCATCTTAAGAATCCATTAGGTAGGTACTATTTATCATTATTCCATATTTAACTGTTGTTGAAACCAAGGTACTTGCTTAAGCTTCCAAAATTACTCAATGGCAGAGCGAGAACCTAAATTCGGGTGGTGGGACAGAAATCCTTAACCCTTACTTCACACTATATTTGTTTGGCTTATTAGGTCTCCCTTTGTGCCCTTTTATTTAAAAAAATAGTTTAATTTTTTAATTATTGGTTTATTTTTTTGAGACAGGGTCTTTCTCTATCACCCAGGGTGAGTGCAGTGGTGCAGTCATGGCTCACTGCAGCCTCAACCTCCCCACTTCAAACAATCCTCCCACCTCAGCCTCCCAAGCAGCTGAGACTACAGGCATGTGCCACCATGGCTGGCTGATTTTTCTTTTTTGTAAGTTTTGGTAGTGATGACGTTTTGCTTTGTTGCCCAGGCTGGTTTCAAACTCCTGGCCTCAAGCAGTCCTCCTGCCTCAGCCTTCCAAAGTGCTGGGATTGCATGCATGAGCCATCATATCCCTCCTCCCCTTGTTCTCTAACCTCATTTATCAGGTATAACTGGATTCAGTTGCTTCTAGGAGAAGCTCCAAATAACAGTAAATTAAGGTGAAGTTTATCTTACTCTAACGTAGAAAAGATCCAGAATCAGGTAGGCTTTGATTAGTGTGGTAGCTCGATGAAGGTATTGGGAGCCCATCTCTCTCCTTCCCAATCCATTGTGCATCCATGGCTCCTGTTCTCATGGTACAAAATAGCTGGTGGAGATCCAGCCATTGCTTACATGTTCCAGGTGGTGTGATGAATAAAGGAGCAAAGAAGGCTGTATCTTCTGTCTTTAAGATTCTCCAGAGATCTCACATCATACTTACACTCATACATAGTTGGCCAAAACATAGTCACATTCATTCTTTATACCTACATCCTTGGCAAGATCCACTTCTCATCAAGCCTGAGCTGTTATAATATTTGCCTAAATTGTTTCCCAGACTCAGGTCTCTTCCTGTTCTCATCCTGACCCTGGACTGCTATCAGGATAGTTTTCTTTGAATTATGCTTTGTCATCCCAGTCCCTAGATCTGAAGCACTCAGGGGACCTTCTTTATCTATAAGATTACACCTAATGGGTGCAGGAAATCAACATGGCACATGGATACATATGTAACAAACCTGCACATTGTGCACATGTACCCTAAAACCCTAAAGTATAAAAAAAAAAAAAAGAATGTAAGAACATAAAAAAAAAAAAAAGATTACACCTGAATTCCATTTTCTGCCAAAAAATGCCTGCCTCCTTTCCCATTATGTGGCATGCCTGTCTCCACCTTTTTTCTTCACTTTACATCATCCTCTCTGGCCAAAATGTCTTTACCACTTTGTCTCATTGAGTCTAAATCTCATGTCTCCATTAATACCCATTTCAAATTCTACCTCATTCATAGTCATTCATTCACTGAGCAAATGTTGTTTATGATGATATGTAAACCACTGAGAAATGGCTAACAGATCGTAGAAGGTGACTATTATTATCATTAAGAGTAATTATAGTAAAAGTGGTAATAGTGTGTATAGCCTGTTTCTTGGGCTCTGGATTAGGAATTGGGTCATTCGCTTTTCAGTAATCCAGCAGCTATGATATGAGAAGTGAGGGTTTGGGTTTTTTTTTTAATATATAATGATAATGGTGAGTATGTTGCCTTGAGAGAAAGAATTTTCTTTTATATGATAGGGCTTATCTTTGGGACTCGAGACAGAGATCCAAGTTCAGTATGATCTTCTAATCCTTGGGAAGTAATTGCCTCCACTCTGGTCTTGAATTTAGAAAGTGCTAACTTAATAAGATAGCATGGCATTTTACTCATTTATGGTTGTATTATGTATCCTGATTGTAATATGTGAGTTAATATTTGAAAATATATTTTTATGTGTATAAGATAAAGTGCAGCTTTAAAAAGACTCATGAAAATCTGCATGTTGATCTAAGTGCGTTTTAGATGCCCACATCCGTCATTATAGGTTAGGTAATGCTGCTGTATCAAACCCCAAACCTGAATAGCTTAAAGCAGCAAAGGTTTTGTTCTTGCTCCATTACGTGACCATTGCAGGTGGGTCATGGAGCTGATCCAAGGTGATAGAGCAGTTATCATTCCCACCATTGCCATTCTCTGGCTCAGAAAGATAAAGAAAGTTCTGGAGTGTTTTACACCAGCTTTAAACCATCAGGTTGTACACACAGAAAAAATCCAAAGTTGGCAAGGAACGACAGAAGATGTTGAATCTTCAGCAAGATTATTCTGGGGGAATGAAGCTGGAGGTATCACACTTCCGGGTTTCAAATTATATTACAAAGCTATAGTAATTAAAACACTTTGATACTGGCATATAAACAGACACATAGAGCAGTGGAGCTTAATAGAGAACTCAGAAATAAATCCATACATCTATGATCAACTGATCTTCAACAAGGGTGACAAGAACATACAATGGGGAAAGGGTGGTCTCTTCGAGAAATGTTAATGGGACAACTGGATATCCAGAGGTAGAAGAGTGAAATTAGACCCTTATACCATACATAAAAATCAAGTCAAAATGGATTAAATGCTTAAACTTAAGACCTAAAGCCATAAAACTCCTAGAAACAAAACACAGGAGAAAGTGCCTTGACATTGGTCTTAGCAGTTTGTTGGACATGATGCAAAAACACAGGCGACAAAAAACAAAAATAAGAAGTGGTTTTACGTGAGACCAGAAAGTTTTCTCATAGCAAAGGAAACCATCAACAAAATGGAAAGGCAGCCTATGAAATGGGAGAAAATATTTGCAAATCACATATGTGATAAGTGATTAATATCTGTGCTATATAAAAAGTAATACAACTCAGTAGCAAAAAGCCAATAGCCAGATTTTTAAAAATAGACATAAGACTCAAATAGATATTTTTCCAAAGAAGACATACAAATGGACCACATATACATGAAAAGGTGCTCAGCATGATTAGGAAGTAAAAATCAAAACCATAATGAGATACCACCTCATACCTATTAGGATGGCTGTTGTCCAAAGGCCAAAACGTAAGTGTTGGCGATGATGTGGAGAAAAGAGAACTCTTAGGCACTTGTTGGTGGGAATATAAATTGGTACAGCCATTATGGGAAACAGTATGGAGATTTCTCAAATAATTAAAACTAGAACTACCATATGACCCAACAATCCCACTTCTGGGTATAAATCGAAAGGAAATAAAGAGAGGACTGCACTTCCATGTTTATTGCACATTATTCACATTATTCACAATAGCCACAATATGAAATGACACAAGAGTCCAATGGTGGATGAATGGATATAGAAAATGTGAGATACATGTATACATAGGTATATATGTATATGTGTATATATGTATCTATATGTGTATATATGTGTATATATATCTCACATATACTATATACACATATACACACACATATACGCATAGTGACTCTTAGGCTATTGTGTGTTTGCGTATATATATGTACATATAACATATACATATATATACACACAATGACTCTTAGGTTATACGTATATATATATATATATACATTGGTACATATATACATTTATATACCATATACACATATATACACGTACACAATGACCTTAGAGTTCATTAATGGCTGAATGGATAAAGAAAATGTGGTGTGTGTATATCTATAGGTATGTTTGTGTGTTTGTGTGCGTATACACAATGAAATTATATTCAGTCTTAAAAAGGAATTTTTCCATTTGTGATAACGTGGATGAATCTGGAGGACATTATGCTAAGTGAAGTAAGCAAGACACAGAAAGATACAAATACTGTATAATATCACTTATATGTAGAATCTAAAAATGGCAGAGCCATAGAAACAGAGGGCAAAATGCTGGTTACCCAGAGCTGGACGGTGGGAAAAATAGGAAGATGCTGGCCGCTCTCTTTATACCACACAGTATAAATTTTCAGTTATAAGATGAACAAGTCCTGGAGACCTAAAATGCAGTATAGTGACTATAGTTAATAATAATGTGGTGTATACTTGAAATTTGCTAGGAGAGTAGACCTCAGATGTTCTTACCACAAGCAAACGTAGCTGTGTGAAGTGATTGATTATGTTAATTAGCTTCATTACGGTAATCAGTTCACAATGTGTACATATATCAAAACATCATGATGTACATCTTAAATATATACAATTTTTATTTGTCAACCATACCTCCATAAAGCTAGGGGGTGGGGGAACCAATCAAGCTGGAAGTGGCATGCTTCATCTCAGCCAGAACTAAACACATAACCACACCTTCATCTACAAAAGAACCAGGAAATATCGTTCTGTCACATGAGAAGCAGGTGGAAAGCACAACATTTTTAATGAATGACACCAATGGCCTCCAAAAAGCTTCAAAAGAAATTACTACTGAAAGGCAGTATCGTGGTTGATTCTCAGATCACTGCGTCCCTAAAGCCTGCCTCATCTCTGAGTTAAGCAGACTCTAATTTTGCCTCTGAGTGAGGATATTTTTCTGGCTTCATGGGCAGAGTAGCCGCTCTGAGTGTGGTGGGTGTGGGGGCCAGGTTACCCTTGGCCCTTCTTTGGAGAGTTCAGTGGGTGGATTACCATGTTGTCTTTCTCTGTCCATTCTCCTTTCCTCCTCCAGCTCACACCTCTCATTATAAATCAGCTGGTCCCTCAGATATCCTCCCCAGAAGATCTGGATGTTATCCACCTGGCTGTGAAATGTTTCAGCCAAGGAGCTGGCCTGCCTGCTGCCCCCAACAGTTTCCTTTTCATGCTTGATGCAGCAGCTTTTCCTTATTTTTTGTCTGTGCTTTCTCCAGCCATAAAATTCCTAACTCTTTTTTCAGATGTACTGTATTTTATTGAAGTCTAATATACATCAAGTGAACAAATTGTAAATTCATCGCTCAATGAATTTTCATAAGTGAATACACTCATAAAGCCACCATGAGTGATGCATGTAGAAATAGAACATGACCGGCTGTATTCGGCCATTCTTGTATTGCTATAAACAAATACCTGAGACTGGGTAATGTAGAAGTGAAGGTATCATTGGCTGGTGGTTCTGCAGGCTGTATGGGAAGGGCAGTGGCATCTGCTTCCAGGGAAGATTCATGGGGCTTTTGCTCATGGCAGAAGGCAACATGAGGGCAGACAGTTCACATGGCCAGAGCAGGAGCAAGAGTGTGAGGAGGGGGGGGATGCCACACACTTTTATTTGTTTTTGTTTTTGTTTTTGTTTTTGTTTTGAGGTAGAGTCTTACTCAGTCCCTCAGGCTGGAGTGCAATGGCGCAGTGTCAGCTCACTGCAACCTCCGCCTCCCAGGTTCAAGCAATTCTGCCTCAGCCTCCCAAGTAGCTGGGATTACAGCACCTTTCACCACACCCAGCTAATTTTTGTATTTTTAGTAGACAGTGTTTCACCACACACCTTAAGCGACAAAAATCTTTTGACACCTCACTATTGTGAGAACAGTACCAAGAGGATGGTGCTAAAACCATTCACAAGAAACCTGTCCCCACGATCACGTCACTACACCAGTCCCCACCCTTGGGGAATTGCAATTTGAGATGAGATTTGGGTAGGGGGGCAGATCCAAACCATATCACCAACCTCGTGGAAGTGCCATTCATGCCTGCACCAGTCACTATCCTGTCCTCTTCCCAAACGGCCTTTGTTCTGATTCAAAGCACTGAAGATTTATTTTCTCCAGTCTAGCACTGATTGAAATGACCTAGTTAATTGTCTTTCTTGCACTAAATCAGGGGGTCAATAAACGATAGCCCAGGTGCCACCTGTTTTTGTAAATTAAGTTTGATGGGAACACGGCCATGACCGCTCATTTATATATAGTCGACGGCTGCTTCTTTGAGTTAACAACAGCAGAGTTGGGTAGTTGCAACAGAGACCATCTGGCCTGCAAAGCCACAAATATTTACTTTGACCTTTTACAGAAACATTTGCCAGTCCGAGGACTAGACCAGAGGTCTGAAACTTTCTTGATCTACTAATCCCTAAAAATAAGCATATATCAGTCTATGAATAATTTTTATACAATCTATACATTACGTAACATTACTGTGGCTTTTGAGTCCTTTTGATATGACTTAGTAGTTCTTGATAGCTTCCTTGCTACCTGGTGTGGTGAGATTTCCAGGCTCATTTTATACGTTTCTTAACCCAGTATTGGAATCAGTAATTTCTCCAAGAAGCCCTCATTTCTTTTAGTGAGAAGTGATATTTTATGAACATCATCTGAGTGCTAGAGATGCTCATTGTTTCTGAGTTACTCATCGTTTCTATGCCTTTACAGTAGATAAAGCAAGAAAAACACACGCAGTTTTAAAAGGATAAAATACACCCTGGGCTCATACCGATACTTCCAATCCATGTTTTACCCTTCAGGGATTTTAACAAATCTATTCTCTGTTTTATCTTCCCCCTAAGCATCTTGCTTGTAAAGGACACAGGATATTATATAATTAGGATATTCCCAAATTATGTAATTGCTTCAACAATATATACACATATATACACACAGTCTCAGAGTTATAATACTCAGACTACGTTAGTTTTTACTACCATCAATTAGGATAGCTGAAAACAGGGGTATTTTGCTTTGAGGACTGGCTGGTTTGTTTTTTTTGTTTCTTTGTTTTGTTTGCTTTTTTTTTTTGCTTATGGTATCCCTATCATTCCTCTGTTTTTCATGGTTGTACTGTGTCCCCATTGTCAGATCATTTATATGTTACTTATGATTACTTTGCTTTGTAAACCCTCAGTCTTAGTTCTACAAATAACCATCCTGACGTTTACATCTTTCTGACCATTTTGACGGTCTAAAGCTCATTCTCCAATACTTTATTTTATTTCATCGAGACAGAGTCTTGCTCTATCACCCAGGCTGGAGTGCAGTGGTGCAATCTTGGCTCACTGCAACCTCCACCTCCTGGGTTTAAGGAATTCTGCTGTTTCAGCCTCCCCAGTAGCTGGGATTACTGGCATGCACCACCATGCCTGGTTAATTTTTGTATTTTTAGTAGAGATGGGGTTTCACCATGTTGGCCAGGCTGGTCTGAAACTCCTGACATCAAATGATCCCCCCGCCTCAGCCTCCCCAAGTGCTGGGATTGCTGGCATGAGCGACTGCACTGGCCTCTCCAGTACATTTTTAGGGGAGGATCCATGAGGATTCTCTTCTCTGAGTTACTGCATGTTGTTTACAGTTTATATCCTTTCTGTGTGTAGGTGACTTGTACTGGATATAGAAGATGTGGTTCACTTTATTTGTCTCTTAAATATTATTATTTCGTTTTCTTCAGGCCTACAGTGATTCTGTCAAGCTACATGAAAATAATTTTCTTTCCCTTATAAATCAGGTGTTCTTTTGCCAAGATGCCTGAAGATTCTTTTTTCTAATGTCTAGTAATTTACAATCCTATCCTTGACAAAGGACACTTGAGAACACTATTTGCAGGTATACTGTTTGTTTTTTTTTTTTTTGATGTGTGATTCCATTAATTTTTAATAATTTTTAATTTTGGGAAAGTCTCTTTAAAATAGGATTTTTAGAATTTGCTCTTTCTCTTGTTTTCTCTTTCTTTTTCAAGGACTCTCATCTCTATTTTACCCGTCTTTAAAATGTGCTACGTACTCTTGAATCTTCTTTTTATTTATCTCTCTTTTTAACAGCTTGATTTACACATCATAAAATTCACCTTTGCTGAGAGGACTGTTTATATTTTCTCCCTTTTCTCTTTTAGTTTTCATATTGATTTGCCCTTAGATTTTTCTAGTTTATTTTTGGTTATTAAAATGAGTTTTTTCTTTTATTTCTTTCTCTTAAATTCTGTCACCTCATTTTTAAGCCTTTCTAATTCTGATTTACATTGTTTTCCATTTCTTGTATCCCTTTCTCAATGCCTGTTGGCATGTTTTGAAATAGAATGTTGCAGCATTCATCTTATTTTTGACAATGCCTCTCTGGCATGCTTTTGTTATCTGTAGAGATTTTAGTCTGCTTCTGTTTCTCTTTCATAATAAATTTGTATGAGGTATGCCTGTGATTATTTTCGGTTGTTCTTTTTTTTTTTTTTTGAGATGGAGTCTCGCACTGTCACCCAGGCTGGAGTGCAATGGTATGAACTAGGCTTACTGCAACCTCTGCCTTCTCGGTTCAAGCAATTCTCCTGCCTCAGGCCTCCCAAGTAGCTGGGTTTACAGGCACCTGCCACCACGCCTGGCAATTTTTTTTTTTTTTGTATTTTTAGTAGAGAGGGGGTTTCACTATGTTGGCCAGGCTGTTCTCGAACTGCTGATCTCATGATCCACCTGCCTTGACCTCCCAAAGTGCTGGGATTACAGGTGTGAACCACCATGTCTGGCCTCTGTTGTTCATTTTTAAGTGATATTATATCTCATAAAATCTTAGGTAGCATATCTAATTTCACAGAGCTCCCTCTTTTGTTGTTTTTGCTTTTTTACATGTAGTTTTAAAAAATTGTCCCTTGCTGTCTGTGATGTCTGTCCCCTCCTCCTCACCCCCGTCACTTTTATTTGGACTTTGTTTCGTTTTTTTTCTTTTGCTGCTGACTTCAGCAGTATCTTCTCAGTGTGGATGGTCCTCCAAGCAGCTCTGACTGGTTAGTTGAGTTTGGGAGTTTGCAAGCGAAGTTTGCAAGCAGAGTTTGGAGTCTTGGAGTTTGAACGGTTGCAAGGAGTTCACCACATTTGTCGCTTCGCAGCTCACTGGGGATACATCGTGTTCACCTGCTGTTGGGTTGGGAAATACCCTTTCTACTTCAGCTACTGTCTTCAGGTTGGCACTCTACACATTGCTACCACTGCCTGTTGGTCACATTGGGCGTCTCCTTTTGTTGAGTCTGCCACGTGACCTGAGGTTTCTTGCTGCATCCTATCACGTAGAGGAGGGTAGCACAAGCGTCTTGGGATGTTCATGGTTGGTCTCTGTCCACTTATATCTTGACATTCGTGCAGGCACTTCGTTGTTTCTCATAGATGTTGTCTATTTACTCATTTTGTTCTGGTTACTCTATTTTTTTTTTATGTAGGGATTTTGGAAGAATTAGAGACTATATGGTCATCATTCTTCCAGAATTCTAAATATTAAACACGTGTTTGTGATGGGGATTTGAAACCCCCGAGGGTGAGTGGCTTGCTTATGGTCATTTTTCTGGGATTAAAACGAAGGCAGGCCCCTCTCTTGACTATGGTGGCATATTTCTGCTACACATAAGGAACATTCTCTAGGTTCTAAGCCAGAATGCATGCTAATCACATTTCCAGTTTCAACCAATGAGCTGCTCAAGTAGAAATAAGATAGAAACCTTGATCCTGAGTAATTTTACAATCTGTAGAGAAGACAGATTGTGGACCGACCAATTTCAAATGTCATGAAAGAGAAAGCAGGACTTGGACCTGGGTCATGAATATGGAGGTCTTTCTTTTCCTTTTTTTAGATAAAGGACCCTGCGAAATTGACTGAAATGGCACTGACATCAAAATCATGAAGTCTATGACTATATGGCCATGTTTTCATTGCACAGCAAAATATGCCTTGAGTCAGTATGCCCATTGCCAGATATTCATTTTTCATTCTCTCTTAGGATTGGCTTGACCATAATATTCAAGTAGAGTGACTGTTGTCAAGTCAGTGTTCTCAGTGTACCCTAAAGCACATATCCCAAACTGTTTTATACCCAGATGTTTTTCCTGAACCATCTCATTCCACAAGGAGACATCTCTATCCTGTCTTGCTATGTGTCCACACCAGAGGATGCTCCCTGGGTGAGCTGACATGACAGTGTTCCTGTCCCCTTTAGATCTTTATCTTTCTTCCTCCCGTATCCAGGGGTCCATCCATCAACACATTTATTGAGGTTCTACTATATGCTAGGCACTGTGTTGGCTCTGGGGATAGAGCAGTGAACCAGACTCACCTATTAATTTTCCTCAAGGAATTTATATCACAGTGGTGAGGATGTATTTCTGAGCTGATTCTGAGCCAAATCAGTTGAGGCTGCCGTAACAGTCCTTGTCATATGACAGGAAATGACATCGTATCTGGAAGTTACCCTCAAGAAGAGGAAGAGGAAGTTCATAGAAGGTGTGAGGATGGTAAATAAGATATGCTGGGTGTGGGGACCGTAGATCTCAGGAGATTTCAAGGATGAAAGGAGGTAATTTGTTTTTTTTCCCCCCAAGGCTAAATTATACATCATTTGGGGTGTTCATTTTATTTTTATGATACAGACTGATTGCGTTTAAGGAAAGCAAATAATTAGAGCAGCATCATAAGTTAGAATGCTGCTAATGCCCTAGCTCTTGTGGTCTTGGATAACTTATTTAATCAACTATTTAAGCCAGAGTTCCCTTAGCAGTAAAATGAGGATAATGATGCCTTCCCTAGGTCAGAGTCAGAAAAGTCATATATGAAGGATATGAAGGGCCAGTCTGGTTTTATTACTTTTGTTATCGTTATGTTGCTTTGATGGTTAATTTTATGTGTCAGGCTGACTAGACCATGGGGTGCCCAGATATTTGGTCAAATATTATTCTGCATGCTTCTATGAGGGTGTTTTGGATGAGATTAACATTTATGTCAGTAGACTGAGTAAAGCAGATGGCTCCATGTCATGTGGGTGCGCCTCATCCAGTCAGCTGAAGGCCTGAATAGAGCAGAAAGGCTGAGTTCCCCTGCGTCAGAGAGAATTCCTCTTGCCTGCTTGACTTCAAACTGAGACGTCTGCTTCTTCCTGCCTTCAGACTCAAACTCAAGCATGGGCTCTTTCTGGGTCTGCAGCCTGCTGCCTTCAGACTGGAACACCACCATTCATTCTCCTGGGCCTCCAGCATACTGACTCACCCTGCAGATCTTGGAGCTTCTTGGGCTCCATAATTGTGTGAGCCAATTCCTTATGATAAGTAAATACACACACACACACACACACACACACACACACACACACACACACACCCTCCCTATCTGTTCTGATCCTCTGGAGAACCCTGACTAATACAGTTGCTAAGTGGATTCCTAGAATAAATGTTGTTTCCATAGGCTACACATGGAAAACGAATTCCAGAATCAGCTTTACAGCTAGACAGTGTCGCTGACCATCAATAGTGCGTGATATGCGTGGTGATGGCAGGTTCCTCTGTTTTGAAAGAAACCTCTCATTATCTGTCCAGTGCCTGAGAGTCCATCATTCACTCCATCAAGTATTCCAGCATCCTCTCTTAAAATGAGAATGTTTCTGGGAAAGGGAAGGGGTGTTGGCCCTTATGGCTAACCCCTTAGCTAAGAGTAACTCTGTGATGGGAAAACTGGGATGAGATGCAGCACCTGGAATAATTGGTTGCGGGCAGTCAGGGAAGGTACAGGCAGGTAGTGGACCAGGAGGTGGGAGCATGTCCTGTTCATTATTTGACCTTACAGTGGCTCAGGACCTGCCTGCCTCATGCTGGGACTCTGGCAATCTCCCGTGGGAGCTGCACGTGGTTCTCACCCTCTCCACTCCAGAGGATCTCCTGTTTGCCACCTTCCTGGGCACCATGCACCCTTGGCTCTTTGGCTTCCTTAGTAGCAGGGGAGGTAAATCTTGTCTTCAAGATCAGATTTGAATGCTTGAGGAGTGTTCTGCAAGGTATGCTTTCCCCAGCTTTTCCACAGACAAAAACAAGGCTTTTCATGAGCCGTCATTCCTGTTGAGTCCTGTATAGCTACAGAAAGTGTGAGAATGGATGAAACATGCCTGCCTGGCAGGGTCTTAAACATTTCAGCTGCCCTGAGATGTACCAAAGGTGTGTGGCAGAAGGTTAAAGAGTCAGCTGACTACCTGTTGTAAAGAGAAAGGGCTAAAAATAATATTCTTTTCTATCTCATGATATTGGTAAATGTGATATCTATATTTAGGAGTGGTGGAGAGAACTGGACTTATCCTGATAAATATTAGGGATGTTCATGAAAGAAGGGGGCATTGGAAAATATATGAACAGAGTCTAAGATGTGATATATACATTGATTTAAACCTCATGTGTCTTTGATGGTTAGGAGCAATTAGATCTATAGCACTCATGAACTCTATTCCCTGACCAGCCTTCACCAACCTGCTGTTTTTCTGACATTGTTTCCTTCAAACTCATCATAGTTTGTATGTCTTGCCATTTTGTTCATACACCTGTATGCCCAAAGCCAGAGTTCTCTTAGCAGTAAAATGGGGATAATGATGCCTACCCTAGGTGAGAGTCAGAAAAGTCATATACAAAGGATATGAAGGACCAGACTGGATTTATTTCTTTTGTTATTGTTATGTTGCTGTGATGGTTAATTTTGTGTCAGGTTGACTAGGCCATGGGGTGCCTAGATATTTGGTCAACTATTATTCTGCATGCTTCCATGAGGGTGTTGTGGATGAGAGTCACATTTATATCAGTAGACTGAGTTTCTTTGTTCTAAACAATAATAAATTTATTTGTTTATTCTTTATTCATTCATTCATTTATTTCTTTGTTCATTCATTCATTTGGAGCAAGGACACGGATCTGTCTCTTCTGCTAAAATTATGTTCCACGTACTTGGGGCTTATCCAAACTTATCCATGATGAATCTTCTGTACCTTACACTTAGTAGGGCTCAGAAAATGCATATTGAATGGACTTTGGCAGCAGGATGACCGGCATTTTCATTTTCAGCTCACCTGCTGACTGTGAAGCCTTGGTTAAATTAATTTAACATCCTTGAAACCTCATTTCCTCATTTGTAAAATGGGGGTGATCATAGTATTTACATGGCAGGATTATAAGGCATATGAAATGTAATAATGGATATAGAGTGCTCAGCCCAGTGAGAATAGAATACATTCTTAACCATTGTTCTCCATATGGCTGTTGTTCTACCTCTGATGCACAGCAGGCAATGCCAGATCCAATTTGGTTTAGCCCTCAACTGCTTCAGCTGTTCCTGTTGCATTTGGAACTGCAAAGAGAGGTAGAGTTTCATGAATAACTTGATAAAGGCTTATTTCTCATCAAAGGGAGAAACATACCTGATTAAAAGAGATCTGCGCCAGGTGTGGTGGCTCACACCTGTAATCCCAGCATGTTGGGAGGCTGAGGCGGGAGGATCATTTGAGGACAGGAGTTCGAGACCAGCCTGGCCAACATGGTGAAACCTCATCTCTACTAAAAAGACAAAAAATTAGCTGGATGTGGTGGTGGATACCTGTAATCCCAGCTACTCGGGAGGCTGAGGCAGGAGAATCACTTGAACCTGGGAGGCAGAGGTTGCAATGAGCTGAGATCGCACCACTGCACTTGAGCCTGGGTGACAGAGCAAAACTCCATCTCAGAAGAAAGAAAATAAAATAAGATCTGCCCCCAACCCACATTTTATCTTTAGTTTAAGGATTTCATTAGTTGTAAGTATTTGTGTAGAGGAACTTTACTATTTAAAAGTAAAAACCAAGCCAGGAGCGGTGGCTCATGTCTGTAATCCCAGCACTTTGGGAGGCAGAGGTGGGAGGATCACCTGAGGTCGGGAGTTCGAGACCAGCCTGACCAACATGAAGAAACCCTGTCTCTATTAAAAATACAAAATTAGCTGGGCATGGTGGCACATGCCTATTACCCCAGCTACTCAGGAGGCTGAGGCAGGAGAATCGCTTGAACCCAGGAGATGGAGGTTGTGGTGAGCAGAGATCACACCATTGCACTCCAATCTGGGCAACAAGCGTGAAACTCCGTCTCAAAAATAAATAAATAAATAAATAAAAATACAAATAATAAAAGTAAAAAACCAAAATCACTTTAGAAAGTTGTCTTCTTTTTTTAATAAGTTGAAACAACAACAACCAAAGTGCCTTTGATGCCTTCGTTTTTTAGTACTTAATAAATCATGGCACATAATTATGTTGATAAATTCCGACAGCCTAGTCAACTCCTCTTTCTCAATGCCAGCTTGGGATGACCCTGATAAATCGATCTTGACTTTCTAACTGCGTCGCTATCCTGCACGGGATCTGCCTCATTCCTCCATTGCAGTATGTTGGAGCAATACATCACCCAAGCTCTGCAGCCTGCGTCCATATCATTAGAGCAACAGCTGCTTCTGATAATGCATTAATGTAATACATCACAGAGCTGGGCGCCTGGCTGCTACATTACTCAAAAGCTCATCTGATAGGAAAGGGAAAAACCGAGTGTGCTTATAACTTGAAAAGTTGGGCTTTGTTGTATAATTACGGTTTACTATTGCTTGGCAGTTGAAACTTCAGGGTCCAGATTTTTCCCCTTTATAAGCTGTTTTCCCAGGCACCGCTGTTTGTGTTTCCTGAACCAGTCTATTCATCTTTCCTGTGTCCAGAAAGTTACTTTATCTGTGATCGGTTCTGGAGTAAAGGACGTCATGTCACAGTCTCTGCTCTTTCCCATATTTGAGGACCTCCTAGCATAATTTAAGCTCAGTGTCAATATGCTTAGCGTTGGAGTCGAGGTTCTACAATTTGCTGGTTGTGCTGCTTTGGGTAGAGGGGTAGAGCAGTTGTATAATTCAATGAGATATTGAATGGCAAGTGCTCAACATATAGTAATAAGTCAGTCAAAATAATTAATATTTATTATTATGTGGAAGGGTGCGGTGGCTCATGCCTGTAATCCCAGCACTTTGGAGGCTGAGGCAGGTGGATCACTTGAGGTCAGGAGTTCAAGACCAGCCTGGCCAACATACGGAAACTCCATCTCTGCTAATAATACAAAAATTAGCCAGATGTGGTGGCGTGCACATGTAGTCCCAGCCGCTTGGGAGGCTGAGGCAGGAGAACTGCTTGAACCTGGGAGACGGAGGTTGCACTGAGCCAAGATTGTACCACTGCACTCTAGCCTGGGCGACAGAGTGAGACTTGGTCTCTAAATAAATAAATAAATAAATAATAAAAATAAAAAAATTATTGGTATTTTCTAGCCCTCCACTTACCAAGTTAGGTATCCCAGGACTTGGTTAGTAGCAAGTAGCATACAGCAAACAACAGTAGCAACAACAGAGTTCTGTGAGCACATGAGTTAGGAAAACATCAGGAAGAAAAGCTCACAGAGACTTGTTTATGGCAGGACTTAGTCTCTAAAATGCTAAATTATGTGTGTTCTAGAGAAGACTGGAATAAATGCTAATTACCAAACTATTTGGCCTTAGAACCTCTTTTATTCTAGGGTGGCATGGTAGAGAGAGATGTTCGTTAGAATACCATTAGGAAAGAAATTCCAGGGTAGTCCAATTCCCTTAGGAATTCTAAGGTATTCTAAGGAACATCATGGTCTCTATCCTGCCATCCTTGAAAACAATATTTGAGGCCAGGCACGGTGGCTCATGCCTGCAGTCCCAGGACTTTGGGAGGCCGAGGTGGACAGATCACTTGAGGTCAGGAGTTTGAGACCAGCCTGGCCAGTGTGGTGAAACCTTGTTTCTACTAAAACCACAAAAATTCGCTCAGTGCAGTGGCACATGCCTGTAATCCCAGCTACTTGGGAGGCTGAGCCAGGAGAGTTCCTTAAACTTGGGAGGTGGAGGTTGCAGTGAGCCAAGATCATGCCACTGTACTTCACCCTGGGCAACAGAGCGAGATTCTGTCTATCAGTGTATCAGTAAGGTCTTGCTAAGGGTGATAAAGTGAATTAGATGTGGAACAAGGTTAGAAGTGTAGGTTCCTCTCTGCTTCCGCCTGCACTTCTCAAAGTCTGATCTTTGATACTTCTCTCCCAGCATCACCTGGGGAGGGGATGGGTAGGAACACAGATCACAGACACAGGGCATCAGAATCTCCTGTCTCAGAGCCCAGGAATCTGCATGGTGACAAATCTTTCGGGTAATTTTCTAGTAAGCTAAATTCCAGAAACCACTGGACTGGACCACACATCTCTGTAGCTGTATTGTGTAGGCAGAACTGAGCTTGCTGCTCCTTCCAAAAACTCTGGTGACTTTGGAAAAATGGTTGATGATGGCTCCTCACCACCTCTCTGCCTGCCCCATGACCCTGAAGGAGTTCTGTGTCTCAGGAGAATGCTGGAGGCCTTCATGGGCTTTCACAGGCCAGCCCGTCATGCAGAGTCTCTCCAGAGACTGCTCCCTGCCCTCCTTGGTCATTGTGGGAGTTATGTGTCCCTGCGACCCCTGGTAATGCTCCTCCAGGGAAACCTGTGTGTGTGGTGCTGGGGAGATTAGTTTGAAATGGAGAGACACGTACTCGGGGCCTTGCCAAGTCACTCTGGAGAGAGCATGGTGATGCTTCGGTTTCCATGGAAACCAGGTGACTGTAAGCTCACCTTTGGCCCTGAAAACAGCCTCCAGCTTCTGGGAACAACTGCAAGGCTGCTGCTTACTATGAGAGGGGAGAACACCAACGGAGAAGAGAAAACCAACTGCTGATTGGGAAATAGGCTCAGCTGTCTGTTTCGAACTGCAAGAAAAGTTAGAAGAGTGCTCCAATCCAAAGATACAGAAGGTCAGGCAGGACCACCAGCCAACACAGGCAGATGTGGGGCAGGCAACTACCCCACTGTCCTGATCTGTATTGACAGACACCACCATCAAGGTGGCTCCCTTCTCTAGGTTTTCTACTCAAAAAGCCTTTTTTGGCTTTTTGAGTCGAAATTTATGAACATCACAGGCTTTGACAGTTTTTTTTGACTGTTGCTTTATTCCCTGCTGAAATTGATATTTCATGATATCCAGATATTGCCATGCTGGCTTCAATTCCCACTTTGTGTGTGTTCTTCCTCTTTCTCATATGTGAGCAGCTATGGACAGCACCGCGCCCCTAATTTTTTGAAGTAAGCTTTCCAAAGTGGAAGGATTGCTTGCAGGCCAGGAGTTCAAGACCAGGCTGGGCATCCTAGGGAGAGTTCTGTCTCTTCCAAAAAAAAAAAAAAAAAAAAAATGGAAAAGAAAAGCCAGGTGTGGTAGTGCATGCCTATATTCCCAAATACTCAGGAGGCTGAGGTGGAAGGATCACTTGCACCCTGGAATTGGAGGCTGCAGTGAGCTATGATCACACCACTGCACTCCAGCCTGGGTGACAGAGTGAGGCCCCATTTCTTAAAAAATAAAAAGTAAAAAAATTAAGCTTTGTGTTTGGGGATAATTTTGGATTTGCAGAAATGTTTCCAAGTTAGTACAGAGAGTTCCTGTATACCCTACATATGGTTTTCCCCACTGATAACATCGTCCATCAACAGGGTAGGTTTGTTGCATTGAAGGGACGAGCATTGCTATATTACTATTAAGGCCACATTCTATTAAGATCTCACTGGTGTTTCCATTAATGACCTGTTTCTATTCCGAATCCAATCCCAGGCACCACATTGCATTTAGTTGTCCCCTTTCCCTAATCTCCTCTGTTCTGTGAAAAAGACTCAGAGTGTCAAAGTGTTTTTGTTTGTTTGTTTGTTTGTTGTTTTAAATGATGACAGCATTGAGGGGTACCAGTCCGACGTCCTGTACATCCAGTCTGGGTTTGGCTGATGTGTTTCTCATGATTAGCCTGGGGTTTGGAGTTTTGGGGAACAACACTGCAGAAGTGAAATGCTCTTCTCATCATATACCGAGAGCTACACCCCCGATACTGTTCATCACGGTGCCCACTTTGGTGGGCTGAGGGGGTGGCTGCCAGCTTCTCCACTGTGAAGTCACTGTGTTTCCCATTCCACGCTGTATTCTTTGTTACTGAGTTAGCGAATTATGGTGCTAAGAAAGTTACTAGGCCTAGGCCCCTCTCACCTTCTCCTCCATTTTTGCAGAACCATGGACAATGGTTTAACTGAAAATGGGAATGAGCGTTCCTTAAATGAGACAGCTGCTTTCTCTTGGGGCAGAAATGATTGGCATAAAAGCTTCCAGTTAAAACTCCCTTACCTGTCTGAGGCGAGCTCCAAGGATGCCCCTGCTCGCCCGGTTGTTGCAGTAAGAGTAAACCCTAGCACGTTTCTGGAATGGAGGATTTTTTCTTGATCTGATAAACGTGAGAGGTATCATTTGTTGCAGTGATGTGAAATGTATGTTTCTGGGAATGAATGGGAGACTCAGATTGTAATGTAGCCCTCTTGACAACCACAGCCAGCAGTCAAAATTTGTTATTTTGTTATTTCCTTCTTTTTATCTCAAGAGAGGAAACATTCATTCATTGTGATTAGTGACTGTTGAGGGGCTTAACACCATAATAACTAATTCACTGAGCATTTATTATGTGATGTGAGGATAGTTTATCTGTATTGCCCTCATGTAATCTTTACATTCTCTCAGTTAGGTTTCACCATGTAGAAATTAAAATGCAGCTGGCTGGGCATGGTGGCTCAGGCCTCTAATCTCAGCACTTCGGGAGTACGACGCAGATGGATTGCGAGGTCAAGAGATCAAGACCATCCTGGTCAACATGGTGAAACCCCATCTCTACTAAAAATACAAAAATTAGCCAGGCGTGGTGGTGTGCGCCTGTAGTCCCAGCTGCTCAGGAGGCTGAGTTAGGAGAATCGCTTGAACCCTGGAGGCAGAGGTTGCAGTGAGCCGAGATCGTATCACTGCACTCCAGCCTGGCAACAGAGTGAGACCCTGACTCAAAGAAAGAAAGAAATTAAAATGTATTTAAGGGGCAGGAGGTTAAATTACTTCCCCGTGGTCACTCACACAGGTAGCACGTGGCAGAGCTGGGATTTGAAGCCAGACAGTCTGACACCAGAGTCCAGACTCTTGCCTGCAGAAACTGCTGTGCTCGGGAATTTGATCAAAGGGTTCCTGAAAAGTCTTCCAGTCAGCTCCACCCTCCTCCCTCTCTCTAGGAACTTAGGCTCCTTTCTGCCAACAGCCTTTCTCTGGAAGGCAGGAAACTGCAATCCTAGCTATCATAAACAATTCTGTTTATTTAGCTTGGGGCATAAAGGTCAAGTGTTAAAATGCTTTAATGTCTCCTACCACTGTTTGCATCTCCCTTGGCTAAGTGATTGCCATCTCCAAATCGACTCCTTCCCTCCAGCAGGATCTTGTGACCAGGCCACAGCTTGCAGAGAGAGCAGGAAGCGGCAGAAAGGTGCAGATGGTAATGACCTCCCAGGCAGGTAGGACTGGTCGTGGTGAGTTCGGCGGGGAGGAAAGTGCAGATAGCATCAGTGGGATGGGAAGCTTCAGGGTGTCTCAGAATCCTGCAGGAGGCTGAATTCTCACTCTGGCCCCGGGCAGACAGCAGACCTGAGAGCTGTTCACAGTTTTCATCGGCTCCCTGTGGGACAATGAGCAGTGATCCTCCGCATTCTCAGAAGTTAAGTAGAGAAAATTGGACTTCTTGAGTATTTCCCAGAGTTGAGGGGTCTGCTTGGTGACTTTGGAAGGGATTTGTGATAATTTTAGGTAAGACACAGACCAGGCATTAGACAACATTAATTAATATCATGAGGAGGTTTCATTCCCTCTTAGTGCTTCTGGTGGCCTGAAAGAGGACATAGCAGGTAGGTGTGTGTGTGCCTGTGAATGTGTGTGTTTAATGCCTCTTAAATCTTTCTAATGTCCCCTCTTAGCACCAGAGGGAGTAGACCTCAGGCTCAGACGCTTTGTCGGGCAACCTTCTGGCCCTGCAATTTCACATGGGTTTGTTTACACTAGGCTTGCTTTTTATAACTACCTTCTATGTGCCGCAAATAGGGTTTCCATTTCTGGAAGTGATGTGGAGTTTCAGAAGGCGGAGTGTGATCTGCAGACCTGCAGCCTGCGTCCCTGGGAGCTCCTTGGAAATGCGAATTAGACTCCACCCCAGACTACATTCCTGTTGACAGGATGCTCAGTGTTTCCTACACCTTTGATATCAGTTTGGGAACTACTGATACAGATTTCCCTTTTTAGCATCAATAATTAAGTAAAAGAAATTGGCTGATTTAGGGAAACATATGATTAAATAATGGAACAGGCTGTGAGCCTTGGCGGCAGCAATGTGAAGGGTCAACAGGAAAGACAGGGGTTGGAGAAGGGCTGGGCTGGATCTTTGGGGTATTATGGAGAGCTGGCATCTACAAAGTTTCTGGAGCCCTAGCCCCTGGGGACACAGGCTCTGCAGGTCTGGGTTGATGGTCTAGAATCTGTATTTGGAAAAACAAACTTCCCAGATAATGCTAATATTTAATGAGGCATGGAAACTATTGGATTAGATTATTTATTTCCTCCTGAAGTTGTGTGGTGTTTTATTTTATTTTATTTTATTATTTTATTTTTGAGATGGAGTCTCATTCTGTCACCCAGGCTGGACGGAAGTGACGCCATCTCAGCTCACTGCAGCTTCCGCCTCCCAGGCTCAGGTGATTCTCCTGCTTCACCCTCATGAGTAGCTGGGATTATAGGTGCCCACTATCAGGCTGGGCTAATTTTTATATTTTTAGTAGAGATGGGGTTTCACCATGTTGGCCAGTCTGGTCTCGAACTCCTGACCTCAAGTGATCCATGCGCCTCACCCTACCAAATTACTGGGATAATAGGTGTGAGCCACTGCGCCCGGCCGTGTGATGTTTTAAAACGGTGGTCCTCAACTAGATTCCCCTGAACGGACGTTTGGCAATGTGCATGGGATGTTTTTGGTTGTCAGAATAGGGGAGCTGCTATTTGTGTTTAGCGGGTGGAGGCCAGGAAGGCCGGTAAACATCCCATAGTGCACCCCCTCACCACAAAGAACTTTGCAGTCCCAAAGGTCAGTGGTGCCAAGAATGAAAAACCCTTATCAAAAGGGTGTTTCTGTTATCCAAGGAGTCTTTGTGCAGATTGAGGAGTCTGTCAAAAGGCCAGGACACATATCTGCTCCACACTCGGCAGTTGCCATCTCATGGGGCACAGAGCCAGAAGCCTTATAATGGCCTGTCAGCTTCTGTGGCATGTGGTCCCATTGACCCTCTGACTGCGTCACACCCTACTGCCTTCACCTAAGCATGCTTAGAACCAGCTACATTGCCACCAAGTTGTTTCTGGAATAGTCCAGGGATGTTCCCACCATAGGGCCTTTGCACCTGAATTTTTTTTTTTTTTTTGAGATGGAGTCTCGCTCTGTTGCCCAGGCTGGAGTGCAGTGGCGCGATCTTGGCTCACTGCAACCTCCGTCTTCTGTGTTCAAGCAGTTCTCCCTTCCTCAGCCTTCCAAGTAGCTGGGATTACAGGCACCCACCACCGCACCCAGCTAATTTTTGTATTTTTTAGTAGAGAAGGGGTTTCACCATGTTGGTCAGGCTGGTCTTGAACTCCTGACCTCAGGTGATCCGCCTTCCCCAACCTCCCAAAGTGCTGGGATTACAGGCATGAGCCACTGCACCCAGCCTGCACATGATTTTTTAAAAGCCCTCTCATACCTAGAATGCTCATCCATATGGGCTCTATCCATTTTCTTCAAGTGGGCTCTTGCTGAAATCTCATCTCACCACTGATGACGTCTGACCATCTTGACTAATAAGCAGCCCCCTTTTCATCTCTTTCTCCTTACTGTGCTGTGTTTTCCTTACAGGACTTACTAGAAATAGATGTTTACTTCCCGTTTCTCTCTATTAGAATGTAAATACCAGGAATGTGGAGACTTTGCTGTGTTCACTATTATATCTGTTATGTCTCAAGATGTAGTAGTGTCTGGCAGATGAATGCTTTAATGAATCATGAGTGAATGAATGGGTGAGTACATGAACACCTAAGTTATAGTCCCAGATGTACCATTGTCCAGTAACCACTCCCTCTTTGCCTCAGTTTCCTCCTCTGTCAGATAAGAGGGTCACACAGACCACCTGTGAGTCATCCCAGCTCTGATGTCTGCAACTGTGATTCAAGAGTGAGTGCGACTTCGCTTCTCACCTGCATCCCTGTCTCTCCAATTAACTCCCTGCATTCTCCCAGCTCTGCGTCCCTGCCCCCCATTACCCCAGATGCCTCCTGTCAGAGCTGAGAGGCCACGGGGAATTAGGGATGTCAGAAATCCTCAGAAAGTGGCAGATCCATTGTGTGCACCACTGAATTGGGTAATTAGGGAGGGTGGCACTTCAGTCGTTTTAAAAGCTTAGTGGGTGGGGAGAAAAAATATTCCCTGACAGCTCCTGCACATCCACTTAGACGTGGAGCTTCTCCGCGGACAAATCTAGTTTTGTCACTGAATGGTGCTTTATCAGTCTCCCAAGGAATATGTGAAGGAAAGGAGATAAGGGCTGGGGCCCTGGCACTGACTCATGGACGCTTACAGTGAAGAGAGGGATAGGTGGGGTAGGCGGGGAAAAGCCCCACAGCCCAGTTTGGGGATCACCACTCTGTGGTGCAGGAAATGCTAGCACCCTGGGCAGGAGGATGGCTCCATAAGCTCAGGTGCTCAGAAAGCGTGGTCCTTGTTCTTTGAAACCAACTTCATTTCTGACCCTCATTGTTGTTCTGTAACTCAGCCTCCATCCTGCTTGGGGCTTCCTCATACCCAAGAGAGCATCGAGTTGGAATTAGATTGGATTTGATTGTTTCTTCCACTCCTGGAGTCATGAGTATCCTGAACAGTGATTCTTAACAGGGCCAGGCTGTCGGGGGTGTCAGGTCTGGGTGTACAGGCATTCTTCCCTCCCTCCTTCCCTCCCTTCCTTCCTTCCTTCCTTCCTTCCTTCCTTCCTTCCTTCCTTCCTTCCTTCCTTCTTTCCTTCCCTTCCCCCTCCCCTCTTCCTCCTCTCCATCCTCGTGTTTCTCCTCCCCCTCCTCTCCCTACTTCTCCTCCTCCCCCTTCTCTTCTTCCTCCTCCCCTTCCTCCTCTTCCTCCTCTTGTTCTTCTCCTTCCTCTTCCTCCTTCTTCTTCCTCTTCTTCCTCCTCTGCCCCCTCCTGCTCCCTCCCACTCCCCCTCCTCCTCCCTCCCACTTCTCCTTCTCCTCCTCCTCCCCTCCTTCCCCTCCCTCTTCTTCTTCTCCTCCTCTTCCTCCTCATGGAACCAGGGGCAATAAAAGTCCCTATTTCTTTTCTGCTGCCTAAATACACATTACCTCTCTCCATATTCGGGCTTGTGCTTTTAGAGACAAAGGACAGGTGAGAAAGTCTTTGCAGTAACCGACTTTTCCAAAGCAATGAACTACTTGAGTAGAGGAAGCAAAGAAGGAAAACTGCAGGGAGAAGAGGAACGCATCAATTAATTTACCAAATCGTTATCCAGCCATAGTTATCCCAGTAAACTGTCATGTCCTGAGCATTCTCTGTGTGGCAGCTGCTATGCAAAAGGTTTCATTGGCAGGAATTACCTAACCCTTGGAACAATCTTATGAGAGAATAATAACTGCACATTAGGGTATTATCTTACTACGGGTCTGCACGGGGTTAAGTGCTTTACCTGTACAGGCATAGCTCTCTTAACAATGGGGACACATTCTGAGAAGTGCGTCGTTGGGGAATTTTGTCATTATGGGAACATCACAGAGGGCACTTAACACAAACCTAGTTGGTATAACCTCCTACACACCTAGGCAGTATGTTCTGGCCTTTTGTTCCTAGGCTATAAACTTATATGGCATTTTTCTGTACTGAATACTGTAGGCCGTTGGAACACAGTGGTCACATTTGTGAATCAAAACACACCTAAACATAGAAAAGGTACAGTAAAAAGACAGAATAAAAATGGTACACCTGTATAGGGCAACTCCATTATAATCTTCTTTTTTTTTTTTTTTTTTTTTAGATGCAGAGTCTCACTCTGTTGCCCAGGCTGGAGTGCAGTGGCGCGATCTTGGCTCACTGCAACCTCCGCCTCCCGGGTTCACACCCTTCTCCTGCCTCAGCCTCCCAAGTAACCGGGACTACAGGTGCCTGCCACCATCCCCAGCTAATTTATTTATGTATTTATGTATTTATTTATTTATTTTTAGTAGAGATGGGGTTTCACCATGTTAGCCAGGATGGTCTCGATCTCCTGACCTCGCGATCCATCTGCCTCGGCCTCCCTAAGTGCTGGGATTATAGGCGTGAGTCACCATGCGCAGCCAACTCCATTATAATCTTATGGGGCCATTGTCATGGATGCCATCCATCCTTGGAGAGAAACTCATTCTGCAGTTCAGGAGTGTATTAATTCAGTCCCTTCTCTCCACAATCCTGTAAGGTATAATAGTTGCTATTATGATTCCCATTTTACAGATGAAGAAATGGGGCACAGAGGAATTAAGCGATGGGCCCAAAGCCACAGAAGCTGGTATTAGGTTGGGGCAAGAGTAATTGCAGCTTTTGCAAACATAAAGGCAAAAACCGGAATTACTTTTGCACCCATCTAATGGCAGAGGGAAAGTTCAAACCCAGGCAGCCTGCTCCAAGGCTAGAAGCCAGGTCTGCCCCGGCAGCCCCCAGGGGAGGGAGAGCACCTGCCTTTTCTGGGACATTCCTAGTAGTACTCTCCCTCCGTCTTGCCATTTGGGAAGCTGTGACTTTTAGGCAGTTGCACACGCATGGTACCTGGAGGCAGGCTGTCCCCAAAGACAAGAATCCAGTGCATCCTCAGCGCCCTGCGGTGGTGTGATGGAGAAAATAAAACATCTGGCTGCCTCGGGGGGCGGGTGCACGGAAAGGCCAGGTGCTCTACAACCCAAGCAATAATGGCTTGGCCATCACACTTACGTTTGAGAAGAACGAGGCCAAGGCAAACCAGAGCTACTTTTCGTCTTTTCATATGGACTTAGGAATTCATTAGTATCCACTCGTATGCCATCTAGAGAGACATTTATTTTATAGAAACAATATCACCTTTTTGGGTACCCAAAATTCCTCTTTATTTTCTGTTGATTTTTTTTCTTTACTTTTTTTTTTTTTTTTTTTTTTTTTGAGAAAGGGTCTCGCTCTTGTTACCCAGGCTGGGTGCAGTGGTGTAATCTTGGCTCACTGCAATCTCTGCCTCCCAGGTTCAAGCGATTCTCCTGCCTCAGCCTCCCAGGTAGCTGGGTTTACAGGCATACACCACCCCACCCAGCTAATTTTTGTATTTTTAGTAGAGATGGGGTTTCACCAAGTTGCTCAGGCTCATTTCAAACTCCTGACCTCAGGCGATCTACCCGCCCGAGCCTCCCAAAGTGCTGGGATTAGAGGCGTGAGCCATCGCGCCCAGACTGTTGAAATTTTTATTGAGACAATTGTACATTCACATGCAGTTCTAATCAGAAACTATGTACACTTTACCCAGTTTCTCCCAATGTCAACATTTTGCAAAACTATAGTACAATATCTTAAGATATTGAGTCATTCCATTACTGTAAGTGTCCCTTTCATACGCACATTCACCTCCCTCTCACCCCTGCCTCCTGTTACCCGTGTTACCACTGATGCGTTGCCTGTATCTAAAATGTTGTCATTTCTAAAATGTTATATACATAGAATCACATAGTAGGCAGTCTTTTAGGATGGGCTTTTTTTCACTTAGCATAATTCCCTGAAGATTCTCCCAAGTTGTATGTGTCAATATTTCACTCCCTTTCATTGCTGAATAGTATCCCGTGGTCTGAATATACACAGTTGCACCGTTCATTTGTTGAAGGACAACTGGGTTGTTTTGGGGTACTGTGGGTGAAGTTGCTGTAAACATTGGTGTACAGGGTTTTGTGTGAACATAAAGTTTTAATTTCTTCAGGGCAGTTGCCGAAGCGTACAACTGCGGGATCGTATGGTAATTGGATGTTTAGTTTGTGAGTCGCTGATACACTGTTTCCTAGAGTGGCTGTGAGGTTTTACATTCCTAGTGGCATTGTATGAACAATCCAGTTTATTTGCTTTTGGGATTGTCATTATGGTTTTTAATTTTTTGTTATTCTTACAGGTTATAGTGATATTGCCTTTTGAATTTATAGTTCATTCCCTGATGGCTAATGATGTTGAATACCTTCTTATGTTCTCATTTACCACCTGCATCTACTTTTTGTTGAATTGTTTGTTCACGTATTTTGCCTCCTGTCTAATTGGATTGGTTTTTTTCTTTGTTTATTACTGAGTTTTGAAAGTTATTTATATATCCTGGATATTATTCTTTCGTTATTGTAGGGTATGTGGTTTACAAATATTTTCCCCCAGCTGTAGCTTGTCTCCTCATCTTGTTTCCAGGATCTTCTGCAGAGCGAAGGTTTTTAGTTTTGATGAGGTCCAATTTACCCATTTTTAAAAATGGATCATGTTTTGGCCTGAAACCTCTTTGCCTAGCCCTAGATCTATCATTTTCTTTTATATTTTTCAAAACATTTTATAGTTTTACGTTTTACACTTAAGGTTGTGATCTATTCTGTTATAAAAATCGTAAGTGGGGCACAGGGGCGTGTGGGCATGTGTCTGTTTTTCTAGGTACTCGGGAAGCAGAGGCAGGGGAATCACTTGAGGCCAGGAGTTCGAGGCTGTAGTGCAGTATCATCATTCCTATGAGTAGCCACCATAGTGCAGCCCAGGCAACATAGCAAGACCCCATTTCCAGCTCTCTTTTTTAAACGTAATGTTTAGTTTGAGGTTTATCTTTTTTGTTTTTGGCTTATAAATGTCCAGTTTTAACAACACCATTTACTGAAAACTATAGCTAATTTTTTAACTCTTACTCTATCCCTGACACCCAGCTAAGCACTTTTCGATAGCATTTTATATAATCCCTGAAGTTACACTGTGACGTGGGAACTGTATTCCAAGTTTTCTAGATGCAGAGAGTGAAGATCAGAGAGGTCGCTTGATTTTCCTGAGGCCACACAGCCAGAGGCAAGCTGCAAATCTCTGCCTGGCTCTAGCCCACAGTCCTTCACCAGCTCTAGTTTGATTTCTGAGTGACTGTCTCTACATACATGTGCTCCCCACATCATGGCAGAAAATTCAGACCCAATTCAATTCGCATTCTATCTTGGGACTTCTCTTTGGGCTGTAACTAAATCAGATTTTCAGGAGGTGCAAGTGTAATATAATATGAAATATCTGTTCATCATTTAACTCAGGGAAGTCTTTTCCCCCTCACTAATATCCATGATAAAGCATATGCAAATGTCTGTAATTGAACATAATTAAAATAATGAGAGTTGAAAGAATGTGATATTCAAAATAAATGCAATAAGGAGTTGGACACAGCCATTATCCTAATTCAAAGTGATTACTTTATGATTACATTATCAGAGCCTCTAATATTTCTGTCTTTAATATAATTTTATTTACTTTCGGGAGGCAGGTGCTCTCTGATTGGGATGAATTCCTGTCTTAGGTCTGGTTACCACTACTTCGTCTAAGTTCCCAGAGGAAGGAGGGTGAGATTTTGATCAGAGCCATCTGCTGTTACCCTCTTCCTGCCACCAGCCTCCACTGGGACAACTGAGTGCTGTGACATGGACAGCCTCGTATCCTGTGAGCACATCCAAGACCTGCCTGATCATGAGTGAGCTGGAGGAATTAAAGGCCAGGGGTTGCATCCCAGAAAGTGCCTGTCAGGGTGACATCCTTGTGGATCAGTAATCTGAGTGATTCAGAGAGATTTTCTTTCCCTGCCCTTTCTCAATTTTGTTTTTTAAATATAAAATTCAGCTTAAATGCATAGTCATAGTTAACCGAGACTCAGAGAGTATGAATCACAGCTCCTTGGCAGGTAGGAAAGTATATGTAGCGCAATATAGAGAACATTGCTCTGGCTTTAGGTGGGCGTGGTTCAAACCCTCCCTCTGCCCTGCATCTGCTGTGTGACCTTGGGTGAATTGCTTACCCTCTCTGGATTCCAAATTGCTTTTCTTTAAATGGTAAGATAAAAAATTACAAGCCAGGCGCGGTGGCTCACGCCTGTAATCCCAGTACTTTGGGAGGCTGAGGAGGGCAGATCACGAGGTCAGGAGATGGAGACCATCCTGGCTAACATGGTGAAGCCCCGTCTCTACTAAAAAAAAATACAAAAAATTAGCCGGGTGTGGTCCCAGCTACTCGGGAGCTGGGAGTCCCAGCTACTCGGAAGGCTGAGCCAGGAGAATGGCATGAACCCGGGAGGTGGAGTTTGCAGTGAGTCGAGATGGTGCCACTGCACTGCCACTGCACTCCAGCCTGGGTGAGAGAGCAAGACTCTGTCTCAAAAAACAAAACAAAACAAAAAAGCAAAAAATTACAGGGGGTTTCCCTATAAAATGAGAAAATATGCAGGAAGAACTTAGCATGAAAAGATGCTCAACAATGTTGAATGCGGAATGTCACAGGAAATGCAGGCAATTTTTAATGTTGTATTCAAAGTTAGTCGCTATAAGAGATAGGATTTAGGGGGAAGAACCTGAGAGTGTGGGCTGTGGATTCAGCAAGGGCTTGCCGACCTAGAATGGGTGCTGGTGATGTGGGTGGGGACAGAAGACCTCTGCCATGCTTTTCTGCCCTTCACCTCCAATCAATAAAGGGCGGTGGCTTCCAGACTTGACCTTAAATTTCTCTGGGGGTGGGGGAGATGATCTCACTCATTTGTCTCGCTTCTGGGCTCTGTAGCTTATCTTGGTCATGAGAATGATCCTGTGCTAAGTCACCCAGGTAGAGGTTGACACCCACCAATCTCTTTATAAGAAATGAGGAACTAGTAACACCCACGAACACACACACACACGCCCCACCCCTGTTTTATAACAGGAGCAACCACCCAGGATGGTCTGAGGCTAAATCCAGAAGAAGCCAGTGAGATTTTGTGTTACCTTCCTTGGAGAATCTCCTCACACCAGCCTTTTTGTTTTTTAGTTAGAGACTGGTTCTCCCTCTGTTGCCCAGGCTGGAGTGGCGCTATCATTGTTCAGTGCAGCCTCATACTCCTAGGTTCAAGCAATCCTCACTCCTCAGCCTCTGGAGTAGCTGGGACTGTAGGCATGTGCCACCATACCTGGGTAATTTTTTAACTTTTTTATGGAGATAGGGTCTCACTTTGTGGCTCAGGCTGGTTTGGAACTCCTGGGCTCTTCAAGTGATCCTCCCACTTTGGCCTCCCAAATTGCTGGGATTACAGGCATGAGCCCACTGTACCCAGCCCATAAAGGCATATATGAAGATTTCCACTGGCCATAATGGAAAGAATCAGCTGGCCTTGGGCAATGAACGATAACAACATTATATACCATAGGCTGAGAACTGGACAAAGTATTTCAATTACATGTTATGACCAAATTTATTCACGTTCGAGGATCCCCAGCCTCTATACTTAATACCTAGATTCTGGCTGGACCTATTGCATTTCTTTCTCTTTTCTGCCCTCCCAAGGCATTTCTGCTACAGCCTGACTGGTTCTGTGGGCTGTAAAAATAGGAGGACAAGGAGATGGACAAGCCCATGGACTGCAGCTTTTTCAGAGAGAGGCCTGGAAAAATAGTTGCTGTGTATGGGGAAAGTGGGTGGGAGGGAGGCTTGTAAAGAGGTAGTGAATGTGGGCCAGGCACGGTGGCTCACGCCTGTAATCCCAACACTTCGGGAAGCTGAGGCGGGCAGATCACTGGAGGTCAGGAGTTCGAGACCAGCCCCAGCCTGGCCAACTTGAGGAAAATCCATCTCTACTAAAAATACAAAAATTAGCTGGGTGTGGTGGTGCATGCCTGTAGTTCCATCTACGTGGGAGGCTGAGGCAGGAGACTCACTTGAACCCGGGAGGCAGAGGCTGCAGTGAGATGAGATCACACCACTGAACTCAAGCCTGGGCCACAAGGGTGAGAATCTGTCAGAGAAAAAAAAAAAAAAAAAAGGAGTACATTTGGTTATGCCTCCCATCAAGATTCTCATGAAATAAAAAATTTTTTAAATGGGAAATTCTCATGAAACAAAGAAACTGAGTTTATTCTGAAAGCATTCTTTGTGTGCTTGGCTCCCCTTGCCTCTGTTATTAGAGTTGGACCGTTTGGGGGATGACTGTAGGGTTATATACAATGCATTGTATTCAGTTGACCCTCATGGCAATCCCACTATGTGGATTTTCGTATTTCCCATTTGCAGAGGAGCACCAAAGCTCTAGAACAAGACCACACAGGCAGGAAATGGAAGCCCATGACTGTAATATAAGTCTCCCAGGTCTAATTGCACCCTTTCCCTTCCTTTCCCTTGCAAACGGGTAGCTACAGCTCACAGTTAGTGAGCAGAGCAGAGCGCCATGGGCTGTGAACACGTAGAAAGAATTAAAGAATCATCATCACTGCAGCTTTGTGCTGGGAAATGGCAATTAGCCTCTAGTTTGTTTGGATTAATATCTCTGGAGACCTTTACTGAAGTATTATTTATTGATAAGGAACATGCATCGTGGCTGGATAGGAGCTGGGAGATCTGTACTCAATGATCGCAGTGGAGCAATTGCACAAGGAGAAACTCCTCATCCAAAAGATGCCATTTGGTTTGGGAAATTATTAGATAGTTTCTGCTTTTTTTTTTTTTTCTTTTTTTTGGAAGTTCTATAACTTCTGTGGGGAAGTTTGCTCTGTGAGTTGAGCCTGCCTTAGGTGCTAAACAGACCCGGGAAAATCCCAGCCCTGCCAATAATCAACAATGTTGCCTGGGGTTAAGACTTCTAACGTCCTTCAGCCTTAGCATGTAGCTGGGTGCAGGGCTGGGAAATTGGATATGGTGTATCTGATGCTCTAGCACCTGAGCAATGGAAGGCGTTTAAAAGCAACCATTCTCACCATCACAGTTTTAAAACATTTGAACACTTGTTAACTTGAATTGCTGTGCACACACAGGCTAGAGAGAATCAGGTAGTGAGAAAAAAATACAGAGATTTGTAAAACTGCACATACATTTTACACAAAGTTATGGGTTGAGCATTAATGTAAGGAGAGCTGAACTGTAAAAATCCTTCACCAAATTGTGATCTTTAGGAATTGAATCAGACTACATTTACCTTGACATAAAATATCAAAAATTCTTAAGGGAAAAAAAAGAGAAAAGAAGTAAAATAAAAAATGAGGAAAATAACTTCCTTCTTCAAAGAACAAAGAGTTTTCAAGTTCTTTAGAAGATTGTTTATGTGAGAATGATGCAGCCGCAGTGTGGATTGCAATGGACAGGAAAAAAGGTTAACATTGCTTAGGCAGCTCTGTTCAACAAAAGCTACTTCAGTAACTGACTCAAATTTTATCTATTCATTAAAGTGAGGCGAATGGATAACCGTTTCTTAGCCATCACTCAGTTCTGTGTAGAATGAAAATGCATAAGACTGAATTCCTTTCGACGGTATCCCCCAACTTAGATCTTGCAGGTTTTACCTGTGACTGGTGTGAGTCACCGAGCCTTCGTGTGTGTGTGTGCGTGTATGTGTGTGTGCTTTTGTGTGTGTTGGGGAGTTTGTGGTTGCTTCTCTAGGAATCCAATGAGAAACTAATATTTTCTGACAGGAGACACTATTAAGATTTGTGGCCAGGCGTGGTGGCTCATTTCTGTAATCCCAGCACTTTGGGATGCCAAGGTGGGTGGATCACCTGAGGTCAGTAGTTTAAGACCGGCCTGGCCAACATGGTGAAACCTTGTCTCTGCTTAAAATACAAAAATTAGCTGGGCATGGTGGCAGGCACCTATAATCCCAGCTATTCTGGAGGCTGATACAGGAGAATTGCTTGAACCTGGGAGGTGGAAGAGGTTGCAGTGAGCCAAGATCATGCCACTGCACTCCAGCCTGGGCGTCAGAGTAAGACTGTCTCAAAAAAAAGAAAAAAAAGATTTGCATGACAGTGGCAGACATCTGCTGACTTGAGTCAGTAGTAGGACATGGCAGCTCCAGGCTGGGGGACCCTGGGCTTCAGCCTGATCTTCCTCTTTGCTTACCCAAAGGCCCTCTCAAATCCACAAGGACCGTCCTGTCTAAGACTGAAACAGATACGGAACATGCCATGCCCTCAAGGTTGAACCAGTGACCTTCTGTCTTCTGTCTACTTACACATAATAAGTAAGTAGCAGCACATGGATGCAGGGACCTCAGAGTAACTGTTACTCGCTGAGCTCTGAGCCATATAAACCCATTAATTTCTCTTTCTTTTTGTAGCATGTGTGTGAAAACCACAAGAGAGAATGTGCCTGTTTGCCTGCCTATTTGATAATGCTGTGTGTGTGTCTTTGTGTGTGTGTGTGTGTGTGTGTGTGTGTGTGTGAGAGAGAGAGAGAGAGAGAGAGAGAAGGAGACAGAGAGAGACAGAGACTTTCAAGCCTGTTTTGTATGAAGCTCTCAGTAAACGCATCTGGTGAGGGAGGCGGAAAATACAGCCAAGTCTGTAGAATTCGCCTTCTTACCCAGCAAGCATGAGTCTGTGTTCATTGAAATGTTGGCCATTATTCTATTTGACTTCTCTGATGTTCTCAGGTTGATATGTTTAAGATTAATGAGGCATTAGTTCTCCATCAAGGAGCCATAATCAAGATTACCCATTTAGCTGCAGCGAGTTGTGTCGCTGCATTAATTAATATCATTTGACCTTTGTATTTTGGGTGGGATGATGTATCGCTGCATTTTTCTGAGCAGTGCCGTAAAATTGATGGCTTGAATATTGCCGCTCATATGGCCGAATGGTTCGTTTAAGTTAAATACCGTGCTTGTAATTAATATAGGATAGGGAAGTCTGGGAAGATGATGTATATTAATTCTTATTTAGTGAAGCAGGTCCTGCTGGGTGGGAGATTCAGCGCTTGATTTGGATGCCTTATTGGAAGCACTTTACTGCTGGGGATGTTGGCACATGTAGGAAGGTTCCTCTGAAAGTACAACTTGAGGAGTCCTTTCCTAACTCAGAGATCATGTCTGCACAAAGAGTTAAATGATGCAGGATGGGAACGGAGCTTTGGGGGCTCATTCGACTCTCTCTGTTCCTGTTTTTCCAGCTGTAATGGGTGTATTGCTAACGCAGATGCCAATTCATTGGGTTTTTTCTTTTTGTTTTTGAGACAGAGTCTTGCTCTGTCACCCAGGTTGAAGTACAGTGGTGCAATCTTGGCTCACTGCAACCTCTGTCTCCTGGGTTTAAGCAATTCTCATGCTTCAGCCTCCTGAGTAGCTGGGATTATAGGCATATGCTACCATGCCCGGCTAATATTTGTATTTTTAGTAGAGACTGGGTTTTGCCATATTGGCCGGGCTGGTCTCGAACTCCTGGCCTTGGGTGATCTCCCTGCCTTGGCTTCCCAAAGTGCTGGGATTACAGGCATGAGCCACCACTCCTGGGCATTAGGTCTTGAGCAAACTGGAAGTTTCAGATTTTTCCACGTGGTCCCGGTACCACAATTTTAGCAGCAGATTTCAGTACCAGGTATATTTCTACACGAGCTTGGCAAGGTTCAGAGAATAAATATCTCTGGCTATGTAGGTCCTACAGTCTCCCTTGTAGCTACTCAACTCTGCTCTGCAGTGGGAAAACAGCCACAGATAATATGGCAATGAGTGTGCGTGGCTGTGTTCCAATAAAACTTTATTTGAGAAACCAGGTGGCATGCTGGATTTGGCCCATGGGCAGTAGTTTGGTGAGCCCTGCTCTACACCACAGATTCCTCCTGGGCAAGGCTCTTTTCTTCTCCACTATATTTCAGGGCCTAGCAAAGGGCCAAGTGCCTAATGAGAAATGCATACATACCTACGAATTGAGTGATCAGTTTCCACTCTTCTTCAGTGTCAAGAACAGATCAGCTGGCCCACAGCAAAAGTGACATCCATCAGTGCAGGAACCAAAAGCCCCAGCTTCAGACTCCTCTCACTAGCTGTGAGACAGGAGAAAAGGATGGGAGATATTTTTTCCCCTTTCCTACAACCATGCATTGATCTTAAATGAGTTCCGAATAGATGAGTTCTGCCCAGTCTTCTTGAAGTACATTTCTGTTAATGTACCTTACTCTGTAACCTGCTTCGAAATGTTAAGTGTTTTAAAAACATCTTTCCACATCATTAAATATTCCTTACCATTATTTTTATTTATTGACTGCTCAATATTTCACATTTTAAGCAATATTCTGTATGAAAGCGTTTGTGTTGCTTTCTTTTTGCAAACTGCTAAACATTGTTGCACATATATCTTAGAGCCCGAATCCACATATTGTCTTGAAATAAATACCTGAATAGGGCAATTTCTGTGTAGAAAGGCAAGCTCATTAAGATAGATTGCCCGCCATGAATTTTAGAGTCCTACCAGAAGAGCATGATGGTAAGTGCTTTTATCAAAGGGTTTTTGAAGAGGAATTTAGAGAGAGAGGGAGAAAAAAATAAATCTGTTTAAGGATGATTATTATGCCAAGTGGAATAAGGATACAGAAATGTGAGAGGGGACAAAGGAAATCTTTGTGCATCTAACTGTTGCTGTGAGGACTTAGCTGTAGAATTCAATATTCTAAAATAGAATGGACAGACAGAAATCCTGGATGCTACAAGTCAACCCTTTGCTTCATTGCAAGTCCAGATTATGTTCAAGCTTGGTAGAAAATCTTTGATATAAACAGAAGAAGAGTTCCTGGGGCTCTTAGATCAAATTGATTTACACAGTACCATAAATAGGGTAGAGAGGGAGCTTGGTCATTCTCACCATTTCATTATGAGGAAAGTGTCTTAACCCATTTGGGCGACTGTAACAAAATAGCATCAATGTGTAGTTTATAAACAACAGAGATTTATTTCTCACAGTTCTGAGGGCTGGGAAGTCCAAGATCGAGGCAGTGTCCAAGATTGATTCGGTATCTGGTGAGGACCCACCTTCTGGTTCATAGATGACATCTTTTGCTTTGTCTTCACATGGTGGAAGGAGAAAAGGAGCTCTCTGGGACCTCTTTTACAAGAGTACTAATTCCAAGCATGAGGGTTCCATCCCTGTGACATAATCACCTCTGAAGGATCTCACCTCCTAACACCATCACCTTGGGTGTTAGGATTTCAACATATTAATTTTGGGGGCACATAAACATTCTGACCATAACAGAAAGGGATACTGAACTGCAAACAGTGGTCATTTTCCGCGAGCTCTAACCTCTGCAGCAGGGAGAACTTTCTCTACATCCGCACCATGGCATTCATTTCACCAGACGATGTAGACCCCACAGAAGGCATGCCTCTGATTTGAAACCCATGAGAACCTGGGTCATGACAATGATTTGGGACAAGCATTGGGTTCCCCTTAATGACATATTCAGAACTGGCTTTGCAGTCTGGTTGGAAGAGTTCACGGAGGTGTGAGGGTGATATTTTTTTTTTCTCCCAATAGACAGTGAGAGGTTTTGTGTGTAGATTAGTGGAGGTCCTAGGAGGGCACAGGCAGCATACTCAAATTAGGTAACTTGTAAATGAGGGGCTATTTGCAAAACATGGCCAGGGAATGGGGAAATCCCAAGGGCTAATTCTGTACACTAGGGCTAATTGCAGCATAGGCAGTTACCACCTCAGGGCTTGAAGGGCTAAGAGAGAGAGCAGTTAAGGGACCTTCAGGTAGAGAGAACTGTGGGATCTAACTGACGGTCACAGCAAGCTCACAGCTCCGCTGCAGGGAATCTGGGGAATAAATATTCCAACGTCACCCTCTTTCCTTTCTCCATCTCTGCTAGTGCTCTCCATCAGCCAAACCCCCCAGGAAGCCAGAGGAAAAGAAACTCACTGTTGTAAAGAAACCCATTTTTGCCATTGAAAGTAAGAGCAAAAACCACAATTACTTTTGCATCAACCTAATAGGTTGTCCAAACTGACCAGGAAGCACCTCCATCTCCGCTGGTGCTCTCCATCGTCCAAACCCACCAGGAAGCACCTCCATCTCTGCTGGTACTCTCCATCATCCAGACCCACCAGGAAGCACCTCCATTTCTGCTGTGCTCTCCATCGTCCAGACCCACCAGGAAGCACCTCCGTCTCTGCTGGTGCTCTCCATTGTCCAAACCCACCAGGAAGCCCATAGCTGTTGTTGGTCCAGGTCAGCCTCCTGCCTGGGGCACAGAACAGAATGGAGATGTTGGAGCCTGGACCTCTATAGTTAAGTAGAAGGTAAACAGCCCAGTGTGGCTGCGTGGATTATTTAATTGTATTCTGTTAATTGTATTCTGTTTAATTGTATTCTGTCTAGGGCAAGGTACTTTGGTTTAGACTCGAGTCTGAAAGCATCATGAATTTGTAGCTACATGATAGGATTGATGGTATAATTAAAAAGAAAAACCAGAGCTTAACCACATGCTAGCTCTGTGACACGAAGATGGGGCTCGTGTGACTACGTGGAAGATAGTATGGCACACACCTGCACTTTATCTGACATAGTTCTTCTTGGTAGCTTCAAGAACTCCATGAAGAATCACCAAATCTCTAGAGCGATTCGGCACTCACATTGTGCGTCCTGGGTTGCAGGTGATAAATGAATTATGCCAAGGAAAACAAAATATTGATTTCAGCTTTAAAGATGGAAGAGAAATGGTTTTCACATTTTCCCAAGGCAACCTGTCCAAGAGCAAAATAAGCCTCATTCCCGTAAAGGTTTCTTTTAAATCTCACTCAACTAGGAGATCATCAAATCCAATATGTGAACCTGTTTGCTTGATTCTCATGTAGTTTAATGCCTGTACATTTAGTTTACTTCTTTTTTTTTTTTTTGCTGATAGTCAATCATTTGCTGATTTTCAAGATATTAGAATACATAACATGAAATTTGAATTGTGACATCTCTTGAACAATATAAAAATGTGGCTGTTATTCCCACATAGGAAAAGCAGTAACATTGGAGTTAAGGATTTCCCATTTCAGTTGGTGCCTCACCAGTTCCTCCTGGTCATTGTTAATGTGCCTATGTGAGAAGATATTTGAATTTCAAGACTGTATAAACCTACTAAGTCCCTGTACAGCAGAGTTTCAAGTCTGTATAAACCTACCAAGTCCTTGTACAGAAGTCCGCATTCATTCTGGTTTCATTTGTTTTGTTCTGGGGAAGGCTCACGAAGATACACTAGATTCCTCTGATGTGGAAGGTTTATTCTGGATCTCTCCCTTAGATCTCTTTGATAGTCTCTGATATTCTCAACAGCTGGATCTATTGCAGTTCATTAAATTTGAGGAAAACTAAAGTAGATTACACTGACATTTACATTTGCATCATCTATAACAAAAGAAATACAGTGAGGAATTATCAACAAATAATCAGTAGTATAAATCGGATATTGGGGGAAGGCGGGCCAAGAAATACAGTGAGGAATTATCAACAAATAATCAGTAGTATAAATCGGATATTGGGGGAAGCGAACTTGTATCTTGAGTGCTTAGAGCTAGAAGAGGCTTCGGACGTTTCTAAGGCTAGGGTCTTTTCAACAAGATGATGTAGTTCTTTTTCTCTGAGTGAAATGTATGTGGATGTCCAGCATATAAAATGGATCAAAGCTGAGGGGCTTTCACTGAAGCAAGGTTGTGGGAGGGTGCAGAGCCACCTCCCTCACGCTTTTCCAAATCCTGAGTGCACCTGTGTGTCGTCCTCCCATCCGAATGTCCTTTCTGCTTACAGAACACGAGAACTTTGCCGAGTCTCTGATTGTCCACAATTAAAGTGCAAATGGCATTTTTTGCATACTCCTTCTGGTCTGTCAGCATCTTCTCGGCACCCACCTCAGATGTTACTACGCATGTAAATTCGTGTGTCATATTGCAGTCAGATTTTAATCCATTTAATCCCAAATGGCATCTCCTTGTGTTCATCTGGATTTTTTTCTAATTTTTTCATCTATGGAACATCTCCCTATGGAAGATACTGGACTATCTGCATTTCCCAGTCCAAAAAAACCTATGTGGATGAACTGTTATGGGAAACATTTATCCTGAATCATCTAAACACTCCATTAATCACAGACTGCCTGAGGCCTCTGTTCAAGGAGCATGATGGAGTTGTTGAGTGAAGAAGGAGGCTGAGGAGTCATTAGCAATTCACTGGTGGAACCTTTCTGAACAGTCCTCTCCGTCTTCACTCCTTAGAATTCAGGCTCAGCCTCCTGCCAACAGTGCCTTTCCATTATTTACTCACCTCTTCCCTTCTCCCACCTTAGCTCTGCCACAGGGCTTTTGAACATACTTTTCTCACTGCCTAGAATTCCCCCTCATGCTTCTTCCCCAAACTAACTTTGGCTTTGTCTCTCAGCTCAGACTTCACTCCTGCAAATAAAGCCTTCCTGAAGTCCTCAGACCAGGTCAAACTCTTCCCCCATTGAAACCTTTCATAGCATCTTGTAAATACTTACTTATTTGCAGGATTATTTGATTCATTTTTTTAATCTCAAATTTCCTTAAAAACAGATCATGAGACAAAACTTACACGCTAAGGCTTTATAAAGAGGTGTAATGCCAGGGCAGCAAGAGCGAAGGAAGAAGCGTCGGCCGGGTGTGGCCGGGTGTGGTGGCTCACGCCTGTAATCCCAGCACTTTGGGAGGCTGAGGCAGGCGGATCACAAGGTCAGGAGATTGAGACCATCCTGGCTAACACGGTGAAACACTGTCTCTACTAAAAATACAAAAAATTAGCCGGGAGCGGTGGCTGGTGCCTGTAGTCCCAGCTACTTGGGAGGCTGAGGCAGGAGAATGGCATGAATCCGGGAGGCGGAGCTTGCAGTGAGCAGAGATCGCACCACTGCACTGCAGCCTGGGTGACAGAGCAAGACTCTACCTCAAAAAAAAAAAAAAAAAATGAGTGAAAGAATAAGGGAAGTCAGACAAGGAAAGAAAGCAAGCATATATAAGGTGGTATGTTACCGAGTGCACCACAGCTTTATAAGGAATAATGGTAAGTTGCTCCGTTATAGGGGATTTTTTTAGACAGGCTGTATAGGATGACTGTACCTTGCAGTGGTTTGTCGGAAGAGAGAAGGATGTGTCTGCAAAGGCCTTCCCTCCTCCTATTATCTCATAGGACACATTCACTCAGTGAGAGAATTAACTCATCTACAGTTACAGGATGTGTTTTCCGGCCTCTCAGGGCAGCACCCGGACAAGATAGATCCCATGCCCCGGTGGTGTGATGCTTCCTCTGAACCTGGAAGCAGTGGGAGGAACCGTAGACTTCCTGAGTCTGGTTGGATTGGACTTGGGTTATGAAGTCACAGCAGGCATGATGAAGATCATGCCAAAGCTCAGCCCTGACCAGGGAGAGGCAGCAACAGCTTGGTTATGTTAAGATAGGAGGCACTGTGAGGGAATTTCCTTTGCCAGAATTGCCTTTGAGGAAAGGGGCAGGTGGTGCTGAACACATCTGGAGAGTATAAAAACTGGGTCCCACGCATGCCTGTCATGTGTCTCCCACTCTCTTGTAAGCAAAATAAGGGTGAAAACTCTATGTTTTACTTTGCTGAATACTGTATAACTAGCCAGCCTCTAGAACAGTGCCAGGAAATAGAGTTACTTAAATATTTGTTGAATGGATGGATGGGTGGATGGATGAATGGGTAGGTGGATGGGTAGCTGGATGGATGACTAGGTGGATGGATGGGTTGGTAGATGGGTATATGAGTGGGTTGGTGGATGGGTAGATGGGTGGATGAGTGCATGGGTAGATGGATGGATGAGTGGGTAGGTGGATAGGTAGATGGATAGGTGAATAGGTAGGTGGTTAGGTGGGTGGATGCTTGAGTGGGTGGATAGACAGTTGGGTGGGTGGATGGATGAGTGGGTAGGTGGGTGGACAGGTAGGTGGGTGGATGAATGGGTGGGTGGATAGGTTGGTAGGTGGGTGGGCGGGTAGGTAGTTAGATGGATGGGTGGGTGGATGGGTAGATGAATGAGTGGGTAGATGAGTGGATGGGTGGATGGATAGCTGGGTGGACTGATGGATGAGTAGATGAGTGGGTGAGTGGATTGGTGGATCGATGGATGGGTAGGTGGGTAGATGAATAAGTGGGTGGATTGGTGGATGGGTAGGTGGGTTGATAGGTAATGGGTATGTGGGTGGATGGACAGATGGGTAGATATTTAAATTAAAATTAATTAAAATCTCTTAGCCTCTGTCCCCTTCTTTAAAATTACTGGTAAGTTGTTGTTAGTTAGTGGCAACAATATTTCACCACTGGAGAATCATCTTTGCACAGCATGCTCTGCCACATTTTAGCATGGAGTCCTCCAGTGGCTGACTTGGTCCTGGAATTCTGATAATTTCCAGTGAGATTATTTTCTCTAGATTTTCACTTGTAGGACTTATGTAAGAGTTATTGGCATAAAGACACGAGGATCAAGTGTCTTTATGCCAATAAAGAAACCACCAGTGGTGCGTGGCTTGTGGAGCTCTGCAATGTCATATTTTACAAGTGCCTTCCATGGGCCACACATAGTGTGAAGGACTTTCCACGAATTACAGAAGGCAAATCCTCTGGAGCAGCAGAATTGGGAGCTTGAACCCCATCATGTCTAACTCCAGAGTCCATGCTTTTAACAATGTTTTCCTGAGATAAGTGTGTTATTAAAAATATACAAGATGGATTTTATATACTACAGAGATAAGATTATTAACCTTAGTGCTTATGTATTTGCTTAAATACATGGTAATAATGCTAGTTTTTAATTAGGATATTAATGTTTTCATTTCAAAATACATTAATTTAAATAAGGAAATAATTTTAAGAAAAAATATCAAGTCTATAACAGTGCAGCTGGTACAAATATATGACAAAAGCCATGAGGGTGGTGCACAAATGACTAAAGCCTTGGAAACACTGCAGTAAGCCAAACTGGAATATCCAGTGGGACTCAGAACCGTCTGAGGCCCTTCTCATTCTCTCTTCTTCCCCTATTCTTTACTCCCACGATTACTGTAGGGCTAGAAATTTTCCCTTCAAGCATGAATAATCTATAGCTCTTAAACCTTTTTATTTTTTTATTTTTTATTTTATTTTTTGAGACTGGGTCTTGCTCTGTCACCCAGGCTAGAGTGCCGTGGCATGATTTCAGCCCGTGGGCTGAAATCTTCAAACTCTTGGGCTCAAGCACTTGTCCCTCCTCAGCCTCCACAGTAGCTGGGACTACAGGCATGGACCACCATGCCTGGCTAATTAAAAGAAATTTTTTTCTTTATAGAGACGAGGTCTTGATATGTTGCCCAGGCTGGTCTCAAACTCCTGGACTCAAATGATCCTCCCGCTCCAGCCTCCCAAAGTCCTCGTTTTATAGGCATGAGCCACCGCTCCTGGCTACCATTTTCAATTTACAACTGTGTCTCTTTTGTCCTAGATTAACAGGCTAATTCACTCTCCAGAACTGAGGGAGTGGTACAGAGGTATTAGAGTTTTGACATGGAGACCCACAGGAAGGAGCAGCTGTGGCTGTGTGTACTAGTTAACAAGACTCACTGTCCACATGGCATGCACCTTTGCATTTTGAACTCATTTTGGTGCCCTGTTGTTTAAAACAGGAAATCTTCTTTGCCCAGGAGTTTGAGTGAAAGGTTGAAGTAGGTGGAGATAATTGAGAGAAGTGAATCCATAATTGAGAGAAGAGAACTCCATAATTGAGAGAAGAGAATCACTAAGATCTCTGTCACTCTTTCTTCTCCTGCCCTTCTGTGTTTCCAGAAAGGACACAGCTTCTAGCACATGATAGGCCGTTGGAAAAGTGAAGAAATCAATATAAAGTTCTTAAAATAGTGGCTGACACATTTTAAGCACCACATTTATGTTTGCTAATTACTTCAATATGGTTACAATAGTAAATTGATTGAGTTAGAGCAAATGAAGTGGGAAGAGCATAGTTTGTGGACTCCCATAGGGGTTGTATGTTAAATATCCTCTGTGGTATCTGAGATATGCACTCTACACATCCTTCCATCCTATTCTGTACCCTTCATCAACAAGGTTGTAGATCCTCTGACAGCCATTTCAATTTTCCTTGGTGGGGGACACAAGAAATGGGAGGGAAGACTGGGTGCGGTGGCTCACGCCTGTAATCCCAACACTTTGGGAGGCTGAGGCGGGTGGATCACGAGGTCAGGAGATCGAGACCATCCTGGCTAACACGGTGAAAACCCGTCTCTACTAAAAATACAAAAAATTAGCTGGGCGTGGTGGCAGGCGCCTGTAGTCCCAGCTACTTGGGAAGCTGACGCAGGAGGATGGCGTGAAACTGGGAGGCGGAGCTTGCAGTGAGCAGAGATCGTGCCACTGCACTGCAACCTGGGTGACAGAGAGTGAGACTGTGTATCAAAAAATAAATAAATAAATAAAAATAAAAATAAAAGCAATTGGAGGGAAACAGAAAAATGAGATCAAGGTGTTTGTTTCCCTGGTTCCCTCCTTCTAAGATCTCCTGTGCTCCTTACCTGAAGGTAGCTCTTCCTCCTGTCAATGCACCTGCTCCAGTTTCTCCTCCTGCATTTTGGTGACTACTTCTCGCCGCCGCCCATCACCACCCCTCCCACCCCGCCCATTCTTTGAGACCTAGGCACAAGGATGACTTCATTGACAGGAGTCTAGGGTCATTGCTCCACCCCGCGACACCTTTGCAACTAGTGCCTTTTTAAATACAGCAGCAGCTTCCTGATCACCTACATTGGAATGTGCCAGGTCTTTTCTTTCCTACTGGGGTCCTGCCAAGTGCAAATCTAGCCTCTGCTATTCCTTAGCTCTGGGGCCTTGGCCAAGTTCTTTAACATCTCTTGGGTTCAGCATCTTCGTCTGCAAAACAGATGAGCCAGGATCTCAATCTCAAATGCCTCAGGAACCACACAAGTGGTCAAATGAGGGAGGAGGGTCTGTGCCCCCCAATTGAGGCCTCTTGTCAAAGGCCTTCAAGAGAGCAGGCCTAGGTGGCCAGTTGTTTTGATTTGTTAAGAGAGTCCACAAATCTGGCTTTTCTATGAAGTCTCCTGGCTTTGAAATGCTAATTTTAGAAATATTGAGCAGGCCAAACTTTGGGTTTATTGAGAGTTTATTGAGAGGACCAGAAGGCAATGCATACAAGGTCATGTTGCACGGTGGTTAAGAATATCTGCTCTAGGATAAATAGCTAATGCATGCGGGGTTTAATACCAAGGTGATGGGTTGATAGGTGCAGCAAACCACCATAGCACATGTTTGCCTGTGTAACAAACCTGCACATCCTACACATGTGTCCTGAAACTTAAGATAAAATAAAAATTTTTTAAAAGAAAATAAAAAAGAATACCTGCTCTAGAGCCTGACTACCTGGCTTTGCCTGCAGGCTCTGCTGCTTACTACCTGGGTGACCTTGAACATTTCACTTAGCTTCTCTAAGCCTCAGTCTTCTTATCTGCAAAATGGAGATAATGTTTTATCCATTGCATAGAGTCGTAGTGAGGGTTTACATAGTTAATATTTGTAAAGATTTAGGGAAGTGTACATAGAAAGCATTACTGAAGCATTTGTTAACTTAAAAAATGGGTCAATGTGATATGTCTGATGCAATACTTGGCATATCAGAGACTTCAGTCTATGGACAGTCAATGAATGTCCAGAAGGTTTTAATGATGGCAATATATACATAGATTTCTCCAGCTTCTTATACGCTATTCAGTTAACATGCACTCTGAAAATAATGGAAGCCTTTAATTTTATTTTTCTCTCCAGAATGGTCTATTTAATGCCACTTGCCTTGAGATACTGTCTGACTTTAGAGGTCCTCATCAGGGTATATTGATACTCGGCCCTAAGATTGTTCTAATAAGCTTTATTGACTTGGTGAACCTCGGAGTACTTTTTATTGACATGCAGTGTAAATCATTCCATCTGACATTTGAATGTCCTTTCTGAGAAACGTGTTAGACCTTACGTGGAATACTGAGCTGTTGGTGATATGTGCATTTCTTAGTCAAGCATGCAGTGTGTTAGATGAAGATGTCACATGCACAGCCTTGTCTTAAACCAAAATTGGATGAGGGAAAGGGTCATGAAATTTGTTTTGTTGTTAAAAAACAAAACAAAACAAAAAAAAAACTTGGGGGAACTCTAAGAAGAGACTGTGTTTTAATGGGAATGTAAATATTTCTTCTGTCTTTAGAAATTATAAAAAGCCAAGAGTCCTTTTCTTAATACCAGGAACATGAGACGCACAGACAGTAATAGATTTGCTGAGAAAGTCACATGACTTCAAATGCGGAAGTTTACATTTTGTTCAAATGTGTTCGTGGAAAGAGGGGAAAAACACCCTGCGGCTGAAATTTTCTAATGCAATAGCCATTTAAGGAATGATCATGCCTTCCAGGAACTCCGTTTCTTGGATAATGTTTCATAAGCCCATCTGGATAGTCATTCCCTTACGCAGTCATTGTGCCAATGTTTGTTGAGCATCTGCTATGGGCCAGGCACCTGCTAGAGCTGGGAGCACATTGACAAATGCAACAGTGTCCCTGCCCCCAAGGAGCTCATGGTCTAGCTGGGAAGATACAGAATTGATTGTTGTAATACAAGGCATGAAGTGTTATGTGATACAAGGGTTTTCGACTTTGGCAGTGTTGACGTTCTGAGCTGGGTCATTCTTTGTTGTGGGGCACTGCCTGTATGTTGCAGGATATTAAACAGCCTCACTGGCCTCTACCCACTGGATACCACAAGCATCCCTTCTCCAGTCATGACAGCCAAAAATGTCTCTAGACATTGTCAAATGCCCCTCAGGGAAAAACATTGCCCCTGTTGAGACTGTTCAGTAGAGATATTTACACAATTTCTTAGGAAAAGAGCAGCTGATTGAGCCAGGAGGAGTTGGGTGGATTTTTAAAAAAGGCTGATGGCATTTGAGCTGGGTCTTGAGTCAGGTGAAGTAGAAGTTCAGCATGCCAGGCAAATGGGTGCAGTGGGATGACAGAAGAGACTATTTAGAGATGAATATGTCATTCTTTGTGGGTGAAATCAGACTGTATAGCAGACAAGGCTAGGAAGGCAGGCTTGGGCCAATTCATGGAGAGTCTTGTATGGTAAGCAAAGATGTTAGAACTGGATCCTATAGGTGGTGGTGAGGTTGAGAGGCAATGAGGTTATTCATTAGATAAGTGGTGTGCTAACATCTGTATTGTATCACCTAATTACTTGGCTGTTTAGCATCTGGATAACTTTGCTTGTAATAGCACCCTGTTTCCTATGGGGAAATCACCTCTCCTCCATTCTCAGACCAGATAGTTCAGGTGGGGTTGAATCTGCACTCTGGTTCCACAGACGTGGCTGGTCAGAGGGCTGCATCCACCAAGTCACAGTGATAGTTCAGCCCCGGGCATGTGATCCCATCTGGACCAGTGAGTGCACACACAACGATTTGTTTGAGCCCTACTGTAGGAAAAAAAAAGAAAAAAATGTTCTCCTTCTGCTGGAGTTAGTAGTCGGTAGAATATTACATGCCAGTCTGTGCCTATTGGAGGCATTTTGATGCAGTAACCAAAGAACCTGCCAAGGTGGACCATGACACAGAAGAAAGAAAGAAGAGATGGAGACAGAAGGGTCCTCACCGATGAAGCATTTGGCTCCAGCATTGCCTAAAGCCAGTGTTCCTTATAATTATTACACATATGTGTCCATAAATCCCATTTTCAGCTTCAACTAGTTTGAGTTGAGTTTCTGTCACTCAGAAGGGGAAGAGAGAGACCTGACAAATGGAGTATTTTAAAATATTGGTCTTGGATATGTGGAGAGTGGGTTTTCATAATACCAGCTAAAGCTGTTGTTCAAGGCCAGATGAGAGGCGGTAAGATACAATGAGTGGAAATGAGGGGAACCTAAGAGGATTGTAGGAGGGAATGAGAGTTTAATTGGGCATATGTTGAATTGCATGCTCAGCACAGAAGCTCTTTCGTCACATGGGTCCACCTTCTGTCCCCATATTTTCCTCCCATATCTCTGCCATCCATGTAGGATTATATCTCACTGGAACCAAGCTTTCTGGGAATGGGGATGTGACAATACGGATTTACCCTCTGTCCCCATCCTTTCCTTCCCTATCTCTGCCATCCGTGTAGGATTATATCTCAGTGGAATCAAACTTTCTGGGAATGAGGATATGACAGTCACCCTCTAAGATGGCACTAAGTGATCCCTCTCTCCTGGTATCCGCAATCTGTGTAATCTCCCTTTCAGCTTGGCCTGAGTGTATTGATTCGCCTCCAGTAAGTGGAATAGGACAAAAATGATGAGATACCACTTCCAAGACTGAGTCATAAGAAGAAGTAAGTTTCCCTCTTGGGTGCTTGCTCTCCTGCTCTAAGGGGATCCAGCTACCACATCCTGAGCTGACCACTGGAGATACTAACATGACAAGGCACTGAGGGTGACCAGTAGCCTGAAGCCCCCGAGGAACTGAATCCTGCCAGCAGTCACACAACTGAGCAGGCAGCTGGATCCTTCTTCAGTTAGGTCTTGAGATGAAACTGCAGCCACAGTTGACATGTTGATTCCAGCCTTGCCAGAGACCTTGGACGAGAGGTACCCAGTAGATCCATGCTACATACTGACCCATAGGCACTGCAAGTTAATGTTTCTTGTTTCGAGCTGCTAAGTTTTGGAGTAAACACTTAACAATAGCAAGAGATAACTAATACAGTGGATATTTTGTTTCCACTTTAGTTTGCATAAGTAGTAGGCACTCAATAAATACTTGTGGGATGAATGAATAGATTGATTATAAACAGCAGCCCCAGATGCCTGGCAGATAGCCAGGCAATGACGATGTGCTTTGAGCTGGAGATATGGGTATAGGAACTTAGCCAAGAGGTGAGGGGTGCACAGAACTTTGATATCTGGCAGCCATGGGGACATCGATGACATCTGTAGGAAGTGATTTAGGGTAACTTATGGAGAACGAGATGGAGAGGAGCATCATTTAAGAAAGGTGGTGTGGGCCAGGTGCAGTGACTCACATCTGTAATCCCAACACTTTAGGAGGTTGATGTGGGCAGATCACTTGAGGTCAGGAGTTTAAGACCAGATCACTTGAGGTCAGGAGTTTTTCACCAACATGGTGAAACCCCATCTCTACTGAAAACACAAAACATTAGACAGGCATGGTGGCATGCACCTGTAGTCCCAGCTACTCAGGAGGCTGAAGCAGAAGGATCACTTGAACCTGTCAGGCAGAGGTTACAGTGAGCCGAGATGGTGCCACTGTACTCTAGCCTGGGTGGCATAGTGAGACTGTATCCCAAAAAAAAAAAAAGTTAGTGTGTAGGCAGAGTGAATAAAGAGACAAGAAGGATGGAGCAGTTCAGAAGCAGGAAGGTGGCTAGGAGTGTGGTGTTCCTGAAGCCACAGAGAGCTGCCAGGAGATTGTTAATACATCCTATGATGAAGAAATAGCAGCTGGGATCCAGGAATGCACATGGGCATGGCATGAAGAAGTTGCTAGGACAGTAGCTTCAGTGGAGTGGTGTGAATGGGAAATGGCATGGGGTCACCAGATGGTGGAGAAGCTGGAGGTGATAAATGTGGATTACCATTTTTGAAAAGCTTGCTGGTTAGAGGCACATCCAAATCAAGAGTGCGGTTAAGGTTGAGGAAGAGTTGAAGGAGCTGGAGTCATATCCCAGAGCTTCAGCATGTGTATATCCTGACAACCACGGGAGTTTGAATATAGAGCGGAGGAAAGGATTAACTGTTGGAAAAAAGACCCCACAGGAAAGATGGACACAGCACCCTGGCAGAGCGTTTAGCCTTGGCACAAAGAAGCATGTTCAGATAAGTACCTACGTTTTGGTTCAACATCTGTCCTGTGCTGTTCTGTGTTCTCCGTGAACTACTCCAGGAAAAATGTGGTTGCTTGTATTGCCAAGTTGCTTAATTGCCTTACGGAATAATGGCAAGCAAGCTCGTCTTAGAACTTTTGAACACAGAGACGAATCAAAGCAGGAAGAGGTAGAGAAATCAAATAGATGGATGGCCTTCTCATTGACAGCCTCTCAAGTTGGCTACCCCTTCTTTTATTGGTCTACTAATGGCTGCTGACATCTGTGAAATGCCTTTTCGACTAAAAATAGAGAGGGATGCAGGAAAATTCTACTGCTATCATAAGGCATATGGTTTGTCTTTTACTTTTTTTTTTTCCCCATCTTGTCCATTGTAAAACAGCCTCTTGTGCAAACGGGTTCACAACATTCTTCGACAGTGATTCCAGGTTCAGGATGACTGCCACTTTGTGCTCTGTAAAAAACACCTACCAAAAGGCCATGATGGTACCTCATTCCATTTGTCTACCACCTAAAACTGCCAACTCATTTTCACCTGGTTGCACTTTGCTCTCACACTTGTGAGTCAAGTAGGGCTTTGATGCAAAGAAGCAGTTTCCACAGGGCTTGAGTGCCTCCAGTTGCCAGTCTGGGACAAGAATTTCTGATGCCTAATTTGTTTATTTTTCCTATTACATTACATCACTGTTTCTTAGTCCTACTTATGGCTCCAGGGACTTAGAAATGGCACTTCCTGAGTGTTCCCATGGGTTCCCTGCAAAATACCTGTATATTTTAATATATTCATGGTGCGTAATCAGTGCTTCAGAGAGAGCCCTGCTAACAATTACCTCCTTTCTGAGAGTTTGAGAGCACAGCAAGCAATCATGTTTTCAAAGAGAAGGGAAATATCCATGCACAAAGCCCTCAGATCTTAAAATCACGTTAAATCCCTCCTCCCCCCACCTCCAACCCTATCCACAAGTTATTCTGTTGTTGGACAAAATGCACTGATATTCCTTATCAGGCATTTGGAACATCTGTGACATGGGGCAGTGCGTGTATGTGTGTGTGTCTCTCTCTCTGTGTGTGTGTGTGTGTGTGTATAGGGCGATTTGAAAATTCAGATTCCCATTCTCATCCATATTTCCTGAATCAGAATCTCCAGCATGGAGTCCAGCATCTGGATTTTGGTAAGCATTACAGATGATTCTTACATACACTGCAGTTGGACAGCCACAGGACATTTTGACATTCCGTCAGTGGAGTTCCATGGGTGAGGAGAGATACTGGGGTTTTTCTTTCTTATCAGGCACATGGCTGCTGCTGCTGTAAAGCTAACAGTTTCCCTTATTTCTTCCGGGGGACATTGAGAATACTGCGGGTGCTGTGTTGCCCCACACCTCCTATCCCCAGGTGTTTTCCATTAACATGCATGCAGGCTGGACTTCCAAATCTCAGCACCTGACAGCTCTCGTTGGTGGCTGAATTCTGCTCAACCCATGTCCAAGGAAGGCTGTAAGTGGTATGGGATTAACAATTCCCCTCCCTAGGATAACCAACCCTTACCAATGGGTGATGGAAACTGGTGAATGTATATTCCAGCTCCCTTTCCCTGGGGTGGGGGTGGGTGATAACTCTGGGGAGTATGTTTTATACTCGCTCCAAGAATTCTTTCTTGGGAATAATTTCCAGATACCCACAGTGGTAACTTGCTTGAGGACACACTTTTTGTTGGCTTCTGTCTCTTCTCCGTTTACTTCCCCGCTCCTGGCCATTGGGCCATTGTTTCCTGGATTCACCTCCCCAGTTCACTACTGATATTCAAATACTTGTCTTACGGTCGGCTTCTGGAGGAAGCAAACAGAGTGTGTGCTGATTAATGAGCAGAGCTTGTTGAGCCACCCGTAAAGCAATGGTGTAGAAGAACCCTATCAGAGAAGGCTGAAGTAGATGGAAACATGCTTCATGGAAGGGAGTTCACTTTTGACTAACTGCCCAAATGGTATCCGTTAGATGTTTATGTTCACCTTCCAGAATCCAAAATTTTAGCCGTTTATTTATATTGCCCTCATGTTATCTGCTCTATAGTCCTAAAAGATATTCCCAGGGATTGTGATTTTTTTTCTTTTGTGGTTCATGTGTCTTAATCGAAGTATAAGGAATAAATAGAAATAATAAATGTACAAGTGGAAGTACAGTAATGCATACTGTGACCATAATTTACAGATATTTTACTGCTTGGAGCATCTATAACCCACCAGTAACCACTGCAAATGCAAACTCCTCTTCGTAAGGTTGCATATTTCATCCTAAATGGCTTAAATATCTTTACTTATCCATTTGTAATAAAAAGACTAGGACTTAAAATAAAGTTAAGTGCATTTGAAAAAAATCGATTGTCAATACTCTGTGCTGCTAATAGAGGGAACATTTTCGCCCCTGAGGTGTTAGTACATTAAGGCAAAACTATGTTTGTTCTGATTATAAATTCATTAACTATTTACACCTCATTGACTTGCAACTATTTTTCCCTCTTGATAAGTCTCATTTTTAACCTTCATGGTTGATTTTAGATGGAGCTATTTAAAGCAGCCTTTGTTTTTACAAAATGATTTTTAGTGGAACTTTAGAAAATTTACAGAGTGGTTTTTTTTTTTTATTTTCCTTTGGATGCCCTATACATAAACAGAGGTTTTGGGTATATCAGACTGTTAAAGATTTTACAACGAAGGCTTCAGCTTAAGTTTGTAAGCTTTGAAAATGTACTTATTTTCCTCTGAGCCTCAGTCTTCCTTATCTGTAAAATGGGAATAGTACTACAAGTGCCTTGAAGGCTTCTCTGTAGTTAAAGGTCATGGCTCAGGCTTGGCATAGAGTATGTTCTCAAAAATATTTTTATTTTTACTCTTCTGCACAAGTCCTAAACGGGCATGTAATGACTTCTTGCTGCTCCACACAGCAGCAGTATGAAGCTTGCATGTGTCTCCCAAATTACCATCCATTAGTGAGTGAGCAAAGCTGCTGACCACTTTTCGCTGATGACCACCCACACTCAGGACTTGCACTTACTCTCCAAGTTGGAGACGAGGAGGTTGTGATCAGCTCTGGATTATCATGGACAGTGGTGATCTTGTCATCTTTGTTAGTGTGAGGTAAAGCGGTGTTGGCTGGAACACTCAGCCCAATATGAAGCATGACAGGAGTGAACTACAATATTTGTAAGGTGGCATCACCCACACCATCTTGCATTTCTTCAAGATGACCCTGTTGTATGGCTGTTCTGAGGAAGTCACCACTCAGTTCCACAGAGCAGTTACCATGTGCCAGGCACAACGGTGAGAAATTTCTCGTGGGTTCTGTCATTTAATTCTCCCGACAATGCTGGATGAGAAGAATCATCACTGAGCCGGATTTGGATCCTAAATTAATTGCTTACTAGCTTGGCGACTGTGAGCAAATGTCTTCATTTCTCTAGACCTCATCTGTAGAATGAGGATGGTAATCTGGTTTATAGTGTTGTTACGGGGGCTCAGTGAGAATCTGAATGGAGGTATAGACCTAGTGCCTAGTGCATACTAAGGCTAAATATATGCTAATTGCTATTCATATGTTACTATTAATAGTTCTGTTACCACCACCACTGTTGCTATATTGGTGAGGATGCTTTAGACCAGTGGTTCCCACCTGGGGAGATTTTGCCCCCTGGGGAGCACAAGGAAATATCTGTACACATTTGGGAGGAGTACTGGCGCCTAAAGGGTAGAAGCCAAGAATACTACTGAACATCCCACAGTGCCCAGGGGGTCCCTCCACAGCAAAGGGTTATCTGGCTCAAAATGTCAGTAGTGCTAAGTTTGAGAAACCCTGCTATAGGCAATATGTCATCTTCAACAAGCTAATGCAAAAAGGGGTTGTGTCATCTCATGGAACAGGGAAAGCAGCGGTATGGTAGTTTTGGAAGGCGGTTGATTTAGCAGCTTCACAATTTCCTGGATGTTACTGGTCCTTTATTCTTCCCTGCCCTGCCATCTTCAGTATTAATTTGTCCTCAGGCTGGTTGCAGGGTACCTGCGGGGGAGTCCAGAGGTCAAAATCCCATGAGAAAACATCTGGAAGTAAAGAAAAAAATGTATTTTCCTGTGGCTTTCACTTGGATAAAGGAAATGTTTTCTAAAATGTGATAACAATCTTTTAGATCAGGTGACAGTCCCTGAAGCAATCACCTACAAGGAGAATAGTTAACATATTTGGAGATGGGAATCAACTGCACTGTCCATTGTATTAATAGTAACTATTAATATGTTAATTATATCATCATCATCATCATCGTTGTCATTGTCCCCATTTTATGTACAGGGAAGTGAATAGTGATGTTTTTTAAAAATCTTGTTTAGCTCACATTTGTTATTAAGTAGTAGACATGGGATATGAACGCAGGCTGTCCTACTCATGAGCTCCGTTCTCTTATTTTTAAAAGATGAATGATAGTATGTTTCATAAAGTTATACTAAATAGCATATAAACTAGCCTGCCCTAAATCAAAGACACACCTTAGTTTCTACTTATTATTGGCCAAGAAATCAGGAGTTTTTATTTGAATCTGATGAAGCTCAAAATATTTGTTTCCAAAGTGTTCTTTATATAGGCAGGCTCCCATTTGGTGCCGCAGATTACTGAACCTCTCTTTGTATTTTTGTTACCCTAAGACCAATTGGTTAGGAATCTGCACTCTCATGATCATGAATCATTGATGTGATTCTAAGCATGGCTACATGGAGATGAGTCCTAGTAAACAGAAAGACAAGCTGCATCATTATTTATGTCTCATGAACCTGGCTCTGACACAAAACAGACTAAGTTTTGAGTCCCACTGTAACCACTAGCCAGCTCTGTGAGGTTGGGCAAGACACTGAATTTCCTCCTTCTTTTAAGCTTTGGTTTGCTCATCTATTTAAAAAGGAAATCATTTTTTATGGCTGCGTAGTATTCCATGGTATATATGTGCCACATTTTCTTAATCTGGGCTATCATTGTGGGACATTTGGGTTGGTTCCAAGTCTTTGCTATTGTGAATAGTGCCGCATGGATGAAGCTGGAAACCATCATTCTCAGCAAACTATCGCAAGGACAAAAAACCAAACACCGCATATTCTCACTCATAGGTGGTTATTGGACAATGAGAACACATGGACACAGGAAGGGGAACATCACATACTGGGGCCTGTTGTGGGGTGGGGGGAGGGGCGAGGGATAGCATTAGGAGATATACCTAATGTTAAATGACGAGTTAATGGGTGCAGCACACCAACATGGCACATGTATACATATGTAACAAACATGCACGTTGTGCACATGTACCCTAAAACTTAAAGTATAATAAAAAAATAAATTAAAAAATGAAAAGGAAATCATAACGGTACTTACACCTAGAGTTACACTGTGAGGACTAAATGAGATGATACAATCAAAGAGCTTATATAGTAAATACCACATGCTTGTTACTTTTGTAACTGTTTTTATCATCATGAATATTGCTTAAGGTGCTATCTTTGTTACCATTACTGTTTTCTCCATCTTATTAAGGGGATGTAGGCAGGAGAGGAAAAGGAATGAGCCCAAGTAGAAGAGGAAAAACTATCATGTTTACTATTTCAAAGACACTTTGAAACAGAGTGTGAAAGTTGGTGTCTTTTCAGAAAAAAGAGGCCTCATCTGTGGATACTGGATAGCTCATTCTCAGTATTAAATGCCTTGGTTAATATCAAAACCCTGACCTACACGATAGATGGTGAGTTAGTTCAAGCAATCAATAACTATATATTGAGTATCTGCCATGTGCCAAAGGACTGAGGGGGGGAACAGAGAATATAAGGTGCAGTCCATTCCCCTGTGGTCCTCAGACTGTTTTAATTAGTTCATTAGTTGACTCTGTCTGTGAGAAAGACTTCAGGTAAGCCTGAAGACTGAGAACTTGTGGGCAAAGTAGGTCTTATATAATATTTAAATTGTGCAAATTATGTTATTGAATCCAGAGGCATTTATGGATACATTTGAGTATTGTATCAACTCTTCTGTGACCGCTATTGAAAGGTATCCTTGGGAGGAGGAATAAAAGTATGCTTGGCTGCTTGATTTTTTTTTTTTCTGAGAACAAGTCTCACTCTGTTGCCCAGGCTGGAGTACAGTGGTGTGGTTGCAGCTTACTGTAGCCTCAAGCTCCCAGGCTTAAGCAATCCCCCCACCTCAAGCTCCCAGGCTTAAGCAATCCCCCCACCTCAGCCTCCCAAGTAGCTGAGACTACAGGTGCACACCACCACGCCTGGCTAATATTTTAAGTTTCTTGTAGAGATGGGGTTTCACTATGTTTCCCAGGCCGGTCTCGAACTCCTAGGCTCAAGCAATCTGCCCACTTCAGCCTCCCAGACTGATGGGATTACAGGTATGAGCAAGAGCCACCACCCCTGGCCTTCTTAGATTTTTAGATCTTAGATTTTTTTAGCTTGCTTTTTTCATCCTTTTCCTATTCCGTTTAATATATCACTGATAATCTCTTAAAAATCCTAGAGTACTTTGAAGTAATCTACAAATCCCTAGAGTTCACTGGATGTTTACACTGACCTTCTGGAAAAGTTCTTAAACAAATATAAGATAATAATGGAGAAAATGGTCATTGAAACATCAGTGAAGGCAGAGTGAAGCCCACAGCACTGGCAGTGGAAATTGTTATGGTAATGGTGCATCTTGAAAAGCTAACTGGTCATTCTCCACTGCCTGTGGTAAAGCAAATATGCCTTACAAATCATTTCAGAGCCTGCCTTGAGCCTTCTTTAGCCCATATCTTTAGTTCCAGCTTCTACTTTCTTGGCTCTTTCACCACTGTCCAGCCCCTTTACTTCAACATGACTCCATTTATATTGAACAGATTTGCTGTTCCTAGAAGGAGCTGTGCTGTTTTGCTTCAGGCACTTTCATAAGCTGTATTCTCCTTCGGGAATGTCCATCACCCAACTCTCTGCGGAATTCCTATTTATCTTCTCTATTTAGACATGATCTTCTCTAGAATGCTTTGCCTGCCCTTCTGCGCTTCTGCCATATCTGGCTATGGGTTCCTGTTCAGTATTGGCCAAATCTTTCAAGACAGTTGCAATCACTTATTAATGTGTTTGCATATGCTATTGGACTATAAGCTTCTTGAGTGCAGAAATGGAGTCTAGTTTATATACTAAATGGTTTACATGGGGGACTAGCCTCAAGAAGGATGCATGTTTGATGACTGAAAGAACAAAGGACTGCATAAATGGATGAGCAGGTTGACTTCTCAGTTCATTCCAAAGTGGTTAGCCCATTTAGACAGCAATCTACTGCAGGGCAGAAGGAAGGTTCACCAAATATTTATTGAGCTTATTATGTGGCTGGTGCTGTGCATCCGGGAAAAATCTTTGACATAAAGCCCTTTTAGTTTAATAGAAGAGAACAACATTTACAGTAAGCTGAGACAAATGACAGGGTAAAGGTAAATGGAGGTGTTAGAGGAGTTCACAAGAAGACCTTATCTGTGCATATGGGAGGCTGGGTAGGGAGATGAGGGATTGGCAGGGGGAAAGTGATATCGAAATGGAGATCTAAAAACGAAACAGAAGCTATCCAGGAAAAGAGAGTATGTAAGGGTATTCCTGGTTGGAGGAACAACATATACAAAATTGGATACAGCAAGAGAAAAGCCCTCCTGGGTCACAGAGTCAACTTAAAAAGAGCCAGGAGCTGGTAAACCACATGGACAACTTTAGACCTTATCCTGTGGAATAATGAAGAGCTATAGGAAGATCCTAAGTTTGAAAGTAAGATGATGAAATTTACACTTTAGATAGCTCTCAGCCAAGTACGAGGCTACAAAGTCCTTGTTCTGTTTAAACCAGCTTTATGGAAGGTTCCATTTTTGACATTTGCTTAGATCACAAATTGGAAAGTATTTTTCATGTCCAGTAGGAGGAGCCAAAGTCTCCAGGTTCTTTCTAACCATAGCAGGGCGATTCTTGGCCCTAGGTTGTCCTGGGAGCTGTCAACTTCAGCACCTCTCATTTATCTTCCAGTGGCTCAACATGGAGAAATGACAGGAAAAACTATACTTGGAATGCGAAAGGTCATTGTGAGAAAGAAACTAATACTTTCCAGATGAATAGCATAATGGAATGCCATATTGATCTTTACTCTAATTTTGTTTTAAATTGTAATGGATGCCTCCCCCACTCATATTTTTAAGCCATGTGGCAGTACAGGTACCAGTGAGTCATGCCTCACACTCATCACTAATCTATCCAGGCCTATTTCTACTCTACAATAAATAAATCAGAGCAGACTCAAGCTGACCTTGATTTTCAGATAGATGAATATGTTTTATTTCATTTCCAATGGTAAACATCTATATATATATTAAAAATAATCAAAGGGCCCAGCAATTACCCATTTTAATGAAACAACAGCTGATGTTACTGCCTCGATTGATTGCATTCATTTGTTCCTTTCTGGAATAAAAAATAAAGGAGAATAGAGAAACAATTCCTGTTGGTGAATTTGCACAAAACAGTATATTTCAACAGAATTTCTCATTAACTGCCATTTATTTCTTCTATCATTATTGATAATTTGCTTTTAAATTGAGAATACCTCTTTTACAACCCATCTCATCTCCCTGCATGGCTAGACAATTACATTTAAATTTGGTGGTTTTCCCATTGTGAACAGTTTCTGGGGGAGATGATTATGATGTTACCAACACAGATTTATGGTTTCATTTTGCTATCACTGAAGGATGAGATGAGTATAAAGAAAAAAAAACTTTCTTACATACGAATATATTATTATCAAAGAGAATCCTAAGGAAACATATGGTAAAAGTCAACCCAAATTGCAAAATCGCTGGGGCTAATGATAAAGATGTCTTTCTGGATTTTGCAAACTTACTTTTTCAAATGATGATTAAATATTGCATGCTTTAAAAAGTAATCCAGTTATAGGCAGAAGTTCCCTTTCTTTTAATCTGAGGTTGAAAGAAACCCCAACCCGATAGGATTGCAAGAGGAGCCCTTAATGAATGCGCTCCTTGATGGGCGCTAGGAAATACACGTACATCTTGTACAAAAGAATGCACATCATATGGCCCCCTGTTTTGGAAAGCTTACAGCATTTCTTAGAAGAGGACCCATGGTATAAGTGCAAACACAATCACATCACAGGATGGGAAAATGAACAGGAGCCTCAGATCAAGCGCTCAAGGCTGGAATCTGGCCTTGTCCAATCCCATCTGCCCTTCAGAAGGCAGGGTGGTGCCACATAAAATTAGGTAGACTGCCTGGGGAATCCTGGTTCCTTGCCAGCTATGTGACCTTGAACAAATTACAACTCACTGAACCTCAGACTGACTTGATTGTACAACAAAACCCCCTGGAATATTTGTGGAAAAAAGAGGAAGGGAGGAAGGAACGAAGGGAGGAAAGGAGGAAGGAAGAAAGGGAGGGACGGAGGGAGGGAGGAAGGAAGAAAGGGAGGGACGGAGGGAGGGAGGAAGGAAGAAAGGAGGGACGGAGGGAGGGAGGAAGGAAAGGAAGGAGGGAGGGAAAGGAAAAGGTGGGGAAAGAGCAGAGTTTCTCACTCCAGTCCAGAGTGGGACCCAGGAAGGGAGAAATACTGCTTTAATCTCTCTAACCATCTGTGAAATGGATAAACCTCCAATATCTACTTCCAGTTGTTGAAAAGACTCCACGTAAAGTGCTTAAAACAGCATCTGGTGGAAAGTAAATGCTTATTAAGTGCTAGTGTGTTTTAAGGCGTCATGGGGCTTCTGGCTGTAAGACATCTGCTAGGAGGACAATCCCTAGACCCCTTCAGCGTCCATTGCAGGAGTAGGTGGCCAGGAAGGGGGCAGGACAGGAGAAGCCCAGCTGTGAAGGCTGGGGGCGTCCCAGGCCAGCAGCACTCACCCCAGCCCTGCATCGCATCCAGCCTGAAGAAGTTTTTGATTCTTGAATAGGGCTCGATCTCTGCCTGGCCGCGAGATTTGAAGACTTGCCAGAAAACTTCCTCAGAGAAGAAATGGACTGGGGCAGGAAGCTGCCTCCACTTGGCGTCTCTAGGGGGGATTTGTCTACTTTGATTGGGGTCGGGAGGAGGGCGCTGGTGCTCAATGAGTGAGCCCACCTGGGGACCACCAGGACGAGGACGGGCGCAGGTGAAAGTCCTGGGCTCATTGCGCCAGCATCCAACTTTCACCCTCTTTCCCCTTTAGGCCAGGAGACCAAGGCACCGGGTCGCGTGTCCGCCGCCGCCCGCTGGAATCCAGGGCTGCACGCGTGACCGCGGCGGCGGCGGCGGCGCTGGCGAGGGGAAGGGGGAGGGGGCGCTCCCTCGCGCACCGGATTATTTTTGGCTCCGCAGCCGGGGCTGCTCGCTGCTTGTCGCGCGCTCACACACACACACAGACACACACGCACACACACACATGCACACATTTTCTCGCGCTCTCTCCGGCTCTCCTTTGTTTATTTTCTAATCTATATTTTTGTTGGAAGATTTCCTCTTGATTCTCTCCCGCCCTCCTACAAGCGCTCTTGCTGGCCGTCTGGGTGCACACACCGCTCCCTCGATCACCCCAGCCCCCTTCCTGGTCTCCGGAGCGCGGGGTTTGAAGGTCACCTCCTTTCCAGTCCCCGTGCGAGCCGCGCCGCCGCCGCCTCCTCCAGCCGGAGTCGGTGGGACTGGCTGCGCTGCCCTGAAGTGGTTCTCCAAGCAGCGCGGCGGGCGGGCGGTGAGCGGCGGACGGCGGACGGAGCCCAGGGGCCGCGTCGGGTGGGGGAAACCCGAAGTCGCGGAGGGGAATCCCTCCCCCTTCGCCCCAGCCCCCCAGCAGCACCCGCGGTGGGGCGGGGGCGCTCTGCCAGCCCCGGGAACAGCAGAGGCGGCGGCACTGGCTGGACCCACGCGCGCGCCTCCGGGGCTTAAGAAGGAAGGAGTGAGCCCAGCCGAGCACCCCGCATCTGGAGGGGACAGCCAGCCGTGGGCCCCGCCCCGGCGTCCGGAGCAGGAGAACTCCGAGCTTCTTGCCCAGGTGGAGAGAGCAGGAGCGGACCGCGCGCCCGGGATTGAGAGTCCTTGCGCTCCAGACCCCCACCCAGTGGCCGCCAGGGTCCCCGCCTGTCCGGACCCTCGCCGCGCCCAGGCAGGCGCGCCAGGGCGGGGCTGACCTGCCCGCGAAGTTGCGGACAGTGCGTGAGAAGCCAGCACCCCCTTCCGCCGCCTTCAGCTTATGGTGAGTGTGGCTGGGGGTGCAGAGAGCGCACGAGAATTCGGGGGTCTGGGACCGAGAACGTGACCGCAGCCGGGCTCGCCGGGAGTTCTAGGTAAGTCCAGGCGGAGTCATCGCCTCTGCACCCATCCTGACCTGGTGGATCAGGTCCAGAGGGTCCCACGGAGGGAAGCGCTAGGTCCCCGAGAACTGGCCTCCTCCTAGCGCCAGTCTGGGCGCTCTGGACGGGAACTTTTTCAGGGTGTGTGGAAAGATCTCGAGGTGTGTCCCCCCCTACCCCCAGGGGGCCGAGACCCTGAGCCCCCTTGTGCGTCGCTTCCAGAAGCACGTCCTTTGTTGCCCCAGAGCGCCCCTCCGAAGCATCCAGGCTACCTCCTCCGTCCTCCTGGGAGCGCGTCCTAGGTGCCAGGAGCAGCGGGAGCCTGCCTGCGCACTTTGATTAGTCTCCCTGGCCGGCTGCACGCGTGCACTCAGCGCGCCCCCGGGTCGCTGCCTCCGCCCGCAGGGTGTGCAGAAGGAGGCATCTTAGTGACCCGGGAGGGCGTTTAGGTGCCCCGAACCCCTTGTGGGAGGAGGGGAAGAGAAGGCTCACTTATCTGGAGAGAGCGCCGTTGTGTTTACTGGCACTGGGATCAGTGCCCCGCAGTGCCATCTCGACCCCAGGGGAGGGGGCCAGCCGGGAAACCCGCGAATGGGAAACTCCTGCTGTGCCCCTGGTTCCTGGGAGCCTTAGAGAACCTTCACCCCAGAGAAGGAAACCCGGGGGTAGCAGATCTCAGCCCTGCGTTGTCGTGCAGGCCAGAGGGGGCTTGTCAGCTCCAATCAACCAATTGTCCAGCGATGGAGGCGAGGGCGGGGCTAGTGGGGCGCCGCTCCCATCTCCCCACCGCCCAGGAGGCCCCTTGGCTGTGAGCTCCTGGAGCCTCCCTGGCGCCAGCTGCAGGGACCAGGTGTCACGCGGAGCCCGGAAGCTGCCCACTCAGCAAGGGAGGGGAAGACCCCGATCTAACCTTGTCCTGGAGCCCCCAACTCCATTCCTTGCTGCCAGGGAATGGTCAGCGGGCTGGGGGAGCTCATCGCTCTTGTGTAGGCCAGAGCTGGGGTGCACCTGCTGGCACCGGAACATGTGGGGTGCGGCTACTGATGAGCTTGGAAATCCTGGTCAGGCAGTCCGGACAGTTGGTACCACAAAGGCGGGTCTTTTCAGTTGAACTTGAAAAGTGGGGGACGTGTGGTGGAATAGCTTTGTTTGAGCTGAAACATCATGTCTCCTAACTTGGGTTTTCCTTTATTAGAATAATGATTGTTTATTTTTATTTCTAAACTCCATTATGCAGAGAGGCCTGGCCTTGACAGCCCAAGTTTAGGACATGCCTCAGCCTGCGATCCCTTCCCTGCCCCCTGTCCTAGTTCATCTCCCCTCCATTTGTCATTTATCTTTGTTACAAAAGAGAAAAAAAAAAAAGATGAGAGGGCCTGGATTCTTTCAATTTTTAAGTGACCACAGAGGCCTTGGCTGGAGCTACTGGCAGATTTATTTTTAGCTAAGATCTTTTATGTTCAGAAGCAAAGGACCTGGGGCCTATGAAGGGTAAAGGTGGTGCTGGCAGTAGCTGTACTGGTAAAAAGTGGGGCTGAGTCAAAACCTGTGTCCTCTTTGAGCTTGTCAGGGAGGCCCTCCGTTTGGAAGAATCCCCCGGGCTTTCCTTAAGTTAGCTTATGGTTGCCTCGGGTTAGGAAGAAAAGTCATCATTCCTCGCAGTAGTGGAAGTGACACCTTGGGGGTCCAGAGAGTGGAGCTTTATGGCCCAGAAGAGCACAGGGCTTCTGGCTCCGTTATGTGCCAGCTGTGTGACCTTGGGCAAGTTACTTTACCTCTCTGAGCTTCTGGTTGTCACCTGTAAAATCAGAGTTTCAGTCATAGTTCTGTCCTCAGAGGGTTTGGGGGTAAATTACATAAAGCACTAAACATTTAGAACAGTTTGGTACATGGTAAGTGCCTGAATTATATGAGTTTTCTTTCTTTATTCTCACAAGTACATTGCTCTAATTTTTGAGCCTTGTAGTACCAAGTGGGATAGGAAAGGCAGGTGGCTTGCCTTATACACACACATTTTCTTTTAAATAAGCAACAGAAGCCTCAAGCTCTCCCATTCTACTCTCTGCATGTTCCAAGGAGGATCACGGACAAGCTGCCCACCCACTGGCCGAGATATAGGTTGGTGGCATTTGACTTGCTGTCTTGACAAGCACCTGAAATTAAGTTTTAGCAGCAGTTGTACATTTCTTCTGACCCACTGGAAGGACTTGATCTCTTTGGCCCCCAGGATGAAAGTATTGCCTTAGCAAATCTCTGGTTTTTTTTTAATTAGAACATCATTTATTTAATACATAGAATATTTTGAAAACACAAGAATTGAAGAATATTAGAAGTGGCTTTATCATTCATCCTGGGATTCACACATTGCAATTACTGTGTTTAGATATAAAATTTTGTGGCCAGGTACAGTGGCTCATGCCTGTAATCCCATCACTCTGGGAGGCTGAGGTGGGCGTATTGCTTGAGTCCAGGAGTTCAAGACCAGCCTGGACAACTTAGCAAAACCCTGTCTGTACTAAAAATACAAACAATTAGATGGGTGTGGTGGTCCACACCTGTAATCCCAGCTACCCTGGAGGCTGAAGTGGGAGAATCATCTGAGCCTGGGAAAGTTGAGGCTGCAGTGAGCCGATATCACGCCACTGCACTCCAGCCTGGGTGACCAGAATGAGACCCTGCCTCAAAAAAAAAAAAAAAAAAAAAAAAGAAAAAAAAATTTGTGATAGTATTTAAACAATTTGTGATAGTATTTAATTGTATAAACATATAAACATCTGTGGCACACATTTGCCCATAAACAAACCGAGTGCACAAATACCTTAATCCAGTTTTTAGAAAGAATTTTAGTTTTGTCGTGGCAAGAACACAACATGGGCTGTACCCTATGAAGAGATTTCTAAGTATATCATACATGATTGTTTTAAGGATAGTGTTGTATAGATCTCCAGGAGTTATTTACCTTTACTGCGTGAGGGACTCGGGGATCTAAAATCGTCAAACTCATAGAAGCAGAGAGTAGAAGGTTGTGGCCAGCGTCTCAGGGGCCAGGGAAATGAGGATTTGCTGATCTAATCAACAGGTATAAAGTTTCAGTAATGTTGTAATAAATCTTGCTCTCCATAGAACGTACAGTTTTTTACATCACCCTGAAGCTACAGAGTTTTCCACTCAGAAATGAAGCCGAAACATGGGTCTGAGCGGGTTTCTCCTCCTGGAATTGACCCACTCTGCCCTATTTTTCTCCTCATTATAATTGAAGCTATATATATATATTTTTTTTTTAACCTGCTCCTTTAAGGTTTGAGCACAGGTCTTCTAGACATTCTCATGTCTCTGATGATTTAGAAAAAAAATAAGCTTAGTCCTTTTAGCTTGAACCATCCCAAGCTATTATATTTTATCAAAGTCCTTTCTGATAATATATATTTTTTGTATCCAGAAAATTGGGTCTGCCCTGTATAGGAATCTGACATTTCACCTTTCCAAAAATTAGACCGTTTTGTTTGCATCCTTTAAGCTGATGTGTGGAGTAATGAACACATTCCAAGAGGGAAATCGTATTTGACACAGAAAATGCTTTGGAGACGCAGCGATTTCCCAGTGGCGTGTAAGGAGACTATTGAAATCCTAGCACATTTGCTCTGAAGGACAGAGGGCAGCTCGTCCTGCCTTTGCCACCCAGCATGGGAGTTACACAGTAAGCGTCATCCACAAATTAATACTGGCTGACTTTCCTAAAATCATCCCTTAATCCGTCGCTTTCACATTTACCCACAGCGTCGTGCCAGAGACCTCAAACACCGAGGCGATGTTTTTAAAGAAGCCACAAGGATCTTCCTAATGTCTACCTCCATTATTTAAAATACTGCCTCGAGGCACAAGTATAAATATTAAAACTTTAATTAAAGAATCAATCAGTGATGGAGCTTCAAAACAAGGGGACCCAGCAGTTTCAGATGATGTCAACTGTGAACACAGTTAGACTCAGTCATAGGGCTAGGAGTTTTTATGAACAATGATGCGTGGAGTTATATACACAGGCAACTGTCCTCATTGTTTGAATCTATAGTCATTCTGAGCACTGTCACTCATTACCACTGGTTTGTCATTGTTCGCTAGTCAAAGAGATGTGGGTGACTGTGGCCTGCTGCTACAGAAGAGTGTGTTGCCTTAGGGGAAGGAGTGGCTAATACAGTAATAATTTATTTGGAACGTACCACATGTTAGACCCTGTGCTTGGTGAATAAGACAGACGAGAACTTTGCTTTCTTGGAGCCTTATATTGTCATGGGGGAAGCCACGTCATAAGCAAGACGTTGAAATATATTTTCATAAGGGTAATGACAAGGGTTCCAAAAATTATAATGTGATCGTGACTTGGGGGGACATTCCAGAGAGGAGAGATTTCACGTGAGAAGTACATGAAAAGAAGTAGCTGATCTGTGCGGATCCATACATTTATCCAATGAGTATTCTACTCATCTCCACTTTTTTTTTTTGAAACAGAGTCTCACCTTGTCTCCCAGGCTGTAGTACAATGGCGTGATCTCAGCTCACTGCCACCTCCACCTCCTGGGTACAAGTGATTATCATGCTTCAGCGTCCTGAGTAGCTGGGATTACAGGTGTGCTCTGCCACGCCTGGCTAGTGTTTGTATTTTTAGTGGGGATGGAGTTTCCCCATGACTGCTCTTGAATGCCTGACCTCAAGTGATCCACCTGCCTCCTCGGCCTCCCGAAGTGCTAGGATTACAGGCGTGAGCCACCACGCCCAGTCTCATTCACCCCTACTTTCTGTGAATTCATGAGTGTTCATCAGGCACCCACTGTGTGCCAAGCAGTATTGAAAGCACTTCAAGTGCAGAGTGATCAATACATGCAGACACCTTTTCCTGACAGCCTTCCATTCTAGGATTGTTGTCTGCATGGAGGGCGTTTCAGAGAAGGGGACCAGCAAGCACAAAGATCCAGAGGCTAGAACAGTGACAAAATCATACAGTTGAAGGTTGGTCCTATAGGCCCTTGAGGCCTGGAAAGGGAGCCTGGCTATTACTCTAATGGGAAACCATTGGGGGATTTTATGCAGAGAGATACCAGGATACATTGATGCGTTAAACATTATAGGAAAGTTGTTAGGTGTTTTTGAGATGAGTAAATAAACAAGCATGCCTTCTTGGCCAGCCAGCTCTTTTTTTTCAAAGTTTCAATTCATTTCTATAACCAAGTTTGGTCTGTAGATGTAGTGACATCTGAAAAGGTAAGCCTTGCAACGTCTGAGAAATTAAACTCGATTCCCCACCACCACCTACTTTTTAGGGCTTACACTAAAATGTTTCATTCAAGAAGAGGGATTACTTTATAGGGAAAAAGAACCTCATTTTCCAGTAATGTTCTTTGTGTGAGGGTGGAAGACCCTGGGAGGATACATCTGTATACATTAGCCTACTTAGCTTTTCTTTCTCTGGGGCCTCCCTTCAAAGAGGCAACATCATGTATGCGTGTATGCTGGTGTGAGCAGCCGCACCCTCCCACCACCACATCTTTTTGATGGCTTGGCTGACATCTCTCCTGGGAGTACCCTGAGAACAGTTGCACACAGACGCCCTTTATTGATCATCTGTCCGGGTAGGTTCCCTTTCAGAGTATGGCCACAGATTCTCCCATTGGTAGGTGTCAGCCAAGGTAATAACAGATATTGACAGTGCAAAGTGCTCTGAGTGCAGCTGACGTTGTCCATTTTCAGAGGCTACCCTGCCCTTGGAAGGTGGAGGTGCAATTTGATGGGGGGTTTGGACAGCTGGACAATCCAGTTTTCCTCCCATATTGACTGTCTCTTTATCCACAATAGTGGAACTCCATTATTGCCTATAATATGTGCCATGAACATCAGAATAAGTGTACATGGATTGAACTCTTCCTACATAGCACAAGCTGAGCCAAGCACTCTACTTTCATGGCTGTGTGTTGTGCTATGTGTTTCTGGCATGTGATCGCCTCCCCTACCCTCCCAGCATTTCAACTTGTTCGCTTCCTGCTCATCCTTCAGGTTACAACTCTAAAGCCCCAGGCTTAGAGAGACTGTCCCTGTTTCCCTGTGTGGATTCTCCTTTTTTACAGCCATCCCTGGGGCATCTTATATTTTATTGAGTGCCTCTGTTTTATCCTTTTTCTCTTACTCCACTGCATTGTCAACTGCAGGTGGGCCATGCATACACCTGTTTGGACATCACCATTCCCTTAGCATCTAGTGTGGTACGAGGCACAGAGCAGAAGCCCCATATGGAAATAATGAATTATTCTATTTGATGCTTCTCACACACTTTGAGGTTAGTGCTTTTCAGATCCCCATTTCGCAGATAGAGAGTGGGGTGTAGGCAGGCGTTAAGCAATTTGTCCAAGGGCACAACAGCAGGTAAGAGACACTTCCAAGATTTTGACCCTAACAGTCTGAGTCCGCAGCCCCTGATGCTCATCACTGTGCTCATGGCCTCTTTTGCTGCCTTTGTAAGAGACAAGGGAGGGTGGGAGGCAATGTGTGCAGTGGTTAGGGAGCTCTTGATGCATAGCTTGAGTTGCTGTGAGAAGTGATGCTGAGCCCATTAGAGCCACAAAAGGAAAACAAGGCACTTGTTTCTATTTATTGCAATATTACTTTATCGTTGTGTAAGAGCCTGGCTTGATTTCTGCGCTGGTGCAATCTGGCTCTTTTTTTGTTGTTTGTCTCCTTGGAGCCTCAAGGCCCTGGGTTGCCCAGGGCATCTCTGGCCTCTTTATCTAGGCTCACGCTCTGAGTATGATTTTGAGGGAGCGGTTGGACCACCTGCCTGGTTACAGGCAGTCCTTGGGCATCATGCAGTCACAGCTGGAGCTGCTCTGATAGCCACTCAAAATGTGGTGTGCAAACCACTGCTCACTCCTTCTAATCACCGTCATCTGAATCAGCTTCCCTCTTCATTTCTTCTGAGAACAAAATTAGATCTTTGCCAGCATAATAGATGAACTTGTGCAATCACCTTGTTCATTGCTACTTCTGCATTTCCCCAAGATATTGATGTCTCTTTTCTGTGAATTTTAGAATATAGAGTGTCAGAGACGAGGGTGAGGACTTGAGGTTTTCAACATTGTCTTCTTTGTACCATGGTTGGGACCCTAATAGCTATAACACTTACTGGAAGCTCCTTCTGTGCTAGGGCTTCCTGTGCGTCTTTTCATTAACTCTTCCTTTATTATACCCACTCGACAGATGAAGGAACTGAGGCCCAGTGACTAAATGGCAAACCGAGATTGCAGACTCAAGCAGTTCTCTCCCCTGCCGTGTGTGGAGAGGGCATGCTTGGGATGCAGGGAATAGCAGAGGCACCATGATAAGGTACTAGGAAGGAGGCAGTGCAGGTATTTCACTGAGATTTCAGAATCAGTGTGTCTGGCTTGAGATCCTAGCTCCATCACTTTCCAGCTCCATCACTTTCTAGCTCCATCAGTTTCTAGCTCCATCACTTTCCGGCTCCATCACTTTCTAGCTCCATCCCTTTCTAGCTCCATCCCTTTCTAGCTCCATCACTTTCTAGCCCCATCACTTTGCAGCTCCATCACTTTCCAGCTCCATCACTTTCCAGCTGCATCACTTTCCAGCTCCATCACTTTCCAGCTGCATCACTTTCCAGCTCCATCACTTTCCAGCTCCATCACATTCCCGCTCCATCAGTTTCTAGCTCCATCACTTTCTAGCTCCATCACTTTCCAGCTCCATCACTTTCTAGCTCCATCAGTTTCTAGCTCCATCACTTTCTAGCTCCATCACTTTCCAGCTCCATCACTTTCTAGCTCCATAACCTTTCACTTTCTGCAATTGCTCTGAACCTCAGTCCATCCCTATAAATGAAGATAATAATTGTCACTACATTGTACAGTCCGTCTGAGGATTAATCAGCCTCGTAAATTATTTTCGCAAAGCGCCTGGCACCTAGTGTGTGTTTAGTGCAAGTAGAAGTCATGGGGCTGACTATGGTAATCATGACAATTACTATTATCCATTGATAATAATGATATCATTATTAACCTTGTTTTTGCTGCTAGAATTTCACAATCCCTTTGGGCAGCAAATTGGTCCCAGAATGTGCTTCCGACATTTTCCTCTTGACTGTAACTGAGGTGACAAATTGAGAGTGAAGGGGGAAGAACCCAGCATAGCTGCAAATGTACGGTTGAGATCGGTGACAGGCTTGAGGCCCTGTGTGGAGTTCTGCCTGCAGAGGATGCTGATAGCAGCCATATGCACGGGCTCTGATTGATTGGCAGAGAGAAACACTAATTTATTAGACTCGTTATGAAAAGTGACGGAGCAGGGGATTCAGAGGGCTGATTCAGCATCAGCAGTCCTGGCCAGATCCCAGGGGTATTGGCTTGGTGTCTGTTTCCCTTGGGACCAGCCCCCTGTCTTGATTCTGGGTCACTGCCTGTATTCTCGAGTGAGTCTCTTAAAGATGTCCGTGCCATGGCTCACTGTTACCACGTTGTAAATATCATACCTATTTCTTCAGCATCCTTAGAAAGCTGAGTCCAGTTCAGGTTGCATTTGATTGCAAAGGCCGATAAGAGGAGGGAGGGAGTGTGTGCATGCAGAAGTTCCCCAGTGGAGGGAAAATAGTCCTTTTCACAGGTTAGAGAAAGTGCAGGAGTTTCCTTGGGGGAGAATAAAGGGCATAGTTGATACCTCTCTTTAAGAACATGATGGCCAGGCATGGTGGCTCCTACCTGCAATCCCAACACTTTAGGAGGCTGAGGCAGGAAGATTGCTTGAGCCAGGAGTTCGAGACCAGCCTAGGCAACATAATGAGACCCTGTCTCTATTAAAAAAAAAAAAAAATTAGCTGGGTGTGGTAGCTCATGCCTGTAGTCCCAGCTACTCAGGAGTCTGGGACAGGATTGCTTGGCTCTGGGAGTTTAAGGCTGCTATGAGCTATAATTGTGCCACTGCACTCCAGCCTTGGCAACAGAGCAAGACCCTGTCTGTAAAAAAAAGAACGTGAGGCTCTTTTAGAAAGATTTAGTCATTTCTGATTTGGAGAGGTGGTTCAGTCTGAATTACAGCAGGTAGGATGCTGGTTAAATAAGAAGTGTCTTGCCTTCAAGGTGATAAGGCACTGAATGGGGCTATTTTTGAGTCAGAAAAGCTTTGAGAAGACTGAATTCCCTGAGCGCCAAGGTGCGAAAGGACAAAGTCATGGTAGCCAGGTACACCTAACTTGTGGATCCAGATTTTGCCACTTCCTGGGTGTGTGACCTTGGGCCAGTTACTGCACCTCTCTGAGCCTCCATTTACTTGTCTATTAAAAGGCAAATGATTCTGTCTGCAAGGATGGCTACCTCGGAGTGAGTTAAGTCAAGGAGCAATCACACAGACTTCCGAGCTAGTCACTTCTTATTTTTTTTACCTTGTGGTATTCAGACAATACCCTCTCACTCCATGACTCTTTGATACAAAAGTTTCCCTAGTTAGTGTGCTGTGGTTTGTGGAAAGATATTTTGTTTCCTAGTGAATTTCATTCATTTTGCTCAGGAAACTTTATTGGTTTTGTCTGTGTAAACTTAAAATAATCTTCAAAAGTTCATAACAAGGACAAGGAACTATCCACCCCTTTCTATAAACTTACTTCTACTGAATTGTGGTTCGCTGGTGTCAGTTTATAATGAGAAATAGTATAAGAAGGCCAATGATCCCCAAATTTTAAAAACTAGACATGATATATGCACACAGAAAAAGGATAGATCATTTAAAGTTTAAGAATTTTTACAGTTTAATCTAGCATTTGAAAGAAAAACATGGCCGGGCATGGTGGCTCACGCCTGTAATCCCAGCACTTTGGGAGGCCGAGGTGGGCAGATCACGAGGTCAGGAGATCGAGACCATCCTGGCTAACATGGTGAAACTCCGTCTCTACTAAAAATACAAAAAAAATTAGTCAGGCGTGGTGGCAGGCGCCTGTAGTCCCAGCTACTCGCAAGGCTGAGGCAGGAGAATGGCGTGAACGCGGGGGGTGGAGTTTGCAGTGAGTAGAGATCTCACCACTGCACTCCAGCCTTGGCGACAGAGCGAGACTCTGTCTGAAAAAAAAAAAAAGGGAATAAAAACATGTTATTGAATATAAGTGAGGGGTAAGAACCAAGAACTTCTTGGTAAGAACCCAGCAGGACAAGCAAGCTATGAAGAATTCAAGTCTCTAATGTTATTTGCTGTGATTATTATTGTTTTGTGTTTTTTTTTGAGACAGAGAGTCTCATTCTGTTGCCCAGGCTGGAGTGGAGTGGTGCAATCATGGCTCACTTCAACCTCTGCCTCCTGGACTCAAGTGATCCCACCTCAACCTCTTGAGTAGCCAGGACCACAGGCATGTGCCACCATGCCTGGCTAATTTTTGTGTTTTTAAATGTTTGTATTTTTTTGTGGAGTCGTGGTTTCACCATGTTGCCCAAGCTGGTATTGAACTCCTGGGCTCAAGCAATCTTCCCTTACAAAGTGCTGAGATTACAGGCATGACCCAGCAAGCCCAGCCCTATTACTGTGTTAGCTTCGGTTTCAGGATCAGAAAGAGTTTGTCCTTTCTTCAGGTTCTGATTGGTATTTATGTACCAGACACTTCTAAGTGGAATACCTGTCCGTGTTCCTTTTTCACAAAGCTTGCCAGGAAGCTCAGAGCTGATTTTATAGTTCAATCACAGCAGTAAATAGAATTTGATAGCGTGGGTTTTGCGTATTAACCTCACTTTTGACTCAGTTTTATTTGTCTACCCTTATTTTAATTTTCACTTTTTATTGTGATGTATGTTACTGTATCGAAAGGATACCTTTGTAAGGTACCTAACATGAACATATTCAAATATTGAATAAGAAAGCAATATAAAGGCATATAAGGTAGGTGAATATTGAAAGGTATACATAAACTACAGCCCTTTAAAACACCAGGAACCCTGTAAAATAGGACCATATAGGGCAGTGCTTGGTATCTTGAGCTAGACCTGAAGTTAGAGAAATGCAATTTTGAGTCCCAACAGTGCAAATGGTTACTCTTTCTTATTTTCTCCTTTTAAAATACATTTTACTGGAGCAGTATTTATGCTACATCATTTCACTTTTATTGGGCCATTTATTGCCTTTTTCATGCACTCAGCAAACATTTTTGAGCCCATGCTCTGGGCCAGGCACTGTTAGGCACTGGGCATATTGTATGGGGTGGGTATATTGACCAATATCGACATCATCTCTGCCTAGTGAAACTTACACTGTAGTGAGAGAGACTGACACGAAACATGAATGCAGGTAAAAAGACAATAGAATTACCCATTATCATAAGTATTAAAACGGCAACAGAATGCGGCATTCATGTAATAAAAGGGTGAGTGACCCAGTTCGGTAGGAACATCAGCGAAAGGTCTCCAAGGAGAGGTATTAGGCAACATTTAAGCTACGGCCTGAAGAATGAGAAGGGACAATCTGTGACCAGTGGGGAGAAGAGAAGAGAGGAGACCATGGTGAGCAGAGGTGGCAGTGTGCTCAGAAGCCCGCGGGAGGAAGGAGAGGGCTCTGCACATCCTGAGAACAGCAAGATGGCCAGCGTGCCTGGGGTAGTGCGACCAAGTGAAGAGATGTGGCTGGCAAAGCCTGCAGAGGCCAGAACAGGCAGCCTTGCTCTCAGGAGTCTGTGCCCTGTGTTCTTTTTGAGATGGGCAAGATCTTAACTAGTACCATTCTTTATAAGCATATTCAAGAGTGGTGCGAGAATAAGGTACAAGGAGCACCCTGCAAGAAAGGCAATGTGTGTGCCTCTGTGTGTGCATGTGTAGATGTGTACACTTGTATGTGCACATGAGAGGATGTGCACACAGATCTCTGTATGTGTGCAAACATGCATTTTTGTGCATATCTGCACGTGTGTGTATGTACATGCATGTATGTGGCATGCACATACGTGCATGTATTGCAGAAGGAAGAGAAGGAGCCACAAACAGTATGACAGTGGGGAGATGCTGACTTCAGAGCCCATCAGAAGGAGGGGCAGTGTTGCTGGGCATGCTGCTTACAGTGTGTGCAGAGCCCAGCTCTGTTTTGCCTCACATCCTCCCTCCTGGACTGATCCCTTTCTGTTCATATGGTACATTCAGTGAGTGACAGCATCACAGGAGGCAGACCCCAGCCTTATGCACATATCTTCGTAACACCATACAGTCTCATGAGAAAGGGGAGGTCATTTGTTCACCTTAGTCCACCCCTGAATTGTTCCCTCACTGGCTCTGTGTCACTGTCAGAGATTTTTTAAATTCTGGGAAATGCTTTGGGGACTTCAGCATTTTGGAGTCTGTGTTCAAGGATTCTATTAGCACCACAGAGACCCTTTGCCTCTTTCTTAAAGGTTCTGTTTTTAGGCGTCCTCCTCTTTTATCCATGCTTTCAATTCTGCTGCTTCCTTCCTTCTGAGATTCCTTCTTCCTTGCTGGTCTTGGAAGAAGAAACATTTAGCTTTATTTTCCTCGTTCTTGCCTAGGTAGGGTGTGGTCCCCCTGTGTCCTCATTTGTTCAACATTTTGAGACAAAGATTGGTGGAATTGCCACTTACAAAAATAAAACCAGGGAAAGCAGCTCACAGAATTTAATTTGCTTCTAACCCAACTCTTCTACTTATTAAAAAAATATACAATTATTCATTCCATAGCACTCCAGATTGCTTCACTGAAAGAAAGAAAGGGATCCACTCCAGGGAGAAAGAGGCTTTTGAGCTTTTTGTTCCTTGATGATCCTGTCTTTACGTAATTTTGGGGAGCCTATTGGGAAATCATAATTTTGGGAGATCATGGATGTGCCTCATTGCAGAAGAATAAATAGAGAGCAGTGTCTGAAACAAATGCTTGTCTTAAAAAAAGTTTATGAAATGCCAGCAGATGTCAGTGTGCCCTTGCCGTTTGATTTTTTTTTTCCTTTTAACTTTTTTAAAGCAACATTAATTATTTTCGGAAGCAACAACAACACAAGTATATTCTGCTACAGTTATAAATTAAGAGATCATGAGGCAACATTTTTTAGGTTTGGAGAAAGACCGGCAGAATTTATGTCATAAGGTAAATCCTCTAAATTATCTGTGTAATATAATTTGTGTTTTCCCAGAAAACTGGTTTCAAAACCCAAAACCTAGTGTAATTTTTTTTCTTTCTTCTCTCCCAGCCATTGTTCAGGTGCCAATAATAGCTTAGGATCCAGCTTAGCTTCTGAGAACCTACTGGCTCTGCTAATTGATAACAGCTCTTTATTTCAAAGCTGGAGTTTGCAAAGGAAGGTAGTGTAGGGTTGAGTATGGCCTTGTGATTTGTCATCTGAGTTGTGATGAGAACCTCTTGCAGTTTCCGTTGTTACCGTGAACACAACGAATTGCGTGCTAATAGTTAGCTCCTCCGCAGACATTGTTTGGATAAAAAATGAGGGCATCTATAAAGGAAAAAGATTCACTCAAAGAATTAAAAACTATTCATTTTAAGCAAGGGATAATTTGCCAGCATGTAGTGCAAAAGAAGTAGGGTAGTTTCTAGGCAGGGAATGACGTATGTAACAGGGCATATTTGATGCTTTGCTTTATTTATTTAATAGTTTTGATTAAATGGTACAATATTCAAAAATGCAAGAATATGCAGAGAAAAATAAATCTTGCACTTGCCTTGCAGTTTATTAGAGACAACTATTATTAGAGTTTCTCATGCACCCTTTGATAGATGTTTTATGCAAATACAAACATGTACACAGATATTTATACCAACAAAAGATCGCATATGAAATGCATAGTTCCACTGTTTGCTCTTTTTAAAAAAATTAAGAACATGTTTTAAGGATTATTCCCTCTCATTGTGTGTGTGTGTGCACATGCACCTGTATTTTTTCTGTTCCACCTTTGTTAATGGATATATAGTATTCCACTGTACATGTTTACATTATTTAATCGGCCTCCTTTTGATGGATATTTATGTTGTCTCCATTATTGAAGTGCTACATGGAATATCTTCAACCACCACCACTTCCCAGACGCGTCTGTAGGATACATTCTTAGAGATAAAATTGTTAGGTCAAAGGAAACATTTTGACCACTGCCAAACTTGATGCTCTGGCTGAGCTGCACCCTTACATGTTGGTGGATGAATGGGGTTTAGAACCAAATGAAGCCATGTGGTGATTGTGGTCTGACTTGCCTACCGTGATAACTGTCATGAATTATGTCCCTATTGGAAGTGTCTTAGTCTAGTTGTACTGCTATAACAAAATGCTTATTCAGGGTGATTTAGAAAGAATAGAAATTGTTGGCCAGGTGCAGTGGCTCATGCCTGTAATCCCAGCCCTTTGCGAGGCCGAGGCGGGTGGATCACCTGAGGTCAGGAGTTCAAGACCAGCCTGGCCAACTTAGTGAAACCCTGTCTCTACTACAAATACAAAAATTAGCTGGGGGTGGTGGCGGGTGCCTGTAATCCCAGCGACTTTGGAGGCTGAGGCAGAAGAATCGCTTGAATGGAGTCGGAGGTTGCAGTGAGCTGAGATTGCGCCACTGCACTCCAGCCTGGGTGACACAGTGAGACGCTGTCGCGTGCAAAAAAAAAAAAAAAAAAAAAAAAAGGAAAGAATAGAAGAGAAGTTGTTTTGGAGGCTGGGAATTCCACGATCAAGGTGTGGCAAGTTCAATGTCTAGTGAGGGATGCCCACTGTGCATCCAAGATGGTACTTCCTGGCTGCATCTTCATATGGTGGCAGGTAGAAGCGCTAAAGAGTCTGACTAGTTTTCTCCAACCTTTGTGTAAGGTTCCCATCTAATGCATGAAGGCAGAGTCCTCATGGTCTAAACGGTCCTTAATAGTGTTGCATTGGAGAATAAGTTTCAACGTGAATTTTGGCGGGGACACAAACATTCAAACCGTAACAGAATGTTTTGCAGTTCTTGTCATTGCTGTTTTTTTGCTAACACTTTCCATCTGCCAAGTAGTTTGTTAAGATCTTTAATTCCACTTTCACATCTTTGTCCTCATAGCAACTTTGTGGAGTAGACCCTGCTCTCATCCTGTTTCAGGATGGGGATGTGGGGGCTGAGAGACCTCAGGTGCTTTGCTTAGGGTTACAGGGTCAATGGTCAGCTCAGGATTCACACTCAGGGCCTCCAGGCTTAACCATTGAGCTGGGAAGCTGTGGTGGGTTTTAAGCAGCAGAGAGCATACTGTTGAGTTACAATGAGTTTAATGTCAACCCGATTGTACTGTTGACCTTTTGGATTGCATAATTATCTGTTGTGCAGGCTGTCCTGTACACTGTAGGATGTTTAACTGCATCCCTGGCCTCCACCTGCTAGATGTTAGTAGCACGCCCTTCACCCATCCATGACAACCAAAGACATCTCCAGATTTTGCCAAACGTCCCTGTGGTAGAAGGTTGCCCCACTAACTCAGACAAAGAGCAAATATGCTGTGGGCATCCGTAGCATAACACCAGAGACATGCATTTCAGGACACACATGGTGGCTGATGTCGGGGCATCTTCCATTCAGCCGTCTCAGCCAAGGGACACTCATTTAGTTCTTCCCCAAGGATAGAACAGATGGGCTGCCCCTTGTGGCAGACGCCAGTCTAGGAAGAAACAAGATGGTATTACTCAAACCATTTCATCCTCCATTTGATCACAGTAGCACTGCCCAACAAGATTTTGTCTTTTAAAATGTAGTTTAGAAACGTCCTTGAAAAATTGCCTGGTAAAATAGACTTATAAAAAATTATGTTCCTAACTATAGCCCAGCTTATATATTATACAGCTTTTCTATTCCTGCATTTTCCTTTGGTGCTCAGTAATGCCCTACATCAAAATGGCAAGCGGGAGGCATCAGCCCTCCCAGGTCCCTGCACGTGGCAGACATTGATAATCAATTCTTTTCCCCCCTCATCAGCGTCACCTTCTTAGAATCCTCAGTGCATCTCTCAAGGCATAGACTGTCAACCAGTTGGAATTACTATGTGAAATGAAATGTATTTGCCACCCCTATTACATGGTGCCTTTTTGGCTGAGAAGAAGGATTACACTTTCCAAAGAGGCGAGCTTATCATGAGGTATTAGCTTATTTTTCAGTTACTCTGAGAAAAGTGCTTGATAGATGGGAAGAAATGTCTATTCTTAAAGCATTTGGAATTAAGATCTTATTTTGTAACAGTAATTGGGTGCCTGCAGAATACTTCTCTTTCCCGAGGTGCTTTACATATACTGTCGTCCTATGTATTATTGTTTTCCTGTAGTAACATCTCTCTCCCCTCCACCACCAAAAATTAATCCCCTCCCTTTAAAGCCTGGTGGAGGCAGCCACCTGAGGGTGACAGAAAACGCTTTGTGTACAATGGGAACTGAGACATTTCCCTCAGCAAAGAACATTGAGAAGCTGCAGGACGTTACTGGAACTGTGTAGAGATGGGGAACTGAACCATCCAAGATTTCCAGAAGTAACTTCTGATGTATAAAGGCATGGAGGCCAGGCTGCTGTGGGAAGGCAACACAGGTTTCAGAGTTGAAAATACTTTTAGGTGGCACCATAGAACCATCCATTCCAGCATAATGTTTTATTTATTTATTTTTTTGTCATTGCTTTCTTGGGGAGGGGTGGGAAAACTCCCATGGAATTGTGTGGTAACTTGGTAATTTGGTTTAGTAACTTGATGAACCTATGTGCAAATACCTATCGCTTAGATAATTTTTAACTCATCTCCTGTTTCTGATTCTAAGAAAACAGGGAAAAATAATCTTGGAAAGAAAAGGCCTTGGGTCAGACAGTGTCTGTCTTATTTTTTTTTTTTTTCAGACTGGTGGGAATGTTTTCCTTTCTCCACTTTTAGATGATTTAGTCTATGAGAGATAGGGACAAATAAAACACGTCTCCTATTTCCTCTTCTGAGAAAGGGATTTTTAACTTAGATGGGAGGCACCAGTGAACTTCAAGGGCTTTAAATTGCATTTAAAATTTAAAGAATAAACGTTTTTATCTGGGCAGAAGGCTCATAGCTTTTTAAAAATCACATTCTCAAAGTGCTATATGGGACACACAAAAAAGTAAGAACGCATCTTTTTTAGAACAATAGCTTTCAGACTCTTTTTACCATGACCCTAGTAGGCAAGGAAAAAGGATACTACAGCCCAACGACTTCACCTGTTTTAACCTTCTGGTGGGAATGTGTGTGTCGGAGGTGGGGGGAGACAGGGAGGTCACAGAATGCTCAGTAGTGATGAAGCGTTGGGGTGCAACTGTATTTGGTGGGAGAGATACTTACCTCTTACCTAGCAGTAGGAATATGCATTTATTTGAGTCACAATCTCTGTTATGTCTTAAAGTCCAATTATTTAGAAATTATCAGAAAAAAGTGCAGTTAATGCTAAAGTGTTAGAGTTAACCAAACCCCATAAAACCACCACAATAATGTTTTCTTCAAACATCGAATTGAGTCCCGCTTAACAACTTTGATAATGGCATGAGATCAGAAAGTCCTTCCTATAAAGTCCAAGAATGAAAGCTATGTGCACGAGTTTTTGCAGGAGAATATTTGCAACATTTCTGTGAAGTTCTTGATAGCTAGACTTCTTGGTACCACATTTAATTATAGTCCTGAGTAAACTTTTGTAATAATTTATGTTGATTTTTCAATAATATTTTCAAGTTTTCAATTTTACTAACTCAGTGGAATACTACTGTTGGTATCTATTGGTCATTTACAAAAAAAAAAAAAAAAAAAAAAAAAGAAAGAGAGTCCGTTGAATGCATTTTCTTTCTTTCTTTCTTTATTTTTTTTGGAAACGGAATCTCGCTCTGTCGCCCAAGCTGGAGTACAGTGGTGCAATCTCGGCTCACTGCAATCTCCACCTCCCGGGTTCAATCGATTCTCCTGCCTCAGCCTCCTGTGTAGCTGGGACTATAGGTGCCCGCCACCATGCCAGGCTAATTTTTTATATTTTAGTAGAGACAGGGTTTCATCATGTTGCCCAGGCTGGTCTCAAACTCCTGAACTCAATCTGCCCGCCTCGGCCTCCTAAAATGCTGGGATTACAGGTGTGAGCCACCGCACCTGGCCTGTAGAATGCATTTCAATGTGCATAACGCTAATGAAAAGACTTGCAGTTTTGGTTCAGTTAATGACCCATTGTGAGGACTCTCTAGCTCTGTATACTTAGGTATGATACATTATTGCTATAGGAAGTTAGGGAAGATGGGAAGCACAGGGCTTCCATTCTACAGATAGCCCTATTTTTTTTGGTGGGAGAATGACTCTGCAAACCGTATTTTCTAAACTTTTTCATATATACTTGCTTATGAATATGTTGGAAGCAAGCCTGTATTTATTTATTATTTTATTTTATTATTTATTTTTTTGAGATGGCATCTCACTCACCCTATCACCCAGGCTGGAGTGCAGTGGTGCAATCTTGGCCCACTGCAGCCTCCGCCTCCTGGACTCAAGTGATTCTCCTGCCTCAGCCTCCTGAGTAGGTGGGATTACAGGTGTGCACCATCACACCCAGCTAATTTTTGTATTTTTGGTAGAGACAGGGTTTTACCATGTTGGTCAAGCTGGTCTCGAACTCCTGACCCCAAGGGATCTGCCCACCTCAGCCTGCCAAAGTGCTGGAATTACAGGTGTGAGTCACTGCACCCTGCCCCAAGGTATATTTATGTACACTGTATGTCAATGTCCATATGTATATATGGATATATCTATATCCATATATATCTCCATGGATTGGTATATATCTATCCATGGATATATATATGGATGATATATATATATATCCATGGATATATATATGTATACGTGGATTATATATATATATATGTATATGAATGAAACACTTATTAGGAGCTTTTATGACCTATTATTAAGCAAAATGAACAAAGTTCATTAAAATGCAACTGTATTTGATTGCTTTAGAGCTTTAATTTTTTTGTTGTTGTTGTTGTTGAACAAATTCTGCAGAAAAGCTAAGTGGAATTATTTACCACTTGGGTTGGATTTTTGGTTATCCTTCCTATTTAAGGCTACACCCAGCAATCCTAATAGAGTTGAATGGCTGTGTTTTTAAATATGCAGTGATTCTATTGGACTCATGCCAAGTGCCATCCTGGATTTTCTGTGCATTAGTGTCTATGTGTGGATTAACACTGACATGTTGCATACCAGCCAATGTCTTCCGTTTTCTTCATGCATCCTGGTTTGCAAAAAAAAAAAAAAAAAGGAGAAAAATTAAAAATGCTGAACCCCACAGAAAGTTTCCACTCCCCAGACCAAACTGTGTGCATAGCGGGGAGAAGAGACCAGATGGCCAGTGGGTTGAAATCAGCAGAGAGAACCAGCTGGGATGCATGAGAGGGCATTTCCTCTTCCACTTCCCTGGAAGCCTGGTTGGGGCAAGTCCTGGAGGTCTGAGCAGGACAAGAGGTGTCAATGTCATGGCCTCTGTCTGGCTTTCTGGATCCTTAGATGAATTGGAGTTGGATTGGAATTTGGCACAAAAATCTGAGAATAAGCTGTTAGTTTTCTGCTTTCTGGAAAAAAAAAAAAAAAAAAAAAAGACAAAACAAAAAAACAGAAAAAAACACGCCAGCTTGACAGAAGGTTGGAGGGTAAAATGCTGATGAACAGGAAAGAACCGTATTTCCCTGCATTAGCACCAGCTTGGAGACCGAAGTTCTATGAGGAGGGCACATGATCTGGGTAGTTTTGAATCCTAAAGGCAGGATTTTTTTCCCCTCTCATTTAAAGCAAAACCTTTCATTGCCACTGAATAATTATGCATTTCTTAGACTGCCAGCTTCTGCAACAGTGATTCCTAGGCCCCAGTATGACACTGTGTCCAGTTATTTTGAGGAAAGCTACAAACATTTCAAATTCTTTCACCTCTAATAAAGGTTTAAAATCTGCCTTTTATGGTGCCTTTTTCTGGGTTAACGTATTAGTTATCTATGGTTGCATAACAAATTAATGCAAAACATACCAATGAAAACAGCTATCTTTTGAGGTCTCTCCTGATGTTGCGGCTGAGATGTTGGCTGGCGCTGTGTTATCTGAAGGCTCAGCCGGGGCTGCAGGATGTCTCCAGGCTCAACTGTGTGTGTTGGCAGGCCTGAGCCCATCAGTGGTTACTGATCAGAAGCTTAAATTCCCTGCCACATGTGCCACTATAGAGAGGTGCTTACAGCATGGCAGCTTTTGTCCTTTAGAGCAAGAGATAGGGAGAGAGAGAGAGTCCATGACTTTTTTTGAGACAGCCTCTCCTATTAACATCTGATCTCAGTGTGGTGTATTTGTTACAATTCATGAACACACATTATTACATTACATTTTCATTACAGTCTATAGTTTATATATTAATTCACTCTGTTGCATGATTCTATATTTTTAATGTTTTATTGTAAAATACACATAAAATAAATGTTACTGTCTTAACCATTTTGAAGCTTATGGTTCAGTAGTATTGAATACATTCATACTGTTGCACAAACAACACTATCACCCATCTCCAGAACTCCTTTCATCTTGCAAAACTGAAACTCTGTGCCCATTAAAAAGTAACTCCTCATTTCTTCCTTCCCTAGGCCCTGGCAACCAACATTCTATTTTCTGTGTTTATGATTTTAACTACTCTTAAGTATCTCAAATAAGTGGAATCATACAGCATATGTCCTTTTGTGGTTGGTTTATTTTGCTTAGCATCATGTCCTCAAGGTTTATCTGCGTTGAAGCAAGTGTGAGGGTGTGAATTAATATTTCTTTCTTTCTTTCTTTCTTTCTTTCTTTCTTTCTTTCTTTCTTTCTTTCTTTCTTTCTTTCTCTCTCTGTTTCTCTCTGTCTCTCTTTCTGTCTTTCTTTTTTATTTATTTGTTTATTTATTTTGAGACAGTCTTACCCTGTTGCCTAGCTGGAGTGCCGTGGTGCAGTCTTGACTCATTGCAAACTCCATCTCCTGAGTTCAAGTGATTCTCCTGCCTTAGCCTCCTGAGTAGCTGGGATTACAGGCACCCACCACCATGCCTGGCAAATTTTTGTATTTTCAGTAGAGACTGGGTTTCCTCATGTGGCAGGCTGGTCTCAAATTCCTGACCTCAATTGATCTGTGCACCTTGGCCTCCCAAAGTGCTGGGATTACAGGCTTGAGCCACCACACCCCACCCCTTTTTGAGGCTGAATGCTATTCCATTGTATGTATATACCACAGCTGGCATGCCCATTCACCTTTTGATGGGCCCTTGTTGGGTTGCTTCCATGTTTTAGCTATTATGACAGTTTTGTGGGTCTGGACAAATGCATAATGTTACCCATCCACCATTACAATATCATACAGAATAGTTTCCCTGCTGTAAAAATCTCCTGTACTTCACTTATTCTTCCCTCCCTGCTCTCCCCCTGCAGGTTCCTGGCAACCACTCGTCTTTTTCCTGTTTTGCCTTTTCCAGAATGTTATACAGTTGGAATCACATGATATGCAGCCCCAATAGGTTTTATGACCTAGTCTCAGAGTCAAACACTATTATTTCTACCTTATTCTGTTTGTTAGAAGCAATTTCAGCCTTCTTTCAGGGGGAGGGTAATTGTGCTTCACTACTTAAAAAGCTGGGGTGGTGGGGAGAGGAGTTATCAAAGAATTTTCAGACGTGTTTTAAACAACCATAGTTAAGATGACAAGACTAGAAGTCCAAGCATTCATTGGGCATCTGTCTGTGTTGGGCACTGTTCTTTGTTAGTGTTTTATATGTACTATTCATTTAACCCTTACACTAATGCCATGAGGTCACTCTCATATTTATCATCTGCATTTTACGGATGAGGAAACTGTGACTCCCTGAAGCCACATACCTCATAAGTGGCAGAGCCAGGATGCAAACTCGGGTCAGCCCGAAACCAAAGCCCAAGTCTTGAGATTATATCACACTGTTCACTTTTAGTGTAGGGGGAAGTCTTAGTCTAAGGCTTAGATTCAGGGGACAAGGTCTGACCAAATATGTCAGAAGACATCACTGGGGAATGATGCTAAACATCTTCCACTTGCCTCTCCAAAGACATTCTTCGTCCTTCTTCAATGTGTAGTTTCCATTGCTGCTGGAACAAATCATCACAAACTTAATATAGATTTCCTATTTTAAAGTTCTATAGCTCAGGAGCCCAATGTGTTCTCACTGTGCAATCATCAGGGTGTCAGCAGAGCTTCTTACCTTCTGGAGGCCCTGGGGAAGAATCCCTTTCCTTGCTTGTTCTAGCTTCCTGAGACTGTCAGCATTCCTTGGCTTGTGGCCCCTCCTCCATCTTCAAAGCCAGCAATATGGGCATCTCTGGTCATCTCCACAGTCTCATCTCCCGGACTCTCTCCTACTTTTTTTTTTTTTTTTTTGAGACAACGTGTCCCACTGTCGCCAGAGCTGGAATGCAGTGGTGCAATCTCAGCTGACTGCAACTTCCACCTCCCAAGTTCAAGTGGTTCTCCTGCCTCAGCCTCCTGAGTAGCTGGGACTACAAGCACACACCACCATGCCCAGCTAATTTTTGTATTTTTAATAGAGACAGGGTTTCACCGTGTTGGCCAGGATGGTCTCGATCTCTGGACCTTGGGATTTGTCCACCTCGGCCTCCCAAAGTGCTGGGATTGCAGGCATGAGCCACTGTGCCTGGCCCTTTCTCTCCCATTTCTAAGGATCTCTGTGATTATACGGGACCTATCCAGATAGTTCGGAATCGTCTCCCTATCTTTAGGTCAGCTGCTTAGCAACCACAATCTATCATCAAACTTAATTTGCACATTTAATTTACACATATTTACAGGTTTCTAGGAACAGGAGGTAGAGATCTTTGGGAATGTTGATTAAAAAAAGAAACTCTGGAAGATATTTAAAGGGGTTTGTTCTGTGCCGATATGAGTGGCCATGGCCTGGGAAACAGTCTCTGGTGATCCTAAGAAAGCGTGTCTGAGATGACTGGGTTATAGTTTCGTTTTGTACGTTTTAGGGAGACAGGAGTTACAGGCAAAGACAGATCAGTACATGGAAGGTATACATTGGTTCAGCAAAGAAAGGCAGGACATCTTGAAATTGGGGTAGGTAGCCCATGGCTTACAGATCATAGTTGGATTCAAAGATTTTCTGATTGACAATTGATCGAAAGAGTTAAGCTTTGTCTAAAGACTTGAAGCCGGTAGAAAGAAATGCTTGAGTTAAGGTAAGAGGGGTTGTGAAAAATACAATGCTTAGCCAGGCTTGGTGGTGTGCACCTGTAGTCCCAGGTACTTGGGAGGCTAAGGCACCAAGAATTGCTTGAACCTGGGAGGCAGAGGTTGCAGTGAGCTGAGATCACACCATTATACGGCAGCCTGGGTGACAGAGCAAGATTCTGTTTCCAAAAAAAAAAAAAAAAAAAAAAAAAAGGGGCGTTGTGGAAACCAACATCTTGTTATGGAGGTTAAGCGTTCAGGTAGTAGGCTTCAGAGGGAATAGGTGGTAGATGTCTTGTTTTCAGATCTTAAAAGGTGTCCGTCTCCTACCAAATCTATGCTAGATCCACGAAGTCCTGGCTGCATTCATGGAGATTCTTCATAGATTCAGAAAAGACAGCTTTGCCAGGGTCATTTCAAAATATGTCAAAGAAACATTTTGGGATACAATATTTTGATTTCCTTCAGAGTCTGCTATCTGTCATACGATGCTCTATCAGAGTCAGGTTGGAATTGGGTATCTTATTCCCAAAGAGTCTGTTTTGTCGGTCTAATGATTTCTATTGGAATGTTAATGCTGAAGTCAATTGTGCCTGAACGCAAAAAAGGAAAGGGTATAAGGAGGTGTGTCTGACCTCCCTTTTGGCGATGGCCAGAAATTTTATTTTTCAGGTTTCCCTTGGCCCAGGGGGAGTCCATTCAGTCAGTCGAAGAGACGTAGGATTTTATTTTAGGTTTCCTGCCTTTCGTGCTCTTTTCCCAGGAAGCCAGTATGGAAGGACAACCCCAGGGGCTCTTCTGCCCTTTGATTGTCAGCTGAATTCTGCTTATGGGGAGTTTTGGTGGGAGATTGGAGGGAGGAGGTTAAAAGATACCCAGGTTTCTATTGTCGTATGTCCTTCCTGAGTGGCAGAGAGGACCGACCTCTGCTTGCTGTCACTAAGCAGCCAGCCTCCTTTCCTTCTGGGACCCTCTAACTTTTCCTTCCCCTCAGCCATTTTGGCCCAGGGAAAATTATTTTGCTGCTACTAATTCTAGGTTGCTGCATAGCCTGTATGGTTTCCCGGTGCTCTGCCTACACCTTTGGAAACAGTACTTGTGTAAGTAAGATCTCCTTAACTAATCCTAATTTGAGTACGCCATCTGTTTCTTATCGAGACCTTGAGTGATACAGCGACTAAGGGTAGTCATATTTGAAGTTAAAACAGAAAAAAACAAAACAAAACAGGTATGTCTTGAATTAGGCTAAGCTAAATCTTTCAAAGCATGGGACTTAACCCCTTGACAGAGATGTTGACGTGAACCCAGAATCCTAAGGTGCTATGTTGTTTTCAGAAGCCAAGTGAAATTTCCACATGAAAGCAAAGCTTTTTGCCTTCCTAACCAAGAAGGTCCTTAGGATGTATACAGTGTGCTGTCTTTGAGTTCCTCCTGGTGTCTGTCACAACAGATGAGGAATTCAAGAACACTGCCCCCTCCATATTCGCAAGATGTGACAGGCTATTGCCCTTGCCTTAGAAGACCTGATTTAGGTAAAAAATGAATAAATAAATAAATAAAATAAAATAAAATAAAAATTCAAACAATTCCACAGGTGAGCTAATGAGCTAATTACAGAGAGTGGTTTCAAAACATTGGCATTCCACAAGTAAACAGCATCTGCCTTTGATTAAGGTGTGAAATTTTAAAAAGGTATGGAAAGATGGGTAGTATCTTCAGGTGGCTTCCTTTCTATTTTTTGATTGTGCAGAAACTATTATATAATGGCCTTCTGTGCATTCTCCTGTGAGAACCAGGAAAACCAAATAACACATACCAAGATCGTACAGTGACATGAAGCGTGAACTCTGAACTGCCTGTCTGGGACACAGCCTGGTCCATTGTCTGCAGAGCTAGGGCTTTCTCATTGTTCCCTCAGGTTTCTGTACTGTTTGCTGTTTTACCTTTAGAATGAGAGTCCCCTCTGCATACATGTAGACCAACTTTGTAAAATTTTGAGCTGCTTGTGCTATGTCAGTGGCTCTCACTATTGACTGCTCGTTAGAATATGGGAAGTTTTAAAAATAGCCATGATGCCTGGGCTGTGGCCCTAGGGACTCTGATTTAATTGGTCTTGGATGGGACTTTTCTTAAGCATCCAGGGTTCAGACCAACAGAACTAAAGCAGGGCTTCTCAAATTTTAATGTGCATGCAAATCACCCAAGACTCTTATTAAAATGCAGATGCTGATTCAGTAAGTCTAGAGTGGGACCTGAGATTCTGAATTTATGATAAACTCCCGAGCGATGCTACTGCTACTGACCTGTGGAACACACATTGAGTAGTAAGGAGATAGAACATTTGGGTGGCTACAGATAGCTTTTCAGGATGGGTGAATGTTAATGCTTGGGTGTTTGGTGATTTGAATCATGGCTCCGAGAGTTGAGAGTTCCCTAGGAAGTAGGAAATTTGTAGTCTAATTTGGATGATCGAATTACAGACTCAGTGGGGTCTTGAGTCGCAAAACACAGCCAGACCTCTTCATATGCCATCATTGCTACATTAATGATGAGTCTGTTTATTCATTCTTGCAGTCATTCATTCATTTGTTCATTCATTCATTCAGTGAATATGTATTGAATACCTGTCAGACACCAGGCATCTTTTCAGTGCTGAGAATAAATCAATGACAAAGATAAATGAGGTTCTTGACCTTGGGTATTCCAGTGAATGGAGTAGAAATAGATTAACTCAATGAAATAAATATGAGTCAACAAGAGCCATACAGATGGTGATATATACCATGAATGAAATCAAGTACACTATGTTTCCTTAGGTGGAAGGTATGGCTACAGAGTTTAATTTGCTATGTCAATGGAGCGGCCAACGGAAGTTTCTTGGAAGAAATTATGTTTTAGCTAAGACATGCACACATACACAAAACCCCAGTGAAAGACCATTCCAGGAAAACAGAAAAGCAGGGCAAAGGCCCTGAAGTAGGAAAAAGATTGATTTGTTGGGGAACAGAGAAGGGATCAGTGTAGCCTTGGTGTCATGAGTGAGGAGATGAGTTGTGTGGAGAGGTAGGAAGGGAACATCTTATGCAGAGGATAAGGACTTTGAGTGCTTTTCTAAGCACCATAGGAAGCCGTCTGATGGTTTTACACAAGGAAGAGGAACATTCTGATTTATGTGTTAAAATGATTACTTTGGCTGCTATGTGGCAGATATATTAGAGATGAAGATGTCAAAAGTGGACACAGGGAAACTGGTTAGTAAACTCACAGAGTAACCTAACTGAATGATGATGATGCCTGGTCCCAGAAAAGTGGCAGTGGAGTGGATATAATTTTTGTGATAACACTGACAGATAGGGGGGATGAGGAAAAGGGAGGAAGCATGAATGAATTCTAGCAAATGAAGAAATAGTAATGATTTACTCATATGGGGAGGATAGCTGAAGATCTAATTTGTAGGGTTTGACAAGACCCCAGGGCTCCATTTTAGACAAGTTTGAGATGCCTGTTAAACTTTCAAGTGCAGATTTAAGAATATAGTGTATACTCGAGTCTAGGGCTTAGGGAAGAATTCCTAAAAGTAGGATTTGAGGGGCGATTCCTATATTCATATTAAGCATTATCGTATTAAATGAGTTCTCAAGGACAGAGAAAAGTAGATACCAAGGGAATATTGGGGTTTTGAAGAAAAATTGGCCCAAGGTTAGGGAGGCAACTTTGGATCCTTCTTGAGATCCATCTTGGCTTTCGATTCTCAGATCTTAGACTCAAGGTAACCTTTGCAGAGATTTCAATAATAATTAGTATGTAAACTTTCAGTTAACATTATTTCCCAGACATGGAACATCTGGCCAAAGTCAATGTGATTTGAAATGACGTCGGCTTTATCTCGATGTCTCTCCCAGAGGGACACATTGTGAGGAAACAGATATTACATTGGGTGATTATGGAGGATGGGGAAATAAGCTTGTTGGTTCCTTGGCCAGATGTCTAAGTATATGGTAACGGAGTTAATGGATGTTGGGGAAGAAAGACACGTGCAGAGTTGGCGTCCTTTCAGCAAAGCCAGGCAAGTTTGCTGATGAAGGACGCCTGCTGCTGCCATGGAGCTGAAGATATATTCTCGGACCCAAGGAAGAAACACAGAGGGCGCATTATCATATGGAATTATTAGTTGGCTAATGAGCCTTGAGGGGCAGGGAAAAATGGACTACAAAACAAATTAAACCAGTACCTGACATCCTAATGTTCTTTGTAAACACATGATGATGTCAGTGTGTGTTTATGTGTGTGTGTTTCCTCCTGCCAGCCCATGAGGTTATGTTAGCCAACCCCACACAAATAGTCAGAATTAGGCTGACCATCTCCCCCTTCCCCAAGTCTGATTCCTAGGCAGGATACCATGCATGAGGAAGGTGATTTGGCTTTTAGAGCGATCCTTTCCCTGTGGTTGTTCTTGGTAGAAGATGAAAGATGAGATTTCTCTGAAAAGCTCATCCCTTTGAATTGTGTTCCCGAGGAAAGAGGACAGATGCCACGTGACCAAAGCTTTAGAAAACTCCAGGATTTTGGGTGATGAGCATGCAATGCCTGGCTGTCTTCCATCTGCAGCAAGGGCAGAGCCAGCAGGGAATGGACAACAATACAGAGAAGAAAAGGAAGCAGGGGGTGAGGGATGACTTGCTCACAGAGCAGATTATTTCATCCCCAAATGGAATGGTTCAGAGTGAGTGAAATCACCCTGATGGAGAGCAGGGGATGCTGATGTAGCTACCATGACAGTGCCATAGCCACTCTTCCTGTATTGAATACTTACTACGTTCAGACTTGTTTTAAAGGTTTTTCACTCATTGACTAGTTCCACACCAATCAGAGCAGCATGGAGGGTATACCATGGCTGTGCCTATTTTATGCATGAGAAAAATAAGTGTTTAGAGAGATAAAGTGATTTTCATATGGTTTCACAGACCGTAAAACTTAGACTCTAGGATTGGAACGCAGGCAGTGACATGTCTGCATGTTGGAGGCACATTTTGCTACGTGATCAAGGAAATACTCACTTATTAAAAAGAGAGAAGGAAATGCCTCATGGGAACAAAGGCCAGGATCTCAAATGGTTTTAATTTAAAATAAATACAGCCATTTGTGTTATGTTTAATATGTGTCCAGCATTTTAAGGTAAAATTGCCATATGTGATTTGATTTAACCTATATAACAGCTCCATGGGGTAGGTATTATGATCCTCATTGTACATTTGTTGAAGCTGGCTCAGGAAGGATCCTTGGCCAGGGTCAGGCAGTTCAGCTTGCCTGAGTGATAGGATTTGAGTTCAGACCTTTGTCTATTACACATGCCCTTCAACTAGTATTCTTGTCAGATTTCTTTCCAATTATCAGTGCTTCTGCATTATCTATAGTCTGGGATGTTTATTTTTACTTTAAGAATCTCTCATAAAGGTTGGATACCAGAAACCTTCCAAATTGTGATTTCTCCTGTTCTGCCCCTGAAACTTCATTATTTAATGTTCCCGGTAATAATACTGGACACACATTTCTGGATTAAAGTATGTGCCTTCTCAAATGATGCATCGTGGAAAGGTTATTATTAATAAAGGTAGCATTAAAACACCACAAATAACTCTGTAACCTTGCTTGGGCTTAATAAATTCCCTGCAGAAAATTTTATTTGCAGCAAACCCTTAAAATTCAGCTCGCTTTTAATATACTGTGACCTTCAGTGGCCCTTATCATTCATTATATACGAGTGACCTTTCTAAAGTTGAGAAGGGTAGTTGCAACAGCTTTTGGGTATTAAAACCTATAAGAGGTAGGTATGGTTTTCGTTCATTCCTACTGGTAATTAATTCATGTACTTTAAAGACATAGCATTGTTCCTTTTATGACACAGGTGGCGATGGTTTCATAAGGGCATGGAATATAAGTGGTTATCTTGGCTGAAGTGGGTTTCTGTCCTTTTTAGATGCTGAGTTCTAGCTATAGCATGACTCAGACCGGGGCTTCCCTTGGAAGGAGCAATGTCAAGCTGTTGGAGACTTGATCATCATTTTGACGATTATCCTTGTAGCATTTTGACGATCAACCCCTTACATCTTCTAACAACTTTTTTTTTTTGAGACAGAGTCTCGCTCTGTTGCCCAGGCTGGAGTACAATGGCATGATCTTGGCTCACTGCAACCTCGGCTTCCTAGGTTCAAGTGATTCTCCTGCCTCAGACTCCCAAGTAGCTGGAATTACAGGTGCCCACCACCACGCCCGGCTAAGTTTTGTAGTTTTAGTAGAGATGGGGTTTCACCATGTTGGTCAGGCTGGTCTCAAACTCCTGACCTCGGGTGATCCACCCACCTCAGTCTCCTTTAAAAAAAAATTATTTATTAAATAAAACTTAAAGCATATATAAAAGCAGAGAGAATAGCCTGAAGAATCACCTTCTTTGAATCACCCAGATTCAATAATTATCAAGGTATTGCTAATCTTACTTTACATATGCCCTGGCCACTCTCCCTCTCTAGTCTCATGCTACTAGTCTTAAGCAAATATCAGGCATCATATCATTGTTTTCTTAAATATTTCAGGTTGCATCTCTAAAGGATAAGAAGTTTTTTTTCCTAACATACCTGTAATATCTACTAACAATGAACAGTGATTTTATGAATCTCACCACTATTAAATAATGGTTTAATTTTCCAATTTTTTCAAAAATGTCATTGTTTTCTTATTTCCGATTCTAAAAATAGTCTTTATTTTTTTAGAGCAGTTTTAGGTTCGCAGCAAAATTGAGCAGAAGGCACCAAGAATTTGCATTTCCCCTTGCCCCACATTTGCATAGCTTCCTCCTTTAGGAACACCCCTCCCAGTGGTACACTTGCTGTGATTGATTTTATGATAGTTTGTTTATTTGAAACAGGATCCAAATAAAGGCAGTACACTGTGATTGATTGATATATCCTTAAAAGGTCATTTTACTCTGTTTTAAGCTTTCTTTTTTTTTTTTTTTTTTTGAGAGAGGAAGTCTTGCTCTGTCATTCAGGCTGGAGTACAGCGGCATGATCTCGAAGGCTCATGGCAACCTCTGACTCCTGGATTCAAGCAATTCTCCTCCCTCAGCTTCCTGAGTAGCTGGGACTGCAGGTGTGTGCCACCATGCCTGACTAAGTTTTGTACTTTTCAATAGAGATGGGGTTTCACCACCATGGCCAGGCTGGTTTCGAACTCCTGACCTCAAGTGATCCACCCACGTTGGCCTTCCAAAGTGCTAGGATTACAGGTGTGAGCCACCATGCCCAGCCTGTATGAAGCATCTTTTAATCAGTCTTTCTCCCATATTTTTGTTTGTTTGTTTAACATTTTTCTTTGTGGTGATTGTTGACCTTGTTGAAGAAAACAGATTGTTTGTCCTGCAGTATTTCTCACAGTCTGGTGTTTGCTGATTGCATCCCTGTGCTGTCATTTCACATGTTCCTGTGTCCTTTGTATTCTTTTAAATTAGTCTAGGTCAGATGCAAGTTCCACTTCTTTGGTCATTTCTTCTTCCAAGAAGAGGTACATTATATCAGATTGTCACCCTTTTTGTGGTGCTATTTAATCTCCATGGGCTAGGTATTATTAGCTTTATTCTACATTTGATGAAGCATCCATTGACCATGGATGCTCAATGCATTTTTCAGGGGTTGCAAGTTGGTGACACTGCAATTTTACCCTTCCTTCTTCATGGAGTTACTGGAATACTTCTTAAAGAGAAATTTCCCAGTCTACTATGAGGATAGTCAGGGGGTATAGTTTATACAGGAAATACAGGAAAAATGCTTGATTTCCCTTTGTGATTTCAAATATATGAGCTTGTTTATTTGCATACTCTAGTGACTGGAATTTGTGGTTTTACTACAAATGCAGGGATGGAAGTTATTATCTTTGTTCATGCTCAGATTATTCAGTCGTCAACCAGTGAGAGCTTCCTCAAGTTTCTGCAGAAGTCATTTTGACATGACTCTGCTTGCCTTTGGTGGCTTTCTTACTATCTAGTATGACTTCATATTCTAGATTCATCTTGTACATTTGCTACCCCACACCTGAAATAATCCATTTCCCCAAGGAGGTCTGTTAGGTTGGTGCAAAACTAATTGCAGTTTTTTCCCATTAAAAGTAATGACAAAACTGCAATTACTTTTGCACTAACCTAATAGTTTCTAAGGGTATTTCAGGATCATAACCTGGGTACTAGAGGTGTTCCATGAATCTTAAAAGAATCTTATCATCTTTTCCCCCAAAAACCACCTCCTCCAGTTACCATCATCTTGATCATCAGCCTCTCCATCCATCCTGGTACTCAGGCAAGAGAGTTCAGAGTTTTCTTTCTTTCCTTTTTCTTAAGACAGAGTCTTGCTCTGTTGACCAGTCTAGAGTGCAGCAGCATGATCTTGGCTTACTGCAACCTCTGCCTCCTGGGTTCAAGCCATTCTCATGCCTCTGCCTTATAAGTAGCTGGAATTACAGGCACCTGCCACCACACCCGGGTAATTTTTGTATTTTTTAGTAGAGGCGGGGTTTCGTCATGTTGGCCAGGCTGGTCCTGAACTCCTGACCTCAAGTGATCTAGGCCTCCCAAAGTGCTGAGTCTCTCTCTGTCTGTCACCCAGACTGCTGGGGTGCAATGGCACAATCTTGGCTCATGGCAACCTCCGCCTCTCAGGTTCAAGCGATGTTCCTGCCTCAGCCTCCCAAGTAACTGGGATTACAGGCGCCTGCCACTATGCCCAGCTAATTTTTGTATCTTTAGTAGAGACAGGGTTTCACCATATTAGTCAGGCTGATCTTGAGCTCGTGACCTCAGGTGATCCACCCACCCCGGCCTCCCAAACTGCTGGGATTACAGGCATGAGCCACCATACCTAACCAGCGAGTTTTCTTTTATTTATCTTTCTTCCTTCCAATCCATCCTTTCATTTTTCTTTCCAGTTCCACTGCCAGAGTCAGAGCCCTACACTCCCTCACCTGGACCGACAAGTTTGACGCCTAATAAAATGGACTTCTAGTCTGGCTCTCTCTAGTGCAGTCCCCATCATGCCAAACAAGACTGTTTTATGAAAAACAAAACAGAACAGGAAAGCAAAATTAAACAAAAACTCGTCGTGCCATGCCCTTGCTCAGAAACATTCTGTGGCTTTCTGCTCCCTAGAGAACAATTCCACGCTGCTCTGGTTCTTGGTGTCCCTCCGTTTCCAGTCCCATAACCTGCTTTTTCCTTCCATTTCCTTCATAGTAGGGATTTATCCATAACTCTCCTTACTTTGTTCCTGCTGCACCCATGCCTGATGTATCTGTGTTCCTCTTCTCCCATTTTGCCCAAGGTCATGCAGAAATTTATGCCAATGCTCTCTTCAGATTATTCTTTTCTGTGATGACTTCCATTGACCTTCTTTTGGCCAGAACTGCTTATTCCCTTAATTTCGTTCCTTTAACGCACATTTTGCTTAGTCAACCTCTATATGCCTTGGTATCCGAATCTGTAAACTGGGGAACATAATTATATAATGCCTAGGCCGGGCGCGGTGGCTCACGCTTGTACTCCCAGCACTCTGGGAGGCCGAGGCGGGCAGATCACGAGGTCAGGAGATCGAGACCATCCTGGGTAACATGGTGAAACCCCGTCTCTACTAAAAATACAAAAAATTAGCTGGGCGCGGTGGTGGGCGCCTGTAGTCCCAGCTACTCGGGAGGCTGAGGCAGGAGAATGCCGTGAACCCGGAAGGCGGAGCTTGCAGTGAGCCAAGATCGTGCCACTGCACTCCAGCCTGGGCGACAGAGCAAGACTCCGCCTCAAATAATAATAATAATAATAATAATAATAATAATAATAATAATAATGCCTATAGCCTGGGGTTGTGCAGGCGTTAGATGAGATCACTCAAGTAAAATCCTTAGAAATGGGGTTGGGCTCTTTGTGAGCTCTTCATAAATATTAGTTCATCATCTTATTGTTGTTAGCAGTAATAATGTGTGCAGTGGTAACATTTCTTTACATCTCTGTTAAAATCACCACATCTCAGTAATTGTACCTGGATCTTGCATTTTCTTTAAATTGGGAAATTTTTCAGGGGCAGGGTCTCATCTTAGCAATTCTTCCTTTTAACCCTTGGGGCTGAGCGGCACCTTACACACAGTGAGGCCTCCGCTATTATTTGCAAATTTTTGTGCCATGGATGTAGCAGAAATTATCTGAGGGCTCCTGACGTAACTCCTGCCCCGAATCTTGCGTCTTACCTGGAAACAATACATAATAGAATAATATTGTCTGGTGCCAAAGGGTGTCCCAGAGCAGGAAGTGCACAGAGAGCTTGATGAAGCAGAAAGAAGCAAGTTAGTGCCTTCACTCACCGTTAGTGAGTGTCTGGCCCTGAAGAATGGATTGTATTGGACAGAGAGGAGAAAGGGGATTGTTGTAGTAGGAGAAAGAGTAATAAGGTAAGTATAGAATTAAGAGGCAGCTGTCACTGCAGTGGCTGAATGTAAACAAAGAAAATCATTTAGTTGAATATTAGTGAGTCAAATCAAGAAAATTCCCACGTAATATAACAAGTTTTAGGAAACAAGACCATTAGTCACAGTTTTATCTAATGGGGAAAAATATTGTGTTGCATAAATAGTCATAATCACCACTATCCCAGGTAAAGTTAACTAAATAAAACATGATTCTGCTTGTAATCTTTCCCTATGTATATAAGAGATCTTCCGGTCTTAAATGGAGTTTCCAGTGCCTTAGTCTGTGCCTCACTTGTACAGTCTAAATGGCACCCCTTAGGCTGGGCACAGTAGCCTGCCTCATGCCTGTAATTCCAGCACTTTGGGAGGCTGAGGCAGGAGGATCGCTTGAGCACAGGAGTTCAAGACCAGCCTGGGCAACATGGTGAAACCCTGTCTCTGCAAAAATCGCCCAAAAATTAAGCATGGTGGCATGTACCTGTAGTTCCAGCTACGCAGGAGGCTGAGGTGGGAGGATTGCTTGAGCCCAGGAGGTTGAGGTTGCAGTGATGGTGCCACTGTACTCCAGCCTGGGCAACAGAATGAGACCCTGTCTCAAAAAAGAGAAAAGAAATTAAAAGAAATAAATGACACCCCTTGAGTGATGGCTGTAATTGAGGAAACTGTCACTTTGAAGCAGTGGAGGAAGCTAAAGTTTTAGTATCTTTCCTAATAGGGTAAATTTGTGTTTCATATTTTGTTTCATCCTGATCTGCTTATTAGGAAACACAATATAAAGTGTTTGTTTGGGGAGGCAGGGAAGAATTGTAATAATTATGGATAATATATCAATTTATGTAAATAGTACTTCAACATAAATAGTATATGAGTAATATTCTAATTATGTAATTACAGTAGTGGGTGGTATGTTTCGAGGTTTTATTAAGTATCAGCCATTGATTTAAACACATTTTGTTGAATCCCCTAAGATCCCTAGTGTCAGGTTTCCTGTCTTTCCCACTTGACAGACTGACTCCGGCTTTGAGAGTAAAAGCAAAGTATTTCAGGTCAAATTAAGTCTCAGCTGAGATCTGTCTCCTGAAAGATAAACACTGGGTTGACACCCTGACCATGATTCATATTGGGTCTATGGAGGTGCAAACTGGAGAAAAACATCATAAGTTTGTTCTTGTTGTCGTTGGTTTAGAATAAGTCACTGCAATGAAAATTCTTCTTCAAATTTTGTGTTTCTGTATGCTGTTGAAGGGAAACTCACAGACTTGCACACATCTTCACATAAGATTCATCAGTGGATGTTATGCTATATTGGCTACTATTTATTTTTTTATTATTATTATTTTTGAGACAGAGTCTCACTCTGTTGCCTGGGCTGGAGTGCAGTGACACAATCTTGGTTCACTGCAACCTCTGCCTTTTGGGTTCCAGTGATTCTCCTGCCTCAGCCTCCCAAGTAACTGGGACTACAGGTGTGCGCCACTATGCTCGGCTAATTTTTTGTATTTTTAATAGAGACGGGGTTTCACCATATTGGCCACGATTGTCTCGATTTAATTTTTAGTAAATATTGACAGGTGTCCAATGCAGAATCATGTCATGTGAGGCTGTTCCTTTGCAGGGGACTTCATTTGAGGATAGAGTGTTTCTTGTGGCATCTTTTTTGGAATGCAAAACTTATCCTACAGGTCATTTATAGTATTTCAGTATGAGTAAAGGCTTTCTGCTATCCAACGGAATTATTAAGAAGCACTTATTTTCTTTCTCATTAAATAAGTGATCTGTTCTACTTTCAATGCACTTGTGTCAAGTGAGTATGACATGCAAGGATTTGGAGATACAGAAGTGAACAGGCATTGCTGGGCACAGTAGCTCATGCCTGTAATCCCAGCACTTTGGGAGGCTGAGGAGGGAAGATCACTTGAGGTTAGGAGTTCTAGACCAGCCTGGCCAACATGGTGAGACCCCGTCTCTACTAAAAATACAAAAATTAGCCACGTGTGGTGGTGTGTGCCTGTAATCCCAGCTACTCGGGAGGCTGAGGCAGGAGAATGGCATGAATCCGGGAGGCATAGGTTGCAGTGAGCCAAGATTGCACCACTGCACTCCAGCTTGGGCAACAGAGTGAGACTCCGTCTCAAAAAAAAAAGACGACGGATTGGACAGGCACAGTTCCTACTCTCATGGAAGTTTGCAGTCTGAGAAGGGAGACAAAAAAAAATGAAATGATTGTGATAAGGAAATGTGAAGACTCCAGAAGGAGTGATCACCCAGCACAAAGCTAGAATGAGGGAATGACCAAAGTAAGATGAGCACAGTAAAATAAATCTAATTTTAGTTTATTATAGAACACTTGGCAAACACAGAAAAGTACAAGGATGCAAATTCCTCAGAATCCCATGGTTACAGTCACCTTGAGCATTTTACTGGATGTTTGATTTTACTAATCCCCTCTTGATGAGCACTTAGGTTATTTCTTTCCTAATATATGAAATATCTCCTAATTTTGAAAATGTTTCCTCTGTCTACTATGTGATAGAATTTGTTTCATTTCTTTGCACTCAATGAGGGTTCTTGGGGTGGGATAGAGGGGCAAAGCGGGTAGTTTGGGTGGAGCTAAACAAATCTAAGTGATGCCAGTATAAACTGCAGGAAAATACCTGTCCATTGCTGCTTGTCATTTTTGTGTCAGCTCCCCAAGGTGTTTGTCAGTGTCTCTAATCTCCTTACACTGTGGTCTCACCTGAGGGTTTGCATATTATGGACAAAGTGAATGTAGGGGAGTGTAGGGATAAAGCAAGGAAATTTGACATTTATCTATCAATGATATTGTCTTTCAAGTGAAGTTTTGGAATGTGGTAAGCAAAAGATTCTAATGAGTTTGAATGAACCGAAAAATGTAATACCTGTTTTCCTTTCTCTTTTCCTCACTCGCTCCCTCTGTCTCCTCTCTTTGTTCCCCCACCCCTTTCTCTTTCTCTTTTACCCATTTGTATTTGAATACTGGATCTTTATCAAGGTCACATTCATATATCTCAAGCAAGGGAAAATAAAAATCTTTTAATTTATTTATGCATGTAATTGCCTGGCCTCATTCCTTTTTTATTTCACCTCTGCTTACTCCCTAATTCCTGGTGGGTCTATAGCTATTACCAGGAGAGGAGACTGGCATAGTCACTGACCAAATCAATGAAGATGCCCCTTTAGAGACAAAGTTTACAGTTCTAGGTCGTGATAACTGTTATGAAAATCTAAATAAAATTATCTAGGAGAGGCACATTATGAAATCACACTCCCTTTTGAGTGTTAATATGGATCAACAGTGATAAATATTTGGCACACTGGTTGACTGGACATGTGATGAAGAATTAAGACTTTTTTTTTTTTTACTCTGGAAGTGAGCTGCATACAGAAAGAACAAAGACGGAGTGCAGATTAATAACCAAAGTCCTGATGTGGCAATTGATTAAACTCTCTTTTTATGATACCTTTCCTCTAGAGTGAAAAGTGAGTTTGTGTTTGTGAATGCCCTGGTGACAAGAGTCTCTTTTTCCCCAAAGAAAGAGATCCATGCATGGCTGAAATTTCCTGGAGAACACAGGAGGGGGGAAACATTGCAATAAATCAAGTGGGTTTTTATGATCCCTATAAGCAAAAACATACTTCAGTTATGATGGATTGTGTTAGAGAGTAAATTAGATTGCATGGAGGCTGAGTACTAATGTTGATATTTACAGTGCTTAAATATATTGTCTGCCTCCTCTAAATGCAGCTCATTCATTGGCTTTATGTTGTGGAGGAAATATCAGAATAATGAGCTGGGTTTTTTTTCTCTGTCTTTATAGTTTAATATCATGCAACTGTTTATTAATAAGTTCCAAACCCCAAAGGATTTTTCTAATCCTATTCTAATATCAAACTAAATTTAATAAGATGCATTCTTCTCCCCACTGCCTGTGCCTCATTCATTCATTTATTCAACCAATATTTATTGAGGGCTTCCCAAAGTGACAGGCCTGGGTTAGGCTTTGGGAATACGATGTTGAAACAAGAAAGGCTTGGTCTCTGCCAACAAATGGGGACAGACCAAAAGGGAAAAAGAAAAAAAAGACCAAAGGCACTGAGCCAAGAATGCGGCCAGGCGTTTAAGGATGTATATTGTTTCTCTAATGTAATGACTTCGAGATTTTGGGAGAGATGAGAGTTTAGAATGCTTGAAGATGTTGGTGTCCTTGGAGTGCAAGGATTATTTCCTGGGATAATGGAGGGGAAATTTCTTGTAATTTTCTCATTTTGCCAAGCCCCCTCCCCTGGCACTGTTGAAATTTTATGAGGGTTTGCTATGGTTTTTTTTTTTTTTTTTTTTTTTTTTTTTTTTGAGGCAAACGTAACTTTGTTCAGGTTACCAGAAGTAGGCAACCGCTCAATTGAATTCCAGATTGAGGACAAGATGCCTTGCTGATGGTGAGGTCAAAGATGAGGGGAAATCTTCAGAGAGAAAGAAAGCCTGAAGGCTGCACTTCAGACAAAGGCCTGACCCGGGTTCTTCACACTTGAAAGGATGGCAGAGTTCAAAGCAGGCAGTGCCAAAGGAGCAAACGCAGACACAGGGGAAGGCTTGTGAGAAGGGTTTTTATTTGAAGTAGAGTTTTTGAGGACTTGATGGGGTCGGGGGTGGAATGGAGAAATGCAAGTAACATGCTTCTTCATCACGGAAATTCTCATCAAGTCATTTCTTATCAGAAATATGAGTGTTTATTGGTTTTCATTAGTCCCTGCCCCTATTCTCTTTCTAGCCTTCCTTTCCTCCTTCTTTCCCTACCTTCCTCCCTCCTCTCCTTCCTCACTCTCCTTCTCCCCCTCCTCAAATCTGAATGTGTTAAAGATCCAACCTTTGCTAATTTCTTGCACTGGCCTAGAACCATCTCTTAGACTGTGTCATTGTTTATGCTGCTTTAGATCTTTAAAGATACATCTTTATAAAAAGTTATAACATTCTCAATGACATCAAAGCATTTCCAGAAAATACCGATATCCGTCTTATATAGCTGTTTATTCATCCATCCATCCACCATGCATGTATTCATCCATCTATCTACCCACCCATCCACCCATCCGTCCACCTATCCATCCATCCACCCACCATCCACCAATCCATCCACCCGTCCATTCACTTATCCATCCATTCACCCACCCAACCACCCATCCATCCACCCACCCATCCACCAATCCATCCACTCATCCATCCATTCTCCCACCCACCCACTAATTATTTACCCATCCACCCACCCACTTACCCACTCATTTATTTATCCATCCATCCATGCATCCATCCATCCATCCATCCATCCATCCATCCATCCATCCATCCATCCATCCAGCTATCATGTATAAAGTAATTAAAACAGCACCGTTTTGCGTAGCTGCTTTGCTCTAGCTTTCTCATCTGTGAATCTGGAACAACTAACTCAGACTCTGTAGCTGGATAACCAAGAAAAATGAATGTGAAAGAATGCCACATCTTTGCAAAAGCGAACACCGCCACATGCACTACTATTAATAGACTGCTTTCTCTTTTCATATTCTTCCTGTGACAGTCATAATTTGCATATATAGGGTTAGGTTTGACAGAAGGGAAGGTAGAAGAGGTGAATAATTCTTCTGGACTTGGAGTAAAGGTTTTAATTTTCTCTTGAATTCGAGATGTCTTTTGGAAATGAAGGTGGCTCTGAAGGAAGATCAAAACAAAAGGTGAGCAATTCTGATTTCTTCCCTAAGCAGTGGCCCTTATAAAAATAAATTAAACCTGAAGAACTGAACAGGACTGCGTGGTATCTCTTGTGCAAGAGACTAGGATAGGGTGATTTATGTAGAGATGACCTAATCAAAATCTCTTTAATATTATTGCATGCAATATAAACATTTATATAATAGTTTATACTAAAGAAATTACATATAACATATATCATATTTTGTTTCACTTTAACATTCTCTTTACTCTGTATATTTAAATGTATTTTTAAGTGAAAATTAGTGTTTTAAAGAGAACTATTCAAAGTTCATTTTCATCTATAGGGAGGAATGTATGTGTTTAAATGGGTTCTCTGAGTAAATATATTTTTGACACTTGAGGTTATTCAAACTGAGCATCTCTCAGTTTTAGGTCTTATGTTTCTTCCTTCTTCTATCTACTTTGTTTTACTTTTAGAAGCTGAAACAGGGCCTCTACCATCTGTTTATCTATTTCAGCCAAATTCACCATTCAGATAATGTACATTTCACAACTTAAGCCCACTCAGAGATCACTTTTCACCACTTAAAGAGCATTTAGCCATGATTCCAGGAATAGAAAATGTATCCTGAGACCCATAATGACTTGATGAGAGAATAAAGGATCATTTGTTATGCAGCAAGTATAAAATTATAACAACATCCCCCTATGTTTACAGATGAAGGACCTTCTGGCTCAGGAAGTGGGGAGGAGTCTCCAACTTTCCGACACAAATGATTGGATGCTGTTCTTGCCCACTCTATTTGTTGTCTTGGAAACAAATATAGGATACATTGTTTAAAAAAATAGGTAACTGGAATTATTTGACCCTAAAATTAGGATTAGGGTTTTTTTTTTTTTTTTTTTTTTACATATAACAAGAATGGAGAAACATCTTGCTTACTAATTGGAAGGAATAAGTTTGTTGCTACAACATACTGAGTTTTTGCTCTCAAATTCTCCTCTTCTTAGCCACAATTTGGCTCAGAGGATTTGCACCATTTGTTCATCTGTAAAATGGTGATAATAATAGCAGATACTGCCTAGTCTCACAGTGAGAATTAAATGAGTTAATAGATATAAAACACTTAGAGCGATGCCGATCACATGGTAAATGTTCTAGAAGGGTTAGCTGTAATTTTTGTCATGCTTTTGGTTGACCTTGCACAGAGTGTATTTTCAGGTTCGACCTCTAAGTTAGCAGTTCCATATACTTTGATGCTTGCTTCATGCTTTGCCTATGGTGTTGTAAACAGGAGTTCTCCACATGGATGAGTTGCTAAGCAACACAGGATCATTTGGCTGCAAGTAACTGCAAACCACTCTTACTACCTTAAGACAAGAAAATATCCTAGAAAGACTCAGAGCTGTTTCCCAGGATTCAAGGGTAGAGAGTTCAGTCATAGAACCCAAGGGGAGAAAGTTCACACAGTTACTCCAGAAGAACTGAAACCAGGAAGGGAACATCTATAGGAGCAGAGATTACACTGTCTTTCCAGGGCTGCCTGGAGTTGGTGTCTCCTTCTGTCTGTGCCATTACCTTCCTCTTCTCTCTGTAGATTTCTTTCACACATATGGCACATGGACACATGGGGCTGCCCTGAACCCAGCCCTGCCTACTGCACTGATTACAATCCATGCATTCATTTACAGTTACTGAAGACAGAACCTGGTTGGTCCAGCCCTGCCCACCACACTGATTACAGTCCATGCATTAATTTACAGTTACTGATGACAGAACCTGGTTGGTCCAGCCCTGCCCACCACACTGATTACAACCCATGTATTCATTTATAGTTACTGAAGACAGAACCTCATTGGCCCAGGTCTTTTCAGAAGTCACCCCTAGTCCAATCCGCTGGACCAGAGGGGGAGGGTCATGGTTACTAACCCACCTGGCAGCAGATATAGGGGAGGATTCTATGAGAAAGACAGGGACCCACTATAGCAGTTGATTAATAGATCAAGAAACTAGTATGCCAAGTTACCAAACATATATGCCCAAATAACTAGGCTATAATAAGCATGTTCATCACTTCAGAAGATACAACTACAACCAATGGGTGTAAGTGACACGTGGTCAGATTTCAAGTCTCAAAGAATAAATATCTGAAAATGGATAATTTTCATTATATGTCTATATAATGTTTTGTTATATATCTATATTATATATGTATACATCTATTTTCATTGTATAACATATAATGGTAATAGTATATTGTTACAAATATCTGAAAATGTATAATGTAATTATTAAGTTATATGATTATACAATACACTGTAATATATATGCTATATTTACTATAATAAAATTAAGTATAGAAAATGGAAATTATTTTTGGAAATTTATTCTTAACAATATAAATAAATCTCTATGGATACATCTATGTACATAGATTTAAGATATACTATCATACATAGAAAAAAACAGTTTTTTCACTTTACACTCACACTCATACAGCACAGAATATTTCTGTGACCAGATGTGCGGGGTTTTCCCCATCAACAACCAGTTCTCCAGCAGATACCAATGGGGTGTCCTATAATTCAGTGCCATTCTGACATTATCTACCTGGAGATAGCATCAGATCCCACAGATTAAGGATTCGGACCCCAAGACTGCCCCCACTTTGGATGCCATTTGCAAGCCCCAGGTTGTGACCTGTGCTTCTGAAGGACTGGTTGTAAGTTAGGATTCCCATGTCCCTTCCTTGTGTTTAAGTTGCTCAAGTGGCTTATAGAACTCAGGAAAACACTGACTTGCGTTTACTGGTTTATTATAAAGGCTATTACAATGGATAGAGATGAACAGCGAAATGAGATGCATGGGGCTGGGCATGTGGAGCTTCCTTGCCGTCTCTGGGTGCATCACCTTCTAGGTATCCTCACTAGTTAAGAAGCTCTCTGAACTTTCCTTTCAGGTTTTTATGGAGGCTTCATTAAATAGGTTTGATTGATTCCATGATTGGCCATTGGTGACCAACTGCATCTTTAGCCCCCCTGCCCTCTCAAGAGGTCAAGAGGTAGGATAGAAAATTCCTACCTTCTCACTACAAGGTAGGTCCCCCTGGCAACCATCCCCCATCCCGAGGCTATCCAAGGGTCCCAGCCATCAGTCATCTCATTAACATACAAAAGATACCCTTATCACTTTGGAGATCCCAATGGTTTTAGAAGCTGTGCTCCGAGAACGAGGTTCAGCAACCACATACATATTTCTTATGAATCATAATATCAAATTATATATTTGTATCTATATATGTATATATAACATACATATCTGTATATGTTATATATGTATACATATGGCTATATATACATATGTATATATGTATGTATGTATGTATATATATTTGTATCTATGTATATATATTTACATTTATATCAATATCTCAAGACATCTATCTCTTTGACTATAAGTGTGTGGAGATACTTGCTTTTAGGAATTGTCTTATGTGCTTGTGCTTGTGGGGACTGGCAAATATGAAATTTGTAGAGCAGATTAGCAGGCTGGAAATTCAGATGAGAGTTGATGTTGTAGTCTTGAGTCTGAAATCTGTAGGCCAGCTGGCTGGAAACTCAGGCAGAATTTCTGTGTTACAGTCTTAAGGCACAATTCCTTCTTCTCCAGAAAACCCATGTTTGCTCTGAAGAACTTCAATGGATTCAGTGAAGCCCACCCATATTTTTCAAGGTAATCCCTGACGTACAGTCAGCTGTGATGATAGATGTCATTCACATCTGTAAAATACTTTCACAGAAACATCTAGATGAATGTTTGAGCAAACAATGGGGCACCACCACCTAGACTACTTAACACATATGCTAACCATCCCAGCATCCTTTATCATCTTGATGAGCCTCATTACTGTGGAGCAGCAAGAGAGAAAGAAAACTATCAAGGCAGAGGCTGCCATGATCACCACATGATATGCCAACTTGCTAAGACATTGAGTTTCATTTGAGTCTCCCAGGCCAGGCTACCTTCCTCATGATGAGGGGAACAGGGAAATCAATATGGGTTGATTAACGCTCAATTTGGGTTTTCCAGTCTGGAGCATGTCAGGAAGAGAAATGGCAGACATATTACTTGTCTCAAGCATTATCCATCATTAGCATCTGTTCTCTTTCTCTGACACACACACATACACACACACACACACACCCTTATATTTTTCCCCTAATATCTTCCTCACTGATTATATTGTTCTCTTAACACCCACCACCAAAACTCCATCCTGGGTCCTCTCCACACTGCAGCTTTCAAGACGATCGTTTACTCTATTATCAAGCTTACCATTTATTTTATTTTCAAGCGGTTGTATTCATTATAATGCCATTAGCATGAGGAGTGGGGTCTTGTCACCAGGGCAACCAGGAGCACAGAGTGCACATTCCCTCCTTAGCTGATGTCTTGTTTCCTCTTGGGTGGACTCCAACTGGGTCTTTGATTCATTCCATTAGGTGGTCACGGGATGTAGATGCTTGACAGCCTCCTTGTCCTTAACTTGTCTGTCTTTATATCATTTACTGGCCAAGATTTCTCTCTCCAGAATTGGCTAATTTATTACCTTTTATTTCTGTAAGCATAACACATATAATATTTCCAAGCATATTTAACCACATGATTATGTCTTCACAATTCCTATAACCTCTAACCCTCTAATGTATTATTTTATATTACATAACTTGGTGCATTTCCCTACATACTGTACATATTGTATGAGAGCACAATACATTCCCCTTTTTGATCGATACTACCCATTAATAACAAGCTCCTTACCACTGAAGGTATTTCAGGTACATGATCATCTGTCTAGGATATTATAGAGCCTATTCTTGCATTATGAAAGGGGTTGAAAGAGATGACCTATACGTTCTTTAAAAATCTTAAGCCCTAGTTTTATCCCATATCTATAACTGTCCTCCATGAATACAATTTTAGCTACAGTGGATCTATCTAAATGAAGACATCTGGAGCATTCCAAATGCAAGCATGAGTGCAAAATGTCTGCTTGTAGTTTTCTATACCATGCTTCCTATCTCCACAAAATTACTTAGAATTTGTGAATAATTTCATTAAATTTCTCTTTAGGGGGATACTTGATGAAGTAGTACTGCAAGTGGGCAATGGAGTAAGCAAATCCATTCCCACATTTTCTTTTCACATAGGCAGAATACACACAATTTTCAGCAGGTCTTTTTTGTGTATGTTTTTGAATAATATGCCCTTGGATCTTGCCCCTCCATCAATGATTTCCAAACCTGACATTGTATTTGAATTGCACACACACACTAACTTGGACGTAGAAAAATTTCAGGCCTCAAGATATGGAGAAACTGAATCAACAGGTCTTGAGTAAGACCCAGTATCTGTAATTAAAAATTAAAAAAAAAACCTCCCTACATGATTATTTTTCTATATATTTCTTTTCTTTTCTCTTTTCTTTCTTTCTTTCTTTCTTTCTTTCTTTCTTTTTTTCTTTCGTTCTTTCTTTTCATTCTTTTATTTTTTTCTTGAGACAGGGTCTTGTTCTGTCACCCCGGCTAGAGTGTAATGGTGTGATCCTGGCTCACTGCAGCCTCGACCTCCTAGGCTCATGTGATCCTCCCACCTCATCCCCTAGAGTAGCTGAGACTATAGGTGTGGGCCACCATGACCGGCTATTTTTTTTTTTTTTTTTTCTGTAGAGACAGGATTTTGCTATGTTGCCAAGGCTAGTCTCAAACTCCTAGTCTCAAGCAATCCTCCCATCTTGGCCTCCCAAAGTGCTGGGATTACAGGTGTGAGCCACCGCACGTGGCCCTGTGATTCTTATGGATGCCTAGGAACACTGGGGATATCTGTTTTCCTACGGTTGGTGGTCACAGTTTCAGTGCTATTGTGTGTTCTTAGGTGGTTTGCTTTTCTTGCCGGCTTTCTTCATGGTCATAGATCATTTCAAAGCCTCTGATATATCATTGTGGTTTCCACTCACTTGTCTGTCTGTTTCATTCCTAATTAATCACTTTGACATGCCCATAACGTGCTCAGAAATCACTGGGGGTTTGTTAGCAGATACAGAAACAAATCTTCATCCTTCAAACTGGATTTCACGAACCTCCAAAGTTTCATTTCTCCTCGTCTTTGAGATGTGATATAATGTGGTTAGAGGACTTGGCTTTGAATTCTGCCCCTTCCTCTGTAGACCTACTAAGTTCCAGACAGGGTCTCTGTATCATCTCATGTAATGCTTATAACAGCCCCATGGGATGAATATCCCCATTTTATAGATGAGAAGACAGAGGCTCAGTTAGCTAAAATCACTTAAAGCCTCAGTAGTCCTTGGGGTCTGGATTTTGCCTCCGAGGACTAGGGTTGCTCTCATATGAAGTGATTGCCTGCCAGTGTCAACAGAAGGATTCTAGTCTTGATAATTTGGAAAGTGTGCTAGGCATGAGATATTGAGATATGTTTCCGACTTAAACACTTTAATGGTAGTATTAAGAGGTATAGTTGCTCATGCCTGTAATCCCAGCACTTTGGGAGGCCGAGGAGGGTGGATCATGAGGTTAGGTGACTGAGACCTTGCTGGCCAACATGGTGAAACACCGTCTCTACTAAAAATACAAAAACTAGCTGGGTGTGGTGGCACGCGCCTGTAGTCCCAGCTACTTGGGAGGCTGCAGCAGGAGAATTGCTTGAACCTGGGGGCTGGAGGTTGCAGTGAGCCAAGATTGTGCCACTGCACTCCAGCCTGAATACAGAGCAAGACTCCGACTCAAAAAAAAAAAAAAAAGGCATAATTTAGACGTGGCAGTTGAGAAGGTACATAGAAAGCACTAATTAAAAAAAAAATCCAGTTTCTAAGACTGCAGAGCATCAGCTATTATTGAAAATGTAGACATCAGAAGGGAAAAAGCGTTTGTTCAGATACAATGCTGGTGAGTTAGATGCAGCTGAGAAATGGGAATACATGCAGTAAGGTGGTTATTCAGTATTTTTCGATGGTAGTCCACGGTTGAGCATGGATGCCATTTAAATACATTATTTGGAAAAATGTAAATAGAACGTATGATTTTCGACAGCAGGAACTCATTATACCAGAATTTGTATTCTCAGGATAGCCGAGCAGAAAGGGCAGGTAGAAGTCTCCCGAAATAGATGAGTGTTTGGACAAAAATGGCAGCGGGTGTACTGTGCCAAGCATTGGCCTTTGCCCAGGTGCCGGGTGCGATGTCAAGGATGCAAGCTGAAGCTGGCCATATGCTTCTCAGAGTCTTTCTGCTCATTCTGCCCTCCACTCAGAGGTGGAGACACGGGCTTTTCTTTATTTGCAGGAGGAGGGAATTGCTTTAGACTGAACAGGCTGCATTTGACCGTTGACTCACCATTACGGTGTATTATGAAATGAAGCCTCAGCCTTGGTCTCCCAGAGTAGGGGGCGGGGGAGGGCGGCAGGGAGAAAGGGTGGTGCCTGAACGATCAACACGGCACAGTTTAAGTGTCACGCTCTGCAGTTTACAAGTGATCTGAGATTCATGGGAAATGCAATGGAAAAGTCACCGCCAAGTCCCTGTCCCTCATGTTATAAGATTGAGTGTGTCATAAATTTTGTGCGTTGCTAAGTTCATGGTGCTTCTGTAAGAAGACATTAAAAATAGAACTCCTTATGTCCTCGATTCTTACCTACAGTGCATCCAGGCCAAAAGTTTACACACAGAAGTTAAGCTGGTTTTTAATCCGTTTTTCATTCTGGGGCTGTACTCTTAAAAGCCAAACACTGTTTCAGAGACATTCTGTGCCTGATATAGCTTCATTTCATTAACAGCAGAAGCAAATAGAGACAAAAAAAAAAAAAAAAAAAAAAAACCTGAAAATACAAGCAAATGCCTGGATAGGAATTCAAAGTTTCATTGAAAATAAGATAGAAATAAATCACTAACCTTACTTGTTTTACCTGTGTGATGTGGATATTACATAACTTAATATTAGGTACAATATCCAAACTATTTTGATGAAATATGTTGGGAGAGAGAGATTTTTCTGTTTCATCAGAGAGAAGTTTTGCTTTTCCCTGAAGCTACAGCCTCAGCTTCCCTAGAGAAATCTTTCTCCATAGAAGGAATTGTCTGCAAAGGGTGGGTTGCTGAGGGCTAAATCCATTAAAACCAATTTGAGGAAGAGCTGTTACTTGCTGAGGATGGGAAAAAAATAAATAAAAAGCTCATTACCTAGAGCAAAATGATTGCTTTAGGATTAAGAAATTGACAGTTACTGTTTAATTATACCAGCCCACTGAAAACTCACAGACTAAGCTTTCTAGACACTTAAACATGTGCATTTATTATTCTAGCAATTGGGGTAAATTTATGATCATAAATGCCAATAACTTGAACAGTATCCAACTAGCCTTTGTGTGAATAGGTTTATTGTGTTCATTTTACAGGGAAAACACAGTCTTTCTATCAATATGACCAAGATTTCCTTGATTTTCTTTTATTCTCAGAGTTCTGTTTAATTGCCTGCAATCTTTTTGATATTAGGCTCTTCATTCATTTTTTTGTCCATTAGTAGTTTCACTAAGGAAACATGGTTCTGTAGGGATGCGAGGCTGTTTTTCTTACGCGTCTGCTCCCCTTTGGGTCTGAGATCATACGTGCCTGGCTTGTGGTCCAGTGCAAGCTCCCTGGCAGCTTGGGAAATGCGTCTTCAGCAACTTCAGCCTTGCTTTGTTTTCAGGAATGTGGCAGGCCAGGTCTCACTAACACAGGCTTCTGTAACAACTGTCTCAGTACTGACTGAGTAGTTAAGATAAATATTAAAAGCTGAGAGAGCCAGTGCCCTTAGACAAAGGCTGGAATGTATCAAAAGCCCACCGAGAGTTGTGCCTAGGCCTTTCCTGGGCCTTGAAGCGTGGCAAAATAACAAAGGAATTCTTAACAGGACCTATTTAGGATTAAACAAGTTTTACTGGGGTGTGAAGAAACTCCCCAGGTGTCCACAAACAAGTTTATTCGGGGTTTGAAGGGACTCCCCAAACCTCCATGATTTAGCAGGAGACAAGATAAGGGTAATCATCCCAGCACCCGCACCCATTTAGGTTAAGTAAATTAACTGAGGCTGCAGAGGAAGGTCTTCAGGACTCAGACCTTAGTTATAGACGAGAAGTTAATCACTTACATCGTTCGATGAATGCACTGTTACGTGTAGACATATAGCTTAGAAGCTATATAAGGTCTGGAAAACTTTGTAATTTAGAGTTGGTCTGATGATATTTCCCAGGCCTTCTCCCTGTACTCAGTTGCAGAAATAAACTCCCTTCTCTCCCAGTTCACCTCATCTTGTTTTAGGGCAGCGAGAATAAGCATTCCGACACTCAGTTTGGTCCAGGAACGGGAGGGCAAGACAGCTTTTCTTTTGTTTATTGCTTTGTTGTGTGCTACAAAGTAGGTGTTTAATAAACGTATTTATAAAAAAAGAATGAAGGAAGGGAGAAAGGAAAGGAAGGAGAGAAGGAAGGAAGGAAGCAGGTAGAGAGGAAGGAAGGAGCGAGGGAACAAAAAAAGAAGGAAGAGGCCGGGCACGGTGGCTCACGCATGTAATCCCAGCACTTTGGGAGGCAGAGGTGGGTGGATCACCTGCGGTCGGGAGTTCGAGACCAGCCTGACCAATATGGAGTAACCCCGTTTCTACTAAAAATACAAAATTAGCTGGGCGTAGGGGCGCATGCCTGTAATTCCAGCTACTCGGAAGGCTGAGGCAGGAGATTCACTTGAACCTGGAAGGCGGAAGTTGCAGTGAGCCAAGATCGTGCCAGTGCACTCCAGCCTGGGCAACAAGAGCGAAACTCCGCCTCAAAGAAAAAAAAAAGGGGAGGGGAAAAAGGAGGAGAGGGAGAGAAGAACCACCCTAGTAAGTTGAAGAAAGCAAAGGCCTGCCTTCCCCAGGTCATGCCAGCAGATTCTGTCTCTCAAAAGAAATAAACAAGATTAATTTTGGCATTCTTTATTCAGAAGGACCTTTAGAATCTTCTTTCTGGAGAATTTCAAGGTCATATAAACCTTCCGCAAACTTAGTTATTTTAGGAAGTTATGGAACATTTCAGTGCAATAATGAAGTGGTTATAATCTTACATTAAGTAACTAAGTAAAAGAAAATCGGCTGGGTGAGGTGGCTCACACCTGTAATCCCAGCACTTTGGGAGGCTGAGGTGGGCAGATCACTTGAGTTCAGGAGTTTGAGACCAGCCTGGCCAACATGGAGAAACCCCATCTCTACTAAAAATACGATAATTAGGCGAGCGTAGTGGCGCATGCCTGTAATCCCAGCTATTCGGGAGGCTGAGGCAGGAGAATCACTTGAACCCAGGAGGCAGAAGTTGCAGTGAGCCGAGACCGTACCGCTGCACTCCAGCCTGGGTGACAGAGGGAGACTCGGTCTCAACAAATAAACAATCCCCCCAAAAACAAACAAAAAGTAAGTAGAGTAAAATCTACTTTCATAATTCAAATTCGATAGAGTGGTTTTGTTTTTTTTTAAACTCCATTGTTTTAGAAAACTATACATTTTTTAAAGTGTGATTTGACTAGTAATATAAGAAGTTTGTACAACTAAACTTTTCAGAAACAAAGCTGTTGTACAAAGATATGCCATCATCCCTGGGGAGATTTTGAGTAAATATTCTGTATGCGGTTCCCCCAAAGTGTCTAAATTCATCCTAAAAACACTTTCAAGGAAGACGTCATGGGAGTTAATAATTAGGGTTGTTATTAGCTCTTAGCGTTGAGCATTTTAAAAATCCAGTGACTGCCTGCATTATTTCATACACTTCAGATTATCGGCCTTTTGCAAACACAGCTGAATGTAGTTCATCAAATTTAGGTATTCACAAGGATGAGCATAGCCCAAACTTTCATGGTTGCTAGGGCACATTCAGATATCCCATTACAATAAAGTCTGACCAGAATTCACTCTTCTTTTTAGATTAACTCTGGTCACAGAAATTATCACAGAATGATACCAATCAGCCCGAAAAAGCAGCTGGCTATGGAGAGGCAAATTCATAGGTACCTTTTTTTTTCCTTGTTAAACTGAGTAATCAAAGTTTAGTTTTTCTAAAAAAAAAAATCCTGGAAATATTTGGTCATATGCTGTATAACACAGTTTTGACCCTTTATCATTGCAATTCATAATAAATTTATTTTTTGCTATCTAGTTCCCCCAAGAAGTTAGCTCCTAGGTAATAAAATCATACACACACACACTTGCCCCCCCACACACACACATTTGAACTAAACTTCTTTACAAAGAATCATTTGAGAGTAGCCATATATTTTAATGTTTTTCACCTAATGCTCAGAATGAAGCACAATATCAAATTATTTTTGAGGTTTTCATCTTGTTCCTTTGATTTTGATTAGTGAACATTTTCTGTACCCTAGTCACTAAATTGAAAGGGATCACCAAATTTTTTACATGCTAAATGGAAATTGGCTGGGCGTGGTGGTTCATGCCTGTAATCCCAGCACTTTGGGAGGCTGAGGCGGGCGGATTGCCTGAGCTCAGGAGTTTGCAACCAGCGTGGGTAACACGGTGAAACCTCATCTCTACAAAAATACAAAAATTAGCTGGGCTTGTGGCACATGCCTGTAGGACCAGCTGCTTGGGAGGCTGAGATGGAAGGATCGTTGGAGCCCAGGAGGTTGAGGCTGCACTGAGCTGAGATTGTGCCACTGCACTCCAGCCTGGATGACAGAGAGAGACCCTGTCTCCAAAACCAACAGGAAACAAACAAGCGAATGGAAATGTAACCTTGACATGTAAGGGGCAGAAAAGAATTTTTACAAAAGATATTTTATTTTAAATAAAAATGGGTACTAGGCCTAATACTTGGGTGACAAAATAATCTGTACAACAAACCCCAATGACATGAGTTTACCGATATAACAAACCTGCATGTGTAGTCCTGAACTGAAAAAACTGTTTTAAAAATTAATGCTTCATTTGATAAATCAACCAAAATAGCTGCGAGTTAGTCTAGAGTGAAAAATTGATAAACTTAAAAATCGATTAACACATTTTAAGAGCATAATACGATATTGTTGAGTATAAGCACTACATTGTATAGTAGATCTCTAGAACTAATTCATTTCACACAGTGTAACTTCAAGCTAATTGAACAACCTCCCATTGTCCCCTCCCCGTGGCTCCTGGTTACCACCATTCTCCCCTCAGCTTCTATGAGCTTGCCTATTGCAGACAGTTCATGTAAGTAGAATCATGCAATGTTTATCCTTCTGTGACTGGCTTGTTTCACTAGAATAATGTCCTCCCGGTTCATAAATGTACAAATGTCAGGATTTCCTTCTTCTTTAAGGCTGAATAATATTCCATTGTATGTATATACTACATTTTCTTCATTCATTTGTTTTAGTCAGTTCTCACATTGCTAATAAAGACATACCCAAGACTGGGTAACTTACAAAGGAAAAGAGATTTATGGACTCACAGCTCCACATGGCTGGAGAGACCTCACAATCATGGCTGAAGGTGAAGGAAGAGCAAAGGTACATCTTACATGGCGGCAGGCAAGAGAGGCTGTTCAGGGGAACTGCCCTTTATAACATCATCATCTCATGAGTCTTATTCACTATCAGAGAACAGCATGGGGGAAAAACCCACCACCCCATGATCCAATTACTTCCCACAGGGTCCCTCCCAATACCTGTGGGGATAATGGGAGCTACAATTTAAGGTGAAATTTAGGTGGGAACACAGCCAAACCATATCACCCTTCATTTGTCAGCAGACACTTATGTGGCTTCCATATTTTGGCTATTGTGGTTTAAACAATAGGAGTGCAAAAAACAGAGGAGTGCAGATATTTCTTTGCTATCATGGCTTCATTTCTTTGTGTATGTACCCAGAAGTGGGATTGCTGGATCATCTGGTAATCACATTTTTTAATTTTTTTGAGAAACATGTATACTCTTTTTCCATAGTGGCTACACATCTACATTCCATTCAGCAATGGCAAAAGAGTTCTAGTTTTTCCACTTCCAGGCCAACAATTTTTTTTTAATTTTTCATTTTTTTTTGATAATAGGCATTGTAACAGGTAGGGGGTGATATTTCATTTTGGTTTTGATTTGCATTTCCCTATGTTTAGTGAGCTGTATTATGTGCTTAAAATTTGCTAAGGTTTCCCTTTGTTAAGTGTTCTTAACCACCTCCATGTTAAGATCTCATATTAAATGTTCTTAAACACCCTTTACCCCACTCCACGTGTCCAAACAAATGGAAATTTTTGGATGTGAAAGATAGGTCTATTGCTGTGACTGTGGGGATGGTTTCACAGGGCTATGCATATGCCCAAGCTCATCAAATTGTATACGCTAAATATGTGTATGTCAATTTTACCTCCATAAAACCATAAAAATCTGTGATATTATGTGAAAGGCTAGCGTATTTATGGACATATCTCAGACACATTTTGTGACTAGTTATGATGAGTCAGAATTTGCATCTAATGAATTTCTTTACCAGTGTTGTAAAATCTAAGAATTACTTTCAAACCCTAATATCTAAGGAGGGTTGGCCACAGGTTGATAACTAAGCCTTCATCCCTGAATATCATCTACTCCACTCGATTCCAGGGCTGAGATGAACTACTCACAGCATGCATATTTAAGACAAAAATGACTCTGATGAGCAGGTATTAGGTTGGTGCAAAAGGAATTGAGGTTTTTGCCAAATCTTTTTGCACCAGCCTAATAAAATTTTCTCTAGTATCTGAGATGGGTCATGGGCCCCAGAGACACTATAGGTACTTCTATGTCTTAACTTTGAATTAGTTTAATCTAATGTGGCATTTGGGAACTGAAAAACCAAGGAAATTCATTACTACTGTTATTATTGTTTTCAAGTGTATGCTAATAGGAAAAACTGCTTAGCCCAAAATACGTGTACCATGTTGAATTAGCTGAAGCATTTCCCCCGTGTTTGCTTTAGAACATAATACACTTCAGTTTTGGAACTAAAAGGACAAATTTTTGGTGCACAAACATGTTAAAAGCTATTACAGAAAATACTCAAAATGCATAATCTTCCTGGATTCTGATTTTATTCTAAATGTATAAATTTTTAATAGAGTTTTTATATTAGTTGTTCCTCCCAACTAATTATTTTTAAATTGCTGGAATGTTTTGAAGTAGAACCATAAAAGGTATATTGTTTTTTATTTGATAGGGCTCTTTCAATTGCAGCTGATAGAAACTCAATTCAACAAGGTTAAATGAAATAGAAATTGGTGGAGGGTCTGGAGGTGTTACACTATGGGCACTGGCTTCAGGCACAGCATGATCCAGGAGCTCACATCAGTGTAGTGAAGGTTCTTTTTTTTTTTTTTTTTTTTTTTTTTTTTTTGAGACAGAGTCTTGCTCTTTCGCCCAGGCTGGAGTGCAGTGGCGCAATCTCGGCTCACTGCAAGCTCTGCCTCCTGGGTTCACGCCATTCTCCTGCCTCAGCCTCCCAAGTAGCTGGGACTACAGGCGCCCGCCACCACGCCTGGTGGTGGAAGAACATTTAATATGAGATCTTAACATGGAGGTGGTTTTAGTAGAGACGGGGTTTCATCACATTAGCCATCATGGTCTCTATCTTCTGACCTTGTGATCCACCTGCCTCAGCCTCCCAAAGTGCTGGGATTACAGGCGTGAGCCACTGTGCCCGGCCATCAAGGTTGTTTCTCTCTCCCCCTTTCTGTTTCTTGCACAGCTGTACAGACTTTTTGTATGTAGTAAGCATGTTTACCTGTGACTAGTAATTCCACCACAAGCATTTCACCCCCTTATAGCTCTGCAGATATTTTCCAGAATGACTGGAGGTGGCCTGTCTCCAGTAATGATCCATCCCTGAACCAATCACGATAAAATCTGTTTGGTTGGTTCTACCACATGCATTAATTTCTGCTAGAGCATGGGGGTCCTGTGAAGGAAAAAAAAAATCTGTGATGCTTGTTAAAGACAGTATGAAAGATTTTATTCAAGAGGGACTATCGTGATAGGTGAAATAGGGTCTTGCAGCAAGGGAGAAAGATTGGGCTCAATTCTGAACGCAGCAAGCAAAAGTGGTGATTTATAGCCAGGAGGCCAAGTGAGGGTCAGTGGATGGGGACAGAAGAGGTAAGGGAGGATTCTGGCTAAATGAACTAACAAGGTTCTTGCTAACATTGGACAATGCAGAGGCAGCACAGAAGGTCAAGCGTCAGGCCTCAGCGGGAAAAGGATTCAGATGAGTCTGAAATGTGCTGAGTTCGGTGGCTCACATCTGTAATTTCAGTGACTCGGAAGGCTGAGGTGGTAGGACTGCTTGAGGCCAGGACTTTGAGACCAGCCTAGGCAACATAGCAAGACACCATCTCTAAAAAAAATAATTAAAAAAAAAAAGAAGCGTCTGATTGGAGTCTGGTTAAGGATAAAATCTTTGTCAGTGCCCACCCTGAATATGTGGAACATGAACGTCCAGAACAGAGAAGGGGTTCTTTTAGTAGAGAAGCTGGATGGTGAGTAATAAAGAATATCCCTGCTTCTGGTACTCCCATTTATCACATGCAGAGAATGAAATTTGCAGAAGTGACGTGACTTGAACAACGTCAGATAATAAGCATGGGGGTGAAATTAACCAGAAGGTTGAAGTTAAAATTAGTACTTTGCAATGTCATTACCGATGCATAAACTTGGATGAGCTTTGAGAAATACGATCACCACATTTTCATCTACTTTTCCAGGGAGGTGCAAAATAAATAGAGAAATATTTATTCATCTGTTTAACAAATATCCATTGATATTCTTTATGTGCTAGGTGCTGTGATAAACACTACAGAAATAGCACAGAACAATATAGAGAAAAAGCCATGTCTTATCAATCTTACGTTCTTATACACCATCAGAATAAAGTACTGCTTTAGAAAATATACTGTGTATCTTATAATAATAGAACACAATTTGTTGTTTCTGAGATGTGGAAAGTCAATTGTAAGATTTACACCATAGAACAAAGATGTAATTCTTGTTACACACACACACACACACACACACACACACAAAGACACACATTTAATCAGGACATAAATCAAGATTTTCGTGATATTAATCCAGTGCATTCAACACAGAGTTGAATAATCTGTTGCTATTTTAGATGTAGTTCCTCCCTCCTTAAAATGATTAAATCAAAGTCCCAGAAGGAACTTGGGGAACTTCTAATCGGTCTCCATGTTGTGGACAAAATTAACTGAATTAACTGCAAGTATCTCAAACCAAGACACACAATAATAACCACTGTTTATTCTGTGCCTGCCAGGCACTGTGCAGATAATTTATTGTGCACTGTCTCATTTAATGCTTGTGGCAACCCAGTGAGGCAGGTACATTTGATTATTAGTCCCATTTTATAGTAGATGAAACAGAGGCTTATGTTCTGTAAAGAAAATTGCTCTTAAAACACACCTCTTGGCCGGGCGTGGTTGCTCGCGCCTGTAATCTCAGCACTTTGGGAGGCTGAGGAGGACGAATCACCTGAGTTTGGGAGTTCAAAACCAGCCTGACCAACATGGAGAAATCCCATCTCTAATAAAAATACAAAATTATCCAGGTGTGGTGGTGCATGCTCTATCATCCCAGCTACTTGGGAGGCTGAGGCAAGAGAATTGCTTGAACCCGGGAGGCAGAAGTTGCAGTGAGCCCAGATTGTGCCGTTGCACTCCAGCCTGGGCAACAAGAGCAAAACTCTGTCTCAAAACAAACAAACAAAAAAACAACAAACACACAAACACACACACACACACACACACAGACCCCACCTCTTTCAGTTACGTATACTTTTTAACTGTGTGACCTTCGGTAGGTCGGTGGGTTAGCAAGTGCCCATGCAGTGGTTGCCTGAGCTTTTGCATCAGCCTTGCCTGTTTTTTTGTTTTTTGAGTTTGGGTCTTGCTCTGTCACCCAGGCTGGAGGACAGTGGTGCGATCATAGCTCACTGCAGCCTCGATCTCCTCGCCTCAAGTGATCCTCCCACGTCTGCCTCCCAGCCTTGTCTTTTAAGAGCCTTAGGAGTCTTAGGCTGGGTAATCTATAAAATTTTTCTGTTATATATAAGGAAGAACACAACTTTTGTTCTGTGAGTACTGCTTCAAAGACACAGAATCCAATGTACACAGGCAGCTGGATAGACAAGCTCGCTGTCCAACTTGTTACATAGGTGAAATGGGACAGATGAGGTCATCTAAAGGGTTTTTGGTAGAGGCACAAAAAGCAAAACCATGAGGCCAAAAACAGGGGAGCAGAAACAGCTGGCACTCAGTGAGTAGGCTCCAAAGCTCTGGCTCAAGGTGGGAACGTGGAAGCCGACGGTCAAGTTCGTTGCTCAGTGCACTCAATAAGATGAACAGCAATGCTAGAATCTGGAGGATCATCACCCCTGGAGCTTGACAGCCAATATCTAGCCTGCTTGAGCGTGCAGATGAAGCACTCAGCAAATTTAGTTTTATTTACAGCTTCATAAGACTAGGTGGGTAATCCTCTGTGGTGTCCTTTAGTGGGAAACGTGAAATGGGGATGACGACTTTAAATACCTTCCAGAGTTAGATGGCTTTTAGACACCAAAGTTCAGCCTTTTGCAATATATTGCGTTTCAGCCCCTGCCACGGTTCTCTGCTGACATTTCAGAGATGGGCAGACACCATGGCATTGCAGTTGACCTGGCAGCTTGGCCAGGTAGGGGCTCGTATATAGAGCATTTCTTGCTTTAGGTATTAAAAAACAAATCATATCTTTAAAAGGTCACCGTGCTTTGTACTAACTCTATGACTACTGAAAAGCACAGTTTGGGGCAAGCCTGTTTATTATTTTTCAAATTAGAGAAGTGATATTGCCTCATCGCTGAGAACCAGGAAAGGAGAATGAGAAAGAAAATCACCCGTGACCACCGTCATCCCTCTAGGAATGGTGTCGTGCTCTCCACCCTCGTTCGTTTAAGATGATGGTTTCTATGGAAAATTGCTCTTAAAACAAACCTCCTTAAGTTATATATCCTTTTCAACTACACGGCCTTGGGTAGGTCAAAAAGTGCCCATGCACTGTTCCCCTGAGCTCTTGCGTCAACCTTGCCTTCTTTTTTATTTATTGATTGATTGATTGATTGATTGATTGATTGATTGAGTTTGGGTCTTGCTGTGTCACCCAGGCTGGAGTACAGTGGTGCAGTCGTAGCTCACTGCAGCCTCGACCTCCTGGCCTTGAGTGACCTCCCACCTCTGCCTCCCAGCCCTGCCTTTTGGGAGCATGCATGATATGATGGTTGTGACTAATGCTAGGAATATCCAAGGAGTAGACATGGGAAGGACTTCTCTCATGCCCCCATGAGATGTTGCCCCCAGGAAATGAGTGATGTCTCAGTAAAATGGAGAGAACTTTAATCCCAGGCTAGATGTATCTGAATCTGAGATTAAAGATTTTGTTGGTAACACGCCAGTCATCAGGAGTGTCTTGATCATGCTCATCTTTGTCTAATCTTTAGATTTCTCATCTTTCTGGGGAGGCTAAGAGCTGCTGTGTTCTTTCTCAGTCCCACCACTTGAACATGTGGTATCCTGTATGAGGAAATGCCTTGCGCATAACAGATCATGTGAAAGTAAAGGATTGTTGTCATTGTTGCCATTGCTATTGATATTATTAGACGGGGTTTCTAGTACGTTGTGTGGGTTAAGAGCAAGGCTCTAGAGCAAGCTTCTCCAACCCATGGCCCCCACAGGCTGCATGTGGCCCAGGATGGCTTTGAATGTTGTCCAATAATAATTCATAAATTTTCTTAAAACCTTAAGAGATTTTTTGGGGGGATTTTTTTTTTTTAGCTCATCAGCTATCATTAGTGTTAATATATTTTATGTGTGACCCAAGACAATTCTTCTTCCACTGTGGCCACAGCCAAAAGACTGGACACCCCTGCTCTAGAGCCAGTCCTAACTCTGCTAGTTTCTACCTAGCTGTGTGACCTTGGGCAAGTTACTTAACCTCTCTGATGATCATTGGCTTCTCCTTTAGATGCTGCTGCATTTTTACCTCTCTCATAAGATTGCTGTGAGGAGGCTGAGACAAGGCAGGCCATCGTGCTTGCAGCAACCCGCTGCATGTAGCAAGAGTACCACAAATGGTAGCTATCAGTGTTGTTATTTGATGATCCAGTACATGTATTGCTTTTGTCATCCTTTCCCTAGTCTTTCGTCATTCTGGATTTTCCATGTCTTTAAGTTTGCTGCTGTCTTAGAATTAGTATATTTTCAAGGTTCTAAGACTCTATCAAAAACTGTGCATGGTGGATCATGTTTATATGGTAAAAATGTCATCTATCACAGCATCCTAGTTCATGATTTAATTTATCCTTCCACAGATGGCCTTTATTATATAAGATTGTAGTGTATACTTAATGAAGTAGTGTAAAAGTCCTTTTTCTGTGGCTGGGTGCAGTGGCTTACAGCTGTAATCCCAGCACTTTGGGAGGCTGAGGCAGGCAGATCACTTGTGGTCAGGAGTTCGAGACTAGCCTGGCCAACATGGTGAAACCTCATCTCTACTGAAAATAAAGAAAATTAGCCAGGCGCATTACATGCCTGTAATCCCAGCTACTCGGGAGGCTGAGGCAGGATAATTGCTTGAACTGGGGAGGTGGAGGTTGTAGCCAGCCAAGATTGTGCCACTGCACTCCAGCCTGGGCGACAAAGCGAGACTCTGTCTTGAAATAAAAAATAAAATAAATAGAGAGATAGGGTCGTGTTCTGTTGCCCAGGCTGGAGTGTGGCAGCATGAATATGGCTCACTGCAGCCTTGACCTCCTGGCCTCAAGTGATCTTCGTACTTCAGCCTCCCTAGTAGCTGGGACCACAGGTGTGTGCCACCATGCCTGGCTAATTTTTTTTTTTTTTTTTTACTTTTTGTAGAGATGAGGTCTTGCTGTGTTGTCCAGGCTGGTGTCAAACTCCTGGGCTCAACTGATCCACCAGCCTCCCAAAATAAGCCAGGACTCCTGGCTGTAAAAGTCCTTTTGAAATGGTACAGGAGTTCAAGACCAGCCTGAACAACACAGGGAGACCCCATTTGTACAAAAAATTAAGTTAGCCAGGTGTGATGGCACACACTTGTGCTCCTCGGTACTCAGAAGGCTGAGATGGAAGGATGGCCTGGGCCCAGCAGTTGCAGGCTCATTGGAGCTGTGATTGTGTTACTGCACTCCAGCCTGGGCAACAAAGCAAGACCCTGTTTCAAGAAAAAAAGAAAAAGCATTTTTCTTGTAATTTTTAAAGAATTCCTTCCAATACAAAATAATAAGTGTCTAGTCCATTGAGAATTAATTTAGAATGCTCGTGTGTCTTGGATTGACTTTTAAAACCCTGATTCTTAAACCATTTGTGATTGAGGCTTACAACCATATAACAGTCTTCCTAAGGTCTGGGAGTGAGTTTAAGTCTGGTAATGCTATTAAGGAAAGAGAGAAGTGTATGTTTTCTAATGTATAGAGGATATCTTGAAGGGAGCCACGTGGGCATATTTCCCCCTTGGTGTGTACTTGATGGAGAGAGGCAAGGAGGGCGTGGCAGTTTCAGGGTTTGCCATCCCAATCTTCCCTTGACGCTGATCCATGATTTCCCTCCCTGATCCCACAGAATAAGCAGTGTTGATCTGGTGTTCATCTGTTGTGTAAAGGTGGTTGATACCACGATTTTCTGCTTCACATGAATCGGAGAACCTGGGTGTCTCTGACCTGCAGGGTTCCAGCTCTCACCTAAGTTCAGCCAGTGTGTGAATCCTCTATTGACGTACTGGGACCACTTGGTAGATTGACCACAGCTCCTGTTATGCACCAAGCATTGGCCCTGTGTGCTCTTGCCAGCAAAACACTGTGATCCTCAGGGAGCCTCAAGTCTGGAGGGGGAGGCAAACATTGATTGAAGAAACTTACAATGAATGCATAATTAAGATAGGGACGTTTACTGCAAAGGAAAAATAAAAAGATTGTTTAAATCAAATGACACATAGCACTGACTTGGGCTGAGTTGGAAATGACTCGTTTATGAACAGGGGTATATTTTTTAAAAGATGTACTGTCCTCTGAATGAATAATTTATTAAATATGAAAAGCAAGAGAAATACTATTAAAAGAATGCCACATTTTTAGGGAAACTGTTGTTGAGGGTTTGAAACAGACTTTTGGTAACCGGCCAATTCCACAGGCTGGTGCCACATTTTCAGTGCCCTTTGATGTGTGTACATAAAAAAGCTGCTTGTTTTCCTGTTTAATATCAATCTATTAATATTAAAGTATGCGAAGAGAAAATCAAAGACATAGTCTGCATTTGGAGACACCGAGAACCACAAATCTAAATCCTAGCACCATCCATTTGAAGACTGCTTGTCATGGCTTGAAGCCTCCTGAGAGGGGAATTTTATTTACTTGCCGGAGTCATGCGAGGTTGGTTGGTCTAATAAAACTGGATTTTAAATGAATGTGGAGCATGGTGTCCCTTTGCCCTGGGTATTTAAAAATAGACCAATAATTTCTCATAGGGCATCTTTCAGATACACTTTAGCAGACTGATGAAGGCTGTTCCCGGGACACATTTAAATCTGAAACAAAATGAGAGTTTAACAAGGTGTGTTGGTTCAGTTTAAAAGCGTCTACCCCTTTCAGCTGAGCCAAGATCATCTCTCATTGGACAAGGTTTCCCCAAGACTGGCTGGGCTCGTCCCCTGGGTGCTGAAATGTTCAGTAGAACATTCCGTAGTTCAGGTCTCTGTTATCTTCCTTCTCTGTCAGATACCTGGAAATGTGAATTTGCCTACACATTCTGAGACATTTTTACACTAGGATGCTTCTGGGCTGAAGACGAAGGTGGTTGGTTTTCTTCCCCTTCTTCCCCTTTTCAATATTGTAGGGACCAAGCGGTTTGTTGCTCTCTGCTGCCCCCTGTTGCTCATAAATGGGAACAGCTGGTTTTCCACTGAACGTGATTCTTTTTTTTTGTTTTTTTTTGAGACGGAGTCTTGCTCTGTGCCCCAGGCTGGAGTGCAGTGGCGCGATCTCGGCTCACTGCAAGCTCCGCCTCCCGGGTTCACGCCATTCTCCTGCCTCAGCCTCCCGAGTAGCTGGGACTACAGGCGCCCGCCAACACACCCGGCTAATTTTTTGTATTTTTAGTAGAGACGGGGTTTCACTGTGTTAGCCAGGATGGTCTCGATCTCCTGACCTCGTGATCCGCCCGCCTCGGCCTCCCAAAGTGCTGGGATTACAGGCTTGAGCCACCGCGCCCGGCCTTGAACGTTATTCTTAACCATTACAAAGAGCTTCCCGTGAGGTTGAACCTGGGGTTCCTAGCTTCATGTGAGGTTGGCTGATTTTATTTATTTATTTTCATTTATTTTTTGAAACTGACTTTTAAATGAAAGTTGAGCTAAATCGGGAAGAAGGTATCTAGCAATAGCAGGAGTCCCAAGGTTAATGGAATACCCAAAGAGCAAACTGAACAGCTGTGAGCCTGTGTTTCCATTGTTGGTAGATTCCAGCTACCTGCAGCTACGCTTGGTTCCTTGAGAGTCCTAGTCCTTGTCATTGAGCCCTGGAGTTAAGACCATTTGAACAAACATCCTCCTAGTCCCAATTTATTCCAGGTCCTGCATGAGTGGCTGGGATTTCTAGGAAGGAGGGATTATAGCCACATGGTGTGTGGTTAATATTTTGCGTTTGGAGTCCAACCATAGTTTTGAATATGAGTTTCAACTGTTTTCAACCGTATGGCTCTGAGCCTTGGTGTCTGTGTCTGTATAATGAGGATTTTGGTGGTATCTGAATCATAGGTTGTTGTGGGAACCAAAGAGAAATTTAAACAACTTATGATTTGTTGGTCACTTAGCAATACCAGTGCATTTTTTTTTTTTTTTTTTTTTTTGAGATGGAGCCTTACTCTGTCACCCAGGCTGGAGTGTAGTGGTGCAATCTCAGCTCATGGCAACCTCTGCCTCCCAGATTCAAGCGATTCTCCTGCCTCAGCCTCCCAAGTAGCTGGGATTACATGTGCCTGTCACCAAACCTGGCTAATTTTTTTTTTATTATTATTTTCAGTAGACATGGGGTCTCACCAGGCTGATCTTGAACTCCTGACCTCAGAGTGCTGGGATTACAGGTGTGAGCCACTGTGCCCAGCCACCAGTGCATTTTAGGCACTATGCTTTCGTTAGCTTTTTAATCCTCACAAAGACAGCAAAGATGCTTGTCTTTTCCCTTTCAAATAGGGCTAAGGGCTAACAGCCCTTAGCAGACCTTCTCTCCACCTCCTTGACCAGGTTTGTATCACATGCCTGTGTGTAAACCAATTGCTGGCAATAGGGACGGAATGATAAGCTTTGCTTAGATTAGACAGAATGATTCCCAAGTAGGGGACAATGTTCTCTGAGCACACAGAGAATGATCGATCAAATAGAATTGGGGATGAGGCAGGAAGAGAGAATACCCTGAGGATGTCGGTTTGGCTTGCAACTAGCAGGGTCTACCTTACATAGCTGCAAGATGATGCACTTGGACCCGATAGCCCAGATCCCACAGGTGTCATAGGAAGTGCTTATCACAGAGTCTAGCCCATAGCACCCCTGCTCTACAGACTCACCCAATCACTGCTCTCAAGAGGGTCATGCTGTAACAGGTAAGACAGATCCATCAGCAAATTTTTGTTTGTGTGTTTGTTTGTTTGTTTTTGAGATGGAGTCTTGCTCTGTCACCCAGGCTGGAGTGCAGTGACATGATCTCGGCTCACTGCAACCTCCTCCTCCCAGATTCCAGCGATTCTCCTGCCTCAGCTTCCTGAGTAGCTGGGATTACAGTCATGCACCACCATGCCCAGCTAATTTTTTGTATTTTTAGTGGAGATGGGTTTTCACCATGATGGCCAAGCTGATTTTGAACTCTTGACCTGAAGTGATCTGCCTGCCTCGGCCTCCCAAAGTTCTAGGATTACAGGCATGAGCTACCGCTCCCAGCCCAAATGTTTTTATACTAAGATGGAACATGCTTTGTTAGCTGTAGTCACAGACATTTATGGAGACTCAGAAGATCCCTCATATTTTAAAAAAACATGTGTTTCTAGATATGCTGTTGAAATTTATTTCTTTCAACTGTGTGTCATTACTTGCTTTCATCCCCTCTTTGGTCCATTTTTTGTTTTGGTTTTGTTTTTTGAGGTGGGGTCTTGCTCTCTTGCCCAGGCTGGAGGGCGGTGGCATAGTCACAGCTCACTGCAGCCCCAACCTCTTAGGCTCAGATGATCCTCCAGCCTCAGCCTCCCAAGTAGCTTGGACCACAGACGTGTGCCACCACCCCCAGCTAATTTTTAAATTATTTGTAGACACGGGGTCTCACTGTGTTGCCCAGGCTGGACTCAAACTCCCAGGCTCATGCGATCCTCCTACCTTGGCCTCCCAAAGTGCTGAGATTATTTGTGTGAGCCACCGGACCTGCCACCCCCCTGCCTTTGGTCTGAATCCCTCAACTCCAAAATAGCCCTTTTCACCCACCTTCCCATATTCTCTTACCCCAGGGGACACTGGCAATCTTTAAGCAGAAGAATTGGCTGCTGAACGCCTGTAGATTTATTTGGAGGATGAGTTAAGAAGAAATCTCCCAAAGGGGCTTGGGGGAATTCTCCTTTTGATTTCATTATTCAAAAATGATGTCAACTTTTAGAAAATGAGAGAAAATTCAGTAGAGTATAATGGTTAAGGAGTCTCCGCTTTGCTACTCAACACTTTTTGACCCTAAGCAACTTGCACTTAGGGGCCTGAGCTTTTCCATCTGTAAATACGGCCAGTAATAATACCTCCCTCTTGGGGCACTCTGAGCAGTCCTTGAGAGAGCATTTGTAAAGTGTTTTTGCACAGTGCCCGGAACTTTACGGTATTTAATGGTCCTTCCTCCTTATTTATTTTTATTATTTGTTTTTGTTTTTTTGAGACAGGGTCTTGCTCTGTCACCCAGGCTGGAGAGCAGTGATATTATCATGACTCATTGCAGCCTCGACCTCCCAGACTCAGGTGATCCCCTCGTCTCAGCCTCCCAGGCAGCTGGGACCATAGCTATGAACAAACACGTCCGGCTATGTTTTGTATTTTTTGTAAAGACGGGGTCTCACCATGTTGCCCAGGCTGATCTCCAACTCCTAGGCTCAAGCAATTCTTCCGCCTCTTCCTCCCAAAATGCTGAGATTACAGACAAGAACCACTGCACCTGGCCTCTTCCTCATTCTTTTTTAAGTATTTTAGCTTTCAAAAGTTCAAGGACCCTTTATAATGGTTTGCTAGTTTAGAAAGAAAAAAAGCCATTAGTGACATGGTGGAATAATAAGCCTGCTCTCTCTCTCTCATTTTCTGTGATTATCTATCGGGATTCCTTGGTTAGGAGATAAGGTCAGGCATTCTAGGGTATTCAGAGGGCCCACCTCTTCATGGGGGAAGCCCAGGCTTGCTTGTTCTTATGTTTTGCAGGACAAATGTCTTAGAACTCCACAGATGGGGAGTGTGAGACCCTGAGTGATTAAGTAATTTTGACCTTGAGCTATCTATTTGGCTTGAAGTGGCTAATGGCCAGATAAGTGCTCTGAGATGATATCTCAGTTTCTGCTATCTTTCTTCTGAGGAAAAGGAAAAAAAGAGCTTGATAGTGATCAGAATTCATTTGCAGAAGGGGTTTCCTTTTCCCCAATCAACTTGTGAGAATTCACTTCTGTCCTCAGCGTGCATGCTTCATTCATTCACTCATCCAAAGCTGTCTCAGGCAGAGTGCTGGGGACTGGGTGAGGGCGGGGAGTCCTTCCTTCCGGGGCTTATTTCTGCTACTGTGCATGTTCTTCCTCCACAACTTGCAGATCCAGATCTCTCCTACTGGCAAGACCTGCTTGTTTCTTTCACGTGACTCTTTTGGTCAGAAACATTGGCCTGACTTTGAGGCTTACACCCAGGTTGGTTGGTTGGTTGGTTTTTTTTTTTTTTTTTGAAATGCAGTTTTGCTCTTGTTGCCCAGGCTTGAGTGCAGTGTTACGATCTTGGCTCACTGCAACCTCTACCTAGCGGGTTCCAGCGATTCTCCTGCCTCAGCCTCCCGAGTAGCTGGGAGTACGGGTATGCGCCACTACACCCAGCTAATTTTGTATTTTTATAGAGAGGGGGTTTCACCATGTTCGTCAGGCTGGTCTCGAACTCCCGACTTCAGGTGATCTGCCCACCTCGGCCTCCCAGTGTTGGGATTACAGGCGTGAGGCACTGTGCCCAGCTCTCACACCCAGGTTTTTAGGACGCCCTTGGTTCTATGCCTTTGATGACCTGAAGGCAGGCAGAGGAAGTAGCAGTGTGTGTGTGTGTGTACGTGTGTGTGTGTGTGGTGGCGCGCACGCACATGCACGTGCACGTAAAGGGATGATGCAGCCCATGGCGCTTAAATTTTACCCTCCTCTAGAGTTGGGTCCTTTCACCAAACATTAATTTTCTCCGAACTCCGTCTTATCTCTGTAAGATAGAAGTGCTGATTCTTTTTTTTATTTTTTTAAGCTCTGGGATACATGTGCCAAACATGCAGGTTTGTTACATAGGTTAGCGTGTGCCGTGGTGGTTTGCTGCACCTATTAACCTGTCACCCAGGCATTAAGCCCCACATGCATCAGCCATTTATCCTGATGCTCTCCCCCACCTACAGACCCCACTGTGTGATGTTCCCCTCCCTGTGTCCATGTCTTCTCATTGTTCAGCTCCCACTTATGAGTGAGAACATGTGGTGTTTGGTTTTCTGTTCCTGTATTAGTTTGCTGAGGATGATGGCTTCCAGCTTCATCCATGTCCCTGCAAAGGACATGATTTCATTCCTTTTTTATGGCTGCATAGTATTCCATGGTGTATCTGTACCACTTACCTAATAATAGACAAGCACAGGCATTGGGTTTGAATTTTGAAAGTGAGTTGTTGGAAGGGAACCCCTAGGTGTCATTTGCATGCTAAGTGCCTTCCCTGACCGTGTTATTTGCTGTTCACCCAGCCCCATGCATTCTGTCTCTCACATTTTTCATGCGAGTGTTCTGTTGCCCAGAGTTACTCTGTATAGTGTTTAATCAACTCTGATCAGTTCTGCAGAGCAGTTGGTGGTAAACTCCTTTTACCAGCACTGTCTGAGAGTTCCTTTAACAACAGCATCCCCATTCTTTGAGGTCTGAGTGTTCTTTTAGATTCCTGCTTAAATATAAACCAGCAGTGAACGAAGAATCTTTAGTACCTGATGTGATATGGAGCCCAAGTCTATGCTGCTGATTGGGCTGGGGGTACATGCTCGGTTGGGGTTCATTTTATCTGAACTCATATCAGGGAGATGATTTACTGTTTCTCAATAAAAGATGGAGTTTTGAAGAATACCCTCTTTTGTGTGGGATCGAAACATGTGGCTAAGCCTATTGCATCACTTTGCACAAAAGAGATATTCAGCAGGTATTTATTAAGCTAAACTGAATCATGCTCAAAGGCGCTCCTCTTCCCTAAGCACCACTCAGTTGAATGTAACATGAAAGAGATGATGCATCATGTTCATTCTGGTTTAGGGTCTTTCCTTGTTGAAGGCTTTCTGCTGTTTAGAGAAATACCAGGTATAACAGCCAGAAAAACACAACTGAGTCACAAAGCTGTAGCAACACATCACTCAAGAAGAACCCTTCTCACAATAGGTAGATATACATTGAGTGGTGATGTGGAGTGAGATGGACTGATATCCACAACGTCCCAAAAGCAGGAGAGACAAATTTGACAGAAATCCAATTTTCGTCACCAAATTTAGATGATGAGATGAAAAGTTAGATTTATGAGGATAGATTCACTCTCACTAGGTATTATGACATTAGAATGGCTGCCAGGTGAAAAGTAGCACATTTTTAGGAGAATTTCGGTCCAACAAAAAGGTGCTGACTTAGGCAGAAATTGAAACATGATCTACCTGTCCATGTTTTTGTGCCTTCGAGCACACATGTGCATGCAAGCTTTTAATTAACCAAGAAGTTCTTCTTTAAGGTTTATATATATACATGTATATGTATATATAGAAACAGGATAAAAAGAAGCTCAAAATTCAACTGTGATTCCAATATCCATAGATAACTATTGCTAACACTTTCTAGCCTTTTTTCTCTATGTGTATAAACATATTTGGAAATTTGGAATCACTGTAACCTGCTTTGTCTTAAGACAGTGTGAGTATTTCTTCATGCTATAAATGTCCTTCCAAAATGTAATATTTTAAATAACTATATAATGTTCCATTGTATGGATGCAGCATAGGAAACTCATTCCCCTTGGCTGGATATTTATCTTATTTCTTTCTTTCTTTTTTTTTTTTTTTTTTGAGACGGAGTCTCACTCTGTCACCAGGTTAGGTGCAGTGGCGTGATCTCGGCTCACTGCAACCTCTGTCTCCTGGGTTCAAGGAATTCTCCTGCCTCGGCCGAGGAGCTGGGGGTATAGGCGAGTGCCACCATGCCCAGCTAATTTTTGTATTTTTAGTAGAGACGGGATTTCACCATGGTGGCCAGAATGGTCTCGAGCTTTTGACCTCATGATCCGCCTGCCTTGGCCTCCCGAAGTGCTGGGATTACAGGTGTGAGCCACCACGGCCGGCCTTATCTTATTTCTTATATAAAAACTCCTGTGTGTGTGTGTGTGTGTGTATGTGTGTGTGTAACTTTTATTCTAATCAAGGATATTTTCACAATTTCTACAGCAGCCACAACAAACTTTCTACAAGGTAAATTTCAGAGAGAAGAGGTTCACAGTGTCATTATTTCAATGTCATCATCTGTAACAGTGGTCATAGAACCTATTCTGATTTACTCTACCAGAAAACTTACCCTGTTACTTTTTTTTTTCATTTTCAGCTGTATTGCATCAGTTGGATCATATCTGTTTTTCCTCAGGAATGTTTCTGAAACTACTGAACAATATGGAACATGTTGTCAATAAGGGTATTTTCACAGATGCCTTTTTGTCACACAAGTGTTTATTAGCCAGAGAAGTATGATTAATCATGTTCTCTGATGTGGTTTAGTAATTGTCATTGTCTATTACTGGGTGAAATTTTCTAGCTGAATTTTCCCAAAGATGAATAAACAAATGAATCATTCACTTTCCTATCCACCATTCAACCATCCATGCATCCTCCCTCCCTTCCTCCCTCCCCCCTTCCCTTTCCTTTTCCTTTTCCTTTTCTCCTTCCTTCCTTCCTTCCTTCCTTCCTTCCTTCCTTCCTTCCTTCCTTCCTTCCTTCTTTCCTTCCTTCCGCGTTTATTAAATACCAACTCTGTGTTAGGCAGTATGTTGCATGCCAAAGATAAATGTATATACTAGATAGAATGGTTGAATGCTTTTCTTCTGAGCACTCACATTTTAATGCTGGGGGTTTTATGCTGAGGTTCAGTGCTTTTCAGGGAGCCATGAACCCCCTGTCTCAAAAAAAAAAGATATATGATCCTACAAAGGCATTGATATTAAAGAGTAATGATGGGGAGAGAGCACCAAGTGATCATTTGTAAGATGCTGCGAGAATTGCTAAAGTTGAGGGGTGGATTCTGCATTCCAGGAGAACAAAGGAGGTAGATCCCGATTAACTGAGTAGCGGGATGTCCAGGGAAGCTTCTTGTAATGATTCAGCTGAGTCTTACACAATGAATGAGACTTGGATAGATGAACACGCATTAGGAGACATCAGTTCTGGTTAGAGGAAACAGCAAATGCAAAGGTCCAGAGCCATAGAGATTCAGATGCACTAAAGAAATATCCCATCATTTAGGATGTTTGGCATCTACTCAGAGGGCCTATGAGGAAGGAGAAGAAACTGAGCTTGTAGAAGCTGGTAGGGACTGGATGCTGAAAGGCATTGTAAATCTTAGACTAAAATCTATGGGAGACTTTGAACAACATAAACATTTTAAGCAGAGTGATGCAATGCATTTGTCTTTTGAACGCAAATATTGCTGGGGCAGGTCTTTTGTGTTATCAGCTAATGATTTAGTTGGGGGTTACCTGAGGACTGGGTAAGGTGTATGTTCTTAGCTGGTGGAGCCCTTGGGGATATAGAAGCACAAACGGGTAAGTCACTGGAAAGGTAGGTGAAAGATTGGCCAGTATTAGAGTTGGGTGTTTATAGAAATGAATGACAATGACTCCTGAGTAGTTCCTAAGACACCATCCACTTTGCATAAATCATGTCATTGAATCCTCTTAAGAACACACAAACGCAAATATTGTGTATTAGTTTCCCATGGCTGCTGTAATAAATGACCATAGTCTTAGTGGCTTGAAAGAATATGGATTTAGTATCTTACAGTTCTGGAGGTCAGAAGTCCTAAGTGGGTCTAACTGGGCTAAAATCAAGAGGTAGGCAGCAATAAGAAACTCATCTTTTGGTGGCTTTGGGTACAGTCCCTTTCCTTGCCTTTTTCAGCCACTAGAGGCCGCCTGGATGCCTTGGCTTTTGGCCCCTTCTTCCATCTTCAAAGCCAGCATTGGTGGGTTGAATCATTTTTCACATCACGTCACTCCATTCTTCTGCCTCCCTCTTCCACGTTTTAAGGAGACTTGTGACTACATTGGGCCCACATAGATAATCCAGAATAATCTCCCTATTTTGAGGCCAGATGATTAGTAACTTTAATTCCACCTATTCCCTTAATTCACTGTTGCACTGTAAGGTAAAATATATTCACAGGTTCCAGGGATCATGTCGTGCACATCTTTAAGAGGCTGCTATTCTGCAGATCACAGATTATCATATCCACTCTTCTGAGCGTAGCAGCAAGCAGTCTTTTAGGTTAATGTGATACAGCTATAGAAAGCTGAAACCAAGATTTGAACCATGTTTTTGGCTCCAAAGTCAGCAGGCGCTAAAAGGTAAACCTTGGTCCCCAGTTAATGATCAAAGGCAGTGGAAAAAATCTAACATTCTGATGACTTCATAAATCAATGAGTTTTGTTTCGCAAGTCTAATGCATTAGGTTACCATATTGATCTTTACTCTTCAGATTCTGAGCACACCTCTGAAAGCAGGGTTTACTGTTCTTTTGACAACCTGCCATCTCTAATTAGCTTCAGGGCCCCTTAGTGCAGTAAACAAATCCACTGAATGACTCAGTCCTTTTTCTCTCTTTTCTTATTGTTGGATCCCTTAAGCTCTATAAATGTAGTCTATGGTGGAGGGAGGGGTGAGAGCAGAGGGGAAGAGAAGAGAAGGGGTGCACAGTTGGTCACCTCATTATCCTGCTTCTGCTCCAAGAATAAAAGCAAAACTTAAAAAAAGTATTGATGCATATTATTTGTTCAGATGTATGGGAAGCATGTGATATTTTGGCACATCCTATGCCTGTGCAATGATCAAGTTAAGGTATTTAAGATGTCCATCTCTTTGAACACTGACCAATTCTTTATGTTGGCAACTTTTCAAATCTTCTCTTCTAGCTATTCTTAAATTTATAATACATCATTGTTAACTATTGTCACCTTACTGTGCTGTGGAACATTAAAACTCACTTCTCCTATCTAACTGCAGGCTTGCACCCATTTACCGATCTCTCTTCATTTCCCCCTCCACCCCTACACCCTTGCCAGCCTTAGTCACCATAACCCTGTTCTCTTACAGCTATGATAGCCACTTCTGAGCTCCTTTTTCCTGGTCCATGAAGTCTTTAAAAGCTGTTTCATCGGAAGATTTGTTTGACCCCCTTCCCTATGTAAGTGCAGCATATTGTCATACTCTCTCAACATTTCTCTTTATAGAGGTCACCAGATATTTAATTCCTTTACAAGATTTTCTACTCTTTTATAGGGTGAGGGGTCTATATCTATTTTATTGCCACTTTATCCTTTCACTACTCAACTGAGTACATGGTAGGTATTCAAAAAAACATTTGTAGAGGCCGGGTGTCATGGCTCACGCCTGTAATCCCGGGACTTTTGAAGGCTGAGGCAGACGGATCACCTGAGGTCACGAGTTCGAGACCAGCCTGACCAACATGACGAAACCCCATCTCTACTAAAAATATAAAATTAGCCAGGTGTGGTATCAGGAGCCTGGAATCCAGCTACCTGGGAGGCTGAGGCTGGGAGAATTGCTTGAACCTGGGAGTTGGAGGTTGCAGAGAGCCAAGATTGTGCCACTGAACTCCAGCTTGGATGACACAGTGAGACTCCATCTCAAAAAAACAAAACAAAACAAAATTTGTGGAATAAATGGTCCTCTAGTATTTTAATGGCTTTTACTTTTGCTTCTGCTACTGGTCCTTATTCATCCATCTACCTACCCATCTATCTGTCCATCTACCCATGCATGTATGTGTCTGTCCATTCATCCACTCATTCTTCCATCTATCTACCTATCTATTCACATATCCACATATCCATCCATCCTCCTTGAAGACATACTTAAAAGTACTTAGCAATCCTTCCAGGGTTCCACATTCTCCTTTCTATTTTCTTCAGCCTGAAGTCTGAAGTGGTACATGGGCTTGGTATTAAGGAACTAATAAATGCTTATCATTAGAATAATAAAAGCTAAGATTTATTTATTGAGTGCTAGCCACATGGCAGCCAAGCTCTAAATGCTTCACATGCGTTAAGTTAGTAAGTGTAAGAAGCCCTCTGAAGTAGGCATTTGGAATATCCCCACCTTGAGGATGGTGAAACTGAGAGACAGCAGACATGGGAACACAGGGAGTAAGGCTGGGATGAATCCCTGGCAAGTGAACTCTTAATTCTATATCTCCTACCTTCTTGTTTTCCTTAGCCTGCTACAAGTCCAGCCTAAAGGAAGGAAAGGTCTAATAAATTTAAAATGTTAACTCTCTGGACTAGACATTTTCACATGCCTCATGTTCAACATCTTATAACTTCACCATAATACAAATTACCATCATGAGTTTGTTTTTGTATGTGGTGTAAGGAAGAGGTCCAGTTGCAATCTTCTGCATATGGCTAGTCAGTTATCCCAGCACCATTTATTGAATGGGGAATCCTTTCCCCATTGCTTATTTTTGTCAACTTTGTTGAAGATCAGATGGTTGTTGGTGTGTGGCATTATTTCTGGGCCCTCTATTCTGTTCCATTGGTCTTTGTGTCTGTTTTTGTATCAGTAGTGCCATGCTCTTTTGGTTACTGTAGCCTTGTAGTATAGTTTGAAGTTGGGTAACATGATGCTTAGAATGTTCTACTTGCTTAGGATTGCCTTGGCTATTCAGGCTCTTTTTTGGTTCTACATGAATTGTAAAATAGTGTTTTTTAATTCCTATGGTGGGAAGAAAGTGTGGTTAAAAAAACTACCTATCAGATGCTATGTTTATTACCCAGGTGACAGAATAATCTATACACCAGACCCACGTGAGACACAATTTACCTCTGTGACAAACCTGCACGTGTACCACTGACCCTAAAATAAAAGTTTAAAAATATTACCCTTTTGTTTGCTTCATTTTGCAAGAAAACTGGTTGGCTATCCCTAAAAAGATGCTATTACTGTCATCTTCACTGAGTGGTCTGTAGGTAAACAAGCATCCAGAGATGAGTTTAAGTCCTCATGGTTTAGGATTTTAATATAAACTAATTAAAATGAGAAACATGTTATTATTCAGTAAAGAATAGAAGCAATTGATTTTAAATCATAGCCAGGTGCAGTGGCTCACAGCTGTAGTCCCATCGACTTGGAAGGCTGAGGTGGGAAGATCTCCTGAGACCAAGAATTCAAGGTCAGCCTAGGTATAGTGAGATGCCATCTCTTAAAAAATTAATAATAATAAAATTATAATATGTAATCATGCTTAGAGTAAAGATCTGGAAGGATACTCAATATCCTGGGATTTCCAGGTTAGAGGGGCAATGGGAGTTAAGGATAGTGATCAAATGGAACTTTAATCTTGTCTACAATTTTTCTAACAAAAGGTTTTTAGGGATTGTGTAATTAAAGACATGGGACAGTCTGTGAATTCTGTAATCTTTTCCTTTTCATTTCTTGCAGCACAGTCTCACTCTGTCACCCACGCTGGAGTGCAGTGGCTCAATTGTGGCTCACTGCAGCCTCAACCTCCCAGGCTCAAGTGATCCTTTCTCCTCAGCCTCCCAAATAGCTGGAAACACAAGTGCATTCCGGCATGTCCCACTCATTTTTTTTTGCAAAGATGGGGGTCTCACTGTGTTGCCCAGGCTGATCTCAAACTCCTAGGCTCAAGCAATTCTCCCTCCTCCACCTCCTAAAGTGCTGAGATTACAGACTGCAGCCACTGTGCCCTGCCTGTATATTGTCTGAGAAGTCATTTTCTTCCTCCTCTGCCCGCCGCTGGTGGCTTTTGCAAAAGAGAAATCATGCCGCTCTTTTAGGTAATCTGTGTTCTGTGGAGGGTTTCTAATTTACTTTTAAAATTAGTGGTCCTCGAGATGACTCGTCCCAGTTTTGCCACTGAAAAGGCCCCAAACGTGCATGAGAAACCTACTGTGAAATAGATTTCCAGTTTTGACCTGAGCTTTGTCCCAGTGACTTCTCTGTGTCAGAGGACAGATCCTCCCAAAATGTGCTTTCCATGGATGAGGAAGACCAGCCATTTCCCTTCGATGGCCTCCTTGCATTTTATCATTCCCTGAGCCACCTTTCCAAAGGAAGAGAGACCATTGGGGAAATGATTTTGAGAAGAGGTCTATCAACTATTCCATTTCTTTTGAACCCCAGGTGGCACTTCTCAGCAACAAGGAGGCATTTAGGCAAAGAGCGAACAGTTTCTATGTAAAACCTAAATCGCTTGGACTCACAGAGAAAGGCAGAATTAATCACTCCCTAAAGTCACCAAGGGAGAAACTGACATGCTCACTAGACACTAGAATACCAACAGTAGCAAGCATTCCGCTGGAAGCTTGAAAGCAGTTATTTTAGGACAAATAAGAGAAAGGGCTAGTTTTGAAGCAGGTAGGTCATAGCTAAGAGCTGTGGAATTCAGCTCCTTCTAGTTTTATTCTAAGTTCTCCAGCGCTGGCAGTTTAAGATCACAGGCATTGCATCTTATCCTATGACTCGGTTTCCTCATCTGCACATTGGAAATAATGACAGTATCAACCTCATAGTGTTGTTGTGAGCATTAAATTACATTATACATATAGGAGGGGCTCGCCGAAGTGGCTCACGCCTGTAATCCCAGCACCTTGGGGGGCTGAGGTGGATCACCTGAGGTCAGAAGTTTGAGACCAGCCTGGCCAACATGATGAAACCCTGTCTCTACTAAAAATACAAAAGTTAGCAAGGGATGGTGGTGCAGGCCTGTACTCTCAGCTACTCGAGAGGCTGAGGCAGGAGAATCCCTGGAACCCGGGAGGCAAAGTTTGCAGTGACTCGAGATGGCGCCACTGCACTCCAGCCTGGGCAACAGAGCAAGACTCCATCTCAAGAAAAACAAAACAAATAACATGAAACACACATGGAACCCAGTGGATTCCTTAGCACCTAATAAGTAAGGGCCCATGCATATATCATCATCCTCACCATTACTGGAGGTTAACAGAAACTGGTGTTAATAAAGTTTAAATAAACAAGTAGATTTGGAATTCCTTTCCAAGTAAAACATTTAAAATAACTTTGAGGGTGAATATACAAATAAGTGAAGTCACGGTGCTGAATCCTTCATGGGTTTGTAAGTCACCAGGGGATATTTAGGACATCTCCCTTATTTCTAAGAGTAGGAGCTCATGAAACTCCAGCACTTCAGTCTTTTTACAGCCTGTGTCTGTGCACTTTCTATGGAGCTGATTGGACCCTTGGGGGATGGCCTTGCAGGTCAGACAATCCCAGCATGTTCTTTGCACTCTTTCTCTCTCAGTTTCTGGGTTTTCACAGCCAAGGGAAAGGCGGGCAGAACTGGAAGCAAGTGGAAATGCTTGGTCTGCCATTCATCTAGGAAGGCAGACACTTCTAACAAGTTTGAACCTTATAAAGCCTCGCCTGTGCAAAGAACTTGGGAAGCAGCCAGCACTGTGCTTTTTTATCTCTGATTAGTTCTTCTTCCATTCTCTCTTCTGAGATGGACAGAAAAAGAAAAAAGAAAAAGACATGGAGTTGAGACAGCAGAGAAAGTCCAAAACTGGGTGATTCAGAGGGGCAGGCTAATGACCCGCCTAAGTCTGGGATCGTTACCAACACTGCCTGGTTTTCACTGTGACAAATATGAAGGTGGGCCCATGATTAGCGAGAGAGTTGCCTTATCTAGCCCGTGGTGTGCCCTCCCACGGGTTCCCAGTGGAGTTTGGTCATCAGTCTTCTCCCTTTGGAGCTTGGGCCCAGATCTCAGCCACGCAGGCCATGGCGGGGAAGAGCCTGGCCTGCCCCAAAGGTGGCCCTTTCAGATTTTAAGGCAATGGAGATACAATGGAAGCCTCATCATGTGTCACTTTGCCTTTGACTCCTTGTTGTCATGGAAACAGAACATGGCTTGTTCGTGGTAAACGACCTTCTCATTGATTTTTGTATATGCTCTTAATTATTGTGGCATAGTTATTTATAACCTGATGGGGAAGGAAATCCCAGGAGAAGAGCATTGTTCTGCTGAATTATTCCATAGAGGGAAGGAGAAAAGTTCTGTCCCAAAGAAAAGAGGAGAAAAGGAAAGGAAACAAAGATGAAATTTTTAAACATAAATAAGTCCTTCTGGAAAATCGTTCCCCAGATGCATTATTGCATTATTTAGGACCATGTACACCCCACTGTGTTTGCTCTTGACATTTATTTTGGGGGTTTTGTGTAGCCGTGACAGCATTTCCCCACATCTCTTTAGGACTACTGATGCCCTGCATATCCCCTGTAGAACTTTGCGGATAGTTCATATTTTAGCAATGATTTTGGAATTTCTGGCTGAAATAAGAGGCTTTGTGAATTCTCTACTCCTATGATGGCCTTTGGGGAAATTCTGGATCTTTGGTTTGGAAGTTTTGGGGTTCTGTGAACCGACACTTTCTTTTCATTGGATTTGATACAGTGGCATCAAACTTACCGTTTATCATGTACGGATGTTTAAAACCCTAACCATTGGTTATCTGTTTACCATCATTGTCACTATGAAATAAAGGATTAGAGCTATAAAAATACTAAAATAGATAATACCCTTAAACATCTACCCTGTGTCAAGTACGTGAACCTAACTGCTCAAACTGTCGTTCGTTGGCCAGGACATCAGCTTCCGCTGGGAAGGACTTGGCACTGCCGAGTCCCAGACCCTTCCTCAGACCTACTGAACCAGCTCTTGCATTTGAATGAGGGCTCACCCCTCTGCACTCCTGGTATGGTTTGGCTGTGTCCCCACCCAAATCTCATCTTAAATTATAGCTCCCATAATTCCCATGTATTGTGGGAGGGTCCTGGAGGGAGATAATTGAATCATGGGGGTGGTTTCCCCCATACTGTTCCCATGGTGGTGAGTAAGTCTCACTAGATTCGATGGTTTGATAAGGGGAAATCCCTTTCACTTCGTTCTTACATTCTTTCCTGTCTGCTGCCATGTAAGACGTGACTTTTGCCTTCTGCCATGATTGTGAGGCCTCCCCAGCCATGTGGAACTGTGAGTCCATTAAAACTCTTTTTGTTTATAAATTACTCAGTCTCATGTATGTCTTTATCAGCAGCATAAAAACAAACTAATATAACCCCCCGTTCTTCCTGCTCCTGTGATTTGGGTGGATATTAAAATTTTGGAAGCCCCCACTCTAGAGAAATGCCACTCAAACCATGGTCTGCAGACCACCAGCGTTAGCAAGGCCTGGGAGTTTGTTAGAGATGCAAATTCTTGGTGCCCATCCAAACCTAAAGAAGCAGAATATCTGGTGGCAGGAACCAGCAATCTGTGCTTTTAACAAACTCTCTGAGTGGTTCTTATGAATGTCAAAGTATGAAAACCTCTGCTCTAGAGGGAGATCTCATTTTCATTATTCTCATTTCACAGATGAGAAAAATGAGTCAGTAGGAGGAATAGTGATTGGCTCAAGTGCTTAATAAGTGGCTAAGCTAGGATGTGACCCTAGGGCTTGTGAATCTGGAGCCCATAGATCTAACTCCTGTGCTCTACTGCCTCTGTGTCTTTGGTCTGTGTTCTCCTTTTTTTTTTTTTTTTCTTACCACCGTCTAAAATTCTTATCTATTTTCTATCACCCTACTTACTGGTGGAGTGGAATCCCTTGGAAGTTGGGGACGTGTCTGACTTGTGCATGGCTATTTTGCGATTTGCCGTTGCTGGAATGTTTAGCAAGCATTAATGAGTCCTGGAGGGCTGTTAAACCACAGATGATCAGGGCCCCTGCTTGGTCTAGGGTGGAGCCTGTGATTTTGCATTTGTGACAAGCTCCCAGGGATGCTGGTGCTTGCTTGGCATAGCAAGGGGTTATGCTATTTTTTCAAAGGTGAGGGAAGTGTGCGTGTGCTTGAGAGGAGAAGGGGTCAGTCACCATTTACTTTGTGCCTCTTGCTGCCCTTCGTTGCCTAGAGTTATACACACTTTGCAAACTTTACCTCATTAATCTTCCCCACCCTGGGAGGGCCTGTGTGACGGACACTGGTACCTTTATTTCACAGATGGAGACGCAGCAGTGCCGAGGGTCTGTGACAGGCCCAAGGTCACCTGGCGAGTCCCTTGCATGGGCCCAGAATAGAAACACCACCGCCCGCCACAATCCCCTCTCCTCTGGCTCCTGTGAACCTTTGAGCCCCCAAAGCCTGTTAAGCCTCTTCATGTCCTCTCTATCAATGCCCACTTGCACTGCCTCCAAAATTAGCTTTGTGTCTTTAACCCCAGCCTCAGGAGGCCCAGGTTCAAGGTTAGCACTAAGCACCTTTTGAGTTCCTTGTAATTTGGACGCTGGAATAATTCTAAGTCAAGAGCAATTAATTATAGAAGCATTAGACCTGCAGAAATGCTGCTTCAGTCTTTTGTTTCTGGCTGCTGCCAAGGGCCATGCATATTCTCTATATTATCTTTCTCTGCATGCCTTCAGAGTTTATACATTCATTTCCACCAACAAGCTCATCATCTGAGACATTTACTACATGTACAGATGTCCAGACACCACATCCAGCTAAAAATCCAGAATCAAGCACTGTTTTACTAACAAGTTCCTCAGGGAACTCTGAGACACAACCATCCTGGAAAATTCCTAAGTGGAGCCAGGTGCATCAGTTTGCAGGAGCACTAACAGTGTCCAACCCTGATTGGCTGGTAAATAATTGGGAGGGATGTGGCTTGGGTTGAGGGATGTGGCTTGGTTGAAGGATGGCCTGGACTGCACTTCGTAAGCCACCTTCTGTACTTCTGATAGTATTAATTCATGATTTAAATCAACAGAGGATGGGCTGGGTAGGTGAGTTCCTGGTTCTTCATTAGGCAGAGAATGTTTCTCCGTCTGGTTGAGAGTCTGTCATGTTGTAATAGTCCAGTGAGCGACGCATTTTAGAATTTGAAAATAGGTCGAACCCGATTTGCTTTCTTCATTAGGCAGCACTCACCTGGGGGAATGGAAAACTCCATTTGGTTCAGTCAAAATGAAAATTGGCCAGAGAAAGTGTTAAGAGGGCCTGCCATTTGTTTGAGTTGAGCCATAAATGCTGGCCTGCTTTTTAGCTTGTGGTTCATTGGCGTATAGATGATTTCATGATGATGTCAGTAAAGGGTCTATGAGAACACAGGCTACACAGAAATTGACATCTGATAGGGTCCTGTTGCCTGTGTAGTCACGGGAGGTTAGTTCTGAGTGTCTCCATGGTTAATGAAGAATTCAGTCAATTGATTGTATGATTCTATTTTTAGAAAATATCCAGAAGAATTAAATCCATAGAGGCAGAATGCTGACTGCTGGTTGCCAGGGTCTGAGGGGATGGGGAAGTGGAGAGCAATTGCCTAACGGTTGTGGGGTTTTCTTTTGGAGTGATGAAAATATTTTGGAACTTGATAGAGGTAGTGGCTATACAACAAGCTGTCACTGAAGTATTCACTTTAGCATAGTAAATTCTGTGGCTATCACTTCACAAACAGAGTCACAAACAAAATTCGTGACTCTCCTTGATTTTGAGAGGAGACTGTATACAGGGAAATGCTCTGTGACTTTTACAAAACAAAACAAATAAAATAAACCCTAACCCAACTCCAGGCATCCTTCCGTTTTCTCAAAGACTTCACCCTAATTTAAGAGAATATGAATAACAAATATTTTACTTCCATATTAAAGGAGTTCTTTTCTCTGTATGTCATTTATCATAGCAAACAATAAAATGGGTATGAATCATCATCGTTACAGGAAGGTGGTGTAACAGCCTCATTCTGAATCCAGGAGCCATCTCTAGGTAAAACAAGATGCGTGGAAGATATAACTTAGGAATGTTGAACACATATTATTCTTTTTATAAAATGGCAGAGTTGAATGTTGGGGATGCTCTAAAGTAGTCAAATTCAGCTTAATTGAAATGTGATGCAGGCTTATTGCTTTATTCTTTTTTTTTTTTTTTTTTTTTGAGACGGAGTCCTCCTCTGTCACCCAGGCTGGAGTGCAGTGGCCCAATCTCTGCTCACTGCAAGCTCCGCCTCCTGGGTTCACACCATTCTCCTGCCTTGGCCTCCAGAGGAGCTGGGACTATAGGCACCCACCACCACGCCTGGCTAATTGTTTATATTTTTAGTAGAGACGGGGTTTCACCACGTTAGCCAGGATGGTCTCGATCACCTAACCTCGTGATCTGCCCGCCTTGGCCTCCCAAAGTGCTGGGATTACAGGTGTGAGCCACCACGCCCGGCTGGCTTATTGCTTTATTCTGATGTGATGCTTTGGTAGACCTGAGCTTCCTCCACACACTACACACACACCTTGCACTTAATATACTTTGATTGAAGGTGCAAAGTTCAAGATGATGAGTTTGGATTTTTGTTTTTCTCACATAATAACGAATATTTTTTGAGTTGCTATTGTAGGGTCCGTACTTTCCATACATTGATCTATCTAACATTACAGCAAGACCTTAACGTAGAGACCATTATTATTTCTATGTTTTAAAAGAAGAATCCCAGTCCAGCAATCTTAATTAACTTGCCCAGGTTAACAGTGTTAGTCAAAATAGCGAAGTTGGGATTTGAACCCTGGGTGGCCTGAACACCAAAGGCTATACTGTTACCATCGCCCTCTTATAGGAATGTTCCTTAAGTGTTCTTACATGTAAGAAAAGTCTGAGATGAAGAGTTTCAGAGGGATAACTGTGTGGCCAATCTTCCCTACAGGCACAAAGGGGTTTTTTTTCCTTCTCGAAATTGTCAGCCTCCTATTCTAAAGGTATAGGTTCCTCCTACAGAGTTTTAGGGTCAGATGTCAGTTTCACCCCAAGTCCACCACTTGCTAGCAGTTTGACCTTTGCCAAGCTCTAAAAACCATCTGTGCCCATTTTCTTCCTGTGTAAAATGGGTATAATACTGACTTCTGAGAAAGGCTGTTACAAGCATTCAAAGAAATGGTATTTATGAGAACATCTAAAGGCTGGAGTCTCTGGACCCACTCTTTCACTTTCCCCTTCTCTGTCCTCAAAACAGCGTGCACCTTCAATGGGCGTAGGCCTCTGGGTCTCCATCCTTTCCCCACTGAATAATCACATGCAGACAATTGTAAAAACCACAGAGCATTTTCTTGTACACGATGTCCTCATTCTGAACCAAGTTGTTAGCATCCACATGTGGCTTTATTTTTTCTCACAAGGCAGCCTGGAAAAAACGAATTTATTTGGGTGCGATGGTTTTTGTATCTTCTACTTTTTAAATTATTATTATCATTTGATTATTTTTATTTTTTGAGACAAAGTTTTGTTCTTGTTGCCCAGGCTAGAGTGCGGTGACGTGATCTCGGCTCACTGCAACCTCCACCTCCCAGGTTCAAGTGATTCTCCTGCCTCACCCTCTGGAGTAGCTGGGATTACAGGCACTGGCCACCAGGCCCAGCTTGGCTCACACCTGTAATCCCAGCACTTTGGGAAGGTGAGGCGGGTGGATCACCTGAGATCAGGAATTTGAGACCAGCCTGGCCAACATGGTGAAACCTGTCTGTATTAAATATATAAATTGTTTTTATTGTCCTGGAACACTCCTACCCCTGCCCAAATCCTGCACATATCCACAGCTGCCTTTGCCCTCATCTGCCAGGGCAGCTGCAGTGGAAATCTGTGGGGCCACACTGTCCATTCCTGGAAGGTGATTATTCGGCCCATCCAGGAATAAGTGCACTGCAGTAGGCCCGGCTCTCGGAGGCCCAGGGTGGGAGCTGATTGCTTTGGGTTGATCACATTTCTTGAGAGTTTCACATTCTCATAATCAAAACCCAAAATACTGTGACTGTTGCAGTGGCTGCATTTTGTTCCCTATGTGTGTAGCAGAATGGTCTGATTTCCTTCCCTGTAATTCAGGTGTTCTGAACATCAGTGTTTCAGCCTGAAGGAATTCATTAGGGTAATCTTCCCTCTTTCAGCTAAAAAAAAAAAAAAACGCACTCAGAAATGCATTTAGTGGAAGCCTCCAGTGACAAGCAATATTCTTTCTTCCTTTCTCCTTTCTTGCCTCTGTCTTTCCTTCTTAGAAGGAATGTTGTGACATCATTAGGTCTATAGTAAGAGTTTGTTAATTTTTCCAAGAAATTATCTTTAACACTGTATAAACCCAGTTTTTATTTCGTATGATCAGATTTAAGCTGGTGCTTAAGTCTCTGTGAGTCTTACAGGGGTATCATTTGCAACAACATCAATCATTGAATTGCGTGTCAGCGGCTGAGGACATCTTTCTCTGCACAGGAAAAGTTTCTTTTCAGGCAGGTGGATCTGGCTGTTACTTTCAGGATAATCCTCTCTCTCTCTCCACCCTCCCACCCCTTCCACCAGCTCACCCCACGTCTTCCCTCTCCGTCTCTTTTTCTCTACCTCTCATTTTAATGTAAAACATTGACTTTCAGATAATATTGTTCCCTTGTGAATTTTATAGAACGGTTATTGAATCATTTTCGCCTTGATTTTCAAGTGTGTTACCTTTACCTTGACTTGGTGAATCACAGCTGTTAAACTGTGTCTCATGATTTTCATTTTCGAGTAGACCCTGGTTTTTATTATAGAACATGTTCATCTTTTCTAAGCCTTGTGTCCTGGCTTGTAGGACAGGGTTGGGGTTGGAAGTGACTTGGGGTCATTTGGGTTTTTTTTTAGAAGAAAGTGATGGAGTCTGGGAATTTCTTTGCAGGCTTCTTAGAATGTTCAGGACCATTCTAATGCTTTCTCTTGGTTCAGTCTTGCAAGACTTACATAATTGTGAGCAACCACAGTGTCTTCCCCTCTTTTGGACAGTGAAAGGATTTAAAATATAGATCGAAGTTGGACACTTGTTGCTGATTTAGGAGATGAACGGTACCACTGTGTGTCAGATATCTGAGAACATGCAATATTTGCTCAGTGGGTAGTGGGATAAGCCAGTTCCATCCAAGTCATGCAGCCTAAGAATGAAGAGGAGGCTTGGGGTCTGAACCCTGTGGGTTTAATTCTGTCTCTAACAGTTACCAGTTTTGTGACTGTGAGCTGTTACTTTCACTCTGCAGTACTCATATGACAAAAGATGGGAGAAGTGATAATGGTATTCTCTTCATAAGTATTTTTGTGAAAGTTAGATGGCATATGTAAGAGATCTAACATATGTCTGATGTATCTTGGTCACACAATAATAATATTATAACTTATTAAATTTATTATTACTGTTGTTGTCAGTCAGGCTAGGTTGATGCTGTAACAAACATCCCCCAACTTTTCAGGTACTTAACAGCATCAAAGTTGATGCCTTATTCATACAAAGCCATAACAAGTTTTCTAGATCAAGTGATAACAAGCAGATTCAGGCTCCTTCCATCTTCTGACTCTACTCTTTCCTGGATTCAGTCACCCTTGAATCGTCCAGCCAACAGACAGAAGCAAGAGCCACTGAGCTAAGGATCTGGGGGTGGGAAATGTGGAGGTCAAGTCTGGAGCAGACGTTCCTCACTTCCACCTGCATGCCATTGGCCAGAACCAGTCATGTGACCTCCATTTCACCACAGAGGGACATGGGAGACAGTCTCCCTGGGGCCCCAGAAATAGGAAACAGGATTGGTCAGGTCCACCTGCCACAGGGTTACTTTTTGGTAACTGAACTTCCCTTTTTTTGCTGTGTTCCAATTTGGAAGAAACTTTTCTTTTGACTCTGGGCTGTTACTTCACCCTAGCCATTGGGGCTCAGCCTCTGTGGTCTCAGCTCATTGTCCTCTTCCTCTGTTCCCAGTTCTTGCCTTGACCCTAGAGAATTTCAACACTCTAGTCCTTGGCCTAGCAGGATTGTCCACTCTATCCTGACTAGCAACAGCCACAGCCTTCTAATTAGGGACATCATAGGTTTCCCCCAGTTGAAACACACACACACACACACACACACACAATGTTATTTTTAATTGACAGACAATAATTGTATATATTTCTAGGGTACAATGTGATGTTTGCTCTCTGTATGCAATGGGGAGTGATTAATGGTTCCATTTAAAACCCGCTTCTTAAGTATAAGGAGAATATACTTCATCGGTACTCTTTATATTGCAATATTAAGGGAAACCTTTAGAACTTAAAGTATAAATACCTTCTTCCAAGAGTAAGTGACACTATCTTGGAAATAAGGTAATATTCAAAGTAGGTTTTTAAAATGGTTTTATAGGGGTATAGTTTATATAACATAAAATCCACCTTTTTCAATTTTACAATTCAATTATCTTTAGAAAATTTACAGTCTAATTTTAGAACACTGTCATCTCCTTAAAGAGAGCCCGCCTCCAAGCCCATCTGCAGTCAATCTCTGTTCCCACCCTCAGCCCCAGGCATCCACTAATCTATTGTGTTCCTAGCAGCATAATTCAAAATAGCCCAGAAGTGTAAGCAGTCAAAATGTCCATCAACTGGTGAGTCAACAAAACTTGCTATATTCATATACTATAATAGACTTCAGCCAAAACAAACAGAGAGATAAAACAAAAAAACAGAATACAAATACAAGCTACACCACATAGATGAACCTCAGAAAACATTATGCACATATTATGCAAAGTGAAGGAAGTCAGATGCAAAAGACCATTTATTATGAGATTCCTGTTTATGAAATGTCCAGAAAAGGCAAACCTAATGTTGATTTTGACTGCAGTTTTCCATTAGGTAAATACCTAGAACTTTCTGTTCTAGGTGCCTGAACTACTCCCATGCCTTGGGCCTTTGGGGCTAATTCTCTTTAATATAAGAATGGCTAATTTGTCGCTTCTTACATTTGCTTTGTCATTTTGTCTACCAAGGGAAGAAATTCAGAAGACAGGAAGGAGATGGTGGCTTTGCCAGAGCCATATTGAAAAGGAAACCATCTTACAGCTCATCATTCCTCTCTCACCTAAATCTTGTTTGATTTCTCAAAGCCCTCATGGGCCACCCTCCATTTTTAAGTTACTGTTTTGGAGAATATGTATAATGTCTACTGGGACCTGGTGGTAGGCAGGAATGTTTAAGCTGATCATTTGTTTTAAAGATAATCCATTTGTAACGCATGATTCATCTATTGCTTGAAGGTACTTGGCATCCTTTGCATATACCGTGACTCAAACTGTGACAATGTTTATAGCTCAGAAGGTAAAAAAATAATCAGAGTTTTGTTCGTCAGAATTATCACAAATTCCACATTTTTGGAATTGAAGATAATGCCATCTTAGCCTATTTAAGATTGGCATTCTAGAAAGAGGTGTGCTGATGCAAGCAAAGCAAAGATAATCCCAAAAATTAACCTGTTTTAGAAATGAGCAGCCAAATGTGTCCTAAACTTCTACGGTTATTTTCATGGACACTACCTTTTATTTTATTTTTTGTTTTTCTGTTTATAAAATATTATGTACTAATTGAGAAAAACTTGGAAAGTAGAAAAATGTATATATATATATATATATATATATAAATTCCCTTGTCATTCCTTTGTCTAGAATACTTAATATCATCATTCTGGTGGATTTACCTTTTATTTATTTTTTCCTGTATGTATGTGAGAACTCAGGCACTTACTTGGGCTCAAACTGTATATGTTACTATACCCTGCTATTGTTGCTTGACATTTTATTATGGACATTTTCCTCCATGTCATTAAATATTCTTCAAAAAGATAATGGTCATAGTAACCCAATATTTTTGGACAAACCATCCCACTTGCCACCCCCCAGCTGTTTACACTAGTATTGCTTTAGTCTTTTTTTTTCCATCCTAGTTAAAAGGTGAGATGAAAATTTGCAAGTGGAGATGGCTGAGCGCTTTTCTATTTTCCTTTAATGGCTCTTAAAAGTAAAATAATTGGCTCCAGGTATAGACAATATAAAGGATTGAAATTGTCACTATTGACTTCTTTATCAAGAATCAGGTAGTTTTGGCTGGGCCCAGTAGCTCATGCCTGTAATCCCAGCACTTTGGGAGGTCTAAGCAGGCCAGATCACCTGAGGTCAGGCGTTCCAGACCAGCCTGGCCAACATGGTGAAACCCCATCTCTACTAAAAATACAAAAAAAATTAGTCAGGCTTGATGGCAGGTGCCTGTAATACCAGCTACTCCCCTAGGGAGGCTGAGGCGGGAGAATCACTTGACCCCTGGAGTGGGAGGTTGTAGTGAGCCAAGATCGTGCCACTGCACTCCAGCCTGGGCAAAAAGAGCGAGTCTCTGTCTGAAAAAAAAAAAAAAAAAAAAAGAGAAGAAAGAAAGTCAGGTAGTTCCCTGCTCTTATAAATAAAGAATAGTACTGCCTTAGCACATAAAAATGGGTTGACCTTCAATGAGGCGGTCATGGACTTTCGTTCAGAAAGACTTTAGGAAAGTCTCTTCATTGCCAAGGGATATGGTCCATCTCTTATGGAAGTATGCATATCATACGGAATTAAAATACCCCTCCTTCTTTTCATTTCTTTTTTGAGATGGAGTGTCGCTCTGTTGCCCAGGCTGGAGTGCAGTGACCTGATCTCAGCACACTGCAAGCTCTGCCTCCTGGGTTCGTGCCATCCTTCTGCCTCAGCCTCCCAAGTAGCTGGGACCACAGGCACCCGCCACCGTGCCCGGCTAATTGTTTTTTGGATTTTTAGTAGAGACGGGGTTTCACTATGTTAGCCAGGATGGTCTCCATCTCCTGACCTCGTGATCTGCCTGCCTTGGCCTCCCAAAGGGCTGGGATTACAGGCGCGAGCCACCATGCCTGGCCGTCCCTCCTTCTTTTAAAAAATTCCCGCTGTCACTCTGAAGAATGCCATTTAGAACAATTTGAGTGAACCAAACATAATCAGCAGCCTGGAGAAGACCTGTTTTACCTGCCTCCTCTCATGTTGCTGCTGAAATGAACACAGTCCTTGGAAAGTGGTGGTTGTGCCTTTGCTTTTTTGTTTTTTTAGTCATGGGCCTTGCCATTGGTTTCTTCTGGGTCCCCATCTGTGACCTCTTTGCTTATTGTGGCCTGGTGACCTCCTAGTACCTGATGATATCTATAGTGGGTCTGCTAGGAAAGGCTTGGAGTCTTCCTTCTCACTACCCATGAAATGATGCTCCAGGCAAGTCACTTTCCTAACACAGCATTAATAGGTGTTGCTTCTTTGAGATAAACTCTTTCTTATCCACATGCTCAGGGTACATATCTTTGTGTTTTTGTTTAGTAAGACACACTCCTCTGAAGCTAAACTTAATGTACAGAGATGTCAGATGATAAATTTGTTCCCTAGTATAGTGTCATAATATATCCTCTATGTATTAATTAAAATGAAGTTAGGTATTGCTTTTCAGACAACATTAGTTCAAGCTGCTTTCAGTACAGGATTAATAGATGTATGGATGCATGGATGGATGCATAAATAGATGAATGGGTGAATGAATTGGTGGACGGATAAAAGGATGAGTAGATGCATGGGTGGGTGGGTGGATGGATGGATGGATGGGTGGATGGATGGATGGATGGGTGTTTGGATGGGTGGGTGGATGGATGGATGGGTGTTTGGATGGGTGGGTGGATGGATGGATGGGTGGATGAATAGCACTTTCTATATCTTACTGTCTATACCTTACTTTGAGCACTGAGATGGAAATAATTAATAGTTGATTCTATTCATTTATGCTGCCACCAGTTCCCTGGAAATTGAATTTCAGAGTTTTAGCCATGTTTCCTCCAAAAAAAATCATGCCTTTCTTGCCTTATCAATTAAGATTAGGCTTGAAAAAAATCCCACCTGTGATGTCACACACAGCTGTTAATTCTGGTGAAAATATTAGGGTCACTATTAATATCAATACTTAATGGATCATAAGAATCAAATATCAAATGAAGAGACCAACATACATGTATTACTTCTTAAAAAAATCTTTAATGACTAGGAATGTATTGTAATATTGGTGATCCCCAAATTTAATGCAATATACATGTCTCTGTTGTTTTTTAGACCCAAGCTTTTTCTCCTTGAGATAAAGAATGATGCTTGGGGTAGTGTAGCGGAGTGGTTATAGAAGAGGGCCCTGGAATCAGCTTTCTGAGTTCTGACGTGTGACATGTCATGTGACAATGGATCACTGTTTCCTATTCTGTGAAATAGAGATACTAACACTTGTAAAGTGATTGTGTTATGAGGGTGAAAGAATGCAACACAGCTATGTGTTTAATGGAGTGCCTGTCACACAGCAAATGCTGCTACAGGGTAGGTGGTGCTGTGCCATTATGTGGCATTATCATCATTTCCATTATTATTAAATAGCAGAAGTTGGGATGGATTAGGAAGCAGGCACTCAGAAAATATGGTGAGCTTATAAATGTTTTCTGGTGCAATAAATTGTCACACAGTTGGTGGCTTAGCACGACATTTATTCTTTCACAGTTCTAGATGACAGAACTCTGAGGTCACATAGAGGTGCTACTGGGGCCTCGCTCCTTCTCAAGATCCTGGGGGAGTGTCTCCTCCTTCCTCTTCTAGCTTCTGGTGGGTGCTGCCCTTGACTGGCTTGTGGCCACATCCCTGACTCCTTCCAATCTATGTCCCCATCTTCACATCACCTTTTCCTCTTCTGTACATGTCGGATCTCCCTCTGCTCTCTCTTATAGGGACGCTTGTGATCGTATTAATATTTCGGACCCACGTAGATAATCCAGAATAATCACCCCATCTGAAGATCATTAATTGAATCTCATCTGCAAAGACCCTTTTCTCTCACAAGTTAACATGTAGAGACTACAGGGATTAGGACCTGATATCTTCGGGTGGCGATTATTCAGCTTAATACAGTGGGTTAGAAATAAAACTTGATTTTCCATTGTACAAGAATGGGGGTTTAATCTTAATGGTTTTATCATGCCGTGTACATAACCACTGTCAGTATCAGTGGGGGCATTTTCTGAATCGTGCTTTTTGTTTTCTGTGAGCTCATTGCCCCCTTTCCCCTTTAATATTTTAGTAAAGCTTATTTTACAAAAAAAAATGCCTGCAGCTAAAAGCATTTCTTGATCATCTTTGGATCAATATGTAATATTTATATTTCACTGAATCTTCATGTCGTATTTCAGGTTTAGCTTCTCTGTCAATTTTGAAATGATCTGTGGTACATTCCATATTGGAAAGACATGGGTCTCCTCTACTGACTTATTTTCTTCTTATTCCCTGAAAAGCCCTTCTTATCACCCCAGGAATTGTGGAAATATATTTTTTCACTCATGAGGCTTAATATAGTTAGTCAATGATATATTTGTTATAAAAAACTCTTTTTCCATTGTAGTCCAAACTTAAATTTCCCTAGTGTTCATTTGCTTTCTCTATTTTCGAGTGCACTTAAAAATACATTTGCAGTCACGATTGCCTGGGTAAGTTATAAATCCTAGATATTAGAAATTTTATGCTTTAGAAATAATAAATGAGGGCTTACCAATTAAAGATAAAAAATTACTTGACTGGGGATAGTAGAATATTTTATCAGTATTATTAAAATTTAAGGGCAGCTGAAATGCCACAGGAATCTTTGTACAACATTTTAGTTTAAAAAGTTGGCTTAAGGATAAGTTACATTCTTTTCTTCAATTTTACATCAAATAGGATATTATATAAATTTTTTAAAAAAGAGCAGAAATCTTGTTGAACTGAATCAAATACAGAGCTTTTCTCCAGCTGTAGCCCTGTGGTTTTACCTTTTATATTTGGAAATCACTTTTTTATGTATCTTGGGTCTCTAATAATTACCATTATCACTTTATCAAAATAATGTTAATACCACACATGGAATAAATAACCTCATGTGATTTATTATAAAACCAAGGATTTAAGCAATTAATGTATTTAATCTATCAGCACATCTACTGTCTATGGATAAGGGTATATTTTGTGGATTATCACAACAGGTTTTTCACTCTAATTTGTGGTTTTCTGTATTTTCTTTTTTTTTTTTTAGTTCATTATTCTTTCAGCTCTCTGGTACCCTGGCTTTTTCTTTGTAGGTCATTGTGACTTCTTTGCAGCATCATCACAATTCTTTATAGCTTCATAAATAACCTCTCTGGAAATTGATGATTGCTAGAGAATAGCACAGAATTCTAGGTAGGCACTGAAAAAATTATAAAATAAGATAAAAGATTGCCTTTTCAGAAGATGATCCTATTAGGAGAAGCAGAATTCTGTATCCTGCACAAACACAATTGATACCTAGGTAGTGTGCATTTTTAAGCAGTCATTTGTGAAATGATGTGGACTTAATGGCAGATTAAAACAACTACCCGCTGGGCTGTTTCAAAAAACAAAACCCTCCAATTAAGATGGATCCATGAGAATGTGAAATCAATCCGCCATAACATTGAGCACTTTCTGTGTGAAGGACACTCCACGAGTGGCATGAAATAGGAACAGAGGGGTTGAATGTCATCTCAGTCCTCAAGAACTGTATAATGCAGAGTGGTGGTTCTCAATGGGGGACAGTTTTGCCCCCCTCCAGAGGACACTAGGCCATGCCTAGTGTTGCAAGCAGGGAGGCAGTGCTGCTGGCATTAGTGGGTAGAGGCCAGAGATGCTGCTAATAATACTCCAATGCACAGCACCAGCGCCCACCACAAAGAATTACCTGGCTCAAAATGTCAATAGTGTTGAGATTGCAAAATGCTAGTGTGGAGTAAAGGGAAAAGCATGTGCAGAAAATGGTATTTGAAGGAAGTCATGATAGGTACCAGCATATTTATAAGGGTTCAGCGGAAGGAAGAGATTCTTATGGGTTATACAGGAGTGGAATGGGGAGATCAGACCTCGTGTTAGACTTAGGAAGTGTGATTTGCCTTGAAGGATGGGCAAAAGAGAGAGAGAGACCATGAGGGCATTTCACAAAGAAAAATGGTGATACAAGAATGATATTCATAATTCTTAATGAAAAGTAAGCCACATACACTGACTTGCTGGAACACATGTCTCATCAGTCACAACAGAAATGCAGTGTCACCCCATTGATGGACATACAGGTCTCATATCAGCCTTGGGACAACCACTCTTTCTCAAGACTCAATCAGCTGTCCTGTTAGAACTAGTTTTACGGTGAACTGGGATGGGCTTAATTTCTTGAAGCCCTTCAAAAAGAAAATTGGACTTCCCTGATACACAGAGTGGGCTGTGAAACCATCAAAACCTTTTGAGTTAAGGAGTTTTTAAGAAAGTTTGTCATCCTACTTCCACCCACTTTGTCAGTGAATTTCTTAAAAGGATATTAAGCGTGTGATGGAATCTTCTTATAGGCACGTCCCATTGGAGTTACAGAGCAAAGCCCCAGGACTGTGGCTTTTGACAGATGTCTCATCAAAATAAACTGGGTATTTCTAATGTGAGTCATTGGTGGTGGCAGGACAGGAGAAAACTGTGACGATGAAGGCAGTATTTTAAGGAGTTTAATTCTGGGGCAAAATGCAGAGTGATTTGGAATGAGAAGAAACCAAGGAAGACTTTTAAAAATTGTTTGGGTATAGATAGTGGGATCAGAAATTCAGACATACATTAGAGGTGTGATTACTAAATAATCAGTACCATCTAGACTCTCTCATCTTCTTTTAAGTGATTTGACAAAAAGGGATACGTGTACGGATTTATATAAGTAATTCACATACAATACTTGGCCCAGAGGGTAAGTGGTTTTGGACTTAAGAAACATATGCTAAAGGTGTGATTATTAAAGAATCGTTAAAACCTAATCTCTCTCATTTTCCATTTACTGATCTGATAAAAAAAAGTAGGTGATGTTATAGATTGAATGAAATATTTCACATAAAACACTCGGCCCAGTGGAAGGGTGGTTTTGAAGCCAATAACTGGTATATTCCAGACCAATTAGATAGCTGGAGCCAATTAACCATTAAGTTCTTCATTGTTGTGAAGAAGGTAATACATTTTGTGGACTTTAAGAACTTCTGCTGTAAGGGTTATAGGATGAAATGCAGGTAAGAATTGAGAACAGTGTCTGGAATCTTGTCAGTGTTAAATAAATGGATATAGTAAATGGTACTTCAAGTGTTTATCCAATACGTGCATTCTAATAGAGAAATCAAATTTTACCTTGACATGTTGAGTAGTAGTCACTTGAGTAATAAAGGTGCATTAAAGAAGTCAGAAGCCGGGCACGGTGACTCACGCCTGTAATCCCAGCACTTTGGGAGGCCAAGGTGGGTGGATCACCTGAGGTTGGGAGTTCGAGACCAGTCTGGCCAACATGGAGAAACCCCATCTCTACTAAAAATACAAAAATTAGCTGTGCATGGTTGTGCATGCCTGTAATCCCAGCTACTCTGGAAGCTGAGGCAGGAGAATTGTTTGAATCTAGGAGGTGGAGGTTGCGGTGAGCTGAGATCGCACCATTGCACTCCAGCCTGGGGAACAAGAGCAAAAACTCCGTCTCAAAAAAAAAAAAAAAAAAAAAAAAGGACAGGGAGTAAGTTCTGAGGTAAGAGATGGAGTGGAATCGTTTTTACATGCCCAGAGTTTGATATAAAGAAGCGGCGTGTCTGAGTGACATACTTAGCAGGCATTCACAGGATTTTACATCTGAGAGATCAGAGTGGGTTTGACTGGTTTGGAAATCTTTGTAGAGGGGAGTTGGAAAGTGTTGGAAAGTAATTTGCTACATCAGCTTTTAAGTCTCTCCTGTTTATTGTTTGCATTTATCACTTCATTTGGGCCTAGGAGTGGCAAGGAAGCACAACTGAAGCCAAGAAAAATGTATCAGACAGCTATTGCTACCATGGTTCTCTGTAAGAAACCACCCTAAAGCATAGTTCCTCATACACTTTGCTTACTCACGAGTCTGTGGATGAGCAGGACATGTGAGTGCTATGTGGCTAGTCCGAACTGGACAGCAGACTCCAAGATGCAAGCTGAGTTCACATCTGCCCTGGTGTCTTTCATCCTCCTTGGACCAGAGATGTCTTTGGACATTTTCTTCTCTTGGTGAATTACAGATGGACAAGAGGGTAAGGCCGATTGCAAAAGGACATTTTAAGCTTCTGCTCACATCACTTCCTCTAACCTCGCATTGGCCAAAGCAAGTTATGTGGCCAAACCCAAGGTTAAGCATCAACATAGCCACTATTAGGCTATGATACTGGTGTGATTTTTAATACTGTTTCAGGGAAGTAAAGAGCCAGAAGAGCCACAGCGACATAAAAGGAAATTTTTCTGGGTGATGAAAAGTGCAAGATTTTGTGTGGACTTGTTGATGGTACTGTGGCAGCCATCCGATGGACATGGTGAGATGGCCAGGAGCATCACAGAGACACAGCTGTTGAAGCAAAGGCAGAAATTGCCTGTCTCCACATTTGTTGATATTGAAGCCGTGAAGTCATGCTCTCTGTTCCTCACAGTGAAGAGCAAGACCAAGGACACCATAGCAGTATGAGGAGGGAGAAACGAAGAAATTGAAACTGGACCTTGGGCTTCACCCACATTTGGAGTATGGCAGTGGCAGAATGCCTAGCATGTAACATACACTCTAGAAATGTTTGTTGTCTTGAATTGATTTGCAGAAGTCAGGGAGGCCGTGGTCCCTGCGTCTTTTTACATCTATTATTCCACTGCCAGGCCATTCTCCTTTGCTGCCATCCCAGAGAAACCTGTATCACCACCGGCATAATAATGACATTTCGTTATTATGATCTGACACCCTAGGGCTGGTATCCAGCTGTTCTAAATAGAGCAGGTTTCTGTCAAAGAGATTTCACTTAGGACTAAGCATGACTATTCAAACTACTGCCACCTGGGGAGAAAGTCTTTATTTACCATTCTTCCTAGTTGTCAATCTCTAGATAGGTATGTACTCATTATTTTTTTTTCTCCCGTCATCTTCTCTCACATTCACAAAGAAAAAAGTTTTGTGTTATTACAGAATGATCTGATTTCAGCGATGAACTTCTTCTCTCCTTGGTCATTTTACAGTTAGAGTCTTTGAAGAATATTATTTCCATCTTATGCAATTAAGAGTGATATCTCATCTCATTTCAGTGAGGAAATTCTTCTTTCATTGGCCATTTTACAGTTAGAGTCTTTGAAGAATATTATTTCCATCTTATGCAATTAAGAGTAGTATCTCATGCGGCATTAAATTGTTGGACTGCCTTTGAAATTGAAGGCAGTGAGAAAATTCTAGCATGAGCGTCACCTTTTTGTATTTATGTAGCTTCTTGGATCTCCTTACTTATAGTATAAAAAAGGCAATAGTTGCTGCAGTTATATTTATAGTTGTTTATTCCTCATTTTTATAATGGAACTTGCCAATTAGAATTAATGGCATAGGCCGGGTGCGGTGGCTCACGCTTGTAATCCCAGCACTTTAGGAGGCCGAGGCGGGTGGATCACGAGGTGAGGAGATCGAGACCACAGTGAAACCCCGTCTCTACTAAAAATACAAAAAATTAGCCGGGCGTGGTGGCGGGCGCCTGTAGTCCCAGCTACTCGGTGAGGCTGAGGCAGGAGAATGGCGTGAACCCGGCAGGCGGAGCTTGCAGTGAGCCGAGATTGCGCCACTGCACTCCAGCCTGGGCGACAGAGCGAGACTCCATCTCAAAAAAAAAAAAAAAAAAAAAAAAAAAATTCGTGGCATAAAAGTTTTCTTGGAGAGGGGCGTAACTTGTTGACTACTAACACTGCCTTTAGTTCAGTCTTTCTGATACTGTTTTTATGAGACAAATAATGATATGCTTGCCTTCTCTGTTGGCACCAAACCCCTTTGAAATATATGTTAGAATGTATTAAGGTTCAGGATGACTAATGGCTAGTGATGCAGGACCAGCAAGTCGAAAAGTTGGGGCTTAGCCTGGGAGGATTCTTGGCTTCACCTAGAAAAGAATTCATGTGCAAGCAGGTGGTGTTAGACAGCAGTCTTCTATTGAATGATATGACTCCTTAAGAGGAGGGCTAACTCATAGGCACTGCACCCAGAGTTGGCAACATACGGGCTATTCACAACTATATTTACACCCACTTATACCATTTTCAGTTACATGCAAATTAAGGGGCAAGTTAATGAAAACTGAGGGGTGGGTTATTTAGAACTTTCCAGGAAAGGAACAGTAACTTCCACGTTGTTGTCATGGAAAGGGGTGGTAACTTCCAGGTGATTGCCATGGCATTTGTAAACTGTCATAGCACTAGTGAGTGTCTTCTGCTAATGAGCAGTGAGGGTATCTGGGTATTGCTTTTATCAACATTTACTAGTTCCTGCGATTTTATTTTTACTTCATCCTGTCAGGACCCGGAAATATGTCCTGCAAGTCTCCTACCTAACTAGGATTCTCGTAAGAAATAGTTGGCATAATGTGGAGTATAAACTTTAAGTTTTAGGATTTCACTGCCCCTTAGAATGTAACAAGTACAAATTAAAGGGCTTGCATAGGATTGCATGCTTTAAATTTTTCCAGAGAAAAGGCAAAAAGATGTCTTTATTATTATGATAACTTTACAAAATAAACTGAATTGAAGCCATATGCAATAGTGAAGATGTCTTAACAGAGCAGCCCTTTAATAGATTTGTGCATGTTGGCTGGCCCAAGCGATGGGCTATAGTGAGATCTGTACCTGTCTGCATAACGTCTGTTTTTTTTTTCCCCTCTGTCCTTGCATGGCAGCCAGGTGGTATAAGATTGCTGAGATAAATTCCAAGTATAGCATCTCTTTACTGTAAGCTAGTGGTCAACAAACTTTTTCTATAAAGAACCAGGATTTTTGTCTTGTGGGCCAAACAGTCTTTCTTGCAAATATTTATTGTTTATTTGCGAAGTTTTTTTACCAAGCTGCACAGTGGGCTAGGTTTGTCTTGTGGTCATAATTCCCCAATCCGTGGTCTAAATTACGTATGATAATCTCCAGGGTCTCAGGCTTCTGCTCTCCTGAGCTGTGGTATTCTCCTGACCCACACAGATTTGTTAAGGAATAGGAAAATAATACTATGTGCACTAGTGAGATGTAAATATCTCTAACACCCAAAGAATTATAAATCACTCTACTATAAAGACACATGCACACGTATGTTTATTGTAGCACTGTTCACAATAGCAAAGACTTGGAACCAACACAAATGCCCATCAATGATAGACTTAATAAAGAAAATGTGGCACATATACACCATAGAATATATGCAGCCATAAAGAAGGATGAGTTCATCTCTTTGCAGGGACATGGGTGAAGCTGGAAACCATCATTCTCGGCAAACTAACACAGGAACAGAAAACCGAACACCGCATGTTGTCACTCATAAATGGGAGTTGAACAATGAGAACACATGGACACAGGGAGGGGAACATCATACACCAGGGTCTGTCAGGGAGTGGGGGGCGGGGGAGGAATAGCATTAGAAGAGATCCCTAATGTAGATGACAGGTTGATGGGTGCAGCAAACCACCACGGCACCTGTATACCTATCTAACAAACCTGCACATTCTGCACACATATCCCAGAACTTGAAGTATAATAATAATTTTTAAAAAGCTGTTAAAGTTTTCTTATTACCAAGAAGGTTCTGGGAAGATACTACCATGCATTGCAGTGGAGATTTTCTTGCATGGATATGATAACCACAACTGCTGCAGCCACTTACCCACCTGCTTGGAGATGAAGCCAGTGCAGGTGAGGAGAGGAGCAGAGTGAAGAGGAACTTCTGAAGCTAAAAATATCTGCTAGCTTGTATAAATGCTAGAGTGTCCAGGGTTTCCTGTTATGTGTGACAGCATCTTTCATTGCTGTTTAATCAAGTTTCAGTTGGGCTTCTTGTTACTTGCAAGTACACATACCTCAGCTGATAGGGGAGAAAACAGAACCCCCATGAATAAGATATTACTAGGAATTTAGAGACGTGGGACAGCAGAGAAGAGATGAGATGAAATTGGGAGACAGAGGGAGAGAGAGGCTGGAGGCTGTACAGTAAAGGCATTGAGAAGAGATAAGATGAAACTGAGAGACAGAGGGAGAGAGATGCTGGAGGCTCTACAGTAAAGGTATTGAGATAATCTCTGTTGGCAAATGCTAGAAGTCCTTTCAAGAGCTAGAGTATTAAACATCTAATTCTGAATAGGGTGCGTGTCCAAGATTTAAAATTCCTCTGCAACTCCAAACTTCAGTAAAGTCTGATGCTCTCACCAAAGCCTTCTTGGAGTAGTTGTAGATAAATAAAGGTTGAGATGCTGAGTTCCTTTCTTGGGTAAGCTAGATCCAAATGAAAGGGAGTCCATATGAGAAGGGTGAGAGTTCAGGGGGTAAAGAATTAAAGCCACAAATTACTATGACTGTATAAATTCCTAGGAATTTGTAGACATCTTTGGAAGTATGCTAAACATACAAAAAAATGCATGACAATTACCTTTGAAACTCAGAAGACAGTTTCACCTTCATTTCCAAGTTCATCATGCATTTCAAATGATCAGAAATAATAACAATTATGTTCATGGTACAGTATTAGATCACCTTTCATGGTTTCAGTGGTTCCACGCCAAAATTCTGGTGTTGCCAATGTGATAGGATTAAGAGGTGGGGCCATTCAGATGTGATTAGGCCATAATGGCTCCTCCCTCATAAATGGGATTAAGTTCCTTGTAAAAAGAGGCTTCTGGTCGCATTTGGCTCTCTTGGCCTTCTGCCTTTTGCCATGTGAAGACACAGCATTCCTCTCCTCTGGAGGATATAGCTTTCACTCAACAACTGAGCCTGCTGCCACCGTGGTCTGGAACTTCCCAGCCTCCAGAACTGTGAGAAATACATTTCTGTTCTTTATAAATTACCTATTCTCAGTTATTTTGTTATAGCAGCACAAAATGGAGTAAGACACCATCTAAGAGGAGTTATCTTTAAAATATTTGGAGAAAAGACATAGTCAAGTTTTCTTTAAGATTTTTAATGTATTCTACTTCCCTTAATGATCTAGTTTCCTTCCCACCACCATGATTAAATATTTTCTTCTAAACACAGTGAAAGCAGTAATTATGTTGGTGATAAAGCAAAATATTTCTAGTAAGAACACAAGATGGACATCTGTAACTTTTTAAGTAGCAGCTGTAAATAATTTAAAAAATTTTTGAGATAATTTTGCACTTTCAGAAGAGTTGCAAAAGTAGTCCAGAGAATTTCTATACAGACTTCACCCATCTTCTTTGAATATTAACATTTTATATCACCATAATACAATAATAAAAACTAATAAGTTAGCATTAAGACCGTGCTGTTAACTGAAATATATACTTCATTGAGTTTACAAGATTTTATTCCGGTTCTTTTACTCTTTTCCTCTTGCAGGATCCAATCCATTGTTCCATATTGTTTTTAGTTGCCGTATCGCCTTATGTTTCAGTCCACTCAGGCTGCTATAACAAAATACCTTACATTGGGTAGATTTTTTTAAAAAGAAATTTATTTCTCATAGTTTTGGAGGATGGAAAGTCCAAAATCAAAGCACCGGCAGATTCAATGTTCGGTGAGTGCTGGTTTCCAGAATCATAGATGGCATCTTCTTGCCATGTCATCATATGGTGTAAGGCTCAAAGTAGCTGTCTTGTATGGTGGCAGTGGCTGCTGCTGCAGCCGCCTCCGCCTCCTCCTCCTTTTCTTCCTTTCTCTCTCTCTCTCCCTGTCTCTCTCCCTCTCTTTCTCTCTTTGTCTGTCTCTGTCCTCCCTCCCTCCCTCTCTCCCTCTCTTTCTTTCTCTTTTTCTTTCCTTCCCTTCTTTCCCTTCCTCCCCTCCCCTCCCCTGCCCTTTCCTTCCCTTCCCTTCCCTTCCCTTCCCTTCCTTCCCTTCCCTTCCCTTCCCCCCTTCCCTTCCCTTCCCTTCCCCTCCTTCTTTCCTTCCTTTCTCTCTCTCTCTCTCTTTCTTTCTCCCTCTGTCTCTCTTTTTCTTTCTCTCTTTCTCTCTTTTTTTTCTCTCTCTCTCTTCTTCCTTCCTTCCTTTCTTCCTTTCTTCCTTTCTCTCTTTCTCTGTGTGTCTGACTTCTTCACTAATCATACTCATGAGGGCTCTGGTCCCATGACCTTATCACCTCCCAATACCATCACATTAGTGATTAGGTTTCAACATGTGAATATGGGGAGGGCGCTAACATTCAGACCATTGTACGTTAGTTCCGTTCAGTCTGTGAATCTGTGACAATTCCTCAGTTTTTTTTTTTTTTTTGATCTTCCGTGACTTTGATACGTTTGATCTTGCTTGTCATGGGATGTTGGGTGGGTCACATAATATGTCTGAGTGTCAGTTTCCACATAGGTTTTATAGATATAATGGTAATACCTATACCATGTTTCTTAGATGGGGATTACATAAAGAAATCATTTTGGCTTAATGAATATTAGCTGTTTATAATAATTATTGTTATTAATTATTAATATTTTGGAATTTTTAAAGGGATATTTCTCAGCTGAGATTACCTGCTGTTTGACCCTGATTAGAATGAATTTATGTATTGTTGGAAAGGATGCCACAAAAGTGATGTCTCCTTAGCAGATCACATTGGAGGGTCAATGATGTCTGTATCTTATTACTAGTGATATTAGCCTTGATCATTTAGTTGAGAAGGCGTTTGCCAAGTTTCTTCATGGTAAGATTGTTTTTAACCTTTGAACTTAAACGTGTACTAATTTATTACTTTGATGGCCTAATGGTGATTTTCAATTTCCTCTCATGCCCTGTACATGTATTAATTGGAACACTCGTGTAAGGAAGCATTTTTCATTCTCCTCCATTTATTCAGTGTTTATATCATTATTGACTCAATATTTATTTTGAAGGTGACCTATAATCTAATATTGTCATTATTTATTTTTGTGGCTCAAATCATTCCACAGGGTATCCACAGGCTGGTTTCAGACTCCTGACCGTAAGCAGTCCTCCCTCAGTTCCCTAAAACACTAGGATTAGAGGGACAAGTCTCCATGTCTGGCCCCATTAACCTTTTTAAAGTGCACATTTTAGTGGAATTTAGCACATTCGTAATGTTATGCAACTGCTACCTCTATCCAGTTCTAAGACTTTTTTATCACCCCAGAAGGAGACCCTGTATCTACTAAGCAGTCACTCTTATTCCTTCTCCTCTGCCCCAGCCTTTGGCAATCACTAACCTGCTTTCTCTCTATATAGATTTTCCTATTCTGGATATTTCAGGTAAATGGAATCATACAGTATGTGGCTGTTTGTGTCCAACTTCTTTCATTTACTATAGTGTTTTTTTGAAGTTCAGCCATGTGGCAGCATGTATCAATGCTTCATTCCCTTTTATGGCTAAATAACATTCCATTGTATGGATAGACCACATTTTGTTTATCCATTCATTAGCATTTGTGTTGTTTTCATCATTTCCTTGTTGTAAATAACTGCTATGAATATTTATGGAGAAGTATTTGTTTGAGTACATGTTTTCAGTTCTTTTGGGCACACACCTAGGAGTGGAATTGCTGGATCATGCAGTAGCTCTATGTTTAACTTACTGAGGAATCAGCAAGCTGTTTCCCACGGCAGCCACCCCATTTTACATTCCCATCAGCAATGTCGGAGGATTCCAATCTCTTTGTAAGCAAGTTTCCTATGTTGTGCTTTCCTAAGGGGGCACTGGAGTGAATGGCATCCTCTCCGCCATCTTGCTTGTCATGGGATCTTGGGTGGGTCATGTAATTTTGTCTGAGCCTCAGTTTCCCCATAGGTTTTATAGGTACACTGGTAATACCTACCCTGTGTTTCTTACGTGAGGATTATATAAAGAAATCATCTTGGCTCAGTGAATATATTAGCTGCTTATAATAATTACTATTAATTATTAATATTAATTTTGCCTTTCCTTCTCAGCCTCTTTTATGTTCTTGCTTGTGGCTCTGAATTCGGATAGCTGAGTAACCTTTTAGCAACTCATATCTGTCCCTGTGTTTCTCCTCTATGTAAGACGTCAGTTCTGATGTTGCTAACATTCACTGCAGCCCGTCACTCTCTTTTTCATCCAAACATTTCTGGTGTTCAGAACGCATGCGTCTGCATTTATGGTGGGGGCTGGTGAAGAATAGAGAGGACAAGGAAGTCTGGGGCTGTCGTGTGAAACAGCTTGTTCTTCCTGCAGATTTCTTTCTATTATTTCCTAGAGCTTTCACACTTCATCTTACGTGAATGCATTTTGTAATTTTACATTCTACTCTATGATTTATTCATGTGTGTCCTAATATTACAATCAACCATATCTTGATAAAAAATAAATCTTCCCATCCAACTGGCCTGTTGGGAGTGTGCACCCGGTGTGTCCTGTATGTCCAGGCACAGCCCTGCCAACCCGTCAAAATACATGTACTGCAGGTTTATGGGAACTTCAGGGTGTACGAGACACGCCTGGAGAGCTGGTCAAAACATGAGACTCTAGACTCTGCTTTGAGACAGTGACTTAATGTGTCTGTGAGGGCCTCACGAGTCCGTATTCTTTACAAGGTGCCCCAGTGAGTGTGACACAAGCTGGCCTGTCTACATGGTGGGCCACCTCTAGTGTGCTGAGTGTGCTGTGGACCACCTTTGGAGAAACACCAGGGAAAATGATGATGCTTGAAATCCTGGATCCTACCTGCTTCTCTTCATCTCAGGCCACTGCTCATACCCAGCACCCCCAAATTCTAGCCTCCAGGAATGATCCAGCCACATTAACCTTTTGTTCTTGGTGTGTCTGACTGTGTCACTCCATTTGCTTATACACTGTGCCTGCCTTGTCCAAGGGAGCATTCCTGCTCATCCTTCTAAGGCTCATCTCAGCGGGAACATCTGTTCCTTTGGGAGCTCAGTGTAGCATGGTGGTTAACAGGTGGGGAGCTCTTAAGGTCAAGGGTGTCAGGGCTAGTCTGCTTTCTACATTTACCAGCTGGGTGAAGGTGAACAAGTTCATTGATCTCTCTCAGACTGTTTCCTCCTCTGTAAAGAAGGAGTAACTAATGGTACCTATCTTTAGGGGATGACTGTGGGATTAAGTGAGGCAATACCTGTAAAATGCCTAAGACAGAGTTAGTACTCAATGACTCTTTTTGTTATTTTATTTTATTTTTGAGACAGAGTCTCATTCACTGCCCCACCCAGGCTGGAGTGCAGTGGCATGATCTCTGGTCACTGCAACCCCTGCCTCCTGGGTTCAAGCAATTCTCCTGCCTCAGCCACCCGAGTAGCTGGGAATACAGGCATACACCACCATGTCCGGCTAATTTTTGTGTTTTTAGTAGAGATTGCGTTTCACCATGTTGGCAAGGCTGGTCTCTAACTCCTGGCCTCAAATGATCCGCCCACCTTGGTCTTCTAAAGTGCTGGGATTACAGGCGTGAGCCAGGGTGCCCGGCCCTTTTTGTTATTTTTAAATGTTTTCATTTTCTTTTAATTAACCTGATTGTCTCATCTGCTAGTCTGTGAGCTTCTTGACAGTGGGGAACAGTCCTCAATAATTTGTGTATTTATGTTATTTATAACAGAATCTTGTGTCTAAAAGATACACACATGCACACACACACACACACACACACACATTTTTAAAGGAGCTTTCTACCTGCTGGGAATTCTTGAATGAACAAATGCATTTTATGAATTCCCTAATCCTTTTCTTTGCTATTTTCACCACTTTCTCATTCGAGTTAATCTCTGAAGACATAATAGCCTGCCATGGAGCCTCATCCCTGCATGGGCTATTTGTCACATCCGGGCTTATATTGTGCTGACTGGGCTTTCCTTGTGACATCCGCTCCCCGTTAATGATTGATTGACACTGGGGGGCCAATGTGCTGAGTCAGCACCCTGGGGCTCACTGGCTCTTCCCTTATTGAAGGGGAAGGGAGTAACTTTATCTTTTCAGTTAATGGGAAGAAAAAGGCACGGGACCTTTGTCATCCGTTCTGCTGGGTTGCAGAATGTGATCTGTGTGACTGTGTGGCTGTGTGTGTGTGTGTGCGTATAAAATATACTCTCTGATTAAAGCAGCAAAGCTACTGCCAATAAGCTTCAGGAGAAGTAGAAAAGATATTAGTTTAAAAGACTGAAATACCACCAGTAGAAAAATAAAACAATTTTTCAGCAAACCATAAAAAAAAACTATTGGAAATATGTAAACTGCTGTTCTCTGGAGAATATTAGCATTTTAACACACATGGCTATCAGAAGAAAATCTTTGCATAACTTAGGGAGGCACTTGGGAACATTACACAATTTTAGGAGATCCCTCAAAAGGCTAAACCTAAAATTGCCTTATGATGCAGCATTTCCATTCCTATGAATACACCCAAAGGAATTGAAAACAGAATCCTGGACAGATACTTGTATACCAGTGTTTATTGCAGCATTATTTGCAATAACCAAAAGGTGGAAACAACCCAAATGCCCATTCATGGATGAATGAATAAATAAGATATGGTACATATATACAGTGGAAAATCATTTGTCCGTTATAACATAATAAAGTTCTGACATGTGCTATAATATGGATGAACCTTGCAAACATTATGCTAAGTGAAAGAAACCAGATATAAAGGGACAAATATTATATGGTTCTACTTCTAGGGATACTAAATTAGTCAAATACTTAGAAACTGAAAGTAGAATAGAGGTTACCAGGGGCTGAAGTGGGAGGAATAAGGAGTTATTTTTTAGTGAATTCAGAGTCTCAGTATGGGAAGATGATAAAATTATGGAAAAGGGTGGCAGCGATGGTTGTGTAACATTGTGAATGTACTCAATGCCACTGAACTATTCATTTAAAAATAGTTAAAAGTAATTCCAGCACTTTGGGAGGCTGAGGTGGGTGGATCACTTGAGCTCAGGAGTTCAAGACCAGCCTGGGCAACATGGCAAAATCCCGTCTTTACAAAATATACAGAAATTAGCCTGGCATGTTGGCACATGCCTGTAATCCCAGCTCCTCAGGAGGCTGAGGTCCAGGGATCTGTTGACCCTGGGAAGTGGAGGTTGTAGTGAGCTGAAAATGTACCACTGCCTGGGCAACAGAGCGAGACTCCCTCAAAAAAAGAATAGCTAAAAGGTAAATTTTATGTTAGGCATATTATATCACAAGAAAAAAAATACAAAGAAAAAAGAATACACAGCTTAAAAAAATGAACTCTTGCTTGGCCATAAAAGTGCATTCCCTTCATGGGGTGCTCATTGGTTTCTAGCTGCCCTCAAGTGTGAGACAGAGGCTGGAGACTGGGGACTCGCGGGCTGGAACTCACCCTTCTGGGTGTTTCGTTTGCACCACACAGTTTGTATTATTTGTCAACATTTTACTAAGAGGTATTTGGCATCAAAAACTGAAACTGGATTCCCTTTTATCTTAGATGATTTGTCCATGCTGGGTCCACATTCTCCTGTGCCACCCAGCTCCCTCTAAAGGGAGTCTTCAGTCTCCCTGGGCACCTGGGCCCTAGAGAAGTTTGCAGTTATAGCCCCAGTGTGAAAGTTTTCACTCTGTCTCAGAGCTGACCCTCTGCTATTGGAGTCATTGCCTTTGTATTGTAGGATTTGGTTATTGTAATGTAAATGAGCCTAAGATGACCTCTAGCGATTGACCCCTGGGTTATTTCTTCACTCCAGACTGGGACCTGGTAGCTGGAAAGCCCACTGTTGCCTAACTCAATTTTTTTTTTTTTTTTTTTGAGACAGTCTCCCTCTGTTGCCCAGACTGGGGTGCAGTGGCGTGATCTTGGCTCATTGAAACCTCCGCCTCCCAGGTTCAAGCAATCCTCCCACTTCAGCCTTCTGAGTAGCAAGGATTACAGGCATGTACCACCATGCCTGGCTAGTTGTTGTTGTTGTTGTTGTTTTGTATTTTTAGTAGAGACAGGGTTTCACCTTGTTGGCCAGGCTGATCTCAAACTCCTGACCTCAAGTGATCTGCCCGCCTTGGCCTTCCACAATGCTAGGATTACAGGCATGAGTCACTATGCCTGGCCCCAATTCAATTTTTTAATACATCTAATTATTTTTTAAAAATAGCCTAAACAAGCAGATTTTTAACCATCTACAACCCGCCTGCTTTGCGTATTTCACAAAGCCTCACCAGCCTTAGCATTTGGTGAAACAGGGCTTTTTAGTTACAAGGCCCCAAGTTGCCCCACCCCTTTGGAGGCCTGCAACCCAGAGACTCCCCAAGGGGCTGCTGAATGACATCATCTAGACAAGTGATCCCCTCCTCAGAGTTCCCTACCCCCCACATCCCCTGCTGGATGATGACTTGCTCACACAAGCCTCTGGATGGTCTCATGCTTTAAGGGACATTGTGCAGCTGCCTGTGCATGTGTTACCTCCTCTTACAGTCATATCTTTTTCTTTGTCCAGCCTCCAAATCCTTAAGCTCCCTACAATAGTTACAATTTTTTTTTCTTATATGAAGGTATAAATATAAGTCACTAGGTGGAGGTGGATAGAGACAGAGGAGAAGAAGTGGGTTTTCTTAAGAGGGCCTTTGTCTCCCCTGTTGAGATAGGAAAAGCAATAGAATAGGTGTTGGGGATGCTCGTGTTTGCCAGGGCCAGGAGAGAGCATCTTGTTTGTCTGCTTTGGGTACATGGCTAGGCCTTCCAAGAGTGAGCCTCATACATATTTCCTCTTTGATGTTTTACAAGGAGCCCTAAACTGAGGATAACCCTCGGAGAGTTAAACAACGTGAATGCCATATGCCTGGAGTGCACTTCTCATTGGTCAAGGATTAAATTCATGGGAAGCATGTACCCAAAGCAGATGCAGTCTCATTGTAGGTTCTGAGTCCAGGGTGAAAAGGCCATGGGAGCTGATCGCAGTCAGCAGAAATGCGTGCCTAACCTGGATTGATGGTTTTGGTTGATCAGGATTTGCAGGAAATAGAGTAATGCAATTACCATCCGCGGCTCGCTCTCTGTGGGATGTTCTCACAGATCAGTGGCAAAGGGTTGGTAGGCTATTTTCCTCCCCATTGTATTGTGAGATGTACAAACCTTCCTACTGATACTGCTGGGGAGAGATTTTCTGAAGGATTATGAGGCTGCTATTTAAAAAAGTGATTTCCAGTTAAATACATTTCAGTATTAAAATGGTAAAGCTAAAAGGAATGGGGGGATAGTCTTCCATAATAATTGCTTCTCAAGGAGCTTAGTCTGATTGTCTTATTAACAACTTTAACTTCATCCTTTTCCTATGACGAATGAGAAAATAATTCTGTGATTCATTGAACAGTCAGATTTCCAATATGGTGTTTACTTGCATTTTCGTTTCCACTTCAGCCAGGAAATCAAATCCGAGGGATTAAATACCCTATTTGAAATGTAATGGAGAATTACACCAAAAAAGGAAAATTCACCCACAAATGAGTGCAACTTCATTCAATGTTTCAGATAGTCAAGAGCGCCGGCACATCGAGCAACGGTGACCTCACCTTCGCAGGCCGTTGGTGTTAGCCCTCTCTTACCTTCTTACTGGTGCCATGAAATTCACTTTCTGGCAGTCATAATAGCTAATAGTGGCTATGCATTGAATGTTTACTATGTGCCAAGTCTGGTGATTCTTATTTTTTTTTTAATTTAAATTTTACAACTCTGTGAAGTAGATACTTCCAGTATCCCATTTTAGAAGAAGGAATCAGACAAAGGCAGTTATGTAATATGCCCAAGATCACATACATAGTATATCGTGAAGTCAAGCTCCAAACTATCTTCAATATGGCTTCAGATCATAATCCAAGTCAGCATTTATGTGCATGCTACCAAGTCAGGTATGATGGGATTCCTCTCTTTACTTAATATGTATATTCTGGGCGTCTGGCTCCTCCCCTGGTTTTCACTAGAGCAGGTTTTGTTCTTTTTTACACCAGAACTCTCTAAAACCCAAAGGCATAACATTCACATAATAGTCAACATGTATGTATGTCAAGGGTCTGCTAGAGACCAGGTACTGAGCTAGGAGCTGGAGGAAGGAAAAGACACTAAAAACAATGATCCTGCCTTCATGAGGCTTACACTCTCCTGAGAAGCCAGGTTACAAAGAAGCAAACAGCTCAGAAACAGGTTATGCCTTATGCCAGGTAGTAGAAAAAAATCAATGTGGTTGTGAGACAAAAAACAAGGAGGGGTTCATTGATATAGGATGGTCGGGGAAGGCTCTCTGAAAAGACGGTGTTTCCACTAAGGCTTAGAGAGGGGGAAGGAATCAAGCTGGGCCCACAGCTATGGGAAGAACATCTCAGAGGTAACAGCAAGTGCAGAGGCCTCAGGTTAGGAACAAATTTGACCTGTTGGAGAAACTGGGAGGATGTCAACGTGGCTTGAATGGAGTAAGAGGGTAATGAGGAGGACTACCCTAGGTGGAGTCAAAGGTTTGGGTTTAAATAGCAGAACAAACCTATTCCATATCTCAGATTATTTTTTCTCTCTCTTTTTTTTAAAAAAATTATTTTCCAGTATTGTTTTTCACCTGTTTCACCTTATTCAAGCACCTGCTCCAGTTGCCATTAATTTTTTTTAAAAATTGCTCTCTGTTCATGTGGGCCTTTTAATTCAAGAAATGTTTGAGCATTATATGCCAAGCCCTGAGGTAGGCAAGGCAGGGATTTGAAAGATGTGAAGTGATGTGTCTGTGGGCCTTAGAAACACGTAGCTTTGAATTCCGAAAGTGAGAATTAAGTTGACCTTGCAGAAATGAATTGCAGGTTAGGTGGTGGTAAGCCTCTAAAGAAGATTCATGTGGGACCTTTTCAAATAATTCTGTTCTCCAGTCGATTTTAAACCACCCTGCATCCCAGCAAGGACAGTTTATGGCTTTGTTCGCATCATAGATTTAGAAATCAAGACGTAAGAAAGGTCACACCATTAAATAAATGTTCAACACTCAGGGAGAGATGGGATGTTAATAACAAATTCTCAGTTGAGTGACATTGACTTGCTACTTTTGTAACAGGTACTTTGCTTTGCATTTGTAAAACCTAAAAAAATTTTTTTTCTATATTTTTGATGGAGAAAAGGGAAGTTTTTGACTTGAGCATTTTCTCACTTCAGAGAATTGAATAAGGGAAGCGTGCATTGATTAATATTCTTGGGGGTGCTAGAAATGTATCTGAAAACCTCTCTGGTCTAGTGTTTCTCAAATTTTAATGTGCTTAAAGATATCTGGAGCTGTGCTATGAAGTCACTAGCCACATGTGACTTCTCAGCACTTCTGAATACTTGAAATGTAGCTAGATGAAATTGAGGCATATCTCTAAAATGCGCACATTTGAAGAGTTACTATGAAAATAAATGTAAAATATCTTGATAATTTTTGTACCAATTACACGATAAAATAATCTTTTGATATATTGGGTTAAATTCAATATATTATTTAATCAATTTCATGTATTTGTTTTCACTTTTTAAATAAAATGCAGCTATTAGAAAATTTAAAATCGTATATACCTTATATTATGTTTTTGTTTTACCATATTACTCTAAGAAGACTTCTGTGTCCAGCCATGATGCTACAACTGATACCGGGTTGGTCTTCATACTGAAAGCAATGAAATACACAAGGCTACTGTTTTTAAGCATTGATCAAAAGGCAGCTCTGTGATCCTGGAGAGAAGGGAGACACCTAAGCTGAGCCTCCTGAAAGCCCTGGCTTTCTGTCCAGGAGCCCTTTCCTGCTGCAAGGCAGGTAGGTGGTGCCAAGCACGGTGACGTTCTCACTGAGCTGAAGATTTGAAGACTAGAGTTCTGGGATTCTGAAGTGGAATCATTTTGGGGTCAGGTGCTACAAAAGAGGAACATGTGCAGGGGGAATGCTCATAAGTCTGCATGGAATTTTACAGCTGGTCCTTGGCTGACTATCCATGCCCAGGATGACAGACTGCACCGGAGATCAGAGATCAGTTGATGCAGGGCTCTGAGCTAGATAGTTAAACAAGAATCTGTGCAGTGCTGGGACACTTGGGATCCAACCAACCCAGAGTTGGAAGACCTTATGCAACACCTTGTGCAATCAAGTTGAAACCCCAGACTGCCCATGCTGAGGACTAAGTTCCAGTTTCACTAGAATAAGACCATGCCTGATGACTAAGTTCAAGATGGAAATAGACCCACCTGACAAAAATAACACCTAGCACAACAGAATCAAATGACACTCTAGCCATTTAACCACTTGCATGAACAAAACTCAGCACCTTTCAAAAGAAAGCATTATTAGCACAATCTGGATTTGTATAATGCATTAAGCATATTGTTCAACATATCACAAAATTTATTAAACATATGGATAAACAGGATCATGTGACCTATAGCAAGCTATAAAATAAAGCAAACAGAAACAGACCCTGATGTGTCATGGATATTAGAATAATCAGAAATGACTTTAAAACAATGGTTGTAAATATGTTCAAGACTTAAAGAGAAGATTGTGTTACGTAAATTAATAAACAAGGGATCCCAGGAAAAAAAATGGAAATCATAAAAAGGAATCAAATGGAAAGTTTAGAAAGGAAATGTAAAATATTTGAAATAAGCAAGGCACTTGAACAGTTTAACACTAGATTGAAGACTGTAGTAGAAAGGACTGGTGAATCTGAAGACAGAACAAAAGATTATTCTGTCTGAAGAATACAAAAGGAAACAAAGGTAGTAAAATAAACAGAGTCAGAGATCTGTGGGAGAGTATCAATTAGTCTATCTGTAATTGAAGGCATAGAGGTAGGGAGGAGAGAAAGAATAGGATAGAAAAAACAGTTGAAGAAAATGGTGAAGATTTTCCAAAGTTAATGAAAAACGTCCATTTACAGGTCCAAGAAGATCAATAGATCAGGTTAAATACAGGTTGAATTAAAAAAAAAAATAAGAACTAGACTCAGACATCAGTCATACTGATGAAAAGAAAAACATAGATAATATTGAAAACAGCCAATGAAAAAGGAAATATAAAATGCAGAGGATGATGGCACAAACAGTAACTGATTTCTCATAGGAACTGTGGAGGCCGGAAGACAATCATATGGCATCTTTAAAGTTCAGAAAGAAACAAAACAAAACACTGTCAACACAGAATTGTATGACTGGCAAAAATATTCTTAAAAATTAGGTGAAATAAACACATTTTCCTCTAAAGGACAGTAGAGGGAATGTGTCAGCAGCGCAAGAAATGCAAAGGATATGATCAAATATGAAAAGAAATGAGAGCAGAAGGAAGCTCTGATATAAAGAACTAAAAATAGTTGAAATGATAGACACATAGGTAACTATTAATGTATATGCTTTCACTTCTCTTAATTTATTTGGAGAAAACAGTTGACAATAAAAATGATACCACTTTATTCTTGGGTTTTTTAAGTACGTAGATGTAAGATTTATGACTACTATGCAAATGTCTTATGCTGAGTAGGAAATACAATTTTATTATATTATAGTTTTTACATTTTAACAGAAGCTACATAATATGAACTCTAAAAAGATTCTGATAAGTTATGGATACATATTGTTTATCCTACAAGGCCTAAAAATGAATAGAATATAGCTTTAAAAATAAGTGTATATGTAATGCAAAAGGATTTGCTTAATAAAAAAGAAGTCAAGAAATAAGGAATAAAATGAAATATATGGATGTGAAAACTAGAATGCCAAAGCTTGAAACACAACCACAGAAATAATTTCATCAAGTGCAAGTGGACTAAACACTCCACTTAAAGAGCAGAGATTGCCAGACTATAATAAAAAGCAAGAACCAGTTATTTGCTGACTACAAGAGACTTGTCTTAAATACGGAGACACCGATTAAGTAAAAGAGTGGAAAACTATATCCCATATGAATAGTAGGGATAAGAAAGCTGGTATGTCTGTATTGCTGTCAAAGTTGACTTCAGGACAAGACGTATTACCAAAGAGGAAAAGAGACATTTCATAATGATCAAATGATTAATTCATGAGGAAGATATAACAACCCTAAATATGTATGCTGCTAAAAAACAGCTTCGAAATACATCAAGCAGAAGTTGACAAAACTAAAGCCAGTAATAGACAAATCTGCAGTCATAGTTGCAGACAAATTTGCAATCAACAACTCTCTGTGATTGAACAAACATTCATAACCAGATCAGCAGTGATGTATGCACTCATGTGGATGAATCTCATATACATTATAAAGAACATAAGAGTCCAGACAGGCATGCATACTCTATGTTTCCATTTATATGATGCTCAAGAGTAGAAAAAACAAATGTATGGTGAGAAAGTTCAGAACACTCATTGCTTTAGAGCTTTGGGTTCTGACTAGGAAGGGGCACCAGAGGACTACGTCGTGTGATGGAAATACTCTGTGTTTGATCAGAGTGTTAGTTTTACGTGTGTACACATTTATCAAAAGTTTTTAAATCTTTATGAGCCTAAGCCCCATGTATTGCCACTTGTTTTTGTAAACAAAATGCTATTGGTACTTTGCCGTACTGATTTATCTACATATTGTCAATGGCTGCTTTTCCACTAAGGTAACAGTTGAGTAGTGGAGATAGAGACTGTATGGCAGAAAAAGCCTAAAATATTTATGATCTAGCCCTTTCCAGAAAGCTTACTACCCCTCGCTCTAGAGTCATTTATTTAAATGCAGCTTCTGAAACTCACCCTCTGAGATTCTGATCCAGAACATCTGGAACAGAGGGAAGCATCTCCAATCTATTCCACTCCCCAGATGACTCTCAAGTATATAAAACTGTGTAGACAGAAGGTGCGGAATTGCTCCTTTCAAGATTCACCATATCAACATAGTAGCTACTCTCTTTGGTCATAAAGGTATTTTACTGACTAATCTAATTGAATCACTCTAGAGTTATAAAATCTCATTTCCTCCCCACTGGCTTTCCTTGGAAAGTGAGAAAAGTTCCTTCTCATCATAGTTATGTAATCGTCCTTCATAAATGTGGAGACGCTCACATGTGCTGGTGTTGTTAACACATTCTCCTGCCACTCTCTGGCTCTCTGTAGGCGGCTGTTTGAGAGGTTAAAGATAGGATGAAGGAAAAATTCACAAAACACTTTGTATGCACGTCTAGCGGATAATGACGCTTAAGAAGCTTACTTAAAACTGATCTGCCTTCGTGATGATTTGAGCTTGCTCTTTATTTAGCTTTTAGGAACATATATTGTTTAGTATGATTATTTTATTTTGCCAAATAGAAGCTTAACACGCTTTAGTTCACAAAGGAGCCAGATCGGCTTTATACCGGCTTTTAACCACCAATTGAGAGAGAAGAAAATGTCTTACTGCCCTGGAAACTTTTTCCCCATGGGTGGTATGTGACTTTAAGATTTCACCATCATGGGGGACACTTTTGGCAGCAACATCAATGCTCAGCAAGTATTCCCTTGGCTCTTCTCTATTTCCAGCACCCTGGCAGTTAGGTGGAGCTCTGTAACTAGTTTTGCTCACTGAAATGTATGACTTATCCTTTGTTCCTTCTAGCATAGAATCATGCGAATGCATGATGCAGTTACCACAGCATGCAGATACCACAGATACGGTTACCACAGAGGTGAAATGAAGGAGCTTGAATTCCTGCGCTGGTTTTACTGAGTAGGAAATTGATATTTGTTGCGTTCATTTATCGAAGTCTTGGAGTCACTTGTTAGTATGGCATAGCCTTCTCTCTCCTGACCAGTATGGTACCCACTGCCGTAAGTTCAGTTACTCACTGGGGAACACAGTCCAGGAGTACATGTGAAGCTAGTAAAAAGGCACCATTTCAAATAAGCGAAAGTGGCATGGACTGTGAGTTAACAGAGGAAGGAAAAGTGACTGTATATTTGGGAGGAAAAAGTGAGATCTCTTTCTTCAACTATGTAAAAACAAGTTATATCCCAGCACTTTGGGAGGCTGAGGCAGGCGGATCACTAGGTCAGGAGTTCAAGACCAGCCTGGCCAACATGAGAAAACCCTGTCTCTACTAAAAATACAAAAATTAGCTGGGCATGGTGGCGCACGCCTGTAGTCTCAGCTATTCGCTTGAACCCAGGAGGCAGAGGTTGCAGTGAGCCGAGATCATGCCACTGCACTCCATCCTGGGCAACAGAACGAGACTCGGTCTCAAAAAAAAAAAAAAAAAAAGAAAGAAAGAAAGAAAAAGAAACGAAAAAAAAGACTACTGCTTTTCAAAAGTTCTCTGCTGTGTATTATGTTGTGTAATTTTTTTTTCTGAGAGACTGCCTCAAAGGATGCAAGTTATTCGTCTCCATGTCATTTTAAAAATGTCTTCTCTGGAGGTGTCTGGATGGAAGAGAAAACTTCTGTGATGCTGGGGCTCAATTCTCTTGGGGGTCTCTATAAGACAGGCCATTATATCAATTGCTACATCTAGCATCTCCTGTGCTGACAAGAGTCCCCTGATTGCTCCCCTGCCCTGCAGAGTTGATTGTGCTATCTTCCTCGCTTGCCTGATACTGGCTTCCACGTTGCTCTCTCTACCGTGTGGACTTCAGAGGCAGAGCCTGCGTTCTTCATTTTTAGTGCCTATCAGGCATGTGGCTGGCACTGAACACAGGGTTCTGAATGAATAAATAAATGCAATGCTTCTACCACTTACATTTCCTGCCTCTTGGGATGGCACCATGCCCAGCGCACCACCCTGATTTAAGTTAGTATCAGTCAACCCTGCCTTGATTCCCGCGATCATGCTGTGTTTACTGTTACCCCTCCCCATTAGTTCTTTCACTGAAGTCAGGGGAGATCTGTTTAAAATCCATATCTTATTTCACTCCCTACCTGAACCCCTTTGGTGGCTTCCCATTGCTCTTTGAATAAAGGCCCAAGTCTTTAATGTGGTACATAGGATGCCATCTCTTCATCCTCACCTTGCTCACAGCTTGTAGTCAGGAAAGATTTATTCCTCAGAGTTGCTTTAACACACCCTGGTTTATTCTGCCACAGGGTCTTTGCCTGTGCTGTGCTTCATGCCTCGTGTGCCCGAAGCCATAGTACACACACACACACACACACACACACACACACGTTTGCTTACCCAGTCTACTTGTAAATTGCTGTTTAGACCCCAGCTCAAATTAGGGGACATTCCTCTTTTATATAATTTATAATTTCTTTCTTTCTTTTTTTCTTTTTTTTTTTTTTTTGGAATTGGAGTCTCATTCTGTCACCCAGGGTCAAGTGCAGTGGCACAGTCTCGGTTCATTGCAACCTCTGCCTCCTGGGTTCAAGCTGTTCTCCTGCCTCAGCCCCCCAAGTAGCTGAGATTACAGGTGTGTGCCACCATGCCCAGCTAATTTTTGTATTTTTAGTAGAGACGGGGTTTCACCTTGTTGGCCAGGCTGGTCTCGAACTCCTGACCTCAGGTGATCCACCCACCTCGGCCTCCCAAAGTGTTGGGATTACAGGTGTGAGCCAGCACACCCAGCCTAATTTCTTTCTTATAGTATTCAGCACCCCTTGTTTGCAGCAGATATTGTGGTTGCAGTTTTACGTATATTTTTACGGTTATTGGATTCAGGTCTGCAAGCACCAAAGAGGATTTGTCTGGTTTCAGTTTAATCTTGCAACCCAAGAACCGATTACAGGATCTGATGGATATCCACTCAACAAATAATCTTGTGTAGACGAATGTCTTGTTAGGGGTATTGTACTAGCTCCCTGCCATCCAGGGAGGCATAATAAATCTTCCTGGTCCTGTGAGCTCGGGGAAACCTAAAGCTTTCTGTGGGAGTGGTAGGTACCAAAGACATGACATTAGTTCTGCCCTACTCAGAAGGTATGGGCTGGGACAGGCAGTGATTGGGTGAAGGAGACTAACAGTGAACTGTCAGCGCCCCCTGTGGCCCAGCAATCTTTGTGCTTGAACTCAAGAGTTTTTTGTTGTTTATTTATTTATTTTTTTGAGACAAAGTCTCGCTCTGTCACCCAGGCTGGAGTGCAGTGGCGCGATCGCGGCCCACTGCAATCTCGGCCTCCCGGGTTCATGCCATGAACTCAGAGTATTTTTTAAGTGAGGGGCCTATTCTCTAGCATCTTACCCCAGGCAGGCCATTTATTATTATTATTATTATTATACTTTAAGTTCTAGGGTACATGTGCACAACGTGCAGGTTTGTTACATATGTATGCATGTGCCATGTTGGTGTGCTGCACCCAGTAACTCGTCATTTACATTAGGTATATCTCCTAATGCTATCCCTCCCCCATCCCCCGACCCCACAACAGGCCCCGGTGTGTGATGTTCCCCTTCCTGTGCCCATGTGTTCTCATTGTTCAGTTTCCCACGTATGAGTAAGAACGTGTGGTGTTTGTTTTTTTGTCCTTGCGGTAGTTTGCTGAGAATGATGGTTATGGTAGGTTTTCAGAAGCCATGCTTCAGTTCTGACTGGCTAAGCATTCAGAAATGGGTCCTAAACAGCAAAATATTGATGGCATTCCAATGCACCCACAGAAGAGGTTTTCACCTGCAGAACGGGCATTCTGAGTTAAAATATCTGGTTGTTTTCTATTGGAAAGCATTGGCTCTACTTTGAAACTCTTTAGGCTTCATTCTGAGAAGAGAATGAGATGACAAGGTAACATAGAATTCAGTGCAGGTATTATTATTATTTACATTTTGCATTTAGCTTGTTTTAATGAGGAAGAGTGTTGGGAGTATATAAAATTTTGCCACTTGTCCTGAATCCCATCATCATTTTGTGGCAAATTGGAGGGATCACAGCTTCAATAAGGTCAGATGTGAATATGGGGGGTATTCATTGGATATTTGGATGAAAACATTAATCTGTATATTTAGAGTTTAAAAGTACGACTTAAGTCATTGCATTTAAGTGTGGGTAAATCAGAATATCTGAAAAAAAACATGAAGACTAATAGGTAATGGAACAGTGACTAATCATAAGGAATAAAAAGTGGGAGTAGATTTAAACAACAAAAATCTCAAATGTGGCTGAAGGTGGCAGGGGAACTCCTGGTGATGACACTTGTTTCGATTTTTTCTTTTTTTTTTGAGACACAGTCTTGCTCTGTCGCCCGGGCTGGAGTGCAGTGGCACAATCTCAGCTCACTGTAACCTCTGCCTCCCAGGCTCAAGTGATTCTCCGGCCTCAGCCTCCCCAGTAGCTGGGACTATAGGTGCCCGCCACCACACCCAGCTAATTTTTGTATTTTTAGTAGAGATGGGTTTTCACCATGTTGGCCAGGCTGGTCTCGAACTCCTGACTTCAAGTGATCTGCTTGCCTTGGCCTCCCAACGTGCTGGGATTACAGGCTTGAGCCACCGTGCCTGGCCTGTTTTGACCTTTTTGACGTTTACTTTAGGTACTGTGTTAGCCCATTGCTAAGCTCATGATGATACACCTTTTAGAGGAAGTGTTCTGAGAGTAAGACCTGGAGATTCGGAGGGGATGTGTACTTGCTTCCCCAGCAGTCCAAGGTGTATGTCCTGCCCTCCTGTGGCAGGGCCACTACCATGCTGGCTCCCCTTGGTTCAGGCTTGACTTTGCCTTTGATACAACCTTCCCCCAAGGCACCCTGTAATCCCAGTTGAGCCCCATTCCAGATAGGTGTGAGCCGTATGTCTCAGGTGTTCCAGCGTAGGAAACAAGTTGAGACATTCTGAGGCAATTACAGAAAAAAAGAAAGCATGGAGAATTGCGGTGATAAGGGCTTAAGCTTCATTTTTTATGATGGCTCTTTTCTCACCATATTTTAGATTTCCTAGAAACTACCCATTATTATGAATGCCTGAGTTCTGTGCATTTCTTCAGAGCTCAAGTCTAAACTAATTTAATGTAAATTATACATTTGCAAGTAATATTCCCAAAAAACCTTTATGGGGCCCACAAAGACAAAATGCACAAAAGGAAATGATGGTGTGTTTTATTCATAAGGAAGCATTTCTCTTCAAAATTCTTCTACAGCCCCCCAAAATACCTAATGCATCACAAGCCGACATTTGTACTGCTGGCTTTCCATACACAGAGACATACTGTTCCTTTTAATCAAGTAAGTTTATTTTGCTGTGAAACCCTTTGTATAATATTGAAAAATAGTTGTGTTCCTTGGAAGCTATTTCAGTTTTCTGAAATGATCATTTTTAATCATTCTCCTAGCAAAACAATTTACCAAGCAGTGGAGGATAACGAACCATAAAGTTTAATTTGCCTTTTTTAATTGAGTTGTTAATTATCACCCCTCCACCGTTGGAAACTCCCAACTTGCTTTTTTTGTTTTGCTTCTGATCCCAGACGTTTTCAAGAATCTAATCTATCATATTTCCTCTATCCAGGTACTTTCATGAATCACATCAATAGGTGATTGTTTTCTAAATCTGCTAAAGCTTCCACAGTTGCATACAAATTTTGTCAGTGGTAAATAATTAGATAGAAAATATCCAGTGGTATTAAGTTGATAAAGATATCTGCCATTTATTGAATTCCTACTATGTGCCAGATGCTGATCTAACTTCTTAACATATATTATTTATCTTTCACAGCATTGCTGTTTGTTTTGTTTTGAGACGGAGTTTTGCTCTGATCGCCCAGGGTGGAGTGTAGTGGCGTGATCCTGGCTCACTGCAACTGCCTTCTCCCAAGTTCAAGTGATTCTCCTGCCTCAGTTTCCTGAGTAGCTGGGATTACAGGCACCGGCCACCATGCCTGGGTAATTTTTTGTATTTTTAGTAGAGACGGGGTTTCACCATGTTGGCCAGGCTGGTCTCGAGCTCCTGACTTCCGGTGATCCGCCCACCTCGGCCCCTCAAAGTGCTGGGATTACAGGTGTGAGGCACTGCGCCTGGTCATTTTTTATTTATTTATTTTTTTTTGTGACAGAGTCTGACTTTGTTGCCCAGGCTGGAATGAAGTGGCACAATCATGGCTTACTACAGCCTCAACTTCTGGGGCTCAAGTAATTCTTCCACCTCAGCCTCCCAAGTAGTTGGAGGTATGCATCATCACACCTAGCTAATTTTTAAAATCTTTTGTAGAGAGAGGGTCCCACTGTGTTGTCCAGGCTGGTCTTGAAACTCCGGGGCTCCAGTAATCCTCCTGCCTCAATCTCCCAAAGTGTTGGGATTACAGACATGAGCCCCTACACCAGGACTTCACAGCATTTTGAGGTACAATTATCTCCACTTTATATGTCACTAAACTGAGGTTCAGTTACGTTAAGCACCTTTTCCGTCATGATCCAGCTTATCAGGACTAGAGCAAATCTTTAATCCTAGGTGGTCTGGCTAGTGGCCTCACAGGTTATTTGTTTAACCCTAAGCTATATTTTTGAGATCCCTGATGTCAAACAAACCTGCATTTGAATTCTAGCTCTATCGTTAATATTGATATTAAATTAACAAAATATGACTTAGGGCCCGTTTGATGTGTGTGCAGTCTGGGCCCCTGCCTGGCCATGCCCTGTCCTTGGTTTGATGTTCTGCTGTTGCCTTTCTGGCAACTCTAAATCGTTTTGAACAAGGGGGCCCCACGTTTTTATTTTGTATTGGGTCATATGTAACATAGGTAGCCAGTCCCGAAACGATTATTCTTTTAACATCTTTAGAGGCTCATACGGCTGAAGTCAACATGTCAGCCTGGTTGGGTTCACATATGGTGGCTTAACTGGTATAGGTCTACTTCCCTGCTTGTATGGCAACATTCAGTTCCTCGCAGTCATAGGATTTGTGGCATGTTTGTCTCTTTAAAGCCAGGAAGGGGAGAGAGAAGGACCAGGGCAAATCTGCTAGGAAGATGGAATCTTATGTCAGATAACATAATAATAGGAGCACCACGGTGGCTCACACCTGTATTCCCAGCACTTCGGGAGGCTGAGGCGGACAGATCACGAGGTCAGGAGATGGAGACCATCCTGGCTAACATGGTGAAACCCGGTCTGTACTAAAAAGACAAAAAATTAGCCAGGCGTGGTGGCAGGCACCTGTACTCCCAGGTGCTTGGGAGGCTGAGGCAAGAGAATCGCTGGAACCCAGGAGACAGAGGTTGCAGTGAGCCGAGATGGCACTGCTGCACTCCAGCCTGGGCGACAGAGTGAGGGTCCGTCTCAAATAAATAAATAAATAAATAAGCAGCATCCACTCACCTTGGCTATATTTTATTGGTTAGAAGCAAATTACAGGACTTGCCCACACTGAAGAGGAGGGAGTCATACAAATGTTTGAACATGAGGAGGCAGAGATTGTGGGGGCACTATCTTGAAGTCTGTTATCTGCAATTATTATTATGATTATATACAGTTATTAGCGTTGTTTTTATTACCGCTATTGTTATTGATAGCAGTTCTATAGAGTACTGTGTCCCAGGCTCTGCTATGTGAGCTTTATGTGAATTAAAGCTTTCTGTGTTCAGCAGGGCCCAGGGTCCTGAGGACTGAATCCAAGGACATCCCCTCTCTGCCCACTGAAATCAGTAGCTTTCAGGGCAACTAAGCATGAGGCAACTGTTATTTTCCCGAGTGATATGATCATTTCAGGAAGTATAAGTGGCTAGAAACACAGAATTCTGCATCATACAGACCAAGGTGACATCCCAACTCTGCTGCTTTCTGGCTGTGTGGTCTTGCCCAAGTCACTTTCTCCATCTGGGATGTTCCAGGAGACTTTTGGCCACCCGCTGCAAGAGTAAGATCTCTTACAACCTGCCAGTTCAGCACAGTTCAGCCTCAAGAGAGTCATACGTTTGTATTTAAGATACTATTACCCTGCTCAATCCCAAGAGCCCGCTGGTCTCAGGCTCTGTATGGTGTTTGAAACAAAAAAGCACAATGAAGAAATGCGAAAGTTATCCCCCAAATTGTCAGCACCCATGTAACGGCTTTCTCTTGTCCTCTGTGACTGTTCAGGAATATAGATTGGCTTGGCCATGCCACCTTTTCTCCACCAGCCTCTTTCTTGCCCTCTTCCTCACTCTTTCTGTTTCTCGGTCATTTTTTTCTTGATTTCTCCTTATGTATCTATTTTTGTTTCTCCCTCTCCTGTCCTGTTCTCCATTTTTATCCAAATGCCATGTCAATGATTCTCCCTACTCAGGAGGAAGAAAGCAGAAAAGGGCAGACAAAGGAAATAATTGAATAGAATTCGATCATTCTCTCTTAGCAGGTGTATCTGTAAAGCTCTTCAAAGATGGTGTTGACTAGAGCGGAGGAACGAACTGCTCCTCTCAAGACTCAGCTGGAAAAAATACAGAATAGTGTGTTAATTTGTCTTACCAAATGCTTTTCTCCTCCCCACATTTTCCCTTTGATTTCTCTGAATGTTTGGGACACATGCATTGTGCTGCAGAACAGAATCAATCTTCTTACCCCATCTTTGTTAAAATATTACTGTCTGCTAATTTGTAAACTTCTAAGGTTTTTTTCCACTGGAAATGACTTTTTTTTTTTTTTTTTTTTGAGAAGGAGTTTTGCGCTTCTCACCCAGGCTGGAGTGCAGTGACTCAATCTCGGCTCCCTGCAGCCTTCACCTCCTGGGTTCAAGCGATTGTCCTGCTTCAGCCTCCTGAGTAGCTGGGATTACAGGCATGTGCCATCATGCCTGGCTAATTTTTTAATTTTTTTTTTTTGTAGAGACGAGGTCTTGCTGTGTTGGCCAGGCTAGTCTCAAATTCCTGGATTGAAGTGATCCACCCATCTTGGCCTCCCAAACTGCTGGGATTACAGGTGTGAGCCACTGTGCCAAGCCAGAAATGCTTCTACTTTCTCCTGTAGGGTGGCCTGTAGTAGGATCATCCATTCGCATTCTCAAGTATCTTCTGTCCATTCAATTGGGCAGTGAGAGGAGCAACAATTAAGCCAGAACAGATTGCCTGCCTCCCTATCTTGATCCTAACTCCTTCCCTCCTGTCTGTGTAACTTGGATCTCTTACTTGTCCCCTTTGTCAAGGATAGGGTCAATCCCATTCCTTCTAGTAGATCTTCCCTTCTGGCCCAGGAGCACCTCATCCTATAAGCAAAACATCTTTAGCATCTTTCACTTCTTCAAGCTGTGTTTCCTTCTCACTTCTGAAAAAAGAGCAATCTGTGGTTTGGTTTCTTATCTCTGGTCACCCATTTGCTACCCTTTTAATCTGAGCACTGTACAAATAACCATCTCACAGGTGACCAAGGGACACTCCAGTGGTCAGTGTGTAGTCTCAGCTCCTATTCTCTCCCACCTCTCCGGAGCGTCAGAGGACACTGACCCACGCTGTGACTTGACTCTCTGTCCTCCCACATTGTTGTGAGACTGGAGCTCTGCATCATTTCCAACGTCTTCATTCTCTGTGTCCATCCTGATGTCTCCTCTCTCAGGCACAGGCTAAATGGAGGTGGTGGTCCTGAACTTGACCCTCCTTTGTCTTTTTGCATTTCCCTGCAGTACCTTGGCCCATCACCATGGCCACTGCTTTTGGAGCATCTTCTAAATGTCAGCCTCTGTTCTCAGTGCCCTCCTTACATAAACCCTTCTAATCCTCCCAAACGCCTTATCAGATAAAAATGAGGGTTGTTCTTTTACAAGGGGAATACGGGAGAGCTGAGAAGCTATTCCTTTCTTTCAGATCTCCGGGCATAACCCTGACTGCCCTCTTAGATTGTCTTTGATTTCTGCTTGTCGCTTGTCTGCTCCCCCTGGGTTATCTGTTAGGGACCACACTGAAAAACAAACTCACCTCCATTTCTCTTCCATCTATGTTCATCCTCTGCATCCCGTGGTTTTGTTCATACACTGCTCTAAGTTCCTTTCAACACTTCCTGCTTCATTTTTGTGACTTCCTGTCTTTCCCTGCTTGTCCAATTCATCACTAAGCTGTGTTTATTTCACTCCCAAGTATTTTCCCTTCTAATTTCTTCCAAATTCCAAAATATTCTTTTCAGCCCTCTTTAATTCTCTTACTGTAATATTACAATAAGTTCCTTTTAAAATTAATTTCCTTTTTCTCCATTGTGTAATTATTTTTTTTTATTATTATACTTTAAGTTTTAGGGTACATGTGCACAACGTACAGGTTTGTTACATATGTATACATGTGCCAGGTTGGTGTGCTGCACCCATTAACTAGTCATTTAGCATTAGATATATCTCCTAATGCTATCCCTGCCCCCTTCCCCGACCCCACAACAGTCCCCAGTGTGTGATATTCCCCTTCCTGTGTCCATGTGTTCTCATTGTTCAATTCCCACCTGTGAGTGAGAACTTGCAGTGTTTGGTTTTTTGTCTTTGCGATAGTTTGCTGAGAATGATGGTTTCCAGCTTCATCCACGTCCCTACAAAGGACATGAACTCATCATTTTTTATGGCTGCATAGTATTCCATGGTGTATATGTGTCACATTTTCTTAATCCAGTCTATCTTTGTTGGACATTTGGGTTGGTTCCAAGTCTTTGCTATTGTGAATAGTGCCGCAGTAAACATATGTGTGCATGTGTCTTTACAGCAGCATGATTTATAATCCTTTGGGTATATACGCAGTAATGTATAATTATTGTATGCTGATCTGTTTGGAGAAAAGGTGAAAGAACACTTTTTTAAAAATCTGTAATCTCAGCACACTTTGGGAGGGTGAGGCGGGCAGATCACTTGAGGTCAGGAGTTCGAGACCAACCTGGCGAACATGGTGAAACCCCATCTCTACTAAAAATACAAAAATTAGCCAGGTATGGTGGCACATGCCTGTAGTCCCAGCTGCTCGGGAGGCTGAGGCAGAAGAATAGTTTCAACCTGGGAGGTGGAGGTTGCAGTGAGCTGAGATCATGCTACTACAGTCCAGCCTGGGTGAGCTCAAAAGAAAAAAAAAAATCTATAATCTCATCACCTGGAATACTGCTTGCTTCTTGCCTCTCTTACTTCTCGATCCCTGATTAATTTCTCTAAAAAATCGGCTTTTCTATGTAACCCCCTTTAGAGATCCTTGTTGCTGAAAAAAAAAAAAAAAAAAAAAAATCCAACTCTTTTTTTTTTTTGGAGATGGAGTCTTGCTCTGTCTCCCAGGCTGGAGTGCGCTGGTGTAATCTCAGCTCACTGCAAGCTCCACCTCCTGAGTTCATGCCATTCTCCTGTCTCAGCCTCCCGAGTAGCTGGGACTACAGGCGCTCGCCCCCGTGGCTGGCTAATTTTTTGTTTTTTTAGTAGAGACAGGGATTCACCATGTTAGCCAGGATGGTCTTGATCTCCTCACCTTGTGATCCACCCGCCTCGGCCTCCCAAAGTGCTGGGATTACAGGCGTGAGCCACCGCACCTCGCCAAAGAAATCCAACTCTTTAGAAAAACACTCAGAACATTCCGAGTTCCCCTAGAAGATAAGTTTCAGGAAGACAACGGCTCTGCCTTTTGACCAGCACATAGATGAATGCCAGAAACAGAGTGAGTACTCATTGGTTGAATGAATGAGTGAATGAAGGAATGAGTGAATAAGGAATCCATTGAACTAATCTCTGGCTTCTTCTGGACCAAATTACTGCCTCTTCCTAAATTGTTCCATATTTTCCACGTCCTCTCACTTACTGTTAGTAGCTGAGATCTCCTCCTGTCCATCTCCTTTTTGTTTGTAGATCGTCTCTGTCATTCAAGACTCAACTCATTTTTCAGGGCTTCCTCAAAATTCCCCTGATGTTCTCTGACTGCAAGGAGCTCTTCCCTCTCTTCCCTCCTCTGTTACACTTGAAGCAGTTTTTAGTTTTCATTCTAATTCCTTTCTCCCAGCTCCTGAGCATGGTAATAGTATTTTTTCAGCTTGGCTCATGGTAGATATTTATTATTTGTTAAGTGCATGAGTTCATTAAATAAATATTTGGGATAATGGAGCTGAAGTTAAAACCAGTAAGCTCCACTTACTTCTGTGTCTGGGCCACACTTTGTCCAAAGATTTCCCTCTTAAAGTTTTTATTTACAAATGCTCTACAGGAATAACTTGTAAGAGAAAGGAGATGTCAGTGAGTGCCTTGAAAAGTGGAATTGCATGTTTCCATGGAAACGGAGTTGAGAGCTGAGTTTTCTGTACATAATGTTCTAATGAAAACATATTCTTTGCCATTATAGATGGGTTTGTGTACCAGATCAGAAGTGCTTTATCTTAATTTACCATTATGTTCATAACTTAGATTGATGATCTCAAGTATTATTTCATCAAATCACAATGCATTACTGTGGTTTCCTTTCAGGAGGTGATCCCAACACTCACAAAATGAAGGCTGTCCTTGTTTGTGGAGGAAAATGTTTCTATAGACTTGCTGTTCTTCCCTTTGCTATTGAGAAGTGGCCTCTTTATTTATAGCCAAAGGACACTTACCATAAGCATCCAAGTGATTCTGTTCTCTCTTGGAGGATGATAATTGCCCCAAATCATGCATATATCTTAGATAATATGAATAATTGTTTTAAGGACTCCAGGATGGTGGTGGCAGCAGTAGTGGTGGTGGTGATGTGGGCAAGCTCAAAGTTTGCTCCCAAACTCTTAAGTAGAAGTCTACCTGTGCACGTGACACTTTCGCTTTTCACTTGTGTGTTTGTTGGTTTTGTTTTTTAGAGACAGGGTCTTGCTCTTTGGCCTAGGCTGGAGTGCAGTGGTGCATTCACTGCTCACTGCAGCCTCACACTCCTGGGCTCAAGCTCTCTTCCCACATCAGCCTTCTCAGTAGCTGGGAATGCAGGTGTGCTCCACCATACTCAGATATATATATATATATATATATACCTATGTTGTTCAGGCTGGTTTCAAACTCCTGGCCTCCAGTGATCCTCTTGCCTCAGCCTCCCAAAATGTTGGGATTACAGGTGTGAGCCACTGTGTGTGGTCACACCTACCATTTTTGGTTTCTACTAGTTCTGAAGCATGTATTCCTATAGCATGGATCAGCAAATTAGACCTTACAGATTATGTCCATTAGAATGCCATGGACTATAAGTGCTGGGATCATAATTAGAAAATTATTCTATTTTTAATTTTCTGTTAATGATAATTTATTAGGCATCTTGTTCCTGTCAAGAGATGGGCATCCTACTTGTAGTTTGTGGAAAATTTAGGGTACCATTTTGCTTACCTCTTGGAGATCTCTTTTAATACGGAGATCTAACACATCATTCTCCTCAAGTACCTTTTAATAGGAAATTTCCCAATAAACCTATTAAAAGCATAATGAAAACCTCATTCAGTCTTCTGTCAAGCTTCGGAGCTATAAGTGGCTTCTAATTTGCAAAGATCGGAATAGCATTGAAGAATTACAGTAACTAAGTGAAACACTCATTGGATTTTCAATTTTCTGATAGCATCCCATGTAATTTCTTGTAATGCATCTGTAGCCAAGGGAGGTGACGCATGTCAAGGCTCATGCTGCAGCTTCTGCCCACATCAGTCTTCCCTGGAGAAGCACGATGCTGTCAGCTTTTCTCATGAGCAGGGGCCAGATAGGTGTCTTTGTTTGGCCTTGATGGATATTCCATTATGCACAGTCCTCTGAACAATAGCCACGTAATTTCTAACAGCTCAGATAGATGTTTTTGATGCTTGACATTTGACTTCACATATTTATTGGAACAAACTGTGAATCATCCCTCCTATGCAAGTGCTTGGCAGAATATACAGTTTGTCCACCTGTGGTCTGTTATACCTGTGGAGTCTATTTGTATTCTGGAAAATGAATTCCCTATAGGAAAATCCAGGAGAAGCCCAGGACGTCATGGCTACAATCCAGTGAGATAAGACCCTGCATTTTATTTTTTTTTAATCATAGTATCTCTTTTTTTTTAACTTTAAAGTTCACGGGTAAAAGTGCAGGTTTGTTACATAGGTAAACTGTGTCATGGGGGTTTGTTGTAAAGATTATTTCATCACCTAGGTATTAAGCCTACTGCCCATTAGTTATATTTCCTGATCCTCTCCCATTTCCCACCCTGCACCCTAGGAAAGGCCCTGTGTGTGTATTCCCCTCTATGTGTCCATGCGTTCTCATCATTTAGGTCCCACTTATAAGTGAGAACATGCAGTATTTGATTTTCTTTTCCTCCATCAGTTTGCTAAGGATAAAGGCCTCCAACTCCGTCCATGTCCCCGCAAAGGACACGATCTTGTTGTTTTTTTATGGCTGCATAGTATTCCATGGTGTATATGTACCATATTTTCTTTATTCCATCTGTCATTGTTGGGAATTTAGGTTGATTCCATGTCTTTGCTATTGTGAATAGTGCTACAGTGAACATATGTGTGCATGTGTCTTTATATTATGATTTCGTTTTTGGGGTGTAAATACCCAGTAATGGGATTGCTGAATGTCCTATATTTACTTTGGCATGTTTCATTTTATCCAGATGAAATTATACACTTTCCCTCTTAGGGAGCCTAAATGTTTGTTTTTAACCTGATAGAGGGAGTCGCTTGTACCTTACCTGTAGTATTTTCAAGGTTTGTAGCATAAATCCATTATTTAAAACCTCTGGAGGAGAAAAGCCAGTAATATATTTTAAAATAGACTAATCACAGTTTGCAAAGGAAAAAAAGAAAAAAGAAGCCAACCAGACTTTGTAATCATTAAAATAATTAATGGTGTTGCTTTGTTTGTATGTGGCCCTGACAAGACTCTCTCACTCCTGGGGCAGGTATTTTGACTTATTTTTCACATGACTGAGGATGAATTTGCACTAATCCAGCTCTATACTCTCCTGGGATCTCCTTTGTGACCAAAGGCATTTATTTGCAAGGTAGCAGGGTGGAGGTTAAGATGATAATCTAAGGCCAGAGACAGCGTCCAGCTAATTGGCTTTACATGGGGATCCAAGCTGTGTTCTAACTATGGTGCTTACGAAGCCTGAAGCACCTTTCTGACCCTTTATTTCACCCCTAAAACAGCAAACATTTGTTGAATTCCCATGGGTTTGGTGCTGTGGGAGGGGGTGGAGGCACGAGAAGCCAGGAAAGACTCAGCTCGGCACAGCAGGAGCTTCTTGGGTGCTCACGGCAGATAGGAATCCACGCTTCTTTTTAAAATACACTGAAGAAAATATTATTTGAGTCTTTCCATTTTTATCTGTTAAATGCGTGTTAATGGAAAGTAAGTCCAGATTAGCCTCCAAAATTCTAGATCAGCTGTTTTCAACCTCCTATTGACATTTCGGGCTAGATGATTTTCATTGTGTGGGCTGTCTTGTACATTGTAGGATGGTTGGCAGCCATAGATGCTGGTATAACCCTCTCCAGTTATGACAACCAAACAGTGCCTTGGCTGAGAACCCCTCCTCTGGATGGCTTCCCAGTGGCTACTGATACTGGCATTTTCCGCTTTTAGAGAGAGTAGGTGACTGTTTTCACAAGTATAAAATATAAAGCCCTTAGGACGATGCTGGGCATGGAATAGGATTCAAAAGTAAAAGGGCAAACTTTTCAGTATACTGAATCAAGCTGTTATTTTTATGAAAGTGATATCATCATCTTTGCTGTTCATTATACCTTTACAGAACCTTCCGGAGTGTCCATGTCTTAAGAAAGAAGTGAGCATCCTCTAAGTACTGTTTTGCGCTTTAAGTGGAGATTCAAGCTCTACTTCATTGCAGAAACATGGGCAGGATAACTGTTAGTATCTCAGAGGCATCAGGAAATGGTAGACGATTCTGAAGCATGGCGTCACGTGGCTCTTTATGTTTATCTCGCCACAACATCCTTAGCTCCTCCTCCTCCCACTGGTCGTGCATTAAAGCTTCACCACCCCAAGGGCCATCTGTAGACCCACTGCATCAGCATCGCCTTGAGAGCTTGTTAGAGATACAGAGACTCAGGCCCCAGCTTCCACCCACGGAATCAGAATTTGCATGGATAGAGAAGCAGAGAAACACTTACTGAAGGGCATTTTCCATCCCACTCCAACTGTTACCTAAAAGGACCTCTTCAGAGCCTCCTTTCATAGATACTCTGTCTTGCTGGCTGCATGGTCTCTGTGCATCCTCTGCTGGCCGCTGTTGGTGGTGGTGATTGTTTTTCATACTTTTCCTTCCTTAATTCTGTGCTCTCATAAGTACAGGCCAGTTTTGCTTTTCTCTGATCCCAAGCTGTGACTTAACACAACTCTTTCCCATACAGATCCAGTCCCAAGCACCCAGGAGCATTCCAGGGTCCCTGGACATGGTTCTGTAAAACTCCTAGCTACTCAGCATGGCAGAATTCTAATTCACTCATGGGTCAAAGACAGAGAGGCTGTGTATCCACCTCTACACATATGTACCCATGTTGAATTTAAAGGTCCCCAATAGGAGCTACCTCAAAAACACCCAACAATTAAAACTAGAGGGGATGGGGGCAAGAAAGATGAAAATAAATTGCTTTTCAAGACGACTTCAAGGTTGGGAAGAAAAAGAAAAAAAAAAGTAATGGAAGGGACATCAGACTTAATGCCTCCTTGAACATGTTACGTTCAACTCAAAAGCCTCCCCAGTCCTCGCACCAAAATCTTTCCCAACTTTGTAAATGGTGTCACCATCCACTCAGTTGCTGAAATTGAAACTTAGGCATTATGATTGATTCCTTCTTTCTCCCTTCAATCTATCAACAAATTGTATGTTTCTACCTTCAAAATAAGAATCTCAAATCCCCCCACTTCTAGTCATCTCCATTGCTATGACCTTGCCTTCAGTCCCAGCTCTCAAGGGTCTCCTACAGCCTTCTCCTAAATTGATCTTCCTGACCCACTCCTGCCATTCTCACACCCTCCCTTTGGCAGAAGCCAAAGGCTGGTTTCTAAACTGGCAGTGTAGGCTGAGCACGGTGGCTCACGCCTGTAATCCCAGCACTTTGGGAGGCCGAGGTGGGTGGATCACCTGAGGTCAGGAGTTCGACACCAGCCCGGCAAACATGGTGAAACCCCATCTCTACTAAAATACAGAAATTAGCCGAGTGTGGTGGCATGTACCTGTAATCCCAGCTACTTGGGAGGCTGAGGCAGGGGAATTGCTTGAACCTGGGAGGCAGAGGTTGCAGTGAGCCAAGATAGCGGCACTGCACTCCAGCCTGGGCGACGCAGTGAGACTCCGTCTCAAAATAAGCAAACAAACAAACTGCCAATGTGCTGGTCATACTTCCTTGTTCATTTTGCTTTACTTTTCTATCTATTTCTCAAACTCCTCAAGCTCATTCTAGTCTTAGAATGTTGTTCTGCTCCCACCTCCTGGAACACTCATCCCCCAGCTACTGGCATGGATGGCTCATTCTTCTTTGAGTCTCAGGTTGAATCTTACCACCCTTAAGGCAGGAAAACCTTATCAAATTAGGACCAATAAGAGCCCCGTTCCTGGCACCTAGGTGGTAGATGAATGCCTTTTGAATAAGGCTACCTCACGAAGGGACTGTTTTCTCTAAAATGCTGGTAATGTAGAACGGGCAGGAGACAGTTAGCATGGGAGACCCAGCTAGAAAAAGCTGGAGAGATCCAAAGTAAAATTCATTTGCCATGCTTCGCTTTATCTAACAGTGAGAAAGACTGCCTATCAATTAAAACCACAAGGGTTGAGTTGGGATGTTGTCCCTAGAGGTTTGAAGTAGTTTCATCTAATCTGGAGCAGTTTTAGAATTCAATAATGCAATCAGGTTTTAGTATTTCCCCCCCTCCCCGCCACGTAATGATTCATGTGCCATGAAATTTTTTCATTAAAAAATTCCAAGGCTCACAAAGTAGAAAAAAAAAAAAAAAAGAAAAGGAGGCCTCACACCTCATTTGTTTAACCATCTCATCGAGGCCCCAAATGTAGATCATTGAAATGGAGCCTTGGAATTTTAAATCAAGTTTTACTTTGCAAATTTAATGAAATGCAAACAAATACTTAGCAGTTCTAAAGGGCATGAAGTCATTAAGGTTTCTCATTTTGTTAGGCGCTTTGGGGGCCTCCTTAATTTTTGGAGTAAAATCAATTAAGTTCTTTGTGTGTGTGTGTGTGTGTGTGTGTGCGTGCTTGGGCGTGCATGTGTGTGGCTACTTGTGTAGCCAGTAAATAGACCAGGTGTACTTTGGATTTGAATGTCTGTTGTTCCCTTTACCAGCTGTGTGTCCCTGGGCAAGTTACTTAATCTTGCCTCCTATGTAACATGAGGAAGATTGAAGTTTTGCTAGGAGGATTCAGTGCAGAGGCACAGGTTTCTATTCTTAGAAGTACCCATGTATGCTTTAATACTTTGCTTTTACAATCTTAAAATTCTTAATAATTATTCAGTGATGGGACATGCATTTTCATTCTTACATCAGGCCCCAGAAATTCTGCAGCTGGTGCTGATTGGTTGAAATAATGTGAGTAGGCCGGACGCGGTGGCTCACGCTTGTAATCCCAGCACTTTGGGAGGCCGAGGCGGGCGAATCACGAGGTCAGGAGATCGAGACCACTGTGAAACCCCGTCTCTACTAAAAATACAAAAAATTAGCCAGGCGTGGTGGCGGGCGCCTGTAGTCCCAGCTACTTGGAGAGGCTGAGGCAGGAGAATGGCGTGAACCCAGGAGGCGGAGCTTGCAGTGAGACGAGATTGAGCCACTGCACTCCAGCCTGGGTGACAGAGCGAGACTCTGTCTCAAAAAAAAAAAAAAAAAAGAAAGAAAGAATGTGAGTAAGGTGCCTATGAGCGTCCCTTAGATGAGGTAGATACTAGATATGCATTGGGTCTTTTTCTTCCAGGTTTGAATAGCTGTGTCTTGCTGCTTTCTTGGGTTAGGCAACATGTGGAATACTGACACTTTATACAGCCACCGCCATAAGAGAAGCAGGTTACCTGTTGATTACCTTTAAGATTGGAGAAAGATACTGGATTCTCTTACCTGTACTTTAGCAACGTTGGCAGGGTAGAACTTATTTGGAGAACATTTGTGGCCTAATAGCTTGGTAAAATGTGAATCTTCATGAAAGTGGTTTGCCAACTATAAATTGCCATACAAATAAGTCCTGATTATGTGCACTGAAGAAAAGGCTTATTGATCAGTAACTGATTCAGATGGAGGTAAGAAAATATGTCAAACTCTTAGGGGATCGCGGACATTCAAAATCATAGCTCCTGAAATGTGAGCATTTCTCTGTCAATTCAGCAGATGTAGAGTGCAAGTCTGTGCAGTGTGGGGTGAGGTGTTGGAATGGTAGACTATGAAAAATCGTGGCTTTTGGTCATAGGAAATTATGTGATGTTAGCAGCCTAGAGCTCACAGCTGAGGCTGCTGGAGGTGATGCTGAGAGGAAGCATATGGTGAGACCAGAGAGGGTTGGAGAGAGGATCTTGAGGTCTGTGTGCACCTGAGGTCCTCAATTTTGGATTAACAGAATCCCCAGGAAGTTTCCCCAGATGGTTATGACTTTTACCCAGAGTGAGAACCATCATTGATTCACACTTAAAGGGCCTGGCAGAGAACCAGGAGAGAACAGTTGAAGTTGTGAGGATCTTTCTCAAGGCATGTATAAACAACAGTGCCCAGGTGAGAAGTGCAGCTTTATTTCTGGAAATTCTTTCCTTTCTCTTTTCCATTAAAAAAAATCAGATAAAATTAGTACCCATATTGACCATTCTCTGTTTGTTCCTTCTCAAATGAACCAAATGAATGTTAGCTCTTGCAAGGCCAACATCACAGAGAGGCGTTACTCCTGTCCCCCTTTATTTTCTCTGCATATTCTGTTTATTTCACTCACAGCATGACACACTCATGGAAATTATCTCATTGCTGGTCCTAATCATCTTTTCTCTTCCTCTTTCCACGGCTGGACTCTAAACCACATGAGAGCTGGAGACTGGGTCTTGTTTATATATCTCTCTATCCCTAAGAGCTAGATTTGTGCCTGGGACATCAGAAGCCTCCAGATATTTCTTGAATGAATGAATGATCCAGTTTTCCTCACCTGAGACCATTTGCACCATGTCAGGTTGTCTTGACGTGCAGCTGAATTGTTTCCATTTTCCGGCAATTCATTGATTGCCACCTTGGCCTCCCTACATTTGTGCTAGCCTCTTGGTATTTTTTCTCCCAGCTTAGATGTTGCTGCTGTTCTCCAGGACGGGTCCTTCTTCCTCACAGATTCAGAAAGGAGAATCTTCTATGAAATCTACAAGATCCTACTAGAACATCAGGTCTGAAGGGCAGGACTATTACTATGGTTTCCTTATTCATCATCCCTCCATAAATACATATTCACTGAATCTCTTTTCCTCCCATACTCTTCCTGTACATAGAAGAGGAGGTGGACATCTATTTGGGGTGTTCTTCCCAGTTTGTGGCCAGGCTTAAGGAACCCCGACACCATTTGTTTTCAGGAATTGCATAATTCCTGTTGCATAATTAGTTTTTTTTTTTTCTCGAGATGCAGTCTTGCTTTGTCACCCAGGCTGGAGTGCGGTGGCATGATCTCAGCTCACTGCAACCTCTGCCTCCTGGGTTCAAGCAATTCTGCTGCCTCAGCCTCCCGAGTAGCTGGGATTACAGGCGTGCTCCACCACACCCGGCTAATTTTTGTATTTTTAGTAGAGATGGGGTTTCACCATGTTGGCCAGGCTGGTGTCAAACTCCTGACTTCAGGTTATGCACCTGCCTTGGCCTCCCAAAGTGCTGGGATTACAGGAGAGAGCCACTGCAACCGACCTATAATCAGTCTTTTATGTCATTCTCCATCTTCATGCATTTAATACATTACAGCCCAAATATCACAATCGTAATTGAAACAGATTTGTTTGTTAGAAGAGGGGGAGGTATTAATGAGGCTATACAGGCCCTGCTGTGAGCCAGGAAAACCACACAGTGTGGGTATGAGGGAGTGAAGAATACATTTGTGTTTTAGGTCTCGCTTCTTTCTTTGCCTGTGTTGAGTAGTAAGGGGGAGAACTAACAAGGTATCTCTGCATTTAATGGTTCTTTTGCAGTTTGGCTGAACTGTATCTTGAAATCCTTGAAGTTCATTATTAAGATGGTATAGAAGTTGCTTGCTTAAAAGGAGGAAAAAAAAGCTTTAATAGAGACAGCTGAATAGCTGAACACTAATGAACTACTCTGCAATGTGAATAGCCATTCCTTGGGTTTCTAAATGATTTTCACACTTCCTACACTTATTTAAATTTGTAATATCCTTTATGGTTTTCCTTTATTGGCCAGGAAAAAAAAAAAACACTGAAGATCTAGGTATCCATCAAAGCTGATGGAATACACTAATAAAAACCTGTGTCATATTAAAATGTAAAATATATGCTGGCATAATATTTTCTGAGTCAATCCAATGGAATCACATAATTAATAGAGGCTTTGATAATTAATTTATAGGAGGAAGAAGCTGAGGACAGCTTAGTTCTTTCTCTCTTTGTATTCCTCCCACCCTCTCATCTTTTCTCCTGCTCTCTCTCTTTCTCTCTCTCTCTCTCTTCTTAACTAGCTGCTGTTTGCTTCGTCCAAATATGCATAGAAAAGTCTTAAGTGGTTGTTGAAACTCCCAGAGGCCTGTTTACTTCAAGGTAGAAGCAGGAAAGCTGCCATAATTCAGAAAGCAGCTTCTGGCATGAGATGAAAGTCGGATCAGCTCAAGTTTGGGTCAGAATTTAGAGGCCCCACTGGAGTGTTTATGCTTGTATCTGTAGTCCAGATAAGTCAGTGGAAGAAATTGTTCCCTGTGGCAGGTCATGAATCTAATTACCCTAGAAATATTACTATAAGCGCTTGATTGAAAATTGCTAAGCAATGTATGCTATCTATGGCTTTCCCACCTTCAAATCATGTATGATATGTGGACCACAACTTCCATGTGGGCCCACAGACCCATAACTCAAGGTAAGCCATGTTTTCTCAGCAGAAAACAGACCCCAGAGAGCTCCTGTTCCTGAACATCTGTCCAAAAAAATGCCCTTTTAGAGATGAGAGAAACAGAGACCTTACCTGAACAAAGAGAGAGGAGCACTGAAGTCTCATGAGCTGATAAGGAAACACAGAAAGGAAATAAGTGGCTGGTTTTAAGAGCTAGCTTGGTGCCACCCATGTTGCAATTTAGGTTCTGGATCTAGGCCTTTTTCCTGTTTTATGAGTATTGAATATCTGTCTTAAAAGGGGCATAGTTATTTTCTGTTGTTTTTTTTTTTAATTTTATATATTTTTTATTTCCATAGGTTTTGGGGGAACAAGTGGTGTTTGGTTACATGAGTGAGTTCTTGAGTGGTGACTTCTGAGGCTTTGGTGCACCCATCACCCAAGCAGTATACCCTGAACCCAATTTGTAGAAACGCTAAACAAAAGAAGTTCCAGAACAGAATTAAAACTTTGCAGCATTCCTATTTCCCCCAATAAAAATTTATATAATTGACCTTTGTTAGCAAAAATTTTCAACAATGGAAACATTGAGAATATTCCATAAAACAAAAAACAAAACCATTTTGAATATTAAATGTAAAATATAGTTGCTTGCTAATTGAATTCTTTTTTAAATATGGAAACGCACAATTGCTTTTTATTACCCTTTCATGTTTTTACATTGTTTTGTATTTGTTCTTATATTCAAATGAACAGGCTATTTTCAAATTAACACGCAGTCCCACTCATTCCCCCAAGTCCCCAAAGTCCATTGTATCTTTTTTTACCCCCTTGGTATGGAATCTCCCTCTGTTGCCCAAGCTGAAGTACAGTGGTATGATCTCGGCTCACTGCAACCTCTGCCTCCCGGGTTCAAGTGATTCTCCTGTCTCAGCCTTCCTGGTAGTTGGGATTACAGGTGCCCACCACCATGCCTGGCTAATTTTTATATTTTTAGTAGACAGGGTTTTACCATGTTGGCCAGGCTGGTCTCGAACTCCTGACCTCAGGTGATCCACCCACCTCGTTCTCCCAAAGTGCTGGGGTTACAGGTGTGAGCCACCACACCCGGCCCGTTATATCATTCTTAGGGCTTCGCATTCTCATAGCTTAGCTCTCACTGATCAGTGAGAACATACAATGTTTGGTTTTCCATTCGTGAGGTAAGGTGACTTCGTTCTAATTTTATCAAATACAGTATGTCAAGAAATAACACAACCAAACAAATGGGTATAGTTATATCTGGTTTGAATAGAGGCTGTGGGTTCAAAATCAGGAGAAGTCCAGATCTCATGGAAACCTCCATTGGCATAGCCTGGTGATTCACACAGCAAGGGTTTTGAAATCAGATGTTCCTGCGTCATAATCTCACACTGACACCTACTAAGCCTGTAACATCACGCAAGCCAGTTATCTCTCAGCCTCGCGTTGGTCATCTGCAAAATGGGTAACTGTCACATTACTTGCCTTACAAGGTTATTAGGTTGGTACAAAAGTAATTATGGTTTTTGCTTTTAAAGGTAATGGCAAAGATTGCAGTTACTTTTGCACCAACCTTATATAAAGATAATGGTATAAGCAAGGTTACAAATAAGTATTTTCTATGTTGATAAGTCTAGATCAGGGTATTGTATGACACGTAGGCATTGTAACTATAAAATAACTGTGGTGCAGGCAGGGTATTGTATCTGAATAAGCCAGGTAGTGATTCTATTATCCTACAGGTAGATTCTTTTTTTCTGTAAGGTCTTTGAGGTAAGGTAGGAATAAGGGGAGTGGGAGCCAGTGGTGATGAAGATGATACAATGATCTAAATCTTCTACCTCTCATGCATTATTGCTGTTTATTTCCTTGGAGAGAGAATCTACTCTTGGTTCTGGAATCAGAAGCGGGGAAACTAAGGGAATAAATATGAATGTCAAAGAAGAAATGGGATGTGGGGTTGAGCAAAGAAAATATTAGTTAATGAATGTTTTAGGAAATTTGAAATGTCTGGAAGCTAAACGTCTTTCTCATTATTAATGTGACTTCAGGTCGTACTGCATTTTAATTTGAAAATAGCCTGTTCATTTGAATATAAGAACAAATAGAAAACAATGTAAAAAAATGAAAGGGTAATAAAAAGCAATTGTGTGTTTCCATATTTAAAAAAGAATTCAATTAGCAAGCAACTATATTTTATATTTAATATTCAAAATGGTTTTGTTTTTTGTTTTATGGAATATTCTCAATGTTTCCATTGTTGAAAATTTTTGCTAACAAAGGTCCATTATATAAATTTTTATTGGGGGAAATAGGAATGCTGCATAGTTTTAATTCTGTTCTGGAACTTCTTTTGTTTAGTGTTTCTATATTCATTTTCTATGTAGAATAAAATCCACTGTACATATTTAAAAAAGGAAAAAGTAGTCCGGAGTGAGTCCTGCCCAGTGACTGCTTTGGATATTACAATCTGCCACCTGTTCCTCTGGGGCATCCAGGAGACAAGCTCTAGGAGACTGAGACATGGAATGGTGATTTCCTAATAAAACAAGAGTCAACAGTGCAGTTCAGTGTTCAGCGCCATGGAGCTGTGCACTATTGAGGAACACATCAGGGCAGCCTGGCCCACAGATTTAGAAACAGAGTGAGACCAGAAGGGCCATCTGCTGAATAAGTAGAGACCTTAAGATGTACAGCATGTGTTTTATGATCCAGAAGGTAGATTTTCCCCCGTTCATGTAAACCACTTCAAGGACTTGGTAATGAGAGAAGGAGCTTTTAACCTCCAGGTTACTGGTTAAGAAATGTCCCATGTCGATAGTGACCAGAAGGCATTGCCATCTGCTGGCTGCGCAGTGGCCTATGTAAATGACATCAAGGTCTCAAAGCAAACCATTATGGGCCGACTTTCTGTCCCACCAACTCTTAACCCCAAGTACAGTGACCCGCACTCAGCCTCCTTGAAGTGGTCTCCCCTGGAGCCTGATGGGAGGACGGCAGGTGGCTAACATCGGAGGCTTCCATGTGGGACTCTGCTGTGCCAATGTTTTCTTTTTGGAACTGACTTATTTTTAAAGCTTAAAAGAACCCACTTTATTTTTCACTCTGGAGAGAGACTTTTTAATTATGTCTTTTGCTGAGCATTTCAAGATGGTATCAGCATCTGACATTTGAAATGCATTCTTTGCCAGGCAGTCTGATAAGTGCTTAACCTGTAGGGTATCATTTAATCCTCTCCACTCTTGGTGAGTTAGGAACTCTGTTTCTTGTTTTATAAAGTAGGAGACTGGAGCAGAGAAAAATGAGGGCGTCTGCCTGAAGCCGCAGAATCAGGGTGGGATTCAAGCCCAGCCCTTTGTTTATCTAGGATTCGTGTTCATTTCTTGATTCCATCCAATTTTCTAAAACATTTTTAAGAATCATCATCCCTTTATGTTTTTCCTAATAGAGGTTTCTGTGACCTCTTAGCACACATGAACTAATGCAGGAATGCGCAGACACTGTCCGTCACCTACCTCACAGTTACCTCTCCTGCTTCCCCCACAGCTAATGGAACACTGATTTCGTTAAAGGATTGGGAAGCCATTTGTTTCATAGGGGCTTTTTCTAGCCCCACCCAGTAAATCATGGTTGGCTTTGACTGATCGTAAAATGGTTTGACCAACAATAAAGCATTTCCTCGCCAGTGATTTGTCTTAGATGACCATGCCCATGTATGTGAAGAGCTTAGATGGGGCACGCCCTTGAGAAAGTTTCTTGATCTTCGAAGAGCTATAGAAAAGAGAATGCTTATTTTCTTTCTTTTGACACAGTTGTGTGGGGAGCTGTTGAGTCCAACACATAACAGTGAGAAGAGGTGACCAGGCACCTGTGGGACAATGCTGAGGGTTGTGGGGGGATCCAAGAGGACTTCCCTCCCCACTTCCCAGTGGCCAAGTCTGCCACTGACCTGAGTTGTTGTCCTTCCTTGTGTGGTAGCGTGGGTGAAACCAGAGACATGCTTATTTCAGTCCCCTGGGGGCTCTTGTGTTACTGGTAACTGGGCATTCTTGCTGAAATGGGTGGTCTGTATAATAGGTTTATTTAAATATATTTTATTTCTTATTATTTTAAGAGACAGGGTCTCCTTATGTCACCCAGACTGGATGGCAGAGGCATGATTATGGTTTACGGTAGCCCTGAACTCCTGGGCTCAAGTGATCCTCCCACCTTTGTCTCTCAAGTTGCTGGAATTGTAGGTGGACAGTGACTAATTGTCTCATTTTTTTTTGTAGAGATGGGGTCTTGCTATGTTGCCTAGGCTGCCCTCTAACTCCTGGCCTCAAGTGATCCTCCCACCATGACCTCCCAAAGTGCTGGGATTAGAGGTGTGAGCCACCACTCTAATATAAATCAATCATTTTTTAAATTATTTATAAAAATCTATTTTTATGATTTCATTTATTATGTTCCGTTTAAAGTGTACAAATAAAATAGACATAAATGTAGAGGTGATGATACAACTTTCAAAGTATACAGCAAACAGATGGCCAAGGTAAGCTCAGAAACAATTTACCCTACTTATCTGGGCAAATGGTTGCCAGATACAATACAGGATGCCCAGCTAAATTTGATTTCAGAGAGTCAATGAATATTTTTCGTTAGTATCAGTATGGTCTAAATATTTCATGAAGGCATACTTACACCAGTCATTTCAGTTGTTTATCTGAAGTGCAAATTTAGCTAGACTTTCTGTATTTTTATTTTATTTTACTTTATTTTGTTTATTTATTTTATTTCCTAACTGTGGTAATCCTATTCTGCCAGGACTATATGCTTTTTACCATTTGTCTTCCTATTTTTGGACTCTTATTTGGACTTCCTATTTTGGACTCTTATTTGAAAATACTAAATACCCAGCCACCACTAACGTAAGCCACAGAAGTTTATTTATAAGCTTAATTTCTAGGTTTAATTTATATGCATATATAAATACATGTTATATATATACCTATATATAAAGTGCATACATAATTATACTGTAATTATATGATGCAAAATTGAAATTATAGGTTTAAATAATTTATAGGCTTATGTAACTCTGCTCTCTGTTATATTTCTTGCCAAGTGGATTTTGCTAAGATAATGATCAGCAATGTCAGACTTATGTCCGATCTTTGTGAACTCCAGTGAAAGGAAAGCTACCTTTTTTCCAAGAGTTGAAAGCACCAAGATTAGATCCTCTTGGATGGATTTAAGTTGTATGTTGATTCCTAAACTAATTACTACGAGCAGAAAGATGGGAGATACTAATTGGCTGAACCTGGTCATGTGACCACATTTGAAGATGGAGGATAATGATACAGCAAACCATATCCAAACCAGTGGAAACTAGGAGCGGGGAGATTCCCCAAGATAAAACCAGGATGCTTTTACAAAATGAAAGTGGAGTGGCTTCTGGGCAACCAATAATGATGTCCACTTTACTCACTAGGTATCAGACACGATGCTGATCTGAAGAATGCGATGCTTGCAACTGTCCGGCGGGGCCCTGGATGTGTCTGAATCAGTATTTTGCTGAAAGTGGGTGGATGGGAAGTGAAGGTTCTGCATCACAGGTGATGCACGTACAGCAATCAGATATTTGTTAGCAAGGCTGTTTTGTTCTGTCTCAGAAGTTCAATGGGGTTCAGCTTGTTAGTCAATAGTGACAGAAATAATGGCAGCCAGTAACAGTCTCGCCGTGTGTGTGAGGCCTCCTTTGATTTTCCCTCATGAAGAATCTCATTTGATTTTTATATAAAACTCAGATTTGAATTTTATTGGAATACTTATACATGATTGCCTTTCTGTGAAACTGTCATTTTAGCTGTAATGTTCTAGCAAATGGAGTGGTGTTTTTTAGTTTCTTTTAAATTGTTAGTTTCATTAAGCAAATATTTATTGACCAGCGTGCGTCAGTAAGGTATTGTGGATGACAGAGAAAAAGTCAGACAAAAGTCCATGTCTTGGGGAACTTATCTGAAGACATTTTGCTGTGTGTGTGACAGAAGTAAATGGTCCAAGTTTTTGTATTTAAATATTATGTTCTCTACAATTACATTGCTCTGGGAAACTGGGGAAAGGGCATGTCTGGGAATTTGAATTCTAAGAGAGAATAGACTTAGGCACCTATTAAAAGTTAAGTTGGTTTTCTAGCTTTTTCTGACTAGGTGAAATTTCTCTGTCGTAGGTTTTTTTTTTTTGAGACTCTCTCTGTTGCCAACGCTGGAGTACGGTAGCTCAGTCTCAGCTCACTGCAACCTCCACCTCCTGAGTTCAAGCGCTTCTCCTGCCTCAGCCTCCTGAGGAGCTGGGATTATAGGCACCGACCACCATGCCCAGCTAATTTTTTATTTTTGAGATGGAGTCTCATTCTGTCACCTAGGCTGGAGTACAGTGGCGTGATCTCAGTTCACTGCAACCTCCGCTTCCCAGGTTCAAGCGTCGCTCCTGCCTCAGCCTCCTGAGTAGATGGGTCTATAGACACACGCCACCACGCCCCGCTAATTTTTGTATTTTTAGTAGAGATGGGGTTTCACCATGTTGGCCAAGTTGGTCTCAAACTCCTGACCTCAGGTGATCTGCCTGCCTCGGCCTCCCACAGTGCTGGGATTACAGGCGTGAGCCACCGCACACGGCCTCTGTCATAGGTTTTTTGGGGGACAGGCTCCTCTTTTCTTAGTGGTTGGAATAGTTGTGATTTTAATTTTACCGTGGGCATTCTTTGAGGACATTTGTGTTCACCAGAGGACAGCAAGTGCTTGAAGGCAGAAGCCATCCAGTTCCAGTGCACCGCACAGGGTCTGCCCTAAATGGAGAACCCAATAACGACTTGTTGAATGGAGGAAAGTTTGCCTTCCCCTCCTGCTTTTTTTCACTCTGTCCATTGACCTTCCCACGTCCCAGACACATGAGGAAATGTCATGTTAATATCAAGAACTATGTACAGTGAATGTGCTCTTAACCTCAATTTTCTGCAGCTTCATTCTATGTTTCCTTAAAGATTTCGCAGGGATGTGATTTGGTTCCACCCACTGCCCACATGTACAAAAATGACAAATAGAAGACTGAGTTGAAGTGGGCATACAAAGTCACATTGCTTCTCCAAAGTGCCAAGAGGAGGATATTCAGTATTAAGTCATTATATCCTTAAATTTGTGCTGCTCTTTTCTTTTGCCAGTCTTAAGGTGCTGTAATAACTGTGGGACGTAGTAGCGTGGTGCTTCGTAAGGGAACCTGAGACTTACTTAAATCTCTTCCCACCACAGGTCAATAGAATATACCTGTGATTGTTCTGACCTTCAGTGAAGATGCTTATGCCTTTGAGGCATTTACTGATACATAAAAATGCCAGGCCAGTCTGACATCTTAACCTAAATCTACAGGGTTTATAAGGTAATGTGTACCTGCAGGAATATTTTTTCCTAACCTTAATTAAATGCAAGGGGAACAATTGTAAAAGGAGTGCCAATTTAGGGAGGAAGTAGGAGGTCTGATTTATGGCTGTCAATTGTTGCCTCTGTTGTTTTCTTAATGTGCATATTTGATGTGTATACAACATGATATTATAGGATACATATAGATAGTAAAGTGGTTATGATAGAGAAGCAGATTAAGATATCTATCGTCTCACAAACTTTTTTTCTGTGACAAAAGCAGCTAAAATATACTTACCCAAAATAGGGAAGTCAACCTTGATGCTTCACTTCCCTTTTGTGTCTGGAGCTTGCTCATCTCTTGGCCCCTCCAGCACCAGCACCCTGGGCAAACACCGTCATCTTTGAGTCATTACCACCAGAGCCTCATACACAGCTCCTGCGTCTAGATTCTCCTCCATCCAGCCCCAGTAATGCTTTAAATGCACTCATCTTTTCCTGTCTGTTCCCAGTGGCTTTATCACACAGTGGTTTTGTAAGAACAAAGCTGGAAGTCCTCATCCTTGTTTGCAAGGCTCTCCATAACCTGGTCCCTGGCATCACTCCCATCTTGCCTCCTGCAACTACAGTCGTTCTTTTAGGAGCCAACCTTATTCCATCCCGTCTTGGGCCTTTGCGCTTGCTGATCTCTCTTGATCCTCTCAAGATCGGCTCTGTTGTCCTATGAATGCCTTAATCTCAAGTGTCCTTTTCTCAGACAGCCTTCTCTGAGATTGCCCTCATCGCTCTCCGCACATGATCCTGCTTTATCATGACTAGAACATTCACCCCTTGTTCATTTGTGTAATCTCTCTCTTTCTGTCTACTGGCAATGGAATGCAAGCTCCATGAGCACAGTGGCGTTTCCCAGCTTTATTCTGCAGCCCTGCCCCTTGATCCGGCTTTAATAAATCTTTGTTAAATAAATTAATGGAGAAGTGATCACTGGCTGGGCACAGTGACTCATGCTTGTCATCCCAGCACTTGGGGTGGCCGAGGCAGGCAGATCACTTGAGGTCAGAGTTCGAGACCAGCCTGGCCAACATGGTGAAACCATGTCTCTGCTAAAAATACCGAAATTAGCTGGGCATGGTGGTGCATGCCTGTCATCCCAGCTACTCAGGAGGCTGAGGCAGGAGAATCGCTTGAGCCTGGGAGGCAAAGGTTGCAGTGAGCCAAGATCGTGCCACTGCACTCCAGCCTGGGTGACAGAGTGAGACTCTGTTTTGTTTTTTTTTTAAGAAAAAAAAAAAAGATTGATTAGTTCTTCAATAAATTATCTTACTCTCTCTCCATCCCATTGGCTGGGGCAGCTGACTACCAAAATAGCCCACACAAGGGAAGCAGGGGTTGTGTCCTGCAGAGAAAACCTCATAGAATTTAACATCCACGTCCAAACATAAACACTCAGGAAATATGTCTGGAAAGGAATTGCATGTCATCTGCTTCCTTCCACGGTGACTGTCAGATGACAAATGCCCAACGTCATTTAGGGCAGTAGAGCCCCTTTGAAAGAGCTGGAGCGGAATGCTTCTATCATGCCCAGAAAAAGTGATTGTCTTCTAAACACACCTGGCTTACATTTGGAGAAACTGAGCTTCTGGTTTCTGTCTTGCTCCAAGATTGAAATTGCCATGCTTTGTGTTACTATTACCAACAGATATTTTTCCTTTGTGAAGCATCTAGCCAGCCCCCTAATCACTGGGAACAAACTTTGAGTAGGTTGAGCCAAAGGAGGTGTCAGAGTACATGCTTTCCAGCCAAATAAACTTTCAGAAGCTGCAGGGGCTGGAGGCCCTCTCAGTCCTTCACAGCCAACTAAGGGTACTTATTTTTGAAAGTTGGACATTTTTTCTTAGTTATTAACCAGCATTAGCTGCAAAAGCATTACAGACAAGAAAATGCCTTTTCTATGAATGTCAGATTCACACAATGCAGATTTCCAAAGAACAGGATTTCTGTATTTTTATTTGTTTAGTTTTGGAGAGTGGGCCTCACTCTGTCGCCCAGGCTGGAGTGTAGTGGCGTGATCTCGGCTCACTGCAACTTCCGCCTTCCAGGTTCCAGCGATTCACCTGTGTCAGCCTCCCTAGTAGCTGGGATTACAGGCACACCACTACATCCACCTAATTCTTGTATTTTTAGTAGAGCCGGGGTTTCACCATGTTGGCAGGCCAGTCTCAAACTCCTGGCCTCATGTGATCCACCTTCCGCCTCCCAAAGTGCTGGGATTACACTCGTGAACCACTGCACCCGGCCCGGATTTCTGTATTTTAACAGGAAGTGCCAGGCATGCTTATGGCTTAATTTTTAAGTGGGTGGTGCATCTATATAAAAAGTGACAACTGTTAGTCTGCTTAAGGAAATGTAGGGCCAGTGAAACAAAGATGACTCCCAGTGAAATGCTGCAGAAGGTTGTTCTTCTTTCACCCAAGGACAGTGTTAACAGTGTTTCCAAGGAAAGGAAAACTCAAGGGAGAAATTCAACCCCCAAAGAGAGTTCACAATGTTATATGTTAGAAGATGTTTGTGAACAACACATGGAGGAGAATGAGCATACAATGTGTTTTTGCCTTTGTGTGTGCGTGCGTTTGAGATGGAGTCTTGCTCTGTCGCCCAGGCTGAACTGCAGTGACATGATCTCGGCTCACTGCAGCCTCCACCTCTCAGCTTCAAGCAATTATCCTGACTCAGCCAACCGAGTAGCTGGGATTACAGGCATGCATCACCATGCCAGGCTAATTTTTGTATTTTTAGTAGAGACAGGGTTTCGCCATGTTGGCCAGGCTGGTCTCAAACTCCTGACCTCAGGTGATCCACCTGCCTCACCCTCCCAAAGTGGGAGGATTGCGGGTGTGAACCGCTGTGCCCATCCCACAACGTGCCTTTGGGCAACAGCAATAACTCCAGGCAAAATGAAACCCAGAGAAGATTAATTCTGAATTACTCTTTAGACACAGCACTGAAGGAAGGGTTGCCGTGTAAGTAGATACCTAGAATGGGATGCATATTGCCTGAAAAGATAATCTCTGGAAGTGATGAGACTGGGACAAGGCCAAGGGGACTCACCTGGCCAAAATATAAATAGAGCGTTTCATACGTTACTTTTGCAGGGAGGTAAAGACCAGAGAATGTGTGTCAAGGCACTTATGTTTTGAGAAATGATAAAAGATGAACAGCTTTTGGGAGCATGTTAAAACAAATTTTATCTGGGAATTTCATTTTGCACGAAGGAATCCTGTTTGCGCATAAGCGATTGGTAAGTTCGTTGTTGTTATAGCCCTTGGTTATACTTAATACCTTAGTGGCTGAAAGTTTCCAGGGCTTGACAAATCAGATAAATCATGGAGTTTTTCTTTTCTCGTTTTTACTTGATTTTGGATGTTAATTTGTTGTTCATTGACAACGGGATTTTCATGCAAATGTTGGGTGTTCTGTAAGCCTGAGAAGTCTCTTGGTGTCTTAGCCTCAAGATAGCAGAGACTTTACTGGTTATTGTTATTTGTTCTTTCCAAAATGTTTCCCCAGATCGTATTTTTAAATAAATTGTAAAACCAGTGATTTGTGAAAATTCCAGGTCAGTCTGACATTGAAACCTAAATCTTCAGTATTTATAAGGTGATGTGTACCTATAGGAGTTTTTTTTTTTTGCCTATCCTTAATTAAATGCAAGGAAAACAATTAGGCCCATATAGGGAGGAAATAAGAGGTCCAATTTCTGGTTGTCAGACGTTGCCTCTATGTTTTCTTATTGTGTATATTTGAGGTTTACAACATGATGTTATGGGGTACATATAATAAGTTGGTTATAAGAGAGAAGCAGATTAACATATTTATTGTCACAGAGTTACATTTTTGTGACAAGAGTAGTTGAAATCTACTTATTTAACAAAAATTGCTGATAGAATTTTATTAGCTTTAGTCCTCATGCTGTACTCAATGTTGCCTCTTTTGTTGTGTTTTATATTCTGTGACCATACATTTTGTGACATTAATCATCATCGAAAGATTGTACACTGCAGAAGGAATTGTTTACTTTGACATTAGTCTACATATGCAAAATCAGGCAGATATTTGTACTTGTGTATCTTTGAATTATATTTGATGTCAGTTACTAGATTTTTAAAAATATAAGCCTGATAATACTATAAATAATTGTAAATTAAGCTATATTTCTGAAAGCTAACTCTTCAAGTGATAGGATTGTTCTTTGCATACCTATTTGTATCCTGAGGAATCTTGCATTTCCAAAATATATATATAAGTTTGAAGTGATGTTTTCCTCAATGTTCCTTTTTGCATTGTTATATTGATTTTTTCTTTTTTTTTTTTTTTGTGATGGAGTCTTGCTTCATTGCCCAGGCTGGAGTGCAGTGGTGCTATCTTGGCACGCTGCAACCTCTGCCTCTCAGGTTCAAGCGATTGTCATGCCTCAGCCTCCCAAGTAGCTGGAACTATAGGTGTGAACCACCACACCTGGTTATTTTTTTTTTTTTTTTTTTTTATTTTTTTTTTTTAGTAGAGACGGAGTTTTGCTATTTGGCCGGGCTGGTCTCGAATTCTTGACCTCTGGTGATCCACCCCCCTCGGCCTCCCAAAGTGCTGGTGTGAGCCACCTTGCCCAGCCTATATGTAAATATTTTAATTGTCTGTAAACACCCTCACAGGAGCTCATTACAAGAAGACTGTCAATGTACTTGAACAGCTTACTTCTGCATAATGCTAAATACCATGTCAGAAATCACAGAGCCCTATGAAGTTGGATTTTTCATTAAAGGATCGTAAGTAAAGTTTGGGGGGAAAGTATAGAGTTCAATAGATCTCAGTATGAAACGGCATATTATTGTTATTTCTATGTATATTTAATTAATATTATATAAAACACTTTTGTTTTAACTTAAGCATTTGGATTCTGATTCTTTGAGGCGTGAGTATGGTATTGTCATTCACAGCTTAGCTATGTCATCTCAGATAAATTAATGAAATGTCCAAGCCTCAGTTTCCACAGTTTTTAAATGGGGATAATAGTGTTAATACCCACCTGACAAGATTACCCTGAAGATGGAACAAGATAATGTAAAATGATGAATGAACGGTTTTACATACAGTAAGTGCTTAATAAATGACAGCTCATTATCATTATTGTTTTTATATTTACTTATTTTTGGTTGAAAATATTAATCTTCTGAACTACCCTTACCAGTGCCAAAACAACCATAAAGAAACAATCGTGCAGTCCTGTTATCCACGTGGCATGAGTTACAGGGTTCATTATACTGAAGACAATAAACAGCAAAAAGAAAACAGCACCTAGGAAGGAGCTGTTTGCAGAAGTCTCACTCAAAAAGAGTTCAAAATTGAGAGTTCCAGACCTAATAAAGATAACACGTCTGCCCTCTGGTGGACATTCATTTTGAGTTAGAGTTTTCTCTGCTAAGACTAGAGATTTTTCAACCTCCCTAAAAAGTCAGGGTGTTGTAGCTGGAATAGCAAACAGTTCTGCCTGCTTCATTTGAATTTTATCTGATAAATATGCAGGTGAACCTCTAAGCACACAGCATGCATGGGCAAATGAAATGTTTTATGGCTACAGTGCAATGCTCTCCTCATTTCTGTTCACCTCCTTCATGAGTTAGCAATTGCTAAGGGTTATTTACAAGAAATCTGAGCTGTCTGATCACTCAACTGTGGAAGGTAAATGAGATTTTTAAGGTGTAGGGAAAAGGAGAGGCAAATGGTAAAATGGGCCAATGCATGAAAAAGAAGGAGACGTCAAACTTAGGCACTGGAATTGCCAGAATGTTGTCATCAACGATTTGATTTGATGGGAAAGGAATGCTTAATGTTTCTTGTATGAGGTGTGTGCCCACGCCACACACGTGCACACATAGAGTGGAGTGGAAATTATTCCTGCAAAGGGCTGTAGTTCTCAGAGTGTAGTCTTTTCTCTTCCTACTCGAATTGGTAAAAATAAATAATCAAGGCTGTTTTGGTGGCTTCTGGTTCCCAAAGTAGAAAGCATCTTATTTGGCAATTCAGTGAAGTCACTGACCTTGAAATAGGACAGCAGACCTATTGCTGAATCGTCTTCCACCTGACGGGCCTTCTCCGCCTGCTATCCTACTGAACTCGTTGACTCTATGCACATAAGGGGTCCAAATGACGGGGACCAAGCTCGCACACATCATTCAGCGAATAGGCTGGCTCACCTAACTGAAAGTTCCATGGGCTCATCTAGCTTAAGGTGGCTGGATTCCTTGGGGCGGGGTTGGGAGGGAGTGAAAATAAGGTCATCAAGGTCTCTCTCTCTCTGACTCTCTGTTTCTCTCTCCCTCCTTCCATGACATATCTCTGTTTTCTTTCTCCATGTTGGTTTCATTCTCAGGTAGACAGTCTTCATGTGGTGACAAGCGTGACCTGAAACTCCAAACGTCTTTCTTCATCACTGCCTTTGTTTTCAGGAAAAGGAGAGACTCTTACTCTCAGCCTAACACCGGTCCCTGAATAAGGACGGCATCTCTCTGTCTGTATCATAAGCCCACTTTCACACCGGTTACCACTTTGGTGGGAGTGGGTTACTCTGAAGAGCCTCAGTCATGTGCCCAGCCCTGTGGGGTTTTTTGTTTTGTTTTGTTTTTTTGAAATGGAGTCTCGCGGTGTTGCCCGGGATGGAGTGCAGTGGCTCCATTTCAGCTCACTGCAACCTCCGCCTCCCAGGTTCAAGGAATTCTTCTGCCTCAGCCTCCCGAGTAGCTGGGACTACAGGCCTGCACCACCACACCTGGCCAATTTTTGTATTTTTAGTAGAGACGGGGTTTCACCATATTGGCTAGGCTGGTCTCAAACTCCCGACCTCATGTTCTGCCTGCCTCAGCCTCCCAAAGTGCTGGGATTACAGGCATAAGCCACCGCGCCTGGCCTTGCCTGTGTTTTGGGAGGCAAAGCCAGATGATGAGAGGGGAGTGTATTTGCTGACGAATAGTGGCGTTGTGTTGCTAAAAGAAGGGCAAAGGGTATTGGATCGGAAGAGCTGAAACATACATGCATGATATTCAGGGTCCCTAGTCCTTGTTCTTTTTGTATCTGCAAGTTTGCCGAAAGTCTCTCTTTGATAATCTTTCTTACCTTTCCAAATTGTACCTGCCCTTTGACGTATAGCTCAAGTTGCAGTTTCTCTGTGGACTTTTTCTCCCAGCCTGGCCTCAGCTTGCTTCCGATTTTAAGCTGGGAGCACTTACCTGGTCTACCCATTGGCTGTTTAAGTGCTAACGGTAGGTCCTGCTGTTATTGTTCTCTTATTCCAGCCTTCTAATATTTTTTCCACTGTTTCGTTTTGTTTTTTATTTAAAGGTTGTATTACTCTTTGTTTCGGGGACTGACAAATTTTTGGATGCCCGTCTTATCTAACACAGTCAGTACTGCCTCTTTTGATGATAGTGAGATGGGAATTTCAGGAGACCAAAAGAAAGAGCTTGCTCAAATATTTTAACTTGCCCTTTAGTCATTTTTAAAATGCAATGTCCAACCAACCTTTTAGTTCTTGATGGAACTCTCGTCAGCAATCTGCTTGAAGGTCGGCCTCATCATTCTTGGATGTGGTCCTGGGGCCTTGGAGTGGGCCTTGCTCCCTTAGGGAGTGGAGGCCAGAAGATGTAGGTTGCCCCGTAGCAGGCATCTAAGGCTTTGGGTGCTCAAAGCACTGCTCCGGGATGGGGTCGAGGAGGAGAAGTTGCTTGTCCTTTTAAAAATTTTTGCCTATGCTGCAAAGATGATGGGTCGAAGTGAAGGTCATTTATAAACTCCACCCATGGCAAAAATCCAATTATAAACTTTAACCTTAGTGAAATGTCATTAGAGCTTGGCTTGGCTTTATTTGGGATGGAGACCGACAGTTTTGTCTGTGATATATTCAGGGAGACGTATCTATTAAAGCTAGTCTAACAATGGGGGCACACAAAGATTTGCATTTTAATTCATTTTCCCTCAGTGTTGATATGCGGCTTATCTTTCAAGACAGGCTCACATCAACCCTGATATGCATTGCTTAAGAATAACGCTCATAATCTATTAGTTTAATCTGTTCACATGAGAAGGAAAGAAGAAATCGTGCATGGTGCGGAGGGCTTCAGGCCCCAATGGGTGATTTTTTGGAGGATTTCCCATTATAACTGTTTTCAACTTGTGCTTGTTTTCCTTTCTCTAGCTTAAGTAGGAACAGCTTAAGGAGAGGTCATACCTTCCTTCTACAAAGAGCCAGGCAGGCTCACGTTCACAGTCAGGCTCCCAAAGATGTTGGCTATATGCAGACTCCTGAACTTGGGTTCCGGTTTCATGATCCGCAATGAGCATATAGCAATTCAACCTTGAAAATGGATTTTGATCATTACAGATTATGTATAAAAATGACGCATCAGAGGACCCGTCAGATAACAGATAATCAATATTTTTATTTTTCTGGAACTAAGATCGCTGCTAAGACTTTTAGGACTTTCTGATACCTGCAATACTTTGTGCTTTTTCTCTCACCTCTGCCACTCCTGGGGGAGGGAAGGGGTCTTTTCTTTGCAAAGTATGTTTAATATTGGAAGGAGTTTTGTTTAGCTCTAAGAGTTCTATCTCACTTTGCCCAGTGTTCTGCATTTTTACTGGTTCTTTCACTTTTTTACTTTTTTTTTTTTTTAACACTCTCCTAATGGATTCTCTCTGGGGTCCAGTGACCTTGATGTTTTTAGTCCAGGGCAGATGGCTGAGGCATCCAAGCAGGGAGTCAGGAGTACGAAGAAGGTCTCCGTAACAGAGAAGTTTTGGAATTGCAGCAGGGTGCTGCAGCATGAACTTAGAGTTGGGAAAAAGTGCCTGAAAAGCAGGCCTGCTGATTTCATGATGAGCCTCATATAAACCATGTTTATCACTTGGTTTAGCCACATTCGGATTTGTAGAAAAATGGATAGAAGGGATGACTCCAGGCAGATTAGCAAGGGGATTGCACTGATCTTGGGGTCATGGGAGTAAAGCAAAACATGATCACTGACCTTTAGCTCTAGGGTCATTGACTTGGTAGTTGGAACTTGAAAGCAAGAGTAGAACTTGGCAAATGTGGAAGTTAAAGATAAAATGTGGCCTGGAGAGTCTAATGGACCACTAAGGACTAATGCACTTTGTTATCATTGTGGGGAAAGACCAGAAGGAGTGGAGAGAAAAGAAAATTTCGGGATTTGAATTCTTATACGTGGAAGAGTTCAGAGAGGTTATGTTCCTAGAAGGCTGAGGTAGAGAAAGAGGTTTCTGATGAAAAAAAAAAGCTTCAGCCAAATGAAATTTAAAGGAGTTTAATTGAGCAGTGAACGATTCCTGAATCAGGCAGCCTGCAGAATCACAGCAGATTCACAGAGACTCCAGCACAGCCATGTGGTGGAAGAAGATGTATAGACAAAAAAAGGAAAATGAGGTACAGAAATCAGAAGTGAGGTACAGAACGGGGCTAGATTGGCTACAGCTTGGCATTTGCCTAATTTGAACATAGTTTCAACACTCAGCAGTGCATGAGTGATTGAGGTACGGCCATTAGGATTGGCCAAGACTCGGTTGTTGTTACAGGCCCATGCTCCTAAGTTAGGTTTTCTTATTTATTTATTTAGGTGGAGTCTCCCTCTGTCACCCAGGCTGCAGTATAGTGGTGCAATCTCAGCTCACTGCAACCTCTGCCACCTGGGTTCAAGTGATTCTCCGACCTCAGCCTCCCAAGTAGCTGGGATTACAGGCATGCGCCACCACACCTGACTAGTTTTTGTATTTTTTTTTTTTTTTTTTTTTTTGGTAGAGAGGGGGTTTTACCATGTTGGCCAGGCTGGTCTCAAACTCCTGACCTTAAGTAATGCACCCACCTCGGCCTCCCAAAGTGCTGGATTACAGGCATGATCTTGTCTATCTATTAAACTAGGTTGCGGTTGGTCCACAAGGACTCAAACATAGAAGTGGGGAGTCCTTCTCAGGCCACATTTAGTTTGCTATAACACGACTGAATTATATGTGTGAGGCTACGGCGTGAGGAAGGGTATCATGAAGAGGTTGAAGTCCATGAGGTAATGAGAGACTATGAAAGCCGTGTTCATGTCCACTATTTGCCATTTTGTTGTTTGTTTTCTTCCCCGCTGGGTTGCACTGTAGTGTTAAGTCCCGCGAGAGCCTGGTCCGTCCTGCTCTCTGCTGTTTCTCCAATGCCTTTGACAGTGCTTAGCATGTAATCAATCTGCAGTAAACAGCTGCTGAATGAGGGAATTAATAAAGTCACCAAGGAACTGTGGACTCGTCTTCTCCTCTGAGCCCCATGGATGCATTGTTATGCGTAATAAGTGTGAAATGAGCATTTGTTGATTGTATTCCATAGCAAAGCAAAAAATAAAAATAAAATAAATGTCAGAATACACTCATGGTGCTATTAATTATGATGTAGAGCTTTTTTTTCAAACTTTTATTTTAGGCTCGGGGGTACATATGCAGTTTTTTTATTTAGGTAAACCCGTATCACGGGGGTTTGTTGTATACATTATTTCATCACCCAAGTACTAAGCTTAGTACCTAATAGCTATTTTTCTGCTTCTCTCCCTCCTCCCACCCTCCATCCTCAAGCAGGCCCTGCTGTCTCTTGTTTCCTTATCTGCGTCCCTGTGTTCTCTTTAGTACCGTTTATTAGTGAGAACATGCGGTATTTGGTTTTCTGTTCCTGCCTTAGTTTGCTGAATATAATGGCCTCCAGCTCCATCCAGGTCTCTGCAAAGGACATGATCTCTTTCTTCTTTATAGCTGCATACTATTCCATGGTGTATATGTACCAAATCTTCTGTATCCTGTCTGTCATTGATGGGCATTTAGGTTGATTCCATGTCTTTGCTATTGTGAATAGCGCTGCAGTGAACATTTGCATGCGTGTGTCTTTTTGATAGAATGATTTAAATTCTTCTGGGTATATACCCAGTGATGGGATTGCTAGGTCAAATGGTAGTTCTATTTTTAGGTAGAGCTTGTCAGGGTCTCTTCTTCCCTCTCTCCTTCTTTGTCTATATATGCAGGTATGACAGGTAAAACACACATGGGATGGTTCTACATATTTTGTAAATATTTTCCATGTCAACATATCAATCTGTAACACCCATTTCAAGGTTTTGTAGTCCAGCTGCACCACAACAAGTTTTAACGCGTCCCCTATGGTTGAGCATTTAGATTGTTCCCAATTCTTTTCACTTTCACTGCATAAGAAGTTCAAGACTCGATTTAGAGAATTGCCTCGATGGTAGCCTTTGGCCAAATCTAGAACTAGAGCTCAATAGTGCCACAGCCTAAAAGATGAAATTTAGACCCATTCCTGGAGTTTGGCGGGATATTTGACTCATTGGCTTGTTGGACCAGCAGTTAGATTTGGAGTGATTCTGCAAATGTCTCGCCATGAGCATATGATATAATGCTTAGAGGGTTAAACGTATACCTGGATTTTCAAGGGTTAAAAGTAGACCTGGATTTTAGGTCCCAGCCTGGCCTAGAGCATAAGTGACTTGTGGATATCCTGAAAAAGAAACCCATTCTTTGGAATAGCAGAAAAGCAGCATACATCTTCAAATGAATGGTAAGAATGATTGTGAACCGAAGGGGCTGGGTGACTTGGCTGTTTTTATCTTATATTTATTTATTTATTTATTTATTTATTTATTTATTTATTCTTTTAAGATGGAGTCTCGCTCTGTCACCCAGGTTGGAGTGCAGTGGCGTGATTTCGGCTCACTGCGACCTCTGCCTCCCGGGTTCAAGTGATTGTCCTGCCTCAGCCTCCTGAGTAGCTGGGACTACAGGCGCATGCCTCCATGCCTGGCTAATTTTTTGTGTTTTTAGTAGAGACGGCGTTTCACTGTGTTAGTCATGATGGTCTCAATCTCTTGACCTCATGATATGCCTGCCCCTGCCTTCCAAAGTGCTGGTATTGCAGGCATGAGCCGCCGAGCCCAACCAGCTGTTTTTTTATCATTGGTCAAGGATGTCACATCACAAGGCGGTGGACAAACCAGTGCTGAGAATGAGGCCTTGCCGCCAAGTGTGTCACTTTGGAGCCTGTGAGCTAAGATGTCACTTGCAATCATGTGTAGGGAGAGTGGGCCCCGGACAGCGGGAAGATACAATGTCCTCATCTTCTGCAAGTTGCTCTGGTGGGAAAGAAGGGAAAGCAGGAGTGAGTAAGGGAAACAGAGGAAACTGAGCTCTGAAGCTCAACCTCTGCTTCATCTCTCGTTTACAGTTCCATCTCTGCGAGCAAACCCCTGGTGTCTGGAGAGCAGAACCATCACTTCCCATCTTTCTTGGCTGTCAATCAAAAAATGCCCTTGTGGCCCCACATAGGGCCCCTCAACTTCATGTCCTACAGTAGAAAGTCCTCTGTAAGCTCTTCAGGATGCACAGTCTAGAATAATGGATGCGATGCAGCCTCAGTGGTGGACTTCCTGAGTTCAAGTTCTGTCCCTCTGGATTATTCAATGTGGAAACTTCATCACATTGTTTAACCTTCCTAGATGTGTTTGCTATTCTTCACAATCAGGATCACATGTATAGAGTGCATCACGAACAATGTAAGCTCCAGGAGGGAACGGTTTTGTGTTTTCCAATGCTGCATTTATTTTTTTATTGCTGCTATAAGAGATTACTGCAGACTTGTTGGCTACAACAACACAGATTTATTCTTTTACAGTTTGAGTGGTCACAACTCGACACTAATCTCACAGTGCGGGCAGAGCTGCACTCCTTTCTGGAAGCTAACGTGGAGAATCTTGGCCTTTTCCAGCTTCCTGAGGCATCCTGCAGACCTTGGCTCATGGCTCCTTTCTCCATCTTCAAAGCCAGGGATGTAGCCCCTGTCCATACATTTCTTTGATAGTAACAGCAAGAAAAGCTTCTCAGATTTTAAGGACTCATATGATGATATTATGCCCACCTGGATAATTAAGACTTATTTTCCCATTTCAAGATCTTTAACTTCGTCCCATCTGCAAAGTCCCTTTGCCATGTACGGTAACATAGTCACAGGTTCCCGGGATTACAGCGGCACGGGCACCTCTGAGTGTTCTGTGTACTATAACTCCCAACACCCAGAATAGTGCTTGACAGGAAAACAGCTCTCAAATATTTGCCATAGGAATTAATGGTGATTATTAAAGAGATCCAATGTCTTTAAAGTGCCTAGTGGGATACCTGGCACATGGGTGAGACCTTGATTAGTGTTAAGTATTATTTGCAGGCAAGTGCATCACTCAAAGGGAAATTTACAAACACACATGCGTGCATGTGCACACACAGACACACACACACTCCACTCACCAGTAGATATTCTTTCTGGATGCTTACTCTCTGTCTACCCAAATCAGTTGTTCCTGCTGCAGGGGCAGGAGACAAAGCTAGCTATTGAATTGTATGGAGTGGACACTGACCACTCCCTTTTTTTTTTTTTTTTTTTTTTTTTTTTGAGATACAGTCTCATTCTGTCACTCAGGCTGGAGTGCAGTGGCACAATCTCAGCTCACTGCAACCTCTGCCTCTCGGGTTCAAGCGATTCTATCGCCTCAACCTCCAGAGTAGCTGGGGCTATAGGCGTGCGGCACCATGCCCAGCTAATTTTTATATTTTCAGTAGAGATGGGTTTTTGCCATGTTGGCCAGGCTGGTCTCGAACTCCTGGCCTGAAGTGATCTGCCTTCCTCGGCCTCCCAAAGTGCTGCTTTTTTTTTTTTTTTTTTTTTTTAGTAAGTCAGAGGAAAGAGCTGTCCCTTTTGAAGTCATTAAAGTTACAGAGTCCTTCACAGTGATCTCGAAACTTTGGAGAACTTTGAAAATAACCCAAATTCTCAACTCTGTAGTAGCAGACTCCCAAGACACTCTATATACATTTTTATTCCCTTGAGTTCATCACCCTGTGGTTGAGAGCCAACTTAACAGGTTACTAGAACTGTCTGATTTGGTTTGCACTTCTATGAGTTGGCCTCATGTTGGGGACACTTTGCCTTTATTCTTCGAATTTGCTGATTTTTTTGTTTCAGATTGAGTGGTGGAGAGGACGCAAGATCAATACGTCATCGTCCTCACTGTTGCGCCGTCATCAGAAGGCAAAGTGTGTGTCTCGTGTTGAGAATACAAAAGTTAGGGCTGGGCACGGTGGCTCATGCCTGTCATCTGAGCACTTTGGGAGGCCAAGGAGGGCAGATCACCTGAGGCCAGGAGTTCAAGACTAGCCTGGCCAACGTGGCAAAACCCCGTCTCTACTAAAAATACAAAACTTAGCTGGGCATGGAGGTGCGTGCCTGTAGTCCCAGCTATCGGGGAGGCTGAGGCACAAGAGTCGCTTGAACCCAGGAGGTGGAGGCCGCAGTGAGCTGTGATCATGCCACTGCACTCCGGCCTGAGTGACAGAGTGAGAGCCTATCTCAAAATAAAAATAAAAATAAAAATAAAAATAAAAAATAAAGAAAAGAAAAAATACGAAAGTTAGAATATCAGCACAAGAACTTCAGCGTTGTAGGTCTGCTCTGATTCTTCATTCTTTTCAAGAAATGATTTCGATGTTCAGCACCTACGTCTCATGCTGGATGATGAACTTCAGGGCATATGCTAGGATTTGTGCTCCTTTTGCATCCTGTGGCTTAAAGTTCAGGCTGATCAGATAAGCTTTCTCTATGTGCCAATCTAAGTATGCCTTTGACTATAGCTGGGAGATAATTTGACACCTTTTCCAATAGTCTGCTGCTTAAAAGGAAGGCTCTGGTGGCAGATGGGCAGAGCTAAGCTCCTGTATCCCCTGTTTACTAGCTGTGTGACCTTGGGCAAGGTGCTTAAGTCATCTCTTCCTCAGTTTCTTTAACCATAGAGTGGTAATAGAAACCATATGTATCCCACAGAGTTGTTATAAAGATAAAATTAGTTATCACGGTGTAAGCACTTAGAACTATCTCTGATATACATAGTAAATGCTTGATAAAGGCTTACTATGAGTCCGTGACTACAGCTTATATTCATATTCATAAGCAAATAGCAAAGCAATAGAACCTAACTATGAAAAAAGGTAGCCACGAGGGAAAGAAAAAGGACGGTCTCCTCTGGATAAACATTTTCCGTAATACGTCCCTAGGAACACATTGTCCACAAAAGATGTTAATAGGAGTGCTGAGTTACAGGGTACCACAGTCATAAATATTTGGGAAATTTCTTCTCCTGGAGATTTATGATACGCATTAGTATGTTAACATTACACGTTCTGCTAGAGCTCCGAGTAGAGAAACTAATTTCAGCTTTGTTTAATCCAGTTGGTCCCAGATGTGTTTGACCACCCGGTTTTTCTGTAGGTTGGGGGGGTGGGGGCTAGAGGCTGGGCTTATGGGTGGTTGTAATGGTTGTGCTTTTGTTGTGCATGGCACCTAGTAACAGCTGTAGGAACTAGTGTTTCCTCTCGAGGGCACGCTGTAGGATAGTACTAGAATTTAAAGTGCATATAGGGATCTGAGTAAAATGTAGATTTGGATTCAGTCTGGCATGAGGCCTGAGATCCTGGATTTCTAAGTAGTTCCCCATTGGTGCTGCTGCTGCTGGTTGTACTGGTCTGTGGACTGCACTTTGAGTGGCCAGAGTTTTCGGAGCAGTCTGTTGGCGATAAGAAGAGGACCCATATGGGGACAATCAGAAATGTTAGCAATTGTGCAGTAAGGAGAGAGGAGAGCCTGAGGCAGAGGTTTGCAACCTTGACTGCCTGTTAGAAGCACCTGGGAGAATTCCGGAAAGCTGCTGTTTGGACTCCACCCCCAGACATGTTAACTTCAAAGGTTTGGAGATGAGTCCTAGGTACTGGTATTTCTTTTTCCCACAAGCTTTCCGGTGGAGCCTAATGGACCACCAGGCTGGAAATCTACTGGTTTCATAGTGATGGGCTTAATTTCTTAAGTCAGAGAGCCTGTTTCTAATCCCAGCGCTAAATTACTACATGTCATTAGTAATTATTTGTCTTTTATTTGAGACCTAGTCTTGCTCTGTCACCCAGGTTGGAGTGCAGTGGTGTGATCTTGGCTCACTTGCAAACTCGGCCTCCCCAGTTCAAGCAATTCTCCTGCCTCAGCCTCCAGAGTAGCTGGGATTACAGGCGCCCGCCGCCATGCCTGACCAATTTTTTTTTTTTTGTATTTTTAGTAGAGATGCGGTTTTGCCATGTTGGCCAGGCTGGTCTCGAACTCCTGACCTCAGGTCATCTGCCCGCCTCAGCCTCCCAAAGTGCTGGGATTACAGGCATGAGCTACTGTGCCCAGCGTCAGGATTGAGGAATTTAGTTAAAGTTGCTGTGCCTCCATTTTTCTAATTGTAAGAGGAGGCACTCAAGGTACCTAAGCTTTAAACAGTCTTGATGGAAATTTGATGATACCATGTTTGCATCCCAAAAGCCTGGTGTCTAACACATGGTAAGGGCGCAGTAAATGTCAGCTGTAATAACAATTATTGTTATGAGTATTATTGTTATTATTTACTAACAGCAATTCTTAGGTCATTTTTTTTTCTTTTCCAATCTGACCAAGATATCGTATTGGTTACAAGCTAAAACCAGATAAACATATATTTAATTTTCTTAATAAGTAGAGAATTGTGTTAAATGTCTGTTGGGCACATGTGTCCTTACTGGGGGAGTGGTTGCTTCTAGCCTAAGTTGCCTCCAACAAGCATTCATGGAGGCTGTGGTTGCCGTGAGAACAGGTCACAAACTGGTTTTGTTTACTGTGATAACGCTAGTGCCTGGACTTAGTGGTTCAACCTGTCTTGGTTGTTGGCATTGAATAAATGGTGGTAACCATTCCAAGTGGAGATATGTCAGCTCCTGTCTGCATCCATTCATTTATTTCAGCAACTGAAAACAACATAATAGTCATTTAAAAAACTGAGGAATACCATATTTTGGATTATTTGTTGTTCTAGTGATTTTGCCAAGTGTGGATTTCCTGTGCTAATTATGCAACTAGACAACCAAATCTCATTTCTTGTTTTTTTTTTTTTTTTTTTTTCCTTTCTAGAAGCAGCTGTGTCCCTTGCCCTCTTCCACAATCCTATTCATGCACTGTCCAAAATAAATAGCTTTTTCTTTTTCTGCCCTGTCTTGGTTCTTTCTCCCTTCGCCCTCCACCCAATTTCCTCTTCCCACTGAAGTCTGTAATAATGTATCAGTTTACTTAATGCAATTCCCAGCCCTAGCTTTCATTGATTTTTTTCTTATTTGACTATTGGCTTATGATTTGTGGGGTAAAGGTGGTGGTCTGCATATCATGTGAATGGAAAGGCTTAATAATTTTCATATTGGTTCAGAACAAATATATATTGTATTCAGGTTCAGTGACTGCCTTTATAGAATCATGTCAGAAAGTGGATTTCTATCCTGTTTCATCTTCTATGAAAAACGGAAAACAAGACCTTTTCCCCTCACTGTCACCCCAGCAAGATATAAAGATGCTCAAATGAACATTTGTGGAAGGACTTGACAGGTGCCCTTGGAAAGAAAGCAGGATTTTACTCACTGATATTTTGAATATCATGAGAGTTAGAATTACGAATGAGTACATCCAAGCACGCAATCGGTTAGGGAGACTTTCATACTCATTGTGGACACTGCTCACAGGCAAAATTGATTGTGCGGCTCCAGTTGCTAGAGCCACGGGGATTTGAGACCACGGCTACATCCATCTAATTCAGGAAGAACTTGAAATAGCTCCTGCATTTTCAGTGGGGGTAAAAAAAAAAAAAGAGCCTTTTCACGTTTATCCTGAAGATGGAGCCATTTAACATTTTGGATTCTTTCTGATTTTTAAATTTATAACTTTAAATTGACTTTGTTTTGAGATATTAGTGTTTTAGGATTTTATTTTTCCCTAAAATATGATTGCTTCCTAACCAACAGAAGGAAGAGTAGTGTGAATATTTGGTTATGGTCATGGACAGCCTGGGACCAGCCTGTGTCCTTGCCCATATTTCCAAAGGTCACTCTTTTTTTTTGAGACGGAGTGCTGTCCTATCCCCCAGGCTGGAGTACAGTGGTGCGATCTCGGTTCACTGCAACCTCCACCTCCTGGGTTCAAGTGATTCTCCTGCCTCAGCCTCCCGAGTAGCTGGGATTACAGGCATGAGCTGCCTTGCCTAACTTTTTGGTATTTTTAGTATAGACACGGTTTCGCCATGTTGACCAGGCTGGACTCAAACTCCTGACCTCGTGATCTGCCCTCCTCAGCCTCCTAAAGTGCTGGGATAAGGTCACTCTTTCTTGTTTACCTGTTTCTGCCCATATCTGTAGACTCAGAGAATTATTTACTAAGTATTTCTCAAATGTGTTTAGAATTCCCATCACTGATGGCTTACTATGAAGGAGAGCATATGTTTAAAGCCATATAAAAGAAGGAATGCGTTTAATTCTGTTACTCTTGTATTAATCCCTTGGTTGGTGAATCTAGAATCTTTGGGCCTGGATGATCCTAGAGGGTATCTAGTCCACCTTCTCATCTCGTTCTTCAAGACTTGTATTTATGTAGGTAGTTGTCATGGCTGGATTAAAATATCTGTGTTTACTTATGTAACTCTCAAAACTCACTTTAATTGATCTTTTTAGCAGGAGCCTGTTTTTCACTTGCGAATGAAGGTGAAGTAAATACAGATTGGCATTTTCTGTCCTAAACAGCCACCAGCTCCCGTAGCTAAACACTCTCATATAAGGAAGACAAAGCCAACAACAAATTAGGGGCCAAAATTCCTTACTTAGAAGATGAGTTGTCTCGATTGGGAAGGATTTAAAAAATATTTGTATACTGCTCCACAAGCCATCTGGAGACCATCATGGGCTGAGCTCAGGTGAGACATCTTGATGAGGTACTGGAAGAACAGCTGTCTTACGACCGGGAGGGTGGATGTGGAAAGAAATCTAGAAACCCAAATATAACAAGGTGCCCTTAAAGCAGTTGTGGGCAACTCTTGCATGCTTGAGATGAGCAGTGGAGACTACAGTGGGGCTGTCTGTTCCCTTTAACTATCCAACGCCGAGGCTCCCATGCTCTGTGGTGGTGATGTAGGCATTTTCTTAAGAACAAGTATTGTTTTTGGTAGCTTTTACTTTCTGGAAGGCTGGATCTCAGTTCTCTCTCCCATATCACCTGTGTCCGCAGCTGGGGAGATTGATTAGAGCTAGGTTTATCTGTATAAAGGCATAATTCCGATCTTAGAAAAACTCGAAGTACTGGAGACCTGACCCCGTTTTGGGACTCTCTGATGCCTTGAACGTAGATCATCTTCTGGGGGCTGGGCTGTAGCATCACCCTCATCTTACAGTCTGGAGTCGTGGCTTGGAGCCCTACTGGGCTCAGAGACTGTGGTCCGCAACCCACTAGTGTTATCAATCCCATCAGCGTGGATGCCTACAGCAACAAGAACAAGAACACCCAACAGCACCTGCTGCTTCCTCTCCTTCTCCTCGTCTTTCCCCACCCTTTCCTATTATTATTGTTGTTATTGTTAATATTTATACATCTATTGGCATAAGGAAAATTAGGCCAAAACTTAGTGTATCAAGATCGAAACACGTTATCTTTCATAGTTTCTGTGGGTTGAGAATATGGAAGCAGCATAGTTGGGTTTCACCATTTAGTTTGATACCAGCTGTAGTATTTTGTAGATGCCCTTTATAAAATTAAAGAAGTTCTTTCTATTCCTAGATTGTGAGGGTGTTTTTTGTCATGAAAGGGTCTTGACTTTTGTCAAATTCTTTTTCTGCATCTGTTGAGATGATCGTATGGTTCTATGTCAGGGTTTAAAATTCTTTCCATGTGTGGCTGCATTTGGTTTGCTAGTGTCTTCTTGAAGATGTTTGCATCTATATTTATAAAATATGTAGATCTGCAGTATTCTTTCCTTTTGATTTTTTGTCTGTTTTTGATATGAGAATAACACTAGCCTCAGATTTCTTCCTCTTCTATTCTTTTGGAAGGTATTTAGAGGTGTTAGTAATAATTCTTCTTGGAAATTTTGGTAAAATTCACCAATAGAGGCATCGGGGTCTGGGTTTTTCTTTATGTGAAGTTTTTTTGCCTACTAATTCAATCTCTTTGCTTGGTATAGGCTTATTCAAGTTTTCTATTTCCTCTTGAAATTTTGGTAGTTTGTGTCTTTCCAGAATTTTTTTTTCATTTTATGTAGGTTATCTATTATTTTTGGCCTAAAATTGTCGATAAGATACCCTTATAATCCTTTTTATTTCTATAAAGTTGGTAGTAATGTCCCCTCTTTAATTTCTGATTTTGGTAATTTGAGTTTTCTCTCTCTTTTTTTTTTCTTGGTCATTCTAGTCTCTCTGTTTCATTTTTGTTGTTGTCGTCATTCCTCCTTTTTTTTTTTTTTTTTTTTTGAGATGGAGTCTCGCTTTGTCACCCAGGCCGGAGTGCAATGTCATGATATCAGCTCACCGCAATCTCCGCCTCCTAGGTTAAAGTGATTCTCCTGCCTCAGCCTCCTGAGTAGCTGGGATTACAGGCACCCGCCACCACACCCAGCTAATTTTTGTATTTTTAGTAGAGACAGGGTTTCACCAGGTTGGCCAGGCTGGTCTCGAACTCCTGACCTCAAGTGATCCACCTGCCTTGGCCTCCCAACATGCTGGGATTACAGGTGTGAGCCATCGCACCTGGCCTCTTTTGTTTTTAATCTTCATTTCTGAAAATTTTTGTGTTGTCTGTGTAGCTTAAAGACCAGCCAAAATTCAGCTAAGATTGTGTTCAGACACCTTGAGCACTAAGAGGTCTCCTGTCCTCTGCCGATGGGTCTGTGTGTATGTGGAGGTGTGCATTGAAATTTCAGGCCATTTCCAAATCTTCCTAAGTATTTAGATTCTACTGGTTCCTTTGGTATCACCTCTGCATCTGCACACTGCTTCAGGATTAATCCGAAATACATGGGCTAGTAAAGTCATTGGCTCTCTCCAGTTTTCCATCACTGAGAATATAATCACTTCTACCAATAATGCTGCTGGATATGGTCATGGCCTTCTACTTGAAAACACATGAGCTCCTTTTGGACCATGGCAACTGAGCTGCCAGTACTCATAGCCTACTATCCCCAGGCAGAGCCTTTGGGTTAACTAGGGATGAAGCCGTCATCTAGAATACTAAAGAGTCCCACTGTACTTGCCTGAACTCCAGTCAATTTTTGGTGAATACTTGTCACATTATTGGAATTCTTTGGTTGATTTTTAGAGTGCTGAAATTTGGGGGGAGTCAGTTTTGTCCACATGTATTATTGCTATTTGGAGAGAGGAATGTCTGACTTCCTCACTCAGCCATAGCTGGTAGTCCCAAACATTTTTCATGTGAACTTGCATCCTATTACCCAGGAAAGGGCACAACATATTGAGAAAACTTCTTTTAAAACAATAACCATAGTCTATTCCTGTGGTGGGGGGAGGGGGGTCCCCACATGTTCACATTAGAGGTCTTACGTGAAGCCATTGGGGATTTTCCTCAAACTTTACCCACAGCACTGTGGTGCTACAGGATGAGATCCTGTCATTCTATTAGTCGGTATGGAGAACACTATGTGCATACAGTTGACCCACAAAATCTCAGTGATGCTGTATAATTAAGATGTATTTCTTCCTTTCATCGTGGTCTGATGTGAATTGGGTTTCTCTCTGCTGGTAGCCTCCTTCCAGCTGTGGCAATATCATCTTGCAACATTTTGGCTCAGTTTCCACCGATAGTGGGTGCAGAGATCATTGGCAGTTATGGGGGATATTTCCAGAAAGTGTTTTATATAATTTCTGATCATATGGTATTAGCCAGAGTTCAGTCACATGGTCCTGCTAAAATACAAGGAAGACTGGGAAATGTAGTATTCACGTGTGCCCAGGGAAAATACAAAAGCAAGCATTTGGTGAATACAGTGTATTCTGTTTGCCACTCTTATTCTTTGGAGGTCTTATCACATTATTAACCTTATTCTCTGGGAAAGAAAATTGGGATGCAGAAACAGTGAATGGCTTAAGATGTGTTGTTTTAAGTAAGTAACTGGCAGATTAGAAACTGGAAATATTTATTGGCTTCTAATTTAGTTTTTTTCCCCAATTTTACTTTGTTCTCTCTCACTTTCATAAAATGTTGCTTCTTAATTGACATAAATAATACGACTTACCACAGCCACTTTAGAATAAGAATCATTCCTAATTCCACCAGTTTAAGATTAATGTATGCATGTTTTCTTTACAGATGTATGTTTATATAATCAAACAGCTAATATGCATTTGTTTTCTATTGCGTTTGCCAACATGCACATAGTCTTCATATGTTACATTCTTATTCTAATTATTGTTTTGATTGCCACATAACTTTGTATTGAATTGGTCTAATATTTACTTACCCCTTCGTTAGACATATGGTTGTTTCGATTCATTTTAACCTATATAACACAGTGTGATTTAAAATATGTTTTAAAATATATTTTTGCAACAAAGGCTGATTAAATTGCATATTCTGACCACCTGTGGACATTTAGGAAAGCTGTAGTTAAATAGTGTACCTCTAACTTACATCCTTTATGCTCTTACTGAAACATATGTGAATATAGTGTAGTACTATTTTTACATAATTCTTTTTTAATGAAAATATTTACCTTGTAAAGAATAGAACACATTCTAAAGAGTTGAATGAACCTGTTAATGTACTTTTATTAGCTTCATAATGCAATATTTCATTAAAATGTGTTTATATTAATTTATTAGTATGGGGCAAAGGATGAAAAGAAACCCAGAAATGTCAGATCTTATACATTAATTCATTGACAAATGTTTTTGAGTGTTTACTAAGTTCCAGGCAGTCTTTTAGAAACTAAATATATAGCATGAAGAAAAATCTTTCTCTCAAGAAATTTATGTTCTATTGGGTGTCAGGTGGCATGTGAGGATACAATGTTTGTATTAAAAACAATTTATTGATCGCCGTGAAGAAGAATAATAAAGGTAAGGAAGGCTGGGCTCAGTGGCCTACACCTGTAATCCCAGTACTTTGGGAGGCCAAGGTGGGCAGATCACGAGGTCACGACATCGAGACCATCCTGGGTAACACGGTGAAACCCTGTCTCTACTAAAAATACAAAACATTAGCCAGCTGTGGTGCCATGCTCCTATAATCCCAGCTACTCTGGAGGCTGGGGCAGGAGAATTGCTTGAACTCAGGAGGTGGAGGTTGCAGTGAGCCGAGATCACGCGATTGTACTCCAGTCTGGGTGACAGAGCAAGAGTCCATCTCAAAAAAAAAAATAAAAAAATGAATAAATAAAAAATAAAGGTAAGGAGAATAGGATATGATCGACTGGGTAAGGGATGCTGTTATATATGAGAGAGGAATCTGGGAATACATCTCTGATGTGTAACATTTGTGCAGAAACATGGAGGTGGTGAGGAAAAGATTCATGTGGATGTCTAGAAGGTCAGAAAGAAGGAACGGCCAGTGTAAGGACACCTGGCTGCAGACTTCTTGTCATATCCACAGCAAGGAGTTTAGTGTGGCTGGAGCCTGGGGCAGGGGAGAAAAAGAGACAAGAGTGGTACCACATGAGGTGAGTGTTAGCTGGGGTAGAAGCTAGGAGGGGACTGGAGCATGTAGGGCTTTGAAGGTCATAGTATGGACCTGGGATTTAGCTTTGAGCAGGAAAAGAAGCCATTGGAGGATGTATTAGTCCATTTTCACACCACTGGTAAAGACATACCTGAGAGTGGGTCATTTATAAAGAAAAAGAGGTTTAATGGACTCCCAGTTCCACATGGCTGGGGAGACCTCACAATCGTACCAGAAGGCAAAAGCCATGTTTTACATGGTGGCAGGCAAGAGAGAGAGACAAAGGAAAGGGATTTTCCCTTATAAAACCATCCTATCTCATGAGAGTTCTTCACTACCATGAGAGCAGTATGGGGGAAACTGCCCCCATGATTCGGTTACCTCCCATCTGGCTTCTCCCACAACATATGGGAACTACAATTCAAGATGAGATTTGGGTGAGGACACAGCCAAACCATATCAGAGGATGTTGAGCAGATGAGCAACATGACATCATGCCCATCTAAAAGTAATACTCTGGCTGCTGGGTGGAGAATAGGTGTGGGAAAGGATGAAACCAGGGAATCCAGAAGGAGACGTTTCAGTCATGGAGGTGAGAAGTCATGGTAAATGGAACAGAACTTGCAGATGTGAGAAGTGGTCAGAATTTGGATATATTTCCAAAGCAAAGACTGTATGATGGTATGGATTGAACGTGGAACATGAAAGAGAGAGAGGAGTCATTGGTTACTATGGGAATTCTTCTTCTTCTTCTTCTTCTTATTATTATTATTATTATTATCATTATTAATATTATTATTTTAGATGTCTCGCTCTGTCACCCAGGCTGGAGTGCAGTGGTGCGATTTCAGTTCACTGCAACGTCCACCTCCCGGGTTCAAGCAATTCTCCTGCCTCAGCCTCTCAGGTAGCTGGGATTACAGGTGGCTGCCACCATGCCTGGCTCATTTTTTTTTTTTTTTTGTATTTTTAGTAGAGAAGGGGTTTCACCATGTTGGCCAGGATGGTCTTGATCTCTTGACCTCGTGATCCACCCGCCTCGACCTTCCAAAGTGCTGGGATTACAGGCGTGAGCCACTGCTCCCTGTCTACTACAGGAATTTAAGCTTGAGCATTCAGAAAATTGAATTGCTAGTTCCAAGATGGATTGCAAGAGAAGCAGGTGTTCAGGGAGGGAGAGAGGGAAAGACAAGGAGAAGAAGGAAGAGGAATTGCAGGTTTACATTTCGGTGAATTCGGCGTGAGGTGCCCATTGGATTTCCAAGGAGAGATGTCAAGGAGACAGCTCTGTGCGTCTGTAGAACAAGGAAGAGGTTTGACATGGAGATACAGATTTAGGACTTTCCTTCTTATGGATGGCATTCGACACCTTTAGACAGGACCAGCTCACACCCTTCATCATGTGCACAGGCTATAATATATTCAACATTTAAAAAAATTATCTTTTGACTCTACTTCCTCTCCATCTGTCACTCTGGTTCTCTGATTTCCTTTACAAAACTCTGAAATAAAACTTGTCTATATTTGCTATAATTTTTTTCTCCTTCCATTCTCTCTTGAATTCATTCCAACAAGGCTTACCTCCTGCCCACCTTCGAGGTGATCTTATCCTGTTTCAAGGCGTTCAATACCGACAATAAGCTGATTATCTCCATTTTACAATGAAGAAACCGAAGTTCAGAGGGGTTAAGGCCACTTGAGTATTCAATAGCAGAACTCAAACCAGAGCCTTGCTTTCCTTTCCTGTCCCCAGCCTGTCTCTTTTCACTGCATCCTTGTTCACGATGAAATCGTGCCTGCAAACAAGGGCTTGGAAGGTGATCAGCGTGGGTTTAAGTACCAATGTGCACAGAGCATTTAAAAAATTCCTCATCGCTAAATAGAATATAACATTTCACCCCTATACATTTGTGGGTCTAAATTGTTAATGTCTGTTTTCTTACAAGAAATAAAACTTGGAGAAAGACTGTGGACTTGTTCCTTAAAACACTGTAATTTCATGTAAATCATTAAATTTTTTAAAAGTTTGTGATAATGACATGGTTGATGAGCGTGAGAGTAGGAGACAGCAGGAGACTCGTATCTTCTTTCCTTGACATCCTAAAGAAGAAGGAAGACAGGAACCTCTCAGAGCATAGCCACAGGGTGTGTTACTTTCCTTAGAGCTAAGGACAGGCAGACCCACATCTTCTTTCTTACCTAAATAGCTATGACTTAAAGTCAGTCTTGTACTTCTGTGGCATTATTATTTCTCTGTTCTCCTTGGATGTGTGTTTCTTGCAATGGAAGTAGGAGGATTGTCCAGAGGACTTGAAAACTATTTTTTTCTGACGTGATTATATCTGTATATGCATTCATTTTTTTTTTTTGCTGTGATCTGTGAACTCAACAGAACAATGCCAAAAAAATCAAATGTGGTGAAGTGCGTTTCTTAACTCCTGGGTTTGTCATCATCAGTCTAAAATTCAGTCATTTATAGATTGATTCATTAAGAAATATACAACTGATGACTCTGGGTTAGAGTGTGGTTCCAGGGGATGGTTTTTCTGTGCAAGGGAATTTGGAGTGAGTTTGAAGAAGGAGAAGTTATGAATTGGTAAAGATAAATAGAGAGGATCATCTGCATATGGGAAATGTTCCATGCAGAGGTGTGAGCACAAGAATGAATACATTGTTCATAAGGATCTGTAAAGATACTTGCTTGGTTAGAGAGTAGACTGCAGAAACAGATAACTAAGAATGGAGATGGATATAGTGAGGAGAGGGGCGGGGAGGAGTGTGAGGTCAGGGAAAAGAACTGGACATTGCCCTAGCTTCACGTTGAAAGTAGAGATAGGGAGAGTGTGGCTTGGTGTGGACCATGCCATAGGCTGTATTTGGATGGATTATGGGTTAGTGTGAGGAAAGACTGAAGTCAGGAACGAGATGGAAGCTCCATAGCGATGGGCATGTCTGGAGAAGATGTTGACCTTGCCTCTAGGAGGGGAGCAGTGAACATGGCAACATTGGTGCCAATGGGGAGTGAAAAGGAGATGGAAGAAGAGGTCCGTCCTCCATGTGGGCAGTATTGGGCATAGCAGAATATGCAGAGAATGTAGGGTCACACTGGCCACACTGGTGAACAAAGGCCCCCGAGTTGGGAGAAATCTAATCTTCGCTCAATACTCTCATGGTTCAAGATCTTCACAAGTCATTGGGTGTTTCTGAAGCTCCATTGATCTCTTTTTTTGGGTATATTTATCTGTGTATCTAGTCAGTGATATTGTTGAACTGTGGTGATTTGATATCCATTTGGCATGTTTTTGAGCATCAGTTATCATGGACCAGTAGACGGGATGCAACAGTATATCAGAGAGACACCTTTATCATAGATGTACAGTTAGAAAGTTACTGTCATGCTTGGCCCTATCATACAAAGCCCTGATGCTTTCATGGGGGAATCAGGAACCCTTCGCATGACCTATATCAGGTCATAGAAAGCATTCTGCATTCTAGGGAAGTGAGTTGGGATGAGAATAGATGTTTTCTTGGAGAGATGCTTTGGTCTAAGCCATGAGAGGAGGAAAGAGTAGAGGGGTGATATTTTAAGCTAAGGTGGTAACAGCATACACAACAACCCTAGATGTGACCAGGCTCAGAAACTAGAGGAAGGGTCAGGGCAGAGATAACAGGGATAAAAGATTGGGAATTGAGGCGGAAGTCAGACAGCTCAGCATTTTCTAAGCTTTTCTAATGATGGGGAATTTAAGAATTACTGTAACCAAAAACAACTAGCTGTCACAAGTATTGTGTAAGGTGTCTCTGGAAAACAGATTGGAGAAGACCCAGCTGGAACCAAGGATATCAGTTAGGAGATTTTCATATTAATCCAGGCTGGAGATCAGGATACAGGTGGTTCCAGTGGGAACTGAGCAAGTAGGTAGCTTTAATCAAAATTTAGAAGGAAAAATGCACCTCACTTGGCAACTGCTTGGATATGATGGCAAAGTGGGATGTAGAGAGTGGGAGACGGAGGGGCAGGCTAGGATAACATTAACAAACATTTGCCAGACACCCAGAGGGTCAGCTTTCCTCTCTGGCTGTGATATGAATGTGACCAGTGTTAACCGTTTGGCACATATGTTAACCTTAGAATGTTACCAGTGTTAACTGTTTTGCACATGTGCATGCATATGTGTGTATGTGCGTACATGAATGTGTGTATTTAATCTCAACTATTCTTATTTTGCCATAAAATTGTTTTAACACACATGTGCTGTGTGTACGTATATGTGTATACACTCATCCCTCAGTGTCCATGGAGGACCCTCACTAATACCAAAATTCTGGCTTTGTGGAATCCACATATACAAAAAGTTGTCCCTCTGTATTTGTAAGTTTTGCATCCCATGAAAACTGTATCTTCCATGTATGCTCAGTTGGATAAAAAATCCATATATAAGTAAGCCTGTTCAGTTCAAACTGGTGTGGTCCAAGGGTCAATAGTTTACATCTACCCACACGTTAACAAGTGGCTATTTCAAGGAGGCAGACTGAGTGATTTATTTTCATGCTTCCTTCAATTTTTTCTAAGTTTTTACCATGAGAAAAAAAATTTTTTTTCTCCAGAAGACCAAGAAACAATTAGAGGTTTGAGAAGAAATTTATCTGCTGTTATTGATTTTGTTTTAGCCAAAAAAAAAAAAAGGCTAAACATAAAATACAGTGTTTGTAAACCTGGCTGGCAACCCTTCTCTGATGTTATTGTCTATTTCAGACAAAGCAAAGAGGTGTACGATACCAGAAACCTTCAGCTATGAGGGAAACAAAATAACAATCAATATATTTTGTTTCTGCTTATATTTTCTGCTAACTTCTTGTTTCCCAGCTACCAGAGAGCTGTCAACTTCAGGAATTAAATTAAAAAGTATAAAACTGTGAATGAAGAAACCTTGGAAGTAATGAGACCACACTGAATGAAGTGGAGAAGGAAAAATGGAACATAGTAAATGAGCACCTGTATCAGTGTCATCTTTAAATGCAAATCAAAATGTGCCAAACCTTCCTACCCCTGATACTTTGAAGCTCATACAGTTCATTTTTAGCCAAGTGTATCAGTTTTGCATTGCCAAAAATAGTAGTGGACTAAAAGACCAGTCTGCTTTTCTTTTATTAAGAGATCTGTAATAAGAGAGATTGAAAGGAATTTTGGAGGGCCAAATGAGACCCTGAGTGCAGTGCAAAACGAAGCTAGTCAATTCTGAAATATTTGAACATGTTTATTTATCTAACCCACTATGAACCTGGGCACAGATGCTAAATCTTCCATATTCTATGTGGTTTCAGATGACCTCTGAAAACTACCTGTGCCATTCTAAACCACCAAATGGTTCCATTTTCCATCTGTTGTCATGCAATTGTTTTGCTTACCAGCAGCTGTCAGATGGATATTACAATGAATGCTTTCATAGCAAGTGTTACAACATCAAACATAACAAGCATTGAGGATGAAGCCGACGGCACAGGGAGATACAGAGAGCTTACCAAGGGACCGGAAAGGTGGCCCTGGAGTCCGCATCAGGACACTGTGTGCCATTCCCGGAGTGCATTCAAAAGTCTAGTGCGTGCTGGTTCACAGATGTCTCTTTTTGCCAACTCATCATAAACTCCTCAGCTGTTAATGCAGAGTTGCTTCCTGCCACAGTGACAGAGAACTGTTGGGTTACCAGGGCTAATTGCTGTTTAGCTCTTTCAGAAGGGTTAAGTGCGTTGGTTAGCTTGCTGAAAGTTTGGGAGATAGCTCAGGTGCAGGAGCACTCAAACCACAGGGACGTGGCTGTCCCACCTGCTCTCATTGTTGAGGGTATTTTAACTCATCACCTGATGCTATTGGAAGTAGCTACAAAGGACAGCTGGTGGTTGCATTTGTTTGGAGGCTGAATTAACCTGTTGTCTCTCTCCAGTTGTGGTTGAGGTTAGAAAACTCTCACTCTTAGAATTCATACATTCTACTAAACAAGTGATATATGACATTTTTAAAAAAGATTGTTCCATAGATATCTTCTCCCATTCTGTGGTTTGTCTCTTCACGTGGTTGAACATATATTTTGTTGTGTAGAAGCTTTTTCACTTGATGTGATCCCAATTGTCCATGTTTGCTTTGGTTGCCTGTGCTTGAGGGGTATTGCTAAAGAAAATCTTTGCCCAGACCAATGTGCTGGAGATTTTCCCCAATGTTTTCTTATAGTAGTTTCATAGTTCGAAGTCTTAGATTGAAATTTCAGTGAAAGAGATAAACATTTTGTGAAGTTATCTATGTATATGTATGAATTCAGGTGTGCAGTTTTATTAGTTTTTGCTCAAAGTAGAATACTCGTTTGGTTAGGACCCTCAAACCAAAATAGTATTTGTAAAGTCCTTAGTGCACACTCCTGTGCTTCAAATTCTGTAGATGTTCAATAAGTGTTTAAATCAGTGAATGAATGAAGGGCAGTTATTTGAATGACTCCATTTTGGCTTCATGTCTTGTTTGGGGATGTTGAGTTCAAAGTTATTACCTCCAAACCAACACTAAGTAGTAACGTTAGGACGTGTCCTATAGACGTTGTTCTGTATATAGTATCAACAGAATCATATAGTGTCAGGTGTTTAGCATCTGGAGTCCTACTGCCTATGTTTGAATCCTGGCTTTATGCAACAGACTGGGCAACCTGGAATGGAATGAACTACTTAATTTTCTAATCCTGTGTTGATTATTTCAGAAAATTGGGATAATAAAAGGACTTACTCCATAGGAGTGTTATGAAGTTGAATGAGAAAAATCGATTTAAATCTTTCAGCACTGCCTGTGACATATAAGCACTTGATACATCGTCGATGGTACTATTATTATTTGCCTAACATGTTGCTTTTGGGGAACACACAGCCACGAATTTCTCCTCTCAGAGATGCCACTTGACTTAGTCGCTGTTGGTCCCACCCTTAAAATTATTGAACCACGTGCTATAAGGCATATTGCAGCAAAATATGGTGCTCAGAATATCATGGCTTATATATTTTATCTTGCTGGCAAAGAATTCTACAAGGTTTAAAGCTTAAATTAGAGCCCACATTTAAACCGAGTTGGGAGAAATGCACCATATGCCTCTCCATCTTTTGTGTGGTGTGACTGTAAGTGAGAGTGAATGACAACACGCCGGGGGCTCCAGCCAAAACTTGAGGCCGGCAGTCTAAATCCAGATCGGGCAGCCTCCCAGCCTCTCCCGATTCTGTCTGCTTGTGCATTTGACCTTGACAGCCAAGGTCTGTATGGTTCCTCTTTGCTTTCTGTCATTAATCAGTCCTGAAGCATCTTCTAAACAGACAGCTTGGTTGGATTGAATAAAGTGCCTGTGTTTTTTTTTTTTTTTTCTTCATCTGATACAGACATGAGTTAAACTAGAGTCACCTCCATTGGTAAACTTGGCTATTAGGCTGGGCAGTATTTTCAAGGGGTGCTTTACCTGAAAATATTCTATAAATGAGTTCCGAATATTGTCCTCTGCCTGTCATAGTGCCTGTGATTATGATAACCCACCCTTGCAAGTTTTCTCCTATAGCAGAAATTGTTGCCAGAGGAAGGGGAGGGATGACATGTCCTTTCACTGGCAAATGAGGCCAGATTTTGACTTTGAGTCACTCTTGAGAATTTAGGGGTGGGCACATGGTACTGTGCAACAGGAAGTGATATTTATCATGATAAGTGATATTTACCATGCCCCACTTTACAATTGCCATGTATTTCAAATGTTATGAGTATACCACTGAATGCATTCTTTATTGGAGAGAAAAAAAGTTAGCACTGTATAGAGAAATATATAGTTGCTAGAACTGAGAAAGGGTAAGAAAACAAGAGTAATCTATAATTTTTTTTTTGCATGGTCCAAAAGGCAATTTCTGTTGCCTTTTTATGGTGATTTGGAGTTTTTAAGATGTTTTGACTTATTTAACAAGTTGGAAACTCATGGCAGAGAGAATGTTTATGACTTACCGAAATTCTTATGGAAGTTCATGACAGAGCTTTCCTTGGAATGCAGGTATCGAGACTTGATTTTGAGAATTTTGCACTAGATTTCCTAACAGAAACCTCATGATTTGGAGAGGGGAGAATCATCTCTGCAATTATGTCACTGCTAAGTTGACATAGTAACAAAGGGGTTAGTGTCAGCCTTGGAATTCTGTAAATATGTCTTGGGACAAAGTGGTATGGAACTACATCTAGTAGACTGAGGAAGAAGGTCATGGAATTAGAACATTTCTGTTACTTCTAGGCATAGTTTTCAGGACTAAGGAATTCAGCATGAGCTGCATCTCTCCTACCTCCTACTCTCTCCCCTTTATGAATTACTAATAATTCTGTTTTCTTCCCCATTGCCATTTAGTTTGGAAGATGTCAGTGCTATTTAATACAGTGAGATCTCCCCAGCACACCCCTCGGGACCAGTCCTTGGGTGTTGGGAGAGCATACTACCCTATTATCTGTAGGGTGGCTGTGCTTGTTCTCATGCCACATGAAATTGGCATTGGTAGCTCGCTAATGAGTGGGTGGAGATGGGCTTCTGGAGGAACAGCAGATAAGATGAGTAATGTCATTCTTAGTTCTAGTTTTGTCTCCTTACTGTCTTTATTTGAGCCCCTCCACCTCCCTCACTTCTCCTTCCTTCCCTCTCCATTTTCCCCTTCCTTCCTCCCAACCCCCATGCACACATGCATAGCTCACACACAGTTTTACCTATCTCTTAACTGACAGCTTTAATAAGGATGGTCACTAAGCATCTTCTTATAATTTATAATAGAAACTGGTATGCGAACTACAGAGATACAGCGGTGGAGATCCAAGTTTATATCTTGATTCTACCATGTAACTCTCAACGTGTGCTCTAGATGCTCTGTGTCTGGTTATCTATAAATCAGCAATGATAATTATACTGACCTCATAAGGTTGTTGGGATGAGTCAGTAAGATTATGCATGTGAAATGCTTAGCGCAGGTTCTCATGCACTAAAAGATTTCCATAAACATTGTTTATTATCATTAATAAAAAAGCATCTTTATTGGGATCCATCTCATAAGATGCAACACCAAAGCTAATATTTCATAATAGACAATCACTCTTTGAGTGATATATTATATCTAAATTCAATTAGATGTCCCAGCTCAGTGTGTTGGAACCGGTAGCCTGAAAAAGTCCCATTCATCTGATGGCTGTGAAATAATGGGAATGTTTATCTTCATTCCATGAAGAAATGTATAATTAAAGGAGTTTGTGACGTACCTCCTTAAGATTCATCTCTAACTCTGTAATACATTTAGTGATTTCAATGCAAATGAATCCTGTTGGTGAGGCAATGTGTTCATCCTATCTCCTTATCTGTTCTTTGAAAACCTCATCCAAGGCTCTGGTGACGCTCACAGCAGATTGAAAATCCCCTTGCTGGCAACAGCTGATTAGACTGAGGAGAGACATGCATGGGGCTGGCCAGCCAGATTATCTCTTCGTGGGAGTTAAGAAATTTGACACAGCCACAGTGTCCATATTCTTTACATACATACATATATATATATATATATATATATAAATTCAGTGAGAAGGGTAGTAGGAAATGAACTCTAAGAGGACAAGAGTTGGACAGACATTATCATTTACTGACTAAGTGACCTAGAGCAAGTCACATAACCCTGGGAACCTCAGTTTCATCAATGGCAAAGCAAAGATGCTAATAGGGGCTACTTTTAAAAAATAAAGAATGAACACAATAAAACAGGCAAAGCATTCAGTGACTTGGGCAGCAGTGAGTGTGCAGTAAATGCTAAACATTTTGAATTGTATTCAGCCTTCATTTTTCAGCCTGATTTTTACCTTGATTCTCACATTGAAACTGCCCATTTCTTCAGGTATTTGGGTATTTGGGGTCTTTTCCTCTTTTACTCTCCCCACTGGGTTTGTCACTGCACATCCCTCCTTCCTTCCGAAAGCTCTATCCTCCCTTTATTCTCCTCGTCAACTTTCTGTGTCTCTGCCTCGTTCTTTTCTGTTTTTTTGCATTGCCTCCTCTTCCTGTGTTCACACCTGAGCGAAGTTGCTGTCCAAGGTTCTGACCTCTGCCTCTTGGCTTTCCGTTGTGTTTTCTCGTGGGTGACCTAATTCACACAACATGCCTCTAAGCTGATGAAGCCTAGAATCTCATTCCTGTATACTAACTGCCTCTTGTATGTGTCTTCCTGGAACTCACACATTCTAAGTGGAATTCCACATCTGGTCATCATTTCATACCATTCCGTCCCTCATCCTCTCTCAGTTGATGGCCCTCAGGTCCTCAGTTTAGAAATTTGTTATTCAGGCTCTGCAGCTCCCCCACCCCAACCTCAGGTCCTGCATTACCTCCTGAAGAGCCACAGAGTCCAGCATTTGCCTTATTCTCACTATTCTTTGTGACCAGTTCACCTCTCACCCAGGCTGCTGCAACTAGCTTCTAATTGGCATTTCTTCTCTTTCCCCTTCAAATCCCTCATGCTTGAAAATAAAAATCTGGTCATGCCCTTCCCCTGTTTAAGTGTTTTCAGGATTATGACCAAGCTCAGTAACATGACTTGTTCCTCTCTGCTCTCAGGAACGCTCATTGTTTCTCTTTTTCAAGAACAGCCTATTTACACTTCAGTGCACGTAATGAGCCTGTACTCATTCCTCTGTCTTTATGTATGCTGCTCCCTGGACCCACCCCATTCCATTCTACTATCTTGGCCTGAAAATGTCTACTTATCCTCTAACTCTCAATTCAGAGGCAGCGTTTCTCCAGGCATTCTTTCTCTGAATGTCACTGGCTCTTTGTCTCATTTTCTGGGTTAGGGTGTTTTTCATTCATGGGCACTCCAAATACTCTATCCCTACACATCTAGCTTGATGCATAATTGTAAATACTGTTTATCTGTCCATTTTCAACTTTACGTTATGTTTACATTTCCTTGAGGGCCACAGCTTTATGTTTATCTCTATCCTTAGTGATTAATATGGTATGTCACGTGTACTAGGAGCTTAATATCTGAGTGACTACTAGAATGAATGAATGAGTAGATATGAATAATTTTCAAGATTTTTAGGAAACCAATCCTATTTAACTTACTCTGTGACGATTGAATCTTTTACTTCATTCTTTTTTAATTCATGAAGTCTGCATTACTCTAGGCCAGTTTTTCCTTGCCCGCAAATCTTTCAGATATGGAATCAGAGAAACATAAGATGATAGGGTTCACAGTTTTGCAAAATGCTAATGTAAAACACCCAGGAGCAAACAGATGGCTTAAGAAAGGTATTAATCGTATGATATATTTTCAGTTATAAAATGCCTTCTTACCTACTACCTTTTTATCCCCATTATAGGTTTTATTTGATCTTGGCAATGTTTAGGGTCTACCAACTTGGCTTGTAAGCTGGTTTTATTATAGCATTTGTGCTGTGTCTCCGTTTTAACTCTTGACTTTTGTTGCTCCCACCACACGTTCCTTAAAAGTCAATCTGGAGTTTATGCATCTTTCCATCTTCTGGACTGAGAAAAAATTATGGCTTTAGTAGATGCTCTTTAAGTTTGTAGAATGGGCCGGGTGCAGTGGCTAATGCCTGTAATTCCAGGACTTTGAAAGGCCAAGGCGGGCTAATCACCTGAGGTCGGGATTTCGAGACCAGCCTGACCAACATGGAGAAGCCCCATCTCTACTGAAAGTACAAAAAATCAGCCGGGCGTGGTGGCACGTGCCTGTAGTCCCAGCTACTTGGGAGGCTGAGGCAGGAGAATCTCTTGAACCCGGGTGGTGGAGGTTGCAGTGAGCCGAGATTGCACCATTGCACTCCAGCCTGGGAAACAAGAGAGAAACTCTGTCTTTAAAAAAAAAAAAAAAAAAAAAAAGTTTGTAGAAAGGATATGTGCCCTCTCTGAGGTCATGGGGTGGGCAGGGATGCCAAAGTGTGCTTATTTTAAGTCATGGAAGCAGTAGCCATTTAAGAGCCTTCAAAGGGCCAGATTGAGTTTATGTGATTGCAGAATCATGATCCTAACACATCTCCAGAAAGAGATAAATGGGCTTGAGAAGAAGCAGAGCCATGCTGGGGAATAGATTGGGTGGAATTTAAATAGAAGTCTGGATTTGAAGTAAGAATCATGAAGACTAGGAGTACTTGTAATATTTCTAGTAAAAATAAATCCTATGAGAACCATCAGTTACCGTGCACTGTGTGCTTACTACGGGCTTGGTACTGGGTCAAGTGCTTTGCATACATTCTCACTTAGTGCTTCAAATAGTTCTACAAGTTAGGCATCATTGTCCCCCTTTTCAGATGTAGAAACTGAGGCTTCAAAGAGTTAATTCAACCATTTAAGGTAACAAAGCTACAAGGAGTTTGAATTCAGGATTCCTAAGCTTGTGCTTTTTTGCCCCTGCACCGGAGGAAGTTGTGTGCAGGTTTCTGCATCTGTCAAGTTACTGGATATGTTATTTTGAGCAAGTGACCTAATGGGCTTCAGTTTCATCATCTATGAAATTGACACGATAACCTTATCTTTGAGATTTTTTGTGGGTAATTTAAATAATTTGCAGAAAGCGTTTAACACATTGCACGGGATACAGTAGACAATAAATCTGGACTTTTATTAACAATAAATAATTAGCTTCCCATTCTGAAATATTTCAATGTGGATGCATGGCTGTGACTTTAAAAGCCAAATCCACCCCCCACATGTGAATTATTGCCTAACTCGATCCCTGAAACTGGAAATAGAGAAATAACATGCAATTCCAACAATATCAACATTATTATTTTCATTTTTTTCCTGATGCTGTCAGCTTGTTATTTGTGCTATTTCTTAGAATAATAGAATTTATTCAGGCAATTTATCCTTAATACAAGTGATATAAATGGGGCTATGCAATCCTTATATATCTTGCTAATAATGTCTGGTTCATCTTTTTTTTTTTCTCCCTTCTTACAATTGGAGACATTGATTTCCTACTCCGTCCTGTCTTTTATTACATTTTCTGCATCGAGGTCATCTCTGTCCGCTGCCTACACTGGATTCCAGTAGCTGAAGTTGTGTAACATCATTCAATGACATTCTTAAAGCATCTACTGTGTGCTTTCTTCAAAAATGTCTGTATTAGAGTGGAATAAAAAAGAAGAAAGACATATATAATTACTGCCCTCAGCTATATGTTAAATCCATTAGTTAAAAATGTCCACCTAGCCAGTGATTTAAGGACAAATAGAAAGCTTTATATTGGGAGGTTCTGAAATAGTGTCAGTTAAATGCATGCGTGTCACCAGAGGCTATGGATACTATGCATAGGTCTTATTTCTTCTTCCTCTGCACCCTCCCTCTGGTGGCCCCCAAGCATCTCTTGGTGACTCCCCAAACTGAGATTTCTAGTTCCAGTGGTTTTTTTTTTTCGAGTTTGAGGCTGATATTTTATCATACATCTCTCTCACTGACCCCTGGATACCCTTCATTAGTTGTGTCTCAAACTGAAATCAATACCCCTCCACCCCACCCCCAATCTGCACCATGGTGAATCGTATGTGCATTCAGCTTACTCATGTTGGGGACCTACAAGCCAACCCTGGGTTACTTGTTCTATCATCCCTGCCCCACCTGAGCACAATTTATGGTCAATTCCCATCAACTAACTTCTCTAGAATTTCTTGAACTCAACCTGGCCCTTCTATTTCCTGCAAAGATGAAACCAGATAATAGAAACAATAGAGGACCAGGCTCACCTTTTGGTGCAGAATGAGTGTCTGTCTTTTTATTTTAATTTTTATTTAAGATTCAGGGGTGCATGGGTAGATTTGTTGTGTAGATAAAGTCATGTCTTGGGGGTTTGTTGTACAGATTATTGCATCACCCAGGTATTAAGCCTAGCACCCAATAGTTATTTTTTTCTGCTCCTCTCCCTCCTCTCACCCTCCACCCTCAAGTAGGACTCAGTGTCTGTTGTTCTCTTCGTATCCATGAGTTTCCATCATTTAGCTTCCACTTGTAAGTGAGAACGAGTGGCATTTGGTTTTCTGTCCCTGCATTAGTTTGCTAAAGATGATGGCCTCTAGCTACATCCATGTTGCTGCAAAGGACACGCTTTCATTTATTGCTTTTCTAACACATTGGGCCAAAAGGTCTTTAGTCTCTTTAATAATCTAATGGCATTGAATTAACTAAATAATACTTACCTGATGCAGATAATATAACTTGTCTACATATTCACCTGGTCCTGTGCATTTCAGACTTTTGGGGGAGGGATGAGTGGGTGAGAGGTGAGTTCTCATCATTTGGCTGCCACTTATGAGTGAAAACACAGGATGATTTTTATCATGCTTCAGACAGACCTTCAGAGGTTAGCGCCAAGACAAGGGTATTGAATGTTCACACGGAAAAAGAAAAGCTAATTTGAGTAGATAAAAAGGAGAAAGAATCGGCAAGACTTGATGACAAGATACATTCAAGGGAATAACACATAGGTAGGAATGCTCTCTAAACATAATCAGCATATTACATGTTTTGTCTATGCCTTTATGAATGAAGCCCAAGGGAGACCTTGTTAAAGAAAATAAAGAGGGAGACTCTTTTTAAGATGTTAAAATAGAGGACAATGAATGCTTTTGCGATGAGTTATCTCTGTGGAACTGTGTGACCTTGAGCATGTCAGTAACCTCTGTGGGACTTAATTCATCTTCTGAAAACAAGAGATTGGATTAGATAATTCCTAACATTCCATGCTTTTAAATAGACTTTTATGATTAGGAATTTGGCAGGTGGAGGGGTGGAAGCATAACACTTAAAAGTTGGTGGTGATTGAGTCAAGTTAGAAGTGGGTTGAATTATTTTTGGAACTAAAGTGTACCCTTGCTGAAATATAGAATAATAATGAGTCTAGTATTAATATAGCCTGGCTTAAGTATAATACTAATATAAACAAAATTATATTGAGGGAAAATGATGTTTATAGAGTACACCATCAAGATGAGCTCTAGAAAAAGGAAACTAAACCTTTTCTAAACAGGTTTTTTTTTTCCCTGTCATCCCCTTCTTTTTACATTATCATTATGTTTTCCAGGCTGGCAGATGAATATCAAATCTGCTTTTGATTGAACATTTTTTAAATCTCTGTGATAGAATATATATTTTCTTCATTTATGGAAAGCAAATAGGTCACGCGTTTTCTCTTCTGCACCAAAGAAATATAGCAAAAGTTTCTATGCTCCATTCCATTTTCTTATTGAAAAAAATATTTAATATAAATGAAAAATATTCATTTACTTTTTCAACAAATTTCATCACGGATCTCTTACTTGGGAGTAAATACTCCTTAAAACAAGCTAAATGCACATCCTTAATAATTTAAAGTCAGAGAAGCAGCCATGTGTAAAATAGGTGTATGTTCACATAATTGACTACAGTATTTTTGCTACATGGTTAAATGCATGATTTCCCCTAATAGAATGCCATTGTGGTCTACATCACATTTTCTAGTTCATAAAAGTCAAATGAGCTGTGACCATAGTCTCCCAAACTTAATGGGAAGTTCATTTTGTGACTTCTGAGTTTAAATTGTGTCTTTCCAGGATGAATCAATAGATCTAAAGCACATTAATGGATCACGTCACCAAAAGGTCTAATCCTGAGTGACTAAAATGGTAGATCTAATTCAGACTTATTGCTTTTCTAGCACATCGGACCAAAGGTCTTTAATCTCTTTAATAACATATTGGTTTTGAATTAACTAAATAATACTTACCTGATGCAGGTAATTTAAGTTGTCTACATATTCACCTGGCACTGTGCATCCAAACATTTTTGGGGAGAGATGAGGGGGTGGCAGGTGAGTTTTATCTGTGAAAACCAGTAAAGAAGTAGAACCTTATAGACAGGGGCTCACAGTATACATTTTAAAAAATCTATATGGGATGCTTGCTAGCACAACAAATTTACACACGGCTCTGCCAACACTCTCAGCCACAGCCTACCTATCAGAACGTTATCAAGACTAGAAGAAAAACACATAAGTTATGTCCTGGACTGTGCAAACACTCATGAGCACAGCCATAAACTACAGCTGGATGTTCGCTGACAGCCAGCTATCCAAGGTTTTTGACCTTGGACAAACAGCAGGGGTTGATGGAGATAGCCAGGCCTAGAGATGGCACCATTTGGAAAATACAAATGGAGATGTCTAGAGGGTGCTGGCAGTAAGCTTCTGCAAGGACCCCATTGGAAAGGAAGCCAAATTGTTTCTGTTATCTCAGGGAACACCTTGATTCTGAAAGATGGTGAGAGAGCATAAGGCTACCTAATAATTCTGGAAAGATGAATACAACTGTTAATATCAGAGCTGCAGCCTCGAGAACAGCCGGGATTCTCCCTAATGACAAGAGGGTGGACGGTCTCTCTGCATCCCTTTCCTCAAGCCTTTTGTTCAACCCTTTTCATTGTATGCCCCCAAAGAGAGCAGTTTTAAGAATCTGCAATATAGTAGGGTCACCTGATATGAGTGAGAGAGAAAGAGGGAGAAAAAGAGAAATGAAATCAAATGCTGTGGGTGATTCCAGTTGCCTTCTTGGTAGCAAGAGTGTATACCATCAGTTTTGCTATAACACAACATATGTGTTCCTAAAAATCACCACTCTGTGTAAAATCACAGAATATAAACCCTGAGACTTATGGGGAAAATGGAGTTAAAAGCACCACACTAAAAAATTTCATCAGTGAAACATTTAAAAAAATAGTTTTACACATGTTAAATGATTAAGAAATACATAAATATTACAGGAGAGATAACCCTTTACCTTGAAGAAGATCACAAGTTTGCTTGGGGAAGGACACGTCCAAAGGGTTGTGTCTTGTGTGTTACTGTGATGGGATAGACAGGGGGATTTACCTGAAACCAGATGGTAAATGGTAACACCAGAGGTGGGTGGGTATGACTCAGGAACACATGCTATGAATTGAGGTAGCAGGTAAGTGTTTGAGGTGTGTGTTTGTGTTTGTGTATTTGTGTATTTTTATGCAGCTCATTTTTGCTGGATAGTTTTCTGTGTTAACTTAGTGAGGTTTTTTTTTTTTTTAAGTGAAATCGAGCATGAGCAAATGTGAAATCCGCATTATGCTCAAATTGTTCCGTACTTTTTTTAGCTCCCACATATGAGTGAGAACATGCGATATTTGTCTTTCTGTGCCTGGCTTATTTCGCTTAACATAATGTCCCTCCAGTTCCACCCGTGTTGTTGCAAATGACAGGATTTCATTCTTTGTGTAGCTGAATAATATTCCATTGTATCTATGGTACCACGGTGGCTTTCTTCATTCCTCCGTTAGTGGACATTGAGGTGGCTTCCATTCCTTGGCTATTGTGAACAATGCTGCAGTGAACATATAGGTGCAGACCTCTTCTTTATATGGGTTGTCTTTTCTTTGGGATAGATAACCAGCAGAAGGATTCCTGGATCATATGGTAGTTTTATTTTTAGTTTTCTAAGGAACCTCCATACTGTTTCCCAGAGTGGCTATACTAATTTGCATTCTCAACAACAGTGTATAAGGATTCCCCTTTCTCCACATCCTGGCCAGTATTCATTATTGGACTTACAGAGATAGAGTGGAATGATGGTTGCCAGAGGCTGAGAAGGGTAGCACAGAGTGGGGAGGGATTGGGGATGGTTAATGGGTATGAAAATACAGTTGATAGAATGAATGAGGTCTAATGTTTGGTATCATAATAGGGTGACTATAGTTAACAATATTTTAGTGTATGTTCTAAAATAACTATAAGAGTGGAATTAGAATGTTCCTAACACAAAGAAATGATAAACGCTTGAGGTGATGGATACCCCAGTTACCTTAATTTGATCCTTACACATTGCCTGCCTGTATCAAAACATCACATGTACCCCATACATATGTACATCTATTTTGTGCCCATGATAATTAAAAATTTTTTTAAAAATTATACATTGTTCCCTACTCTGTCAACCCATGGACACACATTTGCATGTCCAAAACAAGCATTATGGAATTGACTACAACTTAGAACATGAGATGGGGCATAAATATTGAGGGTCCCCTTGGTCAACTCAGGTCCCCATTGTGAACATGTCAGAGTAATGCAAGAGACCACAGTTCCCCTCTACCTTGGACGCAAGCCAGCCCCTTCATCATGTGCTCAACTGAAAAACAAAATGAAACAAACAAAAAAAAACATATCCTGAATTGGGAGAAAATCATAGCTATGTGAGGTCATTAAACAGTTTCTAACAGAGCACCTTCCTAGGGAAGGCTATGTTTGAATCCACTGGATGTTTTTGCTGTAGACATTTATTTCGAGCCTAACTTTCACATGGCTGTGTCTCTACTGGTCTCTTATCTCAGGTATCGATGTCCTGAGATAACTTCATTCCAACAGTCAAAACTTGTCTAGGAAGACCTGATTGCTCTGAGAGATTTGCCTTGTGATTTGATCATTTCTTGCCATCCCCGTTGACTGGAGATCTTCATGACAGCTTTGAAGGTGCTTTGAGGTTATTCAATTCATCTTCTTTCTTTTACAAAGGAGGACACTGAGGCTTGGATGGAAAAAAAGACTTCACTCAAGAACTTAAGACAAAGGCTGTTTCACAAATAACTCATGCAACTCTAGAGTTTCCTTATGGAAATACTTGACAGTATACCTGTTGGGTCAGTTTCTTTCTTTTTCAGTGAAAAAGAAAATCACTTTATTGAGGTATAATTGACATTAAAAAGCTGTAGATGTTTAACGTATACAGCTTGATAAATTCGGAGGTGACTATACATCCAGGAAACCATCACCATAATCACTGCTGTGTATTTGTATTTATCCATCACTTCCAAAAGCCTCCTCCCATCTGCTTTATGTAATTGATTTTTTAATATTGATTTTTCTTTTCATTTTGTTTCTGAGACAGAATCTCATTCTGTTGCCCAGGCTGGAGTGCAGTGGCACAATCAGAGCTCACAGCAGCTCAAACATTCCTCCTGCCTCAGCCTCCCAAGTAGCTGGGAGCACAGGTGCATGCCTGGCTAATTTTTCATATTTTTTTGTACAGATGGGGTTCTCACTTTGTTGCCCAGGCTGGTCTTGAAATCCTGGGTTCAAGTGATCCTCCTGCTTCAGCCTCCCAGAGTGCTGAGATTATAGGTGTGAGCTGCCATGCCCAGCTTAATGTTGATTTTTCTTTTGTGGTAAGGGCACTTGAAAAAAAATCTAGCCTCATAGCAAATTTTTAAGTCTACAACACAGTATTGTTAACCATAGGCCTTACATTATATAGGAGCTCTCCAGAGCTTAGTACATTACTGGAGCTTTGTACCCTTTGACTGACACTTCTCTACTTCCCCCTTCTCCACCCTGTGGCAACCACAGTTGTTCTTTGTGGTTCTGTGAGTTTTGATGATTTCAGATTCCTCTTAATAATGGGATCATGTAGTATTTGTCCTTCTGTGTCTGGCTTATTTCACTCAGTGTTATGTCCTGAGTAAATCCAAAAAGGACTTACTTCCTTTTTAAGACTGAGTAATATCTCACTGCATGTATGCCATTTTCTTTATCCATTCATTGTTGATGGACATTTAGGTCGTTTCCATATATTGGCTATTGTGAATAGTGGTGCAATAAACATGGAAATGCATATATCTCATGGAGATTCTGAGTTCAGTTCCCTTGGATATATACCATCATGGGAATGCAATCAAAACCACAACAGAAGATCACCGCACACCTATTGGGAGGGCTATTATGAAAACAAACAAACCCCCAAACAGAAGATAACAAGTGTTGGTGAGGATGTGGAAAGAAGTGAACCCTTGTCTCTTGTGTGTTCATAGAAACATAAATTGGTGCAGCCACAATGGAAAGCAGTTTGGAGGTGGCTCAAAAACTTAAAAATAGAAATACATCTGATGCAGCAGTGTCACTTCTGGGTCTGCTTCTTTTATCTGTTGTGTACCTCAAGGCAAAGCAACCTGCCTGTGCCTGATCCCTGCATACACAAACACAGAGAAATCATATTAACTCTAAACCTGTTGGTGGCTCTGCCAGTTTTGTTTTTTTTTTTCATGAATGACTAACAATCTAGCATCAAAAATGACTTTCATAAAATTATTTCTTTCTACAGTTATTTCTTTATTTCTTATCATCTCTAAACATATCTTATTAAGTACAGGGTGGGGAGAACACGGTTATTCCTATTACCACTGATGTTGTTGATACTCAACTCTGGAATCTTCCCTTTTCCTCCCCCAACACTCACCTCATCTTTCACCAAATTCTTCACAAGGAGAGTTTTACAAGCTTTAGACTGCTTCCATTTTACATCAGGGAAAATGGGAATACAAAATTTGGACCTGGATCGAGTCATTTCATGAGTCAGTGTTGTGACAAGATTGACAGCAGCTGCTGTGACCACTCATCCAGATGTATTACTGAAAACATGATGGAGCAATGTTGTGGGGAATCCACCTTTGTTACGTTTTTTTTTCTAGAAGGGCCTAGAAGCTTCTGAACTTGCTAGGCACTTGGGATAAAATCGATTAAATAAAAATAATGAAATCCATTCCACCAACAAAAATAGACTGAATTATTGTTTAACAGAAATTGGAACTAATGTTCTAGGGAGGTTATTTGAACCCAGGCATACAAGTGTGAGCATCATGATGGTCAGGGAAGGAAGCAGGTGACATTAGAGACTAATTTGTAGGTACATATACAGTGTCCTTAAAATGAGCCATTTATGGGGCAAAGTAAAGTTGATCAAATTGAGATATTTTAGAAAGTATGCAGTGTGAAGGGGTTGATTTCTTTTTAATGTTTTTAATTGAGTTGGATGACCTTATTGACAATGGATGCCTTTTGTCAGCACGTTGTGTGTGTGTGCCTGCGTGTGTGTTCCTCATAAACCCGTAGCTTTCTGCAAAAAGGGCATTCCAAAAGAAAGAGATGAAAGAAAAATGCATAAATGCACGATAACACACGATTAAGTTTTGACCCCATAGATTGTTAACCTTCAAAGCTAACTCTGCAGTAGCACAATATTATTAGCAATAAAAGGAATTTGCTTTGCCCTTTTTTAAATTACCATAAACCGATTGACTGAGACAGAATGATGTTAATATTTAAGAAGTAGGACACTAGATTCTATTATCTCAGAAGCTCTGTCACCAGGCCCTCTCTGTAGTCCTGTTATCTAATTATTGGGCTTAAATTGCATTAGTGTGCTAGCAATTTGTCTACCACTGGAAAAGTAATTGACATTTGGGTTACTGCTTCATATTTGGGAGACTTGCTAGCTAGTTCTGAAGAGTCCTCTTCTGTCAGGGCAGATTAGCTTAATGTTGCCTAGAAGAAAGGGAAGCTCTGTGTTTTAAGGTATGCTGCCTCTGTAGCTGGTTGCAATTTGGTATTAAAATTTCAGTTCTGCATCAAAGCTGATAAGTCACCTGAGATGAAATTGAACAAGGTTGTCGTGGCAAAGTAATTAATGGCATTTTTCGACTTTCAGATGACTTTAGGGGAAGCACACTTCTTCTCTGCGTCTGCTTCTGCTGCCATGTTTATAAATATGTATGCACATTTACAAAACATCTTTAACTGTTGTCAGATGTTTTTGCAGGCTCCAGATTTATGGTTCCTCTGAATTAAATAGCACCAGGTACATTTGGTGTACAGCAGTGATCTGGCATTGATGGTAAAGGCTGTGAGTCTTCGTAATATTTCCATCATATTTTGCTTCTCCTGACACCACACATCACTGTTAGGCACTCTCTCTTTTTTCTATTTCTTTGTATAAAAATGGAAAGCAGTGTGCTTTGGTTATTCTATTTCTAGACTTTTTTCCTGCTTAACTGGTTTTGGTTTGTTTAAGAGAACACTTTAAGTACATTCACAAATATGTTGCATTTCCCTTTGAAGAAGAGCCTGCGAGATCATCCTTTTTTTTTTGGCGATGTGGAGAGCGTACCTGGAAAACAGATGATTTTGGTGTTTTTGATAGCCAGTGCACCTGAAAGTCACAGGCTTCTTTCACTTAGATCTAGAGTGTATGTATTCTAGGGTCATCAAAAGAGCAGAACATAGAGATAGCCAGCCACTGTTTTCTTTAATTTGCAAACTGAAGATGAGGCTTAAAAGTATTCAGAAATGGATTTAAAAAGTTGGTGTTTCTTTTAAGGCACAGGTCAAATCTGACTCAGGAAAAAAACTTCTTACTATGATTTGAGCCTCCTCTCTTGCCTGTCACCCCTGGCTCACTTTAGCATTGCTGGCTTCCTTTCAGTTCTACGGGCAAGCCAGGCTCTTTCCCGCTGCCAGGACATTGTGTGTGCTGTTCCTGCTACCTGGGCCGCTCTTTCCTGCTTTCTTTGCCAAGCTAGTTACCTCCTATCCTTCAGGAATCTGCTAAAGCATCATGTCCTTAGAGGGCCCTTTCTGGTTACTTCATGCTCTGCCCCAGTTATTCTCAATCTCAGTGTGATTGCTTCCTTCTCAATTCTTGCTATGATAAACAACTAATGTATGTACTCATTGCCATTTTTTGTCATCCGCTTTCCTTACCAAAACACAGGCTCCCTGATGGCAGAGGTATCATCTGTCCTCTTTGTTCCTATATCTCCAGGAGCTGACAATATTAAATGTTTAATGTTTGTTGAATATATTAAATTCAACCTTTCCCAAATTTCCACCACAATACATTTTTTAAGTTTTCGTTTTGAAATAATTATACACTCATCAGAAGTTGCAAAGATAATACAAAGAGGTCCCACATAGTCATCACCCAACTTCCCCTGTTGTAACCTCTTAGATCAGACTAGCACCATATTAATACCAGAAGGTGCAGCAGGCTCTCCCTCTATTTTACTTTAATGGTGGGTGATTTCAACAGGCAACTGTTATTTGCTTAATGTAATCCTTTGCCATTTTATATTTTGGGACATTTTCTCTCCCGTTTTCTGATGCTTCCTTCAAGGACGACATCAGCTTTTTCAGCACATGGTGAGCACATTTTAATACACTTAATTCTTAACATAGTGAATTGGAATGTCATCAGAAAGCTACTTTTTTTTTTTCAGGTGCATTTGCTTAAAAAAAAATTAAAAGGTAAACAGTCTCAAGTTTTATTTGGAGTTGCTGAGAAGTTTACCCAGCACACATTTTAGCTATGACTGCCTGCATTCCTGCCAGGCAGGCTGCTGACTTGGGTCACCTATGACAATGATCAAAATTAACCCTGCTGCTGCTGGACTCTTTCATATCCCCGTCTTTTCCCTTCAGCTTTCTACTGCTGTTAGTGGCTTCTCAGACTCTCCTTGTTCAGTGAAGCATTGTGCATAAGGCACACTTTATCTTTTATCTCCAAAGAAATGGCAGTTAATGCAATCTATAGAAAGCCATAAATGAGGCTGATAAAATTATCTAGCAGCCAAAAGGTTGCTGCACTCATTTATCTCTGCATAATTCAGAAGCTAAATGACAAGATTAGGAAGAGGCAATCCATTTGACAGAGGTGCTACTGGAATAATGAAAATCAAGGTGGTTTTTGTTTTTTCCCCCCTACATTTTGTGGGGAGGTGGTTAAGAGAGGGCTTAAGAACAAGAGGAGATTCAAGGAGAACTCAGTTTATAAAATTGTTCTCTTGGGCCGAAAACATCCCTAAGAAACAGATTGCTGTATATTAATTTAATTATTTGCCTATTGAATAATAATGTCCTTCCCATTTGATGTGCAGATTGTAGAAAGGTGACAGTAGAGATTTTATTTTATTTTATTTTATTTATTTTTTGAGACAGGGCCTCACTCTGTCACTCAGGCTGGAGTGTAGTCGTGTGAACATAAGTCACTGTAGCCTCAAAGCCCTGGGCTCAAGGGATCCTCCTACCTCAGCCTCCTGCGTACCTGGGACCACAGATGTATGCCACCACACCCAGCTAATTAAAAAATTTTTTTTCAGAGACAGCCTGTTGCCTAGGCTGACTGATGAAATTTTAAAATGTGACTCCAAATTATCAGTTTACTTCAAATTTTTTTTTAACATTAAGGAGATGTTGTAGTGATTAATCTCCCTTAAAATTTGTATGTGTGTATATGTGTATATATGTGTCTGTATACATATATATGTGTGTGTATATATATATATATGTATGTATATATATATATATATATATAGTCTGAGGTCAACAGTTCCTTTAGTTTCTCTGCATAAAAACTAAGTGATATGCTGCTATAAAAACACTTGCACACGTATGTTTATTGTGGCACTATTCACAATAGCAAAGACTTGGAACTAACCCAAATGTCCAACAACGATAGACCGGATTAAGAAAATGTGGCACATATACACCATGGAATACTATGCAGCCATAAAAAATGATGAGTTCATGTCCTTTGTTAGGGACATGGATGAAACTGGAAACCATCATTCTCAGCAAACTGTCGCAAGGACAAAAAAACCAAACACCGCATGTTCTCACTCATAGGTGGGAATTGAACAATGAGAACACATGGACACAGGAAAGGGAACGTCACACTCCGGGGACAGTTGTGGGGTGGGGGGAGGGGGGAGGGACAGCATTAGGAGATATACCTCATGCTAAGTGATGAGTTAATGGGTGCAGCACAGCAACATGGCACATGTATACATATGTGACAAACCTGCACGTTGTGCACATGTACCCTAAAACTTGAAGTATAATAATAATAAAATTAAAAAAAAACTAAATGATAGTATATAGTCAACTATAACATTATGGTTATATATGTTATGTTTTATATAATAATATAGAGTATGATCCATTTTTTGTTAAACTATAACTTTAAAAAAATACTGATTACTGATAATGAGTGATACATATTTCTGGGTGACGGAATATGGAATTTTTTTAACCTTTTGCTTTGTACATATGTGCTTTGTTGAGTTTTTTTGATGAAGGCAAACACCTATTGCACTGAGGGAAGATATAATCATTGGGAAGAGTATTTTGTCAGGGGTAGGAGCCGTTTATTTATTCGTTCAGCAAGCACGTGCTTAGTGCCTAAGGTGTGTCTGAAGTTGAGTAGACATTTAGTGGAGAGGAAGTCCACAGAGTCCCTGTCCCTTTGGAGCTCAAGGCTTTATTTGTCTGTCCCCGTCTGGGAACAGGGACTCATACAGACACAATTCTCTCCCCTTCATCTTACAAAGTGCCTGATGTAGATCAATCAACCCATGTCCGCTGACAGTGTGGTGAAGAAATACGTGGCGCTGCACAGTGGCCATGTTTTAATCGTTCTGCAATTTAAAAATTCAAATAAATGGCCACTGCTTTAAAGAGTCAGGACTTTCCATATTTAAAAAAATACATGCATTTCTGGTTCTTCTTGGAAAATTGGAGTCTCTGGCAACACTGCATTCCCTTCCTATCAAGGCAAGGATTGATGTGAAGTAGTGGCTTCTGTCTTCGCATGGGGTATAGCCTATCTGGTTTTCTCCAGTCCCCACCACTCCCTAGGGTGTTCCCCCTACAAGGAGGCTAAGTATCTGTTTATCTCCAGGCCATATATTGGGTTACACTTGCTCACTTCCCCCATTTTTTTTTTTTGTGACTGAACTGGGTCTTTGAAGTATTTATGCTTTTTGTCCTGTATCTTACAACCTTGAAGGATAATTTTGAAAATGTTTGTTTGTCTTATAAAATTGGAAACTTGCAATGTTTTGAGAAGAGGAGAGAACAATATAGACGGCAGGACAAACCGGTGAGAGGAGAAGTCTCAGCATTTACTTTAAAGGTGAAAGCTGAGCCCTTACTCTTCACATAGGGAGTTTGGTTGGTGTGAAGCTACTGGAGAATGTGAAGGCATCTTCACAAACAAGCCAAACACCAGGGAAGAGGGGCCATGTTTTGTGGAATTAACCTAACTTTTCAGCTGTCTTGAGCACTTGGGGTTACATTATGTTCCAGTGGGCTCTGTGTGTTTCTTCTGCATCAGGAGAGATTCCTGCTCATCTGCAGAGAAACTTAATAATAAACAAAGAATGCACATCACTTCCAAACTTCTTTGTTAATCCATCTGTTTCCTTAGTTGGAGTTGAGCTTCGTGCCATCTCATCTAATACACGTAACCTCTCTGATATGAGGGGCCAAGGCCAAGCAGGCAATTTGCAGATAAACTCAAACATAATTAAGCATTAAAAGCTCTGACCATACAGGTGGAATGAATGAATCCGCCAATTCTGATCGTGCCACCATCCTCCTGCCCTAAAATTCAACTTGCTTTTCTCCTGAGATCTTCTGAATAGCAGGAAAGCTAAGCACAGACTGTCTGATCTTCAGTAAGGGAGGGGCAAGCCATTATCATTGGATGATTGAATTATTCCTTGTCTGGAAGCGGGTTGTGAACCAGATGATGTCTCAGGTTCTTCCAGCCTGAGATGTTTTAGCTGCTTGTCCTACAGTTAGGCAGAGGGAATTGATAGCCACATGGTATGAAAGTCTATGCTCAGTTTCTTATTAGTTCCGTTGCTTAATTCCTGCTTAGGCATCTGCTGCTATTATTGGTGACAAGAGCTTGTATTTCTGTCTCTAGGCTTTTTGTTTGTTTGTTCGTTTTTTTACTTTAAAAGATTTTATATTTCTTCTCCAGCTAGGAACATGACAAAGTTAGAAATCTTACAAAGGGACCAGGCATAGTGGCTCATGCCTATAGTCCCAGCACTTTGGGAGGCTGAGATCGGTGGATCACCTGAGGTCAGGAGTTCAAGACCAGCCTGGCCAACATGGTGAAACCCCATCTCTACCAAAAATACAAAAATTAGCTGGGCGTGGTGGTGGGCGCCTGTAATCCCAGCTACTTGGGAGGCTGAGGCAGGAGAATCAATTGCATCCGGGAGGTGGAAGTTGCAGTGAGCTGAGATCATGCACTGCATTCCAGCCTTGGTGACAAGAGTGCAATTCTATCTCAAAAAAAAAAAAAACAAAAAAAAAGAGGAAGGAAAGGGAAAGCAAGGAAGAAAGAAATCTTACAAAGGGATCAGACACAGTGGCTCACTCCTATAATCCCAGCACTTTAAGAAGCTGAGACAAGAGGATCACATGAGCCCAGGAGTCTGAGACCAGGCTGGGTAATAGAGCGAGACCCTGTCTCTACAAAAAATACCAAAAATCAAAAATTAGCTGGGTGAGGTGGCATGTGCCTGTGGTCCCAACTACTTGGTAGGCTGAGCTGGGAGGATCACTTGAACCGTGGAAGGTTGAGGCTGCTGTGAGCTGTGATTTTGCCAATGCACTCCAGCCTGGGTGACACAGTGAGACTCCCTTTCAAAAAAGAAAACAAATAAAGAAGAAATCTTATGCAGATTTCATAATAATGCTTGATTCTTCGAAGACGTGGGTATAGACTTGTCAGCTCCAGACAGTCCTTAAGCGAATGGTGCAATGGCCCTAGAAGTGTCAGCTCAGCTGACCTGCTCCACTTTCTCTTAGGAAAACACAAGGTCTTTTTTTGTGCTTTCTTTAAGGGAACTTTGCTTTCCAAGTGTGCAGTTGAGAAACTTAAAGTTGCAGGATCAGCTGAACCAAGTAGCAGGAAGAAACCCTTTGGTTTTGATACTGAAGAAAACATACATAGCGCTGGGGCAAACTGCTGATGGAAAACATCAAGGAAGATCTTAGACTCTTACTCCAGGGGATGTGGCCTAATGGCCAACTGGGCAGTAACCATATTTTGCTTCCATGAGACAGAGTGTTTTCTTTCTTTTTTTTTTTTTTTTTTCTTTTTTTGAGATGGAGTCTTGATTTGTCGCCCAGGCTGGAGTGCAGTGGCACGATCTCCGCTCACTGCAAGCTCCACCTCCCGGATTCACGCCATTCTTCTGCCTCAGCCTCCCGAGTAGCTGGGACTACAGGCGCCTGCCACCACCCCCAGCTAATTTTTTGTATATTTAGTAGAGATAGGGTTTCACTGTGTTAGCCAGGATGGTCTTGATCTCCTCACCTCGTGATCTGCCCGCCTTGGCTTCCCAAAGTGCTGGGATTACAGATGTGAGCCACCACACCTGGCCAATCTAGTTAAGTCTTTGTCTTCTACATGTGTTAGAATGGTTTTAGCTTTATTGACAGAAAATTTGAATAAGGGTGGCTTCAGCAATATGCCAGGTCCCCGTTTGTAAAGCAAGCTGACAGAGGTACCTCTTTTCTCTCGAGGTATGGCCTTTCCTATCTTTGAGTTGAGGATAGCTATTAAAAATGGAGAGTTACACTGGGTCTTGTAATTGTGCTTCTGAGAATTGATTTTATACATAAATGTGAAACCTATTAAATAAATTACATTCCATCCTCTTAAAGCAATACAATACATCTCTCTCTCTCTCTCTCTCTCTCTATATATATATATATATATATTTTTTTTTTTTTTAACGGAGTCTCGCTCTGTCAGTCAGGCTGGAGTGAAGTGGCATGATCTCAGCTCACTGCAACCTCTGCCTCCCGGGTTCAAGTAATTCTCATGTCTCAGCCTCCAGAGTAGCTAGGATTACAGGCACACGCCGCCATGCCTGGCTAAGTTTTTGTATTTTTCTTTTTTAGTAGAGATGGGGTTTTGCCATGTTGGCCATGCTGGTCTCGAACTCTTGGCTTCAAGTGATCTTCCAACCTCGGCCTCCCAGAGTGTTGACATTACAGGTATGAGCCACCGTGCTTGGCCAATACAGCTATTAAGAATGAAACAAAAATCTTCAGATGGTATTGATGTTGAAAAATACCTAATATACATTATTAATTGGAAAAAAAAGTTGTATAATAGTATATATACTATGATTACTTTTATGTAAAAGAATTGTATATAGACTCATTTGTATAGGTATCATACTATATATTTTTAAAATATGCAATACGTATGCTATACAATATTTAAAATTACAGCTAGGTACACATGTATGTGTCTGTATGTATTTATAAAACAAATATCCGTGGCTGGGCGTATTGGCTCACCCCTGTAATCCCAGCACTTTGGGAGGCCGAGGTGGGCAGATCACTTGAGATCAGAAGATCGAGACCATCCTGGCTCAAATGGTGAAACCCCGTCTCTATTAAAAATACTAAAAATTAGTTGGGCATGGTGGGGGTGCCTGTAGTCCCAGCTACTTGGGAGGCTGAGGCAGAAGAATGGTGTGAACCCGGGAGGCGGAGCTTGCAGTGAGCTGAGATCGTGCCATTGCACTCCAGCCTGGGCGACAGAGCAAGACTCTGTCAAAAAAAAAAAAAAAAAAAATCCATTAATATGATAATGGAGTAATCTGGGTTTTTATAACTGAAGATTTCCATAGATAAGACATACTCTTTAATTTTTTCTCCAAAACACATGTACCTTATTTGTAATCGGAAAAAGGTAAGAAAAAAAGACAAATAGTAAAGAAATATGTCTGTTATTAACAAAGAATTGAAGGGCCACCTACTTAGAATAGTTGTTTTACATAAAGAGGCAGACCTGAATGGCCTTTTCTCTTAACAAGTGAAATATGTTAATTTTATATTCACTGTTGTGGTCACCTGGAGACATCCCTTCGTTGCAACCTTGCAGGCTTTTAAAAAGTTAGGTCACATCTTATGTGCCATAACGTACCTCATTTTGAACTAAAACCTTCAAAATGGAAGTCTTGTTATTGAGTTTAATGTCTATTTATTGCTGTATATTTGCATTTAAATACAGAAACTATATGTTGTTTTCTTTTTTATGACCCAATGCGTCTTTAGGGATAGCTTTATCAGCTCTTTCTTGAACCTTTAATTATTTCTTTCTAGGTGGCTTTGTCATAGGCTGTCATGCTTCACTGAGGTATCAGCTCAGCTGACCCGTTCCACTTTCTTTTAGGAAAGGCACCATCTTGGTGCCTTCAGTGGGTAACAGATTCCTGAAGCTTCTCTCAGCCCCGTTCTGGCAACACTGGGCTGATTTGCAACCGGCAGTATGGAAAACCTCCTAGGCAGCTGCCTCAGCTGCATTCAAACTACTGTCCGAGAGTCCCTGGCTGCCCTGACACTCTAACAGACGCTGGTGGCAGGGCGGGTACCACCTTCTGCTATGCTGTTGCTCATTGCTAAAAAGTTGTGTAAGTCATGCCAATTGTTTATAACATGTATTTAAGCCATGTGTGAACCTGGGAGTCATGGGACTCTGTGCTTATTTCAACCTAATAAAGAGAAGAAATAATAGTGGATGGTTTAAATAATTCTGTGCTTAAGAGCAAAGCCCAGAACCACCCCATCTTATATCCCCCTCCAACACTTTGTCTACTGAGCAAAAGCGCATTCACCATTCTCGGTCTCTCACTCTAAGCCAGGGTTCTCAACTTCACTGCTGTTGACATTTGTGACTGGACAGTTCTTTGTTATGGGAGTCGATGGTGTCAGGGGATGTCCCATGAATTATAGGATGCTTAGCAGCATCCCAGCTCTCTAGATGCCAATACAACCCACTCTCCTAATCATGAGAACCAAAATGGCTCTAGATATTGACAAATGTCCCCTGGGAAGCAGAATCACCTTTGCTTGAGAATCACCATTCTAAGCAGATGTCCCACCCATCTCTCAGACTCAGATAAGTGTTTCTTTCACTCCAAAAACATGAGCGGGTCCCTCGTTCCTAGTTCCTCAAATGAGACAAACCCCTTGTCATTGAGACATTGCATGTGTACCTCTCTCCTTCTCTCCCGCTCTCTCCATCTCTCTCATGTTCCCCTTCTTGTACCCACCAGCCCTACCTCGATGGCTTGTTCTTCGGAATCTTTAATATGCTGATATGCATTAGGAATCTCCAAGGATGAAAGAGTAGGAGAGAGAGGGAGAAGGAGAGAGAGAGGGGAAGAGGGAGAAGGGGAGATGGAGAAAGAGTGAGAGGGAGAGAGAGAGAGTGAGAGGGAGAGGGAGGAGAGAGGGAGTGGAGAGAGGGAGAGAGGGAGAAAGAGAAGGTGAGAGGGAGAAGGCGAGGGAGAGGGAGAGTGACAGGGAGAAAAGGAGAGGGGGAGACGGAGACAGGGAGAGAGGGAGAAGTGGAGAGGAAGAGAGGGAGGTGGGAGAGGGAGACAGGGAGAGGGGGACAGGGAGAAGGAGAGGGGGAGAGGGAAAGGGGAGAGGCAAAGAGGGAGAAGGAGGAGAAGGTGAGAGGGAGAAGGAGAGGGAGAAAGACAGGGAGGGGGAGAGGGAGAAGGAGAGAGGGAGAAGGGGAGAAGGAAAGGGGGAGAGGGAAAGAGGGAGAAGGAGAGAGGGAAAAGGAGAGGGGGAGAAGGAGAGGGAGAGGGACAGGGTGAGAGGGAGAGAGGGAGAGGGAAAGGGGAGAGAGAAGGAGAGAGGGAGAGAGGGAGAGGGAGTAGGGGAGAGAGAGAAAGAGAGGGACAGGGAGAGGGGGAGGGGGGAGGGGGACAGGGAAAGAGAAAGAAGGAGGGAGAAGGTGAGGAGAGAAGGAGAGGGAGAGGGACGGGGAGAGAAGGAGAGAGAGAGGGAGAGGGGGAGAGGTAGAAGGAGAGAGAAGTAGAGAGGAAGAGGGACAGGGAGAGAGGGGAGAAGGAGAGGGACAGGGACAGGGAGATGGGGAGAGAGAAGGAGAGGAGGATAAGGAGGAGAGGGGGAGAGACAAAGAGGGGGAGAAGGAGAGGGAGAGGGGGAGAGAGAAGGACAGAGGGAGAGAGGGAGAAGGAGAGGGAGAGGGAGAGAGGGAGAGGTAGAGAGAGAAGGAGCGGGGGAGAAGGAAAGGGAGAGGGACAGGGAGAGAAGGAGAGGGGGAGAGCAGGAGAGACAGAAGAAAAGAGGCAGAGAGGGAGGAGGAGAGGGAGAGGGACAGGGAGAAAGGGAGGGAGAGGAAGGAGAGAAGGAGAGAAAGGAAGAGAGGGAGAGGGGGAGAGGGATAGAAGGAGACAGAGTGTGCATGCCCATATTTTTTTCTGAATTTGTTTATTTCGCCATGAACCCTCCCCCAAATCCCTTGGGACTAGCAGTTGTAAACACACCATTGAGAACATTGCATTCCTTTCTTTCCTTATAGGTACTTTTCTTCCATAAACCTTGTCTTTTTCCTTCTTCTAGATTTTTGCAGCACACTTTGTCTCTCCCTCCCTTAGGAATTGTTTATCCTGTATGATGATCTGTGGGCACATCTCATTCCCTAGGTACACACAGCTCTTTGAAAGCAAGTATTTTGTGTTATTTAACCCGGCCTGTTGTCTTACATGGAGAAAGGACTACATAAAGTTCCCAATGGGTTGAATGTGTTTATAACCCAGTATGAATCAACACACCACATGCCCACTGAAAGGATCCGCAAGATGGTCGCAGTGGAGTGAAAGGCAGTGATAACTCTCAAACTGGGACGATCAAAGCCATAAAAAGAATGAGATCATGTCCTTTGCAGGGACATGGATAGAGCTGGAGGCCATTGTGCTTAGCAAACTAACACAGGAACAGAAAACCAAATAGTGCGTGTTCTCGCTTGTAAGGGAGAGTTAAATGATGAGAACACATGGGCACACAGAGGGGAACAACGCACACTGGGGCCTTTTCGAGGGTGGGGATTTGGAAGAGGGAGAGCATCATGAAAAATAACTAATGGGTACTGGGCTTAATACCTGGGTGCTGAAATAATCTGAACAACAACCCCCCATGACACAAGTTTACCTATGGGACAAACCTGCACATATATCCCTGAACGTAAAATAAAAGTTTAAAAACCCCATATAGAATTTAACCATCTAGTAGGCAGAGATGCTTTTATTAGGCTGTATTCCCTCTGGGTCCTCACAGAGAAACAGGCATGAGACCATCACACTGGTTGAAAGAACAGATTCTAGTTAATAGTTTTGTCTTTTGCCAACACCATTATCTCCCCCTCTTAATCCAAACTGCTGTATCACTGAAGAGAGTGACCCTCTTTATTTGGCTTGATTTTGTTGTCCTGAGTAGCCTCTGCTAGAAATATCCATGAGCCACAGCTTCAGCCTTCGAGTGAGCAAAAGCAAAGTATCCAGCAAACTCAAATGGTAACTCAATCCTGAAATGCTGTAACTTTGATTTGTATTTTCCTTCTTTATTTTTTATTTTTTTGCCTAGAGAGATATCCCCTTCTAGCTCTGCCCTCTGATCCCACTTTTGTTTGTCTCTTTATTTCCTCTGCCTACTCTGCTTGAAAACTAAAAAGCAAATTCTTTTTTCTCTCACATATATGCCTCCGAATGATTTATTTTTTAAAATGCAGCTTTACTTGAACGTTGACTTTTTGAAAAGTTTCCCTATTTCACTTTTTTTTTTCCCCTCTCCCTTGGAAGCTCTTCTTTGATAACCAGGCTGGTCTTCTGTTCTTTCTACTTTTCTTCTGATCGTTCACCTTTTGCCCACTTAAACTGAAGCCCTTTGGTGTATGCTTGGAATTTCGGCAGTTCAAGTTCAAAAGAAAGCCCTCTTCAGGTAACCCGTTCTGACATATCCGCATCTTAACACAAAGCTTTGCTAGATTAATGGGTTGGCTAAAAACGTCTCTTTCCTTCAGTCACAATCACCTCTGTGTATGAGGGTAGCCTCGTGTCTATTCATTTAGGGGATTCTTTTTTTTTTTTTTTTGTAGAATTCGTCTGAATCTAGAAGCAAATGTTATTTTATTGAATGTCCCACTTTCGGAGATATATTTGAGAACAAAAACGTTGCCAAAAATGTCTGAATACTACCGTATTTTCTTTATTGCAGCATGCATGTGTTTTCTGTATTTTAACTTTTCTGAAAAGAGGGAAGCTGGAAAAAAGTGGAGGATGTCTCCTACAGTGTCAGTGGTCTCTCAGAATTGAGAAAACGTGATAATCAAACATTTCAGTATTATCGGGACATTCCTGGGACTGAGCACACGTGTTGAGGGGAGTACCAGGGAAATAAGGAGCATAGTGAGGAGTTAATTTGCAGTTTGACTACCCCTTCTCCTTTGCATCCAGAAGAAGACTGTGCACCTCCTGTCCCGGGCCCCTGGGTGTACCCACGTCATGGTGCATCACTTTGCATGTTGACGGGCTGAGTAACCTGCTTGTCTCTTGGGACCACTTCCTTTCTCACTATGCTTCAGTATCACACAGACACCTGACACCTAGTAGGACCTCACAAGTATGTTGTGTAGGCCGGGCACAGTGGCTCGTGCCTGTAATCCCAGCACTTTGGGAGGCTAAGGCGGGTGGATCACTTGAGACCAAGCGTTCAAGACCAGCCGGGCCAACATGGCAAAACTCTGTATCTGCTAAAACTACAAACGTTAGCCGGGTATGGTGGCGCATGACTTAATCCCAGCTACTCAGGAAGCTGAGGCATGAGAATCACTTAAACCGGGGAGCTGGAGGTTGCAGTGAGCTAGGATCGTGCCCCTGCATTCTAGCCCGGGAGGCAGAGTGAGACCCTGTCTCAAAAATAATAAAACAAAATAAAAACGTTGCATGAATGAAGAGGTGTGTAATCAGTTCTGAAAGAAATTTTAAAAGGAATGTGTCCTTCCCTTTGGTGCTATTAGAATGACTCCCAAACACATTATTTTTAACCAGATCATTTGTTGAGCCAGCGTGCATTTTCAGTAGAATAGTATTAAAAATGCCTGCCCATTCTCCTTGAGTATGCCAGGTGAATTCTAGAGTCATTCATTGAGCTAAGACTATAAACAGGACTAGTGAAGTCTATTTATTTATTTATTGTTTTTTGAGATGAAGTCTCACTCTATTGCCCAGGCTGGAGTGCAGTGGCACCATCTCAGCTCGCTGTAACATCTGCCTCCAGGGTTCAAGTGATTCTTTCCTGCCGAGTAGCTGGGACTACAGGCACCCACCACCACACCCGGCTAATTTTTGTGTATTTTAGTAGAGATGGGATTTTACCCTATTTGCCAGGCTGATCTCAAACTCCTGGCCTCAAGTGAGCCTCCCACCTCGGCCTCCCAAAGTGCTGGGATTACAGGCATGAGCCACTGCGCCGGCCTTAGTAAAGTCTTTTGTCTTATTTTTAATAAGAGGAAAGCCCAGCTTTTGCTGCACCTAGTTCACAACACGCAGGATATCATTGTTCTACATGGAAAATTTGTGTCCGTGGAATTAAATAATATCATCCCTGGGAACTTCCACTGGTTCCCAGTCTCCTTCTTCAGATAATTTATCTGCTAAATCCGAAGTCGGAATCTCAGTTAAGCTTATTAGTTAAGTCCCAAATGGAGCCAATTGAAGCCAGAAAAAAAAAAAAAAAGGAGAAAAAGTCCTAATTATAGTTTTTCTTCTTAAGTGCTGCATGCAAGTATGAATAGGGTATTAACTGTGATTTTCAACATAAAAGTGTAACAGTCAGTATCACATATGTCAAAATCTAGGCATATTGGAGGCTCTTAGGTGACTCAGGGGCCACATCTGTGAAACAGGTACATATTTATCTTGAGATACCGAGTCATTAAGAGGGGAAATAAAAAATCAAGTGTAAATTGAGAGCAAAGGTCACAATCTATGGTTGGTGATTTTTTATATGTCTAGCACCAGCCCTTGCTACTTTTTCTTTAGAAAATAAGGGCTGAGTGCAGTGGCTCACACCTGTAATCCCAACAGTTTGGGAGGCTGAGGTGGGAGGATCAGTTGAGCCCAGGAGCTCAAGACCAGCCTGGGCAACATTGGGAGACCGCATCACTCCAAAAATACACACACAAAAAAGTAATAGTTATCCTGTGGTCACCAGGGCCCAGCTACCCAGGAGGTCCAGGAGGTCGAGGCTGCGTGAACCATGGTTGTGCCACGACACTCCAGCCTGGGCAACATAACTGAGTTCAGAGAGAAAAAAATAGAAAATATGTCTTGGTCAAGTCTGAGCTTCGTTTTCTAGTGATCCAGTGGTGGTCTTTTCCAAGCAAATTATTGTATGGAGTGAACTCGGGCAATTCACTTAACCTCTCAATTGCTTTATCTGTAAAATGAGAATAGGCTGAGCGTGGTGGCTCATTCTTGTCATCCCAGCATTTTGGGAGGCTGAGGTGAGCAGATCACTTGAGGTCAGGAGTTCAAGACCAGCCTGACCAACATGGTGAAAACCTGTCTCTACTAAAAATACAAAAATTTAGCCAGGTGTGGTGTTGGGTGCCAGTGATCCCAGCTACTCGGGAGGCCAAGGCAAGAGAGTCACTTGAATCCAGAAGGCGGAGGTTGCAGTGAGCCGAGATCATGCCATCCTACTCCAGATTGGGCAACAAGAGCAAAACTGCATCTCAAAAAAACAAACCAAAAAAAGAGAATAAACTAATTCTCATAAAGGATCGATTGTGATAATACATGAAAAGCTCTAAAAAAAAAAAAAAAAAAAAAAAAAAAAAAAAAAAAAAAAAAAAAAAAAAAAAAAAAAAAAAAAAAAAAAAAAAAAAAAAAAAAAAGCTCTTAGCACAAATGTAACGTAAGTATTCAATAAATAGGTGTCTGTATGTGTGTATTATCCATCATCTACTATTTATCTTTCTGTCTGTCTTCATCCATCATCTGTTTCTATATGCATATATAAATGTATTTATCTATGGTTTCCTATATGTACATATATAAGGGTATTTATCATTTATCTCTGTATCATCTATCTCTATGTAAGTATCTATATGCGTGTATATATATACATCTGTGTGGGTGTGTATATATGTATATATACATACATACATCCATGTATCCTCTATTTCTCCATACAAACACACACATATAACATTTACTTTCTTGAATTGCTAAGTTGACTAATGCAAACTCATGTTCATTTTTGTTCATGCATATTAGGCTCACCCCTTTATTCTTTAAGACTCCTTTAACATAACCTGTTGAGTTTAGAAGACTCCACTGACACTGGAGGGATTGAAACAAGAGAAACAGAGGAATTATACTTGGTAATAGCTTTCATTTCTCCTAGATCCCCTCAGTCCTGTAGATTATATTGAGTTATAACTCTTTGATAATTTGTAATTTGTATCATTAATATCTCTGTCAATGAGATCTTTTGATAACCAAAACACAGTCAAATTTCTGAAAAGCCTGTTTTATTGTAGCCATAAACTATGTTTATAAAGCTCTTTCTTCTAAGAGCTTCAAAATGGTTTGTGGCGTGTGTTTACCGTAAATGTATTTTTCATTAAAAAGTAAGATAATGCTATGACTAACCCCCCCCCTCCCCCAGTGGAAAATAATGAAGAGAACAAAAGCATTCATCACAGTACAATCAGCATTAAACTTGTGGTGCCTTTCTTCCACCCTCACATGTATTATTTAATTTATGTGGCTGTGATCATAATAAACATTTAACTTTTTTAAAAGAAATATTGTCCTATAGGAACCAAGTGATCTAATCTCTATAATCATAATTAACCTTAACTTGTAATGGCTATCAAATACTTCACTCTGTGTGTGTGTGTGTGTGTTTGTGTGTAGCTATATAACGTTTAATTGTCATTATATTAGGTGAAATTAAATTTTACTCTTTTTATTCTAAATAATGCCCCAACGGGTAACTTTTTCCATATTTAAAATTGTCTCTTTAGGCCATATTTCCAGAAGTGTAATTATAGGATTAGGGAAATGGAAATATCTTGCACAGTGCTTTACATGTATTTCCAACTTGCTTTTCAAAAGGGTCATAGCAATGTATATAGCTACTAGCAATGCGTATAAATGCTAGTTTCTCTACATCCTCACCAGCCTTGGGTTTTATAATTACTCTATCATTTTCCTGATAGAAACTGTATCACTGCTGTTTAATTTGAATTTCATTACTAGTGAGGTTGATTGTTTTTATATGCTTAATCTCTGGGTTCATCTTCCTAATAGAGGCCTGCCTTGTGTTTTAACAATTCAATTGTCCAGATAACACTTAGAGAGCCATGACTAAAAGCACTCTGTGTTAAGCAAAACAAAATCACGCATATTTCCAAAGACTGTATTGTATAGTTTCAATGAGTCAGTATTCCAATGTGTCATCCAAACATTTCCTATCATTTGTTAATATGATCTTAAGCTAAATTAATGTATTAGTCCATTCTCACACTGCTAATAAAGACATACCAGAAAATGGGTAATTTACGAAGGAAAGAGGTTTCGCTGACTCACAGTTCCACATGGCTGGGACACCTCACAATCATGGCGGAAGGTGAAGGAGGAGCAAAGTCACATCTTACATGGTGGCGGCAAGAAAGCTTGTGCAGAGGAACTCCCATCTATTAAACCATTAGATCTTGTGAAACTTATTAACTACCACAAGAACAGTATGGGGGAAACTGCCCCCATGATTCAGTTATCTCCATTTCATCCCACCCTTTACCCAAGGGAATTATTCAAGATGAAATTTGGGTGGGGACACAGCCAAACCATATCAATCAATATATGAGAATTGATTTATTTACTTTATTCCCTATAGTAACGGAAGCAGTGGTCCCTCTTCACGTTTCCTCATGTCACTTTTTAATGAGCAAGTCATGCACAAGACACCACATTTAAGAAGTATGAAAGGGCACACAGTGGAAAATGAGTGACTGAAGACATGTTTATTTCCAGCATGGTGTCTTTCCAAACAACTTGCCGAATATGTAGTTCAATGGAAATGAATGTTTTAGACTAGAGAGATATTTCTTTTATAAAATACAGTGTTATGAAATAACTCTCATGGGTATTTGCTATTCAGGTGTGGCAAATACTGTTAATTTCTAAATCAAAATTATTTCTGACCTTCTTCTATACATTGCTGTCTTCTGCTCTAGAGGCTGAAAGACTAATTTAAAAAATTTCATGCAAGCTTGAAACTTTCTGGAGACAAAAACATAACAAAAAGGATTATACAAGAGTGATGTGCCTTTTCCCTTTCCTCTTTCTTCTTGCCTGGATCATAGAAGTGATGACTGGAGCTGTGGCAACTGCATCATGACCATCAGGAGAATGTCAGGAGGATTGCAGATACATCAGCTCTGACATAGCAACGATCGGCTTCTAGATGAAGACTTCCCTAACTTTAGTGCACATAAGAATCCCCTGAAGGGTTTGTTTAGCCCTGGATTGCTGGGCCCCTGTCCCAGAGAGTCTGGTTCAGTAGGTCTTGGGTAGAATCTAAGAATTTGCCTTGGTAGCAAAGTCTTAGGCAGTGCTGATGTTGCTGGTCTATGGACCACACTTGGAGTAGTAAGGTGCTTGATTGATTATGTGAGAACAAAAAAGCCCTATTTTTAAAGTCACTGAAGTTGGTGTTGCTTGTACCCTAAAAAAAGTGAACTGATTCACCTGCCAGGTCTGTCTGTTTGTGCTTCATATGTACCACCTACTCTAGAAAGAGATGAGATGATCGATCTAATTGAATGTGTGTGAAGATGACAGCAGCAACAATCAGATGGTCAAAAGCAGATTAAGAATCACTTACTTGGCCAGGCGTGGTGGCTCACGCCTGTAATCCCAGTGTTTTAGGAAGCCGAGGCGGGTGGATCACCTGAGGTCAGGAGTTTGAGACCAGCCTGACCAACATGGGAAACCCTGTCTCTATTTAATACAAAAAAATTAGCTGGGTGTGGTGGTGGGCACCTGTAATCCTAGCTTCTTGGGAGGCTGAGGCAAGAGAATCACTTGAACCTGGGAGATGGAGGTTGTGGTGAGCCAAGATTGTGCCATTACACTCCAGCCTGGGCAACAAGAGCAAAACTCTATCTCAAAAAAAAAAAAAAGAAAAAAAATCACTCACTCCAGGGATTTGGGGCTGCCCCCAGTCCTCTGTAGGCTCCTTTCCTTCTGGGAAGTGACGGACTACAAGAGAGGTAGAGAACAGTGGAAGAGTTTGAAGGTGATCTTTAACAATGGAAGGAATAACAGCTACAATCCCAACACCTGCTAACTGAACTGCTAACTGAAGTAGGAGAGTTATATATACATAAAATAGTGCCCCTGTTCTGAAAGCTTGGTATCAAAAGCTGCAGAGTTTGATGTTCAGCAGCAAAGCATCGCTATAACTTGCGTATCTTCTAAAAAATTGCGCACATCCTCCTGGTTTGCCTTGGGAACAGAGAGAACTTCGTTATGAAGCCCCTTTCTCCAAGGATTAATTGAATCAAGATCAACCCTATCTGGAATGTACATTTAATACTCGAGAATGATGTCAGTAATATATGTAAGAGATTTTTATATTAGATAACTGCTCATTAAAAGTCAATCCTTTCCCCCAGCGTTTTAAAATAGAAAGTATTCACCTTTTGCAAATGAGGATAGTGAAATTTACTTTAACTCCTGCCACAATGAAAACTGGAAGAAAGGGAATTGCTCACAATACAATATAACTCCACCAAATTTGCATAATTTAGGCATAAAATGTAATACCCTGTTCACACTCTTTTGTCTTGAATGAAATTGGTTTTCAAGTAATATGGGGAATCATAACCAGCTTTAACAAAATGAATCATGTCAGAAAGCAAAAGTTCCTACTAGCCTAGGAGGCATTGCTGAAGTGTGAATGCGGTGTGCAACGTCTTTACAAAAGTTGTTCTTGTGATTTAATGCAAAAGGCTTTGTAGACTTTACAGAAACACTTAGGCCATGCTTTTTGATAGTTAATGGAAGAATTAACCATTTGAAACCTTAAGACAATCTTTTTCTAGAATTCTTAAAATCATGGGATTGTAACAATTCTAAGGATGTTAAAAATGATGTACATTCCTGCAGTTCCTTTCCAAAGATCACAGCGTTCTTTGTGTAAATTAGTATTTCCCAGGCCTGGTGCAGTGGCTCACACCTGTAATCCCAGCACTTTGGGAGGCCAGGGTGGGAGGATCACCTGAGGTCAGGAATTCGAGACCAGCCTGGCCAACATGGTGAAACCCGGTCTCTACTAAAAATACAAAAAAAAAAAAAAAAATTAGCATGGCAGTGGGTGCCTGTAATCCCAGGTACTCGGGAGGCTGAGGCAGGGGAATCACTTGAACCCGGGAGGTGGAGGTTGCAGTGAGCCGAAATCATGCCATTGCACTCCAGCCTGGGCAACAAGAGTGAAACTCTTGTCTCCAAAAAAAAAAAAAAAAAAAAAAAAAAACTATTTCCAATAAATTTTCAGCAATGTGGAGTAAGCCTGCTTATGTCTTTCCTATGGCATAGATAGTGAAACTGAGGTAAGGAAAAGGAATGCATTACCCAAGACCACTCGTTGAATTGGTGTTCAAGTTTTCAGGGCACAGACTTTCTGAAGCATATTCTATCAATTGGTTCTTGATCTATTATGGGTAGTGATCTAGTAAAGGTATGAAAGTCAAAAGAATTACTCATTGAAAGCATTGGCCTCCAAGAGCATTTTGTCCCCAAACCTCTTAAGGGGTTTATATGAAGTTTAAATGTTGATGTTTTCTATTCTCTTGCTGGCTGTAGGCTTTGACCCTCACTTTCTTTCATCTTTAAAATGAAGTTGATAATAGTATATGCCTCACGTGTTTCCTGTGAGAATTCAACAGTTAAAATGGTAATATTGTGGCTGGGCATAGTGTCACACACCTGTAATCTCAGCAATTTGGGAGGTGAGGTGGGTGGATTGCCTGAGCTCAGGAGTTCGAGACTAGCCTGGCCAACATGATGAAACCCCGTCTCTACTAAAAAAAAAAAAACATTCAAAAATTAGCTGGGTGTGCTAGCAGGCACCTGTAATCCCAGCTACTTGGGAGGCTGAGGCAGGATAATCGCTTGAATCTGGGAGGCAGAGGTTGCAGTGAGCCGAGATTGTGCCACTGAACTCCAGCGTAGGCGACAGAGCGAAACTCTGTCTCAAAAAAAAAAAAGTAATATTATTATTACTGCCTCATATATCTTTTTGTTGCAGACACTATTAGCTGTCGAACCTGGCCCTCCTCATTGTTGATCGTGAACCAGAATTCCCTGGAGGCCCTCTTAAAACGCACACTCAGAGCGTTTGATTCAGTGATTCTAAAATGGAGTCTAAGAATTTGAATTTTTTAAAAGTTCTCATGTGTTGCCGGTGCTGCAGGCTTTGGGACCACATTTTGAGAATGAGTGTTTTCTCTTGTGACCATTCTCCCATGTGCTATGTTTTTTAGGCATGACAATGTGTCCATCTAGAGCAAAAACAAACAACAGTAGCAAACCTTGATTTCTCAGTTTTTTTTTTTTTTTTTTTTTTTTTTTTTTGCATTTGGGAGTGGCCATGGAGCCAGTGATACAGAAGTGGAAGTCTCCAGGGTAAGGATAGAAGTCAGCTTGTACACACCTTCCAGCCACATGCCCTTCTCCTTTCAGGCTTCCTCTTGCCTGGAAGAAGTATGCTGGTCAGAAAGTAGGGCAGCCATCTATGACTAGAGTCCGGAAGCCACACTGGACAATGGCACAGGGATATTGGAGCGTCCTGAGTTCCTCAAGAATAGCTGAAATATCTCTATAGGGCCAACCTCCAAACTTCTGTTTTGCGATAAAAAATGAATATGTGGTTACCAACTATAGAAATCCTTAACTGAATTATTTCTCTCACATACACACAAATCTTTTGGACTTCTTATTTTAACAAAAGGAGAGGTAAACAGTAGGGAGGTTCCTCAAAAAATTAAAAATAGAACTACCATATGATTCAGCAAACTCACTGCTGGATTATACATCCAAAGAAAATGAAATCAATATATTGGAGAGATGTCTGCACTCCTGTGTTTATTGCAGCACTGTTCAAACTAGCCAGGATATGGCCAGGCACGGTGGCTCACACCTGTAACCCCAGCACTTCGGGAAGCTGAGTTGGGTGGATCACTTGAGGACAGGAGTTTGAGACCAGCCTGGCCAACATGGTGAAACCCCATCTCTACTAAAAATACAAAAAATATCCAGGCGTGATGACACGTGCCTGTATTCCCAGCTGCTCGGGGCCGGGGGAGTGGTGCTGAGGTGGGAGAATCGCTTGAACCCGGGAGGCAGAGGTTGCAGTGAGCTGAGATCATGCCACTGCCCTCCAGCCTGGGTGACAGAATGAGACTCCATCTCAAAAATAAAATAATAAACAAAATAGCTAGGATATGGAAACAACCTAAGTGTCCATGAACAGACGAATGGATAAGGAAAATTTTATACAGACACACACACGCACACACACACACACACGCACAGACGTACATATACGTGCCATGAAATGCAATTCAGCCTTCAAAAAAGAAGGAAATTCTGCCATTTGCAACGTGGATGAACCTGGAGGACATTATGCTAACGGAACTAAGCCAGACGTAGAAAGAAAAATGCTGCATGATCTCACATATATATGGTATCTAACAAAGTCAGACTCATAGAAACAGAACAAAATGGTGGTTACCAAGGGCTGCTGGCTGTCAGGGGAGAGATGTTGGTTAGGTACAAAATTTCAGGTAGGTAGGAGGAGTAAGTTCAAGAGATCTATTGTACAATATGGAGAAACCATAGTACCAATGTATGGTGCTCTTGAAAATCACTGAGTAGATTTTAATTGTTCTCACACAAAACACAAGGATGTGAAATAATGTATATATTAGCTCAATTTAGCCATTCCACAATGTATACATGTTTCCAATTTTCGTGTTGTACCTGATAAACGTATATAATTTTGTCAATTAAAAATAATTAGAAACAGAAACAAAGTAGAGGTGAAGGAAAAAAGTGATTGGCGTTTATTTTAAATGATGCAAAAATCCCCTGCCGTGCCCCACAGTTGTTGGAGGACAGTGGGTGGATGAGACACACAGAATAGACCCTTCCTTGGCCCATCTTATTGAGAGACCGTGTTGTGCAGAAGTGTCATCCTCTGAGATGTAGTTAAGATAAATGACATCTCCTTACCTTTTACCCCCTGAGACTATAGTGTCATTCTGTAGTCTGAAAGGTCATTTGTAAAGCTCACAGGATTGCTTTAGCTATTCAAATAGAGAGCAAAACTCAAAAGCAAACCTCTTTCTCCAAGGAAAATACTATACTTTGAACAGTCTCATCGTTCTCCTGCGATTCTAAACCACTTCCTCTGCACACAGTGCAGAAACTAGATCTCTCCTGGCACTAGGCTCACAAGGACTCTTGTGGCTCTTGTTTGCCCCCTATCTTTTGTCTTACAGTTTCCACCCTCCCTTTTGTTCTGTGTGTTTGAGTCAAGAATGGGCAAAGCTCACACTGATGTTTGTGAGCATTAAGTGACGCAAACACAATAATGGAATTTGCTTTTTTGAGCCGCTCATAAAAAGAGATAAATTGCTTTAGCTTTTTATGCATGTAGAAAAATAGAGTATGAGCTAACAGTACTGAAGAGGAACCAGAAGAAATTTAGTATGCATATAAATTTAATGCAAAATAAAAAGCCATATGTAAATATTGGTTTCCTTCCAGATTTTCAAGGCTTACAAAAAAAAAAAAAGTAAGATTTTCTTTGCTTGTTATATTTCTGCTGATGGAAAACATCCTTTCCACTGTTGGAAAATGAATAGTTATAAATATAGAATACATATATCTTAGACTCGGTGGTCTTTAAATTAAGAGTTTGGACTTTTCTTTTGATACAATGTGGCCTGTAGCATATCGCATGTCTTAGAATATTATTTGTTCTCGAGAAAGTGATCCTGATCCCTTATTTTAAAGGAAAAGAAAAGATATGATTCTCCTTTTGTGCATTCAGTACAACAAAAAATTGCCTGTTGTCCAGGGTGTACTTGACTATGGATCTCCTTTTAAGTCAAGACTACACTTACATGATGGAAATAATAATAGAAAATTGTAGATAATAATAAATATATTTTTACTCCATCTTCTTCTTAAAAGAGTTTATGGCAGAGAGCAAATAGCTTTTCCCTTTGCAAAAACAAGATGCTAGAAGCATCGAAGAGATAAAGTTAAGAAATTAGTGATTGGAATGAGTGACTCTTTTAATTTTTTTAAAATAACAATAATCACTAATCTCTGCTGGACACTTACTATGTACCTGGTACTTCATATGTATTAACTCAGTTAATAAAATAATTATAACAATGTTGTTACAATTATAAGGAAAAAATATTTATTATTTCCCTTTCACACATGAGAGAATCGGGGCTTTAACTAATATGCCTCTGATCACAGTATTATTCCATGGAGTGCTCAGAATGGAAGCTCAGACCACCCGCTTCTAGAACCTTTGCTTTTAACCTGGTAGTGTGTTAGTCAGTGTCTGCTGCTTCAAACCACTCCAAAGCCTAGAGGCTTAAAACCACCATTTATTCAGCTCACAGTTCCGTGGGTCAACATTTTGGACTAGGATCAGGTGGGTGGAGGAGTGAGCAGAAGTATAAAGAGGTCTGATGACGGAGTGAGGTTAGAAGCTTAACTTCTTCATGCATAACAATTCAAGGGGACCTTCATTTGCCTGATTGAGCAAATATCTTTTGCGGATAGCTTAAGGAAAGAGCTGCACACCTGAGCTATAACCTTCTGAGAGATGAAGTCCAAGGACATTTTTAGATATGGATGTGCATAGTACAAAGAGATGGAATAAAAATGCTAAAGCAACGTATACATAAACTCCGTGGTATGGATGATTCACTCACTCACTGTATTGTGTGTCAACCTTTATGCAGACAGTGTCAAATGTTGGTAGAAAAGGAAGTAGATGTAGCCCTCTGACTTTATAGGGGCTTGCAGTCTGGGAGGAAAAATAGTGAACCAGTAAACTGTTACATCAGTGACCACTTGTGGTACATGTTAGGTATGAAATAGACTATCGAGATAGAAACTAATTAGAGGAGGGTCTATTTAAATAAATTGGCCAGGAAAGGTTTCTTGGAAGAATGATAATTAAGCTGAAATCTGAATGTTGAGAAGGGTATAGCCAAGGAAAAAGAAGTCGGGGCTGTTTTAGAGACAGAGGGGTGTGTATGTGTGTGTGTGTTCCTTATGAGCCAACAGGTACCGAATTTAGTGCAGGTCGAAGGGGTATGTTGAAAGATGAAGGTTATAAGTGGAGGTTTCCATGTTTAAATTCAGCGATGAGATTCTCTTTAGCTCTTCTCATTTTCTTAAATGTTGCCCAAAGAATCCCATAAACATGGAAGGAATCCTACTCAGGTGCTATATAAAGATAAGGATAGGGAGCCTCTTGGAGATATAATTGAGGAGTACCAGATGGGGAGTAAGATTTGGCTTCTCATCTTGGCATTAACACTAACTTACCATGTGTCCTTGGCAAGGGCACTCTGCCTGTCCAGAATTTAGTTGCCTAGGCTGCAGTGATTGCCAGTTCTGAATGGTGGGTGAGAGCTATGTGGAGAAAGGAGTCTGAGGCCGCTTACAATCACTGTGAGCCAGAATTCTGTAATTGATTAGGCATGTCTGCTCTGGATTTGGAAGGAGCGAGTCCTGTTTTGTATGCTGTATATGTGCCATTCTCGGATGGCGTTTTATTTTCCAGCACAATGTTTTCTATGGCTTTTATGACTAATTGGAAAAATTCTGTAGCTTTCCAGTTTTTTTTTGTCCTAGTATTTTAAAAATGCAGCAATAATTGAAAACAATGAGGGAGGGAAATAAATACATCAAAACAATATTCTGTACACTTACTTCAAAGGGATCAAACAAAGCAAATTATGCGCGGGAGGGAGGTGGATTTGTACTTCCCTCGTTTGCAATATTATTAGTGTGATTAATATACAAAGACCAATATTTCCTGAAATTCATAATTTGCCCTATTCCTCTGTGAGCTTTGTGTTTCCCAGAATAATCATGCTGATCCATTTCCTTAAAAATGTATTGAATGCCTAAGTGCTCATTTTGCAAGGGCAGCAGCATAATTGGACACAGTGGGGAAACAGCAGAGAAGTGGTTTGCTTCCTGAGGAGAGGAGAATGTGGTGTGAGTACCGGCTGGACGGAATGTCACGCCAGGAGGGACCTCATCTCTGCGCCAGTGTCACTGAGCAGAATGCTTAAAGGCTATTTATGGAATTAGGGCTGCAAAACTGCAGCTAATTCTCAAAGAATGGAGGGCTTCCCTGGATTATAAAATATGTGTTCTTTTGAATAATGGGACCGAATGAGAGTAGAATGTTTTAGCATTTTTTTTCCTAACATGACAGCCCTTTGGGGATCCTGGTGATTTTACAACTGGATTTCATCTTCATGAAATTCTGTTATGTGTGATTGTTTCTGCCCCACCCTTCCCCTTAAATAACCACTTTAAAAGCATCTGTATCTTGCCTTGGAGATTGACTTTCTTGTTACAGGTGTCTAGAAAAGCATTTCTATAATGTGAGCTTTAGAAACTAGGAACAGAGGAGGAAGATCAGAGTCCTTAGGTTCAAACCTATTTACGGTCCATCCTCTGCCCTGTACCTGCCTGTCTCTGTGTTTCTCTTAATGCTTTTCCAAAACAGTTCATTAATGCAGTGACCTCGAGGTCTTGCTCACATTTGCTTCCACTTGGACTGGTGATGAGAATTGCTGGTGAAGCTGCTATGTGTTTGCAGGTCTGTTTAGTAGACTCAACTTCTGCACATGTAGCATCCATACCTCCAGGCTCTTCTGTGAGATGTGGACAGCGTCAATGCCAGTATAAGGGAATCAGGGTTTGGGAACTCTCAATATGGGCAGGGTAGCCGTACTGTGTCAACCCATGGAGCGCCATTCCCATTGAATTCTACATCGTCTGCTCAGCACTATGTAGGCCCCGATACAGATCTAACAGGGAAATTCTTGTAGTTTACTGAGGCAGGGCGAGCTGCCGGGTGAGATAGAGAGAGATGAGGCTGGAAAGTGGGTATGAGCCCGATCACAAAGCAGGTTATGTATTGTGATTGGGTTTGGAGTTTATTCTGAATTCACTTGCCGTCAGTGGCATTTCAGAGAGGCCCCTTTAGTTGCACTTGAGAGGAAGAGTTAGAGAAGCCCCAGACTGGAGGGAAGATACATTAAGACATGATCGCAGGGTGAGCTTTCTGTCGATTCCTTGCATGTCTATAGCTAGCACCATGCTGATCCAAACCACCATCTCCCCCGGGTGGTTGCAGTGGGGACCTGACGAACCCCTGCACCCTACGCATCCCCACCTCCACACCGCAACCCAAGCAGCCTGATCATATTACCCCATAGGCAGCCCTTCAGGGATAGGGAGTTCACATTGCTTTCTGGAGGTAGACAAAAAATCATTCGTGTGGGTGGAGGCAAGGCCTTGCAATATTTAAACGTCCTCAACCTCTACATTGTTCACAAACTCTCCACACCACGCCAGTCGGCTTGATTTTTTTATCAAAGAAATGGGGTCTCACTGTGCCACCCAGCCTGGAGCAAAGTAGAGCAATCATAGCTCACTGCAGCCTCCACCTCCTGGCCTCAAGTGATTCTCCTGCCTCAGCCTCCCAAATTGCTGAGATTAGAAACATGAGCCACCATGCCCATCCCGCCTTTATTTTTTTTCCATCCATCCTCCATGTTCTCTGTCACTAAATGTGGTTCACTCTCTCTGGAACTTCCTAAACTATTTTATTACCCCTGTCTTAGTCTATTTTGTGTTCCCATAATAGAATACCTGAGACTGAGTAACTGATAAAAACAGAAATCTATTTTATCACAGTTTCAGAAGCTGGGAAGTCTAAGATCGAGGCAATGAAAGGTTCTGTGTCTGGTGAGAGCTGCATCCTCTGGAGGGGGTAAATGCCGTGTCCTCACATGGCAGATGGGCAGGCTGGCCAAACACTGTAAAGCCTCTTTTATAAGACCATTCATCCCACTCATGAGGGGAGGAGCCTGTATGAACCAGTCACCTCTTAAAGGCCCCACCTCTTTTCCCCATCACAATGGCCATTAAGTCTCATTGCCCTTCACCACACACTTGTTTAACCTGGTTGATTTTTATTTATTCTCAAAATTCCTGCCCAGTGTCACTTTTTGCCAGAAGCTAAATTTCCCCTCTGTTATCTGTCAAAAAGTATCTCTCCTTTTTGGCATTTAGTTCAGTTGTAAATTTACATATGTTTATGTGATTCTTTGATTATTATCTTCCTTCCAAAACTGTAAGTCCCATGAAGGTACGGGCTATTTTTATTGGATCCTTATCATTTATCCTTCCTGCCACTTAGCGTGGTGATGTCTCATAACCAACAGCATTCAGAAGTGGTTTTGAGAGAATGGATAAGAGACAGTAGAAGTCTGAATGAAGGCTTCAGGAATAGGGCCAGAGAAATGGGTTGGATGTGTCGGATTGGTACTTTCTGTGTCTTAATGTTCTGGAGAATAATGACTCTCAGGTTTTTATCCGGGTGACTCAGTAATGGTGGCATTGTAAACTTAAGTAGGAATTGTTGAAGGAAAACAAGGTTGGAAATAAATACAACAGAGGGCCTTTTCGTGGTGAGGAAGTTCTGCATCTTGATTTTGGTTGAGGTTACATGGATCTGTACATACACATGAACCACACATACACATGAACTACACACAAACACACCCATACACACACACACACACAGGCACACGTGCAGTGAAATGTGAACGAGGTCTGTAGATTGCACTAGTATCAGTTTGCTTGTTTGGATATTTGTTTACAGGTTTGGAAAATGTTTCCATTGGGGGAAACTGGGTAAATTGTGCATAGGAGGACTCTGTACCACTTTTTCAAATTCCTGTGAGCCTATAATTATTTCAAAATAAAGGTAAAAAGAGAGGGATTTAAAGATTGGCAGGGACATTGGTAAATTCAGTTTGCAGGATATGGAATATAATTTGTTCCCTACAGACTCCACTAAGACCTCACCTCTCCTTTTTGACTCAATTATTGGCCTGAAATTCTTGTTAGCTCTTCTTGCATTCTAAGAGTGCAGGGCTCTGCTGACCTGTCCACGTGGCTTCATTTTCACCCTTCTTCCACGTGGCTTCATTTTCACCCTTCTTCCACGTGATCATTCACATCTCGGAAGGCCTAACTCCCCTCCTCCACACACAGTGACTCACACGGTGCAACACTTACTTTCCACCTATTCAGCACCATAAAAAGTCCAAGCAGGTAGGATTCCCTCCCTTTCCGCCAGCCCCAGCTGTCTGTCTGTCAGTGTGCCATGCCACATATCTACCCAGAGGAAAAGAGGTCATCATATGAAAAAGACACTTGCACGTGCCTGTCTATAGCAGCATAATTTGCAATTGCAAAAATATAGAACCAGCCCAACCAGATGCCCATCAATTGAGTGGATAAAGAAACTGTGGTGTGTGTGTGTGTGTGTGTGTGTGTGTGTGTGTATGTATGCATTATATATATAATGGGATGTTACGTAGCCATAAAAAGGAATGAATTAATGGCATTCACAGTGACCTGAATGAGATTGGAGACTATTACTCTAAGTGAAGTAACTCAGGAACGGAAAACCAAACATGGTACGTTCTCACGCATAGTGGGAGCTAAGCTACGAGGATGCAAAGGCACAAGAATGATATAGTGGACTCTGGGGACTCAGGAGGAAAGGGTGAGAAAGGGGTGAGGGATAAAAGACTACAGATTGGGTGCAGTGTATACTGCTCGGGTGATGGGTGCCCCAAAATCTCACAAATCACCATTAAAGAATTTACTCATGTAACCAAACACCACCTGTTCCCCAATAACCTATGGAAATAAAAAAAATTCAAAAAATAAAGTAAGAAAGAATGACACTGACAAAATCTATAGGAAATGGGAGGCTATTTGCTGGACCAGAGTTTCCCGTAGCATGGTTTATTCCATTGCTTAAAAACAAAGCATATTCCATAATTTATTTTTCTAATAAAGAAGAGTAACATCTGACTTTTCCTGAGCTCAGTACGCCTTTGTTGTTAAAAGAGCAAGCTCTGGAGTCAGCCCTGATTGAATTCAAATCCTAGCACCACGACCTTGACCTTGGGAAAATTACTGCATCTCACTTTGTCCTGGTCACATTTGTGAAACAGGACTAATAGTACCTAACTCATAATCTGTGGAAATCAGCTACAATGATGAGCTCCAAGAGCTTAGCAGAGTGCCTGAAATACAGGAAATATCCAGTAAATATTAGCCTTTATTATGATGTTTATTTTTTTTTTTTGAGGCAGAGTCTCACTCTGTCCCTCACGCTGGAGTGTAGTGGCACTATCTTGGCTCACTGCAACCTCTGTCTCCTGGGTTCAAGTGACTCCCCTGCCTCAGTCACCCGAGTAGCTGGGATTACAGGCACGTGTCACCGTGCCTGGCTAATTTATTTATTTATTTATTTATTTATTTTTGTATTTTTAGTAGAGATGGGGTTTCACCATGTTGTCCAGGCTGGTCTCAAACTCCTGACCTTGGATGATCCACCCACCTCAGCCTCCTAAAGTGCTGGGATTACAGGTGTGAGCCACCACGTCTGGCCTTATTATGATGTATTCTTACCAGATGCTTTTTGTGTGTTATGTCCACACATTTTAAAAATGTATCCATAAGAGCAAGTTTACCCATTGAATATTTTATTCCCATAGTGTAAGTGAGGAAATAGAGGCTCAGAATATTCAAGCCATATGTCCAAGGTCACACAGTGGCACACTGTACCATGGAGATTACAGCTCAGGTCTATTTGGCCCCATTGTGGGTGACAATATTCTATTTCATCTCTAAACAAACTCAGGGGACCCTAGCATTATAAATGCAAAAGAATGATTAATGCAGATAATTCCTCAACAAAATGGAGTGTCTAAGGAAGTCTTTGGGTATGCTTTTGTTCTGCCTGAACCAAAATCATGGCACTTACTAAAATCTTACTGGAAGTCCCTAAAATCTTACTGGCAAGGGTGCTTTTTCTATAAACACATCTTCATATAAATTTCATTAGGTATTTCATCTTTGTTATGTTGCTAAAGCAGAAGGCTATTGTTCTGGAATGTGAAATTTATGAAATTACAATGTTGGAAGGTGGAAGTAAATCCTACTTTTCCCCTTGGAAGAAGTTTGAGAGGCAGTGCTTGGGCAAGTTTCATCCTTATATGGCCAGGCCTGACCCTATAAAGATGAATGGCTATTACAGTGGGGCTCAGAGAGGTAAGCCAACATGCCTCAGGTTACCTAACTAGTAATTGAGCCCCACTTTCATCAGTTGTAAAACCAGAAAAAGAAATACCTGCCTTATTGGGAGGCCAACACAGGTGGATTACGAGGTCAGGAGTTCAAGACCAGCCTTGACAAGATGGTGAAACCCCATCTCTATTAAAAATAGAAGAATTAGTGGGGTGTGGTGGCGAGTACCTGTAATCCCAGCTACTTGGGAGGCTGGGGCAGAGAATTGCTTGAACCAGGGAGACGGAGGTTGCAGTGAGCTGAGATCACACCACTACACTCCAGCCTGGGAGACCGAGTGAGACTCCATCGCAAAAATAAAATTAAATTAAATTAAAATAGAATAAAGTAAAATAAAGAAATACCTGCCTTATGGCTGGGCGCAGTGGCACACACCTGTAATCCCAGAACTTTGGGAGGCCAAGGTGGGCACGTCAGGAGGGCAAGAGATGGAGACCATCCTGGCCAACATGTGAAACCCCGCCTCTACCCAAAATACAAAAATTAGCCGGGCATGGTGCCGTGTACCTGTAGTCCCAGCTACTCGGGAGGCTGGGGTAGGAGAATCACTTGAACCCGGGAGGTGGAGATTGCAGTAAGCTGAAATCGTACCACTGTACTCCAGCCTGGGTGACAGAATGAGACTCTGTCTCAAAAAAAAAAAAAAAGCCTGCCTTATAGGGTTGTTGGGAATTAGAAATGTCTGTGAAGTGTCTGCCACTTAGACGACATAAAAATATTGCTATTACAGTGATGGCATTAGGTCTGCATTCACAGTGGAATTACAGTATGGCCAGGCATCTTATAATGAAGGTTTTTAACTTTCTTAGAAACTGAATGTGTCCTTTTGAAACTCCCTCTTCAGGTTTGCCCTTAATCCAGGAACCTCTGTCACATTACAGGCACCCAGCAGCACATCTTAATACATGTTAATTCCCTTTATTTCTGACACTGGAGAATTTAAATAGTGACTCACCTCGTAGGATGCTTCCCGGCATGGTGGAAATTGCCAGAAGACAAAATAACAGATTTTATGGTACTTCGTTGTGATTTTTCCATATGTACAAACCCTATCCGTAGCTTTCATGACCCAGATAAAGTGTCATTAAGTATGTATTAGTGGTTCTCAACCCTGGCTTCAAATTCGAATCAGTTGGGAATGCATTAAAAACTATCAAAATTTGGCCCCACTCCACATCAAACAAATGAGAATCCCAGCAGCTTTATGCTTTTTTTATTCTCTGGTTTTTATTGTTTGCAATGTCTTGCTCTTGTTACATTTTTCTGACTGATTCTTTTTTTAAAAATGTTTTTAATGTTTAATTTTTGTGGGTGTATATATTTATGGGGTACATGAGATGTTTTGATACAGACGTGCAAAGTGAAATAATTTTATCACGGAGAATGGGGTCTCCATCCCCTCAAGCATTTATTCTTTTTTTTTATAAACAATCCAATTATATTATTTTAGTTATTTAAAATGTACTGTTATTTTTGACCATAGTCACCGTGTTGTGTTATAAAGTAGTAGGTCTTATTCATTCTTTCTCACTACTTTTTTGTACCCATTAACTTATTTTTTACAAGCTCCTTAGTTAAGTGAGTTTAACATGAAATCAGAGGTAAGAACCTCTAATATAAAGCTTACCCTAAAGCCCACCCCATTCCCACAGCACACACTGTCCACCATCATGCCTCTTATTCATTGATTGGAATAAATAATGGTACGAATGAATGAATAGCCCCCTAGGTCACTAAATAATGGTCATCTTGTGCTTTGCTTCGATGTTTGTCTTATCTTTAATCTCCCCTTGCAGACTTGAGATACTTCTTAGAGTCCTTGTTGGGGTTATTTCTGGGCCCCACCATGTCCAAAGGGACCACAGTGTCCAAGGGAGAGTATATGCTCAGTAAACACTTGTGGTATGAATGAAAAATTTATCGTGAATACCCGTCTCATGGCGCTCATGGCAGAATTGTTAATGGAATATGTTAAGAATAACTTATTCTTCTCCACCTGACTTTTTTTTTTTTTTTTTTCTGAGATGGAGTCTTGCTCTTTCACCCAGGCTGGAGTGCAGTGACACAACCTCGCCTCACTGCAACCTCCGCCACCTGGTTCAAGAGGTTCTCCTGCCTCAGTCTCCTGAGTAGCTGGGACTACAGGCACCCACCACCATGTCTGGCTAATTTTTGTATTTTTAGTAGAGACAGGGGTTTCACCATGTTGACCAGGCTGGTCTTGAACTCCTGACCTCGTGATCTGCCTGCCTTGGCCTCCCAAAGTGCTGGGATTACAGGCGTGAGCCACCATGCCTAGCCTCCACGTTTTAAGAAAATGACTCTTAAAGCATTTTCTTTTTGTGAATTGATACAACAAACTTTATTGACATCATAAAAATAGGTACGTGAGTGTCTGATATAGTTTGGATAGTTGTCCCCACCCAAATCTCTTGTTGAATTGTAATCCCCAGTGGTGGGAGGTGTTTCGGTCATGGGAGTGGACCTCTCAAGGCTTGGCGCTGTCTTCACGACAATGAGTGAGTTCTCATGAGATCTGGTCATTTAAAAGCATCTCGCTCTCCTCCTTGCTCCATCATTGCCTTGTAAGATGCCATGTCCTGCTTCACCTTCCGCCATGAGTGAAAGTTCCTTGAGGCCTTCCCAGAAGCCAAACAGATGAGGGTGTCATGCTTCCTATACAGCCTGCAGAACCTTGACTTAACTAAACATGTTTTCTTCATAAATTACCCAGTCTCAGGTATTTCTTTATAGCAGTGCAAGAGTGGCCTAACACGGTGTCCTATATGGGGACTAATTGTCTCTGAGGTTATTGAGGTAGTTCTTCCACTTATCTTAAAATCACTATTGGCTGTCACCTCTGGATGGTGTGTAGTGGGGGTGGGAAGAACCTTCTAAACTCTAGATCATTTGATGCATGGTGAGGGAGTGAACCTTCCTCCCCTCCTTACTTGAAGGTACCCCAGGCCCTCACTCAGGCATGAAGGTGCAAACTCACTCTTTGCCACAGTTTTCAAACTCTTCATCATCTTATACTTTGTCTGCAAGTACAAACCCCTACTGAAGCTTCACCCCAGGCCTTTTCCCAATATAAACCTTGCTTGACCACATGCAGCTGCCCACAATTACCAGTGACTTCATTTGCTGTGATTTTCTTTTTCCTAAAAAAAAAAAAAAAAAATGCCATTGCTGTAGGGAAGGGGTTCACATTTGCGGAACACCAACGTCTTGGGTACTTACAACTCAGCCTCATTTGGACTTTTCTATTTCAGTTGGTCAGTCTCCAACTCTTTCTTGATCCACCTGGTATTTTCAGTCAGAAATATGCACACATTATGCAGTTTTCCCTTTTTCAATTTACTTTCTCACCGTGAAGTTCCCAGTGACCTCTCCCTGTTCAGTGTACTCTGTGACATCACACATTGTGTTTCTACCAACTCACCCTGATGTTTTTCCCCCGTACCGTAGATACTCCTTCTGACCACCTCCTCTGATCGATATTTCCCGTTCACAATAAGGTGTATTGATGTTATGAAAGATGCACAAAACATCTTTCATAACTACTCAACTTATCCCTCCTGGAAATAAAACCCAATCTCAACAGTCTTTGGATATCATTAATGAAGAGGAAAGCCCAGCACCCCAACCCCCCTGCCAGGGATAAAAACAAGTGAAATATGAAAATTCCCATTCAGCCTGGGCACTATTGTAATGTCCAATGAAGCCATGCCTATTTAAGACAACAATAAAAAAATGAACCAGGCCTATGGATTGCTGGAATGTTGCTGGCACAATTCTTGCTGTCCTCATGGGTGGTAGACGTTTAAAATGTGGAAGACGAAGCATACCGTTGTGAGCATTGAACATCGCATTACGAACGTGCTCACGGTACTTAATAAATTGTCAAAAATAATAAGACTGCTGCCAAGTCTGAAAGCTATAAATAGCTAAAGAAAATCAGACATGACTGCTGTGGATTCTTGTGAAAGATAATTTTCCTCGTAAGTTATTTCTATGAGCAAGAGCAATACACAGTTAGATGGTAAAATCTACATTCCTGGCTCCTGAAGTGAACAGCCTGTGAATTAGAATGCTCCCAAACATGTGGTGTTAAATAGAGTTGCATCTACAGGGTGGCCATTACATTAAGTAATTTAATGAACACTGATACTGAGGAAATAAATCAAATGCAAACAATCAACACCAATCAAGGAAGCTGAGCATTTCAGGCACTTAAAATGTATTACATGAGTGTTTCAATCACAGTGGGTACTTTTTCACAAACTCTCTTAATCAGCTAGCATCGTTTTCAACAAAGTGCCCATGCATGTAAACATGGCGAACTGGAAAAGTCCAACATATTCACACATGGGCACTGTTAGGAATGGAAATTCTGCTTAGGGTTTTCACTGATGGGATAAACAACAGCAGGTAAATTGGGAAAAGTCAGTGGAAGTCAATGTTGTGAAACAAGAAAGAACATTCATATTTTGCATGTAGTTCAAAAAATAAGAATTTCAAACATAGAATAAAATTTGAAATTGAATTCCAGGCAGCTAATGCACCTCCCAAAGGTGGTTTTTAATGCATCTTTGCATAAAATTTCCATTCATGTATAAGTCCTGATAGGTGCATCTTTATTTGTATATTTATTATGTGTACATGTTATATGCATATATAGTTATCAGTACTATAAGACTGATAAGTACATTCTCTCTATATATAAATGTATATTGTTTATTCAAACAGGATCAAATCCAAGCTCACTGCTTTTGCTACTTAATCAAATATCTATCATGATCTTTCCCTATCAGCCTGCATAGGTCTATGGTCTATTGCATTCTGCTTAACGTTTTCTTTTTTTTTAAAAAAAGTCTTTATTATTATTATTTTTTTTTTGTACAGACAGGATCTCACTATGTTGCCCAGGCTGGTCTCGAACTCCTGGCCATAAATGATCCTCCCACTTAGGCCTCCCAAAGTGCTGGGAGTACAGGTATGAGCTACAGCGCCTGGCCTGGTTGGAATAATATTTAATTGTATGAGTCCATCATCACTTATGCAACTCTCTGCTTGTTAGGCATTTATGTTCAGTTTGGGAGATGATAATTCATTGAAAACACACGCACACACACACACACGCTCCTTAATATGTATTATTTAATTCTCATTCAAGTATTAGCATTACATCTTTTTATAGCCTGTGAAACTAGGGGAGAGAGAGGTTAAGTAATTTGCCAGAAGGCACCCAGATAATAAACACATAACCCTTCTTTTAAACCCAGACGTCCTTTTAATTCTGACCCTATGCCTTTAATCACTACACTGAAGGTTGAGTTTTTAACCAATGTTAAAACTTTATCAGAGTCTTGATATATGTGTATACACTTCAAAATATGTGTATGTTTGGAAATATTGGAGAAATACATGTCCTTGTTTTGTTTTCTTTCTCAAGAAAAAGCCAGGTACGTTACTGTAATCAAAAGGGGTGTCTGAATTGTAAGAGATACTATCAGTGTTAACAGAGAGCAAAGTGAATATTCCCACTCATGTAAGAGTCTTATGATACTCTTTTTAGTAGCTGCAGTTGGATAAATTGATATTTATAAGTGTGTGTGTGTGTGTGTGTGTGTGTGTGTGTGTGTGTGTAGTTTCCTCTAGGAGAAAGCTTTTTCATTTGAAAACATTAGGTGAGTTAGAAGTGCTTTGCTTGTTCTTTCATTTCCACTCTACATCTTCACATCTTTGAAGAGATTTTGTTCTTTGTACTTTCAAAGAATTTTAGTTGAATTGGGAGAAATAAAAGTATTTTGATTCTTTAAACTCCAAGTACTTCTGGAGGTTTGGAAAGCATATTCCAAGGTTCTTCCAATAATGCCTGTTGTAAGTGCACTTACAGTCATGGCGCTGCTGTTTAAGCTTACGGTTTATGAGGAGACCTGCTTTCCAGCTCCAGCCTCCCTCCCTCCACACTCCTGAGGGAGGCATCTTCTGTGTTATCCTGCCCAACAGTCAGTGGTCGTTCAGCAAGAAGCAGCGTATCATGTCCTCTAATCATGGTCCATATAGACTTGGGTCGGGTGGACCCACCTTAGATTCCCCTATGGCAAGTAACCCAGACCTGACTGATCAGAGCTTCCCAACCGCTGACCTCAGTACCTGGTTCGGGGATGAGAACCTGGTTCAACCAGGCCGATGCCACTCCATTCAGAAATTGCTAGGGACCGTAGCACCTTGGTTTGTTTAGTAGGAGTTGTGATGGTGGGAACTTACAGTCGTTGTGGCCCCAGTGTTGGGAAATCCTGCCTGAGATGAAAGACCATCTAGAGGGGAGTATATCTGAGATGAAGAGAGGACACGTCCGGAGGCCATTGTATCAACACCCATGTTGGATCTGTAAGACACCCTTCAATGTTTAGTTGCATCAGCTGGTAAACTCCTTCTCGTTACACTCCCTCCATGAAGTTTGAGTTGGGTTTTCTTGCACGTTATCTCTTAGAGCCGTGAGTGACACAGTCTTCTCTCATTTAGTAAGTTGTATTTCCATATATCTTGCCATCTTTACTAAATTCCTTGGAGAAACTTCGACTTTTTAGTATAAAATAAATACAATCTATCACTCCATTTTCTCTTCTAGTCTACCTTCTCAGTCACTGTCAACATTTTATTTTTTTAACTAAGATGGAGATTTGGTTATATCCCTCCTTCCAGCAAAAATGTTAGTGGCCTGCCGTTTCCTACGGAATGAAATCCATGTGATTTTGTTTGGCGATCAAGGCCTTTGGACCATGCTCAACCGAGCCTTCAAATCTCAGTGTCTCACTCACCTGCAGTCTTTGTTCCAGGGAGATCAGAGAGTCAACCCTAGCCCAAGATAGCATGCCGTCTGCCTCTGGGGATAACATGGTCTGCAATGCAACATCTAGCAGGTTTTACAGTTGGGTATCCAAGTTTGGCGTGTGTCTCTGTAACTTCATACTTTTTTGTTTTTTGTTTTTTTTGAGATGGAGTCTCTCTCTGTAGCCCAGGCTGGAGTGCAGTGGCGCGATCTCAGCTCACTGCAACCTCCGCCTCTCGGGTCCCAGTTTGAGCAATTCTCCTGCCTCAGCCTCCTGAGTATCTGGGATTATAGGCACGTGCCACCACTCTTAGCTAATTTTTGTATTTTTAGGATCCACCTGCCTTGACCTCCCAAAGTGCTGGGATTACAGGCGTGAGCCACCATGCCCGGCCAACTTCATACTTTTGTTCATGCTTTTGGTGTGCTGTTTTCTCCTTCACGGATTTGTCTCCTCCTGGTCTGTTTTGCCACATTCTGGTCTCCTTTGGCAAACTGAATACCCAGTTTTGTTTTGTTTTTAGTTCTGTAGTCCTTAGTACCTCTGACAGTATGATATTTATTATATTTGATCAGAGTACCAATTAATATTAATATTCTTCCTCATCCTCTTCTTTGATGGTTTCTTGGCAGCAGCTATATCTTCCCTGGGATGCAGAACATTGCTGAATCATAGTAGAAACTTATAGGTGTATGTGAATGAACTCACAAATAAATGCATGATTGAATGAATAATGCACTTTTTAACCTCCATTTCTTTGTAAGCAAGTCATGTGGGTTCATGAATATAAGCAGAAATGATGGCTTTACTTTTTTTTCTTATTTGTACTTTCTTGCAGGTTTTCATTCCTTTAATGAAACCTGGCACTGAATACCTTGCCAAATACATTTTCCTTAAGGATATTGATAATGGCTTTTTATGGTTATTTAAGACTCCCTCTAAGGCTATGTATCTGCACCAATGATTCCATTTTTCATTTATCTATTCATTGACTTTTATTAAGCACTTTGTAGAGTGCAGACCCTGGACCAGACCACAGCAGACCAATGACAAGATAGCATGCCCTTTGCCTCTAGGGATACCATGGTCTGCAGTGCGACGTCTAGCAGGTTTTACGGCTGGGCCTGTTTCTTTATTGCCCTCTACACACTAATAATAATATGAATAACCTTCTGTGTGCCGGGGTAGTAGTAGGTGCTTTGTATGCACTCTTGATGATTCTCTTAACAACTCTTAGAGGTATTAGAATTCTATCTTCATGAAGCAGGGCACAAAAGCTCTGAGAACCAGACACCTGACAATAACACCTGCAGCTACTCAGCAGTGAAACAAGAATTTAAACCACGTTGTATTTGAAGCCAAAGCCACTCCACTGTAATTCCATTCCTTGGTCATTCCCTGCCTTCATCAGGATCTCCACTTTGTTTTGTTGAGACACAGAGTATCTTATTCTCATGTGCTTATTCATAGCTTTAAGTTCTCTTAAGCCTATCTCAGTAAAAATATCTATCTCAGTAAAAATATGCAGCTTACTTTTCCCTCTCTTTTTTCTAACTGCTCTTTCACTTCAATGTCCCAGCTTTCTTAGAGGTCCTGTATATCTGAATAATCAGAATTATTGTGGTTTTAAGTAACAGAAACCCATTTTACAGTAGTTTTAACAAAACAACAAACCCAAATGACCGTAGGATGTATTGAATCGTGGAGCTGGGATGCTCGTCGTGGTGGCTCACAGAATCAAATGCATGACTCCTGGAATAAGGGTGTCTAAGGCTGTACCTCAAGCTTTGTGACTGGAGCTGATGGCTTGGAGTTTCTGGGACAATCTCTCTTGCCAATCTCTACTTGTTTCCAGCTCTTAGTGGGCTGCAGTTACTCTTGCGGTAGACAGACGTCCTCCAAGTAGCCAAGGAAGAGTGAGCAGGAAATTCCAACATTTTATCTTTTAAGCATCATGATCTCCCCTTCCCCCAAAAGCAAGGGATTGCAAGTAACAGAACCCCATGCCAGCTCCAGCATGAAAATTCCCGGGAAGGACTCCAGTTGGCTTGGCTTTGAGCTCATCCATCACCCAATCTTTGAGGCTGGGAATAAGAGTGTTACTATGATTGGCAGCTCTGTGGTAACACCATGGGTTGGAAAAGTAATTGGCCAAAAGGAAAAGGGGTGATTCCACCAGAAGAGAGAAAATGAGAAAATGTGCCAGGATGCAAAATGTTAGATGTCACAGTCTACTACGGAGGCAAGAGTCAGAGTTTGTATTAGTATAACTGTGGACTAGATAGGGAGTGTTTGTCCAGGCTGGTGCTGCCACGGTGTCTATCTTGTTTCGTAAACTCCAGTCCACTGTAGGCCGGGCATTTTGGCTCACGCCGGTAATCCCAGCACTTTAGATGGCCGAGGCGGGTGGATCACCTGAGGTCAGGAGTTTGAGACCAGCGTGGCCAACATGGTGAAACCCTGTCTCTACTAAAAATGCCTAAAACTAGCCAGGCGTGGTGGCAGATGCCTATAATCCCAGCTACTTGAGAGGCTGAGACAAGAGAATCGCTTGAACACAGGAGGCAGAGGTTGCGGTGAGTCGAGATTGCACCATTTTACTCCAGCCTTGGCAACAAGAGTGAAACTCCATCTCAAACTAACAAACTGAAAAAAATTCTGACCACTGTAGCATTGGTCACTTTCAATCATATCAAGGTTTAGATCAGAAATGATATAGCTACTCTAATAAATAAATGCAATATGTGAAATTGCAACTGTCTTGGAAACATCAGAGACTTGCCTTCATCCCCTTGTCTCCCAGGATCTTGCTGGATGTGTAATAGTTACCCAGTCTTCAGTGGATTGAGGAGCAACCCAGGACAGTGGACAAAGCCTTGGTCTGGAATCACGTGATCTCTTGTCTTGTTCAGACTTTAGCAGCTGGTCACATGTGTGATTTGGACCCCATCACATCAACCATAAAATGGTTGAAGAACCAGACATGCTGTCTTTTTCACAGAAGATTAGGGAGAGGCAGTTAGCTCATGAATGAGAAAATATGATATAATTCAAACAGTTCTGCAGTCGTTAAGACAGTGGTAGTAACAGTCAATAGGCATGTTGAATGCTTAGTCTATATAACCCGTTGTGCCAAGCTTTGTGCAAGAATTACCTTATTTTATCTGCAAAACAACCCTACAGGGCTCACAGTTATTATCTCTGTATCACAGATACAAACACTAGAGCATAGAGAAGCAAAGATACTTGCCAAAGTCATGTAGCAAAAACTTGTCAAAGCTAGGATTCAAACTCGGATCCTAGTCCTTCCCCACCAGGCAATGTTGAATTACTCTACAGATAGTGAGTGCGTGCGAGAGAGAGAGAGAGAGAGAGAGAGAGTTCTTTCCTAGCTCTGCCTTATTTCTCTGGCTCTGATGATAGGAAAGCAGTGGCCACATTGTCATAAGCTCCAGTCACTCTCCAAGATGGCAGAACATTCCAGCACTGGTGAATGGCTCTCGGATGATCCCATATTGAGGGACATCCGTCCCTTTGTGTTCTGACATTGATGTTACTGTCAGTTGACAGTGAGCTTCATCATCAATCCCTTCAAGTACAAAAGGCCACTGTTCAGAAACTGTCATTAAAAGCAGCCTCTCTTTTTAAAAGCCGTCTCGCTTTTATTCCTTCCATAATAGGAGCCAGTGTACCAGAAGAGGCTGACCTTAAGTTGAGCCTGTTTAGTTAAACAAACAACAAAAAAAAGGAAATAGAATAGGTTATGTTTTTAATGTATTTAAGATTGGAGGCCCAGAATTAGAATGGAACTGGGGGTGGGAGGGGAGGTGGAAGGCAGGATAGGAATAAAGCAGAGGTGGCCTTGGATTTTCTTTGCTTTTGGATAATGGGCATTTCTAGTTAAATCAACACAGTCTATTTCACAGCCTGTCTCCCGGTGATGTATATACTCTTTGGACAGGGTTGTGGGCTGCCTAAAGATCTCTTTTAGCCATGGGACATGGGTATAAATAAGCTTTATGTAATCACAGCTACTAAGAGCAATGTGGGTAGAGTATATTCTCAAAGGAGAGGGCAGGATACTCATTGTCATGGTGGATGAGGTCAAGAGAGAAGGGGGAAGATCCCCGAGGGATGCAAATTGGGGAGGGTTTTACCAAACAAACTTCATCCAGGGTTTTTATTCCCATTTTAATACACTTTGGGGGGAGGTATTTTAATTTTAAAAAGATGCATGTGATGGAGGGGTGATTTGATATAGAGGTTAAGTATGGGTTTTATAATTGGGCTTCCAAGATTCAAATTCAGCCTCTGCCATGTATGAGTCAAAGAAGTCACATGCATATTATTTAATCTCTTTGTGTCTGTCTTCGCATCCATAGCCACATGCATTAGCTGTGAATATTAAATACATCAACTCATGAAAAGAGCTTACAAGAGCACCTGGCACACGGGGACGGCTCATTTTCTGGGTGCTTTCTACGTACGAGGTACTGAAGGAACAGTGGTGGATGAGACAGCCACAGTCTGCCTCCATGAGCCGTGTGTTCATAGATGAAAATAAGGCAACAAACATAAATTGATCATTATACATTTTGAGAATGCTGTGAAGGGCCCTCAGTTGGGATTAGGCCCAGCCCCCACTCCCCTCCCCGCCAACCTACTCAAGATCCTTAAGAAAGACTTCCATGAGAAGGTAGCATATGGGCAAAGATCAAATGCATGAGCAGCTATGGGACCAACACACCAATGGAAGGAAACAGAAGATGCATAGGTTTTGAGAACAGGAAAAAAAGAGACCGGTGACCATAATCCCAGCACTTTGGGAGGCCGAGGCAGGTGGATCACAAGGTCAGGAGTTCAAGACCAGGCTGGCCAAGATGGTGAAACCCCGTGTCTATTAATAATACAAAAATTAGCCAGACGTGGTTTTGGGTGCCTGTAATCCCAGCTACTAGGGAGGCTGAGGCAGAGAATAGCTTGAACCCGGGAGGCAGAGGTTGTAGTGAGCCGAGATCGTGCCACTGCACTCCAGCTTGGGCGACAGAGGGACACTCCATCTCAAAAACAAACAAACAAACAAAAACCAGAGGGAAAGACTGGTTTTTTAGAGGACCTGAAAGCAGCCAGTGTAGCTAGAGGGTAGTGATCAGGCAGGGAGTGACCCCTGTGGAGGACAGGCATACAGGCAAAGGTGAGATCTAGCCAGGGCGTCCATGCCAAGTAGGGACATTATTTTAATCTTAGAATGATGGGAAAACACTGGGAAGGTTGAAGAGTGTCCTGATCAGCTTCACGTTTTTTTTATTATTATACTTTAAGTTTTAGGGTACATGTGCACAACATGCAGGTTAGTTACATATGTATACATGTGCCATGTTGGTGTGCCACACCCAGTAACTCGTCGTTTAGCATTAGGTATATCTCCAAATGCTCTCCCTCCCCCCTCCCCCCACCCCACAACAGGCCCACATTTTAAGATTACTCTGGCAGTGGAGCAGGAAATGGCTTGTAGGTGCGGTAGAAAGGCCAAAAGGAGGCTCTTGCAGTTGACCAAGCAGGAGGTGATGTTAACTTAGCCCAGGCAGGTGGCAGGGTGAAAACAGCCCCTGGCAGACAAGGCTTGGTGGTCCAGCTCTGTGTTCTCTTCACCCTGCTTACCTCACCACCTTCATCTGCCGTTGCTTATTTGCTTGCTTTCACCTGGCTGTAAGAGCAGGGACTATCTTTCTTTCCCTTCTTCTTTATACATTCTGTTTCTAGTCCCGTGTCAAACTCAGGGTAGGTGCTCAGTATGTGTTTAATGGATGAAGTTTGCACTCCGCTGCTCATTACAATGTTTAATTTTGCAAGCCCATGTTGTTAGAACATCAAGAGAACTACCTCATGACTAGGAAGGTCACTCCTCTTGACATTGCAGTGTTTGTGATGCGGAGGTGGGATTCTAGATTATCTTTATGTCGAAAATGAGCAGTGCTGTGGACCTTGGGCAGGGCACAGGCAGTAGATGGCTTGGCAATATATTTTCTGTAGGAAGATGTCCCCTTAGCTCCTTATCTGTGGCATGTCAACCAGGAGTCCTAGTTAATTTTCATGCGGGAGAAGTCTTTGAAACCCAGGCCTCTTTTATGCTCTGGGAAGATTTGAGAGGGGTCAACCCTGTTTAGATTGGTTCTCTGCACCAGTCGGGGAAGCCTGCTGGCTGTTCTCAGCATGGAGTATGTTGCAGAGAGAAAACAGACCAGAGAACCAGGGCACTTCCCAGCTTGAATCAGGCCTGTCTTGTGTGGGTTCATTATTTTGTTGGAAATTAATCCCCCAAATGGCAGACATAGTATATTTGAATGTGAACTGACAGTGCATTGCTTGGCCAAGTGAAAGTGGTTTTTGGATTATCCAACCTGGTTGATTGTCCCTGTCTCTGAACCCTTCCATTATTGTAGATAATTGAAGGATACCTGATTTTGTTTTTTCACACCCAATTTGATGTCCTTATGGCATTTGAGATGGGGTGGGGAGTGTGAGATGGTCAGAATCAGCTTGCTGTCATTTGCAATGGAAGCGGTGAAGTTTGCAAACAACAGTATCACTTAATGAGAGCTTGTCGTGATATAGCCATTGTGTTCAGCTCTTAACCTTAATGACCACATTCACTCCTCACAACAACCCTGCAGTAATAATAACACTAAGCACTTATTTGGCATTTACTGTGTGTCAGGTGCTGTTCTAAGCACTGACAAGTATTAACTCACTTAACTCACAAAACAAACCCCAGAGTGTGAGAGTCACGTGGACTAGGATCTGCATGGCACTCTTGGTATTAAACTGGGGGGAAGCCCTGCTTGTGACATGGGTACCATTATTATTTTCCTGTTACAGGAAGTTCAGAGGGGTTAAGTCACCTGCCCAAAGTCACACAGCCAGTGTGTGGAGGGGGCAGGAATTGAACTAAGGTCTTTAGGTCTCCAAAGTCCCCTTGCTTTCTTTTCATTGCAGCAGCCTAAGAACCAAAAGTTAGATATTTATTATATGTGGGTTTGGGGCTCTTTACAGTATGATAGAAAAATATATTGCTTTGCTAAAGCCTCCCCCTATGCCTTGGAGGTGGGGTGGGGGGGGAGAGAGAGAGAGAGAGAGAGAAATGAGAATAGCAATGCCAGCTAAAACTCTGGTCCAAGCACAGAGTGTGGAGCATCAGTACATGTGAGTTAAGGGAACAACCAAATTACAGATTAAATGAATGAAAAAACTGGACCCAGACCGATGCTTCCTCTTCATGCTGCCCCTAATGACGTAGCTCGAGTCACTTCACTTCAGGACTTCTCAAAGCCCTGTCTCTCCTTGCCAGAGATTTACACCCAGTCTGAGGATCGTTTAAACTTCCTCCTTTGTCCAGGATTCTGTGACCTTACTTACAAGGCGGCTGTCTGCTTTCTCCTAAATTCTGTCTCCTGGTTCCCAACTCGTTATTTCTGATCCAACCAATCCTGTAATGTCAGCCTGTGTAACATAATGGAAAGAGAAACTTAGGGTAAAGGAATTCCAGTGAGAATTTTAGGTCGCCTTGCTTGATGGAGGTTCGTGGCCCTGAGCATTTTTAAGCATCTTCCTGTTCTTCTCCAACTTCCCCTATGACAGTCCAGTCCTCCACATGGGGAAGAGAACATTTTATCTGTACCCGTCTTTGGTTTTGCCTCCCTGAACCCGTCCCACAACTTGATAGAAAAGGCATAGAGCCCTCCTGCCATTTCTTCTCTCAATACGCCCCCACCCTAAAACTGAAATGAAGAAAGCTAAAATGGGCTATTCAATGAGGAGTCTAGGTGTTGGGAAGAAGAATCTATTTCGAGGATCTGAAGTTGGAACCTGCATCAGACCTTATGATAAAGATAATTATCACTTGCAAAAAATTCAATTAAAAACAAAACAAAAAAAGAAGAAAAAGCATCTTCCAAGTTGTTCTTAAAGTGTAGTTTTGCAATGACCATCACTGACAAGTAAGTGTGGAGATCTTTTCAGTTCTGTAATTGAGTGGGGAAGTTAACCTGAAGGAATTCCAAAAGCCCCAGTTGTCCAGGAGAACCGGATGTGATAGGATGCTGTTGATCTGCTTTCATTTCCATGCCAAGGTGTTTTGTTTTGTTTTGTTTTTGGTAAACTTCCATTCGTGACTGTGTACAGCCAGAAGCCAGAAGGACAACAGTGGCTTTGTAAATTTGCAACAGATATTCAAACAAGATAAGTACATAATTAGCATGGAGCAGCAGATGAGGTAGTGTGGAAGATTTAAATTCTGCGTAGGGAATTAGCAAACAGTTTCTGATAACCACATTCTGAACATGTTGCTGTTCGATGGGTGTGAATGGATCGTGTAGGCACAACCCATCTAGATGGCTAATAATAGAAGGGATTGTTCAAGAACAACAATGTATTGTGTGCTTACCATGTGACAAGTAATATGCTAGACTGCTTAGTGATATAATGCTTTTTTCGTAATATCTCTGTGAGGTAGGAACTGTTATAATCCACTTTTACAGATAAGGGTGCTGAATCTCTGATTGTTGAAGGGCATAACCCTGCCATCTCTCCTTCTTGATCTAAATATGTATCTCTGTCTATCTCTATCATACACACACGTAAATCTCTAATGAATGGCAAAGCTTGAATTTGAATACAGGTCTCATCTAACTCCAAATTCTATTTCTCCTAGAGGAAGTTCAACATGAGGGGTTTCAACAAAATGGTTATTAAAAGCAGTCTGATTGACTTTCACCTAGCAGATCTTTCCTTCATGATCACCATCACTTTAGCTCTCTGCAAAGTCGTCGCGTCTGTCATTGGCATTGCACCTACTTTGACACAGGTTGTGGGCTATACAACTTGCATGCATGAACTCCTGGGGAACTCACAGCAAACCTTCATAGTTAGGCACAATTATCCTGATGTCTGACTCAGGTGAGAAGCCAGAGGCTCATTTTCCAAAGTCACATACATAGAGGTCCTGCCACGACCCAAATTTGGTGACTCTGAGCCCTACATTTTGAACTTTTGTAACCACACACTCTTTTGTTTTCCAATCACAGCTTGATCGATGGTTGATGATAGATAGATAGATGGATAGGTGGATGGATGGATGGATAGATAGATAGATAATAGTTAAAAGAAATAGATATGTGTGTGTGTGTATATATATACGTACCTATATAGAATATATACCTATATCCATATGTATATGAATTTGGAATTCAAGATTGTGCTGTCTTTCTCTTTCTTCTGAGTCGTCTGACCAGCTTGCTGCATTTGCAGCCACCACGGTGCACTTAACTCCTTGCTTGCATTATTCTTCTTTGGAGCAGCCCTGTCACAATAGCAATTGGAATAAAACCCAAAGAGTAGTGCAGAGAATATAAATGGGTTATTTTTCACCTCAACTCAAGTAGGACAGAACTCTCATAAAGAACCAGGGAACAAAGATTCCATGACAAACATACACCAGGGGACTTCAGCTCTCTCTGATACAGCCTGTGTGACATAATGGAAAGACAAACTTACGATCAAGGAATTCCAGTGAGAATTTCAGGTTGCCTTGCTTGATGGAGGTTCGTGGGCCTGTGTGTTTGTAAGCACCCTCGTCAATAGCATTTATCGAATAGCTACTCTATAAGTGAGGCTATTGGATGTTGCCTCTCTGTATAGCTTATCATGCAGTGAGCCTGGATCCATGTGAACTAAACAGATGTATTCAGGGAGAACTTTTATCTCTCTAAATAAGCAGTTATTTATCAACAATATAAATATCTATGTACATAAGTGATGGTTTTTATCAAAATCATGGGAATCATTAAAGAGAATTTACAGCCCTGAGATTGGAAATAAGAGCTTGCTGGATAATTAAAAGCTGATGTGAAATTAAATCTTTTATTTTCAAAGGCAGAGTAACAGAGTGCTTAAGAATATGGGGTTGGTAATAACCCTTGCTGACTTTGAAGCTTGATCCCAAGGTCATACCATCTTGGCTAAGGTGACGATGTATTCTTAAACTTGGTTTATTTTCTATGGTAGGAAGACGTTTTAACATCTGTGCAACCTTCATAAACCTTTGATTGATGCAATCTAGTCTCTGCATGAAATTCCATTCAATGGGGGAAAGCAGTACAAAATGTTAAAACTGAACATTTTTTAAATTTTAAAACATTTTAAAAACCTCTTAAAATTAACATAAATTAAAACAATATATTTCTGTCTTTGAAAAATATACATGTGAAAGGAAATTCAATTCATTATTTTTAGCAACACTTCTCATGTCCTCTTTCCTGCCCTGTTCTCTAGGATTTATATGGTGCAACAACTTTTTCTTGGCTTTCCCCCCATGACCACCCCCACTGTCTACCCTTAATCCATTCAGATTCTCTCCCTTTATTTCCCAGATTATTAAAATATATATGGTTTTGGCCTTTTTTGAGTCAGTCCTTTTATTCCTTCTCTTCTTCCTTCCATCTCTCCCACCCCTTCCTTCTATGTCATTCTCAAAGTTCAGCATCACATATGTCCGGGGACCTGTTTGTCAGCTCAGTAGGCTGGGGAGGGAGATAAACAGGACAGAAAATCTGTGGATTAGAAGGATGGGGAGAACCTGGAAACGTTTCCATATCAATACTTTTTGGTTTAATCACCCCCTTTGCTTTGACTTCTACCTGTCAACAGCACCCAATGAAGACCAAGCCACAGAGCCTCCATTCCCAGTCATGGGAAAACTCTGTGGGTAGTTGAGATGCAGCAGTACCCAGGTTCACTTGGGGCCCCTTTCTCCATGGTCCTGATAGGACAGATGAGGTGTGAAAGGATGGCTCGTGTTTTGCTTGGCCAAGAGGTGAAAGAGCACAGGACAGGAGGAGAGTGGAGGAGAGATGCAAATTGGTGTGAAGCTATAGCTCTGGTGAAAATAATGTGTGAGATGAGTGTATGCATGGTGATTTTGACTATAAGACCAAAGAGGACCCCTCTTAATACAAATGGATGCAGGTGGTTGCCAACAGGGCAGTAATGTGCTGTTCAGTGTCCTATAAGTTTAGCAATCGCATCAGCTTTCAAAGTCCACAGAGAATCGGCACCTCTGGTCAACCTGTAAGTATGATAGACTGGATAAAAAAAATGTGGCACATATACACCATGGAATACTATGCAGCCACGAAAAAGAATGAGTTCACGTCCTTTGCAGGCACATGGATGAAGCTGGAAACCATCATTCTCAGCCAACTAACACAGGAATGAAAAACCAAACACCGCATGTTCTCACTCATAAGTGGGAGTTGAACAATGAGAACACATGGATACAGGGAAGGGAACGTCACACACCGGGGCCTGTCCTGGGGTGGGGGGCAAAGGGAGGGAGAGCATTAGGACAAATACCTAATGCATGCGGGGCTTAAAACCTAGATGATACGTTGATGGGTGCAGCAAACCACCATGTCACATGTATATCTGTGTAACCTGCACATTCTGCATGTGTATCCCAGAACGTAAAATTAAATAAATCAATGGAAAAAATGAAAGTAGGATCATTTCCACATAGTAGTCTGTTATCTGTAACAAAAAAATGTATATATATATGGCAGTCAGAAAGAAAGGATGGTCAAAGAAGGGGAAGAGGTAGGGTAAGATTACTGAGGCAGAAGGAGGCAGGTGTGCCCAAGCTCACCTGGAACCCCTGACCTGTGGAGAGGAGAGTTCATCCCTGGAGCGCTGGGACACAGGTGTGAATGAGGGAAGTTGATGAGACCAGATTGTATGGATTTGGAAAGCTAGTCTAAGGCTTTGAACTTCACATTGGTTGCAGCTGTGAATTTTGAAAAGTGGTTAAACCGATATAATCAACATGTCAACATGTGCTTAGGACAGGGGCTGGCAGTCTCAGCACCACTGACACTTTAGCCAGAACACTTTTGCTGTGGGATGCTGCCCTGTGCATTTTAGGACGCTTCATAGCATCCCCGGCTGCCACTCATGACATGCCAGCAGTGTCCTCCTCTCCCATTTTGACAACCAAAAATGTCCCCAGATATTGACTAATGTTCCCTGGGAAGAAAATCACCTTTGGTTGAGAAACTCTCATTTAGGAAGATACTGCTAAGAGCAGTATGTGGTATGGATAGAAGGCATATGAAACCAGAAGCAAGAAGACCCCTTAGAAGGCTGTAGTAAAACTTGGGTGGAGAAGTCCTAATAATGTGTGCACCCCAAAGCATAAACCTTACACCTGCATTCCATGAGTAGATGTGAGAATAGTAGGAGCTTTGAGAAAGAAGAATGACTGGTTGGGGTATTTATCAGGAAGCACAGGGGTCATTTTTTGATATATTTTATTTATTGAATGATTTGTTTATTATTTTTCTTTTTCAAATTTCACGTTAAGTTCCAGGATACATGTGCAGGACGTGCAGGTTTGTTCCACAGGTAAACATGTGCCACAGTGGTTTGCTGCACCTATGAACCCATCACCTAGGTATTAAGCCCTGCATGTGCTAGCTATTTATCCTGATGCTCTCCCTCCCCATGATGTATTTTATTTTTCTGAATCTGTTAAAAATGGCCCCTCAGCCAAAGGAGCAATAAATTCACTCCCAGCAGGGATGTTAGCCAAATCTCTTTTCCCCATTCAAATTAAAAGACAGCATCAACAATATTTGATGTTGAGTTTCTTCTTCTTTTTTTTTTTTTAAACTTTTAAGTTCAGGGGCACACGTGCAGGTTTGTTACATAGGTACACTTTTGTCCTGGGGGTTTATTGTAAAGTTGATTTTGTTGCCCAGGTATTAAACCTACTACCCATTAGTTGTTTTTCCTGATCCTCTCCCACTTCCCATCCTCCACCCTGAAGTAGACCCCAGTGTCTGTTGTTCCCTTCTATGTGTCCATTTGTTCTCATAATTCAGTTCCCATTTATAAGTGAGACCATGCGGTATTTGGTTTTCTATTCCTGCATTGGTTAAGAATAATGGCCGCCAGCTCCTTCCATGTTCCTGCAAAGGACATGATCATGTTCTTTTTTATGGCTGCATAGTATTCCATAATGGATATGTGCTACATTTTCTTAATCCACTGTATCATTAATAGGCATTTAGGTTGTTTCCATGTCTTTTCTACTGTGAATAGTGCTGCAATGAACATACACGTGGATGTGTCTTTATAACAGAATGATTTATATTCCTTTGGGTATATCCCCAGTAATGAGATTGCTGAGTCAGATGGTAGTTCTCTTTTTAGGTCTTTGAGGAATTGCCACACTGTCTTCTACAAAGGTTGAACTAAATTACACTTCCACCAACAGTGTGTAAGCTTTTCCTTTGTGTCGGCATGATGTTGAGTTTCTTAATAAAATTCACAGACCCTTATCCCATCATCTTTTGTAACCTTTTCTTTATTTTTAAAACTCCTTAGAATTGTCCATTTTTGTCTAGGGTTTACTCAGTTCTCCAGTGCCAGCTGGCCATTAAAGACATTTAGAAAGAAGAATGCTGAAGCAACTGTGCTCTTGTACGTATTGCATAATCAACCAAAACAGCCCCAGAAGTGATTATGCTTGAAGCTACAATGACAGCAAAGATACACTGTCATTCACCTTGACCACATTTAAGATCATATCATTTATTCAAGTTCATTGTTTTTCTAAAAGAGCAATTTCTCTTAGAATGTGTGTGTTTTTGATTGTGTGCATGTGTGTGCACATGAGCGTGAGTGCATCCACCGATGAATTTTACATTCTGTTTCCAAATAATCTTCCATCACAATTCTGTTTATCTCTCTCCTCTGCTCAAAAACCTTCAGTGGCTCTCTATTGCTTATCAGATCAACTCCAGGGTAGTGTCATACTGAATACCTTCTATGGCCCAAACTCTGTTTTCCTAATTTCATCTTGTCCTGCAATATTTTCTGCATTTCACTTTTTAACCAAGCAGGATAATTGTTTAAATGTTTATAATATCAACATGGTGACTATAGTTAATAATCATTCAATTGTAGATTTAAAAATAACTAAGAGAGTTTAATTGGATTGTTTGCAACACAAGGGACACATGCTTGAAGAGATGGAGATCCCATTTTACATGACGCGATTATTATTCATTTCATGCCTGTATCAAAACATCTCATGTACCCCATAAAGATATACACCTATGTATCCACAAAAATGAAAATTTAAAAACATTTAAATGTTTATAAAAACGAAGAAGTGAATCAATGCAATTCCGAGTTCATTTACAACGTTAGATGAGTGATACAGAATAACAAGATATAGACTTTCTTATGCTCACTTTCTAAATCAAAAGTGTTATTTGCTTCTGACAGGGTATTCGGTATTTAATTTTACTATGTCAGACAGGAAATCTAGAGCTGAACATTTCAAGTGTGCGTGTTTATGAATTTTTCATTAATTACTGTGACTGAAATTGGATACAAGCCTAGCTTAGAAGATCACCCATTGCTTATTTATTCAGATTGTTATCCAGGTCACTTACTATCCAGTGAAATCTATCATTATTCCTTTACTTTTGCTTGTTTCCTTTGCCACATGCTTTGCTGGAGGTCTTTTCAGTCTCCCTCCTCTCCTCTCTAGCCATTAGGCAGAGTTCAATAACTGATCTCTTGAAAAAGTTTAACAGGATTTACAGCCTAAGCAAGTGAAATAAGCTGCCTTCTTGGTCAGTGGAGACAGGTATTTTCATGTGTCTCTATGTCCACTTTCTTCTTTTAAATAAACTTGTGCAAGAACTAGGTAAAATATCTTTCTTCTTTCTCTATCCTGCAAACTCACTTTGCCTTCCTGATTCACCTCTGTGCATTCCCTTTTATAGCTTCTGGGACTTGGGGAGGGTGGCCCAGTAGAGACAAAAGTGCAAGTGGGTTGGTGACTGAAAAATATCTGCAATCGTGTACAAAGAACAAATAAAGATAAAAACATTGGGGCCAGGTGCAGTGGCTCATGCCTGTAATGGGAAGCCAAGGTGGATGGATCACCTGAGGTCAGGAGTTCGAGACCAGCCTGGCCAACATGCTGAGACCCCGTCTGTACTAAAAATACAAAAAAAATTAGCCGGGCCTGGTGGTGCACACCTGTAGTCCCAGCTACTCGGGAGGCTGAGGCAGGAGAATTGCTGGAACCAGGGAGATGGAGGTTGCTGTGAGCTGAGATCGTGCCACTGAACTCTAGTCTTCGTGACAGAGTGAGACTGTCTCAAAAAAAAAAAAACCTGATGAAAATAAGTCCATTCCCACTTTCAAATCTCTGCACATGGCCCTTTTAAAACAATTCCTTTATCTTCATGAGAAATGACATTTGAGTTTTCGAATTCTAGTAAACAGCCACCACTATAAATCTACAGGCTCTTGATCCTAGATACCCATTGCCTCTACAGAAATCTGCTGAGCTGGGGGAAAGTTCTGCCATTGAAAATAATGCTGTACTTTATATGCAGCCTGTGGTCCATGACCATTGATATATTGCCGCAGAATTAAACATGCTTTTCTTTGTCATTGCTGGGTAGAGACGACTTTGGTTTATAGATGTTCCAGATTACTTTCTACCTGCCTGTCTCTGCTGAGTACAGAGAAGTTTCATGACCCAGTGCCTCCATCTGATTCCAGATGACACATGGATGACCCCAAAATGACCCCATTGAGAAATGACTTTTAATTAAATATCTGTATTAAGATATATATATCTTAATGTATAAGATATATATTATTATATAAGATATATAATATCTGTATTAAGAAGGCATGCATCCAGGCCAGGCATGGTGGCTCATGCCTGTAATCCCAGCACTTTGGGAGGCCAAGGCAGGGGGATCACTTGAGGTCACGAGTTTGAGGCCAGCCTGGCCAACGTGGTGAAACCCCATCTCTACTACTAACAATACAAAAATTAGCCAGGCGTGGTGGTACACACCTGTAATCCCAGCTACTCCAGAGGCTGAGGCAAGAGGATCGCTTGAACCTGGGAGGCAGAGGTTGCAGTGAGCTGAGATTGTACCACTTCCTTCCAGCCTGGGCAAAAGTGCAAGACCCTGTCTCAAAAAAAAAAAAAAAAAATAAGGAAAGAAAAAAAAAAGAACGCATGCACCCTTTGATAAAATGAGATAATGCTGCTGAAAAGGAGAGTAATGTTGATTTTCCCTCTGGACATGGACAAAATATATTTCTGCATATATATTAAAATTATGAAGACTATCTTCTGCTTAGAGTGCTATCATCAACTTGTGTAACTTGCAATGTGTCAAACCTCTGCACAAGAGGGAGAAATTACCTGGAATATACAATTGAGCATTTTTTAAAATCCCCACAAATTACAGTCAGTTTCTGCCTAGGGTTGTGAACAGATGACTGGAAGGAGTTTGGCTTTCACATTCCTAGTGGATGAGAGAAAAATTGGCAGTTGTTTCTTCCCTTCCAAAAAGCAGAAAAGTCCTGGCATATCCTCATCGTGTGTGTTTCACCAAAATCAGTGTCTTTGAGTCCTGGTGTTTGTCTCATCTTTCAGTTTTTCCATCTTGAGGGAGATTGTTTTTTTTCTCTCCCTAGTACCAAAATAGTAGGTCAAAGCAAAAGCAGCTTCCAAACAACTGGCTGTTCCAGCCTCTCCCAGATGTCAGATGATGAGTGTGATTGTTTCAGTGGCTCAGACACGCCCTGTGAGAGTCATTCTGACTGTACAGGAGACAAACAGAAACAGGCTGCTGAGCCATTTGCTGGGTCATCTTTGTCCTGGGAATGGAGCCTTCTCAGCCAGTCCATCAAGCTTCACCAGTTTCATCTCTGTAAATGCCCACATTATGGTGTTTTCTTTGCCCATTGGATCAGCGAGGCTGTGAGTGACAGAAAACTCAGGAAAACAGTGGCTTTTAAAAGTTAAAAGTATGCTTTCTTCAGGCCAGGCGTGGTGGCTTAGCTTCTAATCCCAGCACTTTGGGAGGCTGAGGCAGGTGGATCACTTGAGGTCAGCAGTTTGAGACCAGCCTGGCCAACATGATGAAACTCCATCTTTACTAAAAATACAAAAAAAAAAAAAAAAACTAGCTGGGCATGGTGGTGCACATCGGTCATCCCAGAGAGTTGGGAGGCTGAGGCACGAGAGTTGCTTGAACCCAGAGGCAAAGGATGCAGTGAGCCGAACTCACACCATTGCACTCCAGCCTGGGTAACAGAGTGAGGCTCTGTCTCAAAAAAAAAAAAAACAAACAAGCAAAAAAATAAATGAAGGACATCTTCTTTTTAAATAAGGTGAAACCTAGGGATGACAAAGACAGAGGTGCAGAGACTCCTTGAACTCCCTTCTATCGAGGAATTCCACCACCCAGAACGCTTGGCTTCTGCCTTCCCATCCAAGACAGTCGCTTGATTTCAGCCGTCACACCCTCATTCAAATGGGCAGGAAAGAGAATCGGGAAAGTTGAGTCACATTTCCTCTCTTTGAAGGCACTTCCTGGAAGCTGCATGTACCAATTTCACTTACATTTCATTAGCCCGAAATTAGTCACATGGGTACTTCTACCTGCAAAGGAGGCTTGGAAAAAAGTAGTAGATATTATGGTGGTGGGGGGTGGTGAGTGTGCCCTGCTGAAGCATTGAGTCTCTTCCTAATAAAAAAAGGAGAGATTGGGAAGAACATGACACTTTTTGCCTCGTCCATATTGATGGAGGCAGTGTTCACTGCAGCGACATCTCATAAACATTGGTTAAAACTATGTGTTTGTCATTATTTTGCTGTCAACTAGATTGCAACATCTTTCCCAACAATTGATCGCTCACTTTTATTTTCCCACTTTCATTAGGCCTGGATTATGTTATGTTCTGGGAAGAATCAGAACAAAGGGTTGAGGGCTGTGATTTATTATTTCAAGTTTAGGTGGAAAGAATAGGAATAGAGAAAGATGTCTCTGCCAGCAGGGATTGTGTCTTGCTCATCTATGGTTTTCCTTGCATCCTCAGTGCTCCTTTATCCAAGGAAGCACCCATTCTAAGTACCAGGGTTACAGTGGGCAACAAGGCAGGCCATGTCACAACCCTCATGGAAGTTACGGATCAAGGTAAGTACCATCAAAGAAATCAATGGGATGAAGTTGCAAAGAGGCACTGATCCAGGGAAAGGGCCTGCTTTAGATGTGGAGTAGACAGGGAAGGCCACTTTGAGATGATATCTGATTTGTAGCCTGAAGGATGAGATTAAAGTCACCCACTCAAAGAAACAGGGAGAGAGCTGTAATGTGCCCAAGACTGAAATGGGGAAAAGTTTGGTGTGTTTAGGAGAACACAGAGTGTGCCTGTGCTATAAGGGTTGAAACGGGAAAGAGATGCCTCATATAGAGAAGATGCCTTATGATTCTGCTCAATATTAGAGGGTCATATTTTCTGCTTCCCCAGGAATTTTGTTTGAAATCCATTTGTGTAGAAGTTCTTAGTCACCCCAGTCTTTGCTGGAATCATTCTAGCATAGAATTGAATTCGAGCATTGAGAATTCATGCTCAAACTGTGGGGCCGGTGTGGGATGGCAATGAAAAGGATATTTATGTTTTCACGGGAGGGTATAGAGAGAGAGGCTCTGATAAAGACATTCAATTGGTTGGGGGAAAAAATAAACTTATTTGGAGGTACATTTCTGGAATCGCCTGATTTGAACTGAGCAGTGAAGCCTCTAGTTATGAAACCATTTCTCTGAATGTCTCTTTTTTCCAATCTGTCTTCCACTCTGACAGATGTGGCATATCTTGTGCCCAATTCAACAAGAACTAGTCTCCCTCCCTTCCTCTCTCTCTCTCTCCCTCCTTGGAGCTTAGAGCTTCTGCTAGTATCTGCTCCTTTCCTAGTTGGCATGGTAGTTGCTCCATTTGTTTTTGTAAATTGGGGAATTTTCTTTTTGTTTGTAAATTTGTCATTATCTCCTACAAAGCGCCCTGCCATGGTTTGTTAAATATCTTGATGTCTTCATATTGGAAGCACCACTCCATCTGTGAACTAGATGCTTCCATCCCAAAATGCCATTCCACAGGAGAAAGTTGGAACCAAAAGGGTTGGCAGCAGTGGCCACTACCAGCAACATCCGCTATTACAGGATTAATAGGAATTAAATCTGCTTGAGCTGTGAAGTGAGCCAATGCTTTACTTGCAAGTGGGGCTAAAACAATTTTTTTTTAAGGATTTACATTAAGTCAATTGTTCTAGACTATTTTGACTTTAATTTGACTGAGGGTGAATTTGCATTGGGGATTCAATAACTGTACTTTCATAGAGTCTCAAAACTTATGGTTAACACAACTTCTTCTACTGCCTGCCCATTGCTTTGGGGTCCTTTTCTTACAGGATGCAATTTGTTTGGTTTTACAATGTTCTCTTGGATAATCCACGTGGATCACTTTGACTATCAATTCTGCAGCTTCCTGTCATGAAAGGAGAAAAACTGAGGTCCAAGGAAGTATGCAACCCGTCCCATAACCATGCCATATCCCTGCGTGAACTTGGCTTGACTTTCTCCCAGCGAAGTTGCACTGCGTATGCAGTGGGCTCCAGAGTCATCAAAGTGGCTGTTGCCCTTAAATAGTCATTGCATTATACTATTCTCTTGTTGGAAACCCATCAAATAGTCTTAAACTGAAGTTCAAATGCTCCCACTGGCTGGCAGGACACTGAGTGATCAGATTGCATCAGGGCCATCCGTTCTCATTGCTCACCATTCACCACCTTGCTCACATCACTACAGCCACAGGGACCTTCTCTGCAGACCTCAGACATACCACGTTCTTTTCCTCTTCGGGACCTTTTGCTAATACTCTCCCCACCGCTAATATGCTCTTCCCCTTCCTTGTCTTCAGTAATCTGGATCACTGGATAGAAGCCACACCCCTTGGAAAGCAGTCCCTGAGGCCTAAGTGCCAGGCAGGTGCTCAGCTGTTTTTTAGCAGCCTGTGTTGTTTTTTCTTAGCATGCCACTGAAACTTCTAACTGTCTGGTTAGTTTTCTTGTTTTACTTCTGTCTTGCTCCGGAAATCTCTTTTCCTTGATTGCCTCTGAGTCCATGGCATATGACCTAACATGTAGTAAATGTGCAGTGAGCATTGGTTGAATAATTGAGCAAAGGAACTCCGAGTTCTGTGTGTGGGAACGAACTCTGATAAGAGCAAACGCTTGACACCCAACCTCGTCCCGTCTCCCATGCTGCATCACCCTATCTCCAATATTGTGGGTGGGGCTGATGGTTCAAAGATGTCCTTCATTCCATTTCCTTTTTCCATACAAGCCATTCAACAACCATAATGGAGACAGTTATCTGGGGCTATTTTCTAGATGTTAGACACTAGGAATCCTGAAAGGAATATTATGCTCTTCGCACACTCATGTGTCTGTCTGGTTACCCTCGGGACTCTCCAAATGGTCCTATTTTGTTTTGACGTTTTGTTTTTTTGTTTGTTTGTTTGGGGTTTTTGTGAGACAGAATCTTGCTTTGTCACCTAGGCTGGAGTGCAGTGGTGCAGTCTCGGCTCACTACAACCTCTGCCTGCCAAGTTCAAGTGATTCGCCTGCCTCAGCCTCCTGAGTAGCTGGGATTACAGGTGAGCACCACCATGCCCAGCTAATTTTTGTATTTGTAGTAGAGACGGGGTTTCACCATGTTGGCCAGGCTGGTCTCGAACTCCTGACCTAAAGTGATCCACTCACCTCGGCCTCCCAGAGTGCTGGGATTACAGGTGTGAGCCACTGTGCCCGGCTCCTTTGACATTTTGAATAACTTACAACATTTATTAAACATTTAAAGACCTGTATCCTTCTTTAATTAGTGTTTCTCAAGCCCTTCTTGTGCAGGATATGTGGGTCAACCACCAAATTAGCTTTGGTGCAGCCAGAGTGGGAAAAGGAGCTTTTCTTTACCATGTTACCTCTCTCAACTGCCTTCCTTGTACTTTTAGCTTCAGCCTTTTTGAACCAACTACTCTGAATTCTTCAGAATCCATCTATCTCTCTCTCCCTTCTGCCCCTTCTTCCCCCTGGATTCTTCTTGCTCCCTCTGCTCCTCATTTCTTGTGCATTTGAAAATCCTGTCTTCCTAGAACAGTCATACCACTTTCTCTTCACATGCAGCATCCTTCCTGGTATTGTGGGTCCATGGTAGATTTATTATTCCTCGCAAAACATTCTGGCTTCTCTTCTTGTGGTATTTCTTACTGCAGGAGGATTTTTACATCCCCATCAGGAATGGCCATACAGTTTACTTCAGCCAATGAAACGTGGGGGAAGTGAGATGTGTCACTTCTGGGCGGAAGCTTTAAGAGCCTCTATCTGACTCAACTTATTCTCTTCTCTCCCTGTGGAGAGATCAGTGAGTCACTTCTCTGTAAGCCTGGGCCCTCGAGAGAAGATGACACGTAGCAAAGCCATAGCTAAAAGACAGCCAACACGTACCCTGGTGAGAAATAGATCTTCGTTGCTGCAAGCTACCAAAAGTCTGAGGTCAGTTGTTACTGCAGCATCTAGCCCATCCTGAATGATATTCTGTTGTGTTTCAGAAGCCATTTCTTTGTAGAACCTTCGAAGTCTCTAACAGAATCTTAGAATCTAAGAGTCTTAGAATCTATTTAATAACAGGCCAGACACAATTGCTCACGCCTATAATCCCAGCCTTTTGGGAGGCCAAGGCAGGCAGATCACTTGAAGTCAGGAGTTCGAGACCACCCTGGCCAACATGATAAACCCCATCTCTACTAAAAATACAAAAAGTAGTCAGTCATGGTGGCACATGCCTGTAATCCCAGCTACTCAGGAGTCTGATGCAGGAGAGTCCCTTGAACCCAGGAAGTGAAGGTTGCAGTGAGCTGATATCACGCCATTGCTCTCCAGCCTGGGTGACAGTGCAAGACTCTGTCTAAAAAAAAAAAAAAAAAAAGAATCTATTTAATAACAGAATCCTAGAAGAACCTTAGAATGTTAGAATCCTAAAAGTCTGTTGCTTTTATCATGTGTTCCCATGGCGTTCCCTCATAATTAGTTTTTTTGTCGGTCTTCTGTATGACACTGTCAGTTCTGTGCAGGCAGGAAGCTTGATTGATTCGCTTCTGAATTCCATACTCTTAGCAGAGTGCCTTATGATTGGCATTCAGTAAATCACTGTGAATGAAAGGAAATGGACCAGTGCAAAGAGATCTCTGGCTCCACCACCATCATGAATATTTGTGATGGGATAGATTCTAGTGAAAAGTGGTATCCACCTCTACACAAACATGGTGTTGTTAGAAGAGTTCCCCACAGCCGCAAAGAATGGAGACACCCACTTGGAACTGAATTGATTATTTATGGCAAACTCTGGATCCTAGTCAGGAATCTGAAAAATGGGAAAAAATCTGGGGCAGTGATCAAAGGAAAAGTATTTGAAGTGTATGGGCAGAAAAAAACTGTCAGAGATATTAATTTAAATTCACAATTCATACACTAACACTGTAGAATCATGTTTCTTAGGTCAATGAACTCTACTCATATTTTTTGGTGATTTGTTTGGCCTCTCCTGATAAACCCCAATCTCACTATCTCCTACATGTTCCTCCTGTTTTATTCCTTATAGGACTTGAGGGGTGTCCCCTTGGCTTCTTATCTTTTCTCTGTAGCCTAAGAGAAATAGACCATGGATATATCCAGCTGCAATGGAATGCAGTTGATTCCTTTGTGAAAACGGGCAACCGTCATTTCTTTAGCAGAGAAGCTAGAGTCTTATCTGACAGATTTCTTTTTTTACCAAAAGTTTTTCTGAAGCTATGGGTGGAAGATTGCAAAACCTTGAACATCAACAGGCTTCATTTTTGCAGATACTAGAAGAGATCTACCCCTAAAACCAACAAAAAAACTTCTGTTTTTTTTTCCCTTTTTCCCATGAAAGAGTCAACTGAATTCGGGTGCAAGTCGCTTAGATTTACCAAGTGTGATAACCAGGGGTGTGGCTATTCTGAGCATCCATAGCTGAAACCCACAGGTTGGACATCCTGTGACAGTTTCTTAGCCTGCAAAGAACAGTGAGCATGAAAGCTTTAAATGGGCTATTACCTTTTTATATTTATCCCAAACTGCTAAGGTCAGCATTAAAATTTGACCTTTTCCCTGCCAACCCGTTTGAAGTAATTAACCCCTGTGTCTTGAAACACAAGGAAGCTATGACTTTGTTATTAAATTCTCATAAAGAGCCTATTAATATTAAAATTGCTTCACTCTTCGGCTGAATGTATTAATGGCCTTGCACTGGGTAAACACAAACCCTCAGCTCGGTGTTTTAAAATGCATGAGTTGAGGGCAGAGCATGTTCTTCCAGCTACCTTTTCTGTAGCAGAACATTATGCCTTTTGTGACAATTTCCTCTCCAATTTGTTCAAATGCTTTTATTTTGAATCTATGTCCCTAGATTTACATCTATTTATGGGGAAACTCATTTCCCTGTTAGCATATGTGGAGCAGGTCGAATGGAGCAGAACTCCTGTGATGACCTCTGCTCCCATCACCCTAATCATCACCTTCCAGGACAGTGCTCAGACCCTAACTGTCTTGGTATGAAGCACAGCTTGTGATTATTCTTTTACTGGGTCCGAGATAGCTGTGTCCAAGCACCTGTGAAATGTGCTTAAAAATGCAGATGTAAGCAATCCAGCATAGACGTCCTGAATCAGAATTGACAGAGATGAGACCTTCCTGAATCTGCAGTACAAAGTAAATTCTCGAGGGTTTACTCTAGTAAACCCTACTATGAACCTGACTAAAGTTCAGTTTGTTAATTCAATCATTCAAAATATGCATCGAACAGTTATTATATGCCAGGGTTTATGGCCTTGGGAATACAGTGGAAAATTGAAAGAGTCAGGTGTTTGTTCTTAGGGATCTTACAGTTCATTGAAGAAACACACAACACGCAAGCATGCAGGTAAATAATTAAAAATAGTTATAAGTGGACTTCTGGAAAGATGAAGTAAACATTTTTTCCCTGTTCCTCCAACAGAGAACAAATAAAATACCTAAACAGAAGTGCAGTCTTCCCACAGTATCAGTGGGGGACTGATTCCAGGACAGTCCAAATCCATGGATGTTCAAGTTCCTGATATAAAATGGCATAGTGTTTGCGTATAACCTACACACATTCTCCTGTATGCTTTGTGGGGACATATCTCTCACCTCAAGCATTTATCATTTTATTTGTGTCATCCTGTATACTTTAAAACATCTTTACATTACTTATAATACCTAACATAATATAAATGCTATGTAAGCTATGTCAGCAAGGAGGACAACAAAAATAAGCATTAGTATGAGAGATTTTCCTTCTCTGCTGTTTTCAAAATTATGCTTTATGCTTAAGCAAAAATCACACTGTCTGATGTGATTGGTGAATATGTAAGTAGTAAATAGTTGTTATACTGTTATTTTAATTTGTATTATTGTTATTGTATTATTTATTTTTAAATTTTTGGAATATTTTTGATGTGTGGTTGGTAGCATCTGTGGATATAGAACCCACAGATATAGAGGGCTGACTGGATATAGTTTCAAATCACTGAATAAATCCCAAGTCAGATTAACTGAAGGAAATCCACACCAAGTCACATGATAGTCAAAGTTCTGAAAAGTCAAGACAATGAAAACATCTGGGAAGTAGTGAGAATAAAATGCACGCCATCCTTATAGGAGGAAGCCCATCTGAAAGAGAACAGATTTCTCATCAGAAGCCACAGAGGCAAATAAGAAATGGTGTTTTCCAAGTGCTGAAAGAAAATTCTTGTCAACTCAGAATTCTGTATTGAGTGAAAATATCCTTTGGAGATGAAGGAGAAATCAAGACATTCTCAGATGAAGAAAAACTAAAAGAATTGGTTGGCAGCTGGTCTACCTTAAAAGAATGTCTGAAAGAAGTTTTCTAAACAGAAAGGGAAGGATAAAAGCAGGAATTTTAGAACATCAGCAAGGAGGAAAACAAAAACAGGCATTAATATGATAAATTTTCCTTCTCTGATGTTTTTAAAATTATGCTTTATCTTTAAGCAAAAATTATAATACTGTCTGATGTGATTCAAAATACATGTAGTAGAAAGATTTAAGACAATTGTATTTTAAATGAGGAGAGGAAGGGAACATAAAGGGAGTTAAGATTTCCACACTTCATTCAAACTGCTGAAAACATAGCACCAGGCTGTGATAAGTTATGTATGTACATTGCAATACCTAGATAACTGCTAAAAAATCTGTAAAAGGAGATTCACTCAAACACACTGTAGACAAAATTTAATTATTAAAATATTTCAGCAACCTAGAGAAAGGCAGAAAAGGCAAACTGAAAAACACACAACAGAGAGAACAGATAGAAAAAAAGAATAAAGTGGCAAAATTAAGCACTAATATAGCAATAATGACATTAAATGGCAATGGCCTATATACACCATTTGTGAGAGATTGTTAGAGTGGATTACAGTACACAACCTAACTATATGCTGTTGACAAGAAACTCCTTTCAAATTTAATAGTATAGGTAGGCTGAAAGTAAAAGGATGGAAAAAAGAGTATGGAAACACCAATCAAAAGAAAGTAGGGGTACCTATATTATCAGATAAAGTAGATTTAAGAGCAAAAAAAAAACAACTAGAAATAGAGATGATATGTAATGATACAATGATACAGTGTGAGTCCAACAAGAATAGCAGTCCTAAGTATGCACTCATTAAACACAGAGCTACACAATATATGAAGCAAAAAATATATAACTCAGAGGAGGAATAGAAGAATATCACAATTATAGTCAGAGGCTAAACACTATTGGAATTAATAGGAAAACTAGACTGAAAATCAGAAGGATAAAGAACAATGCAACCATTATCCGTCAACAAGGTCTAATCAACATTATAGAACACTCCCAATGACAGCAGAAGGCATTTTTTTTCATGTCCATGGGCGATATCCTGGGCCATAAAACAAAGTTTAACGAATTTAAAATAATTGAAATCATACAGTGACCACAATGGAATTGAGTTATAAATTAATACCAGAAAGATAATAGGAAAATCTGCAAACATTTGGACCCTAGACAGCAGATTGCTGAATAAAATCCATGGATTAAAGAAGGAGTCTCCAGGAAAATAAATAAGTGTATTGGGCAGAATGAATGTGGAAATACATCAAAATTTGTGGGACACAGCTAAAGTAATGCTGAGACGAAAATCTATAGCAATAAATGAATACATTAGAGAAGTGGAAAAGCTTCAAATCACTAATCTAAATTCCCACCTTAAGAACGTAGAAAAAGAGGCCGGGTGTGGTGGCTCACACTTGCAATTCCAGCACTTTGGGAGGCCGAGGTGGGCAGATCACTTGAGGTCAGGAGTTTGAGACCAGCCTGGCCAACATGGTGAAACCCCGTACCTACTAAAAATACAAAAATTAGTCAAGCATAGTGGCACATGTGTGTAGTCCCACCTACTGGCGAGGTTGAGGCAGCAGAATTGTTTGAACCTGGGAGGTGGAGGTTGCAGTGAGTCGAGATTGACCACTGCACTTCAGCTGGAGAGACAGAGCAAGACTCTGTCTAAAAAACAAACAAAGCAAACAGGGAAGGAAGTTATAAAGATGAGAGCAGAAATCGATGAAATTGAAAACAGTAAAACAATAGAGGAAAATCAGTAAAAAGGAGAAGCTGGCTTTTTGAACAGATGAATAAGACAAACTTCCTGACAAACCTGAGCAAAACTTATAGAGAGAGGACACAAATTATCAAACAGGGAATATCACTACAGACTTTGCAGATGTCAAAAAGGTAATAAGGGAATACTGTAAATAACTCCACAAACTTGTATTTGACAACTTAGATGAAATGGACCAGTTCCTTGTAAAATACAAACCATCATATTTTACTCACTATGAAATGGATAATTTGAATGTTCCTATAACTATTAAAGAAATTGGATTTTTAAGTTAAAATCTCCTAAAGAATAAATCTCCAGATCAGGAGGTTTTTGTTGGAGAATTCTACCGGATTTAGAAAGAAGCATTAACACCAAGTCCATATAGCCTCTTCCAGAAAACAGGAGAGAAATAAGAACTTCCCAGTTCATTTTATGAAGCTAGAATTACCCTGACAGTGAAACAAGACAAAGCCAGGAGAAAAAAGAAGACTGTAGACTAATATTCTTCATCACCATTGACTATAACAAAATATTAACAAATAGAACTCAACAATATATAATAATAATTTTATACCTTGATCACATAGGGTTTATTTCAGGGATGTAACACTTGTTCAATATTCACAATTAAATCAATGTAATCTACCCTACCAATAGGCTGAAGAGAAAAATCATTCACCAAATCATATCAATCTATGTAGAAACACAATTGATAAAATTCAACACCCATTCATGGCAAAAACTGTCAGAAAAACAGGAATAGAGAGAATTGAATTTGTTAAAGAATACCTACCAAACACCTACAGCTGACATGCTGATACCACAGTTAAAAATGCAATGTCGTGTACAATGACTCAAAAAATATACTTAGGTGAAATTTTAACAAAATACAACTTATATGTGAAAAACTACAAAATTTTTTAAAAATTTAAGGGGAGACATCATTTTCTCATGGATTGGAAGACTCATCATAGTAAAGACATTGATTCTCCCCAAATGGATAAACAGATTTAATGGAATTTCTGTAAAAATCCCAGTAAGCTTTTTTGTGGATAGAGACAACACTATTCTAAAATATAAAGGAAAGTGCCGTGAAATTTAAAAAGCTTAACAATTTTGTAAATGAAGTATAAAGTGGGAGAAATGAGTCTGTTCAAAAACAAGACTTCTTATATAGCTAGAGTAATCCGGTGTGGCAATGGCAGATGGATGGACACATAGATCAATTTTAAAAAGTGTATAGAACCCAGAAATAGACCTACATAAATGTGTCCAACTGATTTTTGACAAAGGTGAAAAGGCAATTCAATAGAGGAAAGATAACCTTTCAACATATGGTACTAGAGAAACTGGGAGTTCTTGACCAAAATTTTACATTTTATACAAAAAAAGGCTAAAAATGGATCATTAACTTTGATATAAAACTATAAAACATTTAGTAAAGAAAAAAGAGGCCAGGTACATTGGTTCATGCTTGTAATCCCAGCACTTTGGGAGGCGAGGCAGGCGAGTCACCTGAGGTCAGGAGTTCAAGACCAGCCTGGCTAACAATGGTGAAACCCCATCTCCACTGAAAATACAAAAATTAGCCAGGAGTGGTGGCTTGAGCCTGTAATCCTAGTTACTCCGGAGTCTGAGGCAGGAGAATGGCATGAACCTGGAGGCAGAGGTTGCAGTGAGCCAAGATCACGCCACTGTACTCCAGCCTGGGCAGCAGAGTGAGACTTTGTTTAAAAAAAACAAAACAAAACAAAACAAAAAAACAGAAAATCTTTGAGATTTAAAGCTAGGCAAAGAGTTTGTTGTTGTTGTTGTGTTTTTTTGTTGTTGTTTGTTTTTTTTTTTGACAGAGTTTCACTGTTGTTGCCCAGGCTGGAGGGCAATGGCACAATCTGGACTCACTGCAACCTCTGCCTCCCAGGTTCAAGCGATTCTCCTGCCTCAACCTCCTGAGTAGCTGGGATTACAGGCACATGTCACCGTGTCCAGCTAATTTTTTTATATTTTTAGTAGAGATGGGCTTCTCCATGTTGGTCAGGCTGGTCTCGGGCTTCTGACCTCAGGTGATCCGCTCGCCTCGGCCTCCCAAAGTGCTGGGCTTATAGGTGTGAGCCACCACGCCTGGCCTAGAGTTCTTAGAATTAACACCAAAAGCACAGTTCATAAAGAAAAGAAAAAGATAAATTGGACTTCATCAAAAAAAATTTTTAAATCTTTTGTTCGGCAGAACACCCTGCTAAGTGGATGTAAAGGGAAGCTTCAGACTTAGAGGAAACTTTTGCAAGCCATGCATCTGACAAAGGACCAATATCTAGAATATATGAAGAACTCTCAAAACTGAACCAAAAAAAATGAAGCGATGAGGAAAGGACATGAAGAGACATTTTACTGAAGAGGATACACAAATGGCAAGTAAGCACATGAAAAGATGGTCTACATTATTAACCATTAGGGAAATGAAAATTAAAGCTGCAGTGTAGTATCAGTGCACACCTATCAGAAGGGATAAAACTGAAACAGTGGCAACCCCAGTACTTGCAAGGATGTTGAGCATTCGGATTACATACACATCGCTGGAGAGGTTGTCAAATGATACATTCCCATAGCCACTTTGAGATATAGTTGAGCAGTTTCTTTAAATGTAAACACGCAGTTATCAGATAACCTAGTAATTGCCTTCCTGGGCATTTATTCTAGAGACATGAAAACATGTTCACACAAAACCTGTTCACCAATGTTTATAGCAGCTTTATTCATAATAGAAACTGGGAACAACCTACATATATTTCACCGGGTGAATGGCTACACAAATTGTGGTACATCCATACCACAAAATACAACCCAGCAACAAAAAGGAGTGGACTATTGATAAATGCATGCAACAGACCAACAGCCTGAATGAATCTCCAGAAAATCATGCCGAATGAAAAAATCCAATTTATATAAAATTCTTGAGATGACAAAATAATGGAAATGGAGAACAGATTAGTCATTGCCAGGGGTTGAGAGCAGACAGGGAGGAGGAAGTAAATGGTCGTGGTTATGAAAGGGCGACATAAAGGATCTTTGTGCCAATGGAAAAGTTCCGTATCTTGACTGTATTAGTGCTATCATCGCACAATCCCCTGATATACTATTGTTTTGAAACCACCCTTGTTGGAGGAACTAGGTAACTACAGAGTATCTCTGTATCATTATTGCCTACAACTTCATATGAATCTAGAATTATCTCAGAATGAAATATCTAAAAGGGACCTTTATGATGTTAATAAAAATAAGTGCTATTCAGAGAATGAGCAGAAGCAGGAGAGTTGAACTTGCCTACATAGGCTGTTCTTTCTAAGAAGAAGACTTCATTATTGATCCATTCATGATGAGAAGGAACCAGTTCTGTCTAGTGGAAAAGCATTCTGGACAACAGACTGAGACACTGAGACCCTGTGCTGTGAAAACTTTTAGCTGAGATATTTCGCTCTGGTCTGGAGAGAGAAATGGAAATAACCAGTCTTGCTTCTACAGAGAGTCACATTGTCTGGTGACACTTATCCCACTGCAAGACAATGTAGGTGTGTCTACATACCTACGTCTCTGAGATTATTTTATCTGCAAGCTTCAGGGCTTGCAAAGTTAGCATACAGCTGAGTGTGGTGGCAGGCGCCTGTAGTCTCAGCTACTTGGGAGGCTGAGGCAGGAGAAGGGTGTGAACCCGGGAGGTGGAGCTTGCAGTGAGCTGAGCTCATGCCATTGCACTTCAGCCTGGGCGACAGAGTGAGACTCCATCTCAAAAAAGAAAAGAAAAGAAAAGAAAAGTTAGCATCTTTCAGTCAACGAACATTTATTGAACACTCACTGTAATAACAACTGGTGGTATTTCTGCAGTGCTTAACTGCTTTCAGAATGTTTTCACACACCTGATCTCATTCGCATCTCATAACTATCCCGTGGAATAGTAATTATTAACACCTTTATTTTCATTTCACATCTGAGGGCACTGAGACTGAAAAAATGGTATGTTGATGTGTTTGAATGTGCTTGATATGTTAGACCTGGGGGGTCACATCTGTGCATATAGTTCTGAAGTCTATATTTATTTCCATTGTGTACTGATGATAGTACTACATTATTTGATATAATAATGGAAGGGACATACTTATTTTTAAAAAACACTACTTTGGAGGAATTAACAGTTTATTAAGAATACACAATTGCCATAGAAAATATTAGCAAGAAATAGAAGAACGTGATTATTTGGTCTGCCAATTAGTATGATAAAGGTAACTGACCTTGTGAAATAAAGAAGGAACAATATAATAATATTTACCAAGTATTTTAAACAATTTTGTCATCACCATTTACCAAATAACCCTAATACTCCCATCCCCAGCTGATACGTGATGGCGAGCCAGGGTGAGCTTTTGTATATTGCATTGCCTTAATTCATTGATTGATGCTGGTACTGCAGGTTTTGGATTATTATAAGTTTAAGCTATTCTTTAATTTTACAGATAGTAAGTCTTCTCTCATTGGAGGGGATTGATATGAAGGGATTTAACATTTTTTAAAATTTAAAACATCATTTCTCATTAAATAAATACCTTTTTCTTTTTTCCTGCAGTGAAGAAAAACATAGATAAATGGCTGACTCAAAGTGGAAGGGAAAACGTGATTTTGTTACAGTCATCAGAACTGTGGCCAGAATCATTTTAGATAAATATGTCAAATGTGTGGAATATCACAGAAGTGGCCCTTTTTTGTCCTCCCGGCTTGGGCCACATGCTAACAGAAATATGTGTTAGATGACTGAGAGTCTTATTTTTTTTGTTGTTGTTAAGACAGAGTCTCGCTCTGTTGCCCAAGCTGGAGTGCAGTGGCACGATCTTGGCTCACTACAATCTCTGCCTCCTGGGTTCATACAAGTGGTTCTGGTGCCACAGCCTCCCAAGTAGCTGGGATTACAGGTGTGTGCCACCATGCCCAGCTAATATTTTTTGTATTTTTTAGTAGAAATGAGATTTTACCATGTTGGCCAGGTTGGTCTGGAACTGCTGACTTCAAGTGATCCTTCCACCTTGGCCTCCCAAAGTGCTGGGATTAGAGGCATGAGCCTCCGCGCCCGGCTGAGAGTCGTTTTTTAATGTTGGATTCATATTTATCCCACACATTGACTGGTTATGCAGTTACTGGTCACATTAAGTTCCAAGAAGTTCTCCTCTCTGCTGCTATTCCTTATCACAGCATCCTGTTAATCTGTTTCCCCACTTGTATTACAGTCTGTAATTATTTCTTTGCTTTGCTTTCTTTATTAACTATGCTCCTTCCAGGAATGAAAGCTGCATGAAGACAAGGACTGTGCTCATTTTATTTCGTGCTTTATATTCAGTACTTAGATCAGTGCTTGCCACAGGACAGGTGCTCAGTAACCATTTGTGAAATGAATTTGATTTAAATCAATGTACCTTTCCAGAAGAAAAGGGAAATAGACTTACCTGGTTAAATGAGTGTTTTTATCTTAATCAGGCATGGGTTATCACTTTGTAAAATAAAAACAGTCCCATCTCAGTACTGTACCAGACATAATTGCCAGTGGTTCAGAAAATAATTACAGTTTTGTAATGACTTATAAATTGCATTATTAAAAAGTCAATTTTCAGCTGGGCACAGTGGCTCACACCTGTAATCCCAGCACTTTGGGTGGCCAAGGCAGGCAGATGACTTCAGCCTAGAAGTTTGAGACCAGCCTGGGCAACATGATGAAACCCCATTTCTACCAAAAATACGGAACTTAGCCAGGTGTGGTGGTGTGGTTCTGTAGTCCCATCTACTCAGGAGGCTAAGATGGGAGGATTGAGGATAGGAGGCTGAGGCAGCATTAAACTGTGATCGCACCGCTGCACCCCAGAGAGGGTGACAGAACAAGACTCTGTCTCCAAAAAAAAAAAAAAAACAAACACAATTTTTATCAGGACACAGAGGCTCACACCTTTTATCTCAGCACTTTGAGAGGCTAACGCGGAAGGATCGCTTGAGCCCAGGAATTTGAGATCAGCCTGGGCAATAGAGTGAGGTCGAGGCTGCAGTGAGCCGTGATTGCACCACGGCAACCCAGCCTGGGCTACAGAGAAAGACCTTGTCTCAAAAAAAAAAAAAAAAAAAAAAAAAAGAGTCCATTTTCTAAATCCATGCTGACTCCTTGGATCCCGACCGCTGTATATAACTGCTGTTTTCCCCTACATTTAATGTGCGGTACAGAGAAAAGGGATAGCGATGAAGACGTGCTAGAGACATACAAGATTCTGATTGCGATTAGGATTACTTTAGAAACTTTTCATCTGCTGGGATTGAGTCATGATTCTGTAAAGCCCTTGAAGAAATACGGTTACCCTCGTGTAAGCTGTCTTTCACGGCTCACTTTTACTTGGCCCAGAATTTAGTTCCAAGTAATCACTGGGTAGATGATGAGGTTCCGCTGCTCCTTGAGCTGAACGAATTAAAATGTGAAGTTCCCTTACTTTGTAAGTGGGTAGGAGTTCATTGGACATAGGCCATTAGTCACTTAATTTTTATGCCGTATAAATGGGGCGTCTCTTTGCCATTTTGCATGAAGAGACTTTATGGAAAGCCATAAAGAGGGGCAGTAAATGTGCAGGCATGTACTTTGTGACCACGTTGCCCCTTTCGGCTCAGTCCCTTTTTGAGGGATGATTCGTTGCAGGCAATTTCCTGCCCTAGTGCCAGGGAGTAGGCATGTGCTTTGAAATCCTTCCTTTTAAAAATGATTCCTTGCCCTGCAAGGTTCCTTCAAGTTATTATTATTATTATTATTTTTGTCTCCAACTGGGGGAAATTGTAGGACTCACCAAAAAAAAAAAAAAAAAAAAAAAAAAAATAGAGGCACAACCCAAGAAGAGATTTACTTAATCGCATGAAGCATAAATCTGTGCATCACTTCCTACCTTAATAAATTGTTCTTTAGTTTCAGAATTGGTGAATCTAAGCGGGCACCCAAAGGAAAAAAAATGACGATTTCCCCCGTATCTATAAATTTCTCTTTTGAGCTTTTTCACAGATTATCGTGGATCTCTACAAAGATTTCCTTTTCCTTTTTTTTTTAGGTTGTTAAAAAAAGTCATACTGTGTACTTTTTTCTCATCATCCTTTATTTGTAATTTAAAGTATAAATAAATCATAGATATTTGCATATAGCTTAGAGCAGAGTACGTAGGGGTTTATTTTGGTTTATATCAGAGAAAATGGAAATGAAATGGAATCTGGATACTGTCTAAAGACAGGTTAACAGCATTGTGAGGTTATAAAAGCCCAATAAGGTATTCTTGATCTTAAATCTTAAATCGTTGGTGATTTTCATTTAGATTTTTTTAATCACCAAGAAGGTTGAGATATGTCTAACCTGTTATGTGAGTTTGAAACAAGGTTTGTGTTCTATTTTCCATTCCTTTGGTTTAAAATTTTATTAGACATTTTTCTTAGTGCAAAATTAATTGATCCTGGTGGGGAGGTGGTGATAAATCATTGCAGGTGGAGGGAAATTGATTTTTATACCACCTCTCACTTATTTCAATCTTAGTGGAATTAACTCTGTTAGGTTCTTGGGGTGTTTATGGGTATTATAAAACATTTACATCTTTATGTATTAAGGTACTTGAGTGGTTTTTAGCCATTATTAAGGGAATTATGTTAGGATTAGTCTGGTTATCAATCTCTGTAACTGGCACCTAGCTAAGGAAATGGCTGTTTTATCCTCATTAGAGCCATAAATAGAACTTTATTAACTAGCACGTACCAAGTGCCAAGGCTGGTGGTGAAAACCCTTTCTGCCTTGAAGGGGAGACTGTGGATTCCTGAGCATGAGATGTTAAATGAGTAAGTCTTTGACAATCTGTAAACAGCTTCCTCTGCAGAAAAGTGCCCCGTTGCCTTGAAGTTTGAAAATACTGCAGGGGATAAAGATTCCATGGAAACTTTAAACAATTAGGACTGATGGGTTTAATCCCTCTGATGTGCTTGCATAAGTCTCACTGGATAAAGATCTGATTCTCTATTGGCCTTGGAGAAGGAACACTGAGATTGTCCATATGGAAGATTATTAGGGAGAAGAGTTAGATAAACACAATATTAACTATTAACCATGCTATATATTTGATCTGAGGCTGTTGATGTCAGGGCTTGGTTTTATTTATCTGAATTTTCTTTTGCCATCAAGATTAGTTTTAATCGGCTTAGATGAAACCTGGCTGAAAGATTATAAACAAAAGATAATGATAAATGGTAATGTTCCCACTTGGCTGGGATCTGGGGAGAGAGGAAGGGAGATTCATAATAGCTTGGTCTAGGTGAGGATTTTTTTTTTAATGATCTGGAAGGGAAAGTAAATTGCATGCTAATGAAATTTGCAGACGATATTAAATTGGAAGGTGTTGCAAATAGGAGCGTGGACTGGGGACATTACAGAAGCCTACCCTAAGCAGGTTAGAAATATAAGCAGAAAAGATTAAAACACGATTCATCCTAGAAAAGACAGACTAATACATTTCGGGGGTCAGAAAAGGGGGATACACTGAATCCTGAAATGGAACTGATGGGAAAACTCAGAAGGAAAAAATAGGGACCAGAGGTAGAGGAAGCTACAGGCAGGCTGCAGGGTGGCATTGTCCAAAGCCTCTCTGTTGGTCCATGGCCTGAGTGAGATAAGCTGCATCCTCCCAGAATCCAAGGACAGCCGCCTCCCTCCGTCCTCGCTTCTCACAACTTCTGGGGCTGCCTTTCTGCTGTCTCTGTCTTTGTTTTCCTCTCTCTTCCTTTTTTTGTTCTTTCATATCTATCAGCTCACCCACCCCTAGTCTGTAGCATTTATTTCTGGTACCTTTAGTAGGAGAGAGGTGGAGACAGATTGGAGACAAGTTGGCAATGAAGAGTGAAAAAGATTAAGGGAAGGGGAGGACTGATACATGAAGAGGGATTAAAAGCATTGCATTTGCATCATGGGTCCACACAGCATCCAGAGGAGGACATAAGCGCACAGGCACTCAGGCAATGTAATGTTGTGCACTCAGGAAGGTGGCCATGACATTATTTAGCCCCACGAGCCAGAATATAGCCAGAAGTAATTAAGATAGGGAAATTATACAAACAAAATTCATTGCAGGAGAGAATGAGGGTTGGAAACATCATGGTTTATGTGTTTATGCCAGTCAGTACATAAAGCAGTCACATCTGAAGGGCTCACAGCTACACTGAACAGGGGTTGCTTACAAACAAAATCCTGAGGACAGATCTGACAGAGAGTATGTAGCTATTTCCTTTTCCTTTGAGATTTTCGGTAAACATATATGTCTAAAAGGGTGCTCGGTCTGACGTATTTTATATATATATATATATATATATATATATATATATATATATATAATGTGTATATATATATATATATATACACACACGTATGCTAGCCACATGCAGGTCTTTGGAGATGTTAGACTGAGCACCCTCCCAGATGTATATAGTGGAAAGAGCAGTGGAGAGCATTGGGCTAACATCAATTGAGCAGATGGTGGGGGATGTTAGTAATAAGATATAAATTGATATTGAGCAGCCAGCTTTCAGAGGTGCTTACTCCATGCCCGGTGCTAGGACAAGCACCTTGCAGATGTGATCCCATGGAATTGTCACCATAACCTTCAGAGATGGGCACTGTTATTGATCCCATTTTTCCGAGGAGGAAGGTGCATCTCAGAGAGCTTATACGCACTGGGAAGTGTTACTCTGCATAGAAGTAGGGGACAGCCAGGATTTTCCACCCCAACTCCGGAGCCCACGCCTTGTAATACCACGTTGTGCTGGTGAATTTGTAATTCCGAAAATTACCATGAATGTGTCACGGGAGAAGCAGCTTCCACTGAGGGTGTGGGCCCCGAAGTGCTTTGTTCTGGAGTTCATTGCAGGGGAGAGGAAGAGCCTTCAGGGTAAAAGAAACAGGTGAGGTGTGGGGAGCTTTGCATTATTTTGTAGGGGAACACTGAGTAAAAAATAGTGGTGGTGGTGTTGGTAGTAATGGCAAAAATCTCAGTTACTTTTGTGCCGACCTAATAGCAACACTATTCATAATAGTAACAGTTGAATTTTCACAGCGTTTGCTGAGTGCTGTTGATAATGTTGGTGCTTTCTAAGCATTTTTCACGGACTCCTCTTAGAAAGCCTCCAAGGACAGTGAAGATTAGGAGGATTAAGTCACTTGCCCAAAATCCCACTGCCACTGTTACTTGATCCAGGATGAAACCCAGGCAATTTGACGAGGCTACCCCACTGCCTGCCTGAGTTGAATAGAGAGGAAAGTGGAAGAAAATTAGGCTGTAATGGACACAGAGAGACAGAAACGGGTGAGCATTTGTTATTGGGCAAAATAAAAATGTACCACTCTATAGAGTGGTATCGTATTAACTGCTCGTGAGTAGAGGAAGAATATTATCTCTGTACGATGAGAAGTAAGAGTTCTGAATTAAAGGTATCACCTCTAAGTTTTAATTTTTGCAGAAGCTGTCTTCATCTGAATTCACAAGTATTGACTAGTTCTTGGGAAAAATCCCAGATTGCGCATAGACCAGCATGCTTGATCTCTGAGACAGATGGACATGCTGTAATCTTAAAGTGAAAAATCTAGGGAAAATTTTACAAGGTAATTTTTGTCTCCTTTTCTGAACAGCAAGTTTGACATCTAGCTATGGCTTCAGGGCCTTCTCATTCTTTGTACCTTGTCCAGTTTTTTTTTTTTTTTTTAATCTTACTTTAAGTTCTGGGTTACGTGTGCAGAGAGAGTATGCAAGTTTGTTACATACGTATACATGTGCCATGGTGGTTTGCTGCACCTGTCAACCTGCCATCTAGGTGTTACGCCCTGCACGCATTGGGTGTTTGTCCTAATGCTCTCCCTCCCCTTGCCCGCCACCCCCTGACAGGTCCCAGTGTGTGATATTCCCCTCGCTGTGTCCATGTGTTCTCCTTGTTCAATTCCCACTTATGAGTGAGAACATGTGGTGTTTGGTTTTCTGTTCCTGTGTTAGTTTGCTGAGAATGATGGTTTCCAGCTTCATCCATGTCCTTGCAAAGGACAGGAACTTATTCTTTTTTATACTTTGCCCCTTCTTTTAAGAGGTAGTTAAACAATCTGTTAGCTTCCTATCAGCCTGTAAGTCTTCAGAACCAAGGAGAGCAAGGTTTGCACATCAACAAGGTCTAACAACTTCTTGAGCATTTGTTAATTGCCAACTACTTCATTAAGTACTTTGCATCTATTGTCTCATTTCATCGATCCTTACAACCTACTCAGTTCATAGTTAAGAGAACCCTCACTTCAAGAGATGAAGAACTGTGTGTACCATTGTCAACCCTGTTGCAAAGTGACTGAGTCTGGATGTGCTCCTACATCTGACTCTAAAATCCTTATGCGACCAAGCATGGGGCTCCTGCCTGTAATCCCAGCGCTTGGCAGATTCTGCCATTGAAGTGAAAACATTAACAATCAGAGGCCTGTTTTCTTGGTTTTATGGCAGTGGTTGAACTTCCCATAGTATACATAGGTATTATCCAGCCTCAACAACAAGCAAAAAATAAAAATTCTCTCCAGAATTCAGGTGAGTGAAAAACGGGAAAGGATGCCTAACTTTATAGATATTGCACCAGTTCATTCGTTTGTCCGTGTGTGCCACTAGTATAGGAGTGACGGAGTTTCACGTTGGCACACAGAGATCCTTCCACAAGGAATATGCACATACCCACACCTGCTTTTGTTTTTCTTTCTTTCTTTACAGTACTCTAATTAGAAGTTGTATATCTGGGAAGTCCTCTGTGGTTTGACAGTGAGTGGCAGAGATACGGCCAAATTACCTGCAATGGCACTTTTAATTTATTTTCTACTCCTGGCTTGCCTCATGCTAAACCAACTTTGTTTCTGAAGCTGTTCTTATTTGGAGGGAACAAGAAAAGGAAGGTCTTCCAAGGATAGGACTGCAATGCAGAAAGTTCCTTTTTCGTGTTGATCTCAGTGGGGTGTGGACAGCGCTGGAATGGATGGAGAGAAAGAGCTTTGCATGTGTAGCTTGTTTTTAATGTTATTCCATAAAGAGCATTGGCTACTAATTAGACTCACACAACATATAGGCCGTTGGTACTGAAATGGTAGATGGTAATCACTTTGCCCCATTTTTCCTATTATCTACTTAGCAGCTAGAAAATATAATTCCGCTTGCAATTTATATTCCTTTTCATGCTTTGGCTTTGCTAATGGTACGGAAATTAACCAGTTTGCTCGATCTCTTTGCCTATGCATCAGGACAGCTCTGGGGTAGTTCAGAAATCAACTTCCGATCAGTTCACACCTGTACCTAAACCAAATCCCAGTGTTGCTTGCTGGTAAGCTGCCAGTATTTGGAAGAGTCACTATGCTAATGAGGCCCTCACATACACTATCTGCATAAATGGAAGATGTCATTCACAACCAGTGTTGAGGACACCAGCCTGCAGAAGTGCAGGTGGGTGTGCTACAAAGTTGGGACAAATGTTTCATTCACTTAATGCCATTTTTATCACCTGTTTGCCTGACGAAGAAGCCATAGCAACAATATTTTATAGCTTTTAGTATGGTGTTGATGTTTTCTGGAGTCAGGAAAAGTTGGGTGTGCTTACAGAAAGTGGAGAGGTCCTTGTTTTCTTTCGTGGCACTTTGTAAAGATGAACAACTATTCAATCATGGTGCAGAATACCCTGGACCTTGTGTAATCAGTGGGGAATGGAAATTATTTTCCCTCCTCAGTCATTGCTATTCAGCTAAGTGGTTTATGCTAGGTTATCTTAGAGGTATTGTGACTCCATTCACATTATATACGACTGCATGCAGAACACATTGTTCTTCTCATTAAAGGCTTATTAACTGCAGTTTGTGAAATGGGGTGAAAACAAATACACTTCCAAATGGCTGGCATGTTTCTTATCCTCTTGCCTGACACAGAAAACCCCAGGGTATAGGAGAAATTCAAAGAAACAAGGGCTTAAAAGAAACATTCAAAATTAGCCAGTCTTAAACTGAGAGAGGCAAGGAAATTGCAGGAATGTTGATTTCATCATTGTTGTTTCTTTTCAAATACTTACTGTAGGAGACAAGAAAAAGGAAAATTAAAAACAATGCCTAAAAGTATTGAAGAATCTGCACAGTGGCCCTGGATAGGGGAGAAAAGGGGGTCCCATTAATTTGCAAATTTGGAATTACAGATACTAAATATGTTAAGCTTAGTAGGAAGTAGATTCTGCATAAGCTTCCATGACAAAGGCATTTGATTAGAAATATGAAAAGAGGTCGGGCGCGGTGGCTCACGCTTGTAATCCAGGCACTTTGGGAGGCCGAGGCGGGCGGATCACGAGGTCAGGAGATCGAGACCACGGTGAAACCCCGTCTCTACTAAAAAATAGAAAAAATTAGCCGGGCGTGGTGGCGGACGCCTGTAGTCCCAGCTACTCGGAGAGGCTGAGGCAGGAGAATGGCGTGAACCCGGGAGGCGGAGCTTGCAGTGAGCCGAGATTGCGCCACTGCACTCCAGCCTGGGCGACAGAGCAAGACTCTGTCTCAAAAAAAAAAAAAAAAAAAAAAAAAGAAAAGAACCTCAGAATGGAAAGTTTAAGACTATTTCTGGAAGTATGAATTCTGAGGGCCTGTGAACTGAATAAAAGGAGCCATATACATTATGGTAGCGATGAGTGCAGTCTTCATGCTGACAGGAGTATTTATAAGTTTATGGAAGCCAGACACCCTGAAATCCCGCATCTCTACATATGGCAAAAGGTTTTCATCCCTAAAACACCTCTTGGGTGTTGCCGAGTGCTGATTCCATGCACAAAGAGAGACATGGCTGTTTCTTTGCCTCACAGATTCTGAGATGCATAATAGCTTCTGCTTTTTGTTCTGGTGAGAGGTTTGCTTTTTAGGATGTAAATGACCATCACCTTGGCTTGAATCTGTTCCCTGCTTCACCTGCCTATCCATCCTTGTATATCCTGCAACCTCCATGGCTAAGGACAATAGGGTCTGTTGGTATCCTCAGAGGAGATTGGATTCTAGGTAAACTCTGTTTCTCTCCTCTCTTCTTTGTGACTGCTCTAGTTGCACTGGAGGCATCGGATCCCACCCAGAAGCATCTTATTTACATTGATGGTCCATCAACACAACATGTAACCCAAGGAGGAAAGCAACAATAAATCATCAGTCACATAAATAAATTGAGGCTTCTTGTGTAAAAGTGGGATAACATACAGTTGGCAGAGCGTCATTTAGTTCAAGCCAAGCTAATATTGTTAGAGCAAGCATTAAGGCAGGTGACGGGGCGGCATCAAAATATTAATTATACACCATTTTGGCACTGATAATACATGTTCACGTATGGCCCTCTTTCCAGGAGAAATGCTGAAATATGTTTCAAAGCAACGCTTTGAATAATTCAAGAGAGCTGGAGTCTCAGTGGGAGAGCTCGACTGACATCAAAGTCATGGCGTCCATTTCTAACCCCCCATCCCTGGTTTCTTCTCTTCTCCAAAGGGCTCTGAATGCCAAGTCTCCATGTGTCTTAAATGTATCATTAAAGACACATTCCCAGACAGTGAGAAATGCAGTGTCGATAACTTGGGAAGAGTTCAGAAATTTTGACTCAGATGTGTGAGAACTTTTAAAATCACAGATCTTGGCCTGAGGCCAAGTCTGTGTCCTACAGCCTGGCTACCTTGAATGAGTTGCTCAAAGTCTCTGAGCCTCCCTTTCCTTCTTCATACATTGAAAGTACTAGTACCTACCTTGCAAGATTGTTGCAAGGAATGGAAATGAGATATGTGCTACACTTAGAATATTAAGTTTGGGGAGTTCTGGAAGATAGCAGACATCTCCTTAATAAGTGTGGTTGTTACTAATTATTTTTACAGATCTGACTTCTTCATAGCCTTGCCTGGACTCCGAGCAGAAGGCTAGTGTGTGTTCTTTTGTTTACCCACTGGACTGGAGAATTATCCAACATTGTTCTAAAACAGGATACTGCACAGGCTCACCTGGGTAACAGATTCATTCACCCTAGCCAGTAGGTCTTTATACAAGGAAGGCTAGACTTGGAAGAACTTGATAATCCTAAATAATATTGTTTATTTCTACTCCTTCTCTACCTCCCTGCACTAGAATGCAACATCTGTGAGAACAAGGATTACATTTTTCCCGTACATGGCAATATTTGCTCAGCAAGTATATAGTGGTAGAATTAACTTGAAGGATATATTTAAAGGAATCAATCAAGAGTGAACTAGTTGGGGTTTTAGGTCAGTCTGAAACTCAAATGCCTACAGAGATCTACAGATTTTGAGTTGGCCTGGGTATAAAATGATAAGGGAACAGCATAGTTCATGGCAAACCAAAGAAGGCACACCTCACCCAAGGGTATTCGGAGTCATTTGATCGTTACCAAGGACAGGCACAAAAAACTCCATTTGAATGCAAATTCAGCCTCCAAGAATGAACTTTGTGAACTTACTGTTTTCAAGTTGAAATGGGTTAGGGGAACACAGTGACAAATCACTATTTAAAATGGCCAACGAGTGCCACCAAAAATAGTCATGGTGTTGCCAGCTCTATCTTGTCTATTTGTTCAGCCTTGAAATTATCTTGGTTGTTTTTTCAGTAGGAAACAAACATGCTAAAAATCCTGTATTATCATTGGTGTATGCCAATATGATATTTATTAAATTAGCCAACGGATGTGTTTTGAGGACATGTCACGTGTCAAAGACGATGCTAGGTGTTAGGGCTGCAATGCCAAATACTATATCATTCACAGGTTCATGAGGCTCATCTAGCATCATTCTCACAACTGCTAACACAGGGCAGTGCCTGATTCATAGTTAGACTTTAGTAAACATTTGATGAATGACTAAATGTGTAATCGGAACAGGAAAGTGAAAATCTTGCAGATCGCCAGCTCAAAGTATGTATGCATAGATACATACAAGCACACACACATATAAACATACATATATGTGACACATATGAAATGGCATATTAAGACCATTCTCCATTTATCATCATCTGATTGTCTAGAATTAAGAACATTTACCTACATGTGGAGGAACTCCAAAATTATCATGCTATTGTTTCTAATCTAGAAAGATCTTTAGGAAATACTGGTAGAACTTCACATCTTCAGATGAGCTTTTCAGTCTAGCTTACCCATGCTTTCCTTTCTTAAAATTTTCTAAGTTTTGATGTCTTGCTAAAGAAAAAATGAACAGTGTTAAGCATTGGTGCATTTTGCATACTTCAGCCTTTTCTGTCTATAAACAAGCATCTGTAAGGCACCTGGAACTCTGCTAACACAGCTCACATGTTCCACTTTGTGACTTGATGTAACTCTTAGCTGCGTGCGGCATCCAGGTGAGATGTGAAGCTCTCATTCTGTTTAAAAACAGTAAAATTGTTGTCTCTTAATAATGCATCTCTACGATGTTGAAATTTATGGGGAAAATGTTTATGGTCAACAATGTTTATCAGAATGGTGTGAAGTTTTTTTATAGCGATGTTTATCAAGTTATGTTGTGCATATGAATCATGTAGAGTTGATGCTTGGGAAATCTTGTTAAAAGAATTGCTTAGGAGATCTTGTTCAAATGTAGGTTCAGATTTGGAAGTTCTGAGTTAGAGCCTGAGATTCTGCTTTTCTGCTGAACTCCAAGTGATGGGATGCTACCAAGTCCTGGACCATACTTTGGGTAGCAAGGATTTTAAACAAGTAAGCTCCATGCATTATACGTACTATTGTACATACATGATTTTGTGACAAACCACATACATGTCCTATGCTAGATACTCTGTCATTCTTGTTATCTCCAGTTTATAGGCTGAAAACATGAAACTCAGTCAGGTGAGAGCTGTTGTCTGAGTTGCACTTCTGGGAAACTGCAAAATTGAGATTTAAACCCAAGAACTCTGACTTCGAGCACATGTTGTTAATGTCCCTGTGTGTTGCTTACTGTCTCTGCTGCTACAGCTGAAGCGAGGTCTTAGGTCTCTAAGCAGATAGCACCTGAATATCCCTATATGCCTCTGTGCTTGGCTGCATTTTACGGTGTGTTTTTAGTAGTACCTGCTTAGGGTACTACTGAATTGAATAGGGTTGGAATTCTGAAGCTGAGGTCTAGTGGAACCAACAGCAAATTCTAGACATTACTTCTCAAGGCAATGCTTCTCATTGAGATGCTGTCACCCCCAGGAGGCTATAGACCAACTTCTTTAGCTCCAGTGGTGTAAGAAGAGTAAGCAGGGATTGAGTGTGTCTCCAGAATCTGAACAGAATGAGCTTTTATCATTTTTACCGACTATGCCCTTGATTTGTGTTCAAGATAGAGAATAACTTTTGGAGGGGCTTATTTTTGGAATAAAAAGGGAATTTACTTATCTGTTTAGTGATGGGGATGATCTTTCCTCCAAATCACACCGTGGAACACTCTCTGATCAATAGAATTTTTCTTTGTAGATGTCACAGAGTTATTCATTCCTTGACTTGTTTGGAAGTGTGGATATAGGATGGAAAGGTTTGGAAGGGTGGAGATAGGATGGGAGGGTGGATATAAGTGTTATTCTTCGCACCATCAATCTACCTGTGACTGGTGATGCAAAGTATAATGCCTTTCCCTCCCAAAAGTGTACCCTTTGCAGAATCAGTAGGAAGTGAGGAAGTAAGTCCTTTTAACTTGGATGTTAGCAGTCATCATCCTAATCATTCCCCATTTTAATCACAGAAATAAAAGGAAGAAAATCATTCAGGAGTCTGCTAGTGCTATGTTACAGAACCATAGCTATTCATTGGTAATAGCTGGAAGACTGTTCTCTTATGCCCTTTTAATTGAGCGTCTTTCCATCTTCTAGCTGTCTAATATCTATCTAATCCACAAACAAGACTAATTTTGACTCAAAACATAGCTGGCTCTAGTACAAGTAGATGCATTGAGCAATAAGAATTATAAAATGAAAAGGTAAGGATGGTTGCATCCTGGGGGGAGAATGCCTTCCCATGCAATTTGAGCAAACAAAATAATGCAAATGTGTTCTGAATGTAGTAGGGATTTAAGGCCATCGGTAAAAGAGAGCAAATTGAATGAGTAATACAAAGAATCATCCCTCAATAAGAGAATAATGATTTCATGAAGCAGTGTAGAAAGAGGAGGGAAAGTAGAGAAATCTGAATGCCTTTGATAGTTGAGAATGAAATGGAAATGTAACAGCTTCACAAGGTGAATCTGGAGAAGGGGCAGGAGAAAAGGAAACAAGATCATTAGGGATAACCTGTGGTTTTAAGCAAAATCAGGGGAAGACATTTAGAAATTTGTAAAATTGTGACCATGCAGCATTTTTTGACAGTGGAGGAGAAGGGGTATATAACTTGGATCATTGTATTTAGAAACTACCTTTTTTATGAATTTTGCTGCATTACCTGAAAGTGAGCGTTAGTCACTTGTATAATAAGCACCAACGTAGATTGTGCGGCATAGCAGTGATGTCCGTGTGAATAACATGTGGAGTGTTAGATAATTGTATGTGGAAAAGAAAGGGACCTGGACAACATAGCGATCAGCCTATTGTGGCTAAAGTGAATTTAACACACATGGGCGAAAAAGGAAATTGTACCTATCAGGTGTTCAGTGAATATTGGAGGTGGTCGTTGTGGTGGTGGTAGTTTTTACTATTCTGTAAAATGCACAGTTTCAAATAAAGTATATTGTTATTTGCACTTTAAAATACCTAAGAAACTAAGTTCTTCTTGTTACCAGAAAGGTGTCCAAATCCAGACCCCAAGAGAGTGTTCTTGGATCTCAGGCAAGAAAGAATTCAGGGTGAGTCTATAAAGTGAAAGCAAGTTTATTAAGAGAGTAGAGGAATAAAAGAATGGCTACTCCATAGACAGAGCATCCGCAAGGGCTGCTGGTTGCCTATTTTTGTGGTTATTTCTTGATGATATGCTAAACAAGGGGTGGATTCTTCAGGCCTCCCCTTTTTAGACCATGTAGGGTAACTCCTGACGTTGCCATGGCATCTGTAAACTGTCATGGCACTGCTGGGAGTGCAGCAGTGGTCACTCTGATTGCCATCTTGGTTTTGGTGGGTTTTGGCTGCCTTCTCCACTGCAACCTGTTTTATCAGCAAGGTCTTCATGACCTGTATTTTGTGCCAACCTCTTATCTCATCCTGTGAATTAGAATTCCTCAACCATCTGGGAATGCAGCCCAGTAGGTCTCAGCCTCATTTTACGCAGCTGCTATTCAAGATGGAGTTGCTCTGATTCAAACACGTCTGACCTTCTTGCTGATAGCCATGGGTTCGCTTGCTGGGGTTAGATGATATGAGATGGTGGAGGCCGCAGGGACGGAATTGTTCTTTTCTAGATCTCTTCCCTAGTTTACTTTCTTTCTTCCCTTTGTGAAAGGAAAATAAATCTTGGGACCTCAAACTCACTAAGCCAAAGGGAAAAGTCAAACTGGGAACTAGTTCGTGCAAACCTGCCTCCTGTTTTTCTTCCTCGGTGAGATGGCTACAAAGATGGAAAGCTACCTACCTCCCTCACCTCTTGCCCACCTGAGACAAATGCATATCTGATGGCATCCTTTGCCGTATTGTCTACATTATCTTATGTAAACATGCAGATTAACTGAAACAGACAAAGGCATAAATAATTATTTTCCCCTACCCTCCAACATGAATATTGTATACTTCTCTTTATCCTGCCCTTTCCCCTTTAAATACTGAAACCTTGAAAATCATCTTCCGAGAAAGGTATAGACCTGTCTCCCAGGCACATGTTCTTAACTTTGGCAAATAAACTTCCTAAGATGATTGAGACTTGCCTTGGTTGTTTTCCTTGATTGACGTGTCTTTTTAATCTTTCAAAAATTATAGACTCTGTGTTGGAATGAATGTGTGTGCATGTGTGTGTGTGTGTGTGTGCATACTTGTGTGTGTGCAGTTTGGGTCTGTGTTGTACAGGATTAAAAAAAAAATCATTATGTCCACTGTCAGTGAATACTGCTGTGCCTTTGCATTTTGACTTTAAACAGGAGAAGATGCAATTGATAAAGAAACTAGAAGCCAGGCATGGTGGCATGCAGCTGAAGTCCCAGCTACTTGGGAGGCTGAGTTGGGAGGACCACTTGAGTCCAGGAGGTCAAGGGTGCAGTGAGCCAAGATTACACTACTGCACTCTAGCCTGGATAAGAAAGTGAGATGCCATCTCTAAAAATAAAATAGAAAAAGAAACTGAATTTTTCCAATAAAGTCCCACATCCAACTGTCTGGTGGAACTACCACCAATGGCTTCTCATTGGTGGAAACAGTTCCACAGGTTTTTTTTTTTTTCAAGAAAAACTCAGTCGCATGTGAATTTTTCCCTGACAAAAGTAGCTCTGAGAGTTTACCAAGAAATTAAAGTTCCTCAACAATGCAGTGTCAGACACATACATTTGAATACTGAAACCAGCCTATTAATATCCATCTTCTTATTGGCCTTTTGTCTTGCTTTGCCTTGTAGATTTTTAGATAACGTCTAAAGGAAAACAACAGAATGGTTGAGGGGGGAACCTCACGGAGTCAATTTGTTTTTCACTATGGAAAATTTCTGTAGTCAGACTGATTTTTGCTCCTTCTAGATGAATTGTTATATTTGCACACATTGTCAAAAAGTCATTTTTTGAACTATATCTATTTCTGGTGACTGCACACATCCCTGTTACGAGCTCTGTAGTCCTCTGGGTTTGGGTGTAAAAAGAGTTGCCTGAAATAAATAGTTAACTGAAACTCAGCCTGGGAGCTACATGTCTGAGCACTTCAGTTTTCTACTTCTTACAAAACACAGTTCAAAAAATTCTAGACTGACATTCAAAGTACTTTTTCATCTGGCTCCAGCCTGTTTCAACCTTAACTACACACAGTGACATACCGTAGGCTATGTTGTCCCCAGGGTACTTACAATTTCCTTCCTGTCTTTATATCTTTCCTCCACCTGGAGGAATGTCTACCCCCTTTAGCTCCAAATCTTATCTACTCCTCATAGCCACACTCAGATAATAATGATTAATATTCATATATATTCACTATGTGCTTTACATATGCAGAATCTTTCATTTTCATAGTACCCTATTTAGTGGGTAATATTGTCATTTTATAGATGTGGGAAATGAGAACCAGGGAGGTTAAGTAACGCGTACCAAATCACAGAGCTAAGAAGTGTTGGATCGGGGTTTAATCCTAGACACTCTCGCTTCAAAATCTGCCTCCTTAAGTATTATACCAGACAGCCTCCGAATTCTTACATCTGCCATGCAACTGTTCTTCATCTTCTCCAGCAAAATTTAAGCTCGCTTTTTCCCCCAAATATTCCTATCACTCTGCCTGGGCTCATCATTTTCTGTTTTGAATATTTGTTATTCATTATGATGAAATGAATGCATTGCCTGTCTGCCAGGTCCTTGGATAAGCTCTTGGGATGCAAAATTGAACCACTTTCTCCCTTCAAGGAACTGATAGCCTAGGTTTGGAGAGGGGCAAGCAATAAACATCTGTGAGGTAGATGACTGTGTGATACCTTATACCGTATCTTAGTGTCTCTTAATAGGGGTGTGAATACAAGATCATAGAAACATAGGGAAGAGGGGCTAGTTCAGCCCTCACGGTCTGGGGTGGGCAGGAAGACTGTACTGAGAAAAGGTACTTGATCTGAACCTTGAAGCATGAATGTAATTGTCCTAACCAGAGGGTCCAGGAATAGGATTCCAGTCCAAGGAAGTGGGATGAATAAAACCTCAGATACCAGAGGAAGAGAGACACACCAGAGAATACCTAGGCAATATGACAGCTTCATTGTACTGGGAAGTATGTGGTGAAGGGACACATAGCCCAGAAAGGTAAAGTGAGGTCAGCTTGTTGGTTCTACAGATGCAGCTCTAAGGCATTTACCAATATCCCTTAGGCAGTGGGGAGCCATTGAAGGTGCTATATGAAAGCCATGATCATCCTGGATACGGCTTTCAAAGCCCATCCTATTAGGTGAATGTTCTTGCTCCCGTGAGAATATTCAGCAATTACAATTTGCTAGCACAGAATGCCATCAGAGTCAGCCTTTCACTCTCTTCATATGCCCATGTGCCTGGATGGGATTACACCATTTCAGAATTCCAGGGGGGGAAAATAGACGAACTGCAGGAATTTTTACCGTAAGAGTAAAGGAAAAACAATTCAGTGAATAAAATAAAGATGTAATGTTTGCCTTGTTCTCTAAATATTTAAACCAGACATCAAGAAGTCAAATTTCAACTAGGTGTGGTGGTATGAACCTGGAGTCCAACTACTCAGGAGGCTGAGACAGGAGGATTGCTTGAGCCTAGGAGTTCCAGGCTGCAGTGAGCTATGATGGTGCCACTGCACTCCAGCCTGAGCAACAGAGTGAGACCCTGTCTCTAAAGAAAACAAAAATAGATTTTCTGCATGGGACCAAACGGGAGAAGGGAAATGTCTAAAGGCAATAGAGATGGGTGGGGCCTGGGAAGAGCAGAGACTCTGCCTAAAGGAAGCATCAACTTGTAAGCTTATTAGACTTGGAGACACAAAAATACGGTCCCACTATGGTTAGATGAGTTGGATTTGTAGATATTTAATGTTGATCGTTAAGCACTGGTAACTTTGCGTAAATTGTTTTAAGCAGTGAGTGGTTCAAATATTTTACACAGATGGGTCACTTAGATACTCTCACTTGCAGTTTGTTGTCTGTGATTTAGACCAAGCAGGCTTAGCTCAGAATTTCTGTGAAACAGGTCAAACTAAGTATGAAGGTGCCTGTTTGTAGACCAAGTCTAATCTGTCAGCAATTCCTGAGTGCCTACTTGATGCTGAGCCCTGTATGAGATCCTATAGAGGGTACAACAGCAACTGGATGATGGAGAGGGCTCTTAGGTTAATGCACGTTTAGAAAATTGTGTTTTGGCAATTGGCACATAAATACCAGGTTGTCCTTTTGATATCACTCTATTAAGATGTATAATTCTGGAAATGTTCCTCTTATTTTAAGTCTCTGATGGAGAAAATAATGAGTAGCAACAGAATGCATGTAAATAGGAGGAATGTGCTGTGGTGCTACACGTTTACACCGTTCCCTATCATTTAAGGAGTCAAGCTGATAAGAAAGATACATGTTGATTTCGTTTGTTCCTTCCCTAACCCCTGCTACCACCACCACCATCAATTTGCTGTGTTATTCTGGGGGATTTTCAGGAGGAATCAGCATAGGATAGGAATCAGCGTTGTTTTCACTGTGACCATGCTTTTTCCACTATACTCTCTTTCTCCCACTCTCTCTCCTCCAACTCCATTTCTGGCAAAGAGCTCTTAAGCAGCGAGTCTTTTTTTTTTTTTTTTTTTTTTTTTTGAGACAGTGTCTGTCTCTGTCGCCAGGCTGGAGTGCAGTTGTGTGATCTCAGCTTACTGCAAACTCCGCCTCCTGGGTTCAAGCGATTCTCGTGCCTCAGCCTCCCAAGTAGCTGGAATTACTGGCATGCGCCACCACACCCAGCAAATTGTTTTGTATTTTTACTACAGGCGAGGTTTCACCATGTTGGCCAGGATGGTCTCAATCCCTTGACCTTGTGATCCGCCCACTTTGGCCTCCCATAGTGCTGGGATTACAGGCATAAGCCACCGTGCCTGGCCCCTTAAGTGTGTCTTTATACTAGAGGTTTGTATGCTCAGCCTTCCAGCCTGTGGATCTGTGTGCTATTATCAAGTTTTACTCTCTGAGTACATAGCGTGTAGTTGGGTTTGAATATTAAGTGTCAAATTCCAATACACTAATGAGAGATTTGAAGCAACCAGCAGGTAACTTCTGCATCCCTGAAAGCTGCAGGGCACTGTCTGTATTTATAAGCGGTCTCATTTCACACATGTCCAATGACTGGGATGAAGCTGCTGATCCAGTGTGTGATGCTGAAGGTACCATTACCTGCAGCTGTCCTCTTTCCTGAAATGAGGAGGGGAGAGGAGCAATGGCTTAGGAGGAAAACGTGCAGAGCCAGCTGTTCACAAATGTGAAGGTTACTCCAGAGAGCGCCGGGAGTGTTCTGTCAGTTTTCTTTGCAAGGAGATAGGGAGTGAAGGATTATGATCCTTGGTGCTGATAACGTCCCCTGGGCCACAAACTAATCCAGCAGGACACCCGATGTAACACAGCTATTTTATCCACCTATCTCTATATGGTTATCATAGAGGGCAGGAATGGAATAAAAAGGCTTAGGAGATAATCATCAAACAACGTCTGCCTCTTCTATAAAGGAAGCTGAGCCCAGGGTCTTCATCCTTTCAGCCCTACAAGCAGTTGTTCTTCTCACAGACATTTATCGAGCATTTTGCTACATGCCCTGGGCACCGTTGGAAGGTCCCTCACTTCGCAGAGAGACCTCATCCGTGGATCTGGTCACTCACACGCTCACCCATTCACCAGACACTGCTTATCACCTTGGTGCCAAGTTCGGTGCTAGATTTTCAAAGAAGAAGAAAGGGGATAAACATTTGGCTCCGGAAGCAGAATCCTGACTTTATTACTAAAAAGCTGGGTGATCTTTTCTCTAGCAGCCTTACTATACTTATCTGGAAAACGGGTATAAAGACAGTTTCACCTCATAGGTGGCTGTTATGATTAAGGGGGAAGGGGATGTATTTTTTTTTTTTTTCGAGACAGAGTCTCACTCTGTCGCCCAGGCTGGAGTGCAATGGCAGGATCTTGGCTCACTGCAAGCTTCGGCTCCCGGGTTCAGGCCATTCTCCTGCCTCAGCCTCCTGCGTAGCTGGGACTACAGGCATCCACCACCACACCTGGCTAATCTTTTGTATTTTTAGTAGAGACGGGGTTTCACCATGTTAGCCAGGATGGTCTTGATCTCTTGACCTTGTGATCCGCCTGCCTCAGCCTCCCAAAGTACTGGGATTACAGACGTAAGCCACGGTACCCAGCCTGTGTATTTTAAGAATACTTACCACATGGCATGGCACTAAGTGGTAGTGATCAGAGCTGCATGAGTTTACTTGCTAGAGGAAGTCCATGCATGTGTTACCACACCAAGGTACGGGTCCAGACCCCAAGAGAGGGTTCTTGGATCTTGTGCAAGAAAGAATTCAGGGTGAGTCTGCAGAGGAAAGTGAAAGCATGTTTATTAGGAAAGTAAAGGAATAAAGAATGGTTACTCAGTGGAGAAAGTAGCCCCAAGGGCTACTGGTTGCCCATTTTTATCGTTACTTCTTGATGATATGCTAAATAGGGGTGGATTTTTCACGCCTCCCCTTTTTAGACCACATAGGGTAACTTCGTGATATTGCCATGGCATTTATAAACTGCCATGGTGCTGGTGAGAGTGTAGCGGCGAGGACCACCAGAAGTCACTGTCGTCGCCATCTTGGTTTGGGTGGGTTTTGGCCAGCTTCCTTACCACAACCTATTTTATCAGCAAGATCTTTATGAACTGTATCTGGTGCCGACCTCCTATCTCATCCTGTGACTTAGAATGCCTTAACTGTCTGGGAGTTCAGCCTCATTTTACCCAGCCCGTATTCAAGATGGAGTTGCTGTGGTTCACGTGCCTCTGACACATGGGTCACCATCTGGAGAGCACAGGATAGGCTCTCATGCATCTGCTGTTTCATTGTGGCTTAAATCCCAGCCTGTACTTACTGGTGGCCTTAGCATTGCTGTGACCTTGGGCATTTTATAAAATGCCTGTGAATGCCTCTGAACCAAGTTTCCTGATCTGTAAAATGAGAATAGTGGTGATTTGTACAGTAGTCGGGGAAATACTGGGTAGAAGAGGGCAGTTCCTTGGCAAAGGCTTCACCCTCAAGCCTGGATACTTGTGGCCTTAAATGGCAACAGGTGTTCCTGTTGCCTTTTGGCCCACCACACCCCCCTGTCCTATACCCATATAAACCCGAAAACCCAGCTCCAGAAGGAGATGAAGAGACAAACAGAAGGGCAGAAGAACGGCAGAATGGCATGGCAGAAAGAAGAGAGGGAGCATCTGAATGCTTAGAGGAGTTTGGCTGGGTACAGTCAGAAAGGAGATTGGCCACTGGGCGGCAAAACGCCAGAGGAAGATCATCTCCCACTCCATCCCTTTCCAGCTCCCCATCTATCCAGATGAGAGCCACCTCCACCACTCAATAAAACACCTGCGTTCACTGTCCTTCAGTTCTGTGTGTGACCCAATTCTTCCGGGATGCTGAAGAAGAGCTCAGGATGCAGAAAGCTGTCCCACTGGTCCTCTGCATTTGCAAGGAGGCCGAGGGTCTGCTGCGCTTGTTAACACTTAAGCCATGTGTGGATGGCAAGGCTAAAAGAGCACACTGTAACACACGCCTAGCTGGGCTCCTGCAGCTGTCTGTCAGCATGCTCCGCCTACCATGAGGGGTTTGAGCAGTGGCGGCAACCGAAGAGATGAGCCACACCCCTGTCTCCTGTCCTGCAAGGGGGTCAAGGAACTCTCTTGTTTCAATGGTAGTGTCTGTGAATGCAGTTCTACTGCACAGCGTGCTCCATAGACACCCTGGATTGTTCCTGCTTTCTATCACACTGATGTGTTAGTCATACCTCACACAGTCACTCACAGCTCCCCAGGTATATCCCATTGTTATGCACTTCAGGTACACAACGCATCCCTAAGACATAGAAAACAATCATCAATTTATTTGACAAAGTCTGCTTTGTTTGTAAGTTTTCACAATAATCAGAGAGTGACAGCTGGTAAGCCTTGATTCCTTTTCAAATTCAGTTGAATGCAGCTGTGAAGTGTCTGAACTTGGCCTTTAGCTAAGCAGATCCTAATGGGTTCAGTTAGCATTGTACATGCATGTGATTCACCAAAACCTTCCTTCTGGGTTGGCAACAGTGCTTAATAAAAAGTGAAAATACCCTTAGTGTTAATTTACCAAGCAGTGTTCAAGAATGGCAAGCCATCTCAAGAGACTGTTTTCCAAAGGTTAGCTTTTGAAATTAAACAAATTATGGTGAGTTTACATATTTGTTGGATGCAAATGCAATCTGATATTTAAATGGATCATGCCACCCTTTGGATGTTCATGGAAAATTTGGAATTATAACCTGTTTTGGTTTTTGATGATCTGACATTCCTCATGTGGTGCTTGAGAGGTTAAGAACCCAGAGGAGAGCCCTGGTAGGGACTGGTATTCATTGGTGACAATGGATGGAAAAGAATATCAGGATCTTGACCCCTTTTCTGGTGCTATTTCTGCCCTTGTCTGTGATACTTCATCTCTGTTCCCAGGTAAAAGGCATCTGCCAGTTGCAACCCGCAGTCTTGTCTGCAAGGAAAGTTATTCCAAGCAATGCAGCAGCTGGTGGTAACATTAGAATGAAAGGGGCAGGCTGAATACTAGCACCATGGGGAGGAAAATGCAAGTGTCCAATGCAGGGGCCTTAGCTCCACAGACTCATCTGAAACAGTGGACACTTTTCCTATTTTTGCTCTTCCGTCTCTCTTCCTCAGAGGATGATAAATAATGTAATAACCGTGTTATTTACTGACACCATTGTTAAATGGCTAAAGTTGAGCAGGCAGATCTAATTCCTTTAAATACCTCAATTCACGTAATTCTAAAAATAGCCTTTTGAGATGAGTGGCAATATCATGACTTCCATATCACAGGTGTAAAGATCGAAGCTCAGAGAGGTCCAGTAACTTGTCCAAGGTCACAGCGCCAGCACGTGGTGAAGCGCACGTAAGCCACCAGCTAGAGTGATTTCAGAGAACTCATTTTACTCTAACTTCCCAAGACCCCAGTGTCATCATCACTCTCACTTCCAGGTCACTCTCTACCATTTGGCCAGTTTTTCTCCTAAAATATGGTCAGAACGAGTCCTTCCCCTTCTCGGAGATCTCTAATGGATCCTTAATGACTACCTGCCAAAGCCTGAACTCAGTTATTTGCAGTGGCCAAAAGCATGGACTCTGGAGTCTGCTGGGTCTCAGTTAAAGGCGTGGCTGTCCTTGTCACTAAGAGATCTTTGGGAAACAAGTCTGTCGGGGGTCAGTTTCCTCAATGGTAAAAAAAAAATGGCATTAAAAACACCAACCTCAGAGGGCTTCACTAGAAGCCCACACCCTCGCGTTACATAATATACCTCTGCAACAAACCTGCTTGTGTACCCCCAGAACCTACAGTTAAAATAAATCTAACAAAAGCACCTACCTAACTCACATGTACAATGGGATACCATTTAGCTTCAAAAGTCAAGGACATTCTGTCATTTGTGACAACATGGTTGAACCTGGAGGTCATTATGTGAAGTAAAATAAGCCAGGCACAGGGGGACAAATACTGCATGATCTCACTTATGTGAGGAATCTAAAAAAGTCACACTCATAGAAACAGAGAGTAGAATGGTGGTTACCAGGGGCTGGGTAGAGGGGAGGAAATGGGGAGATGATCAAAGGATACATTTCAATTAGACAGAAGAAATACATTCAAGAGACCTATTGTACAACTATAGTTAATAACAATGTATATACTTGAATATCACTAAAAGAGTACGTTTTAAGTGTTCTCACCGCAAAAAAGGTAAGTATGCACATGTTAATTAGCTTGATTTAGCCATTCCACACTGTATACATATTTCAAAACATCATGTTTTACACTATAAATATATATGATTTTTGTCAACTTAAAAAATAAAAAGAAAAAGAAATCCCTCCCCCAACCCAACTACCTACCTCACAAAGTTATTAGCGAGACTTGCACTGGTGGTACATATAAAGTATTTAGCGGAGTACTCATTAAATTCATACTGTTGTTAGGTTGGACTCATGAAGCCTCCTTCATCTAGTTTCATCTTTCCAATTTCCCTCAATATCTTTCCCACGTTCTGGCTCCGGAAAACTACTCCTGATTCCCTCATATGGCATGGAGCTTCATACATCTAGCTTGTAGCCCTACTCTTTCATTAAGTGACAGTGTTTTCAATCCATGAATTATCACAGTTGCCACTTTTACCAAGTCCATTTACTCCACCACCACCTCCCAAGTCAGGATGCATTGCTCTTCAATTTTTCTGCTAGGAATCTTGTTTTACTGTGCCTTCTATTAGCTATTATTAATATGAGCTTGTTTAGAAAATGGAATGCCCCATTTATCTCTGAATCCGTAACTGTACCTGGCACCATGCTTTGATGGTTCTCACAAAGTGGGAACTCAGAAAGTGCCAAATGGATTAATGAGCGGATGCGCACATTAAAATGAACACAAGTAACTTACATTATGTTCCTTTGAAAAACATTTACTTCCTATGAATTGTCATTGAAAAAAAAAAATCCTTGAGGATCAGAAACAGAACCTGGAAACTTTGGAATGTAGATTTTTTTCTTTGCTTCTTTAAATTGTAGACTTATTTAAATCTCTACATATTTCAAATCTAAAAGAAATTATGCACAACCAGACTCTAAATCCATGTGGAATAACTCAGTATTTCATATACATGAGTTCTGTATTTTTGATGAGTGTCATGTGCTGAAGAATGTAGACTATGGCTAGAAATTAAGTGAGATGTTTTTTGTTTGTTTGTTTTTCCAATTGCCTAGGTAGGATTTTGCCTTATTAGGATTAAAGGCTGCTTTCTTACTAAGCGATGCAGGTCTCATTGAAATAAGCACCTTTATGAAAATGATGCTTTTCTGATTTTTGTGAAAGATTGAAGCATTTTAGGGTAACTTGGAACGTTATGAGATCTAGTTTCCGGAGATGTGAGTAAAATTAACTCCATGTTGTGAAGATTTTCAAATGAAAAAAATATTACAGAAAACGTTTAGGGGAGGAGGCTACGTGTGTCTGAGGAGGTGTGTGGGAAATCTCTGTACCTTTCTCTTTATTTTGCTATGAACCCAAAACTAGTCTTAAAAAAAGGAAAATTTTATAAAAACAGTTTAGGGGAGTGCCTAGAACTTAGCAAACACTCTGTAACTTAATGCTCAGTGAATGCTAGGATATGCTTCTACTAGATCTGAACCCAAAACATGAGGCTTTACCTATTGAAAGTTAGGAATATGTATCAGAATTATATGCAAGCATTTTGTGAAGCGTCAGATATGTAGTATTTCATTTAATCCCAGAATTACATCCCGAGGTTCCAAGGGGTCTGTAAATGCCCCAATGTCAAACTCAGGGAAAAATCAGAAACTGACCTTTGTTTACTGTAGGTTTTGAGTTCTTACCACTATATGTTACTCTCCCTCATGACAAGACTGGAGATGCAAATATTTTTATCTCAGAACTTCCTACGTGTCCTGTGGCTTCATCCACAATGTTTATTTCTTACCTGACATCATGCTATAAAGACAGTATTACCCAAAACACATTTGGATGAGGTCTCATATTAGATACATAACTTTTGATGGTTACCTGAGGTGGCCCCTGAACACTTTGCAAACCTTTCATGATCTCACTCCAGTTTTATGACTTTCCTTTCTCCCACACGGACATGCTGAATGCTGTATTGATCTTTCTGCCTCGCTGTTTTTCCTTCATTTCCTTCATTGTCTGCTTTTCTGGAGCATTGTACAAAATGGCTTGGTTGTTCTTTGCTGAACATGAAGGATTGACTCTCAGGAATTTTCTTTTATATTCTGGAATTCACTGGCTTTTTAAAAAAGTTAGATATCCCCTTCTGACTAGATGGATTTTATGTTTTGTTTAATTTTTTTTCTTCTTGTGGGTAGGAATGTGTCACACTGAGAGGCACATACTATATCTGTCTTGGTATTGACAGCGTTGAACCATATGTACACTTTTGAGGTATCTTTGCTCTTAAGCTTGTTGATTTTCCTCTTCTGAGGATGCATACAAACCAGGTCATCTGTTACAATTAAAAAGAAGGAACAGTTTTAAAACAAGAAGGTCTAATCTCTTTCTTGTGCAAACATGAGACTGAGGCCCAGAGAGAGTTAAATAACCTAATCAAGACCGAATGGCTGGTAATTAGCAGACATGAGACTAAACTCATGACCCTTTTAGTGATTCACTTAGAAAAATATATTTTTAAGACATTTTTCAGAATACTAACTGAGGGAGGACTTTTAGATATAAAGAATGTAGTGAATGCATCTTTGAAAAGTAGCATAAATGACTTGAAAAAAATGATATTATCAGTGAAGGCACTTCACATATTCTATGTAGGGATGTCTCTCATACTTGGGGGCAGACCCTACTGACACTGATTCTGTTGGGATATGATGCTTGCGTTTCTTATTCTTAAGATAACTGCACCAAGTTTGCCTTGATAGTTTTACTATTTCCTTGAGATTACTTTCTTGAGATGATGAGACCAGCTTGAATTTTCATTGTAGTTGTGAGACCTTTCTCAGGTTGAAATGAATTCTGATAAGCTGATTATCTCTCTGAAGAAAATATGATGTCCACATTTCATAGCTTAGTTCCGATCACTTCAGTGCCATTTTCATTCTGAGACATCTTCCCGGGTCTGAATTAAATAAGATAATAAGGTGCTCTGGAGTCCAATACATATTAAATAGAATTTTTTAAAAAATTGAGACCTACAGAGTGGAGGATGGTCTTTCTTTATGGTGTATTTTCTTTCTCCCTGTTGAAGTAGGTGGCAGCTAGCTAGTTTCTTTTTCTTTATAGAGCAATGAGTTATGAAGCTCAAAAATAAAGTGTTCTCAGTGGTGTAAATAAAGCAGTAATCTGAGTAAATATATCGCAGTATGTACTGAGGGTTTGCTTTTTGCCTTATTTTGTCTCTTTCTTTTCCTTCTCTGCTCTGGTCCAGTTTATGCCGTTGTGTATTGTTGACAGATTAATCTTGGTAATAGAAATGGAAAGCTACTTTTCATTGAGAAATAGATTCAAAGGAAAAGATGATTAATGGGCTGGGCGCAGTGGCTCATGCCTGTAATCCCAGCACTTTGGGAGGCCGAGGCGGGTGGATCACGAGGTCACGAGTTTGAGACCAGTCTGGCCAATATGGTGAAACCTCGTCTCTTTTTTTTTTTTTTTTTTTCTTGAGATGGAGTCCCACTGTGTCACCAAGGCTGGAGTGCAATGGCGCGATGTCAGCTCAGTGCAACCTCCGCCTCCTGGGTTCAAGTGATTCTCCTGCCTCAGCCTCATGAGTAGCTGGGATGACAGGCACACACTACCACACCTGGCTAATTTTTGTATTTTTAGTAGAGACTGGGTTTTACCATGTTGTTCAGGCTGGTCTCAAACTCCTGACCTCGTGATCTTCCCGCCTCGGCCTCCCAAAGTGCTACGATTACAGGCGTGAGCCACCACGCCCAGCCCAAACCCTGTCTTTACTAAAATACAAAAATTACCCAGGCGTGGTGGCAGGTGCCTGTAGTCCCAGCTACTCAGGAGGCTGAGGAAGGAGAATCACTTGAACCCAAGAGGCGGAGATTGCAGTGAGCCGAGATCGTGCCATTGCACTTCAGCCTGGGAAATAGAGTGAGAGTCCATCTCAAAAAAAAAAAAAAAGATAATTAACGAACAAAAGTTCCATGCATTCCCAATGATGCGTTTTTTTCTCCTGGCTCTGTAAATCTGTCTGCATCACAGCCTCTTGTGAGCTCCCAGATTACTGTATCTCTCCTTCATCTCAACTCCATGGAATTGGTGGATTTAGCTCCCAAGCTACCTGGTGTTGCTAATGGAGGAGGAGGGCACTTAGAATCTCGAGGACTCTCTTCCCTACAGAGCCATATGCCTGAGGAGGGGAGACGAAGGTCTGGGAATGATGTACTCAGAGAGGAGATGTTACTTAGAATTGCTGTGAGGGTGACCAGCATGGTGATGCTTGCCTGTAATCCCAGTACTTTGGGGAGGCGGCAGCAAGCGGATCACTTGATGCCAGGAGTTCGAGACCAGCCTGGCCAACATGGTGAAACCCTGTCTGTCTACCAAAAAACTAGCCGAGCGTGGTGGTGCATACCTGTGGTGCCAGCTACTCAGGAGGCTGAGGCAGGAGAAGGGAGGTGGAAGTTGCAGTGAGCCCACATCATGCCAGTGACTAACCTGTGTGAAAAAAAAAAAAAAATGGAATTGCTATATCTGAGAGATGTTGCTTTGTAAATCGGTTGCACAATTTCTCTCTCCAATGACAATAATCAACAGAACTAGTGAGATGATGGATAATAACCAAAGTGAATCGGTTGGGAAGGGGTGATGCCTAGTGGAGAGGCTTCATGTGTGTGTGTGAGAGCCAATCACAGCCCCTTGGCACATCTGAGCTCCTTTCTTGTAAAAGCACATCAGTGTCCTTCTCGGGTTATTCCAAATCCTTCCATGGGTAGTCATAAGCATGTGATGTCTACTTGGGATGGAAGCATTCTCATTGAGAGCAAATATAGCACAACTGCCATTCAGACCACAGTTCAAGTTGTGGCTTCTCTGTGAGAACGTGTACCATTACTTACCCTCTCTGAGCATCATGCTTCATCTGTGAAATGGAGATAATGTTGCCCAGCTCATGGGGATGTCAGTGCAATGCTGCGTGCAAATTGTTTATCAGAGTGCATGACACAGAGTAAACATTAGATGCTCCTTCTCCTCCTTCTTCTTTCTCCTGTTAATTTTTATTATTTTCTTGATATTGGCATTGTCTTTGTTTATGCACACTGACATGCGTATGTCCCTATCAGTCCCAGATAGATATTTACTGAGTTCCTTTAAATCACCATAATTTCCATCACTTTTACTTGTGTCTCAAGGCCCTCTTCAGCTTGGGAGGACTTCAATATGACTTAAGTAGGTACAGCTTTTTAAACATATACTGTAGTCATACTCTTAGCTTTTTTTTCCTGTATTACCTTGTTTGATCATGGTGAGAATACTGTAAAATAGTACTTTTTATTTCTACCTTGTGCATTAAATAATTGAGGCCAGAGATGGACAGTAGCTCACCCAAGGTCATGCAACTAGCAAATGCTGGAGCTGCCAGTTGCACCAAGTGGGTATGACTTCCTAGGTCAAAGCTCTTTCTTCATGTGTGCACTTGCCTCTGAATATCATCGTCTGTCCTCTAACTGACCCCTTAGGAGCTGGACATGAGGTAGGTAGGAAGTTGAGCTTAAAGAAGTAGCTGTCAGTGCAGGATGGTCCATGAAAGCCCCTGGGTCTCAGATGGCAGAGAAACATGTGGTTTCTTTCTAGAATTATTCACTCCTTCACTGAGCCCATATTTAAAGAGCATTAGTTTTGCTCTAGGTACTGTGTTGAGTGCAGAGTATTTGGTGGGGTGCAAAACCCTCCATGTCTGAGTCCTCAGGGAGCATTCAGCCTGGTGGGAGAGACAGGTACTAGTCAAATGCTTATGTTTTCCTGTATAGTTATAGCTGAGATAAATGCAATGACAAGGGAACCTGTCCTAGATTTGCTGCAGAAACCAGTCAGAGGAGGCTTTGCTAGGGAGGCAGTATTTGAGCTGAGAGTTGAATCATGGATGGAAACCACACAGGGGATCTCCTTTCCCTTTGAGCCCTGCTCCTGGAGCCTGGCAAGTTTCAGGGGACATCGAGGCCTCTCAGTTATCGCTCATGCATCGAAAGGAATGGAACTTTATGCATCAGATTTCTGCACAGATTAGCACTCCTTTTATGTCACAGTCATTTTTATGTAAGAAGTCTACTGATTTCTTCATGGATGAAATCCTTTGGCCTTCTTAATAGCACGTGTGTGCCAGGCCAGCTCCAGAAGCTGATGGATTCAGGTGAACTCAGTTCATGTGAACTCAGGAGCATTTGCTGAGAAGCCTCATTCCTCTTGGTCAGAAGAACTCACTGGCCATTTCTACTGTGATGGGAAGGAGCATTTTCATCTCCCAAACAATTTTGTGCAATGCCTGTAATCAGCCAGCAGTTGCTGTCCATTTCTGCCTGTCTTTTATCATTGAACCTAAAAGAATCTGTCTGCAGGAATTAAAAGTCGTCGTTTTCTCTGATATACTATGCCTTGCAGTCAGTACCTCTAAGGAAATGTCACAGACCCTCCGAAACTCCCCCATTTAAGTGGTGGAAACATGGAATTCTCTAGTTTCATGGTGGGATTGGTAAAGGAAGATATAGCTAGTTTGTGAACTTGGTGCTTGTACCTTCTCTCCTTTTGCTAGACATGAACCCGAAGGCACCACCCAAAAAGTCAAACTAGACAACATCTCTATTTTTAAAAAAGGAGAGGCAGACTAAACATTACATCAGCGTGAGGACTTCAGAGTCACACAGGACTGGATTTGCATTCTGGCTTTGCTGCTGACTAGTGGTAAAACCTGCAGCAAGTTCTTTCAGATTCATAAACGCCCCCCAGGTCATCCTCGAAAGAGAAATAATGGTGGTTGTGCTTAGAGAGACTTCTGCAAGTAAAGCATCTAGTACATTGTAAATACTTGGTGTTGGATAATAATCATCATTGCCGGGCAGGAGGCTGAGGCAGAGTGGTGTGAACCTGGGAGGCGGAGCTTGCAGTGAGCCGAGATCGCGCTACTGCACTCTAGCCTGGGTGACAGAGCGAGACTCATCTTAAAAAGAAAAAAAGTCATTATCATTATAGCTATTAATATTGTCCAGTACCAAATGGATAAGAAATAAATTATTTCTTATTTATACTAAAGTATTTCTTTCTAAGTCTAATTGATCTAAATACATATGTAAATAGTAGTCATTATATAATATCATTTAATAGTATATTGTCATTATATAATATCATTTAATAATATATAATAGAGAAAATTATATAACAATCTAATACATGAGTTTTAATTATATATTTTTATAAATGATAATATTTATATGATTTATATCTTTAGGTTATTAATATTTATGTATGTTTATAAATGATAATCATGTTATTTATACATTTCTCTGTTTTGATAATTATTTCTATATTTCCTACATGATGATTGTTTATATTATTTATATGTTTATTTAGATTGTTATTTACATATTTGTATCAGTGATAATTATTTATATGTTTATTTGGATTATTACTTTTGTATTTTTATAAATGATAATTTATATTATTTATATATTTATTTGGATTGTTATTTACATATTTTTATAAATTATAATCATATATTCATTTAGGTTGTTATTTACATATTATAAATTATAATCATTTATATATTCATTTAGGTTATTTACATATTTTTATAAATGATATTTATATTATTTATATAAGTTTATTTGGATTGTTATTTACATATTTTTATAATCATTTATTCATTTATATATTTAGGTTATTTACATATTTTTATAAATGATAATTTATATTATTTACTTAGTTATTTGGAATGTCATTTACGTATTTTTATAAATTATAATCATTTACATTGTATATTTATCTATTTGGGTTGTTATTATTTGCACATCCTGTAAATGATCATCATCTATGTTATTTCCATATTTATTTATCTGGATTGTGATTATTATTTGCTTATTCCTTATGTAGATCCTTGTGGCCCTGTGTGTGAATCCATGTTCTTGAGCTTCAAGCCACATGTTGGATCATCTGTTTTGCTTCGCCTTTGTGGCATGAAAGCAATCTTAGATAGCGCTTACATAAATGAATGCACATGACTGCATCCCAGAGAAACTTTTTTAAATAAAAATACTGGCTGCGTGTTGACTTGACTCGTGGACCCTAGTTTGCTGACTGACAGGGTTGCCTGCACTTGAACATCCTGCTCGTGTGGCTCTGAATAGTTCTCACCTGGATGACTTAGTCCCCAAAATGTAAGTTGTAAGTAAAAGAAGCCCCTTGGAGCTAGGCTGAGCCAGAGAGGCAGTTTCTTGGGGAAATGCGTCGGTGTCGCATTTGGTATGCATTGGATGCAGAAATTGTATCCCTGATTTATGCGAAGAGCTGGATATTCGACCAGGTACAGGAGTTGTGGAATAAGAGATGCAAATGCTGTCTGGAACAGCAAGTGCCATTCTTAGAAAAATAGATATGGGGGATGTAGAGGAACACCGAAAGTATTTCCCAGCTATCACTCTTAAAACAACTTCGCTCAGTAGCTGTCTTCCCCATGCCACTTTTTAAACTCTACAGCACATTTCAAGTGCCTTGTCCGAGCCCAGCCAGAGGGAAGACTCTCTGCTTATACAAGAATACCTTGATGATATTTCCCAGCTGAAACGACTTACCTCTCTCCTCTCACCCTATACCAAGGAAGTTTTAATTTTATGGAGATTGAAATAATCAGGTCTCACGTGTATATTTCCTTTCAAACCATTGCGTTCACCTGTTTTGAATTCAATGGCCTGTCTTATGTACTTGGTGGAGAAATAATATAAATATACCTTGAGATTTCCCTGGAGTTCAGCTTCCCTTTTCATACTGGGTCTAGCTAAAGTTTGGAGCCAACTAAAAAGAGCCTCATTGCGTTACACACACCCTGTTATCTCTGGCGGGTTCAAATGCAATTTCTCTGAGAAGGCTGTGGTACCTCTGCTCTCTCTGGCCTTGAATCTGAGCGTCTAAGGATTTCTTTGGAGTACACACACGGTTGCATCCTTTTGACAGACAGTGCAAATTAAAAGATCCGGCGCGGCCCAGGAACCAGGGACCCAAACTTGCCCCTTGGGTTTTCATTTACAGTTAGGCACTGCAGACACAATTATTGCTGACAGGGAAGCGGAGCTGGTGGCAGAGTGCGCCTGACAGGAGGCTCATGCCAGCCCATAATTGGGAGGATTATTTTTAATCAGAACATACCCTACAGCCCAAACATTAGAAATCTCCTGTAAGGCCAAGACAGGAAATTAAACACACCAACAATAAGGCTCAAAGGGAGGTGGTGTGTGGGGTGTAATATTGTTAGTCTCTCGGAGGTCCCTAGAGCTTCGGGGAGAAGTTTGCTTCCCTACAGAGGGAGGCTGGGAGGAACAGAAGCAGACACAGAGACTATACTTGAACCCTTGTTGAATGGGAAAATGCAGCCAAATTAAATGCAGCAGAAACACTAATTGCATTTAAGTGCAATGTTTATTGCATTTGTTTATTGCAAATGGAATGATGCTTATTGATTTTAGTAGTAGTAGTAGTAGTATTTTGAGACAGAGTCTCACTGTGTCGCCCAGGCTGGAGTGCGGTGGCATGATCTCAGCTCACTGCAACCTCTGTTCAAGCGATTCTCCTGCCTCAGCCTCTCGAGGAGCTGGGAATATAGGCGCCTGCCACCACGCCCAGCTAATTTTTGTATTTTTAGTAAGGATGGGGTTTCACCATATTGGTCAGGCTGGTCTCGAACTTGTGACCTTGTGATCTGCCCACCTCGGCATACGAAAGTGCTGGGATTACAGGCTTGAGCCACCACACCCAGCCGCTTATTGCCTTTAAACAGCATAAGCCACATGTAAACCTTGGAATAGCGGATACAATTGTATTTCATCAGTAAGAGAAGAGCCTCATTGGTTCCTTATTTTTAGGAATCTTCAGTGAGCACTTACTATGTGGCAGGTGCCGTGATGACTTGTGACACTAGGCTATGCTGAAAGTCATCTGGATGATTTTATCACCTTGGCAAAATTTTGCAAAGCACAGTAAGGCTTTGTTTATTAGAAGGACTGTTGTTGAAGAAGTAGGCTTAGCTCTTTGCCGTTTGGCTTGAGAAATATTTATTTAGTAGTAGTGCCAGGTAATTTAGCTGTAGTGTCCTCACATCAACCCTCTGAGGTGGGCATTATTATACCCATTCTATGGATAAAAAAACTGAAGCTCCAAGCGGTCAAGTAGCTTGCCGAGAACTAATAAGAGAACTGACTTTGAAACCAAATCTGTGTCCAAAACCTGTAGGATGTCAAACTATTTGTCAAACTGTACTGTCACTCATGAATATGGCGGGGCACAGCCTGACGCTTCGAGGTGCTGCCACTCCAATAGAAAAGACAGACGTAGAGACAGATGTCTACGAATGATGAGTCTATAGAGATATTAACTGGATTCTAAGAGTGGGGAAGATGGCATGATTCACTGTGCTTGGGGGAGTCAGCGAGGATTCCCTGAAGCTATGAAGAACAGGTGCACATTTACCAGTGGTTAAAAAAAAAAGGAACAGAATCCCAGACATAGGAAACAAGTAGTGCACAGGTCCAGTGATATCAGAGACGCTAGGACAAGTCGATTTAATTTAGAACTATTGGCTTGGCTGGGTGTGGTGGCTCACACTTTTAATCCCAGCACTTTGGGAGGCCGAGGCGGGCAAATCACGAGGTCAGGAGTTCGAGACCAGCCTGGCTGACATGGTGAAACCCTGTCTCTACTAAAAATACAAAAAATTAGCTGGGCGTGGTGGCGGGCACCTGTAATCCCAGCTACTCAGGTGGCTGAGGCAGAAGAATCTCTTGAACACAGGAGGCAGAGGTTGCAGTGAGCCAAGATCGTGCCACTGTACTCCAGCCTGGGCGACAGTGCAAGACTTTGTCTCAAAACATAAAAAAATAAAAAAAAAGAAAAGAAAAAAAGAACTATTGGCTTTTGAGTTTTGTTCTTGTTTGGCTCACTCAACAAATATAAAGGGAGAAAAAGAATCTCTCTTTGGGGAACACTCATCACAGAGACCAAGCATCTGATGTGGGGATGGGATGGGAAGCAAAAGGAGATGATGTTGGAGAATCCACTCCTGAAGTCAAAGGATGTTCCATGCTGTCCTCACTGTGTGAAATGCCTATGCCTGATGGCAGGGAAAGGTGGTGATTTAACCCATGACTGTCCTTAGAAAAGGAACCACAGGTTTGTAGTAACATTACATATTGCTTCTGAGGCTGGAACTCAGGGTGCAGTGATCTTCAGTGAATCCAGGGACGCGTGAATCTTTTGCATGGCAGACTGAGGCCAATCAGATACTCTGACTGCAGTAGTGGTTACTGCTCAGCAGCTTCCTGTTATGTGGCTGGGAGTCACTGGGTTCCCGTGGGAGGGCCTGTAGCTGCAATCTAAGGAGGCTTCAGTGCACTTCCTGTCCTAGTTCACTTCTCCCATCCCAGGTGTGATGGGCACTAACCTTCCTACCATCAGGAATCGCACATCATAATCCCTGAGTGGTACCAAGCAACCCTGGGCAGCTTGCTGATTTGGCTTCAGGGTCCTTTCAAGGACAGTTAAACACCAGACACGTGAATGAGGTCAGGGCTGCTGTGAGGCTTGGAAAGCATGTATGCAATCATAATCCCTGATGTGATCAAGATACAGTTTGCTTCCCTGCCTGCAGGGTGGGTACAAAATCCCAACTTAGGTGAGGCATCACCCTCTGAGATGGTCTTATACGTAATTGCATTGTTTGCTAGCAACAGAAACCCATTCAGACTCACTCAATAAATGGGCAGATTTCTTACACAGCACAGGAGCACAGAAGTGAGTTTCAGCACTGAAAGTCAGGAGGCGTTCTAGGTCCCAGGAGGAACCAGCATTTCTGAACCTCTGTGTAATCAGGAAACAAGGCAGCCCTTACCCTCCCGCCCCAAAACCCTCCTCCGTGGCTCTTCCACTCTCTTCTTCTTCTCTCTCTCACTGCTTCTTCTGCTGTTTTCTGCACACGTGGCAGAGAATAGTGACCCCACAGTTACTGATGACACTTAAGGGTGCCTTGCAAATTCCTAGGAGAAAATTGAACCTAGGTGGGGTGAGGTTTTGTCTCTTCTCAACATAGCCTTACTAATGGAGCCAGGATCATGCGCTGCAGACCCAATTTCTGGCACTGTGCTAGACAGAGATGGTGGAGGGAAATGACTTTTGGGGAGGCTGAGTGTGTCTAAAATTAGCCATGGGATGACTAAGCCGATAGATCTTTCCTTCCTTCCTTCCTCCTTCCTTCCTTCCTTCCTTCCTTCCTTCCTTCCTTCCTTCCTTCCTTCCTTTCTTGCTTCCCCCTCCCTCTCTCCCTCCCTCCCTGTTTCCCTACCTTCCATCTTTTCTTCCTTGGGTAAATATTTATTGAATTTCTGCCATATCCATGGCATTGTGATCAGAGTTAAAATAGTGAGCAAAACCCACACAGCTCCTACCCTCATGGAGCTAACTAACATGCTGGTGAGAAGGGCAAACTTTCATCAAATAATTTTTTTAGTAATTTTTAATTGTATGCAAAATGAGAACTGGGATATAGGCTATGAAGAAGGGATGATGGGCTCTTAAAGCCATGTGGTCAGGGGGTTCCATCAGGAAGCAGCAATGCACTGGAGTTAATTAGGTGCTAAGAGCATCCCCAGTCAAAGGCATAGCATGCAAGGCATCCCTGTGACAGGTGAGGAGTAAAGTGTGGATCAGAATGGGAAAATCCATGGTGCTGGTACCCGGGACTGGGGGGAAGTGTGATCTCCTCACTAATAAATAAATAAGGCTGGAGCTGTGTCCAGGAGCAAATCATTAAGGATGTCAGGGGTAAGGTAGGTTTGGAATGAAACGGGAAGCCAGTAATGTAGGATTTAAACAATCAAGTAACACAGTCACATTTACATTTTGTAAGGGTCACACTCCTTGCCCTGCATGAGGGCAAGGGGTGCAAGCCTGGAGGCAGGAGGAGATGGCATTGCAGTCATCGCCTGGGGAACTGGGAAAGTCTATGAAGCAGTTCATGGCAGAATCTATGGAAACAGAAACGTTGCAGTAGCCAGCCCTGTTTAGAGAGTCAGAGTTAGAAACTTAAACTACATTCTGGCTGTCCAAGGGTCATCAACACCAGTGTTTTGGAAGTAATCAGTTTGCTATTTTGTGCATCCATTTGGATGGAGTGCAGAGGTGAAGGTAGCTAATGCATGAACTGAGCATTCACCTTCATTCTGCCTGTCTTTTTTCCAGTGTCCTCTGAGTTTCCTTTACTTGCAGCTCTTTAGCTCCTGTGTAGTCTTGGTACAGTGAAAATTCTGCCCAATTCCACTGGGACCCGAGATTCTCCCTGGTCACAAATTGCTCTTCACGTAGTTTGCAAGAGTAATTGCAAACTCAGAACAATCTTACTTAAAAAAAAAATAACACTACATCACTCCTCTGGAACTCTAGAGAGCATATCAGGGTTTTCTTGCTGTCTGGTGCCATTGTTAATGACCATTTCTGTTCTCACTTTATAACAATGTTTCTCAGCCTCTGTTTTTATAAAATAATCCCCCTAAAGGACTTGACAGATTCTTATGAGTGGAAAGGAGGGGGCTATAAAATTCATTTCAACTGCAGGTTGGATTAAAAACAGATGTAAAGGTGTGGGTTTGGACTCACATGGACATGAAATTAAATGTTATTACCTGGGTACCAAGTACCGCTGCACCAGAGAAGGCCCTGTTGCTCACAGAAACCTCTTTCTGGAAAGAAGGTCAATGTCCTTTCTTGGTGCTGTAACCCTCTGGGACAAGGAGGAATCACTTCTTAGGCTACCCAATGTAGTGAGCAGTACATAAGGGGCCTTGTCCCAGACTACAAAGTTACAGTGTTGAATTAAACATTGCCCTTGCCTTCCAGAAATTCACAGCCTGGGTAGGCCAAGTCCACAAAAAGTTAGAAAGGATGTATAATTCTGCTTCTGATAGAAGAATATGTGAATGGCCATAGGGACCTCCCCTAAAATTCAGGCCCACTGAAAGGGTCAATGAAAGCTACAGAGAGCACTCTTGGGTAGACGTTCAAGTCTTAAGACTCCAGACCTTCCATGAGTTCAAATGGGGCCAGGTGAAGGGCAGTTTAGGATGAGAGAAGGTTGTAATCAAAGGGCTAAAGGAATACTAGTGCGTTGTGTCTTAAGTATTTGATTTAGCTGGATCTTAGAATGTAAGGATGTGTTCAGAGATGGAGGAAGTGACAGGAAAGAGGGGGTAGGAGCTGAAAAGGTTGAACCTGACCATGGTAGCTATCATTTTTAATAAATGAGAGGATGCATGCAAATTTTGATATGAAGTTTGGGATGTACTAGGGATTCAGTGAAACTACGACTACTATAATTATTAGGACTCAGATAATCCTGCAGTGGAGGCATACTGTGAATTTATAGAAGAGAACCATGTATTTTGACTATTTATATTCTAACTGTTCTAACTATTCTTCCCACATCATGTTCTTCCACTTCTCACCTTTATGATGTCAGCTCCGTTGCCACTTCCTTGATGGAGCCTTCCCCAATGTCCCCGATGAAGCTCTGTCTATCTTCCCCACTGGACTGTAGGCACCAGGGGGACAGTTCCTGACATTTTGAAGGCTTAATAAACAATAAATTTTAAAAAGCACTGACCTTGTGCCAAGCACAATGCTAAGCGTTTTACAAATATTAACTTTTAATATTCACCTGAATTCCTTGAGGCAGTTAATGCTTATTCCCATTTTATTGATGAAGAAACTCAGACAAAGAAAGGTTGAGTCACTTGGCCATGGTCACAAAGTTAGAAGGTAGTGAAGCCAAGGATGATTGGAAAGATAGATGGATGGGTCGGTGGGTGGATGGATGGGTAGATGGATGGGGGACAGTTGGATAGATAGATGAGTAGGTGGGTGGGTGGACGGTTGGATGAATGGGTGGGTGGATGGATGGATGGATGGATGGATGGGTCTATGGGTGGATAGGTGGGTGGATGGGTGGGTAGATGGATGGATGGGTGAACAGGCAGATGGGTGGATGGGTGCATGGGTGGGTGGATGGGTAGGTGGATAGGTGGATGGATGGATGGATGGTTAGGTAGGTGGATAGGTGGATGGATGGATGGACGGGTGGGTGGGTACATGGATGGATGGATGGATAGATGGATGGATGGTTAGGTAGGTGGATAGGTGGATGGATGGATGGACGGGTGGGTGGGTACATGGATGGATGGATGGATAGATGGATGGATGGATAGATAGATGGATGGATGAATGAGTGCATCATTGCCGTTTGTTGACACTAGCCCATGAGATTGGTCATTTTTATTAGTCGAAAGAAATTGAAGACATCAAAATGCAAAGCAAAAGGCTATTGAAGGGTGAATACTATCACCACCATTTCAACCACTTAATAGCTCTATTTATTCTTGGGTATCTCTGCAGGTCACCCCTCTTTCCAATATTTTGAAGTCACTTGATGTTCTTAGGTGTTGTAATTTATCAACACGAGGGGACTCACCAGATGTGACGACTACACACACATGTATATCCACATACATACACATATGTCATCTTCATTTATATGTATATCTGTATATCTATATATCTAGATATACCTATCACATTAGGAAAGGGGGGATATTGTCTAAACATATCTGCAAATAATGTTTAAAATTTACCTCTAAATCTTGTGAACTTTGTTGAGTCTTGGTGTAAATTGTATTGCTACTTTATAATTCAGTTAGCGATGGATCAGGATTCCAGAACCCTACTAAGTAGTCCCATCTCTGCTACTTAAGTTTCTCCCCAGAGAGGAAACAAGTCAGTATCCCAACCCCCTTGGGTATAGGATGCCATAAACGTCTTTCAGATCTACCAGAAATCTTGATTTTTCTGGTAGATGACCTCTCTTTCAACTCACTGAACTACAGGAGATTATAATAGCCATTTGCAGTTCAGGCGATATTTGGTTTATTTAAATATCAATGAACATGAATCTTACTCCTTCTGATTGGGCGATGATAGCCATATTTATGAAATTTATTACTTCTAGGATACCTTGTATCATAATGCTACTCATTGCAAAATTAAATCATTTCCGCATTTGAACTTTAAGTATCACCTGAATGTGCATTATAGAATCCTGCAGTTCTAGAGTTGAAAGGAAATTTAGAATTTATTTCATCCAAGCTATTTCCTAGGGGGAAAATCCACAATGATATATCTGAAATGTCAACCTCCAGTCTTCCCTTGAACACCTCCTGTGACAAGAACTCATGGTGTAAGAGAAGAATACAGTAGAGTACTTCCAAGCTTGGTGTTGACTTGCCCAAGTTCAAATTCAGGCTTCACGATGTACATGTATGTCTTGTGAACTGTGGGAGCTATCTGGGCCTCAGTTTCCTCTTCTGAAATAGAGAAGATAATAACACCTTCTTTACCGGGATCTGAGAGGATGTAATGAAAATATATCGAAGAACTGAATCATTTTCATCATCATCATCACCATCATTGCTGTTAAATTCACAATATAGTCAGAAGCTATTTTGAAGGTTGGTCCATATTACTATGACAAAAAAAGTGCGGACAAAATTCAAGAATACATTTCTTGATACTAAATTCATTCCCCCTTTTCTTCTTTAGGAAACTGGTCAAAGAACTCATGCAAGTGGAACTTACAGCTTCCTTGATCGGACTCAGCATTCAGTAAGTGCAACCCATTTTGAACATTCATTCCATAAATACATCCGTATCTTTGATCCTGTTCTCTCTGAAAAGCTCTTTTCTGCAGGTTTGAAGTTGTTATAAAAACGTTGCTGCCTGCCTATGTCTTTCTCTTCTGCCCTATTGTATCAGAGATGAGAAGAGGGCCTGCAAGGTAGAACCACCCTCCTTTAGCCCTCCCTCCCCAATGAACCTGGGAAATGTGTGAGGTTATTAATGGGTTAACTGCGCCTTTATTAGCTGGGGATTAAAATAAAATGTGTTTTTGGTTTCTTTTTTCCCCCCTAAGGTTTTCTCATCAGGAGACTTTCTGTCCCCCTTCTGAGTCACATGACCCTGCGAAGTAGAAAGAAATGCCAGCAAACACAGATCAGTTACTGAGAGCATGTATTTCTTGAGGCATTTAAGAACAATTCATTTGCTCTTTTTGAGCTGGAATACGTGACTATGATGTAAAAATTACCGCAAAAAAAAAAAAGAAATTTTGTACTTTAAGATGCTGGGGTACATTTTAGAAATTTAATTTGTTTTCAGCAAGTAAGCATTTTTCCACTTTCTGCCTTTCTCATTGCATGCAAGGACTTTATTTTTGGTGAAGCTAGCAGTATTTTGTCCAATTTTCTCAGCTGTCTTTTTTTTTATATACATATATACTCTAGCATTTGGGGTAGCACCTGCACAAAGTCTCTGATACCAGCCCTCCTCTGCAATAGTTTTATGGGTAAACACCTTGTTTTAGGAAGAAATCTGTAATAATTTAATTATAAACATCAAAATTTTAAAAAGCTAGCTGAAAGAAATATTTATTTTTCAAGATGTAGCTTCCTTTATAGGAATGCAGAATTTCTTAGCAGGTTCTGCTTCTGAAAGTGCTGGAGTATAATTTGATACATCAAATATCAGCCCATGTCATAAAGGAGCAGGTAGAATTGGAGGCCATGGGACTCCAGGCCTGGAAGAGGCTGATCAAAGGGAATTCTTTTGCCCTCAGTGGGATTGCAGGACTCTTTCTATTGTCCTGGAATTTGCATATTCAAATGCAGAGAAGAAGGAGGCAGACATAGAAAGAACTAAAAAGATGGTGTATTAGCTGTTAGCTACATCAGAATGACTTAGCGTAACCCTGATCAGCTAACGCTTGTATCACACAGGAGATTAGACTCACAGCTTTTGTTCCTAATAATAAAGGAAATTCCATCTCTAATTCCCTACATGCCACATCTATCTTTCCATGCCTTTGAAGTTCAGGCTTCAGCATTTCTTGAAAACTGGGAGGTTTTGTAAGTAAAAAGGAGGGGGCTGTTTGGCATGAAGTCTGTTCAAATCTTTTAGTGTAAAGTTAAATTTGCTTGTTACTTGATCTTCTTGTGATTCAAGCAGCATCTTTCTCCTAGATGCCTTTGTTGGTGCTGGGGCAGGGAGGGGAGGGATGGAGGACAAAAGGTTTCAAGGATGGGTTTTCAGATCATACATGACCTTCTCATTCCTCTGTCTTCTGAACATGATTCAAATTGCTGCTTCTCTGAAAGAAATTCCTGTTCCAACCCTGCACTGGGATTGAAACTTCTAACCTAAGGGAGGCTGTGGTCCCTAAGATAATTAGTACAGGGATGTAAGGGAGCTCATGTTAATTTGTCTATGGATATGGTATTTCCGTATCTACAACTGCCATCTAAAGAGAGACATTTAAAAAAAGTATTAATTTACTGCTCTAAACCAGTGAGCAGATATAATTTTTTTTTAAAGAAATCATTTTAGAAAGGAAGCAATGGCAAGATGCCTCACTGGGGAAGTTTATGGGTACTGATGCCTTTTAGTGTATCTAGTAGGTTTCCATCCTGTCCTTGGGATTGCAGCTTCTCTGACACAGTGAACCTCAATCCCCTTCCAAGACCAAGCAGTCTCTTCCCCTGGAACAAACATTGATTTCTGGGATGTCTCCTGGTTATCCGGAAGGCAGATGATTTGACATCTAAGCTGGCCACATGCCTGGGTTTTGTGTGCTCTTTACCCATAACATGTTGGATACATGCTGGTTGAGAAATTGCTCCAGTCTCTTACAGGATTTTAGCAGGAGCCGTGACTTAGTAGTTGGAATTTGTACATGGCTGACACTGGGCCTGGACTGATGTTGTGAAGAATGCCATATTTTAGTCTGAATCCAGGTTTTGATGTGTCCATTGGCTTCAGAAAATTAATTTTCATTTCCTGCTTCCAAAATTTGGTTATTCTTGTTTAATTTTCTCTGTAACGTTTCCTTTACATCGGGACCCTTTGGATTGCTGTTTGTTCAATAGTATATCACCTCTGCTGATATCTACAGCATTTACTGTAGTGCTGGTAGACCATGAGTACTTGTTGGATATAATGATGGTCAAACAGGTACAAGAATGGAAAGCTGAATAGGTAGATGAATGCATCTTAACTCCTGATGGAGTATTGTGTAAATGGGAGAAAGATAGCATTGGCATTAGGCAAGAGACCAGTATGGTGTTTCCGATGGTTGGTTTTTATTCCCCAGTACTCTTCTTCAAAGCGTTCACTTCTACTTCGACAGGTCTAGAATAACAGATTGACCAATGCACATGATGTAAGTGAGTGAGCTCCCAGGAACCAGCATCTGTTTTCTAGCTCTCCACATCCCTTTTTTGTTATCTGTGTGCTAAGAGGATAGCCACAGAAAGCTCACAGTAGCAGGGTCAGTGTTGGAACTTAAGCCTCAGCATGATTTTCTACAACTTGAAAATTTAACTTCCAAGAGAACGTTTCCTTGATTTCTATTTTCCTATCAGGCTAAAAGTCCCATGGCATGCTGCATCACGTTTATAATTAATTAATTGTGCAAGCCTTATTTTTAATGTTTGTCTTTTTCTTTGGTCTACTGCTATCCAATACACCATTTCTGTGATTATAGGAGTATTTTTTTTTCACCGAGTCTTAATGAGGTATTATTGACAAATAAGAATTGCATCAATTTCAAAAGCATTGTCATAATATAATGGGCTTTGGTGACTGAGAGGGAGAAGGTTGGGAGGAGGTTGAGGGTACAGAGAAGAAGAAGGTGGAGATAGAAAGAACTAAAAAGATGGTGTATTAGCTGTTAGCTACATCAGAATGACTTAGCGTAACCCTAATCAGCTAACGCTTGTATCACACAGGAGATAAGACTCGCGGCTTTTGTTCCTAATAATAAAGGAAATTCCATCTCTAATTCCCTACATGCCACATCTATCTTTTCCTGTCCTCGAAGCTCAGGCTTCAGCATTTCCTGAAAACTGAAAGGAGGCTTTGTAAGTATTGGGCAGAGAGTGCACTGCTTGGGTGATGAGTTGCTTGGGTGATGGGTGAGCCAAAATCTCAGAAATTACCACTAAAGAACTTATCCATGTAACCAAAAACCGCCTGTACCCCCAAAAGTATTGAAATAAAAATAAAATTTATCTTTTTAGAACTGCATAGATTGAAGGTATATATGAGACTTGTTAATGTACATATACCTTGTGAAATGATTACCACAATCAAGCTACTTAACGTACTTATCACCTTACATAGTTAACCCTGCTAAGAGAATAGATAAGGAATATCCTTTATCTGTGCTGTTCAATATGGTAACCACCAGCCAGAGAGAGCAATTGAACACTTGAAATGTGACTATTACACCTGAAAACTAAGTGTTTTTTTTAAAGTTATTTAAAAAATTTTATTACTTTATTATTGTTATTATCATTATTATTATTATTATTATTATTTATGAGATGGAGTCTCACTCTGTTGCCCAGACTGGAGTGCAGTGGCATGATCTGAACTCATTATAACCTTCATCTCCTGGGTTCAAGCGATTATCCTGCCTCAGCCGCCCAAGTAGCTGGGATTACAGGCACCCACCACCATGCCCAGCTAATTTTTGTATTTTTAGTGGAAATGGGGTTTTACCACATTGGCCAGGCTAGTCTCAAACTGCTGACATCAGGTGATCCTCCTACCTTGGCCTCCCAAAGTGCTGGGATTACAGGCGTGAGCCATCATGTTATTTAAAGTAACATAAATGTGTTACTTTATTTTTAATTGACAAAAAATAATTGCACATATTCATGGGGTACCTAGTGATGTTTCTATACATATACTTTATAATAATCAGGTCAGGGTAGTTAGCCTATCTATCATCTCATTCCTTTGTGTCGGGAGAGTTCATTAATTTAAATTTAAGAACATGTGGCTTGTAACCTGCTACTGTATTGTTGTATAGGATGGCTTTAGACTAGCAGCCTTATAAATACAGGCGCTAGGTCAGAATTGTCCGTCCTTGTACCTAGGCTGATACTTAGCTGTTATAGATCAATTAGGACTCTGATTGATAAATTGCTACTGTCTCAAGCCCCAAAGTGTCCTCTATTCCCTGCCATTCCATATGTTCTGCTTCCTTGCATTTACCCTTGATCCAGAAGTAAAGGTTTAATGGTCCCCTGGGAGTCTGCTCAGTGCCGCAGCATTCGTCTGTTCTAACTGGTTGGTGCCTAATGCATGCTGATTATTCAAATCGTATATCACCTCTGACTATTTCCATGGCATCTACTGTAGTGCTGGCCCATAGTTGACCATGAGTACTTGTTGGATATAATAATGGTCAGGCAGATAGAGGGATGGAAGGATGAAGAGATAGATAAATGCATCTCACCTTTTGATGGGGTATTGTGTAAATGAGAGAAATACAACATCGACATTAGATGAAAGACCAGTATGGGTCTTTCTGATGGCTGGTTTTTATTTCCTCAGTATTCGTCTTCAAAGCTTTCACTTCTACATTGGTAGGTCTAGAATAATAGACTCCAAATCTATCACTGAATTCTGATGCCATATGCAGCACAGATTGCTATACATCTTCACTTATTTCTTTCTGTCACTTAAGGCTCCCAATGCATAACACTTGAAATCATCCACGTCTCACTCATTAACCCATGGGCCCCACTGTCCCAAGCTTTAGTTACTGACATTGTTTTGTTTTCATCCACCACCAAGTGATAAGTGAAGGTTTTATCTGTATCTTCTAGGAGCCTTCTTTTCATTCCCTCTGTTGGCATATTGCTCCAGGGACTTCTCACTTACATACCTGGGAATTCTTTTTAGGTAGTCTTCATACCTAAAGCCACCTTCCCCTGGATCGCAGCCAACAGATTGCAGGACTAATATTCTTGAAACATGAATATCGTCTAGTTGGTTGTTCAATAAGCTCGTCCTTACTTATCATTTTATCTTCTCTCCATGAATCCCTCAATACATTTTATTCCAACTGGGCAAGTTGATCTCTTGATATCTAAACATGTTTATTTCCCACCTCCAAGCACTTGCTACACTTGGTCTCACCAGCTGGGATATCCTTTCCTATTCTTTCAGTCTACACTTCCGTATGGATCTCGGTTAAGCCCTCCTGATAATGAATTTTTCTCTGTTTATTTCAGCTACTTGATTGCCCCTTGTAGGATAAAGAAAATCCTAAGCCAATTTTCAAGGTAGAAAGTTGACCCTATGATTACATTTTAGAATCTGGGTTTCAGTGGAGTAGGCAAGAGTGGAACACAGTAAGGAGGTATTGAAAGAGAAACAGCAATGATTGCCCTCCAGGGAGATGCAGTTCTCTCACATGCAAAATTCAGCAGATGGGGTGGAAGTGGAAGAGGTTAAAAGGCGCCAGTTGGAATACAAGAGGGAGAGAGAATGAGAACAGGCATGACCTAGGGCATTACCTTAATTCAAGGCCAGGCACAGGGTAAGTTTCATGCCAGGTACATTTAGAGTCTGTGGTCTAGAAGGACAAACTCATCTAGAGAATGCTCATTGACCATCCGATTTTGCTTTGAGACTTCCCTAGCCACCAACCACCCCCATACACTCTTGTTTACACTTCCCCTATGAATATCTCTTACCTCTCCTAAGCTGCTGCATAACAGAGCTCTTTTCTCAGCTTCCCTCTGCATATAAGGGGCAGGAACTCTGCAGATCTTTTTGATTGAATGAGTAGATGAGCATGGGAGGAAAGAGAGAGAAAGAGAAGGCAGAGAGAGAGAGAGAAGGCAGAAAGATAAAAGAAGAAATAACAATTCCTTCTGCTTCTTTATTGTTAGGACAGAGGAGGATAATAAAGAATGGAAGTTACAAGGAAGGTGTGTAAGGTAGTAGGATAGGTAAGGAAGAGGGAAGCCCAGGCAGCACCCCACTGTCAGCCTTGTTCTTCTCCATCATCTTACCCAGTTAAAATCTGCCATGGTGCTCATGACACTCCCTGATGATCACTTTTACTGGTTGTGCACAATCTGCCTTCCCCACTGGACTAGAGGAGTTCTGAGGGCATGGGGTGTGTCAGTCTTACTTGCTTCTGTATCCTTAGCACCTGTAAAAGTGACAAGCAGGTACATATTTTGAATGAGTTGTTCATTGAGTTGTAGGAATTAGTGCTGTGAATGTTGATCACAATCTTTGTACTTTTAAATTATTTTTCTGTCATCCAACTGCTGGTGGCACCCCCCCACACCCCCAATCTAGATCAGTCTTTGAAAGATGAAGGGAGCAATGCTTGTGAATTGACCACACAACTGTCTTTTGAAAACATTATTTGTTTATTAATTTTTTAAATGTGCATTAATTTAGAGGTTGCAAGTACAGTTTCCATACATGGGTGTGTTGCATAGTAGTGAAGTCTGGGTTTTTTTTTTCTTTTTTTTTTTCTTTTTTTTCTGAGACAGCATCTCACTCTTTCACCCAGGTGGGAGTACAGTGGTGTGGTATCAGCTCACTGCAACCTCTGTCTCCAAGGTTCAAGCTATTCTTGTGCCTCAGCCTCTCAAGTAGCTGGGATTATAGGCATGTGCCATCATGCTCAGCTAGTTTTTGTATTTTTACTAGAGAAAGGATTGTGCCATGTTGGCCAGCCTGGTCTCAAACTCCTGACCTCAAGTGATCTGCCTGCCTCAGCCTCCCAAAGTGTTGGGATTACAGGCCTGAGCCAGCACACTCAGCCAACTCTGACCTTTTGGCATAACTATCACCTTAATAGTGTACATTGTATTCATTAAGTAATTTCTCATCCCTCATCTTCCTCCCACCCTCCCACCCTTCTGAGTCTCCATAGTTCATGCTCTGTGTTCACAGGTACACTTCATTTAGCTCCCACTTACAAGAGCTACATAACTCTTAACAACACATTTGACCAATCTGGTTTCAGTTTCCTCACTGCAGTACTGATAATGAGGAATTGAACTAGAATGGAGTGTGAATTTGTTCTCACATTGCTGTAAAGAGATACCTGAGACTGGGTAATTTATAAAGAAAAGATATTTAATTGGCTCACAGAGCCACAGGCTGTACAGGAAGTATGATGCTGGCATCTGCTCAGCTTCTGGGGAGGCCTCAGGAAACTTACAATTATGGCAGAAGGCAAAGGGGCAGCAGGCACGTCTTACATGGCCAGAGCAGGAGCAAAAGAGGGAGAGGAGGCATCACGCACTTTAAACAACCAGATGTTGTTACAACTCACTCATTACTGCAAGGGCAGTGCCAATGGGATGGTACTAAAGGGTTCATGAGAAACTGCCCCCATGATTTAATCACCTACTACCTGGCTCACTTCTAACATTGGGGATTACAATTCAACATGAGATTTGGGTGAGGACACATGCTCTACATCAAATAGTCTTTAACTAGGGCGCCATCTAACTTGGAATTTAGAAAACAAACAAGAGATATAGAAACTATGCCACAGAAGAGAAGGTTGAAAGGAGGTATCATTATCTCAGCAAGACAGAGATGGTTGAGTTATGACCAGAAGCAGTCAGTCCCTCCCTGGCCCACCTGTGTACAGAAAGTAGCCCATTTTCTGTGGACAAGAGAGTGTACTATGTAGCTAAATTAGGTTTGCAGCTAAATCAGTACAGACATTTTGCTTTCTCTTTGCTATAATGAGAAACTAATATTAATATAATTTGATCCACATTCATGGGTTGTAGTAAAGAATTACAGCAAATCTACAGAGGCATGGTGGCTCATGCTTATAAGCCCAGAACTTTGGGAGGCTGAAGTGGGAGGATCACTTGAGACTAGGAGTTTAAGACCAGCCTGGGCAACGTAGTGACACCCTATCTCTACAGAAAATGTTTAAAAACTTATCCAGGCATGGTGATGTGCACCTCTGGTCCTAGCTACTTCGGAAGCTGAGGCAGGAGGACCACATGAGCCCAGGAGTCCAAGGCTGCAGTGATCTGATTGTGCCATTGCACTCCAGCCTGGAGGCAGCAAAGCCCTGTCTGGAAAAAAAAAAAAAAAGTAAACTAAGAATTATAGATAATGAAACCAAATTTCACCTGCGTTCACCTTCTATTGGCTTTAACACCTATGAGGTGAAATCTTTGTATTTATCATTATCATTCACCAGTTACCAACTGGAGAAAAACAGTAATTATATTTCTGCTGAATCCCTTCATTTAAAGTAAAGAGTAGCTCTGCTTGCTGTCTCAGCTCTACCTGAGGATGTAGGGTTGTTTTCTGAAGATGTTAGTGAATCTAGAATCACCTGATTCCTACTGGTGGTTCCTGTAGAAGACTATGGAAGTCACAAAGGATGAACCAAAATTTTGGTAAAATAGGCTGGTTAATACGATATGGAAACAGGAATTTGGTTTTTCCAAATTCAGGGGGCTAGAAATTTCTTCCAACTTTTGAGAAGCTCCGAAGCAAAAAAACACAAACTTTGTCCGTGTATAGATAGCCAGAATGGTTTTATTTTACTAAAATATATGTCTAGTTTCTTTTGAATTCAGGTGGTTATTTGCAGATCCTTGCTTCAGAAAATACCAACCCAACTCCATGCCTGGCTTACAGTTGGTACTCAGTAAACAGTAATGACGATTGCTGTTATTGCCGTTCAAAATAATTATGTGCTGAGAAGGGATGTCTTCTCTCACTGATTGACTTGTGTGCATGAGTGTGTGCGTGTGTACATGCATATGCATTGGCAGAAAATCGGTTAACTCTTATTGGACCTCAGTCCCTCTGTTAAAGGAGAATAAATTGTCTTGCAAAACTGCATGGTGGTACATTCCAGCTCAAGTTGCTATGACATTGATATAGAAGTCAACATTCTTATTTTGGTAGTGCCATCATTCCTTCCTTCCTTCATTCATAAATAGCTATCGAAAAATTTTGATGTTGGATTCTTGCTGGGTACCGAGGACATCATAGTGAACAGACAGACATGGTGCTGTACACTCATGATAACATTGGAAGATTAAACTTTAAATAAAATAATCCACATTAGATTAACTGTTACTGACTAGCCAATACCAGGGAGAGCTCAGGAATGTAAGGATGTGATTTGTTTGATTTCAGATGTGAGAGAGGACCAAGGAGTATCCCGGATACAAGTACTTTCTTCTCTTTCTTTGTCCCAGCTCAGGTTTTCTGCATTCTAATCTAGCTGGCTTTCTTCATCCTTCTCAAAGGACATTGCCCTCTCAGGGTTGTTTCCTCTCCCAGCAATGACCATTTATGCTTCACAGGGGCAGACTCTCCCACCAAGTCCATAAACCTGCACTCTGTGCAGAATCAATGCCCATTTACAGCTGCTAATGCATTAATAACAGAAACGTCCGTGGCCATGACCTACCTGAGTCATTACACACTAATCATAGGAGGCAGTTTCAAGCAGATTGACTAGTGATCGGTGTCCTCCCTGACGTCCAGGCAGGAGGACACACGACTGCCTTCACAACCCCGGAGCAGATGGCCCGGGAGCATAATCACACGCTACAGCCGGCGCAGGTCTGGCTCCAGGACGGGGAATCTCCATGTCTTGCATGCAAAGCTGGGCTTTCTCGCCTGGAGGCTGTGCTCCAAATGCTCGTCTTTCATTTTGGAACAGAATCCACATCTCAGTGACCTTCTTTGAGCTCATTTTAAACTTATCACACAGACAACTCTCTGAAGACATGGAGGAAATGAGATTCACCTGCACCTGAATGGCTCTAACATGCACCACTGTCCACAAGCCACTGTCATTCCTTCTCCACTTTCCTCTGCAATCCCAGTCCAGATATATGGTCCAAAGCTGTGGTCATCATGGGCTTGTGATTTGTGTTATTATTTCTTCCCTGAAGCTGCTTAAGCATTGTTTTTTATTCATGTTGCTCTCTCATTCCCTGCGATCATCGTTATAATGGCCACACAATATAACATCAGGATGATGTTTTTCCCTTTTATCTTAGAATATCTAGTAGGTTTCTGCTTTTCTCACTAATACCAGAATCACTAGAGTTAATTACTTAGCACCTATAGAGTTTTCATCTTTGAGATAAGTGCCTGAGAAGTATTAGTCAAAGCATAGAAGCATCTTTATGACTTTGTGTATATTTTTCTAACTCATTTTTCAATGGATTTTCTCATTTACAGTCAGTTCATTGTATTTTGGGCTTTCTGCTCTTAGCTGCCTATTGTTTATTTGCCCATAATGAGGACTCAGATTATATTTAAGAGGAACTACGCAATGACTTTGCAATTAGGAGTCAAATAGAATCTATACCTTCAAGAAACAGAATAGAGAGGGAATCTTGGTTGGAAAATAACTCATTGCTCTATGACATGATAATATCCAAGAAAAGAAAAAGGAGTTTCAGAATACATAGATTCTGGTGCAGGACATGATTTCTGATACAGATTCAAGCCAGGAGCCTCTCTTCTTGACTGATCTGAGATGAATGCCATGTGTTTTCTTGACAAGCGTTAGGAAGTGAGGGGTCTAATGGCTCTCCAATCCCGTGGATTACTGTTCTATCCATAAATTCGTGTATAAGAACTTTGTTGTATGCACCGTGGTCCCAGTCTAGTTTTATGGGGCATACACTTAGACGACAGCTTCTGAAAATTATCTGGGTGGAAATGTATAAAGGTTGTACATTGTCAATTTGCAATTGCAAAAATCTGGAACCAGCCCTAATGCCTATCCATCAATGAGTGGACAAAGAAACTGTGACACAAACACACACAATGGAATACTACTCAGCCATAAAAAGAAATGAATTAATGGGTTTTTCAGCAACCTGGTTGGGATTGGAGACTATTATACTATTATCCTAAGTTTAGTAACCCAGGAATGGAAAACAAAATATCATATGTTCTGACTCATAAATGGGAGCTAAGCTATAAGGATGCAAAGGCAGAAGAATGATGCAATAGGCTTTGGGCACTGGAGGGGAAAGGGTGGGAGGGGGATGAGGGATAAAAGACTACAAATTGGGTTCAGTGTATACTCCTTGGGTGATGGATGCACCAAAATCTCACTGTTGTCTTAAGATCACCAATAAAGAACTTATTCATATAACCAAATGCCACCTGTTCCCCCAAAAAACCTATGGAAATAATATTTTTTAATGTTGTGCATTGTGAGGCCAAATAAGCTAGGATTATTTTTGGGTGTTTATGCTCAATAGACCCAGTGGGTCACATCTAGTTGTTCATTAAGATTCAAATAAATGAAGCAGCAGTCCCAGCAGAAAATGCACAGCCTTGGAGACAATGAAATGAGGATTCAAATCTTGGCTCTCTATTCACTATGTATGCAAAGTGGGAAAGTTACTTAATCCTTCTCAGCTCCAGTTTCGTCTTCTCTCATGAGGATGAAAATAGGATCCCATAGGTCTCTTGTGAAGATTAAATAAAAATTCCTTTTGGGGAGGAGGGGATGCCTGTTAGGGATAAACCTTTTAGTAGAGAATGGGACCCAGGGAGTATAGCTTGGGCAGTGATCATTTCAGCAAAAGGTGGTCGTGATTACTGCTCTGCTGAGTTAGAGAAAATTTTGTACTCTGATAAGGAAGAAGAGAGAAGAGAGAAAATGAAAGGTAAGGATCCAACCAGCAAGTGGGTGAGAATCTGATGTCTATGTGAAAGGAAGAGTCCCTAGGAAATCAGCAGCTGGTTCTGAAGTTCAATTTGAAGTTTTTTGCTCTGTGGTCAGCCAATCCCCCCGACTCTGTGTACCCTTTTCTACCCTTCCCCCCAAATTTAATCTTTCCTTTCAAAACTCATACTCAAAATGGTTTGAGACTGATCATGGATGGAAGTTATTTGAAGTGCTGAATTCCTACCTGACTCCATGAAGTGGAAAGCAGGTATTGTTCCTAGTAATTCTTAAGATAACAGCTAACACGGTGGAAGTTTTGCTCATGGGCCAGGCTGTGTACTAAGAAGTTTACAAGCATCACCTCATTTCATCCTTATAATGACTGAGTGAGATAGGTTCTGCTAATTATTACTCTTCTACAGATGAGAAAACTGGAACTGGAAGAGGATACATAGATTGCTCAAAGTTAGACAGTATGCAAAAGCTGGAGCTGAGTTTGAATTCCACTCATTTCAACTCTGGAGTCTACACTCTTGACCAGTATACTAAACTCTTTCTATATGCAGAACTCTGAGACAAAAGTGCCAGTGGGACTGTAAGTCTCATCAAAGAAATAGTGACAAAGGCGATTGTCTTCATCAGGAGGTGGATTTGAGGATTCTGGTGCCTGGAGACCTCAGCTAATGTCTAGGTTATATTTACAACTCCACTTCTTCAAAAGATGGATGAAGGCCAGGCGTGGTGGCTCATGCCTGTAATCCCAGCACTTTGGGAGGCCAAAATGGGTAGATCATTTGAGGTCAGGAGTTCAAGACCAGCCAAGCCAACATGGTCAAACCATGTCGCTTCTAAAAATACAAAAAGAGAAATTAACTGGGCATAGTGTCACACACCTGTAATTCCAGCTACTTGGGAGGCTGAGGCAGGAGAATCACTTGAACCCAGGAGACAGAGGTTGCAGTGAGCCAAGATTACATGACTGCACTCCTGCCTGGGCGACAGAAGTGAGACTCTGTCTCAAACAAATAACAACAACAAAAACAAAAACAAAAACAAAAACCACAAGGCGGACGAAGTTGATGACTGGTATGATTTTAAAAATACTGACTTCTACTATGTAGCTTTCCTTCATCTTTCCCTTCTTCCCCATGCAAGGAAAGATGAGGAACATGAGCACACTGTACAATAATGTATGTCTGTAGTTTAATACTTAGTATGCAAATATTCTAATAAAAAGTCATAAAGATAGGGAAGTAAAGGAAGGAGAACTATTCTATAGTTTAAAAATACCTTATTATTCAAAGCATGTGGTCTTACTCCTGCATAGTGGTGGCTGAAACAGATTGCAAGCTCCTTTCCTAAGGCTGACTCTGCAAACATGAGGTTTTGAAGAACTTGAAGGTTTCACACCTGCACAAAGGCTCCCAAGAAGCCTTGCACAGCAGCCCTCATAGTACTGAGCTCAAAGTCACTGACAATTCTGTTCAAACCCTCTAGTCCCCACTATGAAGGCTTTGAAAAGGGATATGGTGAAAGGTGAGGAATCAGAATAGGGCCCCTACCATTCCTGTGATGCTCTTCCTCATCTCTTCCTTACTGGAATTGCTCTCTCACTGTATCAAGCAGGGAACTACAGCAATTCATTCATTCAACAAATACATAGTGAGTGCTCTTCTATGCTAGGCATGTGCTAGCTGCGAGAGACACAGTGGGAAAACCAGACACGCATGCTGCCTAGACTCAGGGGTCTTACTTTCTCCAGAGGAAACAAATATTAGATAAGTAAGTGTACAATAAAATAGTATAATTACAAATCACAGTGAGTGCTGCAAGGTAAACACACAGCATGTGATAAGAATGTATGCAGTGTGTGGCCATTTAATGTAGGTGATCAAGGAAGTGATATTTAAATGGAGACATTCTAGGGCAAATTCTCTGGGAGAGGAGCAAGACTTCGGTGCTTTTGGGGAATTAAAGGATGGTATGGTTAGAACAGAGTCCTAGAAGGGGACATAGGATGGAATTGAAAGAGCAGATATGAGAAAGATTACCATCAAGGTACAGACTTCAGATTTTATCCTAAGTGCCTTGGGCGGCTCTTAAGGGATCTGAAAAAGTAAGGAAGTTAGTGATACTTGTGTTTTTAAGAAAGTATTGATCTGGCTACTGTGTTGAAGAAGGCTTGAAGAGGAGGCAAAAAGAACAGTTAAGTGGGTTATTGAAATTGTCTGGGGCCGGGCCCAGTGGCTCACACCTGTAATCCCAGCACTTTGGGAGGTCAAGGCAGGTGGATGTGGTCAGGAGTTTGAGAACAGCCTGATCAACATGGTGAAATCCCTTCTCTAATACAAGTGTAAAAAATTAGCTAGGCATGCTGGTGCGTGCCTGTAGTCCCAGCTACTGGGGAGGCTGAGGCAGGAGAATCATTTGAGCCTGGGAGGTGGAGGTTGCAGTGAGCCAAGATTGCACCACTGCACTTCATCCTGGGTGACACAGCAAGACTCTGAAGAAGAAAAAAAGTCTGGAAGGGAAGGATGACATTGGCTTGGAATAGGGGTGAGTTATGGGAATGGAAATAAATGGAAGGATCCTCCATTTTCTGTCTCTCTCTCTCTCTCTCTCTCTCTCTCTCTATTATATATATATATATATATATCCTATCTGTTAATCTATCTTATGTTTTCTATTAAATGTTGCATAAATCTCAACCATTTGCTCAATTCTCTGGTGCATCAGAGAGTGCCATCAGTATGTTCTAAGTCCTGTAGAAATCATGCAATTTTTTTTGGTTTTACCTTTTTTTAAAAAAAAATTGTATTTATTTATGTATTCCCCTGGAAATGTACAAACAGTTTCTTCTTCCCCTATTAAAGTTTGCTTGGGGGGGTCTTGCTGGTTCCTGAGTTTGCCTTGGCTACCATCTTCCATCCTGCCTAGGATGACACCATTTGTTTCACATAAGTTTCTCATGCATGAGAGTCTGACATTCTTAATAGTTCTGTCACTCCTGTTACAACAGGCTGCTGAAAAGATACAAGCGATGCCTGCAGGAGATAGGGCCGTCTCAGCGGTTTGTGTAACACCAGTGGGGTGTGAGGTAGCAGGAAAATAATTAGTTTAGTTAGATGTAAATGGAAGACGAATGAAGAAACTGCTAATATGTGGATGCCTGGGAGGAGGGGTGGCCTGCCTCATTTAAGGTTTGAGGAAGAATAATTGAATGAATAGCTATGTAAATGAAAGCAATATTAAGAGACTTGTATGGCAACGTAGAAGGCGGGAAGAGCTAAATTCAATCAACCAGCATTTACTGAGTGTTTATTATGTACCTGTCACTGTGTAAGGCATTTTAGCTACACTGGAGGGAAAAAATAATGGTAAGACATAAATAAGACTTTAGAATCTCCGTGGAAGTCAAAATTTCAGAACATATGAATGCATCAAACAGATATTAGGAAGGTTGAGTAGCAATCGTAAGCTACATTAATAGGCAAAACTCTTAGGGATGGCAGGAATAATGTTGAATATAAGAGACATGAGTGACTGTGACGACAGTTAGTTAATTTAAATTCTCGGCACATTACTTCTTTCCTTCATAAAATGTTCATCTCACAGCATAGCGTGTCATTACACCTTCATACACGCACATGCACACACATACACATACACATCTGGTCAAGGCTTGTGAGGCCATATTAGGGGTTCTGGGAACAGGAAGGTGGTGGAGAAAAATTCCCTCTCCTAATCATTCAGTGTATAGGAGTCTACTATTTTAGTGAATAGTTCAGAGAACTTAAAGGTGTTCAGAGAAGAGAAAGTCAGCATAAACCATGCCATGGACTAGAAGGGTAGATGACAGGTGTTTAAAAAGATGTAGAGATGAATCCTTCATTGATGATGCCCATCTCTTATGAAAGTTATAGAATATAGATAATCAATATATTAGCTACACCTTACAGAACATGGGCGATTCTAACAGATCATAATCATTATTTAATATCTTACTGAGAGTTTTGATTGTATTTTATTATTGATCCAATGTCACATTTTGATGTCCTTGACATGTGACATTCTTTTTTTTTCTTTTTTGAGACAGCATCTTGCTCTGCCACCTAGGCTGGAGTGTGGTGGCATGCTCTCCCCCCAATGCAGCCTCTGTCTCCCGGGCTGAAGCAATTCTCCTGACTCAGCCTCCCGAGTAGCTGGTACTACAGTCATGTGCCACCATGCCCAGCTGATTTTTGTTTTGTATTTTTCGTAGTGACAGGGTTTTGTCATGTTGGCCAGGCTGGTCTTGAACTCCTGAGCTCACGTGATCCACGTGCCTCAGCATCCCAAAGTGCTGGGATGATAGGTGTGAGGCACTGTTCTCAGCCAGTCATTCTTTCCTGTGCTGTACTCTTTCATATTGTTTAAAGCTGTTTTGTTCTTTGGATCTGATAGTTCTGTTGTTTTAGTCCTCAGATTTCTCCATTTCTTGTCTGCTTTTTATTCAATGTTTTTCCAAATCTCCCTTTGTCATCGTAGCTTCTCTTTGCCTCACATTCTTTTCTATCACTTGTCAAGTTTCTCATCAGGTTTTGATCCTTGATTTTTCAGAGTTTGGTTTATGAAATGGTCCAGTCATTTCTACACCTCTGAAGAACTCTTAAAATTAAAAAAAAATATCAGAAATGGATACAGGCTTATTTTTGTGGGTGGGCTTAAATTTAGAATAGGTGGCATATGTTTAAATTTTTAGATCACAGACTTTAGGAATTGGCTTTTAAAAGATGTTACATCAATGAATGGTTAGAAAGCAGTGACATCTTTTCTAGAAAGATACTTGTCATCTGTCAGATTTATTTATCAGTTAATAATAAAGTGATTTTTCATACCACTAGATGATTTTCTACTGCCTCATTAGTTGAAGAAATAAAAAGAAAGCCACCCTATGTTAACTCATAGAAGGGCATAACTATTTAGTACCCCTAGGGCCAAAGAACAATTAAAATGAATTAAAATTTTTTTTTTGGTGGGGGTGGGGGGAGCAGGAAACAGAATGACTAGACTCCGAAGGCTTTTTCTAGAGAAATATTTTAACCATTGAGTAAATCTTCCTTGATTAAAGAAGGAAATAAGAATTTGGAGAGGAAATCTAAGTATTACTTTAGGGTTATTGAGAAATGCCGGCTAGTGGTGCTTAGAAAGATAAGGACAACTTGTCAGCCACTCCACAGAGAAGTAGTTTTATTAAAAGTCAATGAAAGTGGCCGGGTGCGGTGGCTCACTCCTGTAATCCTAGCGCTTTGGGAGGCCAAGGTGGGCAGATTTCCTGAGCTCCAGAGTTTGAGACTTGCCTGGGCAACATGTTGAAACCCCGTCTGTGCTAAAATACAAAAAATTAGCCAGGCGTGTTGGTGTGCACCTGTAGTCCCAGCTACTCAGGAGGCTGAAGCAGGAGAATTGCTTGAACCCGGGAGGTGGAGGTTGCAGTGAGCTGAGATCATGCCACTGCACTCCAGACTGGGCAACACAGTGAGACACGATCTCAAAAAAAAAAAAAAGTCAAAGAAATATGTCAGAATGGTCATTACATATTGAGAAATAAGATTCAACATCCCACAGATTTAGGCACTCTCACATCTGTGTATCTGGATTGGATCATAGGGAGTTTTATTCCAGGCTGAGTGAAATAAGACAGAGGACAGGCAAGTAGATTTCTTCTTGCTTGCCCGTTCTTATTCGCAGAGGATCCCTGTAGTTCTATTGAGAAGAATTCATTGGAGCTCGGCCAGAAAGTGCTGTGATTGATTAGCAATGTCTTCCATGGGTACAGGAAGGGGAGGTGGTAGGTAGCATATATGCCAGGTCTTGCCATTCTGCTCTAGACAGAGGAAACTTTTCCCCTGTGGTCAAAGAGGGAGAGATATTTGCTTCTGGAGACTGGATCTACTTGGGTTGGTGAATGCATTTTAAGATGACCTGGTTTCATATTACTGTCAAGCAGGAGAGAACAATGTCATCCTATAATGTCAGGAGTAATGTTACAGTTCAGTTGGGAATACCTATTATGCCTGTTAGTATTTCTAACTAAATCCCCTTTCAATGTGATAGTTTAATTGTAGGAACATTTTTCTACAGTTTTGTTTAGGGAATACTGTTTGCTTAGTGCTTAATCCATTTATACTATTGGATTCTGTTGCAAATGACACTCACATTGGAATGTGTGTTAGACACATTAGGCAGACGGGAAGGTGGTTCCATTCATTTCAGAGAAATGGGAGGCAAAAGTGAATAGGATGGCTTTGAAGGTGATGGTCTTACGTTTGAATGTGCATCAGGCCCCAGGTGGTAGGTCTTGGTACTGCGTGCTGCTGTATTCTTCATGCATCCCTCTAAAATACGTCCTCAGGGAGGAGAGCCAGGAGAGGGAGGAAGTTCTAGAAATGTGCTATTGGTAAATATACCTAAAGACAGTGACATTTCCTTAACCATGTTCATCATAAATGAGAAATGCAGTGAATATGAAAATAAAAAATCAGGCCGGGCGCAGTGGTTCACGCCTGCAATCTCAGTACTTTGGGAGGCCGAGGCCGGTGGATCACGCGGTCAAGAGATTGAGACCATCCTGGCTAACACGGTGAAACCTCGTCTCTACTAAAAATACAAAAATTAGCTGGGCATGTTGACGCACGCCTGTAACCCCAGCTACTTGGGAGGCTGAAGCAGGAGAATCACTTGAACCTGGGAGCCGGAGATTACAGTAAGCTGAGATCGCACACTGCACTCCAGCCTGGGGGATACAGCAAGACTCTGTCTCCAAAAAAAAAAGAAAAGAAAAGAAAAGAAAGAATAGCCGGGCGTGGTGCCTCACGCCTGTAATCCCAGCACTTTGGGAGGCCGAGGCGGGCGGATCACGAGGTCAGGAGACCGAGACCATCCTGGCTAATGCGGTGAAACCCCGTCTCTACTAAAAATACAAAAAATTAGCTGGGCGTAGTGGCGGGCGCCTGTAGTCCCAGCTACTCAGGAGGCTGAGGCAGGAGAATCGCTTGAACCTGGGAGCCGGAGATTGCAGTGAGCTGAGATCGCACCACTGCACTCCAGCCTGGGGGATACAGCAAGGCTGTCTCCAAAAAAAAAAAAAAAAAAAAAAGACAAGAAAAGAAAAAATAAAACAAAAATGGAAAATCTGTAGTAAAGTCAGAGAACCTGCAGTGTGATATTTTCTATATCCATCATTGTTCTCCAGGTATTGCCTGGTTTTCCAGTCTCACAGTAGGTAGTGGGTGAGAGACGCAGCATGCTGGGAGAATGAAGTCCATTCATAGTGGAATCAAGCCCCCATCTTTGAACTCAGGTTCTGACCTTGGCAGCTTCTTGACCTCTGTGAGCCTTGGTTTCCTCTTTTGGTAAATGGACCAACAAATGGATACCTGCAAATAAGAAGGCTTAAATGACTGTGATATAGATATAGATATAGATAGATTTTTTTTTTTTTTTTTTTTTTGAGATGGAGTCTTGCTCTGTCGCCCAGGCTGGAGTGCAGTGGCGCGATCTCGGCTCACTGCAAGCTCCGCCTCCTGGGTTCACGCCATTCTGCCTCAGCCTCCCATGTAGCTGGGACTATAGGTGCCCACCACCAGGCCTGGCTAATTTTTTGTATTTTTAGTAGAGATGGGGAACTGTGATATATCTTTAGTCTCAGTTGAAATGGCGATACTATGGCTCTGAGAAGTCAAGACCCACTGGTAAGTAAATGTCAGAGCTAGCTTTGAACTTCAGCATTCTTCCTACAGAGCTGATATCTCATGATGTGCTATAGAGAGGGCTGGATTTATAACCTAGAGAGGGCTGGATGTTGATTCTAAAACTAGTGCTTCAGTTCCAGCCTCATCACACACCACCTGGGAGAACTTTGCCAGTTTTCAACTTCCTTGGCCTCTGTCTCCTCATCTCTGAAAGCCATAAGATTCTCTAAAGAGGTGGGGGGAAAATTGGATAAGATGATAGATGTGGAGACAGTTTGCACAGCAGGACAGGCTATGCAGTGGGAAATTACCACTTAAGCAAGACTGGATGTATAGCTGCAGAAGGTCAAAGAAGACACAGAAAATCCTTTAACACCTGAGTGAAAACGATCCATGACAAATGAAGTTACTACATTTAAAAGTAGCGGAGTCAGAGTTTTATCATATTCAAGAAATATCATTTATTGGCAATCTACTATCTGCAGAATCACTTTTCCAGTTTTTCTTTGTGATCCAGAGCAGTTTACATTGCAACCCTTATTCTAAAGGAATTCAGAATGGCAATGAGAAAAGCATTTTTCAATCTGACCCATGTTTTGGAACCTAAGAGTTTAGAGCACTTTATATTACTCAACAATTTATTTCCATGGAGGGAGTCTATAAATGCTTTATATTTATCCATGTTACGAATTTATGCATTTCTGAAGAAATCTACCCACCATGTGGCATGTTGATTCCCCTTTTCTCTCATTTCCCCCAAAACACCAAAGAAGGAGGGCCCTATGAGGGTCAATGGTCTCCTTTAATGGTGCATTTAAGGTCGACGTGCTGATGCCAAGTCTTTCTGTATTGTGCCGTCCCAACAGGGATGGCTTCTTAGCAGTGAATCTGGGGTGAGTAATTTGAATCACCGTCATCCACCTGAAAAGCCAAAGTTGTTCCAGGATGACCCAAACCAGAACAAACCTAAAATGTGTGCAGATGAAAGAACGAGAATACGAATATATATTGCAGGCTGGGAGAGCCAAAATGGCAAAGGAGTGGAAATAAATGAATGGGGGAAATCAGCGGTGTGGAAGTAAGTCTCTAAATAGAGAGTTGTACACCTGGATGCCACATTCTTACAAGCAGCCGAGTAGAGGCAGATATATAGGCTACAAAGACACGTGCTGTGAAGCAGCAAGTACTACTTATTGTCTCTTTTTTCTCTCTAATTAATACATGTCTTAGGAAAGATTCGATAATCACTTGGCACCACGCATCTTTATAAGACCATCTCTGTAAAAAAAAAAATAAAAGTATTAAAGTGACAGTGGCAGAGAGAGTCATAAGAAAATTGTTCCACATTGAGAGGAATCCTCCTGCCTCTTTTTGAGAATCCCTCCAAAGACATCCTGTATGTCTGCCTTGTGAGAAAACCCCGCCTTGGGTACCAACTGGTCAGTATCAAGAAGGTGGCATCCTCATATCTCAGTCCCAGTGCATGCCAGCTCACTAAGTGGATGGCATTTTCGCAAAGTCAGAAAAGTGAGAGTTTTATTCTCAAGGTTTTGTTATTATGTTTCATGACGTGCAAGCAATACTTTGGACAATTTTATCCAGATGGTTTTGTCCAGGTAATTTTTGTCTGCAATATATGAAATACGTGATATTCTACTATGAGATACCTTTGATTGCTGTTTTTTAGTGGTAAGAACAAAAAGATACCTTCATTTTCCATTAAATATTACATTTTATGAATATTTTCGCCACCTCTTCCCTTGAATACCTTCCCACTCCAACACAGAAAGCTATACCTGTATTCCCTTTGATCCATAATTATAAGCTTTTGAAGGGATTATTCAAGATCATCTATTTTTAATACCATGTTAATAATTAGACAACTTGGCAGTGTTTAAGTTTGTTAAGGTCCTGTCCATCACAATTCCTGAGCTAATTACTAGAATATCAGTCAGTAGGTTCTAAAGCAAAAACTCTAGGGGTGTGCCTAGATGGAAATCTGAATTTTTAATAGGCAAATGAGTTGATCTTTATTAATAGTAGTTTGAAAACTAACACAGTTCAAGCAAAAACAAATTCTCATACAATTGAGCCCTGGGACCAAAATATTTTTTAAAAAATTTGGTCACTGGATGAAATCTAAGTTCTTGGCTTTCTCTTAAAGAGTAAAGTTTAGAAATCCCCAACAGAGGCTACCTGGTTATGTAATTCCAAATTCATTCCTCTTCTAAGACATATAATAGCACTCAAGAGACCTGAAAAAGTTAGTTCTTCTCCAAAGAGTGCATGTTTAACCAACTTCTTAAACCAGGTGACCATTATTATTGTTTATGTTCACTTTCACAAGCAGAGAACAATTTGAACCTGTAGAAATGTATCCAAAGGAACTTAACCTTTTATTTTGTGGTAGGTACACAATAAAAGTTTTCTTCATTGAATGAATGAGTCAAGAACTCATTCTCATAATGCAGGAGAATGAAATGGGAAGGGGTGAGGGGTGGCATAGCTCTAGGAGACTGGCATGATTACATATTTGGGTAATTCCCAGGATCGAGTAGCCTGGGGCAGACTTAGACAATTAGATAGAAGGATCAGGAGTGGAATGGAATATGGCAAGAAATGTATGTGCATGCAGTGAAAGATGGCAGAAAACAAAACCCATTGATTCGTTAAATGAATATTTTATGGAATACTTACTGTATGCCAGGCACTGTGCTGCTGAGGAAGGCCAAGTTGACAGAGTAACTGGCCACCCCAGGATTTCCAGAATTCAGGAGTGTCCTTAGAGGTAGGACTTTCATACTAAAGCCAGGGAAATGCCAAGCTACCCAACCGGAGTCAATCACCTTGAACTTGAAGAAGTGTGTGATTATAATAGGTTTGTTGCCTGATGTGTGTGGCAAGTCAATAGGAGACACTGGGTTACAGCTGAGAAAGTGGTTTAATTATGGGGCTGCCGGATGAGGAGCAGCAAACCTCAAATCCATCTCCCAGAGGAGCTGAGGGCTAGGGTTCTTGGAGAGGGCTAAAGTGTGGAGATCATTCATTGATCAAAGAGTTCATGGTGAAGTCATGGACAGGGAAGTAAACAGTATTATCATGCTGATTCTGTTCCTCTATGGGAGGTCTTTAAACTGGTTGGCATCTGCTGTTTCACTGGGATTTTGGATCTGCTGATAAACATCTTAAGCAATTCCTTTTTTTTTTTTTTTTTTTTTTTAAGACAGAGTCTCTCTCTGTCACCCAGGCTGGAGTGCAGTGGCATGATCTTGACTCACTGCATCTTCTGCCTCCCAGGTTCAAGCGATTCTCCTGCCTCAGCCTCCCGAGTAGCTGGGATTACAGGTGCCTGCCACCATGCCCAGCTAAATTTTTTTATTTTTTTTTATTTTTAGAAGAAACAGGGTTTTACCGTCTTGGCCAGGCTGGTCTTGAACTCAGGACCTCATGATCCACCCACCTCGGCCTCCTAAAATGCTGGGATTACAGGCATGAGCAAGTGTGCCCAGCCCATCTTAAGCAATTCTTAAACAAAAGCTTTATGATTGTAGGATCAGAAATCCTATCTACAGAAACAATGGGGATGCCAAAGATTGATATCTAGTGACTTTCAGTTAGAAGGAAGTGGGTCAAAGTGCAGCCTGATTAATGCTTAATTATGACCATATTTCTGCTCAGAATTCTTGTTAACCACGTGAGGATGGCTTCAGTCCTAACAAGAATGATGAATAGTATGGGTGCTAAGGGATCATGAAACAGGCCATCCGACTATCTGCAGCAAGGGGACAGGAAGTATAGGGGTTGGGGGAGAGTTAGGCCTAGCTCACTCATGACCTAAATTAGTTACAGGTGTTACCGAAAAGGGGTTTGGATCCAGACTCTAAGAGAGGGTTCTTGGATCTCAAGCAAGAAAGAATTCAGGGCAAGTCCACAGAGTAAAGTGAAGGAAAGTTTCTTAAGAAAGTGAAAGAATAAAAGAATGGCTACCTCATAGGCAGAGCAGCACCAAGGGCTGCTGGTTGCCCATTTTTATGATTACTTCTTGTTGATATGCTAAACAAGGGGAGGATTACTTATGCCTTCCCTTTTTAGACCATGTAGGATAACTTCCTGATGTTGCCTTGGTATTTGTAAACTGTCAGGGCACTGGTGGGAGTGTAGCAGTGAGGACAACCAGAGGTCATTCCCGTCGTCATCTTGGTATTGGTGGGTGTTGGCTTCTTTACTGCAACCTGTTTTATGAGCAAGGTCTTTATGACCTGTATCTTGTGCTAACCTCCTGTCTCATCCTGTGGCTTAGAATGCCTGACTATCTGGGAATGCAGCCCAGTAGGTCTTAGCCTCATTTTACCCAGCCCCTATTCAATATGGAGTTGCCTTTGTTCACATTCCTCTGACACAAGAGTGAGCCAGGGAAAGAGACATTCAAGGGAGAGGTAATAGCACTTCTGGGGACCTGGGGGATCACAAGCATTAGGAAAACCAGAAGAAAAAAAGGGAAGGGGTGGACAGAGAGTGGCACAGAATGAAGCCACAGGTATGGGCAGTGTCCACTCTCTCTAGGGTTTTGTAGGGCATGTGTTAGCTTTCCACCGATGCTGCATCAAATGATCACAAATCATGGTTTTAAAACCATGCAAATTTTCTGTCTTATAGTTCTGGAAGTTAAAAGTCTAACATGGGTCTTACTGGGCTAAAATCAAGGTGTCAATGGGGCAGCATTCCTTCTGAACTCTTTATGGGAAAGAACCTGTTTCCTTGCTTTTTTGGGCAACGAATGCTGCCTGCATTCCTTGGCTTGTGGCCTCCTTCCATTTTCAAAGCCGACAATGGCAGATTGAGTTGCTTTCACATCAAATCCCTCTGATACTGACTCTTCTTTTACCTCATTCTTCTCCATCTTGTATAGGAGATGGGTTAAAGGAGGCTGAGACTTCCTGGGTGGCATTCATAGGAGGTTAGGGATTCCTAGCCTCTAGATATTTACGGTTAAGGGAACAGATTAATAATGTTTACTAAACAGACCCAGGCTCAGAGTGTCCTGATATCCCCATATCTTGAAAACAAAAGGATTCCTAACTTTGTTTTAAAGACAATAATGCTGATTCTTGCAAAATATAGTAATTAAGAAAATTAATCCTTTATCACAAACCCTGATAGTAAAGCAGATCTCCCCATTATTTTTTTTGTTATCCTATATGTAAACAAGCATTGTATATAGGGTGGCCGGGTTCCTCCTCTTATGAATGTCCTACTCTGTCTATGGAGTAGCTGTTCTTTCACCACTTTACTTTCTAAATAAACTTGCTTTTGGTTTGCACCGTGGCCTCTCCCCAAATTCTTTCTTACGCAAAATCCAAGAACCGTTTATTGGAGTCCAGACCGGGACTGCTTTCTGGTAACACTTTTAAGGATTCTTTTGATTCCACTAAACCCACCTGGATCATTCAGAATAATTTCTTGTGTAAGGTCAGCTGATTAGCAACCTTAATTCCATCTACAACCTTAATTCTCCTTTGCAATAAAACATAAAATACTTACAGTTTCCAGGAATTAGCATGTGGACACTGTTGGGAGGTCTATCATTCTGCCTACCACAGGGCACAGTAAGGATTTTGTGCAAATTCAAACAGGAATTGGCAAACTATCAAAGCCCTGCTTTGAAGGGGAGTAACGGTGGTCAATTTGCATTTCAAAGGATCACTCTGCTGCAATGTGGGGATGGAGGCAAGCTTGTGTAAGGGATTATCAATTGGGAAGCCGTTGTAGAGCTCCTGGGGAGAGATGGTGGTGGTCTGGACTAGGATGGCACCACGAAGATGGATGTATGGAAATGCATTCTGGCTGTATAAAACAGGGGGAATTGACATGAATTAGAGATAGATTAAAAACAAGTAGAAACGAAGGATCCCATGTTTTGCCATGGCAATCTTTTCACATTGAATGAATACAAAATGTCAAGATGCTTAGCATAGACTAGCCCATGAATGGCACATAACAGAAACAACCTTGATAAGGTTCCTGTCTCTAAATTTAAAGATGTGCACAGCAACCTCAAGAGATTCAAGGTTGAGGCATTGAGGGTAGAAGAAGTAATGAAGTTAGGTAGGTTTTGCGGAGCGGCATCCACATGGATGTCTATTAGAGGGTTAGGTATACATATCTGAGGTTCAGAATGCACATTCCTGTCCATTTCTTCCAAATATAACGTTTATTCCTCTAAATGCTTTTGCGAAATGTGTTTGGTATTTGATAAATCTCTTCGGTATGTATCTTCAAATTTGGAGATAGGAACCTTATCAAGGTTATTTCTGTTATATGCCACTCACGAGCTAGTCTATGCTAATTACCTTGACATTTTGTATTCATTTGGTGTGAGAGGAATGCTTTATCCTACATTGATGGGGACACTTGTTTCTAATGAGAAATCTGATGAAATCAGGTGCTTTGAATACAGAACATCTCCAAACTTCTGTCGCTTTATAATTTTTCTGAAGTTTGTCTCCTCCCTTTATGAGACCATGGTTTTTGATATGAAACACCATCTGATAGTGATTTCTGATAAGGATTTTACTTTTAAATCCATCAAAAGGGAGGAGAAGTGACATTTTCAAGTGGGCAGATGGAAAAATGAGTCTCTTGGTCTTTCTTTCGTTCTTATACCCCTCTTCTTCTCTGTTCTTTTCACAAAAGATAGTCTCATCAGAAATTCGGTGAAAAAATGGCTTTTCATTCTTATTCTCATTTTCTGACATTCTTACTCTAAAAGTCATTATTAATGTAGAAAACTCTGTCTATTAGGTAATCTATGTCTTCCCGTATCCTGGTGGTATTTCATTATCATTTAAATATGCCACCCACTGCTCTTTCTCAAACCTTTTGAATAGAGGGTCATTAGTAGATTTTTCCCCCTAAATTATGCTCAGCAGTTGTTAAAGGAAGATAGTCTCCAGTGAAGTTCCTTCTACATTGAAGAACTGAAGTGAGGATTTGACATAATTATCTGGATAACTCAGCCTCCTCTTATCCCTCCTGAGGTGGAGCATATTTCCTGTCCTCTTTCATTCCTTCCCTCTTTCACTTCTTATGAGTTATCTTTGCCACAAACAACAATACTAATCAAAACAAAACCAAACAAGGTATTCATGTTTCCATGCTTCCTATAGATGTAGAAAGTTTTTAAAAAGTGTCTTTGAATTGCTAGCTACTGTTTAAAAATTAATACGATTGCATGTCAAACTTGCTAGGAGACATTTTAAAGCAGGACTCATCTTGAGATTTGAATCAGTCATCTTTCTCAGTCATTTCGGGGCATTAATCCTGTGTTTCCCATGCATAATATTCCCCTTGGATTGAGGATTACTGTGAACCTGGGGTTTGGCTTCATCCTTAAGAATCACAATCCCCTGAGAATTAAAGATGCTTCTTCTTATGTAAATTGAGGCTTTCACGAGTCTCTGGCTGTTACAAATGTCAGCTGAGCACACTCTAATTCTAATCTTAGCAGAGTAGCCTCTCCCGGGCATCGGTGACTGTGATGAAAGGAGGTAATCAGTCATTCTTCATCTCTATTTCTCGTACCCAGTGCCACCTGATATGCATCATGGAAACTGTTGTTGGAGGATCTATGTCTAGGACAGGCACTGCCTGGTCTTATGCAACCTCCACCTCCCGGGTTCAAGCGATTCTCTTGCCTCAGTAGCTAGGATTACAGGTGCCTGCTGCCACACCCGGCTAATTTTTATATTTTTATCAGACACGGGGTTTCACCATGTTGGCCAGGATGGTCTCGAACTCTGAGCCTCAAGTGATCCACCCATCTTGGCCTCCCAAAATGCTGCAATTACAAGCATGAGCTACCATGCCCGGCCTGGTATTATACAATTATACAATCTTTCTTTCTCTCTTCTTCTTTTTTCTTTTTCTTTTTTTTTTTTTTTTTTTTTTTTTTGAGATGGAGTCTCGCTCTATCACCCAGGCTGGAGTGCAGTGGCATGATCTCGGCTCACTGCAAGCTCTGCCTCCTGGGTTTGCGCCGTTCTCCTGCCTCAGCCTCCCGAGTAGCTGGGACAACAGGTGCCCGCCACTGTGCCCGGCTAATTTTTTGTATTTTTAGTACAGACGGGGTTTCACCGTGTTAGCCAGGATGGTTTTGATCTCCTGACCTAGAGATCTGCCTGCCTCGGCCTCCCAAAGTGCTGGGATTAAAAGAGTGAGCCACCACGTCCGGCTTTTTTTTTTTTTGAGACTGCTCTGTCACCCAGGCTGGAGTGCAGTGATATGATCTCGGCTTACTGCAACCTCCACCACCTGGGTTCAAGCGATTCTCCTGCCTCAGCCTGCTGAGTAGCTAGGATTACAGGCATGTGCACCATGCCCCCTAATTTTTGTATTTTTAGTAGACACGGGGTTTCACCAGGTTGGCCAGGCTAGTGTTGAATTTCTGGCCTCAAGTGATCTGACCACCTCGGCCTCCCAAAGAGCTGGGATTATAAGTGTGAGCCACCAAGCCCGGCCTGGTCTTACCTAATCTTTGTGAGAATCGTGTCTGTCATTTGTAAAACAAGAACAATATATGGCAGCTTTTACGGTGTTATGATGATACAACAGGATGAGATGTTTGGAAGAGCAAGACACTATATTCTCGTGAAGCAAAGCATTCTCCTGTTTGCCACTATCTTGTTCTCTCCTAGGTAGACTTAAAACAGCTCCTGGTGCAGGGTAAATGAGTCCCTACATTGGCGCTTCGTCCAGGAGGGTTCTTGGCTACCCAGAAGAGAATTCAAGGGTGAGCCAGGGGTGTTAAAACAGCAACTTTTATTGAAGCAACTGCATACTGCTCCTTACAGAGGAGGGCTCCCCCTATAGGCAGTGTGCCCAGAGGCAGTTCTGCAGCAATATTTATGCCCACTTTAATTACATGGAAATTAAGGGGCAGATGATGCAGATATTTCTAGGAAATGAGTGGTCATTTCCAGGTGTTGCCATGGCAGTGGTAAACTGACATGGCAGGCTGGTGGGCATGTCTAATGAAAAGCTACTTCTGCCCCAGCCCTGTTTTAGCGAGTCCTCTATCTGACCTGGTGTGGGAATCCCCACATCCAGAGTCAATTCTCACCTCCTACCTCACTTCCATCATCCTTTATACTTACTGGGTCCCAACTACATGGCAGACATAATCCTAGGTGTGAGGATGTATTGGGAACAAACTCGAGTTCCTCCCTTCATGGAGCTTACATTCTAAAAGGGAGATCAGATGTTGACACACATGAACCCAGACATTCTGAGACTGGTCTCAGTTAATTTAGAAAGTTTATTTTGCCAAGGTTAAGGATGCGTGCCTGTGACACGGCCCCAGGAGGTCCTGACAACATATGCGCAAGGTGGTTGGGGCACAGGTTGGTTTTCTGCATTTTAGGGAGACATAAGACATCAATCAATACATGTAAGAAGTACATTGGTTCGGTCTGGAAAGGCGGGACAACTCGAAACAAAGGCAGGAAGACTCAAAGCGGGGAGGGGGCTTCCAGGTCACAGTTAGGTGGGACACAAAGTGCTTGCATTCTTTAGAGTTTCTGATTAGCCTTTTCAAAGGAGGCAATCAGGTATGCATTTATCTCAGTGAGCAGAGAGGGATGACTTTGAATAGAATGGGAGGCAGGTTGGCCCTAAGCAGTTCCCAGCTTGACTTTTCCCTTTAGTTTAGTAATTTGGGGGGCCCAAGGTATTTTCCTTTCACACACATATGCAAGTGAATACTTATTATATATAGTGCCAATAATGAGCCCAGAACAAGCAATCCATCTGAGAGAATGGAACTGGCCAGAAGGTACTGCTGGAGATAGTGTTGTTAAATTTAACTATATTTGGCCTGAGGATGCCTCTGTAACTGAGTCCTTACTTAACAAACTGCAGCCTAACTTAGTACGTGAACTAAGTGAAAGCCTAACTTGGGAATGTACGTCTGTAACAGGTTGCAGAGTCTCAGCCAATCACGGCAGCCCAGCTTCAGATAATCCCAGGCGGCCAAGGGATGAGGCCCTGTTCCAGCGAGGCCCGGCTGATCTGTAACTAATCAGGCTGCTTCCGTACCTTGCTTCTGTTTTCTGTTTCTAAAGGCCGCCTGTCTGTGTTGAGGAGCGGAACTCTGACCCTCTTCTGGTTCTGACGGCTGCCTGATTCTCGAGTTGTTCGTTGCTCAGTTAAACTTTGTTAGATTTAATTTGTCTACAGTTTTTATTTTAACAGTGTCTTGGTAATGCCTCAAGAAATGCCTTTTTGAGGTTATGATGTTTGAGCAGAGAGTTGAAATAACTTCGTAATTAAGGCTTGTCTTGGGATGGTTGATATTAATCATGTCAAACACTGGATCTCTCATATATTACCAGAATAATCTCTTGACAAGACAGAGTTTTCTGTTTAACTGAATTATGGGAGAGCACTACCTCAACAGAGTCTTGGTGGTGTCCCAGGAGGATGGGCAAATTCAGGATATTTATTGAGATTTCAATGTGTGTTGTAAGGTGGGTCTTTCCATGCACGGCCTTGTTTACATTGAATAAAGATCATGTTATTATAGTTTAGAATTGATGGACAGAACAAGGCAAGGATATTGGGCTGAGGAGTTCAAAGAATCTTAGGGTGAAAATGGCCATTTGATACTTTCTCTTCAAGAGTAAGTGGGTGTCTGAATAAGTTCCTGGAATGGGCAATAAAGCCATTTGGACTTTTAACTTTCTGATCAAGAGTTTCCTGGAATAGTAAAGTGATGTGATGAAGAGAGTCAACTAGGGAAGTCATGGTAACGTAGACAGTGAATGGGAGATGGTTCTGATACTCAGCCATCATCATCATCATTGTGTCTCATGTTTATTGGGGGCTTCGTGTGTGCTGAATACTCTGCTTGGTTCTAAAGATACAGCTGTGAACAAACAGGCATGTTCCTTTCTTCTCATTTGGCTTATAATCTACCCATGAAAGTAGATGCCAAACAAATGCTTGCATGAGTTAATTACAAATGCAATAGTTGCTGTGAAAAGAATGTTCTTCACTATGGCAGTGTGGTGTCAATCATGGGGCGGTGTGGTGGCCTGGGAGTAACTGAGAGAGGCTTTGCATCTTGCATATGCATAGATGCTAGCTGGGTGAAGGACGCAAGAGACGGTTGGGTGAAGGAGACTGAAGTTTATCTTAGAGCAAGGAGAAACAAAATGTCCCTGTATATTAACAAATATTATATCCTATGTTCACAGAGAAACTGACACAAATAATATAATAAGACACATTGACAGTACAGTGACAGTGCTTGGAAACATCAAAATTGACAGTCTACCTGTGACTGCCTGGCCCATTCCTCTAAATAAACAGCAGCTGTTTGTTGAAAGAATGAGTGAATGTTGAATTAATCAACACCATTTAGTTCCTCAGTGACCTCCAACAGCTCATTTGCTCATGTAGAGCATACAGAAACTGGTGAGAAGACACGTTTGCATCTCAGCCTAGCTTACTCCCGAATACAAGAAAGCAGGAAAGCAGGCCTTCAGGCGTGGAACGTGGGTGGTGGAAACCCAGCCCGTTCATACTTCTTGGTCAAGTTTAGCTATCCTAAGTGTGGGAGGCAGAGAAGGGGAAAGAGGCAGGAATGCTCTGAGGGAGGGTATGGCTTTATGGGTTTGTGTGGTTTGAGGTCCTTGCTCTTGGTTTTGAGCACTGAAGGAGATGAGATAGGCTTGTGATAAGATGTGGGGCATGTGTGGGGTCAGGCCATCCAGATTCACACTCCAGCTCCACTGTTTAGGAGCTGTGTAAACTCAGGCAAATCATTTAACTCCTTCTTGTCCAGTTGTCTCCTCTGTAAAAGAGAGATGGTATAGACAACACCATATGGTTCTTGGAGAATTAAATGAACTTCAGTAGAAAGCACTTATACAGAGACTTATATGGCATTTCTATGGCAGATGCTGCCCTTATGTCAGGGGAAAGCTCTTTGCCCTGTTGTAGCCCTACACATGCTTGGTGAGATGGTATATCAGCCTGTTCTTGCACTGCTCTGAGGAAATACCTGAGACTGGGTAATTTATAAAGAAATGAGGGTTAATTGGCTCATGGTTCTGCAGGCTGTACAGGAAACATGGCAGAATCTGCATCTGGGGAGGCCTCAGGGAGATTTTACTCATGACAGAAGGCAAAGCAGCAGCAGGCATCTCATGACAGGAGCAGGACTGAGGGCGGGGAGAGTGCCACATGCTTTTAAACAACCAGATGTCGTGAGAACTCTATCAGGAGACAGCACCAAGGGGATGGTGCTAAACCATTCATGAAGGATCCGCACCCTTGATCCCATCACGTCCCATCAGGCCCCACCTCCAACACTGGGGATTACAACTGAACATGAGATTTGGATGGAGACACAGATCCAAACCGCATTAGATGGCGACCTAGGAAAAACAGATTTCAGGTGTACTATGCTTTGCTGGTGATGGAGATGGACAGAGGCAGATTTGCTCATTTTTGGAAGTCAAGTGCTTCAAAAGAGACTCTTATCTTGAGATTTGATTCCTGATTTTATCAGGATCTTACAGCAGACTTCTTCATGGGAAAGAATAACTGTTGGCTAGGAGAGCTGATGCTGTGCCGTGGGTTGCTATCTCTTTCAAATTCATATCTGCAGTAACCTCTGTCTCTGTGAGGTTGAACCAAACACATACTTATTTTGAGCTGAATTTTAGACAGGTTTAGAGCAGCCAGAAAAAAAGCAGAAAAGTGCCCTTCAGAACTCAAAACAGATAAAACTTTCTGTTATCCCTTACCTTGCCGACGACTTGAGTGTGGAATTCACTCAGCTGATAAGGAGGCTGACGTTTTACCTCTTAGAAGTTTTGTCAGTTAAAAGATGTGCAAGCCATGTTTACCATGCACTGTGTTTCAAAGTTTTGATAATAGATTTTTTTTAAAAAAAAACCTTCCAGATATGAATATTGTGGTAAAATAATGCACTTTGAAAAGTTTTAATGAGCATAAACTATGATATTGGTAAAGCTACCCCATAGAATTAAAATAATGAGGATGAATGAAAGGCTCAAATTGTTCAACATCCTTTAAAAAGATCCCTTTGAGAAAAGCTCACTTCTTGACCTATGTCATTAGTGGTTGGTAAACAATTTGCATGGCTTACTGGGATCACACTAATGTTCCTGACTCTAGCTCCAGCTTGCAGAGAGTGCAGGTACAGTCCTACTGAGAACACATCTTCATCTCTAGAGAGCAAACCTGGCATTAACAATGGGAGCTAAATAGAAAGTCATGGCATTTCCCATGAAAAAAAAGAGTAACATGAAGCGCTGGGCTAATTGTCAAGTGAAGGCTTGGATATCTTCTCCATTTTTCGCCATGGTTTTCCAATACTTTGTAGGAAAAAGGATTAATAAGATTTCCAACTCCAAGAATTCAGAGGTCCAAGGAGATAAGAAAGGAAGGCAAGTTGGTTTAGAACTTGTGTCTTCTGCAGGGGATGCCATGGGGGGCAGTGGTGAGCTTAACTGCTCCAGATTTCCATGATGAATGTGCATGTCTCTCCTTGGCAAAACATGTAGAAAAGAGACTTTTACTATTAATTACTTTGTTATGCTCAAGTATCCTTCTCAAAGCCCTTAAAGTTCCAAGAAGTCCTAGGTTTGTGAAAAATCATGCTATTCATATTGGATTCAATTCATGTGTGGCATATAGACAAAAATTCAGATGAGGAATTTGTAAAAAAATACATGGTGTTTCATGCCTGTAATCCCAGCTCTTTAGGAGGCCAAGGCGGGCGGATTGCCTGAGGTCAGGAGTTTGAGACCAGCCTGAACAAAATGGAGAAATGCTGTCTCTACCAAAAATACAAAATTAGCCGGGCGTGGTTGCGCATGCCTGTAATCCTGTCTCCTTGGGAGGCTGAGGCAGGAGAATCACTTGAACCCAGGAGGCAGAGGTTGCTATGAGCCGAGATTGCACCATTGCGCTCCAGCCTGGGCAACAAGAGCGAAACTCTGTCTCAAAAAACAAACAAACAAACAAACAAACAAAAAACCACGGTGTTATCTAGGATATACTTCCCAACTTCTAAGTACTTCATTTAACTATTTTTAGGGAATATTTATTTAACTAAGGTGATGCTTGAATGCCAACAATGGCATCCATACATCTATGAAAGACCTTTTACTGGTAACCTTTTAAATCTCTTCTCTGTTGATAATCACCACCCTTTTGTGAGTAATTACTAGGTGCTGAAGCATTGTCCATGGATTTTCGTATTTAAACCCCATTAACAACATTAGGAGGTAGGTGGCATTAATTCTGTTTTATTAATGAGTTCAACAAAAACTTAAAGAGTGCAAGTCATACTCATCAGCAAGGATGCCTAGCTCACAAGTGGATGCATGGGGATTTGAACCAGGGTCTGAAAACTTGGAGGCCTAGGTTTCTATGAGGGCACTCTCCTGCCTCCCTTAGTGGTGGATGGCCTGGCACCTGGTCCTCACCAGGAAATGCGTGAAATGAAGACCACAGGCAGTGGGCACTTGGCTGACAAGTAGCAACCAAAGCAAAGTTGTGATATGTCATCTTATGCTTTCAGTTTTCTCCTGTTGCCTTTCAACCACAGCATGTGGCAAAAACTTATGAAGCAGGAGTTTTATTTTTTATTTTTATTTTTATTTATTTTTATTATTTATTTATTTATTTATTTTTTGAGACAGAGTCTTGCTCTGTCGCCCAGCCTGGAGTGCAGTGGCGCGATCTCGGCTCACTGCAAGCTCCGCCTCCTGGGTTCACGCCATTCTCCTGCCTCAGCCTCTCTGAGTAGCTGGGACTACAGGCACCCGCCACCACGCCCGGCTAATTTTTTTTTTTTTGTATTTTTAGTAGAGACGGCGTTTCACTGTGGTCTCGATCTCCTGACCTCGTGATCCTCCTGCCTCGGCTTCCCAAAGTGCTGGGATTACAAGCGTGAGCCACCGCGCCCGGCCGTATTTTTTTTTTTTTTTTTGAGACGGAGTCTCGCTCTGTCGCCCAGGCTGGAGTGCAGTGGCGTGATCTCGGCTCACTGCAAGCTCCCCCTCCCGGGTTCACGCCATTCTCCTGCCTCAGCCTCCCGAGTAGCTGGGACTACAGGCACCCGCCACCCCGCCCAGCTAATTTTTTGTATTTTTAGTAGAGACGGGGTTTCACCATGTTAGCCAGGATGGTCTCGATCTCCTGACCTCGTGATCCGCCCGCCTCGGCCTCCCAAAGTGCTGGGATTACAGGCGTGAGCCACAGCGCCCGGCCACCCGAAGCAGGAGTTTTATGACATAAAAGAAAGACATAATGGAGTCCCTGTCTTGACCTGGGGAGGCAGGTTAGCTTACATGGAAAGATACATAATCTTTATAAGAGAGTATTTTCATGTGTGTGGATACTAAATATACAACTGTATAATTATATATATGCATACACATGTTTGAATTGTATTCTAATATATACAAGAATATATATAAAATAATATTGTATACATAAAATATATATATATATATAATTTGTGTGTGTGTGTGTATATATATATATATATATATTTTTTTTTTTTTTTTTTTTTTTCTTAAGGCCGAGTTTTGCTCTTGTTGGCCAGGCTGGAGTGCAGTGGCATGATCTCGGCTCACTGCAACCTCTGTCTCCCAGGTTCAAGCGATTCTCTTGCCTCAGCCTCCCGAGCAGCTGGGACTACAGGCACCTGCCACCCTGCCCGGCTAACTTTTGTATTTTTGGTAGGGACAGGGTTTCACTATGTTGGCCAGGCTGGTCTTGAACTCCTGACCTCAGGTGATCCACCTGTCTTGGCCTCCCAAAGTGTTGGGATTACAGGCGTGAGCCACTGCTCCTGGCCTAAGAGAATATTTCCGTGTGTGTGTATACTAAATATACAACTGTATAATTATATGTATGCATACATATATGTTTGGATTGTATTCTCATATTAATTACATGTTATTTCAGAAATGGAAGGCAAAATGAGGACATTAGCATTTTCTAACGTGTGTAAAACATTGGGTGCTTTACACATCTGACCTCATTTATTTTTACAACCTACCTACAAGATATGCATTATTTTCATCATTCCACCAATGGGGAGTATATGGGAGATGCCGTAACTGGTATAAATGCACGGAATTAATACACTGCAGAACCAGCATTTGAGTTCATGGCTGCATTTACCCAAACCTACCCTTTTTCAGTGCTTTTTACTGTCTGTTGGGCAGGGAGAGACATTAGAATGAGCTGGAGGTATCACAGATGGATAAGGTACAATTGAGAGTTTGTAGAGATTTCTCCAGTCACTTTATATAATAAAAAGCAACCAGCTATCTCAAGTCCCAGACTTCCCAGCCCTATATGCTCTGCTTTATTTTCCTCCTTAGCTGTTATCCTTATCTGGAATGTTGTGTATTAACTTGTTTCCTCCATTTAGTATATAAATGCTATTTAGGCAGGGGGTTTGCTTCTTTTGTTGCTAGGACCATTGTACCTAAAGTGGTGCTAGACCCATCATAGATGAACTATCCATATTTGTTGAAATAATGATCCCACCTATAATCAAACAAATTCATGACAAATGACCAAGATTTAGTGTTTATGTTGAACAATTATGACCATCAATGATCAATCATGAGTGTTGATTACAATGGAATTTTACTTTGAAAATTTTCTAAACACTAGTTTTTGTTTTGTTTTTGTAGCCCAGGGAACAAAGGAGGGCACTGAGAGCTGTGAGTGGAGGTAGCAAAAGAACAAACAAACAAACAAAATCGTCTATTTATCCTGTCCTTGGTTTGGGTTACCATGCGAAGTCGTTCATTACTTTTAGAAATAATTCATACAGTGCTCAAAAAGGATATCCTGTGTGTTTGATACGAAGGGCATTCATCACATTGAAGCAGCTAAAACTTTTCAATCCCATCCATTAACTCACGAAACTGCAAGTTGCTGCGACGCTGCCTTGCACATCTATTTAGTATTTCCAGGCAATCATGGTACAGTACAAAGCAATTTGTTTTTATATAATTTCCTTCATGCTCGCAAACACAACATGCATCACAGGGAAAGCCAATCATGAACTAAAGAGAAAAAGGATGATTTAAAGCAGGAGAGTGGTTCATTTGCTTTGGGGCATGAGAAACAATTATTTCAAGAGGCCAGGGTTTCTGCGAGAAGTCAGGTGAGTAAGAATGCTGGTGCTGGCTGGCTGCTTTCTCGGAGAAACTGCTTTGCCTAAGTAACTTCTTCTTTTGAGAGGATTTCTTACTGAGCCATAAATGCTTCTAATGTGAGGAAGGCTAAATCTGCCTCCTATAAACCTGGGAGCCGTAGTTCCATTTCTCCCCATCTTTCCCAAAGATCATCTCCTCTACCATTGAAGGACAATGGGAAATACTGCCGCTTTTATCATAAGACCTGCATCTGAAATGCACTTGTATTTCAGCCACGTTTGAGAACCTAATTTTCCAATAAACTCCTTTAGCTCTATGAGAGATTTCCATTAATGTATTTATTTCTGTGCTTGTTTGTTTGTTGGGATGGGTATTAGCTCATTTGCCATCCTAGATACCTATGTTTTAACTTCCTTGGTGTTTTACTGACAAATGTAACTTGTCATTTATTTCATTTCTGTAATAAGCTGCAAAATACTTATGGTCCCTTTTAAGTGTAGGGCCTGGTGCTGGGTTTAGGCATGGGGATGGTCTCAGGAGACTTTGCTGGCCCTAGAGAGCTAGGTAGGATGGGTCCTTAAGCCCAAATGCATTGCTTGTGGGGGATTCACAGACTTCTCTAAGATTCCTTTGAATTCAAAGGCGGCTTGTATCTAAGCACCCTCGATGTCTCTAGCCCTTTGTTCCCTGTAGTGTCACTTGGTTATTTCGGCTGCAAAGTCTTTGCTACACTGGTTTCCATAAAATTCATGCAAGCCAACGGTGAGTTTAATCCATGTTGAGGAAGATCTGAAGGACATTGGAGTGCCCCTGTCTCTTAAGGCACAGTCCACATGACACGTTCCTGGGCTCCGGTATTCTTCCTGCTTTTCCTGCCTTCAGTGAAGAACTCGTTCGTGTCTTCTTTTCTTCTCACCTTTAGTCTCCTTTTCTAGAAGCATAAACACATAAACAGTTCATGCCTGTAATCCCAGCACTTTGGGAGGCCGAGGCCGGTGGATCACCTGAGGACAGGAATTCAAGACCAGCCTGACCAATATGGTGAGACCCCGTCTCTACCAAAAATACAAAAATTAGCCAGGCCTGGTGGTACGTGTCTGTCGTCCCAGCTACTGGGGAGGCTGAGGTGGGAGGATCGCTTGAACCCAGGAGGTGGATGTTGGAGTGAGCCGCGATCATGCTAGTGCACCCCAGCCTCGGTGACAGAGCGAGATGCTGGGTCAACATACAGACACACACACACACACACACACTCCCACACACACGTGTATATATATAAACATACCAACAGTTTTCTGAAACATGTTTCAGAGAGCTTTTGGCTTCTGTTGCTCTCCGTCCATCACCAGTCTCCAGCAGGACCAGCCTACTCTCCACCCTATCTTCATTTCTTTCTCTGACCACTCATCAAGTCTCCACTTCCACTCTGAGTCTGCACCAGTCTCTTCTCCACACAGCAGTGAAACCAGTGTTCCGAAATGCAGACTTGATCCGGTCGATGTCCCTGACTGATAGCTTCAGAGGCTCGAGATCAAACATCTTTCCCAAGATCAGGACCAAACTCCTTCCTAGGATCTCGCAGGCCCCTGCCCTCTTCCTCTGGCTCATTCCCCTTCTGTTTCCTCTTCCTACCTGTATACTAGCTGCAAGAGTCTTTCATTCCCTTGAAAGTATTTTGCTTCCTTCCATCACAGAGTTTTTGCACAGGCTGTTTCTGTACCTGGAACGTTTCTTCTCCCTCAGTCTCACTAATCTCTGAAACCACTTGTGTCTTTAGTCAGGTGATGCATCTTCAGTGTTTAACAAAAATGCATGGCACTTATTGATAGAAGATGCTCATTAACTACTGAAAGGATCAGTGAATGAATGATCAATAAATGAATAAATAAACTGGGAGTCCTGAGGTTACCATCATCTTGATACAGCAGTGTTCACATAAGGAGACCCAAGTGCTCTGCAGATGTTTCTCCTGAAAAGCCATAGGTAGTTGCAGGTTATTACAGGTTTTCTTCCTCTGACAGCCCAGAGGACATAGGAGCCCTGACTTCCCAGTAACAATGAACACACTTAGCATCCACATCTTGGTTTCTAAGACCATTCTCCAATAACTCCTTCAAGCTATTGCTGATTACAGATATATATTCTATATATTTTTTTATTATTAGTATACTTTAAGTTCTGGGGTACATGTGCAGAACATGCAGTCTTGTTACATAGGTATACATGTGCCATGGTGGTTTGCTGCACTCATCAACCCATCACCTACATTAGATATTTCTTCTAATGTTATCCCTCCCCTAGCCCCCCACCCCCTAACAGGCTCCAGTGTGTGATGTTCCCCTCCCTATGTCCATGTGTTCTTATTGTTCAGCTCCCAGTTATGAGTGAGAGCATGTGGTGTTGGGCTTTCTGTTGTTGTGATAGTTTGCTGAGAATGGTGGTTTCCACCTTCATGCATGTTCCTGCAAAGGACATGAACTCATCCTTTTTTATGGCTGCAAAGTATTCCATGGTGTATATGTGCCACGTTTTCTTCATCCAGTCTATTATTGATGGACATTTGGGTTGGTTCCAAGTCTCTGCTCTTGTGAATAGTGCCGCAATAAACATATGTGTGCATATGTCTTTATAGTAGAACGATTTATAGTCCTTTGAGTATATACCCAGTAACGGGATTGCTGGGTCAAATGGTATTTCTAGTTCTAGATACTTGAGGTATCACTACACTGTCTTCCACAATGGTTGAACAAATTTACACTCCGACCAGCAGTGTAAGAGTTCCTATTTCTCCACATCCTCTCCAGCTTCTTTTGTTTCCTTACTTATTAATGTTTGCCATTCATATTCTATATTCTTTCAACTAGAAGTTGATATATACAAAATGATCAGGAGCAACTTCTATTTCCAAAAAATATTGGAGTTTTCACAAAACAAAATGGGTGTACATCAAGGAAACACATAGGCCAACCTTAAAGAACTCGTATTGGCCAAAGCTGAAGCAATGTGAACAGCAGAAGAAAGTAGCATTAGATTATGACCCAAAGTATTAAAATAAATATTCATGAGTCTATAGTGATAGAAATAAATGCATGGGCCGGGCGCGGTGGCTGAAGCCTGTAATCCTAGCACTTTGGGAGGCCGAGGTGGGCGGATCACGAGGTCAGGAGTTCGAGACTATCCTGGCCAACATAGTGAAACCCTGTCTCCACTAAAAATACAAAAAAAATTAGCAGGGCGTGGTAGTGGGCACCTGTAGTCGCAGCTATTCAGGAGGCTGAGGCAGGAGAATGGTGTGAACCCGGGAGGCGGAGCTTGCAGTGAGTCGAGATGGTGCCACTGCACTCCAGCCTGGGGGACAGAGCCAGACTCTGTCTCAAAAAAAAAAAAAAAAAAAAAAAAAAAAAACAGAAAGAAATGCATGGATAAATTAATATATGGAAGTAGAGAAACAAATCTCCTGTGCAGAAAAATCCCAGATAATGTATGTACAGCCTTCATCCTTGAAGAGGTAGAGCATGATTCTCCATCTTTAAGCACTGATTTTACATGGTGGCTTTCTTCCAGAGAGTACAGCATGGAGCAGGGAAGGAAAGGGAGCAGTGTTGCAGAGGCAAAAAGCTGCCAAAAAAAAAATCCTCAGCCAACAGATCAGGGTAACATCAGCCAGCATGTCACATTAATTGTTGGTACCCTTGATCACTTAACCCCAGGAGATTGAGGCTGCCATGAGCTATGATTGTACCATACCCTCCAGCCTGGGCAACAGAGCGAGAACTTGTCTTAAAAAACTATTAATATATTGGGAGAAAAATGCCATTTTCCCTCTGTGGTTTTCCTCCCCAAACCTATCATTCCAGTCTGATTATGAGGAAATAAACATCAGATCAATCCAAAATTGGGAGACATTCAGTAAAGTACCTGAGCAGTACATCTTCCAACTGTCAAGGTCTTCAAAAATAAAGAAAAACTGTGAAATAGCTGCAGCCAAGAGAAGCGTAGGGAGACGTGGCAAGTAAAGATACCATTACCGTGGTATCCTGGATGGAATCCTGGAACAGGAAAAGGACATTAGGTGAAAAAACAAGGGAATCATTCCAAGTGCAGACTTTAGTTAATAATAAGATGTCAATATCGGTTTATTAATCTGACAAATGTCCCCTTCTAATCAAAGATGTTAATAATAGGGAAAGTGAGTGTGGATGTGTCGGAACTCTCTGTACTCTCTCTGCAATTTTTTCTGTAAATCCAAAAGCGTTCTAAAAATGAAATAAGTCTATGAAAGGAAACTGAAAGCCACAGGCAATCACTCCTCCAGCAGCCCAGTAATGGATTCCCCCTTCCCCGTGCCCTGGGCCAAGACTGAACTGTGATTCTGCTGTTCTGCACCTGGGGACCTCTATTTGGAGCAGTATTTGGCCAAGGGAAGCAGCGCTCACTCTCCCCAGTCCCTCCCCTCCTGCCCTGCTTGCGGATTTTATTTTAGTTTGCTTCCAATGGCACTCAGCTGCTGCCACAGGCAAATATCTGGCTGCTTTGCACGCTATTGTACAACACACTGGGGGAAAATGCGCCTTCGTGCCAGAGTCTGGGTCCCTGAGCAAATAAACAGAGAAGAAAAATGGTGCATGTGGGGGTGGTGAGGTTGAGGGAGAGATTGGGGAGCCAGATGATTGAGAAGTTGGTGGTTAATTCAGCTCAGAGTTTGGGCAGAAATCCTATGCTTCTCCCCATTCAATTTTCCTTATTCCCCAGACTCCTCAGAAACACCCAGCTTATTGGTGAGGGTAAGGAGAGTATTGTTTTCCTGGGGGTTTCTGTTCCAAGGATAAGAGAGTTGGGAAGAGCTGTTGAGGATGTCTAGCTTTTTTTTCTAGGTGGGGGTCGTCTGCACAAGCGCTCTCTCTCTCTCTCTCTCTCTCTCTCTCTCTCTCTCGCTTGCTCTCTCAGTGTCGCTGTCTTGCTCCATCTTGCTCCCTCTTGTGCTTTCTCTCTCTCTCTCTGTCTCTCTCTCTCTCTTGCTTCCTGCTTTCTGAGTTCTGTAGTGAAAGCTGGACAAAGATGCAGTGGCTCATGCCTGTAATCCCAGCACTTTTGGAGTCCTAAGCAGGTGGATCACTTGAGGCCAGGAGTACAAGACCAGCCTGGCGAACGTCGTGAAACACCCTGTCTCTACTAAAATTACAAAAATTAGCCGGGCATGGTGGTGGGTGCCTGTAGTCCCAACTACTCAGGAGGCTGAGGTAGGTGAATTGCTTGAACCCTGGAGGTGGAGGTTTCAGTGAGCTTGAGCTAAGATCGTGCCACTTCACTCCAGCCTGGGCAACAGAGCAAGACTCCGTCTCAAAAAAGAAAAAAAAAAAAAGAAATTAATGGGTCCAGAGACCTTTGGAAATTTCAATGGTGGTGTCAAAGCAACCTGAGGTTTCGGCTTCATAAACTTCCAGAATGCTTTGAGAGTGTAAAGGTGAAGAGGAGGCTCTGAGGCTGCCTGGATGTACCCTTCAGCTGTGTGGCTTTGCAGAAGTCATTTAACCTCCATAAACCTCAGCTTCCTAATGTGCAGATCCATGAAACACTGATACCTGCTTCATGAGACTGTGCAAAAATCAAATGTATCAACCCATACAAGGGACTTACAACAGTTTCTGGCATCATGTAATTTTCTAATACATGTTACCCATCTTCCAAAATCAATTATGTATACTTTAATATGTTAAGTAGTAACATTTCACATTTTACCTTCTCTTCATGTGAGGAGGTGGAGAGCCATTGTCAGGCCTTGTCTCATCTTAGAAAAAGATTAGAAGTTGCCAGTGTCAACATAATTGTCACTGAGAGTGCTTAAATTTTGTTTGGATTAATAATTCACTAATTAATCCCATAGATAAAGATCAAGCTGAGGAGTCTTTTTTCATTATTAACAATTTGAAAAGATTTCTTTTATTGAGCAATTACTATGAGCCAGATTCTTTACAGAGTGCTTAAGGTGATTATGTCTAATCCTCCCAATAGCAGGAGGTAGATACTATTATTCATTTAACTTACCCTAATGTCAGAGAGGTTAAGTGACTTTACAAGCTTGCAAGGCTAGTAAGAGGTGAAGCTGGAATTCGGAACAGGGTTTACAGAGTCCAGAGCTTGTGTCCTGATGGATATGCTCCATTGCTTCTGTTTGTGAACCTACAGAAGAGTGGTTTAAAATATCTTTTGTCTCTCTGTTTTTATGGAGAGAGGGGAGAAAGGGGAGAAAGTGCTGTTTGAAGAAGATTTATTGCCTGAGGGACATACTGAGTTTGAAACATGAAGGGTAGCAAAGCTGAGATACTGGAGTCTGTTTTCTTGCTTGTTTATCCCATTGCTGTGTCGGCACCTATAGAAGGTAGCTGGTTTGGTTTGAGTTCCCTCCAAAACCTGGCTCTAAGGAATTAATCCCTAATAACAAATGCTCAGCTTGTTGCTGAAAGGGTTTTTGTTGGTTTTTTTGTTTGTTTTGAGATGGAGTCTAGCTCTGTCACCCAGGCTGGGGTGCAGTGGCGCGATCTCAGCTCACTGCAACCTCTGCCTCCCAGGTTCAAGTGATCCTCCTGCCTCTGCCTCCTGAGTAGCTGGGATGACAGGTGTGTACCACCAGGCCCGGCTAATTGTTTGTATTTTTAGTAGAGACGAGGTTTCACCATATTGGCCAAGCTGGTCTTGAACTCCTGACCTCAAGTGATCCTCATGCCTCAGCCCCCAAAGTGCTGAGATTACAGGTGTGAGCCACTGCACCTGGCCTAAAAAGGGTCTTTTGACTGTTGGTGATCTTCATTACTCCGTGAAGGTGGAGACTTTCAGCCACCTGATAGGAGGATTTGCAGTGACTTGTCTTAGGATGGGAGCACATTCTCAGAATGAAAGACACTCTTCCAAAAATGTTAATGCTTTTGGTGGCCACATGCTTGTGTTAACTATTGCTTTGCCACTGGTGTATGGATGCAGGAAAAATCACTCAAACCAGAAAACATCATACCATCACATCTGCGATGCTTTATTCCTATTGCTGGATGTTTCTGTAAGTAAGTCACTCTACCAACCTTTCCAGCATCTACTTTCTTCCACGAAGGGATCAGGCGTGTATATAAGCCAGCCTTATACTTATACACATTCGACTTACTGTGTTTGCGACTTGGCATCATCTAAGTCAAAAAAACTTTGGTGATATTAAAAAAAAATGCACTCGAAACAACTTAATAGTATTTATAGAAATTATAAAGCTTCATCCAGTGCCTAAAATTAACATTGGGATATTAGATCTTTAAATTAATGGGATGTGATCTGTGTCCTCCATGATTTCAAAAACACCATTCTTTTAATTGTTAATTAGAGAATGTAGTGATTACAGAACACGAGGAACAATTTTGCTTATTTTCAATGTGCTGGTTGTGATTATGTGAATTATTAACTCTGAGCAGCGTTCAATTTAGTTCATTTCCATGACTTTATGAACTATTTCCAGTATGCATCTGTTCTTGTTTTCAATTAAAAAAATATATAGATTTTAGCCTGTACCTTGTAATGAAAATAGCAAGAAGCAGCAAACAAATTTCTTATACCTTTACATCATTGTGTAATGTTTCTTTATAGATTTTTTTTTTTCCGATGTGAACCTGCCTGGAGACTTGTCCATGAAAGATCGTGATGAGCCAAAATTCTGGCAAGAAAAACTTGGGATGTTATTGGCCATATATTTAATACTATTATACTTGCACTGCAGGGACCAAAACTTTCTTATCAAATTTATTGAGATGATTTTAACATTCTGAAACAGATTGTCCACACTATATTTGGAAAAAAAATGTCCAAGTGATAGATGGATTTACAGCTTACACCTCAGGTTTTTATTATAGTTGACATTTACACAGTCTTGAAGGTCCCTACTCCTCTGTTTTATAGAAATGGCAATGCCTCTCAGTCTCATCCAATATTATTATGGAGCTGTAACACTCTGGTGAAGGATGGACCATCTATTACTTGACAAACCCTTTGTCAAGTAGATCATTCCGTTTCAGAATTATCTGAAATAATCATCACAGAAATGCATTGACCCATCGTATGTTTTGCGAAATGTATGCTTGAGTGTTAAGAAGCTATTCATTTGTTTTTCTCAGATGACTAAGAATGGGGCATGTGCCACAGAGCTCCATGTCTGCTTTTACATAGTTATCATTGTGAATGGCGCCCTCTACAGTTGTTCAGTGTGTAGTCTGAAATGTTGGAGACACTGAGTTTCTTTATATTGTTTGACCCAAAGACTGTTATCTTTGCTTCAGGGGGGTCCTTTCACATCTATTTTTTTTATTTTATTATTTTATTTTATTTATGTTTAGGCAGGTAATTTTTGCATTTGAAGAGACTCTGAAATGACCAAGCTGAGCTATTGCCATTCATCCTCTGTCTAAAAGTTTAATCTTGAGCCACTCCTCTCAGCAATGCATTGCCACTTTCTAATACATTACAAGTATGTAATATAGGCAAATTAACGAATGTCATGTTATCAGGTTATGTGTCTCAATCACTGAAACAGGCTCAAAAGGAATGGGACCCAGTACCGAGGAGAAGAAAAGCACAAAGGAAAGATTCTGACGCTTGAAGCACTGCTCAGCAGGGCAAATTTGGGGAAAAGTTGTAGACAAGAGCTTTAGACACCAGGAACAAGATTGAGAGGGTGCTGAGAAAAGATCATGGCTGGGCCAGGCGTGGTGGCTCACACCTGTAATCCTAGCACTTTGGGAGGCTGAGGCGGGTGGATCACAAGGTCAGGAGTTCGAGACCAGCTTGGCCAATATGGTGACACCCCCGTGTCTACTAAAACTACAAAAATTAGCCTGGTGTGGTGGCTAATGCCTGTAGTCCCAGCTTCTCGGGAAGCTGAGGCAGAATAATCGCTTGAACCCAGGAGGCGGACGTTGCAGTGAGCCGAGATCACGCCACTGCATTCCACTCTGGGTGACACAGTGAGACTCTGTCTCTAAAAAAAAAAAAAAAAAAAAAAAAAACATGGTCAATCATTCTTAAAGCTGGCTAATTAGTGTTACCTGGAGAGCTTACAAATCCCCTACCTTATCTTTATACAAATTGGATCAGAATGTCTGGAATGAGGGCACAGGTATCAGTGTATTTTAAACATTTCCCCGAATATTTCTTACCCACAGCAAAAATTGAGAACCACTGGACTGGAGGAGTGCTAGGAAAGGAAAAGGAATACAGGATCAAAAGAACCTTTCATTTGTTTATCGATCCACCCCTTTTTTTTTTCACTCATTCGTTCAAAAAACACTTATCATGAACTCCCTGTGTGATATACACTGTTCTATGATTTGAAGATACAGGTGAGAACAAAACAAGCAAAGCCCCCATGCTCAAGGAGCTTATATTCTAGTGTCCTGAAGCAAATCCTTTCTGACTCATTAGAAATCAATTTCAGGTGGCAATTATAACACATGACCTTTCATTAAAAGCATGACAGAATCATTTTCATGAGATTGTTAATCTGGAGCACAAAACAAGTCCTGCCGGCCCTACGTCCCCAAAAAAACAAAATTAAATTACTAAAATTTGATGTAATCGATACATATCACATCTATTTGTGAAACACTGCTGTTTCTAATGCCCGTCCTTCCTCTAAGTACTCCTCACCTTCTTTTGCCTAATTTGTCAGGAGTAAACTTGTAACCAAAGGCAAACGTCTTACAAATTTCACGATACTTACACCTGCTTCCCAAATGCTTTGGAAATTTTCATAAAATTGAATGTACATAAATAATACATGGTCAGGGGTTCCGAGACTTAGGCAAGGTGCTAAATTTGTCCAGTATGAGGCCACCTGCTCGTATGTCATCTGTTGGCACTGGCTCACACATTTGTGTGCCAGGACATATGAAATTAAGTTTACCTGATGTTTTCTGACAGCAGCTTTCTGTTACAACGTGCAAATTAGATTAGATTAAGGTAGAGGGCAGAGTAAATGGATGGCTTCGTAGATTGATACTAGAATACTGACGGCTTTAACCAGAAGGTGACTGGTTATGGTCCAGCTTGGGTCATTGGTAATCACAAGTTCCTGTTATTGATGCCTGTGCAGTGGCCTGTGGGGAAATGGATGGCTTACTTTTTATTGAATTTTGCTGTTATAGCCAAACATCACATTGGCAGTGCAACTTCATTGACCTTCACCCTCGAATTTGAGGAAGGAAGGTCGAGGTGTAAACAGGCGATGGAGACTAAATAAGGTAGTTGTCTCTTGAATGTTGCTTGATCCCCCTTCTAAGTATGTGATACATGAGCAAGGCTAAAAGGTTGTACAGCCTGCCACCTGGGAACCACCTGCCTTGGGCTGAAGCCAGCATGATCACTTGGGTCTTCAAAGCAGGCGTGCATACTTTTTCTCTCAATATGAAATGATCTAATGCAAACTTGAAATTCTACCAGAAGAATCATTTTTTAACTTTAAAGGAATCTAGAGTTGTCTCTGCCTCATTAAGTAGCTCAATTGGCTTCAAAAGCATTTTTTATTTATATTGAAAATATAGAAACTGTCAACTTCATCCTAATTTTGAAGACTTTTTTTCTATAATGTAGCCTTCCATTGTGTAATAAACTTTAATAAAGCATCTGTTGTACCACTCAATGGCATTCCATCCCAAGGGATGGTTTAATGGCATAAACAAAGGGCCAAGGGAAAAATAAATTCAGATATTTAAACAGAATAGGCACCGTACCCTAAATCTTTCATTGCAAAGTTGACTAGTGATGCACAGAATGAGACAGAAATAACTGTCAAAGGGACTGGAGACTGATCTCGAGATGTTCTAGGGTGGAATTGATGGGTTTACTTATTTGTTTAAATAATTGAGTTCTTTGGAATTGCCTAAATTTTGCACTTTTGCCGGTTTAAATACAGTCGAATTGAGGTTGTTTCTGGCAAGAATGAGTGTCACATTTTTGAAGGGAACAGCAGTGACAGCACAACAACAGACAGTTCAGAGACTAAATACCATTTTTTAAAATTTCCGAAGATTAAATAGAAAAACACTCCGGGGCTTAGCTAAAAGGCTAACAGGAGAAACGAATTTCACATAGAAATCAATCGCTCTGTTCACTGACACGCAGTGACAGAACTAATAATTGTGTCCATGTAAAATCAGACCCTCTTGTTACTTTTTAATGAAGTCTGTCTGATTCTGTGATATTTTTGGCCTAGGAAATGAAAGAGATGTTTTATTAAATGAAACTAGGTCTACATAGGTGAAGTATCTGAATATAAGTATGTAATCATATGGTACAATAAAAAGCAAATATAAAAAATTGGAAAGACATGAATGTAGTTCAAATAAGCTTATTCCTCCAAGAAGCCTTCTCCGTGTTTCCAATGGAATAGTGGCCTGTATTTTGCATTTGAACAATGGCACAAAGCCATTGGAAGGGGAAGAAAGGTTTAGCCTACCCCTCTTGGATCCTTATGCCACAACGTCTGTTCCCTGCTGTACTGAGAAGTCCAACTCTCCTTTGCAAGCCAGGAAAAATAGGACCTTTTTCAAATTGCGTGCTTCTAAGATGCTGGCAGAATTCAAAACTGCTTTCTCCACACAGTATAAATCCCTTTACCTGATTAAAGCTGGTTATTTGGCTTGCCAGGGTGAAAAGTTTTCTTATATTTTATCTTGCATTTTCCCTCTCTTCTTCCCTCATTTCCTCTCCTCTTCCTCTTTCTCTCTTTCTTTCTCCTCTTCCCTCCAACATTAAAGACATTTGGTGCAACCTCAGCATTATTATTTTTAACACTCACCTTGCCAAGGAGAGTATAACTCCAAGGAATCTTCTTTTTTAAGCAGACCCCATCTGTTCTCTGTTGGTCCCTGAGTGGTACCTTTTAGCTGGCCATTTTTCCCCAGCGTGCATGTGGACACATGTGTGTGTGTGCGGGCATGTGTGTACACACACTTTCATGTTGATGGAGACATATGGTCATATAGAGGATCTTTGTGGTCCGTCTAGTTCTTTAGTTTCAAATGTGATCTGTTTTATGTAATATCTGAAAGGGAAACATCTTTCTGTGTAATTTCTCACGCTGAATTACACATTTAAACCCCACAGATATCAGAGGACATGCTAAAAAATATCTTGTGGGTGAAAAAGTTGACCTTTTGTTTCCCTCTGCCTGGTTGGCTGACTTGGGAGAGAGTAACTGAAGGCAAAGGGAATGTCAGAGTGGAGGCAATTCCCATCCTAGACTTGGCAAGGGGCAGGGGTTGTGGCCCTTTTATGATATTCACTCAGTTAGGAGCACCCTACTTCTGTTCAAAACTGTGATAAGAAATATCAATATGGGCATATGACAGTATGTGTGGGAGGGTACCTCCTTCACTTGTAGCGTCTCACAGGGAGAGGTCTTGGCAAAGGTACAGTCATCAAAATTGATGAGCCCAAAATGGGATTCACCCTTAAAAAAAAAAGGTTTTGATAAAATTAGCTTTCCTCTTAACAATCTGGGAGTGCTGTCAGAATAGCAGCTATAAATCTGTCTGGTGGGGCCCTCTCTTCTTAAAATAGATGGATGGGTAGATGAATGGATAGATGGGTAGATGGATGGGTAGAGGGACAGATGGATGGGGGGATAGGTGGATGGATGAGTAGATGGATGAATGAAATGGATGGGTGGATGGATGGTTGGACGGGTGGATGGGTGGATGGGTGGATGGATGGATGGATGGATGGATTGATGGATGGATGGATGAATGGATGGATGGATGGGTGGATAGGTGGATGGATGAGTAGATGGATGGATGGATGAGTAGATGGATGAATGGATGGGTAGATGGATGGGTAGATGAGTGAATGGATGGGTGGATGGGTGAATGGATGGGGGGGTGGGTGGATGGATGGGTGGATGGGTGGGTGGATGGATACATACATGTACATACATTTAAATTCTTAATAGGTACATTTTACACTCTTCATGTCTCTTTCTCTGGGTAGGGGCACTGGGGTGCTGGCATATGCTATCTTTTTTTGTGGTTAAGACCATGAGGATGAGAGCACTTCACCAATTCTTCTAGGCATGTTTTGAAGCAATGTGGTATAGTGGAAAGAACACAGGATTTAAATCACTGGAAGCTAGATTTAGATCTGAGCACCATATCCTTTTTAGCTTGAGTGCCTTTGCTCAAGGTAGTTAACCTCAGTATCCATGTCTGTAAAATGGAAAAATGTTTTCTAACTTGCTGGATTGTTGAGAGAATTAAAAGATATCTAGATGTAGGCAGATAGTGTTTAACTCAATACCTAGAGTAGAGAGAACATTTTGATTAATGAGAGCTACAGCTACTACTTCAACGGCTGCTAAGGGTCTTTCTTGTTTTTACTATCCCCTCCTTCTCTGGGTATTTTTCCTTCCACAATACATTTTAGAAATAGAAGCCACATTCTAACTTCTTTGGCTCCTTGCCTGACTTTCATATGGTCTCTGGCCGAGAATGGTGGCCATTCTACGTGTGTGTGTGTGTGTGTTTGCCTGCCTGTATCTATGTCTGCATCTAGAAAATATATATTTTATACCTGGAATATATGTATGTATCAGTAAAATTCTGGAAGATGCATCTTGCTGGAAGACATATGTCTTGATACGTATATCTGGAAGATATATACCTTGCTTTCTCCTTTGCTTTTGACAGATGTTCTAAACTCACCGTACCTTTTGGATATTGAACTATAAAGACTTCTACATTCCTATTTTATGCATTTAGAATTGTGAATATTGTAATAAAAATTCCTCTGACATTTCTCACATACTACAGACATCATGTCCCCTACTTTTTCTTCACGGAGAGATATGAAACAGTGTTGAGCAACCCAGAGTAAGCCAGAATATAAGGAGGTAAGAATGGATTTGTTGTCTGAGGCTCAATATGATACCACCTGAATCTTCTCTACATCACCCTTCAAGGGGTTGAGGATGGTTAAGACCACTGATACTTACGTCATAGCATGAACAAATAATAACTACTTACCATGTGCCAAGTTCTTCTGTAGGCACTTTACATAGAAAATTTTATTTAATCTTCATAGCAAACTTAGGGAGTAGTTGCTACTATTATCCCAATTTTACAGAGGAGGCAACTGAGTTACAGTAAGCTGAAATGACATGCTCCAGGTTGCAGAATGATCATAAAGCAGAGCCAGTAATAGGCACCGGTGTCTTTTGGTGTCAGGAATCTCTGCTTTTGTGCTTTTCTGTCTCATGAAAATATCAGAGTGGCTCTGTCTAGTTGGTCTCATTATTGCATGCCACCGTGGGTTCTTCTGACTGTGTGTCACCATTAACAAGGAGCATTTCCTACATCGTGAAAGTGCACATGACAATTTTATGTACTTCTTCTTGAAATCCCTGTCTTCCTTATGCTGCCCATTGGTACTTCACACTGTTTTCTTCCTCATCCCACTTCCGCAGCTTGTAGCTCCTGCCTGAGCTTTGGAAGTGAAAGCCGAAGTTCCACCTCGATGCAGGTGATAAAACTAGGGCAAAATGAATGAAGTGAGACCTTTGATGTCAGCACGTGGAACCTAAACATGGGTTATATTGAATTGTCGGCAGGACATTATGTCACTGTAGGTTTAGCCCTTCTTGGACTTTGTTTTTGTTTGTTTGTTTGTTTGTTTTGTTTCGTTTTGTTTTTAAGATGTAGTTTCGCACTGTTGCCTGGGCTGGAGTGCGATGGTGTGATCTCGGCTCACTGCAACCTCTGCCTCCCAAGTTCAAGTGATTCTCCTGCCTCAGCCTCCTGAGTAGCTGGGATTACAGACATGCACCACCATGCCCAGCTATTTTTTTGTATTTTTAGTAGAGACAGGGTTTCACTATATTGGTCAGGCTGGCCCCAAACTCCTGACCTCGTGATCCACCCACCTCGGCCTCCCAAAGTGCTGGGATTACAGGCGTGAGCCACTGCGCCTGGCCCCTTCTTGGATTTTCTTATGCATTTGAAATCAGATAAAGCTAAAATTGTGAATATGTAAATAAAAATAACATGAGAACATGGGAGAGGGAGCTGGGGTGTTTTGCTTTCATATGATGGGAACCAATGCCTGCATGTTTTCTATTGTACCTTTTGGACAGGTAGAATGATTGCAATTGTAAAAAAAAAAAAAAAAAAAAAAAAAGGAATATGGTGCCAGGAGCAGAAAGCAAAGATGTTTTCCAAGAGTCAGAAAGACTCTGTTCCAACCACAAACCATCCTGTCTTCCCCCTGTTAATGGGGTTGCCTAAATCATCAACTCCTACTTTGAAACGCAAACCCTTGTTGTTCCAGCTTAACTTTTTGCCCACAGAGTAGTTTAGGACAATCCAATGTGTGGCAGGTAGAAGTAGCACAAAGTAAGATTCAATTGTGTCTTGATGTGAGGGACATAAATGTCCTATTTTCTTTATGTGTCTTGGTCGCCCCCTCTGAAGGGGGGCTCTCTGAAGTTGTTTCCATCATTTGGTACCCTTCCTCTTCTTCACTTTGTAAGCTTAAGTTTCACATTCATTGGCTGTTTTTCTCTCTGAGGTTTAAGCTTCAAGGGATTATGCATATGAGGCTTGTATTATATACCCTGAATGATAAATATTGAAAATATCTCACAGCTAGCTGGATCTCTCTTAATCCAGCCTTTTCAGGAAAATGGTGCTGGGACCACCCCTGGAAGCTCAGCGTGCCCCAAACCCCAAGAATCTTCGGTCTGCAAGGGCAGAACCAGATAATGAAGATGGCATGCTAGGAGGTAGTAGTTCTCTGATCTAACCACTGCCACACATAAAAAATGCTGCAGCTTTGATTTGGGTTTCATGTCCTGTGATTACATCCATCGTGCTGGTTCCTAATGTAGACCTTCTCAGTTCTCTGGGTGTGCACCTCTGCATCCACATCTCCTTCCAATTCATGGAACCTCCTTTATTTCTTCCCTGCCTGTAATTCCTCTATTCTGTGATCTGAGCTTCCACTCATGCCCTTATTATTTAGCTCTTAAATTCCTGGAAAAGTATATGTTTATCTATTTTACCACTTTGGGCATTGTCATATGCCATAGGTTCATTCACCATTCATTGAACAAATGGTTGTCAATTAGTCATATGTACCAGTCCATGATTACACATGACAGGCATATCAATAGATGGGAAGAGCCCATGCCCTCTGTTTCAATGTTTGTAGTAACATGGCTTGTGAAGGTTAAAAGAAAAACCCAGAAGCAACCTAGTCTGTCATCAAAATGAGAAAGTAAAGATGGATTGTGGTAAAGTAACGCAATGGAATACTATATAGCAGTGAAAAATAAACCAGGATGAATCTCACAATTTTAGTGTTGGAAAAAAGGAACAATAGGATATGTTATCCTCACTTGTATAAAATTGTAAACATGCTTGTGTAAAATTGAAAATATGGAAAATAATGTGAAACAAATTAGTATATTTCTTAGGGATATATGTGTATATACATGTATGTATGTGTGTACATGTATATATGTTCGCGAGGGATAACTAAGGGATTCCTAATCTATTCGTAGTATTTACTAACCTGGGCATAGGAAGGAGATACATGTTGTGTTAAATATTATACTGCTTGTGTGTCTTAAATATCTCATTTTAATTTTTTATAAACAAAATTGATATGCTTACTTCAAATTCACCTAGTTTTAAGGGATTGAATTATCCCTTAGATGTATTCTGCTGAACTTGCTGGGTCAGACACTGTAAAGATTGAAAGGATTGATTTAAAAAATGGAAAAACATTGTGAAGGAAAAAGAAAGGAGGCATCGTTTGAGAAAGTTTGTCTTAGACACAGCATCTCTACCCAACAGTGCAACCACTCATTATTCCTAGCATTGAGGGAAGAATGGTTAATTTAGGTGCAAGTTCTAGTTCATATGAATTCCTCTCTTTAGTCCTAAAGTTGTTGGGAGGGAAGAGATCTTTCCATGTCCTGGAGGGCTGGTAGGAAAAATCTGTGTCTTGTTACTACCATGTTCCCCTACCCTCTTTCCTTTATAAGTTTTAATTACCCTCCAACCTACACCTCATGTAAAGTTTTTCACTATCACGCATTTTCTACACCTTCTATGTACATAAATACACATATATTTTTAATACTCTTACCTATCTTAGTCAGTTCCAGACGTGTTGCCTGGTTAACTTTGAATACTTCAGTGTGTTCCTAAAAACAAGGACATAACCACAGTACAATTCCAAAATTAAGAAATGTAACACACTGGTGTAGTCCTCTGGTCTCATCCACAGTTTGTTTTCCAATTTCATCAATTGTCTCAATAATGACCTTGATGGCAGTTTTGTTCATGGTCCAGAATCTAATCCATCATGCATTTCATTTAGTTGTCAAGTCTCTTTAGTGTCTTTTAATCCACAACAGTGACAGTCTTGCTTGGTCTTTTATGATCTTGACATGTTTTAAGAACACATACCCTGGGCCGGGCACGGTGGCTCATGCCTGTAATCCCAGCACTTTGGGAGGCCGAGGTGGGTGGATCATGAGGTCAGGAGATCCAGACCATCCTGGCTAATGCGGTGAAAACCTGTCTCTACTAAAAATACAAAAAATTAGCTGGGTGGGGTGGCGGGCGCCTGTAGTCCCAGCTACTTGGGAGGCTGAGGCAGGGGAATGGTGTGAACCCAGGAGGTGGAGCTTGCAGTGAGCCGAGATCATGCCACTGTGCTGCAGCCTGGGCTCCGTCTCAAAAAAAAAAAAAAAAAAAAAAAACCACACCTGGACTGCCCATTGCTGAATCACCTGAACAGAGCACTTCAATTTTAACTCATCATTTTTGCAAGCTTAATTGTTTTAGCTGCTACAAAAAAGCACGAGTCTTTCAAAAAGGAATAAAATTCTGACACATGCTACATGGACAAACCTTGAAACATTATGCTAAGTGAAAGAAACCAGTTGCAAAAGGACAACTATTGTATGATTCTACTTACTTCAGGTACTTAGGATAGTCAAATTCATAGAGACAAAGTACAATAGTGATTCCTAGGGACTGGGGGAAGATAGAATAGAGAGTTGGTGTTTAATGGGTATAGAATTTAAGTTTTGGAAGTTGAGAAAGTTTTAGAGTACTGATAATAGTTGCGCAAGAATGCAAACATTCTTAATGCCACTTAATTGAATACTTTAAAACGATTAAAATGGTAAGTTTTGTGTAGTGTATGTTTTGCTACAATTTTTTACAAGAGAGTGGGTCCTCAATATGTAAATATAATGTAAATTAAAATAAAAAAACACAGGGCAGTTATTTATTTTGTGGATGACTGTCAATTTGGGTTTTTCAGGTATTTCCTTATGATCCCAGTTGGGGTGTGCATTTTTGCCAGATACTACGGAGTAATAATGTCCTGTTTTTCCCAGGGTGCCATATTAAGAGACCCATGATATTGGTTTGTCTATTATTGGTGATATTAACATCAGTCCTTTGGATCATATGATGTCTCTCAGATATCTCCACTAAAAAGTTTCTCACTGTAATTAATATGTAGTTAGGGGGTGGGAGGAATGGTTTTAGACTTTTAAAATACCAATTTGTCATCAATCCTTCATTCACTAGTTTTACCATTCATTGATGATTCTTGTCTGAGTCAATTATAATTATTACGGCTATCAAATGATGGTTTTCTTTTCTTTTCTTTTCTTTTTTTTTTGAGACGGAGTCTCGCTCTGCCACCCAGGCTGGAGTGCAGTGGCACCATCTCAGCTCAATGCAGGCTCTGCCTCCCAGGTTCACACCATTCTGCTGCCTCAGCCTCTCCGAGTAGCTGGGACTACAGGCACCCGCCACCACGTCCGGCTAATTTTTTTGTATTTTTAGTAGAGACGAGGTTTCACCGTGGTCTCGATCTCCTTACCTCGTGATCCGCCCGCCTCGGCCTCCCAAAGTGCTGGGATTACAAGCGTGAGCCACCGCGCCCAGCCAAATGATGGATTTCTAATGCCATCGCACTTATATGTATGGGTTGGCATTCTATTTGTTTTCCTATGTATATTCATTTAATTATTTATTTCAGTATAGAGTCATGGATTCATGTTTTACTCTATGAACTACAATCGGTTACTTTTGTTATTTGTTTTGATGCTCAAGTTGTATCATATGTATTCACTGGGAACCCCTTCAAGCTGGCTCCTATATAATTTTGACATAAACCCTTAAGTTTTTTTTAATAACATCCTTATTCCTTGGCACCAGAAGATATTCCAGGTATATCTTGACTTTCCTTGCCCCAGTCCTAGAGCCAGACAGCCATTTTTCAACAGAATAATCCTTCCTTTGATTGGAGAGTGGTGTTTAGAAACAAAGTTCTGGGTGATTATGGCTTCTGGACCCTCTAAATAGACACTATAGATAGAACTAGGAAAAAATACACACGTGCACATACACATGTATTTGTAATTATCTTTTCAAAGCCAAGAATTTGTTAATCCTTCCTAGGGATTATGTTCTTCCCAACAGGATACATTATCTAGGTTAAAATTTCCCTGCCTATCTGATATCACTTGTTATTACTAGTTATCTTTTATCTGTCTGTTAGGCTGTGAGATCCTTCAGAAGAGAGACTTCTTATTTTTTGTCATCTTTGTATCCCCATTGCCTAGGAAGATGTCTGGTACAGATTAGGTACTAATATTAATTCACAGGATTGTTGGGTGAAACGATGGTTGAATGAAAGGATGGTTAGTTAGGATCATTGGGTAGGAGGGTGGATGGGTGGAGTGGAGATTTGATGGAAGCGTATAGTTGGATGGGAGGATAATTCGTTGGGATCACTGGGTAGGAGGGTTGTTGGGTAGAATGGAGATTGGGTGGAAGTATATTCGGATGAGAGGGTGGTTGGTAAGGATCTCTGGGTAGGAGTATTGTTGGGTGGAATGGAGATTGGGTGGAAGTATAGTTGGGTGGAAGGATAGTTGGTTAGGATCTTTGGGGAGGAGGATGGTTGAGTGGAATGGAGATTTGGTGGAAGTATAGTTGGATTGAAGGATGGTTGGTAAGGATCTTCGGGTAGGAGGATGGTTGGGTGGAATGGAGAATTGGTGGAAGAGTATAGTTGGATGGAAGGATAGTTGGTTAGCATCTTTAGGTAGGAGTATTGTTGGATGGAATGGAGATTGGGTGGAAGTATAGTTGGATGGAAGGATAGTTGGTTAGGATCTTTGGATAGGAGGATAGTTGGGTGGAATGGAGATTGGGTGGAAGTATAGTTGGATGGAAGGACAGTTGGTTAGGATTGTTGGGTAGGAGGATTGTAGGGTGGAATGGAAATTGGGTGGAAGTATAACTGGATGGGAGGATGGTTGGTTAGGATCTTTGGGTAGGAGGATGTTTGGGTGGAATGGAGATTCCGTGGAAGAGTGCAGCTGGATGGAAGGATAGTTTATTGGGATCACTGGGTAGGAGTATTGTTGGGTGGAATGGAGATTGGGTGGAAGTATAACTGGATGGGAGGATGGTTGGTTAGGATCTTTGGGTAGGAGGATGGTTGGTGGAATGGAGATTCAGTGGAAGTGTATAGTTGAATAGAAGGATAGTTCATTGGGATCACTGGGTACGAGGATTGTTGTGTAGAATGGAGATTGGGTGGAAGTATAGCCGGATGGGAGGATGGTTGGTAAGGATCTTTGAGTAGGAGGATGGTTGGGTGGAATGGAGATTGGGTAGATATATAGTTGGTTGCAAGAATGGTTTCCATGTGAGAGCATTTGGGTTAGGGGATGGTTGGATGAGAGGAGTTGTTAAGTGGAAGAATTGTGAATATACAGGATCATTATGTGGGAAGACAGTTGTGTGGGATGTGGTCTGCATGTCTTATTTAGCAGTGTATGTCTTTTTTGTTATACTTCTGTACTCACTGCATTCAGGTGCTGTTTAAGAAGTTGTTTTGGTTCCATTTGGTCTTTCAGATAGTAGGTGTTCATTCAGTATCTATTGATTGTCTGAACATGACTTTCAGGAACAGGAATGGATGATTTATCTTTCGATTCTTTGCGTTCTCCATAGTGCTCAGCTTGGCATAAATACAGATTTAATATTCAGTTTGACAGTAAGTCAGTTAGAAAACCACAGCAACATAATATCTGCCCTATTTACCTTTTCAAGGAAACTAAGGCTGCTGTATTAGTTTCTTCAACACTGAGTGTAGACTTGATTCATTCTCTCTGAATATTCAGTTGCCCCAAAATTATTCAAGCAGTCTACTTGGCAAGTATTTCAAGAATGGAGGGCATTGTTTAGCCTTGAAATTATTCATTGGCTCACGTAATCAGGAAACAAACTTTTGCTTTGGAATAAGGGTTACGCCACACAATTTGGGATCATTTTGTGATCAGGCAATTGAATAGGCTAGAAAGAATTCCTTTACTGATGGATATCCATTCTGAATACCTGTTTTATCCTTTTCTTTCTATTTTCTCATACGAAGAAAGTAAGTAGCAAATTCCTCTCACACTGATATTGGAAACAGAAAGGAACTCCACTGTTTTTGGCCATATATATATTTTTTAATTTTGGATCTATTATGTGTTCTAGTGTCTTTAGAGAAAATTTTCGTAATTGAACCTTAGAAGAGAAGACAAATGCTGTGTAATGTACATAAGAACAAGAAGACGTTGCTCTAGCTGAAAATGTCTTTTTTCCACAGTACTTTATATCCTGACTAAGTGTTCTTGTGCAAAGCAACCAAGTAACATTTTCCCATTCAGCTATAAGCACGAAGAGACTGTTATTGCCACTGGCTGGTATTGAGTAATCGTACATAGGTGGGGTGAGCTGAAGGGAATCTGAATTATAAAACGCCTTCCTTTGAAGTCAAATCAATTTTTATTCTTAATCTGTGAACATGAGATGGGAACAAATAACTTCTGAGTGAAATAAAGATTTCTTAGCCTGTCAAGATTTATCTTATGAGGCTGAAGAAGTGGGATTCCTGTTAGCAACTGGCAGTTTTAAAAATCCATTCGCCTGAGGAAGTGTGAAAACAGTCTGCAGAACAAAGACGCTGAGCTATTGCTGCATTGAGTGCTTATTTGCTCCTTTTTTACGTTTCCTGCTTGAGACCTCTCCAGGTCCAACTTTAAAACATTTGCAGCCTAATGGGAGTGTGTGCACAGGGAGTATCAGAAATCATTTCCTTAGGGGAGGAGGTGTTTTGTGGTGCAAAATGTTGAGGTTCTGTTGCCAAAACACCAACTGCAAGAGGGTATTTTCTGTGAACTTCATGGGTGGCTTTCATAGGGAATTCTCCATGTCATTCTCTGATGTCTTTTATTGGCCCTTGTTTTGCCAGAGTGGGGAAAAAAAACAAAAACAAAAACCACCTTCCCTGTGTCATTTCTCTTTTAACAAAGAAAGCCAAAATAATTCTATAAATGAAAGTCATACACATGTGGAACTTTGGGTACAGCTCTAGAGTATTTTTTTTTTTTAACCCTCCTACGACGAAGCCAAAAGAAGAAGACTGGTTGTATTTCTCTAACATTTTTAGGCAGATGATCGTTTCTGGGCAGGGGGAAAATATCAAAGCCTGTGCAGTTTCTCTTTCAGCTCATTTGAAAATACTCTAGGAAAAGACCGCTGTGGATTCTCTGCCCCTTCTGTGGTGTGTGGAATCATGTGACTGCTGGACAGCCCCCTTGGAAGCTGGCCAGCCCAGCCTCTTCAGCGTCCAGATGGGAACCCGGAGGCGCATCTCACAGCAGACCGTTGATTAACCCAAGGTCACCTGGCTCTGGTTTCTGATGGAGCGAGAACGAGTACCCAGAGCTTTCCAGAACCTCAGCACAAAGGGTATCCATGATGAACAGACATTTCCCTATCCCTTCTCTCTCCTGTCCCCTGCGTAAACAGTGCAAAAAAACACACTCCCTTCTTGGCCAGGACCCAAAGATCTATTATCATACACATGTCTTTCTGTGCTTTGGGGGATCAGCAGGGGTGCCAGTGAACTTGGATTACTCTTTGGATCACCCTACTGCCTCCAGCTCCCCTTCCGTTTTGTTTCATGACTCAGTCGTCCTATTCGAGCCCATTTACCACTTGTATAGGGGTACATTCCTTGACTTCTCAGAGCACACCAAGCCCCCATCCATGATTTCTTCTTCTTTTACAGTGAGCTCTCATATCACATTTATCCCAGTGGAAATTTCATATGAGTATCTGTGATTCTTTGAGTGTTCCCTCTTTCCCCTCAACTCCAAGATCCTTGGGATCACTGGCCTTGTCATTTATGTTCCTGCTTGTGTCCTATAGCCTGGCACTTAGTGAGGAGGTGTGTCGTGTTGGGTTTTGTTTGTTTGTTTGTTGTTGTTGTTTTTTGCAAGAACCCCAGCAAAGTATCACAAACTAGGTGGCTTAAAAAGCAGACATGCATTATCTTGCTGTCCTGGAGCCCGGGAGGCTGAAATCAAGGTGTTAGCAGGGACATGATCCCTCTGAAGGCATTAAGGGCGAATCCTTCCTTGCCTTTTCCAGTTTCTGGAAGTTGCTGGCATTTGCTGGCATTCTGTGGCTTGCAGCTGCGTTTCTGAAAGCTGTCTCACTCCTAACCTCTGTTTACATTGGTGTCTGTTCACATCACATGTCCTCCATGTGTGTATCTCTGTGTCCAGATTTTCTTCCATTTGTGAAACCAGCAGTCCTTGGTTTAGGGCCCAACTAATGGTTTCATGACCCCTGTGTTAGTTTCCTAGACAAGCTCAGTGGCCTAAAACTACAGAAATATATTTTCTCACAGTCCTGGAGGCTGGAAATCTGAAATCAGGGTATTAGCAGTGCCATGCATTCTTCAAAGGACCCAGGGAAGAATACTTGCTTTCCTCTTTCGGCTTCTAGTAGTCGTTAGGAATCTGGTGGCCCTTAGCTTTGAGATGTGTCACTCCGATCTCTGGCTTGGGCATCACATAGCCTTCCCTGTGTTTCTCTGTGTCTCCAAACTTACTTCTTCTTATAAAGGTATCGGTCCCCAGACTGGGCTCAGCAGCTCATGCATAAAATCCCAGTACTTTGGGAGGCTGAGGCAGGTGAATCACTTTGAACTCAGGAGTTCGGGACCAGCCTGGGCAACATGGAAAAACTCCATCCCTACAAAAAAATATTAAAAATTAGCTGAGCGTGGTGGCCTGTGCCTGTAGGCCCAGCTATTCGGAGGCTGAGGTTAGAGGATCACTTAAGCCCAGGAAGTGGAGGTTGCAGTGAGCCAAGGTAATGCAACTGCACTCCAGCCTGGGTGACAGAGTGAGACCCTGTCTCAAAAAAAAAAAAAAAAAAAGAAAGAAAGAAAGAAAAAAAGGTATCAGTCCCTGTATTTAGGGCTCATCTTAATTCAATATGACCTCATCTTAATTACATCTATAAAGACCCTATTTCCAAATAAGCCCACGTTCTGACATTCTGGGGGGCCATGGATTTCTGGGGGTTGTTATCCAACCCAGTGTACAAGGCAGTACACATTTATTGATTGCATGAATGAATGATAATGCTCTGGGCCCCGGCAAGTCTCAGCCTGGAGAACTGAGTCTGCATGCCTGCGTAGAATCAACAACAACATGCACTTCAGTGGAATTTGGGAAGGGTCAGGGTCTGTGTTGATAGAAATGGAAAAATCCTCCAAGTGCCTCACCCTCTCTTAAAAGACTCCTCAAGACGGCTTTGCTGTTCTACCCTCTACAGAGTGTTTTTAATATGTCTATTTAAATGCAAATTTTGACTTTCTGTCTGTAATCATATAAAATGTTTGGCACTAAAATTTTAATCAGGAATGTAATTTTATATAGAGGCGGTAATGGAGTGGTAGGCCACACATAACAGAATGAAGCTTCCCCGGCGTGCATTCCCAGACTATGGAAGCGCTGGCCTCCCTGCTCCCAGCTGAGCCGGGAAAACCATGCCCGCTCCAAGAGGTGCTTCTCAAAGATGATTCCTGATCCCAGGCATGTCCTGTGTCCTGTCACCAATCCTGGTGCTTCATCGTCCTTTAAAATCCAAACAGGGTGATCAAGTGTTCTTCCTCTGCGTCCTCTGGTCTTCTAGCATCCTGGATAGGCCGCGTACGTTTAGAAAGAGGGGCTCTACCCTGCCCCTGCCTAAGATGATGGCTCATTTATCAAGACCAGGCTGGAGGCTCAGCCACCAGAGCTTCTGTTGTTTGGGAGGAAGGCTGCCAGCAGCAGATGTTTGTCCTCGCCTCAGCTCCCTGCAGCCTTTGAGCTCCATCTGCCGCACACTCAGGCACAGCTGCCAGTGCTTCCCCTCCGTGCTCACCTTTCACCTCTCATGGAGGCCGGGGCTTCATGCATCTGGGCCCAACAGAGAGACGGTGACCCAGACCCTGCGACCCTGGTGCCACGATCCTTCCCAACAGCTTGCTGGGCGTCTTTCTGCACTAGCCTGTCAGCATGCTGGAAGCAGCACCAATGGAGGTTGTTGAGCAGGGTTGCAATTGCAGCCCGTCACTTTGGTCTTGGTGTTCCATCTTGTTAGGGCAAGAGAGTCAGAGCACACACAGCCATCTCCTGGCTGGATCATCTGGTGGAGTGGGAGTGTGCACATGCCCACCCCCCTGCATTTCTAAATAAGATATGCATTGTCTCAGGGCCTTTGCAAAGTCCACTCCCTAGTCCTCAATGCTGTTCCCCGTTGGTCATCCCAGAGCTCAGCTCAAATGTCACCCTTTAGAGGGGCAGCTGTTGGTCTTCCCAGTTAAAGCATATGCCAACCCCCTCATCACTCATGGTCTCAACAACCTCTTTATTTTCCTTATTGCTATTATCTTCATCTGTAATTCTCATCTTTATAATGTCTCTTGAATGGTTCTTTAGGAGGATTACTCTTCCTAGAGTGTGCAAAACGGATTGCAGGGATGGTGAGAGGTGGGTGGAAATGTTGGAAAGGGGACAAGGGTGGAATTGGTAGCGCTGATCTTGCTGAGAGAGGATTGGCCCTGGAAAAAGAAAGTAGCAATGGAGCAGGAAGTAATTAGACAGAGAAGAGAGCTCTTGACGTGGGAGGTGAGGAGAATCGGTGATTGTGATTGTGTGTTAGGACTGAGGAAGGAGGAGGAGGATGCCCAGCTTTCTAAACTGGGTATTTGAGTGGATGGGGGTGACTTGCCGAAAATAAAGAATGATTTGAGAAGAAAGATGCTGTGCTCATCTTGGAAAAGTTGAGTTTTGGGCCCCTGTAGAAGACCCAGCTGAGATTTGCAGATATGTATCAAATGGATAATTCATCAGAGAAGCAATGCTACTCCAAACCATGAGAGTGAATGGTGCTTCCCTGGGAGAGAGGCAGGATAAAAAAATAAGGTGGCCCCAAATTAGGATGGCCACACATCCCAGTTAGCCAGGATATTCCTGCCTTATACCTGTTGTTCCACCATCATTTCTAACAACCCCCTCACTTTCACTTTTATGTGTCTCAGTAAACTATATTGTCACCCTACCCATGTGAGAAGGTTGGGGAAATTCAGAGTTCATAGGAGGGCATAAGAACCCCTGAAAAAAAACTGAGCGTGAGAAGAGGGGTAGAAAGAAAAACCAGGGTAGTGTTGGGTAATGTATGCCAAGGGTTGAAAATTGACAAGAGAAGAATAATTCATGTCAAATGGGTCACAGAGGTGAAGTCATGCAAGTATGAAAAGCTGTGCATTGGATTTAGCTACAAAAAAAAAAAGTCTTTATGACCTTGTAATCATGATGGTGGAAATATGACAGAGACAGGTGGCTTTGAGGAGAAAATCGTTGATGAGAAAGTAGAGACAGTCAGTTCCACTAAGCTTTGCTATGCAAGAAGGGGGATATGTTAGAGGAGTTTGCAGACATGGGCCTGACAGAACAAGAGAAGGTTCATGGGACGGGAGGCATTTGAGCGTGCCTTAGTCCTGGAGAGGGGCCTGATGGAGAAAGCTTCAGGAGAGGGGGTGTCCACATGATAGAGCAGTGTTCCCAAGGGAGAGAGCAGATGCAGGAAGGGACACCTTCCCTGTTAACAGGCAAGAAAGAGCAAGTTTTGGTGGAAGGAAGTCCGTAGGCTTTATGGCGGGGATTTGCAAAGAGTAGCATTTATTTTCTCCTCTGAGGTAGGAGGCATCTGAGAGGTGGGGGAGGTTGAAGATGGGAGGAAAGTAGACAGTTGCTTTAAATAGCCACATGGAAAATGGGAGAAGGAATTGGCTCATTCAGAAGACTTTTATTGGGTGCCTTCTGTGCTCCAAGCCCTGGGAATCAACTAGTGAAGAAAACAATCCAATGGGACTGATGTTCTCCTTGGTAAGAGAACAGTGACGGTAATGGAGGCAGCAAAGGGAACATTGGAGGCTGAAGACCCCTCCCCAACTTATAATGATGTGGCTGTGAGTGGTGAATGGTAGGGATTTTTTTTTTTGTTTGTTTTGCTAGAACTCAGCAGCTTGGGTCTAGACACAGAGAAAATGGACAACTTATGGTCTAGAGATGGCAGCACAGAAAGGAAGGTGAGTTGAAGTTCTGGGGGGGATAATAAATGGCAGGTAAAGTTATGGATCGTTTGATCAAATCTCGGTGTGAAATAAAGAGCATACTTAGGATATGTCTTTCGTTTTTTCTTTTTTTGCTCTGACATGCGTTGCTATCATGAGTGTCCTTGAACGCATCTCTTTGCGGGCATACAAAACCATTTCTCTAAAATAGGTGGTAAGTATAGGAACACTGGGTCCAAAGGAGAACACATAATCAATTTAGGTAAATATTGCCAAATTGTCTGTTGCACGTTCTTCACCAGTTTGTGCTGCCATCAGCAGCGCCCAAAGTGCCTCCTTCCCTTCACATACCCTTGTCAACATGGGCCAGTATCTTTCTGAGTTTTACAAAGTGGAGGAACAAACCAAAGGTCCTCATATTTTTCTGTGCGTTCTGGTGATTACTTGTCTTGGCGAGTATCTTCTTTTTTAAATAATCTTCCTGGGAGACTTGCGGTATGCAGTGATGACTATGGAAGTATTTTAGGGGGCAGGTCAGAGAGGGGATGCCTGTCAGGTTGGGGCAAGGGGATTTGGGAAGTTTTTGGAGGAAATCAAATGGGAGACAGTAGAATTTATCTGAGAGCTGGAGAAGAAGGGATAAATCCTAGAGACATTTTTATTTTTGTTGTATTTTATTTTTACAGATTTAGGGTGTATAAGTACAAATTTCTCATATGCATATATTGCATACTGATGAGGTCTAAGCATTTAGTGTACCCATCACTGGAATAGTGAACATGGTACCCAAAAGGTAATTTTTCAACCCTCACCTCCCTCCCACCCTTCCATCTTTTGCGATCTCCAGTGTCTATTATTCCACTCTGTATGTCACGTGTACCCATTGTTTAGCTCCCAGTTATAACTAGAGATATGTTAGAAGTAAAATGCAACAGGCTTGATGACCTTGCAGGAAGTCAGCGGGGAGTGATCAGCGCTCATAGAGGTTTATATCTTTGGAGTTTGAGTGACCGTGCTAACTTTTAAACAGGAGAAATGATACAAAAGAAGATGCAGGTTTGGGGCTCTTTTCCAAGGTCTTGCCTTTACCTACTGGATGTCAACTATCTTCTTGGGTTATTGAACAGGAGCTGTTCCTCTTGGCTTGTGGCACAGGTGAGTTTGCTTCTGTCATGCCGCGGGGGACATGGGGTCCTGTGTGCTAGGCCAGGCATTGGGCCAATGTATGCCTGGGGCTACCACATCTGCTGCTGCTGGAACTGGGTCTGCCCTCTGTCCCTCTGGATTCCAGCAAGTGGAGTTCATCGCATTATCATGCATTCACCTGGTCAGTTTCTGCACGGGCTGTTTATAGGGCACGGGTTTAATAGCTGTCTCCCCTGCTGCCCTGCGAATTCCACAAGGGCAGAGACCATGTCTGGCTTGTCGATCATCCTCTCCTAGGAAAAGGCTCTGCAAAGTTTTCCTGTAAAGGGCCACACAGGAAATATTTCAGGACTTCTGGGCTGTGCCATCTCTGTTGCTACTCAACTGCCTTTGTAGCGTGAAAGCTGCCTTGATGATATGTAAACAGCTGGGTGTGGCTGTGTTCCAATAAAACTTTATTTATGGATGCAGAAATTTGAATTTCACATCATTTTGATGTGTCGAAGAATAGTATTCTTCTTGTGATTCCTTTTCCCCAACCACTTAAAATTGCAACAGCCATTCTTAGCCTGTGATTCGTACAAAGACAGGCAGTGGGCCTGTGGTCTGAAAGCATAGTTTGTTGGTCCCGTCCTGAAGTTTAGCACAGGGCCTGTAATGGCAGTAAACACTCATTTCATATTGTGGAAGAAAAGAAAGAAGTTGCGTAAGTTGTGTTTTTGTGCTTGCTTTCTCCTGCAGAGTGGGTAAAGGGACGGTACTGAGGACTAGTAAAATGCAAAGATTTGGTATCGGTAGGTCTTCATCCTGCTCCTAATCCATGGTGTGACCTGGAGCCAGTTGTTGCAGCTCTTTGGGCCTCAGCTGTCCTATCTGTGTGATGAGGAGAAGCCTGGCTTCATTAAGGGATGTGAAAATGCTTTTAAGACTGGGTGCAGTGGCTCGTGCCTGTAATCCCAGAACTTTGGGAGGCTGAGGCGGGCAGATCATCTGAGATTAGGAGTTCTAGAACAGCCTGGCTAACCTGGTGAAACCCCATCTTTACTAAAAATACAAAAATCAGCCAGGTGTGGTGGCAGGTGCCTATAATCCCAGCTACTTCGGAGGCTGGGGCAGGAGAATCACTTGAACTCGGGAGCTGGAGGTTGCAGTGAGCCAAGATCATGCCGCTGCACTCCAGCCTGGGCAACAGAGTGAGACTGTCTCAAAAAAAAAAAAGAAAATGCTTTCACTCTCAAGCCCACTGAAAAGTGTTAAGTTACTACCCAAAGCAGGAGAAGCAGCACAATAGACCAGGAAGGTCTAAATCCTGACAAGCTAGTATTTACGCTGCAGCCAGCCCAGGGCTCGGCTGCAGAGGCAGCGAAATCCTAACAGGAGCAGGAGGATTTGACATCTGGTGCCCAAGAAGTTTGTTAAGGTTGCCCAGTCACTTGCTGACATGTGCTAGCAAATTCTCATGCTTTCTCCAAAAAAGGGTATACTACGGGCTTCGCTCCCACAACATTTTGGTAAATCTTCCAAGAAGATCTGGCTTTCTTCTTGTTAAAGGAAGCATTTGAATGCAGCCTGGATGAAATAGATATCAAATCTGAGTGGCATTATGGCTGTTGTTAAACTAAAGCTGAACCTCTTAAACTTGGCATCAGTTGACTCTCGTCTTTGTCAGAAAACCTATGCAGGATGCCATGTGGTCTGGAGGACACAAAAGCATGATTGTGTCATTTCTTTCTGTATGGAGTCTGTGCAGTCAGTTCTTTTCCATCTTGCTTTCTTCCTTGGGTCAGGACAAGTCACGCACCAAGCCCCTTCTAGAAAAACAGCACGGGGCCGGACACAGTGGCTCATGCCTGTAATCCCAGTACTTTGGGAGGCCAAGGCGGGCGGATCACAAGGTCAAGAGTTCGAGACTGGCCTGGCCAACATGGTGAAACCCCGTGTCAACTAAAAATACAAAAATTAGCCGGACATGGCGTGTGCCTGTAATCCCAGCTACTCGGGAGGCTGAGGCAGGAGAATTACATGAACCCGGAAGACAGAGGTTGCAGTGAGCCAAGATGACACCACTGCATTCCAGCCTGGGCGACAGAGAGAGAATCTATCTTGGAAAAAAAAAAAAGGAAGAAAAGAAAAACAATGCAACAAACAAGAAGAGTTCAGTGTTTACAATCAAATTTTAAACCAATCGTCAAAGTACAAGCCACCACTAAGCAGAAGGTGGGATCTGGTTTTTGTTTTGTTTTTTGAAGCATAATGGATCCTCTATGGTATGGGAATTTTAGGGGAGAAAAAAAAGAGAACAATTTCTCCTTCTCTGCAGTACATTTACTGCTGCTATCACTCTCTTTCTACCCTGAAATGTTTCTGTTTCACCACCATTCATCTCTCTTGATTGGTTTTGCTTTTTTTTTTTTTCTTCTAAGATGTTGCTAAATTTGCTTGTAAAGTTTTGTTTATTCATTGGCGCTTGGTTGAAAGGTGCTGGATCATTAATCTAACTATTCAAGGTTAACCATGCTTTATGCTGAAATTGCCTTTTTATGGAACAGATTTCAAGGTTTTGCAAGAGTTGAGTGCTACCTCATTTTTGACATTTCAGCAATGAATCCTGTTTGAAATGTGATTTGAATCCAATCATCATCTTATTTGTGGAGGAAGATAAAAATAATATACAAATATTGCAGTAAAATTGCATTTTTCCCTGCCCCCTGTTATGCATTTCAATTCAGCTAGATTCTGCTAGGGTGGCACCCAGCAATGGCATCCCTGCTTTAATTCTATCTTTCATTTTTTTCCCTCCCAGAAGGCTTAAACATATTTCCTTTCTATCTAACAGAAGTTGTACAGGGCTTCTGAAGAGTGTGCATTGAAGAAATGGAGCTTACACAATTACTTCTATACCTTATTGTGGAATCTCAGGGTAAACAGGGCTTTAGAGGTCATCTAATTTGTCTCGTTTTGCAATTACAGAATTATTTCTTTGAAGGGACAAATGAAGAATCTCTTCTTCCAGGCCTCTTTGTAAATGTGTGAACAAGTTTATGAGTGCCTCCATCTCAGAGTGTGTGGATGTGGCGTTTTAATTAAAGACCAAGGCTGCAAGCTTTGCTGTTTTCTCCGATCTGATACAGCCACAGTTCCCGTGTCACATCGTGGAGCTCTTGCTCAGCCTGTGACCTGGGAGGTTTCTTTTCTAGCTGAAGTGTACCTTTCCCTTAGAACTAGTCTGCAGGGGCTGCTACCAGGCAGCCTTTCTTAATAAACTCACACTCAGAGACTGCTCCATTTCTGTGTAAATGGTAGCCATGTCCGAGTGGGTCTCACTCACCCTGTTTCAGCAGCACCCCCTCCCTGTTGGCTATCTACAAATTCTCTCTCCCCTCATTAAAGTTTGCTCTTCCAAAGCTTTTCAAACTCTCAAACTCTCATTCACTCTAGAATATTTACAGATTAACCATGTTCAGCCTCAGCATGGTGTCACCATGGGAAGATGCTCTCAGTGTGGACAAGATAAAGCTGTTAAAGCTGGTTGAGCCAAGCTTTTTCATATTTAAATAATGGAAACAGGAAGGGACAGTATGCATAGTTAAGGACGTGGGTCTAGGTTCAAACTCTGCCTTTGCTACGTCCCAGCTGTGCCCATGACATTATTTAACCTCTTTTGCTTCAATTTTCTCCATCTTTATTTTTGTTTTATTTTATTTTATTTTTTGAGACAGAGTCTCCCTCTTTTGCCTAGGCTGGAGTGCAGTGCCGCCATCTTGGCTCACTGCAATCTCCTCCTCCCAGGTTCAAGTGATTCTCCTGCCTCTGCCTCCCCAGTAGCTGGGATTACAGGCATGCACAACCACACCCGGCTAATTTTTGTATTTTTAGTAGAGACAGAGTTTTACCATGTTGGCCAGGCTGGTCTCAAACTCCTGAACTTAAGTGATCCACCTGCCTCGGCCTCTGGATATGCTGGGATTACAGGAAGTTTTCTGCATCTTTAAAATGGACACAGTAACAAACCTACTTTCTAACACTATTGGGAGAATAGAACAAGGTGATGCACAGAAAGTGATAACCACAGTGACTCATGCATCTCGTCTACACATCGTATTTAGCAAAAAGCTAAGCAAGTTATTCCCTTGCTGTGAATTATCAGATTCTATTACCAGGGAGCTGAAATACTAGTCTGGGGGAAGAGTATGCCAATGAGATCTTTGTATGGGACAGCTTCCCCAACATTAGTGTGGGAATTCCATTTAAGAACACATTTCTTTTTTTTTTTGAGATGGAATCTCGCTCTGTCACCGAGGCTGGAGTGCAGTGGCGCGATAGCTCACTGCAAGCTCCGCCGCCCAGGTTCACGCCATTCTCCTGCCTCAGCCTCCCCAGTAGCTGGGACTACAGGCACCCGCCACCGTGCCCGGCTAATTTTTTGTATTTTTAGTAGAGACGGGGTTTCACCGTGTTACTCAGGATGGTCTCGATTTCCTGGCCTCGTGATCTGCCCATCTCGGCCTCCCAAAGTGCTGGGATTACAGGCGTAAGAACACATTTCTAAGCTTCACACTGCTGTCCTGTTGTCGTGATGATACGTCAAACTTACTGCAGCTTAGTTTGGGCAGGACATTTTAGCTGGGAACACCAATACCCGTAAAGGTCATGTTTACATTCTTGTGTGAGCCTTTCTTTAACCACTGAGTGTATTTTGTATTATGACTTATCATCCGCTTCTTGCTGTGTATTGGCATGAGGGAATCTGCGTCCTCCTCCATTTGTGTAATCCAAAAAATACTGAATAGCTAATTAACCCCGATGCTGGGGATACACCAAACATGATTCTTGCACCTTTACGAGCTTATATTTGGTGGGAAGGATAGAAAAAGCAACAACAACCAATAAATGGAAAAATAAATAAAGCCATCACAGGTGGTAAGATGTCCGTAAAAGAAACCAATGCGTGCCAAAGAGAGAAAAGTTCTTTTAGTATCTCCAGTTGCTAAAATACTGTCTGATACATGGTAGGAACTCAGTGATTATTCAGTGAATAAATGTTTAGGGTAAATGGAATAGTTTAGGTAGGGGAATCCACAAAGACTCTCTGGGGATCTACTATTTGAACAGAAATATAAATAATTATTCATGAGATGATCAAGGGGCCAGATAGGGCTGGGAGGAAGGGAAGTATGGGTGGTGAGAAAGGCAGAGAGCTGGAAAGATACTGGATTGTTTGAGGAACTGCAGAATAAAGAATCTCTATGGTTGCGAAGTAAAGAGAGAGGTGTTGGGGTGGTTATTTATTGCCCAAAGATGAGGCTCAGAGAGTACCCAGGAGCATGGCTGGGGTCATAGGTTCTGGAGAGGAACTTGGACTTTAATTGAAATGCAAGGGGAAATGACCAAAGTCTTGGTAAAGTCAAAGTCCATTGGCAACCACTCAATGAACTTCAAATCCATGCCTCTTAGGGTTGGTGACCCTGAAGAATGAAGAGTTGGCCTTGAGAATAAGGGAGTTCTTGTAAGTTCAACCACTGGCTTTCAGTTGCAGCCTTCATCACATCACTCACCTCCTGTAAGCATCCATAGCCTTCATTTTCAATGGAGATAAAAGAAGTTGAGATGCGTTTCTCCCCATTGCTATTTTGGAATTCACTCAGAGCACTCAGCGCCTGCTGTTGTTCTCATTGGAATCTTGCTGTCCCATGCAACTTGACTTCTATTTACACTCCTCGGATTGGTATGTGCAAGTCTTGCTTGTGAGGGAAGAGCCACCCTAGAAATAAAAGGACTTGATTAGGAAAAAAAAAAAAACAAAACTTTTGAATAGAGAGGTGTAAAAAAAATAAAGCCATTAGCGTCAACTTAAATTCAAGATATCTGGGATGATACATCTGCTTACAGGCTCATAAAACAGGCACCAGCTCTAGGTTATATGAAACGAAGAAAATATCTAGCATTGCTCAGCTGTTTTAGGCTACCTAATTATATTTTTAGCTTCATGCACTTGGGATTCTCTTTTCCTTCTTGTTTGTTTTGAGGGTGTATAGTGGGCACCTGTCAATTCTGTAGCCCAGAATCCACGCCCCTACTTCTCTAAGAGTGTCCAGTTTTCCCTCTGGTGATTGTTCCTCCCCATTCTCAGTCCTTGTGACTTCCAGGAGAACTTTGTCTGTCTCAGTCTACAGGGAACAAGTGTGTGTCTTCCACCAGTCACTATGATTGTTGCAAGGTGAGCATGTGCACCTATCAGAACCAGTGACATGAAGTTTGTGGAACTTTTTTTTTGTTTTTTGAGACAGAGCCTCGCTTTTGGCCAGGCTGGAGTGCACTGGAATGATTTCAGCTCACTGCAACCTCCGCCTCTCTGGTTCAAGTGATTCTCTTGCCTCAGCCTCCCAAGTAGCTGGGACTACAGGTGCATGCTAATTTTTTGTATTTTTAGTAGAGATGGGGTTTTTCCGTGTTAACCAGGATGGTCTTGAACTCCTGACCTCGTGATCCACCTGTCTCAGCCTCCCTAAGTGCTGGGACTACAGGTGTGAGCCACCATGCTTGGCCCCATCTGTGGGATTTTTAAAATGTGTTTGAACTTGGGGGATGTACGTCTGAAGCTGTTTGCAGCCATTTTGGCACCGTGTGGAGTGTAGGAATGAAACTCACACTCATAGAAAGTGTGAAGAAGAGCAGAAAGAGAGAAATGAAGACCAAGGTTCAATGGCACCATTTAATGGTAATTTAAAACATGTATTTGTTTTTATTTTTACTTATTATTTATTATTTTTAATTAATTTGTCTTTTAGTTTACAAATAAAAATTGTGTATATTTGTCATGTGGTATATATATATATACAATGGAATACTACTCAGCCTTAAAAAGAAGGAAACCTGGCTGGGCACAGTGGCTCCCACCAGTAACCTCAGCACTTTGGGAGGCTGAGGTGGGAGAATTGCTTGAACCCAGGAGTTTGAGGCTGCAGGGAGATATGATTGTGTCACTGCCCTCTAGCTTGGATGACAGAGCGAGATGCTGTCTCAAAAACAAAAACAAACAAAAAGGAAATTCCATGATTTGTGGCAATACGGATGAACCTGGAGGACATTCGGTTAAATAAACTAAGCCAGGCACGGACATACAAATACATCATCTCAGTTATATGTGGAATGTAAAAAAAGTTGAAGTCATAGAAGCAGAGAATAGAATGGCGGTTTCCAGGGGCTGACAGGTGGAGATGGAGAGTTCAGGAGATGTTGGAGAATGACATCACTTGAAAGGTCCCTGGATCCAGCTAAGCCTTAACCTTTTTATCCCTCTAACTATTGAGTTACCTAAGCTAGTAAATTCCCTTTTTTTAATCTCTTCACCCAGCTTGGCTTTACACTTTTGCCAGCTGCAACCAGAACAGTTCAAACTGTGGCAGGGGTGCTCATCAGTACGTTGAGTTCCTGAGGAGGACTCAGATGATGCATGCTGCAGGGATTCAGAGGGAGAATTGCTTTCGTCCTTCATAGAGCCCATTTTTCTGGGTCTATGGGCAGAAGTTGGGAAAGGAGAGAATAATGAAACGACATGCACAGATGCATTCAGGACTCTGCAGAGATGGTGCACGCATTGTCAAGATGACCTGCCCACCACTAGCTTACTCACATATGCTTCATTTTTTTGTGTGTGTTTCTTTCGAAACTCTTCAATCATGAAACTGCATCTTTTATTTTCTTTGATAGTGCTCAAGAAAATGTGGCCATTAAGTTTATCATCATGAAAGCAGGCACCTGGTTTCTGAAATGCTGGATTTCTTTACGTGAATCATCTCTGTGGTTTTTCAGAACTCTAAAATGAAGGTCCACTTAGTCCAATTGCTGTTCTAAGAACCTGTGATCTTTTAATCTTGGATGTCTCTACCTAAACTGTGGTATGAGGGTGGTGTACTAACAAGCAACTGAAGTTGAATGACAAGAGTAAACATGAGGTAGGTTTTTTTCAGTGCTAATCAATGACGACTCTCATGCTCAAAAATTCAGCTCAAGCTATAGCCACCAAACAAATCATGGGCCAGAGAGGCTCAGGGACTCAAAGACATGAGGCTGTACCCAGGAGAAATCAAGCTACGGACTGGTAAGGCTCAGAATAAAAATTGATGCTGTCTTCCCAGGATTTGGGATAATAGGATTGTACCTCTTTGAGCTACTTATGTGTATTGCCACCTGAGTCACTGTCTCAGCATTTCCAGCAGAAATGCAACAGGGCTGGTGAAATGTCCAGGAACGAATGACTTGTAAGCCGTTAGGAAGACCGGGGAAACTGTGTTTGGTCTAAATTGCTTTTGGTCAGGAGCTCCATCTTCTCATGGCTGTGAAATGACAGATACCTGAGAGAATCCCCAGCTGAAAGCCATGTCTGCACTGTTGTTCTCTAAGTGGATGCTAATCCATTAATTAGAAGGTTTGCAGTTATCCTTGGCACTTTATGCGTACATATATTAGTGTTTCTATTTATGCACATGCAACGGATGTATTTACATATCTGTCAACCTGAGTCTTTCCACCTACCTCTTAGAGATGCCATTCTAATTATTTTCTGGTTTAGAGGTGGAAAGACAAAATCTGCCCCTCCCAACCCCCAAATCCTGAACTTGAGTGGAGCCGTGGTGATAATACTGAACTGAAGGGCTGTGCAGGTACCTAGTGTTTTACTTTGTGCCAATTATTTGTTAATGCATGCATTAATTTTTTTTAAAATGTATTGGATGACCTCAGTGTGCCAGGCACTGTGTTTGTTTCTGGGAATAAAATAGAGAACAAAACAGAGAAGGTGTCAGCCCTTTTGCAACTTATAATTTAGGGAGGGACTGAAAAAAGAAAGCATGGAAGAAACATATCAGATAGTTATGATTTAAATTATTTAAATGAAATAAACTATGAATTAAAATTAGTTGATGTGACAGTATATGGCTAGGTGAGTCTCTAAGCTTAGGTTATAAATGATGACTTTTACGAAGAGACTACCCTTAAGTTAAAATCTGTATTATAAGTGGGGAGCACCTATAAATATCGGGGCAGGGGGGTAGTTTTGAGCAGGTGGATCAATTAGTGCAAAGGTCCTGGGGTAGGAAGGAGGCTGGAGTGGTTTGGGAAACAAGAAAGAGCCGGGCCAGGGTTGCATTTTAGTGGATGATAGGGAAGGGAGCATGGAATGAAGTGGAGATGTGAGTGGGGGACTGGCTTGTGGGGCTGGGTTTCTCAACCTCAGCACTACTGACATTCGAAGCTGGAGAATGCTCTTTGGTGGGGGCTGTCCTGTGTATGGTAAGATGTTCAGCAGCCTCTCTGGCCTCTACCCACTAGACGCTAGTACCTCGCACTCCTCCAGTTGTGACAATAAAAATGTCTCCAGACATTTGCCAAATGTCCCCTCCTAATGTGACAAAATCTCCCTTGGTTGAAAAACCACTGAAATTCTCCTTGCCTGCAACAAGTTTGAGTTTATTCTAGGATCCATGGAAAGCCACTGAAAGTTTGGAGCAATTAAGTATCATGATTTGGGCCAGGCGTGGTGGCTCACGCCTGTAATCCCAGCACTTTGGGAGGCTGAGGCAGGCGGATCACGAGGTCAGGAGATCCAGACCATCCTGGCTAACACGGTGAAACCCCATGTCTAGTAAAAATACAAAAAAATTAGCCAGGCATGGTGGCAGGCCCCTGTAGTCCCAGCTACTGGGGAGGCTGAGGCAGGAGAATGACGTGAACCCGGAAGGGAGCTTGCAGTGAGCCGAGATCACGCCACTGCACTCCAGCCTGGACAACAGAGCAAGACTCCATCTCAAAAAAAAAAAAAGTATCATGATTTGATTTACATTTTAAAAGATCATTCTATTTGCTGTAGGCAAATGGGTTGCAGGAAGGCAATGTGGAAGGGGAAAAAAGTTCATGGTCCCAGAAAGAGGTTATAATTGCCTTGATGGAAGGTGATAGTCATGGGAACAAAGGTCTGTAGGCAGATATGATTTGGATAAAGTTGGCAGAATTTATTTGTGGACCAGATGGGTGGGCAGGGATAGAAGGAGAAGATTAAGTACAATTCTTAGATTTTTAAATAACAAATAGGATACCCCTCCCATCCTCGAAGAGCTCACACTGAAGTGAGGGAAAACAAACATATATATTGCACTCATTACAGTGTGCTCTAATAAATGCATGAACAAAATGTTTTGGCAGCACTGAGGAGAGAGTGAATAATTCTTTCAGAGAAAGTCAGGGAAGATCGCTCAGAGGCTGTAAAAGCTGTTGAAGAATAAGTAGGCTTTTTCTAAGTGGAGAAGGAGCTCAGGTTCCTGGTCTATACTAAGAGGAAACCATAGGAGATAATCCCTCTTCAATAATTCAAACTGCTCTCAAGGAAAATTATGCCCAGAGTGACTCTGTCCTATGGCCTGGGTGGGAAACTGGGGTGAATGTCCTAAATTGTTGTCTTTGAAAAGACTGTTTTTAAAATTTGTGGCCCAACGTAGCCTTTTACTGGTTAACTCTAAGTATTTAAGATGTTTTGCAAGTGTTTTAACTGAAGACACTGAATCTTATTTTGTCTTCATTGAATTTCAAAGAAGCATCTGTAGTAAGAAGAATATTTACACAGTTTTTCTAGATAATTGTTTGTTTCCTGGACCATAGAGTACCTTAAATGCATTACATTATATAATTTACTAATAGTAATACAATTTTATGAAGAAATCTAGAGGTAACAGTTCCAGATTATGTATTTCTATCTCTGGAATAATAATTACTGTTTTCATTTGTAAAAGAGATTGTAAGGGAAATAAAATGTAAAGTTAAGGCTAAATGTCATTGTATTCCATGCTTGCTGTAAGGTCAAAATACGTGGTCCTGATGGAATATGGTAATATCCCCTTTGCTCTCCTCCGCGCACTGAGGAACCTTTTCCTGGAACTAATAGACCCCCCTAATGGGATGCAGACAGTGCCTCAGAGTAGATGTTGTTCCATAAATATTTGGGGGCACTCCAGATTGGGACCTTGAGAACTAGATGGTATGCTAAATTCCCTCCTTCCTTCGCAGGAATTAAAAAGCATCCCTCAAATTGACAAGAAAATTGGATAATAAATTAACCATTTACAGTTTAGTAAATATATGCACAATTGAAGTTACACGTCATGGGACATATTTTTATCAGACGCAACACCAGATGAAGGATAAACCATATGACCCACCCTCTTCTGCCATGAATGAACAATGGACTGAAGTCTTTCATAATTGCTTGTTTCAAGATGCTCACTAAATCACACAAGGAACTCCTGTCTTATGTGTTTAAGGGAGGTTGAGCAATAGGCTGGGACACTGGAGTAAATGGGGCACTCTGCCATACTTACACTTTCCTTTGAAATTTGTGTTTGGGAGGCTTTAACTATGAGTACATTTTGCAGCCAAATGCAGTTAGCTTTTTGACTAATGGAGCTGGT